>NC_137550.1:15416195-16616195 GCF_963082525.1 Nesoenas mayeri | reverse complement strand
AGAAAAATAAGGTATGGAGTTACATCTTATCATGTGAGATCCTATTTTTACTATAGCAGCTCAGGCACTGAGGCAAATCCTAACATCTCTGCATCTGAGTCTGGCAGCATCATATGAGAGCCACGCATTTGTGAAATTATAGATAAAAATTGAAAATGTTTGCAGAAGAAGAATCAGAAGAAAATAAATGAGGAAGTGGGAGAGCCAGAGCAGAAACTGGCCCCGAGCTGCAGACAAGATTTCTCCCACTTTACAGCAGAGGAAACAAGTGGGCTAAGAGAAGCACGATCCATTGCTGGCAGCAGCATCTGTGCAGATTACTGTGGGCTGCACTGGTCTGCCTGGCCACCACAGCTGAGTGCGTGAATCAGAAGTTCTCTCTTGGGATTAAATAATTTCCTGTGATAAATTCTGTTTTCTAATTTTCAAACAGTGCAATACAAGAGCTTGGGCCAACAAACCATCACAGTCACAGCATGGCCTTTGTTGCTGGCGCTGTGGCAGGGAGCAACGGCAGTGACACAAATGGCATTGCGAGGAGCATTAGCAGTCCAGATTTATTGTGTGGAATTGGTCAGCTAACATCCACTGTTGTAGAGGGTCAGTGAGCTAGAGACCATGGTGTAGATGGAAAGAGATCACGTACGGATGCGGCACTTGACCTTTTACCAGAGTGGAAGTTTGTTAGTGGATAGTAGCAGCTAGATGGCAACAAAAAGTTCGTAGTCTCTAGAGTAAAATCATTTTTCCCAAGCTTTTTAAACACAAAAACCTATCACGACTTGTTGTAGGAGAGGAATAAATCATCCATAGACTCTATGTATATCATAAGCACAAATGACTTCAGGTTATAAAAGAATAAATACTGTACAAACTCCTATATGTATATGAGTTTTATTTTCTGCATTTTTGTGTGAATATAATATTTTCTCTCCCTCTGTGTTGTTTTTCCATTATTTTGTAGATATCTTCTGATACATTATGTAGCACTGGCTGAGAAACTCACGAGGTGAGTCCAGATGGATTTAGAGACTGCATGGTTGTTCCTTCTAAGCCTATTATACATTAAATTGAATGCTTCTTAACAACCCACACAGTAACTTCGATAGCAAACTTGGGACAAATATTGGGCAGATTTTTCACCCAGTTTTGCATGCCAAACCTTTTACAGACTTTTGGGTTTTGTTTTTGTTTCCCCACCCCACCTTGTTTGTTCCTCTATTTTTCCCACAGGATATTAATTGACATTTTACATTGAAAAATGCTTCCCACAAGAAGAAAAAAAAAACCAACTGGTCATACATATCCCCTGCTTTTGTCAGTTCCTTCAGCCTCAGGAATTTGGTTTACAGTTAAAAAAAACCCAAATAAACAAAACAAAACCAACACACAAGCCCAGAAGTCTTAGTGTTTAATGTTGATAGATTTGCTGGTTGGCCAGAGGTTGCCTTCTAGCAGATGTCATTTTCAGTGCTTCATCTTGTTGGTTTTCTTACCCTTTGGTAGCAAGACAACACTTACCAGAAAAATCATAACCTTTTCATCAGTCACAATGGCACTGTAGGGCCAGGACCCAGCAAATGATGGCTATGAAAAATATACCCACATCTGTCAGTCCACAGACTGCGAGAGAAGAGTGTCAAGTCACCCACCCACAGGCATAACCTCACCCCTTCCAAAGACATTTCGGCCTCAAGATATCAAAATGCAGAGCTTGCAACAGACTAAAATTGAAACTCTGAGCTTCCCAGAGAATGGTTCCTATTTTTACAAGCAAATTACATAAACTTTGCCTCAAGTTTTCCCACTCAGTAAATCAATTTGAAAAACAATATTATTATTGCCACATGGTATCTAGGAGAAAAGGTAGACAATTTGGATCAGGAGTACATGTTTTCTTCCTCTAAAAATCATGATTTTTGGGTTTGGTTTTTATTTGCAGGCCTATTTGCGTCACACTGGAGATCATTCTGTAATGAGAAAATGACCTAGTATGACAAAGCCCTATACTATATTTTGTGATCAACGGCATTTTAAGAGAACGGGGAAAGTTTCTGTGCCTATATATTGGAAAGTGGTACCTGATGCTGTCGGGCACCTTTGTTACAGATCAATGTGTTGATTTTAAGCTGCTTCAGCTAAACCCATTCTCTATCAGCCACCAGTGACTGCTGAGTTTCAAGACAGAAACTTTGCCTCAGCAGTTTAAAAGCAGGCACTTGGCTTTGTTAGTCAAAATGAACCAGAACAGTCAGTAGTGGACAGATTATACTTAAATAACAAACCTCCGTTACTAAAAGCTACCCTGGAAGGGTTTACTGCGGTTTACACCACCACTCGGTATTTACAGAACACCAGAGATATCAAAAGCGTGGAGCAAAAGTGGGGGCATTTTCCTCACCCTACAAGAACAGGTTTGTTTAGCATTTTTATCTATCAATTCCTTTTTCATTTTGGAAAACTGGACCCTACCAGGATGCAGTAGGTGTCTGAGAAGGTAAGAAATTTCAGATACAGGTTGTGATGGTAGGGAAGAACCCATTTCATCGCACTCCATCCATTACTGGTCACAGTCTTTGCTATGGGCCAGGTGATGAATTCACTATCTGAAATCTAGTTTTGCTGAAGAATATGTTACTAATTTTTGCTTCCCTTCTAAGGCTTTTTGAAGGCAAATCAAATGAGTCATAAGCTCAGATCAAGGGAGATACGCATTTACCACCGTGTGGAATGAAGAAAAGATCATAAGATGAGGACAAAATGTAATCCTTGCTGATTACATAAACAAAAAGAAAGCACTTGGAGACAAAGCAGTTGGTTTGAAAACAACAGCCACTAAAAGAAGCCAGTTGTGTGTTTCCTTCTTCTATTGCAAAATAAAGCCGAGCCATTTCACACATGTCTAATCAAGCAAGGTGACAGATCAGCTTTTGGCTATATATTTAGCTATGAAGTTGGTGGATATCTCTACCACATGCATGACTGTAATAAACACATAAGAATAAAAATAGCTGTCTTAAATATATTTATATCTATTATCTGGTTTTGAAATCCTGGAGGAAAAATACGAGTTGTCATCTCCTTTTTCTCTCCCAAGTTAAATGGCTTTGAATCAGTAGCAAATACCAGAATTAGCAGCTCTGGATTAGCCTAAAGATATGAAGGAACTCAATGGTAACATTATAAGCCTTGCTTACAACACAGATATAGAAGACACCTCACTCCCACCAAATTGTGCCTTAAAAGCACAAAGTGATTCTGAGGGATTTTACTTAAGAGCAGTTCCTACAGATTCCACAGAACAAAAAAAAGCAGGATGTTCAAAACAACATGACTTCCCACCCCTATCACATTACTTACACACAAAAATGTTATTGTAATTTAAGGAACTTCACTTGGTTGTTTAAAAGGTTTTGAGTTCCTCAAGGTAGTTAATCTATTTTAGCATGTCAAGGAAATTAAGGAAGACAAAACTTCAAGTGTGGGTATTTCCCCAACAAAGGATAAAAAACAACTGGGAAAATGCTAGATTTAAAGAATACACTGAAGAAAACTTCATGGATACTTCTCTTATAACACATTACTTATGAAATCAAATTCCCGTAAAAACTTTGTATTTCATACTTACAAAAAGTTAAAGTCACTTAGCAGTCTCATTTTTACAGTTAAATCTGCTGTCACTGGACATGTCTCGCACACAGGAATTTAATCTGTTTCCTAATGCCAGCCCCATAGGTAACTTTGAGCATATTGTCAGAGATTTTAAATTAGATTCTGTATTCAACCAAAAGCCACTATGGAGGGTAGAGCACAAAGGACTGAGATCATAAAGATCTGTGCTTGCTGAGCAGCTAAGCCGATAACTAACATCGTACTGAAGCACCTCTCAAATATTCAGTTGCCAGACATGACAGCCAAAATCCCGACTTGATCAAAGGCAACTGTGATTTACTATTGACTGCCACAACAAGACCTGGCTTCTACCAAAGACTTGCTGCTTCTTCCCTACCAAGCATCAATTTGAAGCCCAGAGGCTTCATGCAGGAGGAATGTCAGCACAAACCACCAAGACCTGAGATGTGTACCAAGAATTATTATTTCAGTTATTGCCTGTTAGTATTTTAAGCCTAAATGCCACATCGTAACTGCTTCAAACATCAGCCCTACATCTATAAGCTTAATAAAAACAAGCAAGAAAATTACAGTCCCCATTCTACCCAGTGCCAAAATTAACAGAATTTCTGCCCTACTTTGAATAAATACTGATTCTCCATCTCTTGAATAGATCACAATAATCCAGAAATGAAGGTTAAGAGGCAGAGAAAAAAAAAATCCCTGCCAATTATAATCTTTGCTTCTCCTCATTAACTTGGTTGGTTTTAATTCAGCTGACTGAATCCGAACAATAAAACTAAGACACTAAAGTTGTGTCCTGCCAGTAGCTATTTTAAAAGTGTCAGAAATCCAACTAGTCAAGAAAAATGGCTTTTCTACAGAGTGACCACTGGTACAGTTACTATATGCCAGACCACTTCAAACTACAGTGAAATCAACAGGAAGACTGTCCTCAATTTGAACACATTTTGACTTGAATCCATACCATAAATCCACAATCCCAGCACAGAAACATCTCTTCTAAAAAGCCATAGCTATATTCTTGCATACCTACAAATGTTCTCCACATAGTTGCTACTCTATTAAAAACAACTCTTAGACAAAGAACAATTATGACAAGTGTCACTGTGAAGAAGATAAGAATCTTGTTTCTACATGTACTCGAGTAGGGGGGCTTCTGTCCCTTTGAAACATTCAGAATATGAAGTTTAAAAACTGATACTCAAGAGTATCTACAGAACAACTCAAGACTGGCAGTGAGAGAGAGAAGGGGAAGGAAAATGCAATGTTTTCCCTCCAGCATAACTATTTCCTCCATAATGAAAACACAAATCTTGATCTCAGATCCTTCATCATGCCTGGGGAAGGAAAAGGAAAGGAAAGAATATTTGCAGGAAATAGAGGAGATCTTTTGCAGTCAAATCTTAGTATTTATGTTCCACACAGCACTGACAGCCAAGTGCATTCCAAATCTGAGAAAGTGAATCATCACAAACATTTAGGGTTAAATCCATATATTTCAAGTCAATGGTTGACAACGGATTTCTCTGCTAGTGCTAAATCAGGTCTTATGGCACTGTGGCACTCAGGCAGAGAATTGGGGCATTAATCAAAATAGTTTGCACTCTGCTTCTCATTACATTTTCTGTGGGTTTTTGAACAGCTGTACTGGATTTCCTGTTCCAAGAGGGCAGCAAAACATCTTCCAAAGAATTATAAATCAGAGTGTCTACTTGTCACTGGGAGGTAGAAAAAACGGGAAAACATTGAGAATATAATCCAAAATTATCTTAAATAGAGCATATCAAATTTATTATGTGCCAGGTACTAAGAATCAAGAAAGGTTCCTGTGAGGAAAACGGTATTTCCTTTCTACCAAGTTAGGCTTTCTAAACCTGATAATAGTATAAGTGTTAGATCCTTAACAGTTTTTACTTTTCTTATTGCTTCCCCTCTTCCCCTGCAAGGTTATGAGAAAAATAAACCCACTATAAATTGTTTAAAACACTGTAACTACTCTGAAAATGGGTATATCTTATTTTTTACAATATTTGGCATAAAGAAGTTGCATCATTTCTCCAACTGTTTTTAATGTAACGAGAAGGATATTTGATTTAAAGATGAAAGGATAAGAAAGAAGACACTAGAGGTAACCAAAATAATTAATAAGATGACGATGACAGACAGTTGTATATTATTTAGTCTCCAAAAACCTTAAATAATGGTGATCAAGAGATTGTGTTTTCAAAATAGAGGAACATAAATAAACACCATATTAAATATTTCTAAATACTTTGAGATGAGAATTGTGCAGATTAAAGACAAGCACATCAAGGTATTGCTTCCAATAGTTTACAGGAACTATTTCGGTTTAACACTTCTTATACCTTTGAAAATATGCAATTTATACAACCACGATAATTATTTTTATCCTTTGGGGTTTTTTCACTATATAAACATTGTAATTTCTGTTTAGTCTACATCTCTAGCTTTATTAATGCCTAGAAGTAATAAAGTGCTCTTCATTAGTAGATTTCATAGCACTTAAAATTGTGAAACGTTCCGGGAGTATGAAAGTTGTACAAAAATAGAGCAAACCACAGACACCAACTAGCACAAATTGCTTTTAATGCAGCACTAAAAAGGAAGTTTCCAGAGATTAACAAGAAAAATAGGGACTTCTCTACATCCTTTCAAGCACTCCCACAGTTATTAATTTTCATAAAATTAACTTGTAAAAGATTCCTCCAGTAAAATTAGAATGCTTTTTTCTGCTGCAGCAAAGTCTGTTATGGATATTGATAAAAGGAAAGACCTCACTTCTGAACTGTCATTCAGCAGTGTTAATGGCTTTCAGTTGTCTGAAGATTAGCTACAATGAAATATCCCTGAGCATTTCAAATTCAGCTCTGTGCTTACAATTCAACCTCAGGGCCACCTCATTTAATTCATGAAACAGATGAAGCATAGGTAGATATACGAGTTACACTGTACACAACATATCAAATCAACATAATGACTACAGGATGTAAATATCTGAAGCAAATATGGATAACATACCACTTGTAACACTAACTTTCATAAAATACAGGTTTTCATGCGTATTACAGGCACAAGTAATATTGACTCCTACTTCACAGAAGTCAGATGTTAGTTTTGCCTCTCACTCTCTGTAAAGAATCAGAATCAGTCCACTTCCCTGCTGCCTGGATTCCAAGAACATTAGGCACACAACTAAAAGGTGAATAAAATCAGCATGAGTTCTTATTTACTTAAATATCCTTGTCAAGAGCCATTAGTCTCTTCCAGTGGACAATCTTTGCAAGCTGTCACTGAACCAACCCTATCTTCACTGGCAGCATCCCTATTGTTTTAGTCCTGGGATTATTCTAGGAGTACATCTTTAAGTAAGAAACTGGAGTTTCCTTCTTTCAGAACTACAGTTTTTGTTTTGCAGAAGAAAGGATTTCGTTTCTCACTACTATTTTGTGGATCAGGCAAAACTAACAGAAGGAAGTTTGCAAGGAATAATACTCATAGAAAAAGTAATACTTCCTGTCAAGAATAACATATGGCATATATATCTCTAAATTGTATTTATGCTTGGGTCCAGCAGACAGGAGTGGCCGCTGCTTTTGTCCTGAACCCTACAGAAATCTCTTCTGGGGTGCAGGGAGGGAACATCCCACTGGTAGCACAAAAGTGATGCCACCTGTCACACTGCTACAGGTATCAGAGCCTGCTCCATTTTACCTTAACACATTCATCAATACAGTGGTAAATATATGGACATAGCTGTGTCTCAACCCTGTCCACGGGTGTTTTAAATGACGGGAGCCTCTGGATTTTAATTACTGTGGAAAAGTCAAGTCTTTCCAGTTGAACTTTTGACTACACGCATTGCTGTGAAAAAAACAGCCTTTGAAGGAAGATAGGTCTCACATAATTTTAAGGAAGAAACACACTAATTCTCAAGTCTTAAAAAAATGCAGGTGAACACAGGTAGGGACAGAAACAACAGGATATTGTTAAAGAAGCTCCACATGAGCAGTGCAATCTTGAATCCAAAATATTGCAGAAGTATTACAAAGTATCTTAAGTTACCACATCAAGTAAAAGAGCTATTGTAAATTATTCTTGTGCACAACCAATTGTTACTGTTTCTGTATCAGCCTTTAACATTTACAATTCAAAAATCACTAAATATTTAGATAATCTTCATATATGCAAATTGTTGCTTACCTTAGCAATGCACAAACACCCCACTATCCCTGGTTTAAAACAGTAATTAGCTTTATGTAATTAGCTTCTCAACCACACACTGCAAAGAAGTTGCTAAGGCTGAGAAATCAGTTTCTAAGCAAGCAGCAGCATTTACACTGATTACACAACTCTTGTAGAGACAGGCTGATCTACAGAGCTACAAACAGTATCAGGAAGACCTGGCACTAATTTCTTGACTCTTCATTTAGATTCAACACTATTGAAGACTGAGTGTCAATGTGCCCCTGAAAATGGAGCATGGTGAAATGATGACATCCATGGCCTGTCAGAGCAGGGCACAAGGACAAAGTGAACTGACTCACTGTTTTTGAGGAAAGGAACGGAGAAGATGCGGGGATGATGAATTGTTGCTCTCAGTTCCCTCTGATGTCTTTTGCTGCTCTGTGCTCTGAGCCTTATTTTCAACGGTGAAACCTTGGACCTGCACCTTACAACCCTGCTGAGCTGCATTGTGGTTGCTATAAAAATTCCACAGCTGTTCACAGGATACTTACAACATGCAGCTGTGTTACAAGGACTACAGAACATTCCCAAAATGTCACTCTCAAAGCAGATGCAGAACCATTAAAAAAAATAGACCTTTTATGATCCCAGGCAGCACCTCAATCACGTGGCTGTCTTTCCTTGCAACTGCAACAAGCTTCTTTTCAAGGTTTATACTTTGACATATCTGCACGATTTTTGCTGTGAAATTAAATGGCAATAGTCAAAGATATTTGTACATAATTACTGAACCATTTTAACCACCTATCACAATTTTGCTGCCAGTGTCAAAGGCACATTTTAGCATTAAAAACCTGTAATAAACATGAAATTAGCTTTCATTACTTTGAATTAGGATGTCTATCAAAATGCAACTTTTATATTTATGAAAAGCATCTATAGAATTAACTGCAACATAGTGGCTTTTTCACCTGCCGTACACGTTAAGTCTCTAGGAGCAAGTAGACAACTCAGCTCCCCAGCTGTGCTCATTCCACCTGCAAACAACACAGTAAGCATACAGACTAAGAACCTGCATTTTCATTTCCTGCAGGGCTTAATAAATCTTACACTGGTACAGATGATAAAGTCAGGATTTGATATATCTGGTAAGTCAGCCCTATCATTTGGCAACATATACCTAAAAACAGAACTGCAGAGTAAGGCTAAGACTCAAAAGCTTGCTTTTAATTTTGTATTTTGTCACTGAAAGTGGGAGAATTTAATGCAAATCATTCACCAAGCAACAATGCCCTTGGAAGGGTCAAACCATCTGCTAAGCATGAACCAGAGCCCAAGTCTACAGTGAAAGATTAAACCCAGCAGGTGTCTGTGGCTGTTCTCCTTCACTAGGAATTATGTACCAACACTCTCTGCAACAAATGATTCCCAAACCCGTGGTCTGAATGGACCTTTACACTCTGAATTTTGAGTGTTTTATCCAGATTGGTTAGGGCAGTGATTCTTTTCTTTCTGTAAATACCCAACAAAGAAAAGAATTCAAATTTAAATGATACAGCTTAGTTATGACAACATACAATTCAACTCTTCATTTTTTATTGAACATAATTACCAGGCACTTTGTACAACTAAAAGAGTTTTAATACTCTAAGTTTAAACAGTTGGCAAGCAGAAAATGATCACGTAACATGATTTTTCTCATGACTTCTTAAATCTCCCCTTCCTCCCTCCATCCACCATTGTTCCTTCACCTTATTACTACTTTTCATATCTTTATTTACAAGTATCTACTACTTTTCCACTGCTCTCGATCACTGTAAATGCCATATATACATTTATTTCTGCAAAGCTTATATTGATCCAAACCACATTAAAGATCATGTAAACAGTGAGAAACATCATAATAGATAAGGCCACATGATGTTGCTAAGTTAGGACTCGGCCTGTGAAACCACCACTAAAATTAAGGAAAGCTGACAAGCAAACACAAAAGAAGCATTTAAATACCTTACAGGTCACACAGAGAAACTGCAGCATCTGCCAGAAGAAACCTGCTCAAAATATGTGCAATAACAAGGGCATCCATAGATTTAGATAATTTTGTGTGTGTATAAAAAAGCCTGGAAGTTTTCACTCATGCAGATATAGCTTCTGCTTTTCACTTGCAAAAACTGATTCAGGTTTTATTGCTGAAACTGTCAAAAATAATGCAGGTAAGCTAGTCTGAACAGGGAAAACGGATTCTTACTGATATGCAAAAACATGTTAAAAAAGAAGGATGAAAGCTTAGTCTAGAACTCCACATAAAGTGCAACGACAAAGGTTTCCTCACTGAAAAGCAAGTTGTATACTTGACTACAATAGTTATGTATTCAGAAATATATTAAGGCTTAGTCATACATACTGTGCTCATGTTCTTGTCAAACGGGACAGAAGAATCCAAGTGAATGTAGTGATCACACATTTACAATGGTTACTTCGACACGCTATGGAGCAGTATTCATTAGAGCAAACACATGGAAAGAGAACACTGAACAGAAAAGAAGCTCAGCTTGCAAAATACTTCCAGATACCATTGTCAAGACAGGTGAAAGGTATTTTAAGATCAGGTGGCAAGAATGAAAGCAGTTGGATGTAACACTAGGTTATGCAATGACCTATTTATAGGCACAACTCCATTAGGGAATAGGTATTCCTACTGTAATATAACTTGTAGCTTCTAATTTGCTCACAAAACTATTTTTCCACGGTTTTCTGCATTGAAAATACAAAGTAAATTTAAACCTCTACACACAAATTAGCTTTGTTTTTCAGACTAAAGAGGCATGAAGGGTGGTATTTCTTGCATGAAGACACACACCCTCTTCCCCAGCCCCACGACTCCCCGAGAAAAGGCATTTGACTGAAATGGAATAGACCATAGAACAGAACGTAGTTATAACATAAAGCTACGATATTGCTTTCTTCCACACCTTTTAGAGCTGTTTGGTTTTGCAACAATATGAGGAAACAGTAACAGTAAAGCCAGGTAAGTTCTGAAATATGTTTTTTAATGAAATAGTGGAATTTGGTTCACATGTTCAGACAACGAAGTGTAATCAGACTTTGTATGGAAAAGCTGCATCCGTTTCTCTAACGCTGCTGCTGCTTAGAACAGCTCTCCCCAAATCAAGACCAAACTATCCCTATTCTTACACATACCTGAAGTGCAATGATACATTAGCAACCCAAGCAGAACTTGCCTTCACTCAAAAGCAACATGAGAGAAGACGGCCTATTTATCAGAACAAAAAAAGCAGACCATTTTGAAATCTGTTTTTCCATCGCCTATGCAGAACCTTAAAAAAAGAGAACACGAGATTTCAGTTGAGAGATTCTCGCTCCCTTTCCTCCCCTTCTAGTATAGGGAGAGCCAATTGGAGGTACTGGGTAACTGGCATAACACACTCACATTTTTCTAGGAGAATAGTATAGGAGAATAATAATAATAATAATAATAATAATAATAATAATAATAATAATATATTTCCATCACCAGTTCGTATACGTGACTTACCTTTATTTTAATGTTCTTGCAAAAGTCAAGATAATGTCAAGTCACCTTTATCAGTTCATCATGAAATGAAAATATGTCATATCTGAGACTTAAAATCCTGACTACCCAAAACACTGAAATACTGTACAAGGTTCATAGATTGTTCCATTATTCTGCTCTGCATTAATTTCACTGTTTAGCAAGTGCTTGGAGAGTCAAACTGAATGTATTTTAATTACTTGATGTTCTGTTCTGGTGAGCTGCTACATCAGAAAGTGGAAAAACGAGGAATCTTCTTCTAAGAAGAATATTCTCGGACTAGGCATGTTTCTGTGCTTCTTAACTTGTTTAAAATGTAGGTTGTGTAAAATTCTATATAGTAATATGTTTGCACAACATGATTCATAAACCCAAATAATGCCTAGCGATAATCCTGATGTTATTTTCGCTCCCTTGCATACCCTAAGTAGCTTATTGTTGATATTGCTTTGCCTCTGGCAAAAAATAAGAAGTGTTTTGTCATTTGCTTCTTACAGATTTGTGTATGTAAAATCAGATTCCTTGTCTTATGACATAAGACTAAGAGAACTTAAACTTAAGAACTGTCACATACAAATCTGATGTTTCTATTTATAGATATATATTTTTTTTTTTAATTCAATAAAAGACCTCAACATTCTGCACAGCTGGTTTCCACAGATATTGCCAGTTCCAGTTACATTAATGATGGCATTTTTATTTACATTCAAGAAGAGTCAGATAGATAAATCAACAGTACCTATGTACAGATGGATGATATCCAAACAAAGTTAAAAAAAATAACCGAAGAATTAATGTCTCTAATCCTGGTTTTGTCAAAAGCAAGGTTATCTGGCCACTTTTTGGATGAGATTAGACAAGTAAATACAGATTTCATGGACTGTCATCTGCCATACCCTGAAGAACAGCCAGCACAGAACAACACACAGAATGTTATGAAAATTGTTTTTATTATATAATTCAATTTCCTTTAGTCCTGAAAATATGATCTTAGACAAGCAGAGAGAAAGGTGATCATGGCAAAGATTTAAGATGTAGATGTATGTTGACACCAAATAGAAAGTTTTCATAACTTACAAAGAGTTGCATTATATTTTTTTAACAGTTAAGCAAATGGAACTTCGAGAGAAAGTATTTGATATGTCATTAAATCAATCATTATTTCTGCAATTCACGCAGAGGATTAATAGCAGAACAGTAGAGAACTTTTTACGATTCACATTCACTTCCATTCACAAACATGAGACCTGAGTGCTGTTATGATACCTTAATGATACATTTACACAAAAAGCTTGTCTTGAATTTCTTCCTCCAGGCCCAAGAATTCTAGCCCCTATCTCCCACTCCTAGTAACATGCCTTTAGCAGTAAGGTATGTTCCTCTAATGGGAGGATGTGCTGTACTATTTCTGACACCAACAAGTCAGAAGTCCTGAGAGAACACAACAGGGAATGTGATACTCAAATACAGGATGGGGACACTCAGCGTGCACAGAGGATCTCAACAAACAGAAACCAAGTTTATTCCACAGAAGCATCCTAAACCTTTTAGCTGCAGAACCATGCTTTTTCATCAGATCAAGCTGTCCTTCTTTTGAAGTTGCATGTTTAATATCTGTCCCGAAGATTTAATTTAGGACAGAGATAGTTTCAAGCATCATTTGATGCAGGTATAGCAAAAGAGTAACTACATAATTTCTACAAGTATCTTGTTAAAGACAATGTAAATTGAAGTTAGAAACCAATGAACACCTTTTAAAACATCCTAAAGAAAAATAAATTATGAAATTAATCTGATGCCTCCTTTCAGGAGTTTATAACTAAAATGCACCATCAGGAATTTTCATGCCCAGTCCAACTCAGGATGAAGGAATTAAAATATGCCAGCTAGAAAGCTAAAGATTTAACTTAGTTCTGTTATCTCCCTAACCTTGTACTACCCTGTGTTCTTGCTATGTATTTCACTGCTGCGAACAGCCTAATATTTAGCCTAGCTTTTCAAGTTTCTGAATTTAATAACTTAAAGCACATATGGTAGGAAAAAAAAATAAAAAAGCAGAAGGCATAAGCAGACTGGAATTTAGATCAGATTAATATTAATCTTTTAGCATGTATGTGTTCAGTACGTAGGTGCCAAAGGCTGCACCATACTGCAGGTGTTGATTGCCCCAAGTCTCTCAGGCTTTCATGGCCTAAGTGTTACTTCCCTATGGTACCAGAAACACAGAAGCTGCTGATGGCAGCAACTGAATCAAAGATCAAATTCTTAGTTCTTTGGACATCAGGAAAAACAGAAGCACCGAACCTCGTGAGCTGCATTTATCAGCACTGTTAAATACCAGGTAGGGTAAGAAGTTCTCTGTTTCTTTTGCGATTCACTTCCAGTCTCTGTTGGAAATGGAGTATTGAATACTTTTTTATCCAAGACACTGATTCAGGGAAGGCACTGCTGCTCTTGATGCTCACACTGTGACTTGCTCTTTAGCTCTCCCAAACTCAAAAAGAAGAAAAAAACACCAACAAAAACCCCGCAACACTGAATAACAAGCCCTTTTTCTTTGTTTCTGCTCAATTTCATACTGTCTTTTGATAGCAGCCTGCTGTGGATTCTTACTTCTATAGAGTACAGCACTCTTTTTTTCTATTGAAAACTGTGTAGTGTTTGGATAAAGTCTTTGTCCTCAATGTCAGGAGGATAAGAGAAGGGAATTTTACTTGGTTTCATTTCATCTTTGTAGGATTGCCATGAAAAAAATAAATCGTGACTGTAGAAAACCTGAAAAAGACAATAGAAATGAGCCCTACCTCATCATAGACATTTTATTGACCTCAGTGTACTTTTTACTATCGTTTTACTGAGTGCGGCAATTTCAGCCAATTTGCCATATCCTCCTTGGCAACTTAGTTACCCTTATTCAGTGAAGCTGAAAAGCTTCAACTTGTTAATGAATATAAAACTGCTAAAAGAAATCCAGTATCTCTTTCCTGTAAATTCTTTTTATTATGCATAGAACTATTTATTAATGTACTACAACAAGGACACTAACTGATGTCTTTGGATTTGCTGCTTAAGTGTTCTGTTGTCTGTAAGCCAGTTAAGCATGACTGTTTCAATTGTGAAGTCATAAATTAATCAAAAGTATTTTTAAAGTAGATTTAAAATTGAAGAGAAATGTCTATATTGGCACTTAACAAGCTTAAGAATCCCATGCTGTTGCTGTTGTTTCTTTTAAATAAGGGAATAAAACTGAAATTTTGAAAGCAACAATCCTGGTTTTTTGTGTGTTTTTTCTGTTTTGTTTTAATCTGTAATTCATATAAGGTTTTTATATAGTAAGTCGCAGCATTGAAATAAATTGAAAACAACTTATAGAAAAATGTGTTGGGGCATTTTTTCAAATCAGACATTTTAAGTAGTAAACAGATTATCACACAAGGAAAAAACAGTGCTTCTTATATATAAGACTTCTTAATCAAAATGCTGAGATAGCACAGGATTCAGTGGGGTTTTCTCCCTTCTGATACAAGGAGATTTCCATGCTGTTGACAACAAATTCTTACATTAGTAGCATAAGAACAGAGGTAAAGGAGATGGACACACAACAAAGGAGATGACACATGACTTATCCTGTATTAATTGAGAAACCTGGATAGGTAAGTCACTCTAAACCTTCCAGGTCCTTTCCAGAAATTCATGCATTTTTCGAGAAAAACCAGCCTTCTTCTCAAACAGCCACAACAATAATCATGCATTCAGGTTATTTCTCAGCTTGCCCCATGCAGCTCTCCTGGCCATCTCTGTCATCTTAGATTAATGACGTTATTCTATTGCCATCTCCCTTCAAATCTATTCTGTACTTCCCCCCATCTCCTACATTAAAGTCTCCTTGATAAGATCCTGAGAAGTTGATCCATCTCTGCTTTATTCTAAGTGCCAGCCCGTTCCCCATGGCCTCCCAGCCCCATGCACAGCTGGAGTCTCAGCTGGAACACAAATTCTGGCTCAGTAGGCACCTGCTCAACCACTTCTGTCACAGCCAAGTGTCCTGCTCTTGCCAAAGACCAAAGTAAACCCAACTTTTCAGTACTTCAATATAGAAAACACTTCATCCTTTACTTTTCTTCCTGATAAAATGTAGGTATTATGAATCTGGTTTGCATCTGCAGTTCAATCATTTGGAAAATTTCCTTTCAAATTGGGCATTACCATTTCAATAGATGAGCGGTTGTAATAATTATGTCTCCAACAAACAGAAATGACAGGAAGAATACAGAGTCTTTTTTCTTCCCTCTCAAGTAAATGATTTTCAATGTTTTGAATTTTATATCAAAACTTGATGAAACAGTTTTACCAACACACAAGATATAGCTCTAAATGCTGGTTATTGGACTCAGTTATAAGGCTGCATGTATCACAGTTTTGAATGTCACGTGTTTTGCATAAATATGGAAATACGTTATTGAATGAGCCATAAAGAAAAGGCAATTTTAGATAATCATACATCTCGAGTCTCTAAAGAGTTTTTGTAGAAGGGAGAAGTATTGGCAAAGATCGAGTATGTAGGTTTTTTTGTGCCTCTCTCAAACATACAGCACATCATTTTTATCAGCCAGTCAGTAAACTAAAGAATGTAGAGAAATGATGCACTGTTGACTGCAGTGAAAGTACCTAAAACGTAATTTGTACTAAAGTAATTCTTCTCCTATTGTATTATAACTGTATGCAGCTTTGAACACATTGCAAGTTAGGCAAAGAAAACAGAAAAAAGTAATAATTTCTTACATGATGGATGTTATGGCATTTGCAGGAGTAGATTGTCAGACACAACATTTTAAAACAATTTTAATGTCATAACAGCACAAAAAAACTTTTCATAAGCAAAATGTTTCTCTGACAAGGAAATCTATTGCAGATAATCCAGCCTGTGTATGTGTTGAATCATTCTGTTGAAATGCTTATCAACAGGGCAGTCAAAATAGGCAGCTTACTTTCTTTTCCTGTTTATTAGAAATGGGATTACAAACATCCCAGCGGCAGAAAATGTTTGCATGTTCCACTTATGAAACTAAAAATCAGATACAAAATTCAGAAGGGTACAGATTCTTAAATCCTCAAAGCTTTACCATTGCATTCAGACTTTTTCAAGCCAGATGCTCTATAAAATGTTTCAGTTTGCCAGCACTTTAAGCTACCGATAAAGGCCATAATATTAGTAAAGAATTTGTGTGTATGTTGAAGGGTTTTCTTGTCTAGTAGAAGACACATACCGGCTTATTTTTGTTCATAGGTTGATATGCTTTGCAGAGTCCGGGCTAAAATGGTCTGCTGAACAGGAAACACTGAAACGCTCCATTGTCTTATCCAATAGATTAAGGGAACACGGCTGGACTAAAAACTGTTATAAATATCAATTTCTGACATTTTAGCTCCATAAACTGATAATAGCCTTTTGATTGTTCTTTACAGTTCTTCAGAAATCTGTAAGTTATGTGCCTGAATAGACAAAACTTCTACCATTTTGATGTAGTCAAATTTCCTCAGAAACCATACCCTTTGTATTTTGAAATACATAATGCTGCTTTTATTTACTATGAAGGTAAGTCCACAGCCTGGTGTCAAAATGACAGTAGCCATAGGATTTTACAGTCTTGAAAATAGGGGAGTTAATTTCATGAAGAAAAAATATCAATTGGTTCTATTGAATTTAACCTACAGTTGATCCCATACAAATTCCAAGTGTAAATCATCATGAAACAATTGAAATAGATTTGCATACAAATAGGCTATCAATCCAAAGCATTAAATCACATTAAAAAAAAAGGGGGGAATTAGAAATGCATTGCAATAAGAAACAAAAAAGCCAATACTCCTAAACACAAATTTACCGTTTTTCTTAGCACTATACTTGCCTGCCATACTCAGATGGATTAGTTCTTTATATCAAGCAGATTCAAAGGCAAATCAGTCTTCTGAAACAGCCCAACATAATCAAAGGCCCCAGCCACCCATTACCTCAAATCAGAAAAGAGGGAAAAGGCAGCAAGACAAAAAGAGCGGTAACAGGAAAAGAAAGGCCCAGTTACTTAATCTGAGAACATTAAGCTGATACCTAAAACCCAAAGCAATTTTTGGCAAGTGGTGTATCAGCTGTAATGCACACCTCGCTTTTCAGTGCACTTCAGTGGTGGTGAAATAGCTCAGAGAACTCATCACTAGGAATGGCCAGGTGCTCTGGATACTTGAATTCTACTGGCAAATGCACAAATCCTCAACGTTGTTGGTTATGAGAAGGTCAACAAAACCCAGGAAATTAGGTCTAACTCTTTTATAAAAAACAAAAACAAAACCAATCAAACAAAAACCACACACACACAAAACCCAGCATCACAAACCCTCCCTCGAAGCAGAGCTGTTGGTAAAATGCCTTTCCCATGCATTCTGTCCCCTTTCTATGCTTTATCTCAGATTCTGAATTCAGCCTTAACAATACAGATATGGCGAGACAGCCGCTTGCTTGTTGTATTCTTATTTTGTTCTCACCTTGTCGTCAATGCAAATTGTAAGACGACCTAAGAAAGCACATTTTATTCATCAGTCTCTGAGGGTTTGTTTCAGCAGATATCAGTGAGTCAGTCGACATAATCAGGTATTACTGGCAGTACACATTTTCAGACCATACTTGTTTCATTTGTTTCCAGGCTAACATTTGGCTCCTTAAAACTCTACTGCTTTGCTTATTCAGCCATTAGTAATCAGAGAAGATGGTATTGTAGGATGGTGGTATTGTAGTAACTATCACCTTGAACGCAGGAATTCTACTTAGCCAATCAAACTATTCAGATTTCCCCAAGAATAAGTAATGCATGGAATAAAACATGGTCCTTAGCTAGACCTCATATGTTTCTGGTTTCTTTCCAGCCAAGTTGAAGCATCAAATAGTTGTAAAACATGCTTGACAAAGATCTTGCACTACAGAAGGAAAATCAGGCATGTCTCACTGGTATTCCATCTCCTAATAAATCCCTGTAAAGTTATAAACAGCTTTCACACATTTAATCGACCACATGCCAAACTGTCATCTCAACAATACAATGTAAGTGTTTTTTGGGGGGGCAAAAAGCACTAAGCATACTGCAGTGCAATAGTTTGAAACATGTTCTGTGAAGACATGAAATAGCTGTGCAAGAAAGCAGGACAAAGTGTCAGAATGTTCCAAGACCTTGTTTGGTGCTGGAATAATGACAGAACTCACCAGGGCTGAACAGCAAATGTTCCAAATACAGATCTAGTAATTCTCTTAAACAGAAAAATAACAAGGAAAAAAAGATTTCTAGTTACAACATCTGAAGTTACAATTCAACAGAACAACGTAGAGAAGTGTAAGGATCTCTTATTACAGTTCAAATAGGCAGCATACAGTTTTATGGATGCTTACTACATGTATTAGTATAACAAAGTTGGAGTCCCTCTAATAAGCACGTAAAAAGTTAAGAAATAAAAAAATATAGAATTTTAAGCCAGTGAGAAGCTGCCCATCAATAAGAAGCAGTCTTACAGAAGAAAGCAAGTAATTACAAACTAGTTGCATGTAGATAGTAACTGCCAGATTTTGTGAAATGTGGAAACTGCCTCAGATGAACAGTTCTGCCTTCATATCCAATACATTTTGAATTCTCTTCTGTAGGCTGAGCATTTTGAAAAGAATGAGGAGGAAGTATCTGAAAGCCTGCAGGTTGGGGTGTTTGCCTGAGAGCTGAATGTTTAAATCATCCTGACTGAGAGCAGAAATTGAGAGCTGAAAATTAATAGAACTTGATTTTGCTTTGCCTTCCATGTCTTGGTATCATAAAAGCCCACCTCACCAGAATACAGAATTGTCTACCGTACTCATGCAAGCATCAGTTGTTCCAACTTTCCAAGGTCTATTTTCCAACCTACCTACCATCGTATATTACTGAAGCTTCTAATAACAAGAAGAAAGAAAAATAATCGAGTTCAATTTTTTTCTGGTTTATTTTTAGGCAGGACAGTTGTTGGGTTTTATGCAATAAGAATTACTAAGTGTAGTCAATACCATTTTCATTATTCTATCAATAAGATGAATTCCAGGAAATATTCAACGGTGGCCACAAGCAATGCTGCATGTTATTATAGCCAACAATAGTCAGTACAGCATATTGTCCTTTATTGCAGCTATTACTCAATTATGAAAATGTTATTACTAATTGATTATTAACTCAGAATAATGCAATATGTTTTCAGAGAATGCCAAACAGCCAGCAAACATAATGTGAAATCAATACTTATTTCTTACCTGTTTCATTCATCATCTTCGAGTCCCACTACACCAAATACAAAAGGTTAAAAAAAAAAAACAACAAGCCTTTCTAGCAGTAGAAATGGGAAACTAAATAAATCAATATAAGAGTAAATAAAAAAAAAATGGAGCACAGAAGAGTAGTCATAATTTTAGAGCAGAACAGGTGACAGAATCCAAACCTTTCTAGCTTCCACTCTTTTTCAATAGTGGGTTTTGTTCATATAAGTCTGAATTTATTCCTTTAAGCACCTTGTGTACTATAATAGGCAGTGCATTACCCTGGAGTTTTTCTGATCAGTCCTTACGTATTAAGGGATTTTTTTCTGTGAAAGTTTACTTCTATATCATGATTTTGAACATAGGTTACTCTAAACTTGATGTGAAACTAAAAAGCCCCAGGGATAAGGATAAGAGGAGGCCTGCCAGAGATTACACAGCCTTGTATGCAGATACATACACCACTTCAGCAGCATTCTGCAAAGCTCAGTTCCATTATTTTCAGGAAGTCTGTTGAGTTTATTGGCTGTCATACAATATAACCCATTTCAGAGATCACATTTATTTCACAGAAGTATAACATTGCCCCTAACAACAAGCTTTCATTTAAACAGCTACCTAAGCCTTTCTGTATAAATAAAGGACTTTTGTTTTATTTCAGGAGAATGTACACGAAAGTACAGCAAGTGTACGACTTGTCCACAATATCCAACCACAGATTTTAATCTGCAGCCAGGGTAATCTAATGGCTAAATTATGGGATGCTGCCAAGATGTGCAACAATAATAAGTTATTTGGGTAAGCAGTTCCTGCTTTTACAGTCAAACAAAATAATGATAAGTTATTTAATAAAACAATGTGGTTTACACAATAAATTCTGAATGTTTTATTCTAAGTTCATGCCTATTTAGAACACCAAAAATAATAATACTAGTGCCATAAAACTATCTTCCAGCAGACATGACACTTGTAGTGTATAGTATTTTACAAGTACTCATAGCTGACAGAAAAAAACCCCATATTTTAGCACTACTCAGCAATTATATCTTTATGCAAAATTCGATCTTTATGCAAAATGTAATAAAATAACAATTCTGCAAAATATATCCCACCTGCAACTTTATTTAACTGAAAGATATTTCAAAGTCTCAAGTCAAGTAATATGAAAAGTCTTACTTTCAGCATTTAAGGATCACCCAAATATAAATAAAGTCTACTTGTCTACTATTCTTCCCAGATCTAGTTGGCATTTCCCACATATTATTGCCAAGGACATCGGCCAGTGGAATAATGATAGTGAAGATATCTTGCCTCACAAAAAAATGACACAAGCAAAATGGGATCAGATCCACAGGACTCTGGAATGGTATTAATGGACTTAAAAACATCAAAAAGTTGCCTCGCAAATTCAAAAATGTACAGGCTCAGAGAAAATGCTGTAGTAAGTCTGGAAGAAAGGCTGGTGAAACCAAAATATCCTACTGGAGGTTTAAGAAACTTAAGCACGGAATTTAGCATTAGCAGCACTGAAGCAATCATTGAAGTTCTACTCAGATAATATACAGCATCTAAATTGGGCAAGTTCTGATTTTCTTCCTAGTACCATTCATTCATCCCTAATCAAACCATCCTTTTTTTGGCTTTTTTTTTTCTCCTATCAGCAAAGAACCGTTTGTAATTAAGATGAAATTCCTGTCTAAAAAAATCCAAAAGACAACCTTCCTCCCCCCAAATCCACTTTTTTTTCTGACCTTTACAGAAGTAGCCTGAATGAAGGAGATGAAGTAATTGAAAACCTTACAGAAAGTAATAATAGAAACATTAACAGCAATCTAGTTTATTCATACAAGCCCTTCGTCTAACTGTTCTCTAGCATGGCCTTGGATTATATCCAACTGAAAGCTGAATTAAATACATACATTATTGGGATCACTACATTACAAGCAGTGTGGAAAAGATGTGCAGTTCCTGCCTTACATCCAAAGCTAATGAAAACCAATTAGAATCTTTTCCTTATGGTTGAGCAAACCCTAACACACACAAGTGTCATGATTCAAATTGGTTCCCGTCTCACCGCTCTAAAGTTCATTTAAATCTCAAAAAGATCTGTTCTTCCCTATAGTCTGTTTTTCACACTTAAGTTAAAAAAAAAAAAAATAAAATACACACAACAACCCAGAAACCCCAAAATCCCAAAGCCCCAATTATTTACAAGACAAAGTAATTATTAACACACCAAGTGGTCTTTCTGGCCATCTTTTCTTGTGCTTTGGGGGCAGGATTAGACTCACTGAGGTAACTATACAAGTGCAAATCCTAAACATAGATACACTGCAGCAGAAGTTGCACTTGGCCTGGTCACATATGGAAGAAAACCACGCTGGGTTTGGTGGTTGCTTCGCAAGAGAATTTTTTTGTGCTGTGCCAAAAAGACATTGAGGTTTGATGCTAATTACTAGTTGATGCGCAAATTAGGACCTTAGATCATGACAAATCACTAAACGTGATCCTGTTCTTTCCATATCTATGCACACTACTCAAAAGGTAGTTTTATTTATAGTGATATACTATATGAAGCAGAGCAGCACAGGATCCAGAAGAGTTTTTAACAAAGCAGTAGCAGAACTAGAAGCTTTTTGCTCTATCTTTAAACCCCTGAGGATGTAGCCTTTTAGCATGGACCCTAAAAACGTTAACTTTCCTACCCATGAAAAA
Source organism: Nesoenas mayeri (assembly GCF_963082525.1). NCBI lineage: Eukaryota > Metazoa > Chordata > Aves > Columbiformes > Columbidae > Nesoenas > Nesoenas mayeri. The sequence continues at coordinate 16,593,747 of NC_137550.1, read as the reverse complement.
CAAAAAGGTACATAACATCATCCTCAGAATTATCGCATGTGAGACCACATCTGGAGCACTCAGTGGAGCTCCCCAGCACAACACAGACAAATTAGAGTGGATCCAGCATGGGGCCACCACAACATTCAGGGTCCTGGAGCACAGGACATACATATATAGATCAAGAGTGACGGGTTTTCTCCAGTGTTCAGAAAATAATTAGTAAGGAGGGAATCTTATTGCCATTTTCACCTATTTAAAGGCAGGTTGCAGAGTGCATGAAGACTAGTTCTAAAGGTGCAAAGTTAAAACAAAAAGTGAGAACAGACACAAGTTGAAGCAATGATATTCTGATCCAATATTAGGAAAAAATTTCAATGGTGAAACAGGTCTCCCAGAAAAAACATGCAATCTCTGGGGCTACTAAAACCATAACTCTGCATGACCCTAAGCAACCTAATCTAAATTTGAAGTTAGACCAAAGTTAGCTCTGCCTTAAGCAAGACGTGAGACCAACAGCATCCCAAGGGTTCTTCCAGACCAGTTATTCTCTAATTGTATTCTATTTAAATGTTTTGATTTTTTTTAAAAGTACTAGTCATCTAGTGAATTAACTTTTTATACACACATACACCATATTATTTGTGGAGCCCTATGTTACATAAACCCACATACATGCATGAAAGAAAAAAAAAAACTCAAAAAGACAATCCTCAAACTCAGCCCACTTTACGGAAGCTTTGTGGGAGATTGGTTCTTCTATCACTGTGGCTTATAAGCAATATATTATAAAAACCAAGGAGATCACTGTGAACATTACATCGTTGAATAAACTATTGAAGCAACATTGCAAATGTTTGTTTGCATTTTCTTGGTTGCTTTCCTTTGTTTTAAACTATCACACTGTTTTTCAGAAAGGAAGCCCAGTAGTTAACTATTGATTCTTCTAAGACTGTTACTTGTCAGGTTTGAGGAATTTCTCTGTAAACACTGTCTGTACCAGGATTACTGACTTGGACATTGAGTTATGCTGTTCACATTTGTCAGGATTTTACCGCTGCCTAGAAAAACACTTGTGATCAAAATTGCTATGTTAAAAATGAAAACTTCCTGGTCCAGGTCAGATGACATCTGACATCTAACAAACTCCATTCCCTCACCCCGTTTTCTCCACAAGTTCCTGATAAGTTCTACTCCTGATCCCAGGAAAGATCATTTACAGCTCAGTAATAGGCACAGCAACTTTCACCCTAGAGCTCTGTCTAGAATGCCAAAGTTTTCTTCTACTAGCATTCAATTATCCCCTCTGATTTTGAAAATGTAAGAAAGGTCAGAACATGGTGCTTTATATTTCTCACATACAAGTTTGAGGATTACCCCACCTTACAGGCAGAACATGGTTTCTCATTAACACTGGACAGTCTATATGAACTGCAAAAAATATCTTTTTAGCTAAAGATAGTTAAAAAGAAATATATATATACATATATAGAGAGAGTAAGGCAGTGAACAGCATTTCCAGAGTTGTCTCCTACAATCAAACAATACAGTGACAAAGTACAGATTTTGAAGTATGTTCATCAAGTACTGCAGACATGTACTTCCCTGTCTAGAAAAGCCAGAGTCAACAACAGAAGCTACTTGAACCAAAATGGAAGAAGAAAGCATTCTCATTAGGAGTTATATACAAACAGGAATGATCAAAAGGACGAGGAGCTATGTATAATGTGATCGGGGTGGTACAAACACCAAAAGCAAATACTTCACATCAGGCATTTCTGTGCCATGAAGACTACAAAGCAGTTCATAGCCATATGAAGGCAAACCTGTCACCCTAAATCAATCACAGATGTATCTACCCCTTCAGAAAAATATTTAGCACAAGTTACCTAGAATTTGAACATTTATGACATTTTTAATATTAATAGTTCTACATACCGTCCTCATAATATCATTTCCAGTTCCCAAAATTCTCCTGATAATGAAGTAGGTTAGCAACCGCAGATAGTCAATTACCACTGAAATGTCTTGGACAGAATCCCATAATGCTTTGCAAGCTGACAATAGGCAGATTCTGTGATGCAAAAATTGTCTGGCAAAAATAGTTTCATACAAATGAAAGCTAGTGACAGCTTTATTTCATTCACTGCTTAGCTTGTTCTTTTTTACTGCACATAGTGTCTAAGGCCCATGCTCAAATTAACACATTTGTTAACTGTTCTGTTATGAATCCTACCTAAGCTCACCTCTCTGGTTCTCCACACTATATATTTTGTGTTGGGTATTTTTGTTTGTTTGTTTGGGGTTTTTTGGTTTTGTTTGTTTGATTTTTTAAATTTTTATATATTTTTTTAATATGAATATCTTCTTCCACTAGATTGCAACCTGGCAGAAGAGGTAGCACTATTCAGTCACTGGTTTAGATTGCACAGTTCAAATTCTCAGCAGTTGTAATTTGTCACATGCTTATTTATGTTACAGATTTTTATCATGAACAGGTCAAACCTTGTATGTGAATGAAAGGTGAGATGAAGGTTTTTATGAAGACACAAAAATGCATATGAAATGCAAGCAGATAACCTCTAATTACAAGTAAAACCAAAGTATTCACCAAAAAAAAAATTCTCCTGTCATGTCTCAGTAAGCCTGATTTATATTCTGTCTTGTTAGGAGACAGATCAGCATAAGAGCCAAAGGATTAACTTGCTTCTTTTGCAAGTTCCCTATCCATCAGGCCTTAGGTTGTTTTTTTGTTTGTTTTCCTGTTTTGATAGAATGGACACTCAGTTTGTCTTACACTCCCCTTATAGGGAAAGCAAGTACTGGCAACATTTAGGTAATTCTTTGTAATTAAGTCATGTCATGAGAATTTAATGGTGTGAATGCTCATCAGGAACACTCATTCTGATATACCAGCTACCAGCAAATTATGAGTTGCCAAACATAATCAAGAGATTGAATTAGAAGAGCTATCAGCAGTGTCAAGCTGGATAAGGAAATGTATGCTTATTACACAGCCATAGTTGAGAGATTTGCAGTAAAGTGCAGAAGGCTCTTATTAATAAAAGCTGTGGAAATACCAAATGAATTTTTGCCCCAACAAGATTACGAATCTCAAATAAAAGCAAATATTCAAACTATTCATCCTGATTGCACTTTCCAGTTTTTAAAATATCCATATATTGTTTTCATGTATTGTTCAGTACTCCAATATCTGAAGTACTGAACAAAAAGTTCAGGCTGTGTAACATCTCTAGTATGAATACCTTTCTATTAGAAGACAAAGAGAAATACTCCTAGTCTTTGCTAGCAAGCAGTCTTCTTGAACATTGGGAAATACTTCAAGAAATGGCTAAGTTGGATAATGGGAGAACCAGGGACAAAAACTCTAGGAATGCTCCCCCACAGGAAAGATCTATGGGGGAATATTCCTGAAATATTACCAGAATGTTAAGATGTATGTAAGAAGTTACGGCTTTTCACCCTCCCGTCAGATACATCCAAAGTGAAAATGCTCTGAAAAGAAAGTATCTCATGGAAATAGTATCAGCAGATAATCAGCTACATGTTTAATCACCTTAAACACCCAGTGTAGAACAACCAAAGGAAAATTAAATTCAAGCCTAGGGAATGAATCTTCTTTGCTCAGCAGATCCACCTTAGGCACCCTGCCACAATAGCACTAACCCAGGGTGCAAATATTCAATTCATGTGAGTGCTGAGATTCGCAAAGGTTGACTTATTGATTAAAGAATCATCTGTATCAGCCAGCTGGGAATCCTCAGGTAGGAATCTGTCAATCCCTCTTCCTGTAACTGATTTTCTGTGGGACACATGCTACTTGTTATACGAGTGAGAATTACTGAAAACCCTGGTGGTCAGAGTCCTTACTAGAGAGACATCAGTTCCAGGCTCTAGTCATGTATTTGTAGAAATGCTTAAACATTTTGAAATAAACAGAGGTATTTCCTCTCTTGGGAATAGGCTCTAATCAGTAAACTAAAGGTGAACTTTTTCACTCAATGTTAACAATGACTTAATTATCCCAAGAAAGATAAAGGCTTCAAAAAGAGGGATTTAAAGGCTCCCACTTCAGAATACTTCCAGTTAAGTGGTTAGGGCATGTTCCTCTAAATTCATCTCTACCCATGGTTCCAAGGAATGCTTTAATCCAAATAAAATGGAATGGTAACTCTTCCTTCGGTCATATTTTGTGGAGCATTAGATATGTTCGGTGGCTCTGCACTGATTGATCTATGGGTTAGCTTGCACCTATGCGGGCAACAAGGCTATGTTAGCTAGTAAATTCATTTGGAATTCAGGAGATGGGCTGGGTATTGAACTAATAAATACCATCAAAGGCCAGTACTTCTATGCATAGCCAATACTTGCCTCACTGAATATTTAAGTAACTAGGAAATTTCTCTAGGTGGTTGGAGTTAGTAGATGGCCGCTGAACATAGATTTCTGGAAGTTTACATTTTGGGTTTAAGAGGCTGACATAGCAAGCTTGAACCTTTTGTTGGCCTTCACATTGCCCTACTTCCCAGCTGGGTTAGATTCCAAGTCAGAAGGGTACCAAAGGACAAAAGACAGAAGTATGTGACAAGATACAGGGCACAGAATCAGGCAGATGACAGGAAGATCAAGAGACATTTGGTTTTACACATCAGGCATTGCCATACCCTGGACATGAGATAAATCAAGCCAGGTCAGGAGGAGTGAGGTACATGACCAGACAACAGGCACTGCTAACGCCATGGCTCAGGTAGGAACCTGCACTGAAATACAGCCCCAAATGGAAAGGAGAGAGGTTCCAAGTTTCTTCCAGCCCTTTGAAATGTGGCCCAGCTGTGCACACTGTGATAAGATTAAGATATTTCTAACCTCTTTCAGACAATACTGCACTCCTTTATTATTTCTGGTCTAATACTTCATCAGATTTGACAGGCAATCAACCACACAAACAGTAAAAATGAAAGGCAAAAAGACTGAAAGCATCTACCAAACCTCCAATTTTCCAAACAATTCTCATTTTAATTCATAGTTAGTCAATTATTATTGACTGTAAAATACTCCAGTAAACAAAAGATTCCTTATTATCAGCTGTGATGCCTTTAACACCTACCCATTCAGTGATATGCTTATGGCATTCCTTAATCACTACATTCTCATACACCATTTCTGCAATTTCTGTAATAATTCAAGACAGGATCTTATTTCTAAACTGAATTACTACCTTCCATCATTAAACCAAAACCAGAATCCTGAAACAATTTCTTCATCCACTTGCAATTCTTCATTTATTTTTCTGGAGTAGAGATGAAATCTCTTCTTTACTAACATTCAGCAAAGCCTGTGAATTTCCTGTGTATAAGCCTCATGGTCATGGACTCACCTCACTAAGGATTGCTGATATCCTATTACCATGGTCTTTTGAATAGAGAAAAAGATATTAATTTCAGGAAACCATCTGTTTTCCTATGATAAACCTCATTTTCTCCATGTAGCTGGAATTAGAAACTTAAATGCGGTAATTTTTTTTATAAATGCTGCAGTAGTAAGTAACATGAGGGTTGCAATGCCTTTAAGTTTCACTATATATCATCCCTGCTCAACATTTTAGCTGTTTTGCTGCTAAGCCAAAGGAAGTAGGAAATTAAGTATATGTCCAAGTGTGAATATCTCCAAGGACTTCCAGAAGTAGAATTGTTAACACATCTCTATCTGTGTATCACCAAGTACCATAAAACAAATACAAAACAGTTACTTTTCTAAGTTTTTGGGTGCAGCTTTTTCTACACTTAAAAGAAGTATATTTTTAAGTATTAACTAAAAGGACAAATAACTAAAGTATCTTCATTAAAAAAAAAAAAGGCATACAGCATTCGTGGCATTACTCTAAGCCAAATGAAACATCTTTAGCTCATTATGGAGATACTGTTTTCAAATTGAGCCTGCAACACTGTACGTTTTTCTAGTACTCACATTTTCTGTAGATAAACCTGAGTCATTTCACATACTAGGAAAATCAGTCTATTGGAGAAGAGATGATCACATAAGAATGCCTTGAAATAATAACTGAAAACTGAGGACACCTTAGGTAAAGAAGGCAGGTGGAATCACCCAAATTAGGAAAGAAAAAGAAGTGTGGGACTGAGATTTTCTGCTATAGCAGGTGATACGCATATTCAGTCCTTTCAGAGTATCTAAAGCCTCCCTGGTTTACTGTTTAATCTGAAGTGAAACGTTATTCTTCATCACCCTATTCTAATTTGCTATCCTCAGACATATGATGGGAGAAGTTGTAGTTTTATTTACATGTTTTACAGCTTTCGTCCCTGCCATAGTTTGTCTTCTATTTCATTATTGTTGTCAAAAAATAGATTTTTCCAGTGGAAAATTTACTGTTTTATAGAAGTAGAATCAGTGTTAATATAGTCAGTAAATAAAACAGTTAATGTGTTGCTGCATGATTGTATTTGAAAAAAAACGCAAATGTTGTAAATAAAAGGCACAAAAGAAGTCATAAAAGATTGGGAAGCTGATGACTGAAAACCCTTAGAAGGAAATTTGTTCTGGGAATGCTACTTAAACACATCTGAATGCAACAGCTGGAGTTAACTGCACTTGCTGCTTGTTGATAAATCTCAACTTTTACATGCAACTGCTTTATGAATACTTCTAAAAGGTGTCTAGCCTTTTAATCTCTTATTGAGCACATCTTTTGTTACGAGGATACCATAAAATTTCTATAGGTTGATTAAAATGGAAAACAACAACAACAAAAAACATAATATTTCTACTAATACAGGTAGCAACTCCTCAAGAATCTGCAAAGCGTTTCCAGAGCATTGCATTCTTGGAATAAAAAAATCATTCCACAGAAGTGCACAAGAGCACAGCAAAAACAAACAAATGACTTAGCAGAAGTCTTTGAACAGTGGGAAACTCCAGCAACAATGCAAGAAGTTGTTCACAAGCTTCCTTTAATCCAAACAGCCTTGCTGAAGCCAACTGAATCTCTCTCTAGTGCTGTAGATAAATTATTTGCCCAATCCATAGGTGGTTCAATACATCTACTGGCTGTAAGGCAATACACGTACACAGTATTCTTGCGTGACAGTATTGCAATAAGTGTTAGAAACCACAAATATTTGAGGACGTTAATTGAACAGGCTGTACACTTGAGATGGCTCTGAGCACTCTTGTTTGGTAGATTTACGTACACAGAAAATAACCCGTACATAGTAAACATTGAAGTCAGCAATGACTTGTTTCTCCAGGGTGTGGTGGGTTTGGAGAAGGGAGGATGTTTGTTTGTCTTTTGTTTGCTTTGGGTTTTTTGTTTTTAAACATCCTCAAAAATAAGCAGCTGTCTGGACTAGGCAAACTTGCTTTGTTAGCTCTGCAAAGATATCACCCTCTACAGTAGTAAGATACATTAAGCAAGGATTCAATATTTTCTGCGGTCTTTCTGCTTTTTCTATCAGTCACATGTTAGGACAAGAACTATTTAATTAGAAGTCTGTGTGGTTCAATAGCTGGTTTAAGTCTTTGACTTTTGAGTTTGCAGAGTCAGGCAAAGCAACCAACCTTTTCCAGTTTGTAACCACTTGCATTCATCTTGTTCATGTTGTCTTGCGAGTAATTTTGAGAAGTTATTTCTCCAGACAGATGTAATTCAGTAAAACTTTCTCAGCTGGAAGTCAGAGAAATTAGGCATCCCAGTCAAATTTTAATGGGAAATTATATTCTACTTCTTCAATGTTCCTGCAGTTATCCTGCAGAAATTACAGTATTATTCCCCCTTGTGCTACTGGTTGATATTAAACAGCTCTTCTTGTACATCTCAGAAAAACACCTAGGTTTCAGTGGAAAATATCTATAGAAAAAAAACATACCAACAAGCCGCAGGACTATTTGCACACTATTTGCTTAATTTGGTGTGTGCAAAGGTGCTAAAAAGTGGAATTACCAAAGGGATGGTCACCAGTAAAATGTCTTTCATTGATTCAAGGTCACATTTCTCATTTTTACTAGCTCACTATAGGAAGCACTGTAAAGCCAGCCTGCTTGGGTTTTTTTTATTGATACTCTAGATATAGATTTAGGTTCACTATTTCTTTTTCCTTCACAAATATATTTTGAAAGAACAAAAAACATGTTTGTTTGACATCCCTCAGTTTCAAAGGCATTATTATCCATCAGTATTGACAACAATGCTTCCTCATATACTTTTCAATACATACAAGGTCCAAGTAATTCATGCAAATAAAATTTCATTTATTTCTCCTCATTATCTGGGAAAACTTCTCAAATAATGCTTGAGATACCTTCTCAGACAATTTAACGGCTGACATTTCCTTTGTTGCACTGCCTTCCAGTTCTGTATTGAAGAGATGTGTTTGGATAACATACTTTGACATTAACCTCTGATAGGCAATTTATTAAATGTGTTTGCCAAGGAGGTTTGCTACGAAGGAATAATTACAATTGTGTGTTGCTGTCTGTCTTAGTTTCATATTTAGCAAATGAGATTAGAATGAAGAGCATTAGAATACACTAATTACTGTCCCTGTCCTGGTGAAGAGATTTTTGTCACTCTGGGCTTCTGCAAACTTTCCATCCATCTAAGTTCATCAAAATTCATGCATGTGCCTTTACATGTAGCTCTAGTGCTAGATAATGTCCATCAGAAAGTTATTTGAAAGCCTAAATTCATTCAAATATTATTCACTGATAAACAAGGCATTATCATTTATGTTCTCTAAGCTAGAAAATAGTCTTCTTTTAAATGAAAAAAAGAAAAAGTTGCCTGAAGCAAATTTTGTGGAAAGTTGTCTAGAACAGAACAAGGTATTGCAAATGAGGACAGAGGTTGTACTTATCACCCTGCCATTAACCAGAATTGCATTTCTCTGCCCCAATTAGAAAGTGCACTACCAAATAGATCTCATACATAGCTTTAGGACATATCTATTTTAAAAGGGACTTGTTCTACATGCAGTTTTGAACTTTCATGTATTTGCTTTCACCTTGGTAATACAATTCCACAGAGCATATACTACAAGAGTATCTCTTCAATTAACTGGTGTTCATAATCTTTCAGCACTTGTTTCTCAATTTACAGACCAGTAATAACTACAGTTGGAAATTATCAGTAGATAATTGTTACATGCCTTGAGATATGACTTCACAATACACTTTTTTTTTTCTTTTACATGGCAATCACATACAAAAAGTCTATTTCTAAAGCAAAAAATGCTAGGAAAATTTGTCTTAATACTGAAAGCTTGGATTATACAGACATCCTGAAGAACAAACAGAAGAAGGTAAGAACTGACACTCCTTATATAATAGCTAAGCTTGAATTCTAGAAAGGTACTTTCCTCTTATAAATTTAGGGGAAACACATTGCTATTTTATGCATTCTGATTTTGATTTAATAACAAAATGTGAATAAGATAAATATCATAATGATAAAGCTTAGGCTTGTTGGTTTTTCCTCTACATCCACAAGACAGCTGCAACAAGATGTTTGCTGTCCTATAATTTGATGATTCATTTTAGAGTGGCTGCAACAGACACAATGAGGTAGTATCTGTATCATAAAGCAATTCTCAGATAAGAAAAAGAAGCAATTTTACTTCTTCTAGTTGTCTGTAAAAAGAACTTAATTCTACCAGCATGCCACATACTAATATAATAAGAAAGGAACACATGTAAAGAACTTCTGACCATGTTGGTTTTACTGCTCTAAAGAACCCAAGGAAACATCTGTAATAAGCTACTCATCGCTGGATTCATCTTGCTTTTGAAAAAGTTCTCATCTGCAAATAGAAGTAACCTCACCAGAACTCAAACTGATTAAATCTCATAAAAAGTTCTTGTAAATGTCATCTTTGATGAAAGTTAATTTAAATGTAACCCAATTTGTTTATTTTTAATTTCTGTGATTTCACTGAACACTTTAAAATATCTTTCAGGATATAAAAACTACATAGATTGGTACAAAATTTTTCTACTTATATTTTCAGTTGGCTTTTTAATTTTTTTTAAATAACAAACTTGAACTCGTGAAAAAAACATCAAATGCCAGACGTCCTCCTTTTAATAAAATTTTTTCACTTGGTCCAAAAGCCTTTCTCTGGGCAACTCCAGATCCAGTTCCACAGTGCCAACAGCCCTCAAACTTCTTCTGTAATTGAAAAGAAATATCTAGTTCCTGAAAGCTCCTAAAATCCCAGATAATCTTTAACTACAAATAGCATCCAGATAACTTAAGCTCTGCTCTTACGCTGATGACTAATACTTTCACTGCATTAATGATGGCTGAAAACTTTAATCATTAAAAAAAGAGTATAGAATCTCTACTAGCAGGATTGCACACACACAAAGCATAGCTAAGATCAAGATACCTTCCAAGGTAAGATCTCAAACCAACTTAATAAAAGCACTTATCTATCTTGATAAACAAAAGAACCCAAAGATTAAGACTGCACCACAGTTCATTAAATATGTTGGGAACTCTTCAAAAATGACAGGAACTACTTCAGTATAAACAAGAATGTTTTGAATAGTGAATATTTCTGAATGCTGATACTGAAGAACAAATAGTGAACATGACTCCTTGGTATCTTGTCTCAGTGCAGACAGCAATACTCATTTGCTACTGAAAAAAGGGTTTGAATCAGCAGCTAACAGCCTTGATTTATCTAACCATCCCAAAAGCGAATAACATCAGGTTGAACATGCTGCCAATTAAATTACTGTCAGTGTAGCAAAGCAAGTGTTGACAATGTAATATGTCACCTGCAGAAGCATCAAGCAAATGGCAGCTGAGTCCCTGAACTTTTCATCTCCAAACAATAAACCACCATGAGATTGTACCAGGAACAGCAAAATAAGAATAATCAAATGAACCATGAAGTGTTGTTGATTGAAGTTTTTTGAACGATACAAGATATTCCATTATATAAAAAACAACAGACTTTAAACTCTTCTAAACTAGTTCAGTGATTCACAGATGTGCCAAAAAAACCCAGAATGGTGGCCAGAAAAGCAGTATCCTGTCTTCTGTGTTTATTGAAGAGTAAAACAGCTGCAAGTGACAACAATTATTTGAATTTTAATTACAGTGCATTATGCTTACTTGAAAGAAACCTGAGGAAATTAGTATTTTTTTGGTTAGTTTTCTTTTGGTTTAAGTTCTGCAGTGAAGGAAGGACAACTGTATAAACAATACTGAAGCACATGCATAAATAAAAGAAATTAGTCAAGGAAAAAGCACATATTAGAAGAACTAGACAGGTCAAGAACATTACAGTCATTAAGTTAGACATAGCAGGACTAGGAAATTATTCTAAAAAGCTCTAAGGCTTTTCAGCAATCTCTGGGAATCACAGGAAATTTGGTTCTGGATATTTTCTTCACAGAATCTACCTGGTTTGCTCTTAGCAAACACTTTATACAAGAACTGCAAGCAATATGGGGGTCTTGACCCATTTTGCAATTGAAAGTATCTCAATTGTTACAAATAGCATTTATATCACATACATATGTGATATATTTTGACATTTGAAATCAACATTTGCAGTTTATAACATAGAAGAGGATCTTCAGAGTGTCAAACTAAATAAATCCAGCATCAGACTCATCTTTGATTCATGGAGTCTGGTAATGTGATTCTCAAAAAGTTGCAACGTCACGTAAGTGGCCACAGATTTGTTAATTGCAATATTATCATATTAGGTGAATTTAATGAGTATGTACCATAAAGTTCCTGGTGGCCATCCCTGAGAATCAGGCACAACAGCAATCCAATAACTGGTAATCATTATTATTCATGGTGGTTCTCTCTCACTGCCCCAAGACTGTTGTATTTTTCATGAGTACACTCACACTGTCCTTCATGCCAGTGTCCTCAGTTCTGCTGCCTATATCAGCCGGTCTGTTCTACCACTGCTTTGTATGCACCGTATCCCCCTTCTACCCATGTTCAGTCTTGCACTTTCATGTCTTCAGCGCATTTTCATCTGCTATTCTTCAAAAGCCATTACGAACAGATGGTGTCCCTGTATGAATGTTCATCCAATCTGCCACAATGGTGCCTGCTTAGTACTAGACAAATTGTTTTGCTAGCAAAGTTTTTGGTTTGACATTGGCAGCTACATTAATTTGGGTGCCAAGCTTTCACAATGCATTTTGTTAATGCCTTGTATCAAGCAGCTTTTTTCAATATTGCTAAATAGTTCTGCATTTCAGGGATTACATACACCCCTTTACCTTTATCCTGTCTGTCAGGATTTTCTGTTGCTATACATACAATTATGATGAAGTTTCTAGGATGCTGAAAATTATATGTTGATAGATTGAAACTTAGCATGAAGATTTTCCTTTCTGATAATGACACAGTGATGTCACTGAAATCAGTAATGTAACCATTATCATCCTACTCAATAAATCCATGATAAGATAACAACCTAAATATTGTGGTTCTGTCCTTCTTCCTTTAGTGGAGAGAAACATCAGAACTGGAAAAACTAGAGAGAACAGGAAAGGATGGTCAAAGTTATGGAACAGATCCCATACAAAAATAAATCAAATGGGTCAGACTCAGGTCTGCAAAAGGATGCAACCACAATTATTTAAGCTTCCAGATAATTCTCTGAAGTAATGAAAGAACGTGCTGACATATATTGTACAGCTACTGACACAAAAGTCCTCTGAAACTTTCAAAATATATTGCAGTCTAGTTACAATTGGTAGCAGAAAATGAGATAAGCCTTGGGTCAAATCTAGCAGAGTTATCATTATCTCATTTCTATATTTAAAAATTTAAGATTTGGATCTATATTTAGGATTAAATCTTATTTCAGATCTAATTTAAGATCTATATTTAAAAAGCAATCAACTTTATGTTGATAAGATCTGTATAGCAACAAGGAATCAAAGGAAAGGAAGTTGTACTATGCAACATTTAATATGTTGTTTAACATATTCAGATCTTTTTTTCCTGGCAGAAAAGCAAAGTAGCCAAAGTTAAGTGGCAGCTGTATGTGCCAGTATGTGCCTTCTCTGAGGAAAAATGTTGCATCTAACACAAGTCTGGTTTCCTGCCTTTCCTTACAAACTATTCCAATTTTTTTACAAAGTAAATAGGAATATTGTAACGCAGGAGAATAACAGAGATTAACAAAAGAGATGCATTGAGTCAGATCCTCAGTTTGAATAAATCAGCACATTGAATAAAGCCAAGTAGTAATTTGTACCATTTAATAATCATGTTTGCTTATGAAAGGTATTTCTCCTTGAAGCTCCTGAACTCCACCATCAAGCACAAAGAGGGAAGCAAAGACACACTTTTCAGGACTTTTGTAGCTTTGTATATAATAAACCTCTAGAAGATCTGAGTGCTTTCAGCCCTCCTGTGTTCTCCTCCTCTTTTGCCTATAACCAAAGGGACAGAAAAGAAAGGACCAAACACTTCTGGTTGCTCTTGGATCTGGAAGATCTTTTCATGTTTGTCTTCTTATTAATTTGTGGTAACCTTTAAAACTCACTTGTACAAATCACATTGGTACCTTTCTACTGCAGAATGTTGCAGTATTCTTTCTGGAAAGAAAACCATTAATTCAAGAAAATGTATCACTGTAATGTGAGATACAATGTCATTCGTTCTCACTCAGATTACCAATGTCATAAATGTTTATATGTTCTTCAAATTGAGAAACTATAGAAAAATAATATAGAACATACTTTTAATCAACCAAATCAATTTTGTCTGACAGTGTATTTATTTTAACTGTCAAATTACAGTATCTGTCAAAACATATCACCTTCTTTCTATCACCATGTGCCAAGCTAAATCTTCACATTCTCACTTGGATGTCATGACTGCTTCAGCTATTTGTACTGCATATTTCTCAAATGTAGAACAATCTTTGAAGTAATACATTCCTTTACTAATAAAGTAACAAGAAAAAGTATGCCATTGTCATTAATCTCCACATCAACTATTGAGTGACATGACTATGGCAGGGAATGGCCTCTTTGCCTATAATTGAATGTCATAAATATATCTGTACCTGTCATAAATGTAAAGGAACAGATTTAAAGAGTGTAAGAGCGTGAAGTACCATCTGATTTAATGGAAAGTCCTATTTTCAAGATTTGACAGAAGAATATGGAAGCCTGTGTCTCACTTCATCTAATGAAAATTCTGGTCCAAAAACTGATTTATGTGAGAACTGTTTGTCTTTTGCCATTGGCTCTAAATGTGAAGTGGGTGCCTAACTGCACTCTTCAACGTTGAAAACTACTCTTCTACCTGCTGGTAGGTTTGCCATAGCTCCTGGAGGACTTCAAATTAGAATTTCCCAGTTGAAATATCCCATTAGGGTATGCTCACTTGAGTCTCTTTCATGAGACTTCCATTTAGAAGTCCTAGTATCAATTTTTAGTGTTCACTTCTCAGGTGAAACTTCAAGCACATGAATAATCCCATAGATAACTCACACACCCTAATAATTAGTGACAGAACAATGCAGATTAAGTCCTGTTTAGCATTCAGACCTTAGACACTATACACACAAATTGCCAACAGTGAAAACAGTTCATCTCCTGACTTAGAAATGTAGCAGAATAAGGAGCACTCAGCCAGGTATCACACCTCCATGAGATGGTAATATGCTATTAAACACCTACAGCTGTTCACTTCTTAGCTGCAACCACCTTCATCAACTCTACAAGGTTTTTATCTGATTGCAGCTGGTCACCTGTGTGAAAAAGAAGCAGCAGAAATAAACAATAATAATTTTTAAAAGGCAGAAACAGAAGACAGCAAGGAAGCAATAGCATGGCCAAAACACACCTGTGGCTTGTCCCTCACAGAATCAAAGTGAACACAAAGTAAAATGCTGATTAGAAGGAGGTTTAAATTTGCACACTTGGTCCTGTTTGCATCTTCCATATTCAAAGAAGTGAGTTAATGCACCTAAGCTAGCTTTTCAAAAATACTTTTTACCACTTCAAATATGCAGAAACAACAATTTGGCAAACATTGAGAAAGAAAATATTACAAGCATCAGTTCTCATCAGTGCCACCATTAATCCCAGACTCCAGTCCAAGACACAGGGAGCAATAGTTCCATGGCCTCTACTCTAAGAGCCTGGCTGTTCAAGAGCCTGGATCACATGAAAAACTCCTAGGAAGCAAAAGGCTGATCTTCCCTCCACAGATTGTGGCTGCACCCTCCTCTCCCACTGGTCACTCTGACCAAAAGTATCATTTTGTTTCACATACCCAAGGAATTTAATGCAAATTCACCTACTCCAAGTCTTCAAAGTCATTTTCTGGACATAGACCAGTGGCTTAAAGAATCTTCAGTGTCCCTACATGCTGAATCCTTGGCCATGAAAGGCTAACCTAGAGGTAAAACCTAAAATCACTTCTCATCACAGACAGCTGTGGGATTTTTCACAGCCCTGAGCTGTCCACTTATGCTATAGATGGGGAATTAATGATCCCTTTCTCACAGAAATAGAGAGATTTGAAAATGCTCAATTGCAGCACGGGGTATTTTAGCTTTGGTTAGGAAGAAAAGGCAAAAGCCACCAAATCATGATTCATATCTGCTTTTCCATACCCTGCCTCCCATAACTACAGAAAATGAAAGTTTCACTTTATCATGGGGATTTAAAAGAACCTGTTAATATTAAACTAATGCCTAAGTGATTTGTTGAATAGGCATAGTAACTCATTTATTTCAACAGGCCATGTATGTAGTAAGTTCCTATTTAGAAATAGTAAAGAACCTTGATTAGCAGGGAATAACTTTCAAAAACCAAGAATAAACCCACTATATTCTTCATTTCTTTCTAGTAATTATTTGAACATTTCTGAGCTCATTCATTTAATAACGTTTGATGACTGAATATCTGGTTTCCAAAGTTATTAAATTACAACACAAAATGGCTCATCTCTCTTTTTAAATACAACTGTATAATGGATTACATCAAAAAGAATGCCTTACAATTACTGTGATATTCAGAAATAAACAAGTATGAAAACAATTATTTCCCTCTAGAGTGGATAACACTTCCATTTTAACTATCACTAACAAAGTAATTTGTGAAGTTTATTAAGATTATGGCTTTACAGTCTCTAATTTATTGAGACAACGCCTCATTTATGCAGAAGCATTAGGACATACTACTGACTCATTTTATATCAAATATTCCTCCTGGAGGAAATTTTTCACATAATTACTTCAAATAAATGATGTTTTTATAGTCAATGAACTGATTCCCTTTAATCTGTTCCTGAAATAACACATACTTATGGAAAAATAGTGTAAGTTTTTTCAAACCGAAAAGTAACTTCATAGTGAAACAGATCAAGTAGCAGTACTTCTAAAGAAATCGTTTTACTTGACCAAACATATCCCTACATAATTTAAACAATTCCTTTTATAACTACATAATGGTTAGGTCTGAAATGGCTAACTCATTGCTCAGATTCTTGTATACACAGCAATTGTTGTCAGAGCAAATTCTCAAATTATTGAGAAACCTACTTTTTAGTCCATTTTCACTGGATTGGACCAGACCTACAGTGAGCAAGAGTGCAGCGTTCAACTCCACACCCAAATTGAAAGATCAACCAATTAATCCAGTGGAGTTCCCTCAATCAGGAAGACAGAAGAGCATAGAAAAAGTTGCTAGTGGACCATTGCCTTATTGCCTTAACAATATTTTATTCTTGCAATGACATTTTAAACAAATTGTTTTAAAGTAGTCTTCGGTGCTCAGTCATCCCCAGGTTTCAGTTGGTGTCCATTGCCTCTTGTCCTGTCACTGGACACCACTGAAAAGAGTCTACACTCCATTGTCTTTACACCCTCCTATCAGATATTTCCACATATTCATGAGATACCCCTGAGCATTATCTTTTCCAGGATAAACAGTCCCAGGTCTCTCAGCCTTTCCTTGTATGTGAGGCGCTCCCACCCCTTAATCATCTTAGCAGCACTTTGCTTCATATACTCATAAAATGACATTTTGCCTGTAGCTGGGGTGGATTGGGCCCCTGCCTGGGCTGAGATTTGGCTAGTCAGCGTACCCATTGCACCTTCCTAAGTAGGCAGCCCACTACAGAACAAGCCGGTATCTTATGATTGTGAGAAATTCTGTAATCATCTGAAGACTTATATAGGCAAACACTGAAACATGTTGCATTGAGTTCAACTGGTAAAACTCTGCTAATCGTCAGTGTACAACTCCATAAACCAAACCCATTTCTGTATCTACTGTCTCAGATGGCAGATGTATTTATAACATACTAGCACCCTGAAGGATTTTCTGTATTGTTATGTTAAGCCACTAAATGGATAACATACGATTTACATAAAGAGTAGCAATGTAATTCTAGAAGTGCTGCAAAACCAGCTTTCATTCTCAATGCTGGTTTGGGTCATGTTTTTTTTTTTGTTTGCTTGCTTTTTTCCTGAAATGCATTTTATTAGGGATGAGAACATGAAAATGAAAGAAAGGAAACAGAAATGTTACAAACTCTCCGGGAATATGGTAAATTCAGTGCTTGGAAGATTAATCAAAATAATTACAATTAAAATACTCTCTGGCTTCTTGTTCTACTACTCACATTGCTTCTTTTTAACATAATATTGGCTCCTGTTAAACTAACAAATAGGGCAAATGAATATATGTTACTCTCTTTGGGAATCAGTATTCAAGAATCCAATCTAAACCTTGTTTTTCTCAACAAGAAAAACATATTCTTGTGGTAAAAAACAGCTACGTTGGGAACAAAGACCTTGGAGTTTCTCACTGTGAGGATGATTCTTCCTTTCACCATTCACACACACGTGCATTGTGGAAGAAAGTGTTCCTCCGAATTCCCCACAACAGAAGCAAAAATCATTGTTAGAGCATCTCTGCTGCCAGTAAAGAAAATTTGAGAAATATTCTTTAGAAGGATGTTGTATAAGAGAGAAAATATTTGGTGGCATAGATAACAGTAAACATTCTACCATTCACTTATTTTCCAAAGATATAAAACTATATTTATTTTCACAGTAACAAGTGACATAAACCTGTAGATTCTTCATGTCATCAGGACAACTATGTATTTTTTCTTTTATTTCTAAACAGGAAACCCATATAAGTTTCTACCCACTCCCATATACTACTTGATATGATAAACTGAACTAATACTTGGCTAAGAAGAAATAGAGGTACCAATACAGAAGATACTCGTATTTTATAGCTCAAAACATAAAATCACTTACAAATCTATACTTGTAAAATCTATTTTCAAACCTAGAAAAAAACACCATTTCAAAATACTATTTGCCTAAACACATCTAATGTGTTAAAATAAGAATAACATGCGTTTGTCAGGTCTTTACTTAAAGTTCAGGGAAATTTGTAGCACAGAGAGCACGCCACATAATAAACTACAGTCTTTAAGTGACAGGAATTTATTTTACTGAAACATGTAGCCTTAACCTCCTTCTTCTGTGTGGGGTTCATTTTTTCTGGATAGCTGATCAGTTATTATCCATGTCCTTTCTTATTGAGCCCAAATAATGATCATGTAAAAACAAGCATAGATGGTTAGCATATTTGTTCGGTATATTGGTTAAATTTAAAAAACCTCACCAAGAACCAGGGTGAACAAAGCTGTACTGGTCCAGCAGGCGGTAAAGATCAAAAGTGAAATAAATTAAAGAGGATGTGCAACAGTTGCAGGCGCTATTATATCAACTCAATTATGATGTGATAGTTGAGGTTTTAACTACCAGTTTCATTAGATGCTCCTACTCCTCACTGTAGACAGCTTTGAAGTGAAAACTTCCTTGATGTACAGCCTTGGAAATAAGAGTTCTTGGTTAAAAGAAAACACCTCTGCCCACATGACAAGCCTGTGCTTTTGGTTACATTTCTTCCTTGAGGTATTTAAAAAGAAAAACAGATCATAGTTTATCATTAGTATACTTGCTTCTAATAAGCTGGCAAAATGTCTTCGTCTCTTGTTCCTGTTCACCATCACCCACAGAAGACTCTTCATAGGCAGCCATTTTTAACAGGGGGCATCATTTACTCTACACAGAAAAAGTAAAGCTTTTTCAAAAAACCACAAGCTGTGCCTTTGTATTCCTCGCACTCCTCCTACATAAATTGTATACCTGAAATTCACTGCCAATTGAACTAATGCAATGGACTTGATAGGACTGTACCTCTTAGAGCAAGCAATTGTATTTGGTGACTATCATGTTCTGTTCCTAGGGAGGAGCTACGTAACTTTATTTTTTACCGTACAAGTTTGAGGAACCAGCTCCAGGAGTCCAGTCCCTCCTGCAGGCAGCTGGGAGGTACAAATTGAGATCCTATTCCAAACCATCCACTACAACAGCTTCTCTGTATTTACCAAAGATAGAGTCCACTTTGTCTAAGCAGATATCACTGGCATTATTCATTCACATAAGAATGAAGCCTCCACTGTTGGGAATGTGGAAGAAGAGGTGTTCAAGGTGTTCCCACAGTCCTGGCCTTTGGGCACACACCACCTATCCCCCATGACACACCAGGAACATGGCAAAGGCCATGGGTGGAGCAGAGGTGCCAGACCACAGGAACCTCAGTTCTGATTCCCAGCACACAAACAGTTGTCCCTGAGGAGCCAAAGCTGCTGCCCTGATCATCACAGGAAGAAAAAACTAACTGCTCTGAGGCTTTTCAGCAAGAGCAGGCGGGACATAATAGAGGGAGACTGACTGCATGGCTCGGAATTAGCTGCTGATAGGAAACAACTTATTCCCCACCAATATTAAATGCTAAAGCAGAAAAGTCTTAGGACTTCTTTGTTCTTCCCAGGATAATGGAATTACCCAGGAAACTCAGAGCATTTTCTAAAATTACATTTCAGTACTGTGTAATCTTACAATTAATTAATTTCTGTGTTCCTCGGTTGCTCCTCTGTGTACAATATTGTTTTATTGACATGTAAATCTGGGGGACAGGAAGAAATCCTCAGGTGTTCAATATCTTTTGCAGCAGACCACAAAAAGTAAAGCAGAGGTCATGCAGTAATTCAATGCAAGGGAGTCACAAACTAATATATTTTCCATACATGTTCCCAGAATTCTGCTTAGATGGCTGCTGCACATATAAGAAACCCAAACGAATGTCAACCAGAAATTGCCTTTTCCTGTGCCTCATCTTCAGAAACACAAGGAGATCATTTTAAATGAAATTTGTGCTTTCTCATTTGAAAAATTAAACTGCAGGCAAAACTAAAAAGTCTTTTCCCATCTTCCTTCCACTCAGAAAATGTTAATAATTTTTATTCAAATAGAAATGGATCATTTTAAGCTCAAAACTCTTCCTCCTTTCCCAAGGCCTACATTTACAGTTCCCCATTCGTACCATTGTCTGTTTGATATGTTGCTACAGTTATTTTGAAACCCATCAATGTGCAAAACGTCTTTAAACTATTTATTTCTCTATGCTACAGGTTCCATTGCTCATCAGTGATTTATTTTTCTTTAAGCTGAGTATGTCTACCTTATTGGTTTCTACCAGCCAATTTCTATCACCTGTGAGGAAGAAATCAAGAAACACTGAATGTATACTAAAAATACCAACAGTTAAAAATCATAAAAACCATGGTTTGTTTGATTTCTCAGGGTCACCTTATCTTGTGAATAAATGGAATTAACTGATATACCCATATACTAAAACTTTGAGCATAAAAATCTTGTGACTAAGATGGTTAAGTACACATTGTGTTTAAATAACTTGTACCACATCAAGCTAGTGGCCTTTTTGTATCCCTTTTCCTTAATCAGTTTTATTAACTTGGGATGTTTCCACCAGCAGCCACAGAAGTTTTGCTGCAAATGCTAAAAAAATAGAAATAAGCCATAAAAACAGTTACCATATGGTAGCAAATATACAGAATGGATTTAAATATATTAAAGCATTTCTGCACTTCACATTTTCATCAGGAATCTAAAAAAAGTGTATGCCACCCTAGTATATATATACAAACATATTAAGGTACTGCAAACCTTTGCAGTACCTTTGCATGAGATGCCTTGAGTACCAAAAGCAGAGATGCTTTGACTCTGCACTGGGAAATGTCCAACCTCAGCGCTTTTTCAGACTTCATTAGCCATCCATGTCTCCCCAGAATCTCACAACAAGCCATGCTCAGACACACACAAATCACGATTCATGTTTCAGCCAGATGAAAGGAGGACACTGTGCTACACGTCCCACTTGAAGGCAGTTGCTGCCGACCTTCAGAGTGAAGTAAAACCAGACTGTTTATCTTCTCTGCACATCAGGGTATGTCCAATGCTACAAGGTATTTTTTTTTTCACTGTTCAATCTGTAAACTAACTCTCCAAAATAATGCAAAGCTCCATTTATTTGGCAAATACTTGGCTGGGGGAAACAGGATGGGGGAAAGCATCCTTTGAAAGCTATGGAGGGGTTTAAAGTCGGGAATTATTAAAGAACAAGTATTCAAGTAACAGAAGCTTAAGACACACCTTTAATCCAAGGCTCTAGTTATATCAGAGATGTACTTCTATCTTATTTCCAGCAGTTAATTTCCAACTCATCTTACTTGTCTTCTTGTACTGGCAGTAGACTCCCTAATGTGCAGTTAACCACAGATGGCAGGGCTCCAGCCTCAGACGTAAGACTTTGAGATATATAAATAAAACTTCCAGTACCCTAGAGCACAGCTGTGAAAACTTGTTTCTACAGTGAGTGCTATTTCATGTATTTAGCTTGAAAGGCAATGCCACTCCACATAAGGATGCAGGAAAAGACAACATGACCACAAATTGAAGCAACAAGTCTTTCCATACACGATTTAGCTCTGTATTTACTCCAAATGACACCAACCTCAACTTCCTTAGCAGCCATCAATAAGATTAGGATTCATACATTTGAAAATCAAGTTTTAAAATAAGGCACTTTCAGTTTTTCTTTGTAAGAACATTTATAAGCAAAAGAATGACTCAATGTCTCCAAAATCAATCAAAACCATTTTCAGAGCAAGCTATCTAAATATACAAAGCCTAGATGAGAGGAACTATTTGACTGCAAAGGACAAAGTCACAATGAAATGTTTTCTTCTGGGCATACCCAACCCTTTCATTTAAATTAAAAAAAACACCACATTTTTTCTTTTACATGAAATTTTATTAGGCTCCTGCATAGGGTGCCCTTTACAAATCTGCAGACAGTAAGATTTTCATCTGCTTTTGTTGTTTTGCTGCATAAAAGCGTGCACTTCATTTTACTCTGGAAAACAACTTTACAAATTAGGGCAAAATGTGCTTATGTCAAGGACTTAATATTTATGATTCACAGTAAGGAAAACAGTCAACTAGTTCACTGCTTATGTGGCATATTAGTTCCTAATAAAGGAGAACAAATGGACAATGAAATACGTTTGCAATCCACTGCAGAAAACATTCGACACTGATTATATTTATGAAGCCTTATCGCATCAGTTTCAAAAATGTACCTGAACAAACAATATTCATCAAAACTGTATATTAAGCAATAAAACCAAACAGTAGGAGAGTATTTAGAAGTGAAATTTGTTATATACAACAGAATTTCACCAAAGCACTTAAAGGGTTCTCAGTCTCCTTTCTCACTCTTTCTCTCACCAGTACCACGCTGGGCAACAAGCAGCTCCTGGGAGATTTCTTTGTTATCAAGAGGAAGAAACTTAAGTTTTGGTGGGTTTTTTTAATTATCATTATTTTTTTAAGAGCTGAGCATTAGCATCAGCAAATCTAAGAGCTGTTACAGGGAAATTCATATCCTGAGACAGAAGCTTATCTAAGAACCACCAATAGTTGTCAAGCTCATATCCAGGCTACAGAATACTATTTTAGTTGCAGAAAAATCTGCACGATTTCTACTCAAAACAATTTTCCAAGTGTGATATACATGGTCAGGTATGTTCAACAATAAACGGCAGCAAAACATAAAAAAATCAGCACAAATTTGGAATTCCATTTGTAATACCTTATTCTCTTGGTTGGACACACAGCATTAATATAATATAGATTTTAAAACTTTAAAAAAATATTTTTCTTAAAATATGAGAAGTAATCAGTTTAGTCATACCATCAGGAAGGCCTTTTACATTCTCATTGAGTAAAGAGTGCCTTAAACATAGTCCACCCTGCAGACACAATCATGATCTCATTATGGTCTTATTCGCACTTGTGGTTAATTCTGGTGGATTGAGAATGTACCAGTTACACGGCTGGTAATTTATTCTTCCTATTTGGTTGGCTCATAGACCAGAATCACTGGTATCCTGCCAGCCAGCAGGAGAGGAACAATATCTGGCAACTGAAAAGATTTAAAATAATTGGTAGAATATGCCATGCCAAAGTGACTGAAGGTCTGGCTCCTGTTCAGTTGTCAAATGAAGTGTTATCTTAATTATAGGGTTTGGGGTTTTCTCGGAGCATTGTAGAAATTTTTCTTCTTTTTTTTCTGTATAACTACTGAATCCCAACTGTTACAGGATTACCTTTTCATATCTTAATACTCCAGGCAACACAGGCATAGAGAAGCTGCTGCTTGAGAAAAAGGAATACAGAAAGGATGATTTCCAGAGGTAAACAACATAATGAGCCCCAATTCTGCAAGTAATACTGAGAAATCTCCCATGAACTGACAACAGTGGTGTCCGCTGTAGGCATCATTTCAGTTTATATAACTGCTAAATTTGTTAATTAAAAGTAGCCCTTCACAAAACTAAGGAAGTAAAAAGATTGTAGCCTGTAGTATTTTATGAACCAAATAGGACACACTGCTGTTCCAGGTATTTAATTCCAATTTCCCCCTCAGTCTGTTACACCAGTTTTGTATCACTGTCATCTTGTTTATATCTACACACTCAGGACTCCCACCAACATGCACAGCACCATCAGAGTAGATGGAAGGGAGAAATTTTCAAAACGGCAATAAATTCATGTGAGGATTTCAAACACAAACCTTCTGCTCTTACTTATTAATATTTTCCTGCAACTTAAACTGGAAGGTATTAATAGAGGAAACATGTATGCCATTTACTAGCAGAGCTGTGTGATTTGAATGATACTCCTGGTGTTTCTCTTTAGTTAATCCGAAGTTAACAATTTTGCATATCCTTCAGGACAGAGTATCTCCAACAGCAGTAACTCAAAATCATTGTTAGCAGGGCAAAATGCATTGCTACATGCAAATTATTTCAGTCTAACCTGTGTTAATATACAAAACTTTATATAACTAAGCTCTTCTATGTCTTCTAAAGCAATTTCATTGGGGGTGGGAGAAAACAGGTAGGAAGGACTGAAATTATCAAATCAGATTTCTCAATGCAGAAGGATTAAAGGGAGTTTCAGTCGCAGTGAGGTAGTCAAAATAATGAATGAAAGCAGTAATTAAAAAAAATACATTTGATGATTTTATTCCATAAATCATGGACGCTGACTAGAGATTTCTAGGTAAACCATAAGCTCTGCTTTAGAAAGATCACCTTGATTTAACAATTTCAGATGATACAGAACTTTGGTAAATTGATCATACAGTCACTATTAAATATTTGGACCCTATTTCCTACTTGAATTTGTCCAGTTATTGAATGTTTCATTGTTTCTGTCTGCCAGGTTAAAGCATACCAAAGGAATTTCCTTGATTTGAGAAAATTAGGAATAACTAGAAGTTGATAATCAGAATATCTCAGCTCATCTTTCTTTTTGAGCAGAACAGATAGTGCAAAAATCTATAAAATATTTATCCTCCCTCTGGAATGCTAATTAATTTGATCAGCACTAGAGATAAATTATCAGTGATTTCCTATATGTTATACAGCACCACTAATACCATCAGCACTGATTGTTCAATTGATAATGAATCACCTATTTAGCCTAAACACCTGTCCTGCAGAAAATCTGAGTCTAATGCCCACATTGCACCATTTGGACAATCCACATCTTTTCATCACGATTCACTTCTTCCTTGCAAACTTTGTGAGATCAGTATTTCTTAGCTCAGTATGTATGAAATGTATAATATGCTACTCATGGTTACAGCAACTAGATTTGTGATAAACATTAAGTTCAGTCTGGAACAGTTCATGAAAACTGATGCACAAGCAGCTGAAAAGGAAAAGTAACAGTGAGCAGAAAACTAAGTAATGAAATGAGTTCCTTGTACTCTGTTGGCTCTGCCATGTTGAACTTCATGTGAAAACCACTTCTCTTTGTTACCTTGGCCATTCTGTGTTTCAGACAAGAACATGTAACACAAGCCAACACAGTTGACTTTTCATAAAACCATAGTACTTTGAGATAGCCACAACTTCAATAGAGGACAACATAAAGCTGCTGACATACTACTATGCAGTGTTGATACTCCATTGAGCTCTATAAAGTCATGTCATTTCCCATAAAATGATTTCACCAAACTACATGGCATATCATCTGTACTGCGTTGCACTGTCTTCTTGCAAAACGCTACATTTTTAATATGTCCATAGGACAAAGAAAGTAAATTCTTTTACCTGAGGGACAGTAGGCTCTGTGTGCCACTGCCAGAATTGTAAGCAGTCACGCACACTTATGAAATACATTTTTCCTGTGTCTTCCCCTTCTTGGGGGGTAAAATAAAAAGAAAAAAATGTTAATGAAAAATGCCAGCTTCGACAGTCTGCAAAAATTCTTTTATCAAACTTCAATTCATTTTAGCTTTTTAGTTCTTGAAAAGAGAATTCCCTATCACGCAGGGTTAAGTACTGTCCAAATACATCACATTAGATGGTAGTATGTAACACAAAGTCAAGAAACGCGAAGCAAATGCCATGTCATATCACTGGCTTCAAAAGCTGTAGTTTCTTCTCAGTGGGTCCAGACTATGAATTTAACAACCTGTGCTGGTTTGGGCTGGAATAGAGTTAATTTTCTTCACAGTAGCTGGTATGGGGCTGTGATTGGGATTTGTGTTGGAAACAGTTGATAACTCAGGGATGTTTAAGTTCCTGCTGAGCGGAGCTTACACAGCGTCAAGGCCTTTTCTACTCCTCACACCACCCACCAGTGAGTGGGCTGGGGGGGCACAAGAAGCTGGGAGGGGACACAGCTGGGACAGCTGAGCCCAACTGACCAAAGAGGTTATTCCACACCATGTGATATCTCATTCAGCAATATAAAGCTGGGGGAAGAAAGAGGAATGGGGGGACGTTAGGAGTGATGGCATTTGTCTTCCCAAGTCACCATTACACAGGAAGGAGTCCTGCTCTCCTGGGAATGGCTGAGCACCTCCCTGCCAATGGGAAGGAGCAAATGAAACAATTGTTTTGCTTTGATTACATGTGTAGCTTTTGCCTTACTTATTGAACTGTCTCTATCTCAACCTATGGGTTTTCTCACTTTTACTCCCCTGATTCTCTCCTCCATCCCACCAGGGGGAGTGAGTGAGAGGCTGCGTGGGGCTGAGTTGCTGTCTGGAGTTAAACCACAACACAGCCTGATTCATATAATCAGAGCCATACTTGTTACCTTTAGTACCTAAAAATCCCAAAATAATACAATCCCTCTAAGGAAATAGTCTTCGTTAAAATGCATAACAGGCACTACAGACTTATTTGCAGCCTTCCTCCTCTTCTCTCTCCATACACATGCCACAGCTCATGTTAAAGCATGGGGAGGGGGCTCGGGTAAATAGGTTATCCCAGGCCTTAGATTATGAGGCAGAGGCATCCTCAGAAAACAGAGTTACAGACAAGTACCAAGTACAGGAGCAGCCAGTTGTGTGGAGTTGACCTCAGGGGATCCAGCCTCACCATTCTTTGTTTCGAAGTAGAGCACATGTGCTACCTACAAATCAGGTCAGTACCCAACCCTTTAATCTTTATTCATACAAATGTCACATTAAATATATAGAAGTGGAAGGAAAGAGGGGAGGAAAACCAGACAAAACCACCAGACACATACACTAAAGGGTCTCCATTATTTTACGAACTGCCTATGAGACTCCCCCCCAACAGCACCCTGGAGTCCTCTGGTTCCTTTCACTTCTGGTTAGGCAACATTTTCCATGACCTAAAACATGAACAAACGAACACTAAATTTCAGAAGGTGATCCGTTTCAACCCTTTTCTTAAAATCTTACTCTCACACCTTCTTGTAAGTCATTAATAAAATAAGTTGCCTTCACCACAGTGCATAATTTTACCATGCAGAAATATACTGTGCTGGGTCCTATGCTGTATTTCAACTCAAACATGAAATGACTAAGACAAATGTATTACAGCCCATTCAGTACACCTTTTGTCAAAGAATTAAGCCTTATTCCCAGACACAAGACTTCACATAGAATTTGCAGTTTGTCTGCTAAATACTAAAATCAATAAGAATCTGTCTTCAAGTTCAGATTTATTAAACAGAAAAATAAGAGGTTTTCTATGGAACATCATTTACAAGTTATCTTTAATAAATACAAACATATATTCAGCCTAACTGAAACATACTCAGTAGGAAACAGACAGGCTATGGTTAAACCAAAGCAAACCAGAACTTCACAGCATGAGAATTAAAGAATTGAGGAAATACTGCTAAATACAGCTCATGCAGTAAAATTTGACCAGAATTCATTCATAGGCCACATAACTATTCTGATGTCCACACAAGAAAATCCAGTACACATGAGGTCAATAAATTCCTTCACTCAAGTAAAATATTTTACAGACGAGAAATAGCAAGAGGAAAGAGTGGCTTGCTAGAGGAAAAATTACATATTCTTTTAGCTGAAGAAAAAATTAACGATTTGGAACATTATGTTCCAAAAAAATGTTCTTTTTGCCCTTAACTTCAACTGAAATGCATTCTGTGTGCTCCCTTCATACTTGGAAGGCACCCCAAGTGCTTTGAAGTTCATCAGCCTAATGAGGAAGCCCATATATCTCAGGCAACTGCTGCATACTTAGCAGCTCTAAAAAAGAAGAACCACTTATCAACAGAAAGGGATGGTTATCCAGATAAAAATATACATTCAGTTACTAGCTCTGCTGCTGACATAACTTGCTGGACTCTGAACACAAGATTTAAATATAACATGGAAAGGTATTACAGAAGACTTTGTTTTGATTCACTGCAGCAAAGAACACTATATATCTACAGCAAAAGCAAAGCTACAGCTTTTATCAAAGTCTTGTGATCTTGACATTAGATGTGTGCAATTAGTGCACTATCTGAATGCTTTAAGGACTTCAACATGACTAGCAGCTGGAATAAAGGAGTGCACTTTTTAATCAACCTACCAATGTTTTAATAAAAAAATAAGCCATATTTACTGTATTATATTTCTAGACTTATACAGGATTTGATCTTCTGTTGAATGTCACAGGCTTAGACAAAGTCTCATGACTGAAAAAAACAATGAGTAAAAGCAGAGTTTTCTATTGATACTAAAACATATTGTGGATAATATCCATGTCTGAGAAGTAATACTCATGACCTGTAAACCAGTTACTTCCTTAAAGTCTGAATTTCATTTTCTAATCTGAAAGAACAACAAACACTTATTTACACCAACAGGTTGTCCTAGTAAGTTAATGAACTTGGATCACATGAGAAGGGAAAGTATAATGTTTTCATGCTGAATACCTTCATGAAATACTTGCCACCTGCACATCCTCCAACAGCTATATTTTCATTGCTTGTTTTTTCTGCACACCTAATTACATTGTAGCTGAATTTCTGAAGAGAAAAAGAATTCAGAAGAAATAGACCTCTCAGAGACAAGGGCAACAATTAAGCTGGAAATGCCTGCTTTGTCTTTAGCATAAACTGAAACATAATCATGCAAGTTATATTTCTACCATTCCAAGTCATTATCTGTCTGCCAGCATAGAGGGTTTCTATTCCTGTTGGATGGAGGCAGCCAAGTCAATCTAGGCTATGCCAGTATGGAAGATTTGTAGTTGCCAATAATTGCAAATACAAAGAACTGAAAACCAAAAATGAAAAGGAATGTTTATAGGTATGCATGTTTCCTGAATACCCAGGATCATTTGGAGAGAAAGGCTCGTAGAACCACCCCAAAACTCATTTATAGTATGCAATTTCTTTGTGATAACTTCAGAGTGTGTTGTCTTTCTGCTTCCTATGGCACACATAAAACTAAACTCTGAAGTTTCCAGACCATGATGAAGGAACACTAAAATAAGGTATGGAAATACAGTGTATTAAAGGGCAAGGAAGAGAATGAGATAAAAAGTTACTCCAATTGGCCCACTGATGCCAACAATCCTCCAGCTATATTCAGAGTGCCTATACAGCATAATGTGGGATATGGCAGTAAGGTGACACTCAAGCAACAGTAATAAGATGCACAGTAGCCACCTCCACTCACATAAGCAATTATATTCAGGAGCACTTCAGTTAACGTGGCTAGGTTATCAAATGCTATATACACATATCAATATATATTTGGCTGTGGTGCACTATAAATGTGTATGCATGTGTGTGAATACACTTAGTTATATCTGAATTGATACCCAAAAATAATCTTGATAAAATACGGCCAATGCTGCTGTTTTATTGTAAACAGGTGAACATAAAGCAGTAAAGGCCTGCCTGGGATTAAACATGGCAATGAGGAGGAACAGAACCTCCCCTTTCTGAGGCACACGTGAATTTGGCTAGAAAGGTGTAGATTGCCAGTAGCTCCCCAAAGTGCTCCGAGACAACAGAAATAAAGTGATAATGTCAATAACTCTAATATGTATCATTCAAGAGGCTCCAAGCACACATGCAACTTATCATTACATTTTGAACTGTCCAGATAGAATTAGATCATGAAACTGGATCAGATATTTCAAAAAGCCCACTCCTGAGTTTCTCAGAGTGCATTAGACAACACACAAAACTTACTGGAAAAAACCTAAAAAAATAAAAAATCTTAAATACTTTCAAAATAACTTCAACTTCTCTCCTTTGATTTTGAATGATTACTCTTAATATTAAAGCATGAAGTTTCTAAGACAGAAACATTAGGTAGTGCATGAATGAATGAGGAAGTGAATTGTAACTTGCTTATATTTTTATATATATTCAAATTGCTTTCTTATTATATTTGTGAGCATAGATACATGCTTTCTTAGCATCTGAAATGATACTGAGAACACCAGCACACGCTGTCAAGCTGCAAAGTAAACTGTAGGAATTTTTAACAAACACTGTAAGACTCTTTTTTTAAGTTTGTATTGGCTTTTTGCTGCCTTCTCCCAAGCTTATCTCATCAATTTGCATGTTAAACATGTAATTAAAGTCACAGCATTCCACAGATGCCTCCATGTAAAACAACTAGAGGAAATAAAAGGGGAGGAGAAAACAAGGAAATTTAATTTTACATACAGAAATAAATAGATGGCAAACATGACCATGGAAGTAGATAAGTAGATAGCAAAAGCACAGGGAATGAAAAGTAAAGAGCACCATCTGGGTAGCCTGGATGGCATCAATGTTCTGTCCCCTTCATCCAGCTGGCCAGGGGCTGGGACGTCGCACAATAACACTGTTAATGTATTTGAGAAGCTCAGCCAGCTCTGTGCTGCCCAGCAATCTGCATGTCTGGCTGCAGCAGGAATGAGGCCATTGGCACTTGATATGGTAAAAATGCAGTTTCTGTGAATTAAGATCACTTTCTTCTTCACTTCAGTGGGCATCAGATCAAGCCCTGAAGTTAACTGGCTGCACATCCTCCATCATTTTGAATTAACTTCTCTTCGGATTGGTCACTTCTTTTAAGAATTAAATTCACAAAGGAGATGACTGGAGGAAAAAGCAAGAACAATTTTCCATATTTGCCACCACAAAGAAAAAGTCAATAAGCTGTTCTGTGTCCATTAAGTACAGAGTAGACATAAGGGGATTAAAGTACAGCAAGGGGAATTTATATTGGGTTTCGCCAGATTTTCTAACAATTAAGGCAGTGAGCATTGATATAAATCACCTAGGGACTCTATATGATAGTCATCACTGCAAGTTTCCAAGAACAGATTAGAAAACTTTAGAGAAAATGCTTTAGATACAGTCAATTTTGATTCAGGAAAAGATGATGGAACATCGTTCCTGAGATGAAGGGTATTTGGTGACCTGACTATATTTTCTACAGCAGAACACAAGACAAAAATACAGCCATGTATGCCTCTACATTTCAGCATTTTTGCTTCAAGTTATAATGTAGCTTGCTGTCTTCATCCTTCAGTAATATTTTTCTGTTTTGCTTCTTAATTAACTCTTAGAATAATTACCATGTCAAGTCTTGCAGTAAGTATTTCCTCAGTTGCAATTTCTGCAAATTTGCCTGAGAAAGACAGCAAGTCCAAACTCTGCAAACATCTGAGAACCCTGATGACCACCTCAAGAGGAAACAGCAGTATAACATGTACAGGTCTTTCATTTTAAGGGATTCTTAAACTTTAAAATCTGTCACAGTTAAACTGTTTGTATTCTCAACACGCTAATATACTCCTAGATAGACTATGACCTTGTCTGCACATTTGCCAAGTCAAAAGTGGTGCAAAGATGGTGCTGTTTCTATAGACAGCTACAAGGGCTGCAGTAGGCGATACTATTGACCCATCACCAGTACCCCTGGGCCTAATTGATACCCTATAAATCCTGGATGCAAAATAATGTAGTTACAATGGCACCAATTTTATTTACAGTAAATAAGTTGTTCCTGTAACTCTCAACTACATAATACCCCATAAACAACAATCCCCATGCACATTCCCTACTGGGCAAGATTATTATTCCCATTTCAAAACAAAGTTACCTAAAGAAAGTAGAACCAGACCCAGAGAAGACATGTTCTAAGTGTATGCAGTTATGTCTATCACCCAATTCATCCTTTCATTATTTTAGCTCAGAAAATAGCTAAGGAGGCCATCTCATTCTCTCCCACCTACGGGCCCATTGCACTAAAAGATGTTCTATTTATTTTGTTTATAAATAGCAAGAGCTTTATACAGTCAAGATGTTATTTTTCAAGCTTAAAAAAGTATTTCTAGATTGTTACTTTAAGACAGCACGTTCAGCTCAAGATGTCGCTGGCACCGCGCCATTCAGAGGTATTCAAACCTCCCATGAGCTACTTTGGCACATGTACAAAACGCAGTGTTTTTGTTTGATAAGTTCTTCCTAGCTCAAAAAAGTAAAAATGAGGTGCTTTAGAGCGTTATAATTTACAAAAAGGATCTAAGCAGCTAATTCAAATAACTTCAGGTTTATAAAATTTATCTCTCCCAATGCTGAAGTGGTAAAATGAGCAATAGCTCATAAAGTAATAGTAGTGTTGGAAACCATTCATTCTCCAGTGACCTTCTACTGGCATTGAACTTCACTTGGCGCTGAAATGCAGGAGTGTACCAACAGTGCTTACTGATGAAATTCATAATGAATGCAACCTGCTTTTTGGAATATTTTGTACCTTGTATAAATGTTCTGCTTTTCTGATAGTTCATTAATTCTTCTGTTCTTCTTTGCTAGTAGAAAAAAAATAATTTTTAGTAATTTGAGCATCTTTTTGTATTGCCTTAAAACTCTCTTTATAGCTTGCTTAAAGCTTAAAAAGTGATCATGATCCTGATAGAAATTCCACAGCCACTAAGCTGTTAATATCAAAAAAACTAATTTAAAACTGCAGAAGTCATTTTAACCTGCTACATAGTGAAAGCTATTATAATAGATAACAAATTATGCCTTGCAAAACTTCATCTATTTTATAGCCTACTGTATCTGAAATAGTTTTATATTAAAAATTTTAACTCATTCAAAATAAAACTTAAGTGGTCCATGCTCATTTAATGCTGAGCATAATAAGATTTTTTTAAGTTCAATTACGTTTTTGAAATAATGTTTGTTTTCTTCCACTGATATAATGAAAAAGGAAAAAAAATTACCTAACATTGTAGCCAGAGGCCTCTTAATGCTTATGAGATGAAGAGCACACAGATAATGCAAAAAGAAAAAGCCAAAAAGATAGGTTTTTAATGCCTTGAAATATGCCAAATACATGACTAAGAATGTTTAAAAAAAGGCAAAAGACAGATTGGTAAAATAAATTACGTTTGAGACTATGTGAGCATGTGTTCCACTAGGAACATACGTATTATTTTCAGGAATAGAAATCAATATCATGAGCTTTGAAAATGAAGAAAACAAATGCTATTGAAGAGGAAGCTATTCTTAATCTACAAAGGCTTTAATCAGTATTCATTATTCAATAGTGCCTACCAGGCTCTGTTTCCATATACTAAGCCAAACCTGGTTCACAACACAGTTCATTGTGTCCAAGAGAATGACAGAAGGGATTAATTTCACTTATTTTTTATTGTTTTTCCCAAATTCTGATAATGTACTTGTAGTGAATCAGTTCACTAATTTGAGATGTTACATCACTGAGTTAGTAACATTACCATGCAGAACTCTGTCTGTGAGTTACGTAAAAGATCCAAACTGTTTACTGGCTACTTAGTCCATGAATAACAAAAGGCAACAGTCCTGCTCACAATACTAAAAATCTAGAAAAACAAAACCAAAACATTTCTCTGATTAAAAATAAATAAATAAATAAATAAATATTTCAAAAAAAGATACAACCACAATCATACCCCAGAGAGAAATATTTTTTGCCTCTAGAAAGCTATTTCAAAAATGAGTCAACAGTGTAGGTCCTGCCCCTGTAAATGAGCAAGTTTTGCAGATCTGTTGAGTATGAACAAGCTTATCAAGACTTACATCTGATCTGGTATCTGTTGTTAATTTGACAGCTGCTAAAACAAAAGCCAAACTGACTAATTGCTACCTAGTGAAATTACTCAGTATTGGTTAACATTTGACACATCTGTCCAAAATACCCCAAGAACTCCGCATTTCAAAGTTGCAATGAAATGTTAAAAATTCAAAGCTGCAATGCAGGTTAAGCCAATCTGATGACTCAACAAGCTCAACATTCTGCTGCTGTCAAGGAACTGTCACTGATGCCAGGGAGCTGATTTCCTTTCTAATGGACAGTCCTGTTAATTTACTTGTAGGGAAAGTCCTCAGCAACTTCAGACAAGACACATACTTAAGATAAACTAAGGCGAAAAAAGCAGTAATACAAGCACTACTGTGGCACACACTTCCATTGCCAGAAGACAATAAAACATCCAATTTATTTGTAAGAGTTAAAGTTTCCTTTAAATACTCAGCCCATTTGAAGACAGGAAAAGAGCATGATATTAAAATGTTTGTGTTAATGTATTCTGCCTGCTAACCCTGTTTATCATTGTCTACAGTTCAGCAGCATCATTAGCAGTATATAAACATTATAAACCGATGATGACTTGAGTGCTCTAGCACAAATAAGAATAAGGCTTCACACTGCACTGCATTGATATTAAAATCTCTCAATGATTTCAAGAAGAGTGCATACACACACAATTAGAAAATGCAAAATAGGTGCTAAATTGGCTCTGTGAATGCTATGTGCCTTACTCTTCATAATGCACTCCACCACTAAACAGTTAGAATAATTATGCTGGTGCCTAAGCTCCCATTGTCTTTAATAAGCTTTGGCATTTACAAAGCAAGTGTAGTCTCAGGCAGGCAGGAAGAAGGCAAAACAAGAAAAAAACATATTTAAGAAAGGTTAAAAACTGCTGCTCATGGAGAGGAAAACACGCTGGTGCAGTTTTGCTGACAGGATTCATGTGCCTGTGAGGGACCCAGGCTGGAGCCATCTGATCCTGAGGGATGTACCCATGGAAGGGACCCATGTGGAGCAGTTTGTGGAGAGCTGCAGTCCACGGGAAGAACCCATCATTTTCAGTGCCAGTGATACTTCATTCTTTCTTTCCTTTCAAGTATTGGAAAGCTTTAAATGTGGATTTAATGTTCAAATATGGCAATTGTGGCAAGGGAAAGCAAAACAGGTAAGCTGGGAATGGTAGCATGATCAGAAGTCTTTCATGAGTAGACTACAACTAATGTAAACACACTGAGACCATCTAGTTGATAATACTGGCAATTATTTCTGATTATGATACTAACTAATGTAAACACACTGAGACCATCTAGTTGATAATACTGGCAACTATTTCTGATTATGATACTAATTTTCTGGAAATAATGTTGCAGCAATAGCCATTTATTTCATACAAATATAGTTGATAAAGTGAACTGCACAGAAGCCCAAGAACCAATTTCAGAAAGTACAAAATGAAGGAGACATAACAAAGCCTGTCTACTATCCACATGATTTTAATGTTACCTGAAGGTTCAACATCCCCAAAACCACTTCTTGCAATAAAAAGCTATTCTGGTTTTAGGAACATTGAATCATTTATATTACTAACTATGCACCATTTGCAAGTTTTTTTCCCCTTAATGCAGTGAACAAGCATTTAACATAAAAAGCATCATGCAAGAAACTGTTCAGAAAGCGCACTGTTACTGACCTTAGATCACTTAAGCCTATCAATCAAATCAGGTCTACAAATAGACAAAATTACTAAATAATTCTTATTTAACAAAAAGCTGTATCAGAGAGCCCATACTGACTTCAGCCAGCTGGTAGATGCAGGTGTTGACACATGTGGGCACTGAATGCATTAAAAGGATTATGTTCAATATGCTCTGCTGATGCAGTGATTGCAGGATTTGAGAGTGTGGAGGGCAGACCCAAAATTATTTAAGTATAGATTTTCTACACATGGTTTAAGCTTCCTGTATTATCAGCTAATGTGTGGAAAATACAAGTTCAAACGGCTGGCATGAGAGCATGAAATTACATAATAATAAAGTAAAAATCTCAGAAATATGAGGTTTCTTGAGAAGTACATGAAACTCAAAAATGAGGATCGCAAACATTCAGAATAGTCTGTATTATCAAAAACTCCGTTAAATACCAATTCAAAAATACAAATAACTTCTAATAGCTAAGGGACCATGTGCTTCCAGGCAAAAGTTGTGAGATTAACGGTATGTTTTTCTGAGATTTGAGGATAATTTATAGAATGTAGCAGATTAAAAAAAATAATTCTACATAAGCACCTCAATAATTCAATTACCAGGAAATGCTGATCGCTGATGTGTATCTCAGATGGGACACATGAACTCAAACACTGAGAATTGCTTGGCAGACTTGAAATTTCATGCCTCTATGTTTAGCTCCATGTTAAGTTGATTAATACTACAAAGAGATGACCAAACAGGTATCATCTTTCTGAGTTACATTTCTAAGATTACCTTTTAGCAGTTACATGATACTATTCCAGTGTGATCTCACACTGATATTCCTTTTAAACCCTATGACATTTTTAACACATCACATATATATATTGTATATATACAATTTCGTTCGGTTGCATTTAATTTGTAGCCTTTGTCCATAGCTGTATAAATAAACGCAAACATCTAAGGAACTGATGAATGCAGACCTGGTGCAATCGAGACTCAAATGAGCAATCACCAGGGCAACAGCATCTGCTGCCATCCTTCCCTGTAACTGTGTGGCTGGAATGAGGGGATACAGCATAATTTATCTGACTCATAGGTATTTATATCTGCTCATTACTCACAAAAGTCTACATCCTGCTTTTACTACGAAAATAATGAAGGGTAAAACTGGCAAAAAACAAAATGGCAAGATTTGGTTTTACTTCAATAACATATCAAATGAGGAAGTGGGATACATAAAGAAACTATTTTAATTCCTCAGAAAAGATTTTACATGATGACTTATGCCCTGAATGTTTTAATGTGATTTGATCCATACCTATTAATTCCTAAGATGAACAAAATTACTGATTTCTAAGTTAGTAGTACACATAGTTCATTATTTCTGAACATTAATTTAATTGAATTCATCAACTTTCAGATTCTTCAGTATCCATTTAAGTCTATAGTCTGTTAGCTGATGTCAGTCTTCTGTTCTTACACTGTATCATTTTTGACAGTTCTATACACAGCTCAGACACTAATCTGTCCATTTTCCTTAGACACTCAGTTTCCCACCCTCTGCCTTGACTTTTTTTTACTGTATGCAAATATCTTTCTTGACAATTATTTCCATGATGGCTATTTAATTGATAATGTCATTTTTTTCAGAAGCTTCTAATTTTATTTGCAAAATTACCTCAAGAGAATGGTATTATGAAAGCAATAATCAATTTTTTGAAGCATTTCACTTTTTAGTTACTTTCAGTATTCCTTAACATCATTCCTTCTGATTCAGGTCATCACACTGCTGCTCTCTGCTGTCTGTAAGAAGAATTCACATGAAATTATTACAGAACTGGCATTCCTTTTAGGGTTCATAATAGGCATGTGTTCACTTCTAATTTTTTCTTTTCTAATTTTGCCTTCTTACAAGAATCAATTCTACTTTTATCTGGCAAGAAAATCCAGGCAATTACAAATATCAAAAGGTAACAAACACAAGAATAGTCAGAATGATTTTCAAAGCAGTTACACTCACATTTGAGTTGTGTGCCCTTGTGTGGTTCCATTTTTTTTCTAATTCTCTATTCCCCTTTTACTACAAGCTCATAACGATTTCAACCAACAATACTTTTCAATGTGCAATGAATGCAAGCTTAGGTCCAAATTTCCACACCAGATCGTGCAAATGATCTCTGCATGGGCTGACTTCAAAAAAGTTCAGATTAAATAATTATTTAACAGTAGTTTGTATATTTTCCATCCTGACGAGAACTGAAATATTAGAAGAAATTTCTCTTGGAGAAACAGTAGACTTAGTTATGTTAGCAGAAAGCTTTTAAACATAGGGAATGCCTAGACAGCTCAAAGATTTAACAACAGAAAATGAAAAATGCTACTGTTCTTGCATTCTTTTTCAAACAATCCATTTGAAGTAATTAGAATTAATACTCTCCCAGTAAAATAATTCTCCTAAAGGAAGAAATCTTTCACAGCAAGACTTACACTGACCTGAGTGCTCCTACTTATTTAAGACATACTATACAAGAAACAGAAAACAATTCATGTCAACTGATGGTACAAACATGGTATATCTAGCTACTTGAAAAAATATATACGTATATATATTAGATACGTCTAAACGTTTACACATACAACAAAGTTTACATGTGGACCTAGACTTAGCCTATAAT
Source organism: Nesoenas mayeri (assembly GCF_963082525.1). NCBI lineage: Eukaryota > Metazoa > Chordata > Aves > Columbiformes > Columbidae > Nesoenas > Nesoenas mayeri. The sequence goes on along the minus strand of NC_137550.1, from coordinate 16,555,532 downwards.
AAAACAGATGATGCAACTGGAAACTTGCAATATTACAAAAAGTGGGCCTAGGTGTTTACCCGTACTTATCGATTTATTCTCCTGACACTCAATTTACACTGCCCCTTTTCTCTCATCATTTACCTCTCTGCTATGGTACCACCTATGGCCTTCTGAGTAACACACTTCAGAATCCTGAAAATCTGACAGTTATGGCCAGTTACATGTGCAACACAAATCAGAAGCACAGCTGTGAATCTATTTTTGCATAGGTAAATCAGAACTGCTCTCTATTTTATAGGTTGGATGGAAACACAGCTAAGCCTCTTCAGATTTTGGCCTCCTGCTCCAAAATCTCTTCATCTGTTTTATTTAGGTTGCTTTTTCTGTTCCAGCTCCTAATAGGATAGGAGAAAAGGCCCTCTATGAATGCCTGAAAAAATACCAATGAAAACAGCTCACAAATACAAAATTTCTGCATTTTGATCCAACAATAACAGCTGGATTGTCCCCAACACATGGATAGGATTAGTCAGTCTTCCAGGTGCTCATGGCTACAAGCAATAAACAAAACTGTCTTAATTACGATTTAACATAAATTAGGATTAGCATACACAGGAAGGCTTAGTCAGTTATCAGCAGCACATGTTTCACCTAAAATAGCATTTTGTGTACTGTTAATTATATAGTCCATTTATCTCCTCACATAGGTTGACTCCTACACAAAAGCATTTCATGATAGGTAAGGTAGGATTTCTTAAACTCTGTATATAATCTAAACCTAAAGCATTACTAGCCAAGCAGCCAGGTACTTCATGCAGCACATGGGTGCACACACACACACAAAAAAATCCTAAAATCATAAGTTACTTTTCCTTGAAAGAAAGGAAACTAAAGCAAAGTATGAAATCTTAAAACTTAATGACTTTCATACTAAAGCTGTCTAGATTTGGCAACACTGCTCTAAGTATTTATTTTCATTTAAAATATCTATATATATATATATACATAGATATCTACTTTGAAGAAAATACTTCCCAAGAAGTTACCAATACCTGAGGTTAATTCACAGAAGTTCTCTCTTCTCATTCTGTTACTCTGCATGATTCTTAAGATACTCCAGTTTCACACGATATCCATAGTATGTACTTATTCAAAGTAGTACTATATTCATGTTTAAAATATTAAGGAAATAAAAAAGCCTTTCCTACCATTCTTAGCACTCCTAACCAACTAACCAAGACAAAAATCAGTGCATGTTTCTGCAAGAACTCTTTGAAAGTTTTCATCATTTTATTCTTTCTTTTTCTTGTTTTTAAAGAAGCAAGTGTTAATTCATTGAACTTAAAAGTATTGTGGAAAACTACTTTATTAGGCCTTGGAAGATGAACTCTGGTCAATCTAGAGAACAGAGACTCGAAGTCCCAACAGCGGAGGAAGACATGGAAAAGTAAGTATTTCACCTCATTCTGTCCCTAATTCACAGAATCACAGAATGTCAGGGATTGGAAGGGACCTGGAAAGCTCATCCAGTCCAATCCCCCCACTGGAGCAGGAACACTCAGATGAGGTTACACAGGAAGGTGTCCAGGCGGGTTTGAATGTCTGCACAGAAGGAGACTCCACAACCTCCCTGGGCAGCCTGGGCCAGGCTCTGCCACCCTCACTGGGAAGAAGTTTCTTCTCATATTTAAGCGGAACCTCTTGTGTTCCAGTTTGAACCCATTACCCCTTGTCCTACCATTGGCTGTCACCAAGAAGAGCCTGGCTCCATCCTCCTGACACTCACCCTTTACATATTTATAAACATTAATAAGGTCACCCCTCAGTCTCCTCTTCTCCAAGCTAAAGAGATCCAGCTCCCTCAGCCTTTCCTCATACAGGAGATGCTCCACTCCATCATCTTCGTGACTCTGCACTGGACTCTCTCCAGCTGTCCTTCTTGAATGGAGAGGCCCAGAACTGGACACAATATTCCAGATGTGGTCTCACCAAGACTCACCTTTTGGTCACTAAATAAAAAAAAGGTTCCCCTCACTGAGGTCAGCAATTTGCTTTGCAATTTCCCCACTCTTGCTAGATCCAGTCAAAACACCATGGACTGATCTGGCAGAACTGTCATCACCAAGGTGTTGACATTTCCCCATCAATATCTGCAACTCCAGTTCTCTCACGTTGTGGAACTACAGTAGGGAAGAGATATTCCCCATGGAGAATTCAGAGCACACATTGCAACTCTACATCAGGGCTCACATAGAAGACCGTGCATTTTACGAGCAAAGAAACTTCCACCTGCGAGGTTGACTTTAAAAGATAATCTGAAGTTTTTACCTCTGGCTATGTTTTATATGAATAAATCATGCTTTGCAATTCCTTCAGACATTGATAACTATTCCAGGAAACTGGCAGAAAAGGATTTGATGCCAGCATATGACTTTTCATGGTAATACGCTAACCAATCTGTAAAATTATTTATTGTGTGATAACTCTTTGGTAGCAGAAAACCAGGATGAAAGTGTTGTAAAATCTTTGTGAAAATAACCCAGAAATACTACAAATCAATACCTAATTTTGGTATGGCTGGAAAATGCTTTTAATACTGTACCAAAAATATGAGAGGAATCAATAACATGTCAAAGGTAGTTTTCTGATGTAAAAAATTGAAATAATCAAACAGAAGAAAAAAAAATCATTTTTATATTTTAGGTTCAAGTTTCAAACTATGAACTACTTCCAAAGTCACAATCACAAAGCTGGCCTGACACATCCTCCTAAAATACCTCAGTTTGTTTAAAAGCTTTGCATCAGTACAGTTCCTTAGCTACCCACACTTCCACTTACATGTACAGAACCAGCCAAACAAAATACAACTCATAGGTAAGGCATTCAATTTTTCTTAGCTAATCCAAGGTGAACTCTGCAATGAAGCCATAGGAGTGCATGTCCTGTGCTGGCAACCACAGCTGCAGGGGACTTGGGATGGGGCAGAGGGGAAGTTCTGGCAGCTTTGGACCCCTGCCTTGTGTCACCAATTTTATTCCAGAAAAAACACAATCCAAGTATCCCATTTTTTTAAGAACAGTGCTGTACAACTATAAAAAAACGTTTATCGAAAGTCTTGGCATGCAAGGTAATACTCAGCCAGGGCTTAAAAGGTTTCTACCTTCTCATTATTCTGTCCACTATCAATGTGCTGTACAGTTCCTATTGTACTAAGCCCTGATCCAGTGTTAAGCACCTGATTTTTCAGACACCACTTATGTACTTACCCCACACTTATGCAGCTATCTAAATTGGGATTTCGGTGCGCTCTCTCTCTTAAGCAGCTGACCTAGGAGGTTTATGCAAAGAGATGACAGCAGAGCAGGAGGAATGAAGAATACAATGTACAACCATTTGAGCTTGGGAGGTGAGGATGCCAGTAATTGTAACTGATGCACAACACGTGGGAAGGGTCAGTTTCCTTTAAGACCAAATATCATAGTAACTAAAACTACTGAATTGCTTCTGCCAGATGTAATGAATTAATAGTTTGCTCTTCCCCCTTCGGATTCAGAATTAATTCTTGGCCTATATTGGCATTTCTCTCACTGGAAAACTTAATTTGCATCATTAAAGCCCTGAGCCTATTACATTTGCAATTGGCACAGATGTGCACCAGAAAAAAACTGTATAATTTTCGTAAACTTGTTAATATGATGACTTTAAATATTATTTACAATTCTACTTAAACATCAATAAGCTGCTTTAGTTAAAGAAAATCTTACATTAACTCCAAAACACATATAAATGTATTTCACTGATAAGAGATCTGACTTCTCACTTAGATTCTGGTCAAGTTTAAGTACCTTTGATATAAAGGGAATTGAGTGCTTTGACAAACACAGATCTTTCTTGATCCAGCAATTCCATGGTGGCATTATGACTGATCTTACAGAGCATAGAACCAATAACTACCACCCTCTTTGAATCCATTGCCTGTGATGATCCCAGTTACCAAAGAAAACAAAAATCATTTATAAGTTGTTACACTCAGATTTGACACTTGAATTTGTCTTTAAAAAGGGAAAAAAAAAAAAGGCACTTTTTCTTGATGTCAATAGTAAAGAAGTAAGCACTTCCATAAAAACATGATTATGCCCTTAAAATTACTACGAAGAGAAGAGACTGGAGGAATAATGTGTCTGATATACTGCTTGATACCACCACATAGTTCTGGTGGTAATCACTGCTTAACACTTCCACTAAAATGATTTTTTTTCTTGAATCTCTTTATAAACATTTCAAAAGAATGACAATGAGAAAATATACAAACAACAGGCTGAGTGTACATGATGCATTTTGGGTACCTTGCACCAAATATAAAAATGTCTAGATGAAAGACAAACTTCCTAAAGAACTAACAAGCTGACATGAAGATAAGCCATGTACACTAGAACCTGGAGTGGTTTTGTGCATGAGTAGACAATATGAGGCTACCCTACATTTAATAGAAGGCCACATTTTTATTTACACCAGAGAATTACAAATTCAATTAATGTACTGGAAATAACCACATGTAATAGTCCACTGTAATTCTATCTGCACTGTTGCGTTTATTTCAAAGGTTGTTGTCTCCTTTGTTCTTCCCCAATGTCATCACAACAATTTACACCTTCCCTCTCACAGTTCAGACAGTGGCTGCAGCTTCAGGACAGACAAAGGTATGATGCTGAATCATAAAGTCTATAATTTGAAATTACCGTAATTGTCCATGCCCTTGAGAACATTTGCTCTGGAACATCAGCAGGGAGTCACTCTTTTTCCCTTCCCCAAAACTGAAAGTATTTTCCCTTCCAAACACTTATTAAAAGACCACAGCAAAAACAAGCAGCATGTGCTAAATATCCACTGTAAGTCCTCCTTAAACTTGAAACAAAAGACTCAACGCAATAAGGACGTGCACCACTTAACATGGGGGGTGTGGCAGGGCAAAAAGTGTTGTCCCCTGAGAACTGCTGTCACTCTAGAGTTAAAAACTTTCAGTTTTGTTCACATTTACAATTACCTTACTAATTCATTGATAAATTTTTAACTTCAGTTTAAAGGGATGCCATCAATCTGAAGGCAACTTTGTTTTCCACCTAGTACCAAAGAACACAGCCACAAAATTATTATTACTGAAAGTGATCGCAGTTTTCTCTGATTTTCAATTCTTTATTCTGCTCGAGGAAGTGCATTCTGCATTGGTCTCCTGTCTAATAAAGATAAACTTTTCTCTGAGACTTCTCAGAACTTTACCAGCACTAGCTGCTGAACGCAAGGAAAGAGCTGCACGTACTGAGACTATCTGCAGTGATGATTCTGGATTTCATTCCTCATTTCCATACAATTATTATCTTCTGATATAAGGAACAGTGTTATAGGACACTCTTAACAATACTGCCATAAACACTGAACTGGTCGTACTCCCTAGATAACTCAGATCAGGCACCTGTTTTTTCAGTTAAACTCAAAGAACAGCCTTTATGGACAAATCAGGATATCTTGTACCAAAAAAAAAAGTGCACTCACTGCTCCCCAAAGACTCAGTCCTTAGGAACTTAAAAACCATTCTCTCTTTTTTTTTTGGCTCATGTCCACTACAAATGTGCTATGTCCTGTAGTGAGGATATACTGTGAAACAGAAACTGGAACACAGCATTACAAAATTAAGATATATTAGTTTTCTTCGTACTTTGGTGAGGCCTCTCTTTCATCAGGTTTCAAGAGAAATTAATGCTATGGAGCTGATATTGGCAAACAAAAATGGGGATTGTTGTAACTACTATTGTTTCAGATCAAATTTCATTTGCACTTTTCTCTACGCATTACAAGTCCATGATTAAAGGAATTTTAGAATAATCTTTTTCTTAGCTACAAATTTCCACACTTCCTTATCTTACATTGTTGACACTTAAAATTAATGGATTTTATCTAATGGATACAGCAGTCATAATAAATTTTAAGATGACTATTTAATTTTTTGCTGTATTAACATTATAATGTAAAGAATCCTAACTTTATTAGTCTTGATAAGTCTAAGATTAAACTTACTCAGACATTTTATCTTGTTTGCCCTTATACCAGTTAAAGAAATTAACTTTAAATGTAATGAATTATATTTCTTCATTTTATGAGCTTTGCTCATTTCCGTAGATTTAATTTGGAAATAAAATTATTTCTAGTACTTACTGGAATACTGATAATGAAACTATTGAATGCATTTTTCTGTGTCTGTAGTTAAAAATCACTTGAACTCATTTGCTAGGGCTTGATTCTTAGTTTTGCATAAATGAGATGCTGCCTCAATTTACGTTCATTGTTATGGCACACAGAGCTATAGGAATCACCAAAGCCCGAATGTTCTAACATATAAATGTTCTAACATACAAAAACCTAAAAAAAATGAGCTGAATTATCTTCATGCTTTAATCATTCTGTTTCATTGTACAACCCACAGATGTAAAAGTAAATGAAATGCAACCATCTACTTGCTCTGCAGCATCAACTTGCTCTAATAGTTTGTCCCCACCAGCCCTGTTGAACACAAGCAGTCAGCCTTGAGGTGTCCTTTTTTTTAAAGGCAGTTTAACACAGAAACATCAACTCAAAGTACTTGTCAGGATATATTCACCTGCAGTTTGAGAAAATGCATGGGTTGATGCAGAGAAGTCTCTGCTTTACTCATGCAAAGCTGTGAGCTTCGCATTACCTTAAAGCACAGGCAATTCACAGAGGAACTACATATTCAGATAATTTCAATGAATATGTATACATTAGTCTTTTTATTATTTTCCTTAAGGGAAAAATATTACATCAAAGCAAAGCTAGTTGGGCCTATTACAGAAATTATTTGTTGTATATACTTCAGTGTGTTTCAGAAACAGGTTTTCTTATTAATATTTCCCTAAAGGAGGAAATTTTTAGTTCATTGTTTTCCAAATAAGTTAAAGAAAAAAGGCTAAAATCTTAGCTTGATTTGGTTAAAATATTTTGTCTTAAACCAAGCAGTGATTAAAAAATTCTCTTCAGAGTACAGCTGTACATTTTCTAGGGCTGGTTTCTTATGTAACCAGCCACAGGACCATGCAGACAAAAGAATCGGGAGCATCTGAATCTGCACCAACTTCACACTACTCCTAGTTCTCATCTACTCCACAAGTCCAAAACCAGTCTCAAGTATTTTCTCCTTTGTTTTCCTTATTCCTTGTGATTTTTCCAAAGGATACTTCACATTTCAGATGCTGGGAAATATTACAGAATAGAAGAATAGTTGCTCAATAGCAAGTTGAATATGTGTTATTGCTCACTATTTCAAGTAAGATCTAAGAAATGTTCACCGTACGTTCTAGATTTGTGTCTCTTGTTCTTTTTCATGTCCAGATGTGGCGTCCATTATCCTCTTTTTTCTGTTGTTCATTCCTTTACTGAAGTTTTCCCTCATTTATTTATAATAGTAGATGTTCTACCACTTAAAGTTATATTTATGGTAAACTACAAGGAAATAATACTAAAACAAAAACCACAGCACACAAGAATAAAACACAGAATAAAACATTTTAAGTGTAAGTTCACAAAATTAGTTCTGTGTATTGAGAATCAAATATTAATATTATTACACTGAATTGTAGCAGAGCCCTAGAAACCTGAAATTATTGGACAACATCATACAAATGGCTGTATTATTGAGTGAAGCAAATAAGAGATGCCTCTTAAATCACACATTTTCTCTTCCTAGAGGCTAATAATCATTCCTTCTGCATTAGCTTACAGGAAGGTGCTGAATCAACCTGCTGAGATTCCTCAAGAGATCTGTGAAAAATTCAAGCCCAACTTAATTTGGTGGGAGAGAAAAGGGCTCCTATCTTGAGAAGTGCCACTCTGTAATTAGGCTGCCTTCTGAGAGACCACTGTTGTGTCTTGCTGGCTGCTGGAAACTTCACCTCTTGTCATTAGTGCTAGTTGTTTCTGTTAACTAATGTAAAAAGAAAGCAATGGAACTGTAAAACTGAAGTAGGAATCAACAGGAATCTAGTAGGAAATGTCTGGGTATCTGTCTGGAGACGTTCATAACTATTTTTTTCCATTGAACATGTTTCTAAAGAAGTTTTTACTTTTTCTTTCCAGTTAAGAGACAGAAATCTATTAAGAAAACCACTTCTGAATGTCTAACCCTGCAGGTAATTTGGATCTATCTTAATTTCATCTATAACAGTCTGCTTTTCTTCACCATTATCTTAGCTAGAAAATGTCAAAGCATATTTTCTATTTAAGCAAGAGCCGTTTTGGCCTCTGTTTGTGTACACTGCTGAGGCAGTAGCCCCAGAACGGGCTGGGCTTTTCATATACTGCTTCTCTTCCCATCATTAAACATATCAAAAAAGTCAAAATCTGAACTAAATACTTTGTAGTAAAGGAAAGCAAACCTCATGATCTCCCAAAACCAACGTCTTGCACAGCCACACTTTTCAGGTTAGCTTTTTAAAGGGAAAGAGAGATGGAAAGAGAGCCTAACCTCTGTCTTTATTAAAATCACCACAATCAAACTTTTATCAACTGAAACTTCCACCCGACTGATACTTAATGAAATTCTGTCCTAGACTGTCCACCTCTACTCATAAAGAAAAATCTTCCTGTCCTGACAATCCCTGTTAAAGAGATGGGGGAAAAGTGCTTTGGATCTAATGTTTTCCCATGCGTTCATCTCAGTGACACAGTTGCAAGTCAGAGCCGTGTTCTGCCAGACTCCCAGCTCTGATATTCCACAGCTCCTGCTACTTCGGATGCACCCCCTGCTTCTTCCAGCACAGCTCACATCCACATCTAAGGCACAGCCAAGACTTAAGTACATTATTGTACACAGTCTTATGTCTTGCTCGACTACAAACACATTCTGAAGTTCTATGGAATCTCTCAGCATTTATTTGCAACATAAAAAAATGAATTATTCCTGATTTTAACCTAGGGGCTTTGCTCACAATTGCTGCTAAACTTGAGAGTAATTAAACATGACACAAGGTGATGTCAGGTTGGATTAGCTTTAACAAACTACAGTATCAACAAAGAATTTCTCTGTTTATGTTAATGTCAACCTTTTGTACTATGGCATTGCTTCTGTAACCCCAAGAATTAATATGAATGAACTGGAAACGATAGGGGCAAACCCCAGACTTAATGCTGTTCTATCAGGTATGATTTCACCCTGCTATATAAACATAATATCCATATATTACCATTTACTAACTCCCCCTCCTCCCACCGCTTAAGTGACTAAGTCATTTAAAAGGAAAATAGAGGAAAGATTGAATTTTCTGACCGCAAATATTCCTTCTCATCTTCAGTGAAATTACTAGAGACAAGGAACTACGCTGCAGCAAGTACAAATGCCCAAATATACTTTCAGATAATCCTGAAAAACCTGCTCATGAACCCATCCAGTGGTGTTTGGAAATACCAAGAACTCCACACTCTTCTCTCAGGTAAACACTCCAAACAAAGTCACCTCTATTTTCAAGTCAGGAACTAGACATTTGTGTAACTACTGTCATCTTGCATTTAATATAGAAACAGCCAGTTTAGATGAAGTCACAAGAACTTGCAGCACCCATCATGATTTCTCATTTTATTTTAATAAAATCATAGATAAGTTAATTACACAGAAGCAAAACAATTCATATAATAATCCCACCTACAGCTCAACTTCTTGTATTTTGGGTTCACATTAAAAAATTGGCAGAATCAGCCCAGCTTCATGGACAAGAACAGCTTTTTTACACTAGAAATCTGTCTGGTGTGGAAGAAAGAAAAACTGCTGTATGAGTAGAGGCTATGTAAGGGCTTTTAACATAAAATCATGTGTCTAAGACAGTAAAATAGTAATAAGAAGCAGTAGTTCCAGCAGTAAGCAGTTATATGGCTCATGACAGTCATCTCTGGTTTGCTGTCCTCTAGTTATGTTTGACATTTGAGGGTAATCACACAAAAATGTGAAGAGTACAGCTCCACACATAAATTCTACTCAGTTTTTAATGAGAACACCTTTTTTACTCTAATGTGAACAACTAGTATAGAAGTTATATCTCAAATGCCGGGTTTTTTTGTTCCTTCTGTTCAAGTCGATACTTTTGGTCCTCTCTGCAACACTTCACTAGACAGATGGTTTCACTGTGTCCACAGTTCAGAAAAGGCATTCACTGTCTGAACAGGAAGCTTTTCCCCAAACCCAAAATTTATTTATGGAATAAATGGAAATTTAGGCTATCACAAATACGAAGGCAGGACACAAATAATAAACACGGGTATTAAAAAAATCTGCTTAAACAAGCTAAGTGCTTCAGAACCTACCAGAAAACATTGTTCCTTAACATAAAGGGTTGTTATCACTGTACATGTTAAACATTGTTCAGGAAACAATTTTTCCATTCAGCTATAAACTAATACAGATACAGAAACACTCAAAGACGCATTGCTGGAAGTGGAAATCCCTAGCTAGTCTGCCACAAGCCCTACTGAATTTCCCATTATTTGCTTATGGACATAGCACTTTTTTTTCAGTTAAACTGATATTCTAGTTCAGCGTTAAGGGAAAGGAAATCTCTTGTTAAATATTCAACTCAAATATAGCCAGCAAGATACTATTTCTACCAAGAACAAATAGCCCTCACAAAGCATGTTCAAGTGTTGTCCTTTTGCATACTTCAAAATCCAGAGAGAATGGCTGTCTACTAGACAAGTAGCTATTTCATTTTTTTATGTGTTTAATGTATCGTAATTGTACATGATTCTTTAAATGTTCCAAACAAGATAATTTGCAAAGCTCAATAGCAACCCAAAAATACCACTGTTTTTCACCAATTATTTCTGGGAGCTGAAGCAGGAAGAAACAGGTAATTGTCTTCATCACTTTCACAGGTCTGAGTTTTTCTGGTGTCCAAGACATATTAAAAGACATTTCAAGAAGTTACAAAACTACAGAAACAAAAACGCTCCCACATAGAAACTTATTTTGAAGCAAATACTACCACATGGTATACCAAAGCAAGGTAACATTTATGTTCGTTTTCACAAACAGATGGTCTATAAACTCATCTAGGATATGGCATTATTTCTTTAATTAGATTTATTTTACCTGCACATTACATTACGAATTCCTATAAGAATTACTTAAAAATAAATATCCCTGTCCCTGGCCTTACTGAAGTCAGTATTGCCTACTTCCTTCTGATTAAATTCTCATTTCACTTTTAATTCATTTGTACTGAAACATAAGGCACAACAGTCCATGCAGAGACTCAGGTTGGGTATTAGGAAATCAGGGAAAATAATATGAGGAAGTCATGTTTAATTTTGAGGATCTATTATATTTACATAATTGGAACCTATCAATGCAAAGCAAACCTGTAGCAATTTGGCAACATTATGATCTGCTACAAACAGGCTGTTGAGTGAATAAGGTACTGTTTCAAGGATAATGTTTGAAAATGTGCCAGAGCAACAGATTTTTTGATTTATAACAATAGAAAAAAGCCGTATTTAGACAACTGACAGATCCAAAGCCTTCTAAAGTCATAAAAAGTGTTCTGCTTGGCTTCAATGTGCTCCGCGTAAGGACGTAGTTAAAAGTAATACAAGGTTATTCATTGCTAGACCTTGTAAAACCAAGAAATTAAACACAGACAGATGTGATGTGACTAATATTGACATTTCAATTCTGCATGCTGAGTGAAAGATTAGTATAATCTGCCATTTATTTAGATACCGAAATTAGAAAGATTACATAAGATCATTTCATCATGAAGTCAGATGTGGAACATAAAGAAACCTCCTCAAAGATGCTCTGGCTTTTCACTCAACATTCTTACCTCTCAGAGAAAGGCAGTAAATTCTTTCTTACTCTGCAGAAAAGATGCCTGTCTGACTTGAATTTAACAGGGATTACTGAAGATATTTTATTAGATCTTCTCAGGATTTTTACCAGAGGCATTATTAATATTGATTTTTGAAAGCCCCACCACCTGGAGACTTGCAATCAGACAAAAGTCTCAACTGCCCTTAGAAGGTATTTCATACCTTCAAAATTGTCAAGAAAGAAAGAAAATCAGCTGTAACTAAAGTATGTCATGACCAGAAAAAAAGGCAAATAAAAGTTATAAAAATTTTCTTTTTAGGATTAGGAATTTAATACTTCAAGTTCTGCGAAAACTCATTCTGTGAGACAATCCATGCCAAAAACTCACAACACAGACAAGACAAACACATTTGTCAGGGAAAACAACAGCAAAACAACTTGCTCAGTGTCACACAGCAGAACAAGGCTGAAAGTCTAAGACTTAATTCCTGGCATACCCAAAAATGTTTTATTTATCGATCACAGGCTTAGATGGATGATTTTAGTAGGCACTGCATGTATATATGTGCAGCTTCAAAAAATAACTACTGGACTGAAAAAGATGCCATTTCTTGTAGTTGTCTTAAAACAAGCTAATCTAATCATGCTCATTCTTTCACAAACACCAAAAATTTACAAATATCACCTATGAATTTGCCTGATATCTAGTCTACTTTGTCCTTCTTAGAAGACTTCATCCATGTATACAGTTGCACTGACTTCTCTCTACAGCTTCTGGTCTTCAAAGGGTTTGATTCGAAGTTGATATTTCTTTCTGCATGTGTCATGTAGCCCTACCAGTGCATCTGGAAAACTAAACCAACTTGAGTAGGTTCACAAACCAGATCAGTAACAGAGACAGGAATAGAAATCAGGTCTTCAAGTTCCAGAATAACATTCATCCTGTGAATGACATAGGTGCCAAAGCAGCGAAGAAGTTGTAAATAGCTAAATATCTTGATTGAGTCAAGGATTTGGAATACTTTGTAGATAAAAAAAGTTCGCTTACAGTAAGTTAGTTCTCATCCAATCTACTCAAAGCTCCTCTCTCCTGACTTTGGAAGGTGCATAATATTAGATGTTGTCTTTTTCTCTAGTGTTTACCCCTCATCTCCAAGTAGATAAGCTTCCTACAGCTTCTAATTAAATGTGAGGGCAGGAAGACAAAAATTTCAAAAACCTTGAAATAGGTTGATCAAAAAAAATGCTAATACAAATAAATAACCATAGGGTTTTTTGAAAAACTTTTGCTTTCTCGTTTTTGTTACCAAAGGTAATAAAATACACTATATAGTTGAAGAGAGAAGCAATTTTCTAGCATAGTCAGATAGGAATTTTTCTTTTCCTTCCATATTTAATCTCTTTAAGTGTTCTAGCATTAGAAGAGTTCCAAATAGAAAGGTGAATAAGGTTTTCCTACTCACACAGATGAGTTCCATTGGATAACTCTCCAGTGAATTGTTTTCACGTAATATAACACCACTCAACATCTGCATGCACACAAAAGGGTTTCTAAAATTGAAATATTTAAAAGACAAATTTTCTTAAGTATCAGAAACTATTTATTAGTCACTGCCCACCAGGTGCTGGAAGAGGCAATCAGCTTGTGACACAGGTGAGTAGCACCCACACTGTGCTGCAGCAGCAGGTGTGGTAACTCATGCACTAGGGTGCCATGTCAAGGCATATCAGGGATAAGAGGGTCATTAAGGGCAGTCAACATGGCTTCACCACATGGCTGTGGAGTATCCTACTCTGGAAACATTCAAAAGCTGTCTGGATACCTTCCTGTGTAACCTCATCTGGGTGTTCCTGCTCCGGCAGGCAGATTGAACTGGATGATCTTTTGAGGTCCCTTCCAATCCCTGACATTCTGTGATTCTGTGAACCAAGTACTCATTGAAGTATCTGAAATAAAACTGAGTCAATGGGGATCATTATCTTTTTTTTTTATCCGTCTAAACTTCACAATATAATTTGATATTCCAATTCACTGCAATAAAATTCTCATGTGGTACCAATTACCCAACACATTTAATAGTTCCACAATAGCCAGCTTCACTGACAACACCTGAAGAAAAAGTCACACAATGAGATCTGCTGTCATTAATGCCTTTCAGTTAGAAATGCACAAGCCTCAAAATAAAAGAAATTAAAAATAAACATTACTCCAATTGAACAAAATCATTGTTAAAAATTAGCTGTCATCTTGGACTATTGTAGTAATTTATTTTTTTATCCATCTTCTCTTTAAAAGCTACATGTTATTCTATTAGACTTTTATTGACATTCAATCAATGCTGTAATAGTTTGAGTGCATCTGGGTTTTCTGTTTTATTTCTGCCCTAGAGCTGAAGTCACATGGAATTTCTGAGAAATCATAAATATGCATTTCCAAGTTCCTATAACATTCAGGTCTCAAGGACATTAAATAAGATGGTTCATTTTACAAGGTGGTTTTTTTCTATTCTGTGGCTACAAGTAAAAGCAATATCATTTCAGTTTTTGAGGTGAAAAAGGTCTTACTACTGACACAAAGCACTGATAGAACTGAGACAAGCTAGAGATGTAGATCCATAGGGAGAGAAACCAAGGGCAGCAGTATGAAAGGACACAAGTTCTCTGTCAAGTATCAGAGAATCTGAAATCTTCTATGATACAATTTAAAGTTATCTTCTTAGAGGTCCATAAGTGTCATTGATTGCTTAGCCAGATTCTCCCTGTGTTAATTATCAGACAAGAACAGAACCAAGCTGCATAACAGATGTGAAAAAAGGTTTACAGATAATTGTGCCATAATTAAACTGTGATAATTGGATGGATTGCAGTAGTATTTTCTTACTGTGGTTACTTTTTCTCTTATTAAGTCAGAAAATTTTTAACACAAGGCCCAAGTAGGCAGGTTGCTAACTACCTTTACCTTCCCATCTGTGTTCTTTGAAAATCACACCAATTTAGCAGTAGAGTGGGAAGGTTTCAAATTTCTATAACACAATCCAAGAACTGGAGATGCAAAAGAACTGCTGGCCAAAGTGGAAAAAATAATCATTGCTGTTATCAGCGAGTGCTTTAGATTTCAAAGCAAAGTTTAAGCCACAGAACATGGTGGCTTAATGACAAACACAGTGGTGCTGACACACTGTGTCAATGTGTTATCAGTTCTTTTAGCAGCCCAGCCCATTCAGGGTTTAATTATTTCCTTTTTAGGGCAGCAGAGCTATTTCATGTATTCTTCTAGCTGATCTCAACTATTTTCACTATTGAATCACTCATGATTCCCACTCAATGGAACTCAAAGCAACATCTCAGGGATAATTCTACTGTCACATGGTGCTATAAAAGGCTTTTATCAGAGAAACTCTGCCCATAAATGGTAATTCTCAGAATTACACAAAGATGAAACAGTTAAATCATCGTGCTAGGTTACAGCCCATGGTTTATTCCTCTCAATGAAGCAGGAATCTTTAAAATTTAAAGATCCTGCAGTAATATATCACTAAGCAGGGAACCAAATATAAGCCCTCTATCCAGGAGCACAGTTTATTTAAATACGCTACAACCTCAAACTCTGATTCTCCACCCACGCTCAGGAATTTTGCTTTAGTGCAGCCAAGAGATTAAGATGTCACCACCAATTTACACTAATATCAGGAGTATTTGATCATCTTAGAGTGAACAGACAGCATAGGGAAAAGAAAAACACCAAGTGCCCAAGTCCAGACAGCAAGCGTTTAAAAACAAGACTCATGGTGAAAAATAGAAAAGAATACCCTGAAGGGTGAGATTCCAAAGTGCATCTATGATATATGTTTCTAATTTTGGATTGCTCTTATTTTCAAAGAACAGCAGGCAATTCAAAACAGAATCATTATCAAGGTAGTATGGCTAGGAAGGCTAATAAATTTATCCAGACGTAGGAAACCTTAAACACCTATTTGCAAGGTCAGTACACTGCATGGAATTACCTGAACACATTCAGGACTCTCAAAGATGCCAAAGCAATGTGTTTCACATCGCCGGTAATAGTGAGTCTGAATAGAAAGACTTGACAAAAACTAAATCCATTTTTAACAAGGTATCAGGATTGGAAAAAAAAAAAATCATAACTCAAAGAAGCTGTTGTGACCCACTAAAAAAGCTAAGTACTTAGCTTGCTCTCCGAAAGTCCCAATAAAGTCTTTGAGGCGCCCCATCATGTGTTTCTACAAAAGGTTCTCCCTTATTTTATCCTTTTACTTACACATAAAAATTGATTAACGAATAAGAAAGCTAAACCACCTCAACAACAAATACAAGAAAATGTCAAACACTTGCTTTCAACATTCCTTTATAATTACTTTTGTATATTAAGAACATTGCTTGTGACACAGGGTGCAAGTCAGATGAGGCAAGCAGAAAAATAGCGAGGGGCGTAACTACACAACATCCCTTCTTCAGTTTCTTATAAACAGAAGTGTTCTTTACCAAGGAATCTCTCCCACTCTGAAAGCTTTGGTGTTATATTCCTGAATTCAGCCTCTTTTCCTCTGTGGTTCAGAATAAAACCCTTTGATAACACAATAGTTATGCAGAATTGAGTAATTCAGGGAACATTTCCAGGTCAGATTTGAGCTGACCGCTGTGGCAAGCTCAGTCCTGGTTTACACCGATGTAAGGCAAGCAGGATCAGGCAAATGGACTTTTGTAGCCTGAAGATAGCTCTTCAGTTTTGCTGTGTTTCCTGTACAATTTTACACAGTAATTGATGAAATTAGAAGGAAATATCCCTGTTACACAAAATACTCCTTTCTTAAGCTGCCACTCTCACTTGTTCCTAATGACCTACTAATGCAGCATTAAAAGGATTCAAATGCAATTCACTTTTCTCTCCAGCCTCTGACCTCCTTAATACCATCCTGCAATGAAGGATCTCATGCACTCGGTCCATTTCAGACATAATTGTTCATCTAACATATCTCTCATCGTTGTCAGAGGCTATTCCAACTCTACTTTTTTCCTTAGTTGTATTTACGATATTCAACTCTTCATACATAAGGTATTTCATTCACTTTCACTACTTAAAATATACACTACATGTTAAACAAATCCTGTATGAGATTACATGAGACGCTATAAGATTGATGCCACTTTTTAAAATCCAGAATTCTATTTTAAAATATTTACTGATTTACTGTCTTAATTGCATATTTTACAACCTGATGAGTATAAACAAATATCATTGTACACACAATTTGCACATACAGTTAATTATCATATAGATTCAGTGTGTCTGTTTAGAATACAAAAGTTGAAAGCCTAATCAGTAACCATCAAGCGTTAATTACACATTGTAAATTTATAGGTTATGGATAACATTTTGAAAAGCACCTAACAAAACAATGAAAACTGAATGCACAAACTGACTTTCAAGTAACACAGATTCCTAAGCAACATTCAGATTTCATCCAATATAGTCTTCAGCCTTGCTTTTTCTGAATTTTCAGCATCTGAACTAGGTCTTATGACCCAAAGCTTGGAAGCAGCATTCATCTGTATCTCCTTTGAGGTAGGTCAGCTGTGCCCAGTATCAAAACTAATAATTCAAGACTTAGTCTAGACATTTTAATAGTACAAAAACAAGCAAAGCTTCACATTACCCTTAAGGTTCTATTCCTCATTTTTAAGTTATTCTGCTCTGATGAGATATTGGTAAATTCAATGACTGATTTAGGGTGCTCCATTTCACATAATACAATATTGCAATATTGCATTTTGCATTAACTTCAGTGACATTTCTGCATGCTGACAAATTCTGGAATTCAAGTCCTAAACCTTTGGAACTTTTACTCCTCAGTTTTCTTGGTAACTTTTGATTTTAAAAAGGAAGTGACAACATTTGGAGTTGCGAGTTTTCCCTTTTGTCACTGCCCACCCAGAGACAGGAGCACAGTAATGCTGCACCAGCAAAAATTGCCAGGTAAGTCAAATCAGAAACCCTCCTGGAACAAATTAAATGACATTCCCTCTGTTTCCTTCTGCAACTATAAAACAACCACTCTGTCAAGCCCTTAGAAGAACTGTTTGTCAATGTCAGGCTCCTTCCATCAGCTGATACAAGCACAAGTCTATGTTAAGTAAAATAAAAGACTGCGATATCTACATCCATTAACCTGCAAGTGTAAAGAAAACTGTTCAGCTTTTCCAAGATTAAATTCAGTATCTTCTGTAGTTCACTAGCTCTGTACAAGTAGTCAAACAATTTGCATGCTACTGCAATTGCACTGTATTAATTATAAATCAAAGTACTTCCACAGTATATTCCACTTCAGCTCATGTTTTACTAGTAGTGGTTTCGCTACATGCACAATATTCTGAAAGTAAGAAGTATCAAATTTCAGAGACCTCAGCTGGTGGAATAAAGGTTATTTTTACCTAATTGTTTCATTGCTTTTCTGTAATTACTTCCTAATGATTTAAAAATCTTCTAGCTTTGTTTGACAGAAATGCAGAGCCACTGCTATATTTGATCAACCTTCCTCTGACAGGAATCCAGTACAAGGTTTCTTGACAATCCCTGGTAAAATTCTGCTTGCATTTATGACTAACAAAACCTTGAAAAAAAGGTTTCTAAACCAGGCAAACTCTGGGATATTGTGTTTAAAGCTTTGTCTTCGGTTCCTTACAGTCCTTAACCCAATGATGTCGAATGATTAGTGTTAACCTTGCACTGGGCTCATTTCAGACTGAAGATGTCATAAATGCATTTTCAATTTGATTCATCACTGGCCTGCACATTACATACTTGCTCACATTTAGACATAATGGTTGTTGAACTCTACAGTTCTGCATGTTCAAGGCAATAAAGATCCTTTATTTCACACTTGTGACAAAATACAGTTGGTGTTTCTTATCTTTTTTATGCATGTGTGGATCTTCAAAACATTAAGTACTTTAATTGTACATTATCCCAATGTCTCACCTAGTTACAGTTCTGTCATTAACACAGAATTATACTGAGTATTTCAAATATAACAAGGCTATAAAAAAAAAATCGCAATGCTTCTGTAACATGAAATTTTTTCTAGACTTCAGCTGGCTTGTAAATTATAACCTGAAGCATAATGCTCAATAATTCATTCAATTCCATACACACGAATATAAATGTTAGCATTATTTTGTTCATCTGTATCTATACTTTCCTTTCAATCTCTAAGAATTTTTAATGTTAACAATATCGGGTGTCAATGAATTGCAAAACTTAATTTTGCACCAAAATCTGGAATATGTGCTTCATTTAACAGAGTTGCTTGTGAAGTGGTCCCAATGTTTTTTTTTTTTTAATTTCAGGTGTTTTTATCTGAATATTGGGGGGAAAAGCCTTTCTGTCCATTCATCAGTTTGCAACCGTTGGTCATTAACAACGAATTCCCACTTCTGATTTAAACTCCAGATGTTCAGACTCTCCCAATGTTCATCGTGGTTCTCATCTAGATTTTATTTGTTCTCATTTCCAAAAGAAAATTTAGCACAGAGTGTTGATACTCACAGGTAGGAATTAGAACTAATTTTAGGAAAGCTATTCCCATGAAGGGAAGAACAAAAAATATACATAGAACTGCAAAATCATAGCCCCAAGATTACAAGGCTCTAGAAATCAGGTGCGTTTCACACATGCCTACAGCAGAATACAGGGATTTAGGTTGTCAAGACACTTTTCCTTAAGGCACCTGCCTGGTTTTATTATAGATAACACTGCTGCAAGGTGAGTTTATTTTGCTCATATAGTTAAGCCTTGTTGTTTGGAGTAGGAGGTTATGAGTTAGAACAAACTGTATGATGAAGGTAAATTTTGCCCTAACATAAAAGTACTCCTCCTGTTCTATCCATTAATTGCCATTAGATATACTTCCCTAATGATTCACAAAAGCAAATTATTTTTTTTTTCTCCTCGCTGCAGATGAAGAGAACAGATCTCTGCCATAATTCTCTGAAGCAGTACATTTACATATGTAGCAACTCTCATTAATTTTCATTTTTCATGATTCAAGACAAACTGACATTTTTCCCTTCACTAGTTAAGTAAATTCTTTCCACGCTATTTCAAAGGCTGCTTTTAGCCCATGTTTTTGTCAGTACATTAAAGGTTCTCTGGTGTTTGAGGTTGACAAGTATTAGTATCTAGACATTTACATTGCAATTGAGATATTCATAATAAAAAGTTTCAAATAAAACCTTAGAAGCAATAACAGGGTATTTTTTAATCACCAAGCCAGATTTCAAGACTTAGTTTAACTAAGGTCCCACTAACTCAGGCACAGCATCTCTCTACTAAATATCTAAAGAAGGCTTTAAAAGCCAAAAAATTAATCAGAGCAGACACAATTTGAAATTAGGCTGTAAAATAATGCAGATAAAGAGGGGGTCTAGTACATCTAGCATCAAACAGGATGCTCAAATGCATCTGCCAAAGTGGAGTCTTCTCATCTATTAGTCACCTTGGGTAAAAGAATGTGTCTCTTAAGATGCCCAAGAAGAAAACCAACACATCTCTTATTGTTCCTGCAGTTTCACTAGACTGTATTCTCCTCTGTTTTCAGGCATTTATCAGAGACCTCAGACTTCCCCAGTAAATTTGAAAGTACTGTTGGCCACAGTTTATTACACTGTGGTAGTTTTTCTAAATCAAAAGGCCATGCTGTGAGTGAAATATGAATCAGAAACAACTCCCCGTCAATCCTCCTCCCAAATAAAAACTGAATCTGTAAGCTTCTCATTAACAAAACCAGGTTTTAATTTCAAACCTTGGAGACAGTATGAAATACTTAAAGCCAGCTCCTTTTCCTATTTTCTCCTGGGATTTAAGGCAGGCTGTGTAATCCAGCTGCTCTAATTAGCACAGCAAACTGCAGTTCTGCTTGTAAGAAACAAATTAAAACTTTATTCTTTTGTTTCTCAGTAAACTGTATTCCTCAAATAAAATAAATTATCAGAAAAGTAGAAAGGTAGAGCACATTTCACATAACTTTAGTTCGACCAAGTCAGAAAAAATGTTCCCAACTGTTCTTAATATACCAGCTTGATATTTCTATTTCATTGACATTTTCTGTTAATTTTCATCACAGATGCAAACATATCACAAGTTGTACCAGTAACCAGAAGGTGTAAAAGAAACAGGTCACTGAGAATAGCAGGGAAAGAGCCTTCTACAGCCTCACCAGCATCATTTAGAGCTGTACATACTTACAAAGCTTAGAGAACTAAAATGAAGCCATCGTCAACCTCAGGTCCACCAGCTCTCCAGAGTTAACAAGAATCAGACTGACTTTAAAGCAAGTATAGCTACGTTCACGTCAGTAAAAATATTTCCATTTAGAAAAATAAGAATCACCCTATATTATGTACTTCTTAAGCTCATTCAGCTCATGGCACATTGCTGGTGGTTTGTTTACAATAAATGGCTCCTGACATATAGCAATGTTTTTAATGAACCTAAAGTTGGAAGCACACCTCGTAACTTTAGAGGCTGCAATTGTTTTAAAAACTACACTATAACCTACTTTGCACACAATAGTTCCTATTTAACTAATTCAAAGTCAAATCATATTAATTTTAAAATTCAAAATAAATGTGTTACTGTTCACACAGCTTTTGAAACACAATTTTCTTATATTGACATCTCCATGTATGTTTCTGATGATAAAAGAAAATGTGACATTCAGAGGGGAAGTAAAATGCAGAGACTTCAGCCTCAAGGACGCATTCACATGGTGCTGGATAACAACCACTGTGAAAAGAAAGACCCATATATATACACACGCATCTGCATAAAAATACATGCACATAGATACACAATGGGATGGGGTGGCAATATAAATTCCCATTCTATTCTCAGCAAGAAGAGTGAAAGTAATCAGCAAATAATATTTGAAAATAAGCACCACCATTTTCACATCAAATGCAAGTGAAATACTTTTTCAGACAGCCATTTAGAAGTAGCTGTTACATAAAGCCTAGGAGAGAAACGCACATTAAAACATTCAGCTGAATGTCAAGTCATGCCATGACAATACAAAGAAAGAGTCAAAGTAAATTTATAGATCCAACTTTCCTCTGCATTTTTTCTCCAAAGAAAATGTCAGCTTTTGATTATGTATCAAAAATACAAAAATTAATCTGTCAATACACCAGAAAAAAATTCTGACTATGCCAACCTCGAGCAAGATACCTACCAGGCTTCTTGACAGTGCCTAATGGGTTGAAAGGCCCAGCTGCTGCTTGTCACCCTCCCCAACACCTTTTCACCTTTCTCTGTTGTACCTATTTTACTGATGACTTGGAACAAATGATGGTCAAATGCTTTTAATCTTTCCAGATAGTCATTATCTTTTTCCTGTTGTGGGTGGTTTCTTTCTTCCCTGCCCCCCTCCTGGTGGTACAGAAGAAGCCTTATTTTCTTGGCTGAGATTTGTTTAAATACCTGTCTAGAAAGCTTTATGAAACTAGTATAAAATTACTGCATTCATATTGCAGAATGCACATTGCTCGCAGTAAAGAGATTCATATTGCTTTCTCAACTTCAATGATACGAAGGCTTTGCCACCATGTGGAGTGAGTCCTGAAAGAGCCCACTACCACAACAAGAAATCAAGACCCACATAGAATCATAGAACAGTTTGGGTTGGAAGGGAACTTCAAAGCTCATCTAGTCCAGCCCCCTGCCATGAACAGGGACATCTTCACCTAGATCAGGTCACTCAGAGCCCCATCCAGCCTAGCCTTGAATGTTTGTATCCTCTACCTGACATGCTTTGAAAACTTCACCACCTGCCACTCAGAGCAGTGCCAACATTTATTGCACAGAAACTGGGTGGAAACCTTCTCCATCTTTCCCATGGGAGCCTTGCAAGCCTGAATGCTGCTGTAAGAAGTCAGGAGAAATGAGTCTTCAGCTAGCGTTCCTACTCCCGGGGCTGCTTCTCCAGCTTAAATTGCATTAGATATCACACTAAATCTCAAAGCCTGAGACTGCCATCTCCTAGAAAACATATATTTGAGTGATATTATGTCTGATCTAGAATATTTTTATTCCAGCAGCTTTATGTCAGGCTGAAAATTATTATCAGAATGGATATTTTATTAAGATTTGTAAGTGCTACCACATTAACGCATGCCAGGAGGGAAGACCATATAATTAAAATGCTATGAATAGTAAATTAGTAGAAACACAATTAAGAAGTACTTCAACAGAAAACAAATAACACAAAAAAACCTCAGCATGAACATGCTTATAGAAAAACACTATTCTATTTAACATCCATTATTTTATTAATGGTATAACATGGCAGTCATCAGTCTCCCAAGCAGTGTGATTTAGACTGACCATCTAATGAACTATTTGCCAATGCAGGAAGAAGATTGTTTCTTAATTCAAAAGAAATTCAATGTGTATTTATAGAATAACCCCGCTGAGATCAGTGGAAGCAAGAGTAAACTTAGCCCACTATATAATCTCTACTGCAAGTAATATGCATCCTGCAATATGAATACAGTATAATGGTGGGTGTAATTTTACATCAGTTCTGTAAAGCTTTCTAGACAGGTATTTAAACAAATATCAGCCACTAAAATAAGGTTTCTACTGCACCACCAGGATGAAAAATAAAAACAAAAAAGGAAACTATACACAACACAAAAAGATAATGACTATCTGGAAAGATTAACATTTGTTCCAGCTGACCACTAAATAGTTCTCTACATAAGGAAAAGAAGCAGGAATTGATGTGGTAAATATTTGCTAAACTACACCCCTACAATCAAGCTTAACACTACAAAAATAATACCGAAGGTATGGATTTGTGATTCTCCTCACTCAAATATTTTGTTAATGCTTTTACTATGCTATCTTGTACTCTCCTAATAAAAACAGATTATATTAGTGAATGAAATAAGAAATAAAAAGTTAAATGAAATGAACTAAATGAATGAAATTAATAAAATTTTTAAAAATATCTTCTGTTAGTTAATAGAAGACATCATCCTTACTTGAATACTACACCAATTATGGCAGCATACCAGAAATTCCAAGCCTCCTGCATCACTATTTTTTAATCTTCACCCTCTGTTATTTCTCCCTCTGCCCAATAGATAAAGGAATGAGGAAATATGCACTGCACCATCATTTAGTAGCCAAAAAGATAAAAAGTGGTCAGCTGAAAATAAAGTCTGAACTAAACTCCACCAAAATCAATAATAATCTGTCCAGTCACATGCACTGGAGCTTAACATATTGACTGATTCATTGAGCAATGGTTAAACTGTTGATACATGAGATACTGGGGAACTGCAGACTTAACTCTAGTAATTTGTGAAGTTTTCTGGTTTTGAATGAACTCGTTCTGCTGATAAGATTTATTTGATGAGATCTTATTACACAGCAGTTAATGGAGTGCTAGAAATGGCAACTTTCTCATTTCGTTATTGATTTTTCCTCTTTCAGCTCTCAAGCAAATGCTTCAGAGTATGTTTGATTCTCATATTTGGAAAGTCAATCACCATCTACTTCTTGTTCTTTATGTTAAAGCAATAAGAGTGGGGAAGGAGGAGAAACAACAATTTTGGTATTTTCCTTTTGCATGTGACCATCTTGATTAAAAATACACAGTGTAGGCAAGTTTATGATAAAAATCTGAATGGAATTTCAAATCAGTATAGGCAGAGCACACTACAGGTACTTCATTCATTTCATACACTTCAAGATCCATTAGTCAAAATGTTGGTATTCAGTGTGCTATATAAGTACTATGCAAGTGGTATATACTGCCACTGCAGAGGCAAAAAGAGGATCAGCAGAAAATATTCTAGAATATCTATTTTTACCTTTCAGTTCCTGTTCCTACATACCCATATTTACCTTGAAAAACCTGTGTTCATTGCTCAGTTTAAAATAAAAAGAATACTACAAAAAAAAACTAACTCAAGGAACTTTTAACCTAAATGTTAACACTAGGTGTTTTATCAACTGTCATTAATAATTTTAAGAACAAGAATAGATTTTTAAATGTTAAGCGTACCACAAATTTGTTGGGGGGAGGAGGAGGAAGGCACGACACCACCAAAACGAAAACACCCAAGCAAATTGGCACATGGATTATAAAGATAAAGTGGCCTGCTCAGCTTCTGCGCAAAAATCACTGTTTCTCGAACACCAAAGATTATTTCTAACCTTAGATAAAAAGCTTTTTTGAGACTGCATGTTCTCACTGCTGCTTCTTATGAGCAGCTGATGCAAATTTTCATCAAAGAACTATTTAAAAAGGCATTGCATCTCATTCTATATTGAAAAACATGACCTCTGATGACAAGCAACTATAATTACATTTGTTAACCTGACTTCAGAATGGAACAAGAGATATTTATGATAAGCTCCGCACTGCCAAACAAGCTATACAATATGTCATTAGTGAAAGTATAACTGGTATGGTTCAGATGGCGCAAACTCTACAGAAAGAGTGCTGAGCTTTCCAAATGGTAGCAACTTGTGTCCCTTGTGCTATGTATCTAATCAGCAATTCGTGGGCTTTTTTTTCTGACAGCTGGTATACGGACAGAAGATCAAAAACTGGAGGTATAAACAACATCAGATTTGTTAGAAATGAGATTCCAGCAAAAATACCTCTGCAAAAGGAAAACTAAAAGCTTACATTGCAGTTTCTGTTTGGAAGGTAAATCCTCCTAAATGTGCATAGAAACCCATACTACAGAATATTGATTTATCCCGCATTGGGCAGTCTTTACATATTTCTAAACTAAACACCATCTCCCAAGTGTACAAAAAACCCTGTCAAACAAGCTTTTTTCATGCTGCTTGGGAAATACCTGCAGTTCCAAATTAGGCCTTATGCCCTTTAGTTAGACAGCTCTGCTCGTTCTTGTTGAAATCCCAAGGCTGCTTTGGTCAGTCTTCACATTAAGAAATAACTCAGAGAACAAGAGTACAGAGGCAAACACAGGGGAGGAAAAGCAAACAAAGCGACCAACGAACCTACAAAAACAAACAACCAGCAACAAAACCAAACAAAACAAACACACAAACCACCACCTAGAGGAATATAGCAGACCATGCCCAAGGCATGAACATTGTTGGCAATAGAAGAAAGCAACATGATAACCCATCTGTACAATCTCTAAGAAATGTCTTGAAAAAGAGTAAGTTACAAACCCTATATTCAGTAAACAGGATTTCATAGGTTTCCCTGAATTAGTAGTTGCAGATTTTAGAACTCAAGAGGACATTAGACAGTTTGGATCACTTCGATGATTCGCTTGATTGCAAAAGAGCAAATATCTATTATAGCAACGTACTCCTGCCTGAGCTCATGGACTGCAATACAATAAGCATAATTAAACCATCCTAAAGGATTTTCGGTTCTGCTCTTACTCCTGTAACAGCACTTTGCTTCAGTACTCTGGAAAGAACATCAAGGAACCACCACACTCCATTCAACCCCCCTGCAACTTCCTGAACTGGTATCATGAGTTTTTTCATTACAACTTTTTTCCTTAATTCCAGCACCTAAGTAAGCATTTTGTAACCAAAAAAAGAGTCTAAAACTTTCTGTCACTTTATTGTTAATTGCACAAGATCTCTCTTCTCACCATTCTGTATTTTCATATAGTATTTGGCTTCCATTTCTGCTGAAAAAAAAAGTATAAAAAGTATAAAAAAATTCCTTAAATGTATAATAACCATAACCTCGCCTTTCACTGGTACTGATCCTTCTTAAATTATCCTTTCTTTTTTGCTACTTTTCCAAAACTATTTTGGACACTTGGCCTGCAAATGCCTAAAGAAAGATTTTAGTTTTAATTCTATGTCCACCCAATACCCAGCACGAGACAGTACCTGTGATTTACTCGATTATATTTACGTGACTGCCACATTACTCATTACTAAAAGGAGTGGAAGAAGGGTAGAATACCTTACACAAATGTATCATAAATGACTAAGGTGGAAATTACTAAGACATTATTTATTCTGCCTTATGGCAGAAGAATAGAGCAGCAGACCTTAAAAATATATTCTCCATAATTCTGTAACATTTCCCGTGCAAGAAAGAGTTCTCCTTTTGTAGAAATGCTTCCTTGCAGCTGCTATACCACAACTGGAACCTATTTCCATGGATCCCAGAATCAAAAGATTCTTCCTATGCTTTAAGATGCCAGTCCAATGCTACTATTTGCAATGAAACAAAATTCCATCTAATGCCTAATGATGCCCAAGTTTAAGTCTGCTCCTAAATATTATGAGACCTAGCATGCTCTTTAAATGAATCCCTGGATAAATAAAGTACTATTTAAACATTTATGGCACACAGCTATATATCTTATAGCTAAACTCACAGTTGTAAGTAATTGGTAAAACACTGGAGCTGAAAGTAATTCAGGATAGCTCATCAATCCAACCCAAGCCATTCTATAATTCTATGAATAGGTAATTAGCAAATTGTTCTGCAACATTATAATGAGTAATTAGAATATTATTTGATTGCAAACATACCTTACAAGCCTACAACACAATTTCTTTGTGACTTCAAGCTATCAGTGATTCTCACTGAGATACAAATCACAATTTGATTTGGAGTTTGGTTAAACAGTTCACTACAGAGCTCTGAAACAGAAAAAAAAAAATATTCGGTCTTCCAAAAATATGTCCACACATCATTATGGAAAATGAAGTAGAAGAGCAAAGAACATGTTTCATATACAAATGTTAACAAGGAAAATGGTATAAGTTTCCCCTTGTTTTACTAAAATCATTTGGCTAATGAAATGCATATAGCTACACGCTTGCAAATTCTAAACTAATGTTGGCAATATGTTAGGAAGGCCTAACTAATGTGTCCTTATCTATATAAATAGGGCTGCTGTCTCCACCTTGCCTAGACGTTCAGTGACTGTGATGTAACTAAGACAGGATTTGCTTTGATGGTGGAAAAAAAGTCAGTCAATACTCCTGCTTGAAAAATAAAAGCCAAGAAATAACCTAAGGCACCCTTCATTAAGGCATATATTAGACATTCACATTTAAATATGAACATCTATTCTAAAATAAATTCCTACATTTGACATGCTGAATTCACAAGACACTATGATTCACAATTCTTTTAAACTGAAAGAAACATACATTTATCTAAGGAATACACAAACTAGTTTATCCCAACTCAATTCCCTACTGGCTGTCAATCTCATCTATCCTTTAGCTGGCATACATGTTTAATTTCTGAAACTAAGATTTTGTCTTTGTAAAGTCCTTCAGGAAAATATAATTAGGTAATACATAATTACATTTATATAATTTCATATAATTAGATTTCTGACAACTCATTTATATGAAAATATGGCCCTCGCACGGCAGAATCAGCACAGATCACACATTAGTAGTGGATTTCGTCTTCACAATGCCTTGGCAAGGCATTATATACAGGAGAAACTGCAGGAAATTATCACTTAAATGACTTTTTACAGCAGCACAGGATATCTGTAATTTATCCACAAATGTAATTGGAATCCTGAGCCAATATTCAGTGTCCAAACTTGAAATAAGTATTTCTTCCACACTAGATAAAACAGGAGAGAACTTGGCCCCTAGATCCACTTTCCTTCAAATCAAACAGATGAAATGTGTCACAACCTCGCTCCCCTTCAGTAGAGCAATTCGGACAAGTTTACACTCCAGGAAGTTTGCCTTACTCTAGATGTAATAACAAATTAAAATAGTATAACAAATAAAAATACCCCTTGCTGTGTATCAGTGAAAACTTTACAGATTTAATGATTCAAAGAGGTCTTTGTCTTGAATTATTGCTGCTTTATAAACACCTCAGGTTTGATCAAAATTGCCATTCAGATTTAGATACAAAGTCCTGAATTTCACCTTCTGATAGGCAATGTAAAATTCTCCATATAAACATCATAGAAAGAATATCAGCTAAAAATCACAACTCGGTCTGATGAATTATTAAGCTTACCTCAAAAAGAGGTAAGAAATAATCAAAGTAATTTTACAGGAGAGGAAGATTATCCTTAGCCCTTTATAAGACACTGATAAGTCTCCAGTAGACCTAAATGAACAGGAAAATAAATACACATAATATCATGCATCCAGTGATAACTCAGAACACTTTTAAAGCCTTCCTGAATAGTTTCTGTAAAAATCAAAGATACTCAAAATGAAGAGCTCAGACTTCTGGAGGATGTATAGGTATAACAACCAAGGAAAAGGTGAAATGCTTTAGCCTTTAAAAGCTTACCTCATGACACACAAAACTGGAAACTGCTTAAATATGTTCCTTGGCAAGAAGCAAAAGCAATCCCATGAAAGCTTTGTCAAAACTTTTCCATGATCAGATGAAAACCTCCCTCCCACCCCCGCTTTTAATACATCTGATTTCCAAACTTTAAAAAATTGTTTCCCTTGACTTCACATACTAGATGGAAATTACAGGTGAATGTGGAAGCTGTGCAGAACAACTCACTGGTTTTTTTTCTGTTTGTTTTTATTTAAGTAAATAGAGCATTTGAATTCTTTCTCTGCAGACTCTAAGCTTGGATCCTACTCTTGACACCTTTATTGTCCCTTCTACTATTACGTATTAATCCTACCCTGTAAGCTGTCTAGCTAGACCCTTTTCTTCAGTTTTAAGTCTGCTTCTCTAAATGCCCCATTTTTTATTTATAACTTTCCCACATTTTCTCAGCATCATCTCATAGCTCCATGACTGACCATACTTCCCATCTTCATCTCTTTTTCTCCGAGGGCCCCTGTTGCCAGCTTTGCCTTGGAATGTACCTGTTGCTCGGATATTATTTCCAAATGGCCCAAAGCACTGAGACTATGTGAAGGAGCATCAGTTAAGTACAACAGAGCTCCTGCTAGGCTTGGCTAATGGGATTTCTCCTTTAGCACTCTGGAAAAGAACAGAAAAGTCAGACCAGCCAAGGCTCCTGTATTCATTATTTATCATTGTTCATTTATCAGAGGTGTAACAGACACATCTGGAGGTATGTTTTATTGAAAAAGGTGAAGACCATATTCGCATGCAAAGTAAAGGCATTACAGCCAGTCAATGTATAGTTTACATGATTTTACAGAAAACATCCTGGGTTGGAAAACACTGGATTATTAACATCCACCTCACTGAGGATTTACATTGTCAAATGCAGATAGCACTGTAACTGTCTGTTGAAAGTAATACTGTGAGGAAAAAGTTCTTCAGATCAGAACTATAGTAAGCAAAACCTCTATAAAACATGGGAAAGAGACTAAGAGCAGCCAAAACTACACACTTTCTTCATATAGAGCCCAAATTAGAAGAACAGAACTACCCTTAGAAGGTGCATGATTTGAAAGGCAGATGAGTGCCGTGGATACACTGCAGATAGCTAAATACTGCCCTAGTGTTTGTCTGAAGTCAGCAATTACATTTTAGAGCAGACAATGGGTGCAGGGGCTCAGCATGTGGCAGATGATGCTGTTGTGGGCTCTGAAGCCCAGTTGGCACATGGCTGCTGAGACCTGTAACCTCACTGTTAGCACAGGCAAAAATATGAGGTCACTTGGTTTGACAGAGTGGCAAAATTCCAGGGTTAAAAAAAGGGGGGGAAGAAAAGCTTGTTACAAACTCAGTCTATCCTGACCTGCTCTCAACTTTGGGCAATACTACTAACAGGACAAACAGTTATATACCATTGTAAACAGGAGATAAACAGCTTTGGAGCATCTAAGTCCTACTATTTGTCCAGCAAATGAGGATTTTCAGACTGCTAGGGCTTATTGCATACTGAGATGGTCCTGGCACATCTCAGTCTGAAACACTGTCAGATACAGCTTCCAAGCATCATTGTAAAAATCACAGTAAAGAGACACAATATGGCATCCAGAAAGAAAGCTGGCTTCTCCCAGACCGCTTTAACATGGCCTGACAACCTACAGAACACATTTTAGGATCTATATCTCCTAAAAAGTAGAAGAAGAAACAGTGATTTGAGATATGTTACTTCCATGAAAGTTTGCTAGATTTTGCTTTGACACCCTAATCCATAAGGGAAGCCTCCATATCTGACAGTAAATAAGAAAACTCAAGACTATATATAGGTATTTAATTTACAAACCCAAAACTCAATGTGTGCAATGGGATTCATTAAGCCTTGTCTTAAAGGTGAGTTAGAGAACAGAGTTGAACACATTTTCTAACCTGAGCTGCAAGTAAAATACTAAACCAATTGCTACTAAACAAGGCATTTTCTGGAAGGTTTGCCTAATAGTGTTCAGCACTTTTGGACATTGAAACTAAAACCAGTGATGAATAGACAGGTTTTCTTATAGACTTTGGAACATGTGATATTTGCAAATTCTTGGCAGAAATAAGATGGGAAAAGCGCTAGGACAACTTCCAAGATTTACTGTCTATTGAAAAGAATAAGTTGAAGTGTCACAGCCTTGATCAAAACATTTCCAAACTCTGCAGGCTGGTTTATTCAGCAGTGACTAATTCTCCTCAGGGGCTTCCCATCTTAGATCACAAGAAATGTTTTCATATGCTTAGAAAACATTGGATGTCCCTTAGTCCGTATGTTAAGCCCTTCAACTTTCCAATTAAAAATGTTTCTACATATAAAAGGATGGAGCTTAAGGCTATGCAGTTGCTTGCTGCTTGATATCCTTTGGTAATTAGTTACCAGACTGACTGTAATAAGATCTGATAATGTGTTAATATGTGGCTGTTTGGTCATGATGTCACTTTGAAACAAATATGGTTTAGAGACTGCAGTATGGACCTCCTATCTATAAGCCCTGCTTTAGTAGAATTTTTGTTCATTCTCCTTCCTGAGTACATTCCATAATATATGAATATCTACTACCGATGTTGGTCCCTAGTATAAACAGACAGGGAGTTTTTATGTGGTGCTTAAACACAGGTACCTGTAAGAACTAATCAAATCCACTCTCATGCTTTGTTTTCCCTATGTTAGAAAGGCAAACCTTTGGTCTCCCTATAAGATGAAACTGGTTATGGTCATTGCCCATCTCTATTTCATTCTACTTTGTGGTCAGTTTTCATTAAAATGATGCCCAGAAAATGACTACTCAGGGCTTATCTCATTAACATTTATGTCAGGGGGAAAAAAAAGGAGCACCACACATGGGGCTGATACTTCCTCAGGCTGCACTTGCATTTTCATGGGTAGATAACCTGCTGACCTCGAATAATTAGCAAGGATCTATACTGAACTTTTACTGTCAGGATCATTGAGGCTTTTTTGTCTGCTGGTAAGCTGCTGAGTTTTTTGTCATTGTTGCTGTTGTTTGTTTTTAGTAGTTGTTAGAATTAGCCAATTTTATCTGCACAGCATCCCAATCTTTTGCATAACTAAGAAGAGCTTTGACCTCTGCTCTACCAGTAATTCCAGCCTGGGAACCCCAGCAGTGGCCTCAGTCACAGTCTAATCACATCACCTCCTCTTCGCACCTTCTCCATGGATGTGAAGCACTCTCCTGCAGCAATAACTCCACAGGTGGAATCTCTAGTGTTATGTCACTGTATGGGGTATAACCAGCAGGATTTTGCCTTATGCCAGTCCCAGACATATCAGCCACCAACCAGAGCAGTGGTCTGGAGGGAAAAATGGCAGCGGCTGCTCCCAGCAAAGCTCATTTCTTCTGTGCACAACCAACATCAGAGCAAAAAGCCGGAATAACAGGCACATACAGCACTCCCGCAGTAAGCACAAAGATGCATCAAAGAGCTCAGGAACACTCAAAAAGGCAGCAATCAGCAATCAGAGACTGAGAGAAAGTTTGATCACCATATTTACGGAGAATTTAGATTGCACCATGGAAAGTGAATTACATTTATCATATGCATAGTGCATCAGTAAATGGTCACACTGAAATAAAAAAACGTGGGTTTGAATTGTTTAGCCACTCTGATTCTTTCTTGTAAAATGAAGTCTCTCAAAATTGTCCTTTTTAAAAAGTGTTTTTACTAAATAAAGCCCATGCCTGTCACAAGATCTCTTTCCCTGTGACAACGAGTATTATTCAAATGGACACCAATTAATGTTATTGCCTTGACAGAGAGTATGAAAAGAGAATGGGGAACATGGTATGACATTGTCAGTGATGCAACAACCTTCCTCTGCAAAAATAAGCAGCAAATAAGTAGTACGCAGGTGGCCAGACAATGTGATCCTGCAAAGGCACATTCTGGTCCCATTGCCATCCACAAAGTTCAGGTGCACTCACACTGCATCAGCTCAGAGTTTGGACAACCTTAAATACTTAAAGCACCTCGAATCAAAACAGTTGCAGGGAAATATCAAAGCAAGAAAAAATTAGAGATGAAATCTATTCAAATCAATCCATAGTTTTGGAGAATATCTTTAGTAAAGAAATGTGAACAATTTTCTCCTAAAAGACAAAGGCTGCTTAACAGGAACAGCTGACATGGCCCCTTTCCTACAATTCAAATATCAGAAGTTTGAAGTTTGCTTCCTGAGGACCACCAGGAGACAAGAGAAGAAAATGCATTGGATCTAGAACTAAACAAAGATCAAAGAAATTAAAGTTTTTATGCTATATGTGTACATAATGGAAAGATACAGATTTTGGTTTTTTCTCTTATTGTTTGGGAGGTGTTGTGATCCTCAGAATATTTTATTATTATTAGTTTAACAACGTAACTAAACTCTTAGCTGAATGTTTTTCACTGTCATTCAGTAAAACAATGAAATGTACAACAAGTACATTTCATTATGTTTAAGTATTATATTGGGCATATTTAGGAATGATAGTAGGATCATAAAACAAGGGGCTTGATTATTTCCACCATTTTGTTTCTAGTTTCTCTCATTCACAGCCAGACATAGTTAATGGATCAAGAACTGGAGCACTTCACCTGACCAGCCATTATGCAACACCATTTAAGAGTTTTGCAGAGCTTCAGACTAAAACAGGCAAAATAAATAGCAAAAGAAATGCACAGTCAGAGCCACAACCATGTTTACTTCATGTCATCTCTAACAGCACTTGATCAAAGAAACAGAATAGCAAAGGTAAAAAAATCTCAGCGCTGCAGAAAAAAATAATTGTCCAATAGGATGCAGTAATTACCATGGTATTTTGACATCTAAGTTAAATAGTTAAAGTTCCCAATAGGCATAATTAGAAATACAGTAAAAATTGCGGTAAAGTGAAAAACTAGTCAGCATTTTTGTATTCATATATGGAGAAACAGAGTTCTAACAGCAGGGGTATAACCAATCTCCAGAACGATTGAAAAGAAAAGCACCTCAGACAAGTCAAACGGACTCTTAACAGAAATGGTCAAAGAAATCACTTGAGACTTATAAACACAAGTAAATGAATTTAACCTAGACCCTAGACTGAAATGATAAAGATTTCCTAGTGACAGATGGGAAGATAAGTAAATGATTGAAAAAGCTGACTTGCTGAATGAATGAATATGGTTTTGGGAAAGAAAAGTCTGAGATTAGCAATGGAATCCAATGTAGAAATGAAATAAGTGTTTGCTGAGAAGAGTCGAACTCATCAGTTCAAGAGATCACCTGTGAGTTCTGTGATCTTACACAAAGCAATAACTGCTATCAACTTAGTCAAACATGTTATTACACACTTATCTTTTGAAGCTGCACTACTGCATACAGAGCATATGGATATCTGGATTTCACATAAGAAAGAAAGGAAAGAAAATAAAGTTTTACTTAAGAATCACTAACTGAAGTTCTTTTTTGAGTAAGGAACAGGTCAGCCTTGTTGTGATTAATTAGGATCATGGTATAATTACCCTTGCAGAGTCAGACCATCTGTCAGACCAGCAACTTTATTTGGTTATATTAATAGGACAAAGACTGAAAAACTGAAGCCATAAACTCAAGCTGTGGTGGCTGTTTCCTTTACTGTGCTATGACTTCTTTTCTACATAGAAGGTTTATTTAATTGCCACTTATTAATTAAAAAAAAAAAAATAAAGCACAGGGGAAGGCATGTTGTGCCTTCCAGAGATAAGGCTGGTTTGGGAAGAAAATCAGGGTCAAAAATAAAACAGCACATATATGACAAGTTCTGAATACACAAAATAATAACAAGACAAATAATAACTAGCACTCACAATTCCATCCAGAAGTTGCTGACTTCAGTTACAGCTATTTATTTTACCCAGAAAAATCTGGGCAGTCTCAATATTTGGGTTTCAAAGTGACTGGAAATTATGATGCTATTTCTATTTTTCTCCACCTATGCTGCAGAGCAGCTGCACCAGCCAAGCTCCAGCTCCCAGAATACTTCTCCCTCCCTACAATCCAAACCTGCCCTTCCCATAAAAGCTTTGAAGTCTCTAAAGGAAACACAAAATTCTCAAGTAATATTGACTTTCCAACCCTTGTTTACTCTTGAAAAACTCTTAAGTTTCACTTCCCACTCCCCAAGAATGCTGTGGTAGGCTGCTAGCAGCATTCAAATAAAAACCCCCAAAGAAATCAAACTCAAACTTCTCAGGCCCTCCTGGACTCTCCAGTTCCCTCCTCTTCCATAATGCCAACCTATTTTAATGAAGCCTTATGCCCTCTTTTCTGTGTATAATGCAGACAGTTGTGTTATTCATCCCAGCCAACTCACTCTTGTTTATTCTTGAAACTATCTCCCTGATGCAACCTTCACAAAAGTTTTGATGTTTCCAAGCTGACTTTAACTCTCTTGCAACTGAAAATGTACACATGCCTCTATAAGCTATTAAATTAACTTCACGATCTGCAGCCTGATGAAAGTGCTGCATCGTATGAGATCTGTTATCCCCAGTGTACAAATCAAAACCACAGAATCGTAAACAAATCAAAATTCCATGTTGAAAGGCCTATAATACTTAAAAAAAGAGGAAAGGTTTTGTGTGCTGATGCAGTCACTTAAGACAAGCCATTCATGCATATGCACACACACTCCACTGGTATTAGTGTTCAGTGTTAAAAAAACTCAGTTTAACTAAAAACCACATTCCTATGAAATTCTAGTTACAGAAATAATACTTATCTCTTTGTAAATCTGGAAGACATAAGTAATAGTTCCATTTATGTAAATCACAAATGTGAATCCACTTTTCTAACACCTCTGTACTTTTAGAACTATGAACACCCAGCTATCAAAGGAAAAAAAAATCAGTTATTGGAATGAATTTGGAGCTTAATCCTTATTTCCAGGGATGGCAAAAGTGTAAAACTTTGGGAATTAAGACCTTTAGATACAAATCATTATTAAGGACACATGAAATGAAAAAGCAGGACAGCTGCATTCCTGCTTAGCTTATGAAACAAGAAAAGTGTTACCAGCAGAAGATAGCTAAGATTTAATGTTCTGTAACCAAACAAAAATGGGTACACATGTCAATCAGCTGTCAAACAACATAGACCCACGATATGAACACAGGAAAAGAGAAGCAGCATCACATAATAAATTTTCTATAATCCTTCACATTTCATTATATGGCCCAATGACTACAGGACTGGTGTGACTCAGAATGAAGAGATTAAAGCCTTCTCTTGCTTTTCCATTAATCTGCTGAGCAATCTTTGGCAAATTACTTGACTTTTCTACATGTCAGCATCCCAACTTGCCAAATCGGTGTAACAACACTTGATTCCTTTAGAAATCACCTTGACATCCAGTGATGAAGACAAGCTTTCTTGTAACTAAATGAAACAGCTTTGAGCCATTTAATAATATGTTTAGGAAGACTTACAAATGTACAGCGGTCTGATTTTTTTTCAAATGAGATAATTCAAAGGAATGAGCTTAGATTTTCAAATGCATATCTTACTTTATGAGTTTGATTCTATCCCTGCAATTGTCCAAACACTTCCAGGAAATAAAACAATTGCTAGAAGACTTTTCACTTTATTTTCCAATGCTGATAGCGAACAAATGTTTTTGAAATGTTCTTATTTAATATGTTCAAGAAATATCTCCTTAGTCTAACCTATTTAACTTCCACAAAATAAACCACCAAAGGGCTGAGTGTTGTTTCCCTACCTATGGAACATAATGTGTTTCATTCTTTCATTTTAATTCAGAAAAATCAGGCCATTTCTCCTGCATTGTAGTTATAATATTGTATTACACTTTTTTGACAAATTTTAATTTACATGGAAAACTTCACCTGATGTACAATTAATATGCTTTTTAAAATTTTTTTTTGCTATATACACTGAGCTGCTAAAGAAAACACAGGTTTACAAACCCATCTCAACCTCAATTCTATCGCACAGAGCACAGCAAAAAATTCTGATTGCTACTTGCAGCAATTCCTAAGCTTGCTTTAAGAAATCAGATTGTAGAAGGCTCCCTCTCTTCCCTTCCAGAAAATAACCCTTGCATGGTTAAGATAATATTCCTTTTCTCTCTGACA
This sequence comes from Nesoenas mayeri, assembly GCF_963082525.1. Taxonomy (NCBI): domain Eukaryota; kingdom Metazoa; phylum Chordata; class Aves; order Columbiformes; family Columbidae; genus Nesoenas; species Nesoenas mayeri. The sequence goes on along the minus strand of NC_137550.1, from coordinate 16,518,191 downwards.
ATGTTTTCAGCTGCTCCACTGAGAGTTAAACAGCTTCTAACCCCTCACCTTTCAACTGCCTTCATTCGCAAACCACATCAAAGCATAAGTTTCTCACAATATTTTACATACTTATTAAGCACTCCAGGTTAACAGGAAAGCTGTTTAAGCTTTGATAAACCTTTCAAAGAATCTAGCTCAATTTTTGAAGAAACTGATCACTGAAAGAGATGAAAGATTTTAGGGGGAAAGAAAAGTCCCAAGAGACCACTAGATACTTGTGTGTCCTGAGAAATGCTAGGTTAATTTGGATAAAACAGAGACTTGAAAAAAATAAGTACAAATCTGATTGTATCTCATACATTAAGATAAAATGAAGATTTCTTTAAATAGGCCAAATAACTCACAACATTGTGAATGTATGGTAGCTGCAGCTTTGCAATTAGACACAAAATGTGAGGTAAAAAGCTTTATACACACAGTGACTTTACTGACATTATAATTGCATGAAATTGTCTCATGGTGAACACTGGTGCAAAAAGGCTTAGATCTATTATGAAGTTCTCTTTTTCCTTCTTTATATAGACTACAGGTACAATTATCAGCAAAATAAAAAGCAGCAAGGTCACATTTTCTTTTCCACTAGAAATCCCATGCTTTGCAGAAATAATTTGCAAAATTTATGTTGAGCAGTTTTCAAATTCCCAATACTTGTTACAACATATACATTCAGGGAACATCAGATGCAAACATATACATCTAAACTTTAAATTAACACTGTCGCATTCCCACATAGACCACTCATTAAAGTAACTTACATTCTGAGCATCTGGCATGGCTCTCCTGTAACAAAGCATGTAATATTTTAAGTAAACAGTACATAGATTTTACTGCTGGAGCAGCTATGCAGCACTTACTACAGCAGCATCCCAAGCTAATTTAAGATACAATAAACTTTAGCTTACTGTTGTGTATTCCATAGTTGGCATCTTTAGATTAGTTTACAGTAAAATACTCGTAAGGACTTCATACATTTCTCTTTTTATTTTGCATATGTTTTTTATCTATACATCTATAACTATATATATATATGCCAATGAGAAAGAATGAAAGGTGGAAATGACTTTGTGAAATACTGTGCCTGACAGAAATTACCTTGAAATGAATCAACTTTTCAATAAATCTTGACTGCACACAATATTATGATAATCATAATGTCTGAAAACAACAGGCAGCCACTAATTATCCACACCTAAGGCAATCACTGCTATATATTTATAGAGCTGTATCTATGCAAAAGTAAAATTTATCCTTGTATCACAACACAGAGATGCTTCACTACAGACTTAAGTTTGATAAAAAGTAAATAATAGAATTTGTGGTTACACTGATATTTAAAGAGAACAGCAAATGGCAGTTCCAGATAACTCTTGTTTTCTGAATAGTATTTTCTTTTAGAATAAATTAAATGCTTAGTAACTGTTTCTAATGGATATGAATGGAATGTTTTCGAGCCAAACCCTACATTCAATTGAATGTTATGTCATTTGCTGCTTTTACTGAAGAACCACTTTCTTGCATAATTGCGTGAATTCTTGTTCCTTTGACCTCTAATACCAGGCATCAGTCACCACAGCTTTCCATTTTGAACTACTCATTACAACACTCAAACCATATACTATTCAAATTCTAAACCACTTTAACAGCTTTCTATCTAACTTGTTAATTTGACTTCCACAATTATTATTCCCAATATGGTAGAAGGTTAAGAACTTTAATCCCGCTGCCCTGCACATACTGCATTCATTTATTTGCCAGACATGTGGAAGCTTTACAGTCTCATTTAACTGTATTTTCAGTTAGATTTTTTTCATAGGTATAATTGCTGCAAATGCCAAAGGTGCAGAATAGCATTCGTTAAGAGTCAACCCTATGTTAATTCAATAGATTTTCCAAAAGAGTATTTATTTGACATTTTTTGAAGGTGATTGGTCTTCCCAACTACTTCAGATATGGTCTAGAGTAAGGTGTTACAAAACATAGCATGACATGGCCATAGGACTGACCAAGAAGAAAAACCTGCTACTAAGAATTATTACAACATGTTTAACCAACACTGAGTAGGGTAGAAGGGGAAAGGAAAAAAATCCCACACTGGTGATATAAAATGTCAGTAAATTAAGTTAACAGAATCACAATAATCAGGTTGATAGACACGACTGGAGATTATGTGGTATGATCCCTGCTCAAAACAGAGCTCACATCCATTAGACCACATTGTTCATGATCTGACCCCACTTATCTTAAATGCTTCCAAGAATGGCAATTCAGAATAAGTAATCTCACATTAAAAAGAAAATAATTGCACTTGTTAGAAAAGCAAGGTACCCTCATTTATATCCTTTGTCAGATAGCAGCTTGACAGCAGATGGTGGAGGCAACAATTGGTCATCTCCCTTTGCGGGCAGAGAGAATAAACAAGACTTTGCCTCAAAGAGCTGCACTCCCATGGTACTTCACTATTCCAGGACAGAGTGTGGCACTTTCAAGGGCAACATGCCAGCTTGTGCTCTTCCTTAAACTGCAGGGTAAGCCTACTAGAAAGCTTGCCGAATCCTATGGAACTGGGCCCAGAGATCATCACAAACCACCCTGTCTCCATGAATGGCAGCAACGCTCAGCTTCTGCATGTGCTGGAACTCAACAGGACCGAATTGCTATCCCCGTTCCGAACAAATCACCAACCTCTATTGAACACGAACAAACCAAACCATGTATTCTCCACTTAGGGATCTGTCTGTACTCAGGCTCTGCCCATCCCCAACCCTCCTGTGACACGGGATTTTTCACAAGTACTCCATAAGATTGGTGACCATTTGAGTTTCCTCAAATGAGACTCCTCCCTCATTAGAAGTGTAAAGCTGATTGTGAAAGATGTCTTTATGGTTTATGAGAACTAGAACTCCACCTTAATAAACTCACCAACTTATGACTCAAAACTGTGGCTGTTGTGGTATTCTAAATTGCAACAAGTATTCCTTCTGATACAGTTCTATTTTGCAGGTTCACTAAAATGCAGATCTTGTCCTGAAGGTCCACAATTAAATGCATTATGCAGCAAATCAGAACCCATACAAAGAATTAGCAGCAGGATGAGTTCCTCTTGTTTTAAAAACATACATTAAGAAGAACAAAGCAATGACAAGAAATATATCAAGGAACTCGCAAGGACTTCTGTACCCATGTACGGGTAAGGAACAGTGGGAAAACTGTGTAAAGAACAAACCCAGATTTTTCAAAAAACTATGTTTTTGTTTAACAAAATGTCCTCTCTGGACTGTATCTTAAAATTGCACAAGCCAATGCACAGCATACACCCTGAAAGATTTCAAAAATAAAGACCTTTTCTGTTCCAGTCCTTGTTATCTAACCAGAAGTTTTGGCTAACGTTTGCCTAGAAAAAAGTAAATGCTTAAATACTAATGCTTTTAACAGCTTTGGAGGCAGGTTTTTGCTGGTTGCTTTCCAGCTTAGTGGGTTTTTTGTTTGTTTTTGTTTGGTTGGTTGTTTTAAAAAACATTCACATATTCAAAACAATCTCAAATCCCAGCAGGATGGATTCAGAATCTTAATACCTTCTTATTGCTCCAGCTAATTTAGCAGAGCACCTGAAGAAGCATTTCCTTTATTCAGAACGTGTATTTGTTCTGGGTTTTAGTGGTTTGGATTTTAAGGAAGCACAATACTTTTTAAATAGAGATGGACTGTTCTGGGAAATTCAAACAGCACACTTTTCTCCCTCACATTCATAGCAACCAGATAGCAACCTCAAAAGTGTAAGGTTTTCTTTGTTATTTACTGAAAGTAAGGGGAAAAAAATCATAAAGGAGCTTTGACCATGTCAAAACTAGCGCAGACATTTCTGTTTGAAAACTATAGACAACAGCAGAACAAAAGATTGTCTGAAGATTTAAGGAATGAATTTCCAGAAAGTTTCATGCCTCTTCTGTCTAGGAAGGTAGAAGCAAAAGAGTAGCATTTGTTTTCTTTCAATACCCTGTTCCCCAGGATGAAAAGTTCATATCCAGGAACACGTGTAATTGATAAAACTGATACTGAGAGAAGAAAACATCCACATTTCCTTCAACAAAAGATAATATTGCTCAAACCCAATAGGGACAGCAGAGGCTGAAAATCTTCTCCAGTACCTTACACCTTAGTAAAGCTATGGTTTTGCTTCAGATCTTATCTGTCACTAAGTACAAATTTTAAAAAGTTCTAAGTAGCCACTTGTGTTCATAGAACAAAGTTGTTTTTCCTCAATCAGATTAGGCTGACTCTAAACTTGGCTTCCATATATTTATCAATGATTTAGATGCCGGACTTGAATGCACCATTAGCAAGTTTGCTGATGATACCAAACTGGGAGGTGTTGTTGATTCTCTTTGGGGACAAAGGTCTTGCAGACGGATGGGTTAGTGCATTGGACTACAGCTAATGGGATTAAATTTTACAATTCCAAATAACAAATCCTGCACCTGGGATGCAGTAACACCAGGCGCAATATAAATTGGGAGATGAATGACTGGAGAGCAGCTCTGCAGAAAGGGATCTGGAGGTGCTGGTTGTCAGCAGCTCAACATGAGTCAGCAACATGAGTCCTGGGAGCCAAGAGGGCAAATCCCATCCTGGGGGGCATCAGACACAGCAGAACTGCCAGTCAAAAAGAGGTGATGATCCTGCTGTATCCAGTGTTGGTGCAGCCTCACCTTGAGTAATACTGTGTAGTTCTGGGCCCCACAATTGAAAAGGGATGTGAAGGTTCTTGAATTCATCCAGAAGAGGGCAGCAAAGCTGGTGGAAAGACGGGAAGAAACGTCCTATGGGGAGCAGCTGAGGACTTTGACTAGTATGACTCCTTTCTCCTGAAGTTATGAGAAAAATGTTAAACTATTTTCATAGTAAAGCACAGTCTCTGACTGCCAGGAAGAATGATTACATGCAACATCACAGTCTACGTAACAGTAATTCAATTAACTGTATTTCTACCCCCAAAGACAAAAGTCTAGTTACAAAGTGATTTTGCAGTAGTCACCTTAATGTTGGCGAACCCTCCAGGAAATCCAGAAAAATAGTATATCCTTCTCTCCAATGGTGTTTGTCTCTCAACATTTGGATTACAACATTCTCAGCCACTGAAACAGTTGTACACTGATAAAGTGGTCTGACTAACTCAGGTCATTAGTAAAGTTATAGATAGGTATCATGCAAACAAATAATTTGGCTGGTAATTCTGACATCTACTATTTACTCAAAAAAAAAATCATCTTAATCTGCTTGTATGACAGATGTTCAGTTTAAAAGTTGTTCTTCAGGCATTTATATGAAGGATGATATACCAGCATTCCTACCAATGAGTCATAAAAATAGCCATCTTTGTCTACTTAAAGGGAATTACATTCCCAAAGCAAGCTCAGAGTCCCACTGAACCACCATCCACAGCTAAGAAAGGAACAGTTCATGTCCTTTTTCCAAAGCTTATTACAGGAACAGGCACCTGTTGATAACCACTATAGTTCCTGGGACATTTTTGCAGAGACTTTTGAAGAAAGGGAAGAAAAAGTGCAGGCAACATAGTTAAGGAGGAAGGTAACCCAGTAGTTTTCCAACAGTTTTTCCTCTACTGATACTTATAGTAGAGAGAGTCTTATATTAACCTAGTTACATTGTCTCAAAAATCTTCTTTGGCTACCTACTATCCAAGTGTCCTCCTCTAAAACAATTGTCAGTAGCAAAGGAAAACATTGGTCTTTTTGCTTGAAAGAAGCTCATAGAATTCTAAATGAAAGAATCATCCATATGCAATAAACTCATTTTTCTTAAGTGCCAACACTCAATTGTAGGCAACACCGCAGCTATTATTTTTTTATGTAGTTAGTGCATAAAGTTAAGATAACATGAAAAATTGACCTTACAAATAAAAAAACAAAATGCTAGTTACAGTTTAGCATTTGTATTAAACAATACTCCTTGCAAAGTGATAGATACAGAAGTCAAGGTACCTGAAATGCCAGGGTCAAGGACTAAGGCTGCAACTTATGTTCTGACCAAGAGTGTAATTTAAATATGACAGTAAAAATGGTACATGTGTAATATTTTCATTTTGGGGGAAATCAAATGCATTGTTTTAAAAATTGCCATTTGAAACTTATTGATGAGGCACAACAGATGAAAAAGTAATCCATACATCAGAATTTATAAAGACATAGTTACGGGGAAAAACACTGGTATTTTCCAAATTTACTGCAACTCCCGGTTGCCCAGCAACTTGAAATCACCAGGTAACTGCTCAAGGCTCTAGACTAGATGCAGCAAAAGACTTGGAAAGCCTGATCTTAAAGCACCTGACTCTCAAAAGAGTATTCAGCGATACAGTATCATCCTTATTCAGTTCCTGTGGAAAACAAAGCTCCAGGGACTGCAGTTCTAAACAGACCGCAAAACCTTGGAGTGAGATGCAAACGTTAAGTATATATATTCTTGCATTTCTCTGGGAAGGAAGTATAGAGCGAATTGTAAAGGCTTCTGTTCATTTGGTACCTACAGTAGAGAATCCACTTGTGGGAAGAGCAGCCAAACACTCTTTTAGGGAACATGATCATGCTCAGTAGAAAAGGAGATGGTGATCATTGTACCTACTGCAAACCCATCTTGCATATGAAGAGAATATCAAATACACATAGTATTAAAAACATTATAGGAGCAGATGGCTGCTGTTCAAAGTTTGTGTGATTTATGCATGGTAAAAATTAAAAAAAGCATTCTCCTAGTTTGAACTTTAAACCTAAGTCTTTTATACTTCTCCTAATATCACATTGATGATAAAAGTAAAAGGGTTCTTTACTCTTAACTTTTTGATGTAAAACACTTTGACCTATGGGTGTCAAGGCTCAATTTTCAGGGCAAGCCCGTAACAGTTATGTTAGGGTAATAACTAACAACCATTTTTCAAAGTTATCATAGTAGAAGTACATGAACATAAGTTACCATGATTTTGACAAGATCAATGCTCAGAACTAATTTAAAGAAATAAGCCAAGTTTCATGTTAATATAGGAACTAATTAAACTTGGTTTGAACATGAGCAGCAGTTCTTCCAACATTGCTGCTTTTCTCTTTTGATATGGAGTGAATGGAAAAAATCAAAGCTTTCTACACTCCACTAGCATAGGAGCGGTGGTAATTTGAACCGAATAATTAAGAGAACAAATTAGTTATGATAAAAACCTAAAAAACAGATCACCTTGTAGGTGACCAGTTAAGAAGTCTTAGTACTCATGTCAGCTCTGGTGATCAAAAAGGCTTTCTGATCTCACAGGGAGAACACTCCTTCCACACCACAGCAAACAAGCACAGCAAACCTGGATCTGTGCTGCTTGGGTTTGCCTGTCACCAGGAAGCAGGAACACCCTGTGCTCATTGACTATTTTGTTTTGCTATAGTTAAAAGTGTATTCAGGGTATTCCTCAGTAAGAACAGAAATCAGACAACCATATCAATTTTCAAGGCTCTGCTTAGTATTTGCCAGCTTACTGGCTCCAACCAGAAATTTCTGCACTATTATATTACACTTGATTACAATAAGGAGGCTACCAATTAGTGTTAAGAATAAATGTCACTTGTGGCTCCTTTTCGTTCTCTCACTCATAAGCACATCATGGCTTGAAGTTTAAAAATAAAACAGAAAAAAGCTTCCTATGTCATTCTGTTTCATTTAAGTTTTCATCTGATTTTGTAAGCTTTGCAGTAAAGAGCAGCAACTGGAAAAAGCAGATGCTTCTATTTGAGTTTTATCTAGATAAGTGTTGCAACAGAATAAGGGTAAGTCCAGTATAAGCATTACTGTTGACATCTTTGAGCCTTGGACTGACTCATTACATTAGCCTGCATACCAAGATAGCTTAATTACACATATTTGACTAAGCCTACTTACGTAAGTATCCAATTATAGCTTAAAACAACACTCAACATGCATAGCCATCTGTCATTGAATATATCTGTTAAGGCATAATGGTTTTCTCAGTTTCTTCCTTTCTGAATACCTTAAATATTTTTTGCAGCTACAGTGAAGGAAAAGTGGCATAATAATTGTTTGGAGTGCAATAATGCACTATGTTGACAATTTAAAACATGAATTTACATGACAATCTGCCAATATTCTCTAAATACCCCCTCACATCAATGTGAATTTTTTCGTAACTAACAAGTGTAGATAATGGAACCAACCACTCACCCACACATAAGCAAAACAAAGTGGTTTGAAATTCTTCTACCTTTTCTTCTCAAAATATTGTTCAATGTTAGTTTCATTCTAGGATAAACTTCCAGCATTTCTGCAACCAAAAGAAAAAATGACATTTAAATTTGTCTCGGGAGAATAGGAGTCAATCAGAAGAGCAGGAAAAGATAAATGCCTGATGAGATATATTTAGAAAGCTCTGTAACGACAGTTTTACAGTGAGAGGCATTAAAAATCCTCGTATTAGTCACTTCTGACTACAGAACCATGATGCTGCTTTTAAGAGTCAGATACAGTACCAGCTGCAATCACCTGAAGAACTTCACATGAAGTTGCTGATAACAATCACAGTACACATACCCCAAGACTTGACTGTCATTAACATACACCCATGTTATCTGTGATTAAAACCAATATATTTTATTTTTAAAAGGTTAGGACCTTTATGACACTATTTCCACCCCTAGCGAAGTGCTCTGTGGTCCATGAAGTGTCAAAGTGTTCATGTTATTACATAAGAAAGTCTTTTGGTGTACAGTTTCATGTGTCTTTTAGACTTCATGTTGAAAGACATGTATTAAAGATTTTTCTAATACTCCTAAGAAATCTGAAGTATATTTTTCGTAATGATAACTTTAATTTTGCTTGTAGATTCAAAGAGCAGTCATTTTCAGCCTGGAAACAAATGATAACAGTACCTTTTCTGTTGAGAGGAACTATTCTTACCATAGCTTTCAGTTTGAGGAAATATAAGCAGAAGTGGAGAACAGAAATTGAGAAAAACATCTAAAAAGATAAAAAGCTTTTTAGTGACAGTTAAAACAATTGCTACGGAGAAATAGTAGAAATACCTACCTCATTTTCTATAAATTTTTTAAATAAGAAATCTGCTTTCTCTCTCATTACACTGCTGAACAAATGAGGGTCCACTATTCCTTACCTGAATACGGTGAATATCTGTTTTACAACAGTAGATCTCCATACACTTGCTGCATGCAAGACAGATTCATTCAAAGCTGCCTCACTAAACCTCCATAGACAACTGTGTGGAGAGCACAGCATCACTTACCAAGCCTGGCCAGATCTTGCATCAAACTGAGCTTTCCAGGCTACAGCTCATTAGAGCAAGCACATGGACTTTGAAGAAAAACTCATTAATTATCATTAAACTGAGTAAGCCGAACCATGAGCAGTGTTCTTAAAAAATTCCCCTTGTTTGTAAGCAAGAATAAGGGGTTAAAATGCCTTCAAGTGTTTGTGACACATTCAGATCTTATCACCTAAATAACATTCATCAGTTAAAAATCCTTCCTATCATTTGCCCATATGAAAGAGTTACCATAACAACCACCTAGGGTTTAAATTTTGATTTGTCAGGAAAAGACATCTTTTCATGAGTCTTAATTTTACGAGGACATAGATTTGTTAGATTTTTGAGGTCGCATTTGTTTTCTATAGCTGCAGGATGAAATTAAAATCAGTTTGATGTGGAAAGCCTTCATTTGTAATGGTACTGGGGTTCTGACATCCAGGTACTAAGTGAAGGAAGTTGATTTTGGCTTTGCTTTTACTGCTGCTTAAGTTGTAATTTCCACAATTTTAATGGCTGTGTTTGCAGGAAATTCATTTAAGGAACCTAAGTAGCTGTTAACAGTGTTCTTGCAGGAATACAATAAAAGGAAACAGTATCAGACTAGAAACACAGAATCATTTAGCTTGGAAAAGAACTTTATCATCATTGGGTCCAACCATAATCCTAACACTGCCAAGTCCACCACTAAACCATGTCCCTAAATGCCACATCTACACATATTTTAAATCCCTCCAGGGATGGTGACTCCACCACTGCCCTGGGCAGCCTGTTCCAATGCCCAACAACACTTTCTGGGAAGAAATATTTCCCACTATCCAATCTGAACCTACCCTGGTGCAACTTGCACCAAACAACACATTTTATTTTATACATAATGGACAATGCAGACACCAGCAGAAGTTTCCACCCAGCTGGCATTACGCTCATGGGAGTGATTAACTTAAATCCCACAGAGATCTAGCACCACTTCCTTTAAAGATAACACAAATCTTATGCCCAAACCAGGCTTGTATTTTACCATATTCTTATCACCACAACAAATGGGAATTATTATGCTCACTCAGTGCCATTCTTGTCTGCTGAGAGTTTGCATTTACAAGACGCTGCAGATCAAATGAAATGCCAACAGGACGAGGGATTTGGCAGTGGCATATTCTCATATTCCCTTGACAATATTCAATGTTGACAGCAAAAAGATAACTAGATCAAGAACTGAACCATGAATGAACTCTCATCTGATATGACCTAAAGTAAGAAGTCGGCATGCTGTACATAATACTTTAACACTATTTTCATTGTTCCAACACAGATTGTAACAGACGCAAGACTATATATGTTTCAGCTAGCAGGGCAGCACAGCTTTGACTGCTTTCCCTGCACCACTTGCAGAGATTCTTCAGCTTCAAGACTTCTCATTAAGTTCAAGACCGACCTTAACAGCTCAAAGATGACACTCACTTCTATTCACATTCTCACTTACATTCACTAAAGCAAAAAAGTTCAATGGAAGGACAAACTCTGCTCAAATACCACTATGCCCTTTATTTAGTGAGAATTAGAAAAAAAATAACAAAAAAACCCCACCACACCAAAGAGGACTTGAGTGTTACAATGACAAGACTATACTTTCCAGTTCCCTTAATTTCCTCTATGTAAAGTGTACCTTTCACCTCTGCCTATTTTTGGTACCAGCTAGAGATTGCAGGGAACAGGTCATACAGCTTAAAACTTTTCAATGTGAAATAGAGTTAAAAGTTTGTACCCCAAACCAGCCAGAAATCCCCAGGAATACATCAATCACATTCCTTTTACATAGTTCAGTGCCCTAGAAGAAGGATTTGAGAAACAATAACAACATTTGTTACCCACCAACATTAACATTTCAGTCACAATTTAGAACTGTTTACAACTCCAACTAATCCACATTGCAAAGGGACAAATTCAGAAATTAAAAATGAAGCATAGGAAATAGATCCAACAGTTACTGAGTATCCTCTGATACTATATTTGAGTCTGAAGGCTAAAGAAAAGTAATTTCTCCCTGCAGTAAAGAAAAACCTTTATGTTTCTTTCCCCTAACACCTCTGTAAAGTCAGAGGGAGTTGTGGCACAGTCACTGTCGGTCAGAGGGGTGGAGGGGAAGGAAAACAAGACAATAAAAACGTTTTAAATATATATTTAAGTAGTATTCCATACCTATTAAATAAGGAAAATTTTCTTGATTAATAACAGCTGGTAATTTCTTTTCCACTCTTACCTACATAGTGACACCCACGAAAATCCCTTATACTAGGCAGCATGGTGAAGGAGCTGTTTTGGATTCTGTCTGCCACTGCCCTCAAGTTTTCAAAAGCATTCAAGAGCATATGTGTGAAATTTAATAAAAGCCTTTTATCGCTTTGAAATCTAACTTTAATTCAAGACAATCCCTTCAAAGGGCAGGACTCTACCAAAAATATGTAGGAAATTGTCCACAGGGGAACAAGAAGAATCATTAGATAAGGAATACCTGCTGGTGTACAAGGAAAAACCTGAAGAGTGCTTCCAATATGCAAAAAAAAAAGCTGTAAGCGGGTGTTGAACTGATCTTCACGGTTAGATGTAATGCATTTATGCTGCATCAAGGAGGTTTAAAATTAAGCATCTAACATTAATGGTAGAAAAGCATTCAGTGGATCGCTTACAGGGCTTGTAGAACTGCATCCCCCATTTTAGGCAAAGGTTTAATAAACATATTAAAACCAAAAGCATACTGTGGTCAGTCTTGAGGTGTGGGGAATGGATAAGGCCATTCATGGCATGTATCGCTCTTTTTCTCCAGGTACTATTCCATTACATCCATCACATACTGTGATACATTTACCAGCTGATCTGGCAGAATATGCATTTTTTAAGTAGGCCAGACTCTGCAAGCCCCTATTGACTGAAGGAGTGCGGGATCAGCAGGAGACACTAAAAGCTACAGCCAACAGCCTTCTCTAGTACGGAACCACCTGAAGTGCAACCCATCCAGAGCCTGAGCTGGCTCTCCAGACAATTCTGCAACACACTTCACCAGCACTCAACCAGCAAAACACTTGAATTAGGTTTTGAAGCTTTTTAGTGTTGTTCTTTATTTCTGGAAGAGAGTTTCACTTCTACCCTCATGTTCAACTTTCTCAGAGTTCCATTTTCTCATTTGGTGATAATGGATAAGGGATAGAGATAAGGGAAGCATATAGGATGTAAATTTGTTAAATATTCAGCATATTTTATTAAACAAATCAAAATCTGCAAGCTTGAAAGCTTTTGTATGATAATACCCTATTGAACAACCTTTTATATTTATTCTCTAGAAACCATGCATTAGACTTAATAACCATACTTCCTCATTATCATTTATTCTGACCTAAAGATGGATTTTGCAGTGCACAGGGGAAAACTTCTCCTGATAATTAGTTCTCCTTGGTTGTAGTCCAAGAGAAATGACAAATTTCACCTTCTTTAAGACACCTCTTGATAACAGTTTAAACCAACAGAAGAAGAATGCACAATTATTTAAGACATGCACGTGTTTTTTCTCCTGAGGTTGCAACAGGATTTTGTCCAACCCCTTGTCATTTTACTCCCCTCTGATAAGTGTAGCCTAGAGAACAAACAGCCAGCTTTTCTTCCTTTCTCTCTGGGGAAGCTTAGATTTTTGACCTGATGCAACATAGTAGTAAAATAAAGTCCTCAACAAAACATCCATTGCTGTTTTCTTGGACTGTCCTATATTTGTCTAGTTTGTCTTTTTATTTATTAATACGTATATATGCATGTATATAAACACTAGTATGTATTAGACATACAATACGTATTTCTGTATATTTATTCTTCTACTATATATTTTTGTACCTATCCATCCTTTTTCTATTTTTCTTCTACTTCTGTTATATATATATATATATGTGTGTGTATATATATTTAGACATATACAGTGTACCCTTTTAGTTTTCTTTAGTAAGAATCATTACACAGTCATACACAATTCTAAGAAACCGCAATTTCTTCATTTAACAGAAACATTCCCAGTTTTGGCCTACAGTGCATAATATAAACTGAAATCCTAATTTCTACTGCAGTCTCCTCCTCTGCCCCAAACATTAGTTATACAACTGAAGTACAAATAAAAACTAGAAACAAAATCAAGTCTCTTTCACCTTCTTTCTGTATGTTTGTCATTATCAGATGACCAGCACAATTGCAGATAGACTAGTATATTATAACCCTAATTAGAAATGCCTATTTTCATGTTACTTCATAAATTTGTGCAAATTCAAGGTAAGTGCGTAAGGAATGAGAGCCTAAAAAGTCATTAGATTTGTGTTGTGTATTTAAAACTGTAGCTTAGGTGATTTATGGCTGTCAACAAGTTAATGTATGAGCAAGAAGGAAAGAATCATGAGCTTCCCTGAAACAGGGAGACAAAGATATTGAAATCAGGAAAGTTGTAGCAGTATTTCCATCTGCTGGAGATAATTAGCAGCCACTCACAGCTGCCATATTCACTTTTTTCTATGAAAGTCAAATTAATTAAGTATAAACACCTCTTACTGGATTGATCATGCAATCTGGCTCCATGATTTCACATATTTCATATATGGCCACAACATAAAAAGAAGATATTCTGTTAAAAGCTGAATGCCCTCTTTAAGGACTAAGAAAACTAAGGCAACATAGAGGTTGTCCCAGACAGGTAGAACATACATGTCGGCCACTTCTTCCCCATAACACTTCTAGAACCTACTAATCAATCTATTTCTCCAACAGTGGATTTGTCACATGACAAGTAAGGTTGATTCAAAGAAAGATTTCCATGCTTAAGAAAACATTTTCATTAAATTTATGGCTTTATTTTTGTCACTGTAGTATATTGGAAAAGTAGCACTTCTGTGTTTCATGTGCAAGACCTTTGTTTTAAAAGATGTTGCAGACACGGGGAAATAATCTCTTATTTCTAAGTGGCATTTTAAGAACAGCGTAAAAAAGTGAACAATGTATCAATGCTAAATACTAATAGTAAATAACTAGTCCCAAAACTGTCTGCTTCTATATGGCAGGAACCAAGGGCTAAGCCATGATGGTCTAAGAGAATCTAGAAAAACACAACCACACTCAACATTACCATTGTCACAAATCTTCAGCTAACTCCCACCACATGTCATTTGAAGATAACCTACTACAGCACCAGACCAAACAATTCAGCTTACTGATAAGGCTGTTCAGATGGGCAATTGTGGATTCTGAGACTAGTGATTTTTGAGAGCACCACAGATTTAAGAAAACAAGCTTTTCCTTTGTTTAAGAAAACAAACTTCAGTAAAATAACTTGTTAGTGTCCACACAAGATAAAGATTCAGTAAATCTTTTGCAGCATCTACTCAAGGTTAACATAAGCAAGCCAATTTCATGCATTGTTTTTGCAGTTACTTCACAGCATGTCACTGCATTTTCCAAAGGAAAATCCATATGCAAACACAAGACATCCATAGCAGTGGCAGCACCAGCTCTCACCTCAATTACCCAGACATACTGAGCTTCTGACCAACGGAAGAATTTGACTCTCTGTACTTATGTACCCTCACACTCCCTTAGATATCTATGATTGAAAGCAAACCCAGAGCAATTCCAGCACCCACACCAACACTGCTTCCCTTCTCCAGCCTGCTGTTGCCAAGTAAAGCCTTTCAAATGTTGGTCTAGAATAATTTAGCCCACGACTAATTTTTTGTTCATGGATAATTCAGCAGACACTGGCAGTTAGTCTTTGTTATTTCACATTATGCAGACACGTTACGTAAAAGTATTTCAGCACCTGTTTCTGTTCTTTCTTCTGTGGCTTGTGAGAGGTCACCCATCTAATATGGCAACACTTCTGCTCTTCCCTTTGACAGCAACCCCTAAAAGGGGAGGGGGAATAAAAGCTTGCAATACATTAGTCCACAGAAACTTCAAAATCTACACAAACACCTATTGTACACATGTAGGTTAACTCAAAGAAAACAAAGGAGGTATTTGAGGATAAATCAAAAATCATTGTAAAGTTTGGAGAAGAATTTTAGTACTCCTCATGATTTAGGAGCTACTGCAAATCATAGCACATAAGACAGTTACAGCTAGTTTCCATACAATGAAGTGTGAAAAAAAGTAATGATTTCTGTGGCATATTTGTTAACCACCAGTAAAGAGTTAAGCTGTAGTCAACCAATTAAGAGACAAAAGTTACACTACATCCCTTGACACTAACCAAAATAAATTTAAAAAAACCCACGTACTATCTGACTTGGGAATAGCAAACACCATGTCAAAAAAACACTTTCATTCTAAGGATACACCTGTATCACTTTGCATCTGCTCACCTTCCACTTGAACCAACTTTTTTTCAATGAATCTGAACCTTTGCACCTGCTTGATGGGCAAGTTCTCTGCCAAGCTCTGGCTGATGTTGTAGTAACAAAGGAACTAGGTGCAATGCAGGTGCTTCGGTGTTTATTTAGAAGAGCAAGTACCATTCATCAATAGGCTGCCTCGTGAGAGGCACTTAAAGTGCCACTTAATAAGAAATATAAAGCAGAAGACCTTGGTCCTGCATCACTGAAGTCTATGCAAGCTCTGTTTTCAAAGGGAATAGGTTCAGGCACTGAAAATAAAATCCTTGCCAACACCAAAGTAAATGAACATCAGGAAATCAATAAACCAGCTCCTTAAAGGAAGAGTCCAAAATATCTGGACAACAGAGGTCAATAAGTTTTATCATCTTTGTATGTTTGTATCAGGCTACCTGAATTAAATAGGATTTGGAATACAAATTCTAAACACCCAAAAAGAACCTTCCACCAAATTTACATCTTTTCTTAAATACGTAAACTCCTGGTGCATGCTGACTAGCCTACCTGAGGCATCATGGATAACTAAAGAAACAGTAACTGTCAGCAAGCAATCACCTTTTTTGGAGGTGGTACCCACTTCCCGAGCCCTTACCATTGTCACTACAGTGATCTGCAGCACCGTGACGGGGTAGAACACCACTGCATTTCAAATGCTACAAGCAACCCTGGAAATGGAAAGATATCACTGCAACTACTTAGTGCCCAGAGAAGACTTTGCTTTTGAAGTATTTCCCAAAAACAGTTCACAGAACAAGCTATTGTGAGCAGCTGTTGTCATCCCAATACCTGAGAAAATTCAGCTTTTTTTTTTTCTTACAGATTAATGGAAAGTCTATGGAACAGTAGGGCCCAATCCTATGAGAACACTTACTGTTCTCCAACTTAAAAATCCCTGGTGAAAATAATCAAGAAAGCCAGTTGACTGAGAGCTGCAGATAATACACTGACAAACAGTAAAGAATTAAAGATTCTGAAAGCGAGCAAGCTGTTTTTTCCAAATTCCAGCCTTCCATTTTCATTTTATGTTCTTACATCATCTTTCTCTTCCATTCTCATTTTTGTCCATTCTAAACACAGAAAGACCAAGTGAGAACCATAAGAGAAGTCAGTAATTCCATTTTATGGATAACACTTAGATTTTCAACTTTACTATGCAGAAAAAAATATCTTCAGGCTGTTAGACCAGCTTTTTAACTGCAAAGTCTGTAATGTGCATCAAAACTATGAATCTTCTTTTCATCTTCCTTATATATAATAGCCCCCTTCATGAATGAAGATTGTTATTATAATGCTAAATGGAATAGCATCCACTATGAGAGACAGTGTAATTACATGATCAAACTGCTTTCCTTAGAAGAACCCACCCTTCAGTTTGTTACTTTTGGCTTGAAAGTCCACATTTCAGAGAACTTCCAAGGGAGATGTATATCCAAACCTTCATCAATTATTTTATTTATCTTAAAGTTGTCTTCCAGTATTTCCAAAAGTTTTTCATTGTTCAATGAATGGTTTTTTCCTAACCTCATTTACAGAAACACCTGAGCTATTGTCAGAAACTTAATATACCAACTCAGTTTGGGCCAGGCTTCTAGTACAGTTAGTGAGCAAATAAAAACATGTCCATTAAAGGGAACCCTAAAGCAGTCTTAATGATTTACTGCACAGCCTAAGATTGTGAAGGGGCCCAAATGAGAAGTATTGCCCTGTTCTCATCTTTTATAGGGATCTTCTCTTTTAAAAGTACCGCAGTGAAACATCGAAATGAAGTGGTACAATCAAAATGACAGTGAGTCACTGATAGTCACTGAATACAACGTGTAGTTTTATGAAGGATTTGGCGTGTGAGCTGGTGGGAAACTTGACTCTGAAGATAGCTCATTTCTCATCAGGTCTTCTGTCAGTTGCTGAAAAAGTGGATCTTGCTAAATAAAACACAAGCACAACAAGTTATCTCACTAGTTTATACTTCTGAATTTATTCAGCTGTGGTCAAATAAAAGACTCCTTTAAAAGCAGTTTTCTCCAAGTCATGCCTGCAAAGCTCTACAAAAACAGAGTTTGAGGCATGGCAGGGAGTGGGGTAGAGGAAAAATTCTGTCCAACGCACAATTAATTCTCTCACAGGGAGGAAATCTTATGAACTATATTATATTAAATTTTTTCTAGCTCCAAAACACTTTCTTATGGCTCAGGGACTATTAAAAACAAGTGTTTGTGCTCAAAAACAAGAGCAACCTAACAACAGTTGCTCTTGTGTCTCTTCAGTTCTCAACAGCTACGAGTTCTACAGTCCACTCGTTTTGTGTTTAGAAAAGCTATGGAAATAAATTCTAAGCACACGGAAGCAAACCTCAAGACAAAAAAAAAGATTCAAAGTGTCTTATGCAGCTAAGAATTCAAACTAGGGCCCTGCTATGACATATAAGCACTTTTGTTTACCCAAATGCAGAATAAAAATCTCTACCAAAACTAAGTAATTCACCTTTAAATTCTGAATACTGAACACTTGCAATGTACTGTTATGAACAAGTGTTATTTACAAGTGCAGATAGCGGGTAATTTCCACTGGTTCACCTTCAAGCATTTGTTACATGACTTGCATATAATTTGCAAGCAGAATAGAGTCAACTTGTATAGCAGGCTTGATTCAGCTTGACCCAATCATGTTACATCTTAGGAGCTAACTTAACTGCTCTCCCCTACCACTCACTTTCCAACTCTGCTCTGAAATTCAAATAAAACAAAATAATCATTCAAACTGCTTCAGTCCATCATGAAGTGTCCACATGAAGTTAGAAAATAGTACAATTGCTATATGGTGCATCTCCCATACATGCACCATTGTCATACATGCAAACCAAGCTGTTATCACTTTCAGATAGACCCGTCTTGGTATTGAAACTAAATATTGAAACTTGGTATTGAATCCGACTTTGGCTGGGATTGGGTTCCCACAACCTGATGCAACTAAACCCCAGCAGCAATTTTAGCATTTAGGTCCCTCCTTCATGAACATTCACTAGCACATATCACACTGCAGGAGATCGAGGCCAAACTCCTCAGGAGATCAAATGCTTCAGCACAAGAGTCCATGTGTTTTCTAATTTGACCTTAAATAAGTGTGGCCGGTTGGTTGGTTTTTGAATTACCATGGAAAATACCAATTGTGGCACAGCCTCTTTGTGTACAGTATGCAGTTGAAATTGTGCTCTAGGTAGACCATGAAAATTGGCTGCACAAGTCCTTCTTGACCACATACTGACCACCAGCCACCCCACAGTGCTCCCATGAAAACACATTTTGTAATACATTTGCACCATGAAAGTAACCAGACCACCAAAACACTTCTGATGGAAGCATCCAAGATTCAGCCATAAATTCAGTAACTTTTTGGTCAAATAGGCCATTCCTGTCATGCAATAAATTGTCACTCAACTAAGTTTCCCTTCAGCAAATGTTGAGATGGTCACTTTGTGCTTTGTTTTGCCTCTGCTTAAAAAAGAGCAATGAAAACTCAGCATAATGTATTTCAAAATGTTTTTTCATGCCACAAAACCAAATGTGTCCCCACATTTGACGATAAACTTTGTTAACTTACATGTCTTTTTTTAAGTGCTGAATGAACTGGATTTATTAAAATTAGAAAATACAATCTAAGTTATTGAGAGCTAATTGGTTTTGCTCTTGGACACTGAACAGAAATTTAGACTCAATAAGGAACAACATCTTTAAAGAAGTCAAGCAGAAACTTGCCAATTTTCAACTCTTTGACAGCTTATATAATTATGGCTCAAATTAGCCCCAGACTAATGACTTGATTCTTTCTGCACAACATTATTTGAAAAAGAAACTTTCATTAAAATTGGGGGAAAAAAACCCACCAGCAATGACAGGGCTTATAAACAAGTACATCGTTGTGCAAGTTTGTTGACTTCTCAGTTTCTCCAAACAGCACTTGCTGTTTCCTCTGTCAAATGATGAACCAGATTCATTGACATTGATGGTCCTGATTCATTGACAAATGCATTGATCGCATCCTCTTCTTTAAGTCATATTCCTACTTTACCTGCAACTACCAAAGTGTTCTAACTATTGAGTGTCCCAGAATTTCTATTGGACTTTTGCTTGTTTTGATGTAGGGACATAAAATATCTGCCCGCACCAAGCTGACCAAAAGTGAGCCCCATTTCTTTTTAAGTCTAATATCCCTTTGCACATAATATTTTTAACCTAGTTAACAGAACTTAGCATTTAATGGCTCCTTGTAATTTTTACAATTCACAATGGTACTCACTTTCACCAATGGCCTGCAGAGTTAAATCCATAGAAAAATACAAGCTGGAAGATTTATCTGCAATATTTTCAATATCAACAGCATTTTTTGTTCAGTGGAACAGGTTTAATATTAAATTTTATTTGACTATGGGCAAATTTTAAGAAAAGCAGCTCTGACACCCCTGTATCTTCCCAATATGTACCAAATTCTATTAAATATATCATCATCATTTTTGTCCTTATCCAATACTGAAACTCACTACATTTACTGACCTAATCCAAAGTTGACTGAAATGAGCGAAGACATACATTACTTTGGTTAAGGCTGTTACTTCAAAATTGCAGAGTAAAGTGCCATCAGCAATTATATCTACTCAGCTCCAAGGAAAAAAGGGGAGAATCTGGCCCTTGTACCAACATTTAAAATATTTATATTGGCCATTTAAATATTTATATATTTATCACTTTAAAATATTTATATAACTATCTATTCAAGCACTTCATATATTGAAGAGTGAACTTATATAATGCAAATAAATTATGTATTAAATATTTACCATAGGTTAATATTTTATGACATTTACTGTACACACAGTAGGAACAAAACTGGCAAGGCATGAGGAACTCAAACTACTTTTGCACTTTCAGCACAAAACAACAAGCATCACTTACCCCAGCACTGCTTTTAACAGATTTTATAGGCTTGCTAAGAAAGCACCTCTGTTTAGAAATTACATAATTAAACATCTAGGGATAATTTATCCTTGGGCAGAATTCCAAAGTTTGTGGAATTAGTCACAAAGTTGATCCTGCAATTTATACGCTAGCAGATCAAAGAAGGGATTGAAAAAAGTGGAGTATTTTGAAATATTAATGATCAAACTTTTAAAACAGCTTCTGACTCCTGTTCCCTCAACGTGTGTTTCTAACAGCCTACTCAAAGAGCAAAGCAAAGCTAAGTATTTCCTTTGTCCTGCAGACTTAGACATGAACAGAACCTCTCAACACAACAAAAACTTAAACTCCATGTAGCAGATCTGAAAAACAAACAAACATCTTCCCCTATAGCTCTGAAAGGTTTAACATTTTCTCAGCCCATAACTGAACTCCAGTTTTAATCATCAGGACCTAACCTGTTCCTGCGCCAAATTCAGAACAACCACACTCTACCCAACTACTTAAAAAATATGCTGTGAATTAAGAAACAAAATGCTTTTTAAAAAGCAACAATCCCAAGGGTTCGTTTTCTGTGCTCTGGGATACACAGAGATGAGTTCAGGATCTCAAGCAACCTCAGATAACTATGAAGGCATCCTAGTGTGGGCACAGACATTGTCCAAATCAAAGCCTTTAGCAACAACCTATCAGAAATTAATGCCAAAGGATACTGCAGTCCTCATTTACATTATTATGACAAGTTGATCTATCAGCTGTAAGTTTATACCAAAGAGCTATATAAGTAGAAGAGTCCTTATGGCATTGAAATTTCCTCAGAGCTTTTTAATTCCTTCATAACTTTTTAATTCTGATTAACAGTCATATTAAACTCTAAATTTACTTATAAGCTCCAAGCACTAGACTTTATTAATCTACATAATATGCCAATTAGGTTAATATATTATACTTTTATTCTGTCTGGTTCTGAAAGATGTTTTAATCTTACTGGCAAATACAAAAGCAAACCAGCAAGCAAGTCTCCTTGCTCAGTTTTTGAACAACTGACCTTATTTTGCTGCATTCTAATAAATTAGTTTCCCAGTGGCAAGTGTGGACTTCAAGAACTAGGAACTGTTCTCCCTGCTAGCAAACGTCGCAACATTCCTGCCCTTGCACTGACCACATAAGAAGCACAGGAGTCAGACTTGCTCCAGAGGTAGAATTTGTCCTCTGGTCCAAGTGCAATGCCTGTCCACATCCCAGGCCCTCCCCTCTGTCCCTTCCTCACCCTCCACGCTGCCCCATCAGTCCCATCTCCTCTGCCTTCCTCATCCACCTTCTGAGGCAAAAGCCTGTGTGTTCTTGTCCCATGCAGCTTATGCGGGTCACTATGATCCACAACCTCCGTCAGCTCCATCACAGCCCACGTAGCCACTCAGCAGCAGGTTCTCAATCTTCATTACAATTTATAACCATGGCAACACACAGCCTGATTTTGATCACTAAAAATTAAAGTTCACAGCTGACCAGCTGACACACATTACATTACATGCCATTCACTGCCATTTCACTAAGAAATATTTAAAGTCTCTGCCTTGAGAGGGTTATTCTACTGCCCTTGTTTAAATTCAAGTAGGGGAATAGCAGGATACCCAGAGCTCTCAAACTTACAGAACCATTAGTTTTGATAGATGACTGTTATTATACCTGTCCATGTTTAATTGTTTTCTACTCCAGTTGCCTATAAGCCAATTAAGAAATGCCTGCTGCTTCTTACTTGCACATAAACGGCACCATCCTGCTTACAGGACTGCCAACAAGGAAGAAAACAGCTTATTCAAAAAATATGTATATTCAAGTCAATTGTCCCCCCTCCTGCGACTGCCTCTACGTGAAGAACTGCTAACTACTCAAAAATATGCACTGCTCCCTTCTCAGGTGAGGTGACATGTTGATTCGTGGGTGGGTATTTGCTTCCCATTTTAGTTCTCTAGGAGTGGGCCAGCCTAATATCTTCAAACACTTTAGGAAATACTGGAGTGCAATGGCCAGGGCACTTTGGAAGCAGCTCTTACAGAAATGACACCCTGTTGAAGGCAAGCGACCATCTACCTACCACAGAGACAGCGAGCGTACCATGACCAGAGACTACAAGAAGGTGACCAGCCATCAACTACAACTCGCACTCTTCCCAGGAGCTGCTTAGAAATTAAACCCATACCATTGGTGTTTTCAGCCCTTCTTCTTTGCACCACTGCTGCAAAGTTTCGCAAGTCTTGCTGGGTATGTAGTGAGCCCCTGGAGAGACCCAGCAGGACAACAGGCTGAGCATCGTGCAACTGCAGGCATCCCTTAGGGATGAACACGCACAGTGCTTAAAGAAGCACGTAACCCTCAAATACAGTCTGCTTGTCTCACAAACAACAGTACCCAGAGAGACCACAAGGACTTTAAAATTAAAAAATAGATTTAAAAATTACACTTTTAAGCTAACCTTCACAATCTAGCAGTCAGACTACTATTCTGAATGCCTGATACATTCCAAAATCCCCATTTTGAGTGCATTTAGAGTAGGAACTTAATCTCAACGCCCAACATCCCAACTCCCTAAGCCCTAGCTGCTGGGAGCTTTTGGTGATGTTTCTGTGCTCCTCATCAACAGTGCAACTTAAAACAAACAAAGTCCAAAGAAAACATACTCTGAATTTGAAAGGTTCCGGTTTCATTCTGTTGTTGAACAGAAAAAGTTTTCAGAGCTCATATTTCATGGGATGGGGAAGTTATTTCCCCACCCATATAATCAAATGCTCTGATGTATTACAATACTATCTTAAAGCACTATTTTTAGCTGATCCGAGTGTGATGAACACTGAAACAAGTGTGTTGCCTTATTTGTTTCATCTGATTTGCAGAAAGGCTTCCAAAAAATCATGTCAGGACAAGGATTTAGTGTTCTTCCTGTGAACATCTGCAATCACATCCCCTACAAGAGCTGACACATCTACTTACATTGATAGCTTTACTTCCAATCTCTCTGATTCTCACACTTTCGGTAGCTTGTAAAACTGACCCATAATGAGATATATTTTTGCTGTGCATCAGATAGAGGCTTGCTGTCTACATTAAAGAATGACTACCCATTCATTTATGGTACAAAGACGTTTTCAGAGTTTCCTTTTCTTACAGAAATATTAACTCTTTGCCTTCTTTGGAATATTCCCCCTTTCCCCTGCAAATTAGTCAGCTGAAAAGCAAAGTAATCCCCTGTATGCAAACAACCGACAATAAAACAGTTCGTAGCTCAAAACAAACATTCAGATGGAAAACAAAAGATCCTTAAAGATTATAAACCAAGTTAAACCATGGAGATTCTGCCATCTGTCTGGGCTTAGCTCAAAGGTCAGCCCAGCGCTACTCAGACTCATCAATGCAAGTCTGCCACCAAGAATGGTTCAATGAAGGAAATAAAACTAAAGTTATACTTCCAGTCTTGCTACAACCCAGAAATAGTACCTTTTAAAGTCAGTGCTTCCTGCTGCATTACATTTATTCAGTAAACAAAAGAACTTAAAGAATGCAAAAGTCCCCTTCCACGGTTTACACTAGTTTAAGAGAAATAAGAATCACAGAATACCAACTTGTACAAACACATCCAGTCATGTAACAAGGGACAGACAACCGGCAGAGGCTGCAGCCATAGGCCTGACAGCATCTCTGAACACATGGCAACACCAACAAGACAAAAACTGTGAGCCATTAGTTCCTTATTTTAAAATGCCTAATTTTGATAATCCAGTGCTAGCACTGCATTTTGGTATTTAACCAATTTTCAGATAGTACTTAGCGAGGAACAAAGTATTGCTCTCTTCTCACAGTAAAAGCTAAATATAAAAGAAATCTATTGTGTGACATAATAGAGACTGGTCTACCTCCTCAGCAGAACTTCAACCACTTCAAAAATATGGAATATTTGCATATTAAGCAATTCAGCATCTTTCAATTTTCTCTATATAACAGAGCAGCATTAATGAATTCATACCATTGTTAGTGTAAACTGGTAAAAATGAGAAAGTTTTAACAGAATAACCCATGAAAAAGTAGTCCAAGAACACTTCCGTGGAAATTAAGATAATGAATTAGATGAAAAAAATCCCCTCTCCCCACTTGACTCTTCTGTGATTTCATGTACAGAGGGTATTTACATACACAACAGTAGCAACACTACATCTATTATACTCAGAAAGCACAGGGTGCAGAAAAGTGGAAGTATATCAAGAAGTAGATGCCTTGCAAGAGCCTGGACAGGCAGAATTTATAGCCACTAAAGCAATTCTCTGAGCAGTCTATGTAACAACACTCAGAATTTCATCCACTGCACTGTTGGATGAGCTATTCCACTAACGGCAAGAGAGCTTAGCACAGGAAACCTACTCAGGAAAGGGTCTGTGGATGGATTCTCATATCTTTGTATGATGCAGCCAGTAGTTTCTTCCTATAGGACTCGACCTTTCATTAAGTTAAGTCTTAAAACTTTTGCTTGCATTGTATCATCAGACATCTCAATTTGTAGACACCATGTGATAACAATAAAGGAATCTGCTGCACATGCAGGAGAACAGGCATACAAGCAAAACCACCAAGTACAGCCTAGCACCTCAACTCTTACAGTAGCCAAGGACACAAATTTTAAATGAGAAGTGCATCTTAGTCATTATGCTGTTAAAAAAAAATGTGGTTTAGTATGAAAAAAATACTACAGTAACAAATTATTGCCATTTATTTTTTTAATGGATTTCTATTGATTTCCCTAACTCCAATTCAGAGTTCCCTCATAAAAAAAAAACAAAGGATAAGGTAGCAGTTACAAGCTCTTGTCTCCTAATTTCCAGATTTCTTTCTTGTGTGAATGCAAAAAAAATCCCAAGACTAAGCAATATACTTCCCTATTTAAAGGTAGTACTAAAAGTGAGCAGCATAAATTAACTTTCTCCTCCTTAACAAGAAATGCAAAAAAATACATTCCCTTCCAAATTTCAGTGCACGTACATCAGCTCCCTCCACTGACAGAAGCGAGAAGAGGTGGCATTGCTGACCTCAGACTTCAGTCACAGTATGTCTTTATTGCACTACAGCAGCTAAAGGAAGCACACGCTGCTAAAATAGCCTTTGGTAAAACATCTTAGCATATGGAATTTGTCTGGCATAGGCTTGACTGAACATCCACTGCAGAAGGTGCCTATGGCAGGAGTACAGAGTGTTCTGGGAAACCTTTTGAGTAGCAGCTCTAACCCTCGTGTAAGCCAGACAGTGAGAAAGCCACCAGCTGCCCCAAAGAGATGGGAAGAGTGGCCTTTTCTTCCCTATTCCATTTCCCAAATCAAGAGAAGAAAAGCAATAAAAGGAAAATCTAGGTCTTTGTGCCTCATACGTGAAATACAGTTAACCAGCAGATCTGCAGCTCTCGCAACCCCTTTGATCTGGTTTCCCGCTTCTCTTCTACCCACTCGCCGCAGTTTCTGATGATCTCTGAACCATCCTCATCTGCGATAACAGAGACAAGAGGAAGCCACACTGGCACCGGGGGGCTGAGGGGGAAGAGCCATCAAGCAAAAACGCCGCCAGAGGAGAAGAACAATAAAGAGGTAAGAGATGGTTTGATTTAGATACGTATTTGAAGAGGACCCAGGAGGGTGCTGAAAATAGTTGCAGAATCAGAGAGCGTTTAGAAGTAGGAAACAGGCTTCAATTTCATCTCAATGAGCTAGCTCAGGGGAAACACAAAAAACATTACTTCCCTCACACAGTACGGCAAGCCTGGTCTCCATGCGAAGCATCCGCAGCTGTGGACTGATTTGTTGCTACTTTTTCAAATGTCATCCCATCTCCCCTGACACATCGGGCCACAGTCCCACAGGAACAGAGGCGGGCTGCTCTGCTCACCATGGCTCAAACACAGGGAGCCAACAGACCTGAACTCACCGTGCAAGAGTGAAGCATATGGGGAAACAGAGAAGGTGGTCTTTGTATCGCTTGTAATTAAAACAAACAAAAACCCACCACACACACCACTGTCAGCTTTAGCCTTTGGCCCAGGGCAGCAAGGCAGCCAAGCTCTGCATCTCTGGTACAGCCATGGATTTCTGAACCACACCAGCACCATGTCTCAGCAACAATATAACACATACAAGCAGAAGGAAAGACTGCAGCTTTTTTGTTTGGGTTTTTAAGACTAACTGATGTCATTAGAAATAAACATATCAGTTTCTGAGTACAGAAGACCCCCAGCTGTACTCAGTTCACCTGATGAACACAGCTGGACATGACAGAACACCCCCGCACAAACAGGGGAACCAGAACAGGCAATGACCCCAAAATCTAGGTGTTTATTGTGCAAAGCATTGCCAGAGACTGGCCAGGGGCTACAGGAGACTCAGCCACACTTCTGGAGCCACCCAGAGGAGGAAGTTATGGAGATGGCTGCTAGCACAGAGACCCAGGCACAGTTAAGAGGTAAGTAAACCAGGTGAGGTGAAACACTAACACGGTGCTGGGTCCATATGCCTTTCTCACAGACAAAACGAGGAGCCCAGCTCTGATCACCCGCACGCCCCATGGCTCAGCCCAGCCATGCGACTCCCCTAGGATCTGCTTCTCCCCGGGACACGCAGCCCCTTGTCAGCCCAGCCTGGCGAAAGCCAAACCCCTCACCCGTCGCTGCCTCCGTTCCCACCTGCGGCTGGAGCAGCCACCGCCGGGCCGAGGCTCCCACGTTCGGGCGAGGCGTGAGCAGCAAGGGGCACCCCAGGGAGGAAAACCATGTGCGGACACCCGGCTCATTTATAGCCCCTCGCACGCCCTCCTGCGGCAGGAACGAGACGCAGCAAGGGCCGGCGGGGCTGCGCCCTGAGCCGAGCCGAGCCGAGCAGAACCGAACCTCCGGGAGGTACAGGGGTTCGAGACTGGCAGGAGCCGCCTGGCAGGCGGGCGAGTGCGGGTCCCGGCAGGCCGTACGCTGTGCCATCGGCTGCCGTTGTGTGAGGTTTCTCGGTGGAAAAGGAGCTGAGACTATGGTGAAGGGAAAGGAAAAACATAGCAGCCCCATCACGCTACCTGGTGCCTGCTGTGGCCTCCAGCCCTGGGTGCTGTCATCACTTGCAAGAATGAACCCTGTCTGCCATTTCTAACCTGAAGATAGGTAAATCCTTTCAGTTTTAGGTCGGTCTGCTCACATAATGAAGAGTGAGTTGCAAAACTCCTAATCACGAACTACAGACACTACTGACCTTGCAGCTTTAGACATTTTGAAGCCCCTACAATTAGTTGAGTCTTGCTTTAAAATGTATCTCAAGACTGTTGCATAAAGTGTCCTTTAGCTGAACGTTGCTCATTATACGCTAATGCAATACGCAAATGTGTAACCAATTGGCTCTTTCGAGTGTGAACATAGTGATAAGATTTTGTATATAATGCCTTTTACTTTTATTGCTGGCATGCTGGCTTTATTCCAGCAACCAGACTTGTGCAACTCTGTAATAAAATATCTCATCTCTGTGTGCTAAATTTGGCTCATTTGTATGCACACCAGATAAAGAACCCTGGTTTTGGGACAACATTGGGACACCCCAGATTGGAAGAAGCACGGATGTCGCTAACGGTGATGCTGATGGCCCACACGTTGCTGCTATGGATATGGGTTCATCATTTTGAAGGTTTGGGTTTTGAAGCAGTCCGATCACACCCTTGGGAAAAATAAATGAGCATCAGAAATGTAAAACCAAAAATGAATCTAAATCTTCGGGGATTCAAGCGGGTTCCCTGCAGGAATCTCCTCTGCCGGACGATCTGCCCTGGCCAGGGTGCGGGGCTGATGTGACTTGGCCAGTGATGGAGGAGTCTTGAAACAGGAACACAATGTTAACAAAGCCCAAAAGCTTTAAAGTAGAGACCATTTTCAGCATCAAGCTTGCAATATATACTCCTATATCACCAAAATGCATTTGTTACATAAAATAATTTTCCCTTCTCTTTTAACAGCATGGGGGAAGGGAGGCTTAAAATATAACTCAAATGGCTTAAAACATAGCTCATACTTCCAGTGCTCATTATCAGAATTATACATTTCGTGTCTGACTGTACAGTACGATAGATGCAATTTTTTTCCTACTTCCTGCAAAACAACATTTGCTTATTCAACTGCCTTTTAGCAATGGGTATAATCATAATCCCAAGTGACATATGCAGTGAGAGCAACTGGCTACTTTCTCTCTCTCCAGCACTTTGTTTCCAGAGATGCTGTGTTTAATTAGCTCCGCACTAGTCAGAGAAGCAAACAGGTCACCTCTGTGTCAAATCTCTGACAGTCATCTTCCTCACCGCCACCCCCATCTTCTTCATTTATTTTACTGTTTTGCTTTTGTTTTGCATGCTACAAGTAAGGTCATTAGTGTCAGATAGCTTTTGTGTGCATGTGTTTTATGTTCCTGAATATCTGCACTTCGGGTGAAATAAACTGTGAACTTCGGCACACAGCATCTGTGTGAGGGAGGGAACATTTCATACAAATTCTATATTCAAACTGAATGTCACCAGAATTCTCCGAACAGATGATGTAATAAGTACGAGAAAAGATTGAGAGTTAGTAACCAATATGAATTTTATTTTTGTCTGAACTCCAAAATCTGTAGGGTTACTCAAAGCCTTCTTCTGCACCAACCTACCTTCTTTCTTCCCTTTCTGCAGATAGATAGACATTGTTTTTGCTACATCTCCTGCGACTTCAGCAATGCCACAAGACTACACCAAAACTGGTAGTCTTTGAAATAGGCCTGGCACAATGTTGAGTCAGAGGGAATCATACCAAGGGGCAACTACATGCAGAATACTGTTCTTTGATACTTTGTCTGAAATGGTGCAAGCAGGCAGGCAGAAGGCAGGAATCTGGATGCATTTCCAAATTTAAGCTGCACACAAGCCACAGAAGCTCTTACTGCTGCAATCACTGACATTGTGGCAAGGCCCAAGTGACTCAAGTCCCGTCTGGAATATGACCAGAGATGTGTCTCTTTGCCTGTGTTTCTACTGCCCATTTGTCTAAATTTAGATAGCAATCCTTTTGGCAATCCTCCCGTACAGCAGGGATCCACCTGAAAAGATATTACTATTTTGAAATCAGCTCTTACTCCTGAAAGAAAAAAACATTTTATAACACTTGCAAGTTACCAACGTCTTTCTCAGTTTCAGTATTCTTTGATCATCATTACAGACCATGATAGGCATGTCCCACATGTTACAGTTTTGCATGTTATGTCTGTAATTTCACTACCACTATATCATGTAGAAGCTAAGTTTGGTAAGTATTTATAAAAACAGCTGAGAAAGGTATGCAAACATTTTGTATTTTATATACTTTTTAAAGTGGGTTTAGAGTTTTGACAGTGTTGGAAATAAACAACCTCAGCTGCTGGTATAGACAGATCTCAAGGCAGCCACACTAACCTGTGCAAGCTGACTCTCTGGCCCATGCATCTCTATTTATCCATTGAACAGTAACTGCATAGGCCATAGCAAACGTGAACTGCTCCTGCAGTGCCTAATATGCCTCATTTAGTAGGTTATTTCTGAAACCTTTTCACAAAATGCAGGGAAAATTCCTTCTCAGGTGATGCTATGACCTTTTTAGATGCTGTTCAGTGAACCATCTCCTGCAGAATTTCCTGGACTTGTTTGTTTATCTTTTTCCTATCAAGAATGATCAGTCTTTCTGTATTAACTTATCATTTGACTCCTTGTTTCCCATCTCTTTGAAGCTGTGTTTGTTCTACTGTCACAAAACTGACATCTGTATTTTTCACTATTAGATAAAGTAAAAGTTATTTGTCTCCATTGTATGGCAATAAACCCCATCATGTTTCTTCCTTTGAAGGTTCCATGTTACAACATGTTTGAAGTGCTTCTCGCTGAAAGAGACCTAATGCACAGTACATCTGATACAAGCTGTATGGAACTGCTGGTAGATGTACCCAAGGGCTATAATCAGTACTCAAAGGTGACCAGTACCCAAGGACTCTGGCCTCTTCCACCATGCTGACACTGATATGTAAGATAAATTAAGACCTCAGGAACCCAGGGGCTTCTCTAAGATTCAGGATTCAAAGAGAGTAGAAGGTTTTTAAAATGTTTAAGTCAGATGATGAACTTCCTGTGTAATACCAATCCTATATAAAACACAGAATGAGGTCTTTGAACCATTACTATTTGTGTGTTTTCTTCACATCTTTCCAGCTCTCACAGCCTGATGATGTAGGCTGATGTGATATGCATATGAAATGTACTGCCAAGTAGCAGGAAATATCCCTTTATGATGATCCACAATACGTACAAATCATTCAGCTCAGGCTCAGGTAGCCACGACACAGGCAAGTCTGTAAATCACTCCTTTAGCTCTGGTGGTCCCTGCTTTGTTAAGCAGAAGGACAGTCATTGCACACAATCATATTAAATTATACCAGGGGAAAAAGGTTTGAAATATCATCTCTTTGAATGTTTCGATACCGGCCAAAAAGAATGACAAGATTCAGAGCAGACTTAATGGATTAACCCAGGTGATATTGGGGCTGCAACTTTAGACTACTATTAGTAGCCAAACCACATAATTTAAAATTATTTGTGCATATAGTGTCAGAAGACAGTCAATGCAATAAGGATATACTCCTCCAAAAAAGACCATCTAAACGGGATGCTCAGAGAGGGCAAGTGACATGAACAAAGAATTATTTCAAAAATTAGCAGCTGTTCTGCTTCATTCTGAGTTGAAAGTAATTGTACCAGTGATGACCAAGGAGTGAAAGGGCAAGCTCAATACATTCACATTTACAAACACCTTGCTGGCCTTTCTTAATGCCAGCAGTTGAAGCAGTGACATTTTTAAACATAAAATGCATATTGTTTACAAGCTTGGTAGGGTCCAACAGTTTCAGCAGTTGTTTAATGCTTCTCAGATCAAGCTCCAGCTACAACTAGAAACATGATTCGACATTTAAATATTGCTATTCCTAACATTTTAGAAATGCCGTTTTACATTATGTGTGTTTAACCTTCTGCTCTGCAAAAGATTCACCATTTGGCAGGCTGATTTATAACAAGTATATAAACAAATTATTAGATTTTTGTTGTGTTTTTTCCTGTTTGCTGTAGAAACAGTCCATTAGGAAACTCTAAAGAGTGAAATTAAAAGTAAGGCATGAATTGTATTATATTGAATATCCAGGGTTCTCTTTCTTAGTGTGGTCTGCTTGCAAATCAAGCTACAGCTGTTGCCAAAATCTGTGAAGTCAAACATCCCAAAGAGGTGGCCAAACTCGGTAGGTTTAAAGGTAAGCAAGATGAATGTGTGTATTTGCATCCAAATCACTTGAGAGCTGAAGATTTATTTCAGGGGAGGAACAGGAACTGTAGAATGAGTTCTACAGTGCAAGTTGTCCTTCCAGCCCAACTGAAATAAACATTTTCTTAAAATATTTATCTTTTTGTGAATTTCAGGTGCAAGGTATGTTTTGTACATGGCAGCAAAAGCTGAGCAGTTTGCAGTCATTTGTCTCTGTTAGTTGTTTTCAGAGGACTAACATGGTGCAGCAGCCAAGGTGTTAAACCAGGACCCAGAACACCAGTGCTCTCTGTTTCCCGGTGGTTTGCAAACACAAACACCTCTCACAGCCACCAGAATTCCCCAGGGTAGTGTGGTGAAAACTGGTCTAGAAAGAGACAACTCATTGGGCAGAGATTGCAAAAATCTTGGGGATAGCGGGCTCTCTCTCTGCCCCAACTGATGTCAAGCTACTTCAGTGAAACACCAAGTGGAAATGAGTTGTGTGGTGGGAAGAAAATAAGCGTATGTTTTGGTCAATAATTTATAAAAGGATCACACTACAGCTACTCAAGGTCTGGATGTCCCCTTCTCTCACATTCATGTGAAATTACTTTATTTGCTATATAGCTTAGCCTAGAAAGACACTTCTCTCATAACCTCAAGCTCTGACAATTGCCCGTGATTGATCATAACTGGCTTTAAATTACAGTGTAATGAACTACCCACGATGCAGGAAAGGGCAGAAGAGAAGTATCAACATGCTGGACTGTTGTGTGATATGTAACCCTCTTCAGGACCCAGGAGCAGACATGAATGGAGATGAAGAGGAGAGCAGTGATTTACCCAGCACTCCTTCTCTGTTAGGAAATGGGGTCAGGGTTTATTTTACTGCATACCTGCACAGTGCCTCACATAAAAAGGCAATAGCCTGAGGTTGGAACTCTCAGGAGTGCAGAAATTTAAAGAAAAAAAAAATCGCTGTGTTTTTTTAATTATTTCATAGAACCATCTCTTACAATCAGAGATGAAAGATAATAATGATTTCATGGAATCATCTCTTAGAGTCAGAGATGTTCCAAATATAGCTCCAGCTGAGATCCAGATCAGAGAGATGAGCAGTGTCTCTCCTTTCACAGATTCTTGTAATTGGAAACCACTGTGATCATGTAGCCTGACTTCCAGAACAAAAAATATCTACTAGTCATTCCCACATCAACAGTATCAGACCTTAAGTTAAGCAATTATATTTTTCCAGTGAATAAGTGACCTCAGCATATCAGGATGGGACAGAAAACTGGTCAAGAAAGCTATGATGATATATTCCAAGAAATAGGCAAAATAAGCATCTGAGATCTTGAATATGTGTTTTAATGTTGTACTTTACCAAATGAAAAACAAAAGAGAGGATGCCTTAAAAATATATAATTCATTCTTTTAATCTTCCTTCTCTTTTAGAGTGACTCATCTCAGCCCATTTGAACAGAAAAAAGATGAACAAAGCTTGATGAGGCAGGGATCCCTGTGGAGACAAGGTAATTATGAAAAATGTCAAGTGAAAAAAATAGAATCAAATGAGATTCAAGTAAATACTTCAGCCAAATTGTCCAAATCATATTAAGGCCTGATCCTACAGCTTCTCACCTGCAGTAGGTGTTTGTGCTTTACATCACTTTGCAGGCATGCAAAAGATAGTGGGTTGAGGCATTCAGAAGATTTCTTCTCTTATCCCCATGGTAAATACATGGAAATGGTAGTGAGAGAACAGAAAGCATCAGTATCACAGCCAAATATCTATATATATATGTAGGATAAAAATTGTAGATAATTTTTTTTCATTTTAATCAATTGTACTTATTTGTGAATACTGTTCATACATACATATATCTATTTACAAAATAGCAAACAAATGTTTATTCCCTCCTTTTGTTTTAGTAAAATACCTATGGACAAGTAGCAAGTGATAGGACAAGAGGAAATGGTCTCAAGTTGTGCCGGGGGGGGGGGGTTTAGATTGCATATTAGGGAAAAATTCTTCACAGAAAGGGTTGTCAGGCATTAGAACAGGCTGCCCAGGGCAGTGGTGGAGTCACCATCCCTGTAGGGGTTTAAAAGGCATTTAGACGAGGTTTTTAGGGACATGGTTTAGTGCTAGAGTTAGGTCATGTTATGGCTGGACTCGAGGATCCTGAGGGTCTCTTCCAACTGCAATGATCCTATGATTCTATGAACAAGTTACGTTTGACATGCACGTGTTCTAGCAGATGGCAAATATGCTTATCCCTACACTTCTAACAGCTATGAAAGGGAAAAAAAGCATATGTACATCAAACTGTGGTTTAGTTTAATTTAAAAATTAGTAAAATTAGTCAGTTACCCCTTCCAGTCATGTGAAGAATGCAGAGCCATTTGGTTCTGTGTCATCAAAGTGAATGCAGAAGTGCAGTGAATTCCTCACATAGAACAAAATTACCATTAAAGAAAATAATACTATACTTGAAATTAGGGCAACATCCCCCAAAAATGCAAGGAGCTTCCTTGAAACTCATTGTCAAAGAAAAACAGAAATTCATAAGATTGCCCATAAGTTCTGGAAATATTGTGGGTTTTTGTTGGTTTTTGTTGTTTTTTTTGTTTGTGTGGGTTTTTGATGGTTTCTTTTTTAATAGCCTGCTAATATAGCTTTTTAATCTGTAGGGCTACTTGAGACATTTGAATGATCTTTCTACTTGGGATTTTATCAATGTAAAAGCTCTTGGAAGGATAATAATGTTTGAAGTGGGGTGCTATTTTCATAAAATGTAAGTCTGGCTGATAGGTCTAGAAGAACTTTTTCTAATAATCTGTGAAAAAATACCACAGAATTTCACTAAAGTATTCTTGAGTTAATGTGAAGTTGATAATGTTCACTGCAATACAGTATTATTTTTTAAGAAAGTGATGAAATAGGATTAAATTTAAGCAATTAAGATTTTGTTTTATTTTAAGAGGAATGACCACTGTCTCTTCCTACAGGTTTTAATACATCATAGACATCATGGATATTATTCTTACAGACTTAATTCTTATCTTGTTTACTACAAGATGAACCTTAGGCAATTTCACTTAAATACTCAGATTTCTACCAGGGATACCAATTTCATTTCCATTTATCGCCATTGTAGGTCTGCACTATCTTGCGATACATAAGACTGCGCCTGAAACAATAACCATGTTCACCCAGTGCTGGAACCAGAGCTGGTAAGTCAACAGAAAACTGTGCTATTCTATAGAAATTTGCCAGTTTAGGCTGCTACAAACTTCTTCATGCATCCATTTTGTGAGAAACATGGTCTGTATGAACCTTTCCAAAGCACTAGTGTTCATGCATAAACCTGACATTTCCCAGTGACTGATTCTGCTCTGTGCTGGTGTGGACACCAAAATTAGATCTGGAAAGACATCTGTAGTGGCTGAAGTTTGGATTTCATGTCATGAGCTTCTCTACTCTCCCAGCCACATTGAGGAGACTGGTATGTATTATATTTTACACAGAAATACGGTCAGGACATACTAAGTCTCTTGCATCTGGCTATGGAGGTGAATAGGAGACACTGGTGATGGAAGTGGCAAATAGCCTAGAGCAGGCTCCTGATGCCCAGAGATATGGGAATGATGCTCCAGGTGTCAAAATGAATCTACCATAAAATTTATTTGGCACTTATACTTCTCCAGCAGTGCAGCATGATTTGCTTCAATGGGTTTCTTCTCCCAAAACAACAAAAGGAAAGTTTGGTAGAAACAGTCTACGACACAATTAACATTGCAGAAGACTGGCAACATTTAAAGGGCTTTGAATTTTTGTTGGCTCAACAAACCAAAGATTTCCTTTGAGTTTCATGGGAGCTCTGGGTTATCAGTCTGAAGCTGAGTTAAATTAGAAGTGATCTGAGCTGTTACCATCTGTTGAGTGTGTGGTGGCTTCTGCTACATGAGTTAATATATTGTAGCAGACAGATGGACAGAAATGTGGTGGCCTTAGTCATTCCGCACCCTTGTTAGCAATCTGAATAGAGAGATCAGGAACATGGAAGGCAAAGGAGTGAATTTCTTTCTAATTCCATGACAAAGTCCCCTGCATCACACTTTTGGCCTTTTTCAAGTATAATTTTACAACTGCTTCCTCTGTAATATGTATTGCGTGGTTAAGAAAAGCATTGTTCTTTCCAGGTGCTGTCAACCGAGGTCCTTTCTCTTGCTCTAAAATAATGGAAAAGGGAAGGGAAAAGGAAGCGGAAAGGGAAAGGGAAAGGGAAGGAGCAAGAGCAGAGAAGAAGAGAAGAAAAAAGAAAAGAAAAAAAAGAAAAGAAAAGAAAAGAAAAGAAAAGAAAAGAAAAGAAAAGAGAAGAAAAGAAAAGAGAAGAAAAGAAAAGAGAAAAGAGAAGAAAAGAGAAGAAAAGAGAAGAGAAGAAAAGAGAAGAAAAGAGAAGAAAAGAGAAGAAAAGAGAAGAAAAGAGAAGAAAAGAGAAGAAAAGAGAAGAAAAGAGAAGAAAAGAGAAGAAAAGAAAAGAAAAGAAAAGAAAAGAAAAGAAAAGAAAAGAAAAGAAAAGAAAACTACCAACAAACCGCATTTCTGTTCATGCCTTCAGGTGTTAAAACCCACACAATTTTTCTCATGGACCGAATGTCACAGCAATTAAATAATGATGATGTGAAAGAATGTTGCCATATCAGCTATGATTTAACTCTTTTCCCTGTTTCTTCCCACACAACACAGCTTACCATGTCTAAAGTCACCGGTTCTCCTAAAATGCAAAAACCCAGACTGTACTGACAAGGAAACTACTATTTAATGGACAACTGCATTGAAAATTATTATAGTTCTTGTAAAGACTGCTTCATTGTAAGGTACATTATCTATCTTACTTCACACTCAGAGAAATCCCTTTCCTATATTAGATAATCTAATGAAAAGGAACTGTTTTTAAGCAAGAAAAGAGAAAAGGGAATAGAGCACTGCACAGGGATTAAGGAGGCACTGGTGCAGTTTTATAGTTAACCTCAGTTTTTGCATGTTCCTTCCCACTCTGTGCATCAGTTTGCCCGTCTACAACTGGCATCATTAATCCACAAAAGTCATCATCGAATTCCCAGAGCCAATGCCATATCATTTGGGTTTCCAAACATCCATTTCTTATCAGTTAGTTGTATCTCATCATGCTTCAATTTCGATAGTAAGATTTAGAAGCAAGGAGGTTACCTTTTACTCTTTAAAACATTTACTACATTTCCAGATATATAGGGAGTTTCATAAAAATTCTACATCAGAGAAATGTCAAGTTTGTGAAATCAGTCACTTAACATTATGAAATGCCAACAAAAGGGCTTCATGTACCCTTCACATACCCATGTGTTTAAATCCAATTCAGCTTTCCTGGATCTCGTGTCTGTACCCTAGTAAATACCATAAAATATGGTCTCCCTGAAATCCTTGCTCATTGCCCACTCTGAAGGTGTGTAGTAGGTATGCCAAAAACCAAACATGACAGGAGAAATTGAAGGCTTCAGCACTATGCATAAAACAAGGGCACAGATTCAATAGTTCCTTACAAATTTTTCACATAGAAATTGGCTCTGTACTTCTGACCAACACAATTATCAGTGTATTACAATCAGAAGAAAATATGCCATATAACCAATGTGCCAAAGCTTAGAACTGGAGCTACAGAACCTGTTAATGTATCTAAAATAGAAGATTTTTTTTTTAATTTTCATTTTGAAATTAATATACCTTACTAAATGACCACCATAAATAATGCATGAAACTTCTCTTGTCTACCAGTTCAGCGAGGTAATATAAAATAATCTGCAAATTTTAAAACTGACAGAAGACTGTAGGCTAATAGAATTAAAGTCCCTCTGAAGACTCTTCTGCTTTCTGGGAGGTAGGCAAGAGAAAGCAGAAGATTAGGCTGAACATTAGTAGAACAGAGTGCAGGGGTTGGTTTAATAGCTTTAAAAGGTGCATAGCTTTACAGTGAATACTGATTTTTACTCTGGTGATACTCTAACTCTGCACATGTTCAAGAAAGTACAACATGAAATAGCACTCATGCAGGTGACAGATGAATGAACTAATGCCCCATCATAGTGCTCAGAGCTCAGGAACGAACCGTCTTTCATCTGAAATATAAAACAAGAGCACAGACTGGTTATGCTCTTTAATCTCAATAATACTTGCCTCTGAAGGAAAGCTTTAGCCCATAAAGCTCTAGCGAGATTCCACTCTGAGTAATTATACTCTGCTTATAGTAATTACGTTCCCTTTGCAGTTTCATGTGGAATTACGTGCACCCACTTGCTACACTGAATTATTTTATTGCTGAGCAATTGCTGTGAGTAGCTGAGGAGTTGCTGGAGTGGGAGAGGTGACCCACGGCCAGAGCCAGGTGCTGTGCATGGTGTCTGCATGGTGGCAAACCATAACCATTCCCAACCAATGACCCAGAGCCTGTACTGGGCAGGACACCCTGCTGAAGGAAGGGTTATTGTACCTGAGCCCACACCACGTCTTCTCTGTAGCTGATTTTCTAAAACTAAAATATTTTCCTTTCTCTGTTCATCATGACCAGTTAGCTATATCTGACCAATTGTAATATTCTGTTTTGTTCCTGTTATTCCAGTGCTTGCTGCCGGCTGAGGCTGTTTTGAGTACTCAGTATGTAAACAGTCTGGCCAAATTCAGTGGGGCCCAAGTATTCAGACATAACCCCATCGATTCCCAACTCCTTGCTCTGAGTGCTATTCCTCTATGTATTCAATAAATCAAAAAAGGGTTTCATTAGCTTTTGTCCCAAGACATTTTTGCTGCTAGTGAACAGAGGTCTATATCTGTTTATTGTGTTGTTGGGATCTTAGAATACAATCTAATTTTAGTAGTACAAGATAACAAGAGACAGAAATCAGGCAAAGCTGAAAGAGAAGCTGAGTAGTAGATACAAGTTAAAAAAAAAAATAAATAAAAAAAGGAGAATCACATGAATCAGATATATTTGTTATTTCAGCAGCTGTCTCCAATTTACCACCATGAATAACAAATCAATCTCAAAAACTACACAGTCAACATTTTTCATGAAATAGTACCTATCACAAGTTACTGAATATTATTCTATTGCAATTAATAGCCATTATAAGATATTATAAAGTCCCTCTATAAATATTGCCCCTTTGGGCTACATAGGAGCAGAGGAATTGAAAAATAATGCTTATATAATGATGATGCATTGTATCAATACGTAGATGAATATTGGGACCGTCCTCTTGCTGGTCACCACTCCTTTCCGCACTGAACATTTCATAATGGAAATTATTTGATTGAAGTCAAACAAGACACATGGGGAAAGTGTCAAAAGACTGTTCCACAGATCCTCTTTAGCACACGGCCACATAGCCAGGTGAGTCAGTCCAGTTGAGGAGGTGGTAGGGAATAAGCAAGAGTTTATTTAACCATCTCTGCCTTAAATGTTTCCCAACACAGAGGTGCAGGCAGGGCCTTTTGAAACCTTCACAGATCCCCCCTCACCCAATGTGTGCTGCGCTGCCCATCCTGCGTTTGTTATAGGGCTACATCCTGATGAGACTCCAGCATCAGATCAAACTGGGAAATGAGAGCCAAACCATGATAGAGTGGGGATGATTTGATAAATGGTTTTCTTTCTGAGGGAAGGAATGGTATTCTTTGAGAAAAGTTAATCATAACAAATTAACACAAACCCTCATTTTGTCTGCTTTTCAAACTGAGGTCTTCGGCATGTAAACAAGTTGTTGCAGAGGAACAACACAGCACAAGTGAGCTGCAAAGCAGCGACTCTCCATTTATTGTGAGGCAATGAACCGTAGTTTCTTCTTCTTCCCTTATTTCTCTGCTTCCAAACTTCTTCATCTAAACCACAAGCTGGCCGCTGCTTCTTTTCACATTTCTGGTCCCGCTTCCTTTTCAAGTTTATTAATATTCAGAGTAGCTGATCTGCGCTTCTGTCTTGCAATGGGACTTCAATATTGGCTGCTGGGCCATGGTACTGCTGGCCTATTAAATTACATGCTGCTCTGGGGCTGTGCAGGAAAAATTCACATCTCCCACAGTTAACTTTCACAGTGGTTAAGAGCAGGTATTAAATTGGTCCATTTGCTACTTTAAGCTTTGCATATGCCTTAAGTTAGCGCTGCTGATAGATTCTTGTGACGTGACAGTAACAGGCAAGGAGGCAATCTGTTTCTCTATTTCTTTAAATGGTTTTAAATGAAGCTTTTTATCCACAGGCACCAATGGTATGGGATGTATAGGAGCCTTCTCATTTCCCAGCTGTGTTTCTTTTCAGACTCTGTGGCCTGAGTCCCAAAGACAAGTCTCAGGGCCCATAAGCTGATGGACACTCATCAGCTAATAGAATTTGAAGACAGAATATACATGTATTCCTGACATACATTGTGAACATAATCTCCATATAAGCCTCTTACAACTTTCAAGATCTGTTCTGCTGACTGACAATTTCCCCGATGCTGTACATTTCACAAATAAATCCCTGAGTAGGTTATTAATGTAGAAGTGTAAGTGATGTCTTTTAATGCTGATTGTGTACTTTAAAAGGGTGCTTATATGCAGGATTGTTATTCTGTATTTTAATATCACTTGTTGGTCATGAATATTTTGTGGTTTTCCCTTGCCTGAAAACACTAGCCCATTCCTTTTATTGTTCATTTCCTGACCTAAGTCATTTTTGCTACTGTCAAGTGCTTCCAAGAAAATCCTGACCTTACTGAGCACATAGAAAAACTGTATTGACTCCAGCACGGCCAGGGTTTCAGGCGAGATTTCCGGATTGTTTGTGATATAATTGGTTTGCAGCCAGTAATTGGATAAGCGTCCACATTCGATAAGCGTTAGCCGCATTAGTTATATTTGCAATCCATATTAATTTTTAGAAAAGAGACACAATGTCAATAAAAAATAACCTGTTTGTGAAAAAGGAGCTAAGTACACAATTCAGAGAAACCTCTCCCTATCAGAAGATTTTTCTTTGCTCATTACTTACATTTAGGGACTGACTCCAATGCATACAGGCCTTATTACAGGACATTTTTCTGGCTCACCTTTTTTAACTGGTCTTTTATAATCCATAATGTCCGAAGAACATATTCCTTTGAAGCACCTATTTGGCAACTGGTTTCTGCTTTTTCATTTCTGCCAGCAGGTAGGACATTTCTTCCAGTGTCTTTTCTTCCTTTTTCGACTTCTGAAAGGGATGGCACGTTACCAAAAGTGTCTTTCCATATAAATGGATATTAAAGTACTTAACATAAATTTTATGTTAAAAACTCTGAGAAAAAAAAGAGGATTGTTTGTTTTATGTATTAAAGTCACAACACTTTTCACTGAAGGTTTAATTAT
This sequence comes from Nesoenas mayeri, assembly GCF_963082525.1. NCBI lineage: Eukaryota > Metazoa > Chordata > Aves > Columbiformes > Columbidae > Nesoenas > Nesoenas mayeri. Next base: position 16,476,691 of record NC_137550.1, on the reverse strand, counting down.
AAGAAATGTTTCCCAGCTGAAGTCTGTTAGCTCTGGTTACAGAACGAGTGAGATGAAGTAAACACCTTAAATAAGAGATTTTGCTTTGTGTCCCTTCCCAAAGTCTTAGCCCTCTAGTTTAACCATTGGACCTCCGTGTTTCACACCATCCCAGCAGTTTCCCAGCTCAGTGAACGCTATAGCCCACATGCCTACAGGATTTAAAACAAGCTTGTGATGCCTGTCTTTGAGCAGCTGTTTGAAGAGATGTAAGATAATCTTATGAAAAAAAAAAATGATCTAGTGTTTATTCAGCTACAGCTTTACAGCAAGCAGCAACTGCAACCCAAATCACAAAGGATAAATGTCAATCTGGTCACAGGTAAACTTTGGCCTTTCCTGGGACAGCTGGGGAGGGTCGGTGAGCGCTGGTTGGAGCAGCGTGATCCCACGGGCAGGCTGGGACACACCAGCTGTCTCGGCTGCACAACTTCCTTCACACTGGGATAAACAGGGGAAAGAAGAGAGATTTGCTTCTCTTCCTTAACAGCTTAAGCGTTTTGATGCACCGTCTCATGCTTTTACAACAAACAGTAGCCTGTTCCTAGATCTGTTTGGCCAAATTCCCAAAGTTTTTATTTCCATCTCTCTTGTGCTGTCCATTTGTAACAGCAGGCGTTTAGGATTGTTTTCTATTGAGCAACTTTATAAAGGATTGGGATACTTTAAATTCTGCCAGCTCTAGTGCATGACTCAGCATCGCACAAAACAACTCACATCCTTAGCTACCATTGCTGTCCTTAGAGATCAAAGCAATCACCACCAGCAGGAGATGTTTCATCCCTCAGGGCATCAGCAATGTATTTATGCAGGAATTATATATAGCCTGTATCAAACAGCCACATAACAAGAGATTATAACAGAATCTTTCGGGTCACAAACGTGAGCTTTTCTTCACAGCTAGGGAGCTACAAACCGACCTTTAAATATAAGTGCATAAATGTTGACAGTTTGACCATAACTCCATATTTTCAGATTCTGAAGCTTGGAGCACATCATCAAATATTACGAGGTTCATGATAAAAACGCAAGACTTGGCATCACTGGAATTGTGGCAGCCCATTAAATTGTAGCATTTTATAATCAGGCATCTGGCATTGTTAAATGCCATGAACACGTAAACCCCAGTGGCATCCCACAGACGTGAAAGGGACTCTGCCCAGCAGAATACCCTGCCTGCACAGATCCCATTATGTGAGCACGGCAATGCCGAGGAAGGAGGTTAAATTAAGTAGCTTGGACAGAGGCTGTGCCAGCACTGCCACTGGATGGACCAGCCAGCATATGTCAAATCAAGACAGTGTTGGTCATGGAGCCACAAGGGCAGCTGCTCAGAATTCAGCACATCATCTATTTTACAAGGATTAATAGCCTGGGATTACTAAAATGGCTATTTATAGGTATGTGCTCACTAAATTGCAGCTAAAAAAAAAAAAATCCTGTTAACTTTTGGCTTCCTAGCTTGTGCATTTGTTGAAAAGCATTTTTATTAGATGCTGTAAAAGCAAAAACGGAATCTACAGAAATGAGAATTTGACAGAAAATGCTGAGAAATTTTAAGATATAAGGAGACTGACATTAACCAGGTTTTAGTAACAGAAACTGGTTTTTATGTGTGTTGAAAAAGCTGAAAGTGCTTATTTCAAGAAGCCTTTTCATTTGCTTTATGTTGTTTGGTAATTTTCACAACAGAAGGATTTGAAACTGTGCGTGCATGTGCATATAGCGGATCAAATGCTCAGTTGGTACAAACCCCTGACATCAGCGGAGTTCTGCTGATGCACCCCAGCTACATGTCTGCTCTAATATGTCTCCAGACCATTCATGAGGAGGCTGCTTTTCACTATTTGACCACAAATGCCAACAGTTGCCTAGTGATGGTCTCCCAGTGCATGACTGAGTTCCATGCGGTGCCCTCTGTGCATCCGCTCAATCCCCTTCTGTTAACCCTTTCCTTAGTGCGACGATGATCAGACTACTACAGTGTTGAAGGCAAGAATTCAGTGGGATTTTAACTGGTTTAAGCACTTCCAGACACAGAAAAGGGGTACAATAGTGTTGTGGGCTCTCTGAGCTCAGGTCATTGGCAATCACTTGAGGTTTAAGAAGAATATTTTCCTCCAAAGTGTTTGTTCTGTAAGATATTTTATGATACATGGTGGTGGCCACTTCCGAAGGGAGAATACCCAACTCACTAGGCCTTCGAGTGTGATCAAATATGACAATTCTGACATTTCTATTGAATATTGGGCAGTGCAGAGCGTGAAATCTGTACAGTTACCTTTCTTCTGGTCATTTATTCTTACTAATGGGTCCTGAGGATAATGAATACTTTAACTCCTGTTTGTAATAGATAAATGTTCTACAATAACGCCTCTCACTAAGAAAACATAATTTTAACTATGTGAGAGATTAAAAATAACTAGAGAAATATTGTGACAGATGGTGCCGCTCATGCTGCCTTAACATTTGGGCATGTTCTGTTTAATGTTTCTTTCATTCTCCTGATTCAGAACAGAAAATCTAATTAAATTAAGCATGTTGTAACATTTCTGCCTTTTTTTCTTTCTTGTTTTGTTCCTTCTTTTGCTGATGAAACCAGTGTGAATTAAATGCCCAGTTTAGATGAGGAATAAGAGGCCAGGCAAATAATGTACTCTGAGCAGACATAATGAAGGTTTTTCTGCCACACTTTGAGCTGCTGCAGAGGGAGCAGCACGGACTTCAGGCTCTGTGGTTTTCTCAGTCCTCTACTTCTTGAGGAAACGCAGTGAGTTGTGTTAAATTTGTGCTGATTTTTCTTAGGAAATATGGCTAAGATTTCCTGGGGTGGGGGAGAGGGGGCAGGGGAGGAAGAGCTACATGACACTGAATTCACATAATATTTTCCTATGGTTTTCCCCATTTTGGAGGTCTTATGTCTGCCTCCTTGGAAAGTGTCAGGGGAATGGGAGCCCATTCTCAAACTTCTGTTCAAGCTGAGTTAAGCAAAGAGAAGTCAGATAAAAAGGGAAACCTGAGTATACCATCGGTAGACATGATTTGACCATACCTGCCACTGGATTCTAGTAGATGTGAGCTTTAATTGCTTCCATCAACCTTAAAATATTGCCTTTTCCATTTCCTACTTTTAGGTTTGTGTTGGAAGAAAGAGAAGATATCATAAAGTTCTGTTTCACTGCTATAGTGCTCCTTGATGGATCTAGACACAGAGTTTTACCCTCTGAGAAACGTCTCCGTTTCGCAGGAGTGAGGTGGCACCAGCGAAGCACCAAAGGTTGGAAGGACACAGCAGCACCTGCTCTGCCTTTGGCTACTGCTCAGGGCTCAGCAACCCAAAGTAGCTACTACGGCTCTTGGAGAAACTTCTCCTCTCAGTCTTTTTACCAAATTAATTCCAATGTCAGGATTTTTTCACTATTCTAGGGCTGTATTAGAGTAATCTGCTGGCAGTTCTTAGCTTACTCTTAGATATCTACATTATAGATTACGTTTGCAATCTACAAACATGCTCAAGATAAGCAGGGCCAACCTAGCAGGGGTCTTTAAAGAAAACTCTGGTCTTGTTCTTTTTTAGTGTGAAGAATGTTCTTTCCTATACATTTTTTATAGGTTTTCTTCTATGCATTTTGGAAAGGAGGAATCTGAGTTTTCCCATTCAGGCTAGCACTGCACAAATATGCAGATGGGAACCCTATAAAACGGTTCTTATACATTGCATTTTACTTCCATATATCAGCTCTACCAAACCAGCTTTTCCATGGGCACAATCATATAATTCTTTCTCGTGACACTGAACTTTCACTCCTTTAAACTAATCCCACAGGGTCTAGAGGCTACTAAAGGGAGTTAAGCTAATGCTTTCTGTAGCCGGTGCCTTAATGCTGCTAAGTGGAAACCACCTCTCTGCTGGGAAGGAAATTTCTCCCTGTGATTCTGTCTGGTTGTGGAAAGCAATTGCCTGCTGCCTGCACCTTTTCCATGTGGAGAAATTAGGAAAAATCTACATGCACAACACAGCAAGGGTCTGTAATTAGTGCTGTTCCTGAGAGACCCGTGAGCTGGCAATGCACAACTTGTCTCTCATATCTAGTCCTCTAGGGTCAGCCTGAGGAAACAGGCAATTAAAGGCTCTATGACCAGCTGCAGTTTTCATTGTGCAACGATCGGAAACTCACCCTGAGGCAAGAGCTGCAATTTCCAGTGAAGTAATATCTGAAGACACTTTGGTCATTTCAGTCATGTTTAAGTGGTTTGTCTCTACCACTCCTAGAGGAGAGTGAAATTTCATTCTGTTGCTTGAAGAAGAGAAAAAATATGCAACAAATCATTTCCATGGGGAAGAAATAATCCTACAAGCATAACTTCAGCTGTGGTCCCTAAATGTGTCCAGCTCACCTTTAAAGACAACAGTACTCGGCATGAGTGAGTCTCTTGTGATCGCTGTTAAAACAAGTGCAAGTGAAGGCTTGGTAATCACATGAAAACTATATTCAAATTGTATTGTAACTGGGCCATCTCCACCTTTTATGTTTTTGCTAGGTGCATTTATGCATGTATTCTTTAATGAACTGACAGCAGTACACCTCAGAAAACTCCTTTCATAGAACTTGCAACAATCAAAAGAAAAAGAGGGGAGCTAGGCTTGAAAAATATTCAGTTAAGTGTTTGCTTTTGCTATTGCTATTGGAAAAAATTCTTTATTCTCCAGATTTCCAAGACATTTAGGTGACATCTCCATGCAGCACATCCTGTTTTATTCTATCAAATCAAATGAAAAGGCAACCTGCAGAAATCTAAAAATCTATGGTCCCTCTCACATAAATATGAAATTATTTCAAGTGGGGACAAGTGGCTTTCTTCCCTCTATCCCTCTATGCATTTTTAATGTTTGCATTTTTCTTCCCTATATTGCTTTTGGAAGAGGAGGTAACTTATTTTTAAGATGGCATAGCTGATTTGTTTGTGGGTTTCTCTATTTGTTGCATGGGTGCCTTTCATGGTGGTTTGGCAGGACTGGGTTTCTGTAGCATGAGGTTAATGACTTTTTAATAATGTCCACAAAGGAAGAGTGACGCATGAGCAGAGAGTCATAAAAGAAGAGACAGGCACAAAAGATCAAGGGGCCACGGGGTATCTCATCAAAGTCTACGTAATTAAGAAATCTCATTCTCCTGAAAATATTTTCTCACTGCAATTGTGTGTTCTTTCCTTACCCTCTTCTGTAGCTCTGGCTTTAGCAGCAACAACAGTAATACTGGTACCCTAACACCTCTTCCCTGAATAATTATCTTTCTGGAAAGTGCAGTTTTAGGGGAACAGCCATGTCTCACTCAGCTACTCACATTGTTTTCCTGAGCAAGAGCTTCAGTCTGAGTATTTTGCATAAGCAGAATTAATGAGCTTGGTCCTGCTTTTGTGGTCATGGGGAGCTAAGACCTCACATGGATTTCATGTGATGTACAGAAGTTTTGCTATGAAAAACCAACAAGAGAAAGCACATGGCTAAAACATCTTAAAAGATGCAAATAGTGAACAGCAAATCAACAGTAGTATCTTCCACTGACTACTGTGCATTGTGTCAATCATTATTTTCTTCAATCAAAAAAAGGCAGGCCCTTCCTTGTCTGAATCTGTTTTGCTTTTAAGAGTCTATTATATTTTTCTATTATATTTCCCAATTGTTTTATGTGCCAAACATCAGTGACATTACCACATGTCATTCCTCCCCTCGAAGTAGCTCTAGAATTCTGCAAAATGCCACGGATTTTCTGGCAACAAAAAGCAATCAGATATGGGAAACTGGGAAGAAGGGGTATTTTCACTGAAGATCCAGTCAGGAACATATCCCTTCTTCCTTTTAGTTGTATTTCCTTTATAGTTGTTGAGATGTTTTGAAACATAAAGCTTAATTATTACAGATACTTATGCATTTCACGCCTCTATGACAAACAATTGTCAAAGCCGTCAGCTTCTGCTGCCAATTTATTCAAAATAAAAACATCAGGTGGATCAGACCTTCCCATATCTGAGTAATTGTGTCTTTGAAAAGGGTCTTTAAAAAAATAGATGTCAGATTCTTAGTGAATCTCATTGTTTACTCCGGGCTACAACATCTGAAGTAGAGATTTTGTATCTGACTGCTGTCACAGTGACTGAAATCAAAACATCCTGTTCTATCTTTTGTTTCTATACCACAATCAGCTCCACAAACCTGTGCAACTTGAAACACAGATAAAAACTGCTCCCTGGCGTACTTTTCTTTCCCTAGGATGGGCTATACCAGCACTCTTAACTGACAGAAAGAAAGCTAGCATTAGGTTTGCAAACAAAAAACATTCCCAACTAGTACTTCAACCATTACGATGGTGGTCCTACAAGATGGCATCTCAAATTGCACCCAGAACTTAGGTCTGGGAAAAATATCAGCATGCAGTCGGTTAGAGAGGAAAACTGCATTTCGTGAGCGCCTCTGCTCTGCTGCTTTCCCTGCCATGCACAGCACATGGTGAGAGCTCTGGGAGAAGGGAGCGAGGAAGCTTGGCCTCCGGGCATGACTGGAGCCAGGATTAGAGCTGGAATGTGCGGCCGTGTCCTGCAAAGCTGTCCCTAACTGCACCCCGACACTTCTCACAAGCTCCCCATGGGGTGCTTGGGCATTCCCAAGGGGAACATCTCCCTGGAGACGTGGTGCTTCCCTGTGGCTCTAGATGGCCTCTCCCTGTCCCTCACTGGGGACCTTGGAGCTGCTCCTCAGAGGCAGCTGAGTCTTACCATAGCCTCAGTTTGGGAACCAAGAAGAGATTTGGTAATCCAAAGTGAGATAAACTCACTGTCCTTTTAATACAAAATTAAGTTGCCGATTACAATTTAGGCTGTTTCTTTTTAAGGGATGAAGGAGCTGGGAGATCAGTCTGCTGTTCCAAAGCAGGAGGGGAATTGTCAAACGAAGCAGAGGTTTCTGTGCTGATAACCACGTTCCTTCAAGCTGCACCCAGAGTGCTCCTACTTGGCAGAGGCACTAAGAGGATTTGATCCTGCTCAGTGCCGATCAGAAGGGGAATGAGGAGTATGGCTGGCCAGATCCCGTCCTTGGACCCACTGGAGCGGGTATAGTTTCTCTGTAGCTATATTCATGCATAGCTGCCAGATCTGCAGGTATGGATTAGATTGCTGAGGCTTCTTTTGAGGCCTCTGGACTCCCCACTGTTGCAGAGACCGATATTCACGTCTGTTTATTTGGACACAGTTTGTGGATAGCCATCCAAACACATGGCAGTCAGGTACATGCTGCACAGGTTCCTCCTCTACCTTATTATAACAGCAACAGGTTTTGCAAGTGGGGACCATTTTATTAAACCCAGTTCCTGCATATTAGGAAGTCTTACCTATCTCATGTAAATTGGAGGGACGAGAGAGGAACAGGCAAGGGTTACATATAGGCAGTTGAGGACTGGGAAAGTTATAAACCCAGGCAAGTATGTAAAAGGAGTATTTGTGTACAAGAGTGAACATCTGATTTGAAAGTGGTGTGCAGACTTCTGACAAGAAAATAATACTTGATGGTAAAATGCTCTTCCCAAGGAAATGAGAGGCAGTATGATTTGGGCAAGGATCACTCACTGTTTTCTTTAAAAAGAACAAGATTGGAACCAGGATTCTGCTGTAAGACTTTATTCTTCTTGGTGAGCGCAAGTTCCAGTGGGAAATGCTGTCGTTCATAACTTGTGTAATTTAGGGATGAAGCAAGTCCCCACTATGCCACAACAAGTGAGACTTCAGAGAGTGGACTGAAATTGGTATGCAATATTGGTACACAGATGCTTCTCATCTCAGCCTTTGTTCCCAGTTTAAGATTCATATGAAAGCCCAGTGTGCACTCATTTAGCATTTTGGCCTCATAAAGAATCTATGTTACTCGTTAAAATGCTGCTACCTTTTCTCTCAAGACTGATCATTCTCTGTTTTATTGTGCTCAGCCTTCTGTGATGAGTCTGTCCTCTTTAGCACAATGTGCAACCAGCAGTTTTAATGTACAAAGATCACTTCGGCTGACTTACTCTTTGAATGAATAAAAGCTTTGCTCTTCTGTCTGGGAACTTTTTTAAAAGCTTATGTGCATGTCTAAATGTTTCCAGTATCATAGCATTTTGGTTTTATGTTCCATGCAACAATTTTAATTGGAGTAGATTTTATGTTCAATTTTAAAATTATGGTGTTGGAAGATAATAACATCGACATTATCATTTCATTATCCAACCTAATTTCTTAAAAATAATGAGTTCAAATTTTTGTAATAAGTGAGTTCTCTGAGGTCTCACATGGAGCATCCTTACATTGTGTAGATATGTTAGTCAGATTTAACAAAAGGAAAACCATTCATAAAACTGAACAAGGGACACCATACTAAGCTAAAGCTACATCAAGAAAGCACTCTTGATGTTTCAAAAGCCATTTCCACCACATTATTTAGTTCCTACTTCATAGAGTAGATGACAACTGATGACATTAACTATAAAACCTGCAGAGATGGCCCCTGGCTTGCACAGCTGTTCATGCAGCAGATGTCATTGATGTAGAAGGATTGAAGAACAAGCCAAAGTTTTCAGCCGCTCCAAAGGAGTCTGTGCTACAAGTCCTCAGGAGTTCAGAGGATGTGTTGCACGGGACTTAGTCTCTACAGCAAGATTAGTGCCATAACACAGGAAACTCAGAAATCCACAATATAACTAATCCAATTGCACAGACAAGCTATTATTCTGTTCTGGGCTTTAAAAAATAAAACGACTTATCTCTACATGGCTTCGTTATTCCTATTAACAAGTGAAAATCTTAATTATCTAGATTGTCTAGGTATCATGTTGCAAATCTAACACTATGAGATCAGGATATGTTGCATAAAATTTGAGAGTTCCCAGCAGACTGCTGAGAGCTACCAGACAGACACAGAGGAAAGTCCCCCATTTTATTCTTGCTCACTGTGCACTTAAACTGTTATAGAGAAGATTTAAGTTGAACATAAGAAAAATGTTCTAATGGTAAGAATACTAAGAATAGGATTAGACTGTAGGGTTTTAGCCTTACCATAATTTCAGGTTTTCAAGAACAGCTCGGAGTGACAAATTATTCTTGACAATTCTCTAGGTATAGTTCACTTTGCCTAAGGGGGAAGAGATGCACTCAATGACTTCCCAAGGTCCCTTCTAGAGTTATTTTGCATGATCTTATGATATCACAGCTGCAGATCTCTAGAGTTTCTTTCAAATTTAGAAAATATCTCTCCCTGTAAGTGTTCATCAGAAAAGAGACCAGTATGTAATATTTGGGGGGCAAAGGCTCTGTACAGCACTTAGACCCAGAAAGTTCTTGACGAATTTTTGCCTCTACTGTATTGAGAGCATAAGTAATAATGTGAAAAATGAGGAAAGAAATGGAGAGAACTCCATTACATAAACTTCATTCCACTACAAACCACACATGATTTTGGACAAGGTAGCAAATACTTCGAAAATAACCTGATCCTGACGGACTATATGGCATGAAACTAAGATATCTGATAATAAGACATTCTTGCAAATATCTGATTAGTCTCCCGCACCACGTCTTTCCAGCTGAGATTTGATTCCTGCTGAATGAGTTTGTTTCAGTTGAAGAGTAATGCATTTAACCTTCCAACTGTTAAATTACTATGGAAAAATAAAGAGGTCCTATATGGACATCTTCTTTTTCACTTAACTGGCTGTCAATTTTAGTTTAGTTCCTGAACTACAACTTATTGAATATAATCAGCTATAAAATCCCTAAGTAAAAACAATTTCAAGAAATACTGTGATTAAATCAAAAGCTTTTAAAGAAAGAGTTTAAGAGTTTTCATGGCGTATAATTGAATCCTTCCTATTTCATACACTGTGCTATCAACAGATTTTGTCATTTTTCAGAGCCTGCAATTTTTATAATTTCAGAAATTCTAGTCCATTTCTAGTACGTATCTATTTGGAATCTCCACGTACTGAAACTTTTCCAAATAAAACAATGTTTTCCAGAATAGCATTTAGAATATAATTAATTTTTGTAGTAAGTATTTCAAGCATTTATTTTTCTCTTTGCATTTAGATGGAGAAACATTATTTCCTCATATATTTCTTTTTTTTTCTTCTTCTGACAGGTTGGAAAGTAATAGCGCCATCTGCCTCTCTTTAAAAAATCATATCATTATAATTTTCAGGTAAAACACTCATAAACTTCTTTTTTGGTAAAGTATTGTTTCCCTCTTTTATTTCTTCTGATAGCATTTTTAGTAGTAATTTTCAGTAATACATGCTTCTTCTTTTCTTAAAAGAAATACACACACTTATGCTGGTGTTTAGGGGAGGGAAATATCACCGCGTGAATGTCTCTGTTAAACTCATCTGGTTGACTAAAAGCCCATGGGCCACAGTAGATCTGTGCATCTGCCAGCTCCAGGGTTTTCCCCACCAGCTTTGGACAAAGGAAGGAAAAAAGCTCTTGGAACACCTCTAAATGGAGGTTGAGGACCTCAGTTCTCAAAAATAAGTTATTCCATAATGAAAGATGACAGAATTTGCGGCTGTCAGGCAGGTGATATGAACTCCGCTGTAGTCAAAGAGATTCTTTCCTTGGCTGGAATGATGTAAATGAGACCTGAAGTCGGCAAGCAAAGTGCCACGTGCAGGCTCCTCTTATAGCCAGGTTTGGGCAGGGAATTTCTAAAACAAAAACACCCTTAGATCTTGCAATTCATATTTTGTTTTTTATCAGACAGTTGCTAATGAATAATAATTTCTGGCATTAAATGGATGTTTCTGAAAACATGCTTCTGCGCACTACCTTGGACAACAAAATACTCTTTTGGGTAATGCGCAGCTATCTGTGTGACTGGATAATCCCCAAATATCATTCTGAACATCAAATCTTCTTTTAAGACTTATACCAAAACTCACGTCATCATGAACTCCAACACATCTCATTAAAAAATGTTGAGTTGTGTTAAGGAACAGACAAGGAACAGACCGCCTTAGCTTATTGCCCTTGATGAATCTCTGCTGGACACTTCATAAAGTAAAAGAACAAGCACCATCTCCACATCTGTCTGGGAACATTGTGGTGAGGGAACGTGTTCTTATTTCCACTCAGTATTAAACTGTCACGCCACACTAGCTATCGCTGTAGACAGTGCGCTAGAACTTGGCAGAGCTCAGATCGGGGATAGAATGTATTTTTGTGGAAGGGTTATTGCTGACAACACAAGAACAATAAATTAGAGTCAGGAATAAAAGAAGACATTAAGGCTCCCCTGGCACCATCTTAAAAGAAGCTAATTTTCTGAGATATTTCACTTTCTACTGCATCTACATGCCATTTATAATCCAGACAAAGCAATATCCAGAAAACAAATGAGGCGTAATTTTCATGCTAATTATGCTAGATGCATTTATCCCTTTGCCATATTTATTTTTATATTGCGCCTTTAAAAAATATAAAAAAGAAAATAATATTAAACCACACAAATAACATTTTAATATTGTTTTACCTTCTTCACTCCTTCTATTTTTCATAATAATTCCCAGTTGACATTTCATCCTGTCTTCTCACTTAAATTCCCAGATGACAGAGTTACTTATTCCCTTGGCCAAACCACAGGGGTTTCTTTTCAATCCTTGCTCAATGAAACCTTGAATGAAATGTGTGGATGTTCTGAGCAAGGGCAGGAAGAGAAATTAGAAGGTCTAATATTGTTTCACTTGCGATTTTGTAAATCAGCGGAAATGGAAATTAAGGTAAAGAATTCACCAGTTTTACAGTAAAGTATGTGATGGCAAAGAACTAGACTGACTGGTAGCATTCATACAGTATCATGTGTTGTTGACCAATGCTTTTTCATTGCTGCTATGTTTTTCTGAGGCAAATTAAATTATATATTAAACCTGCCAACCAGTTCTTGAGTCAGGATATAGTTACAGCCATTTTAATAACATGTTTCATAAAGTGACCCAAGTTGAAAATGTCGTAATTTATTTATCAAAGTTCTTTAATATTTCAGGCAGTTCAGATGATCATTTTTATTTATTTATGTCTTTGAGGATTTATTAAATATGTCCATCAAACTTTCTGGGTGAGTCTACAAAAGTGACATCACGAGGAACTTAAGCTGAATCTATCTTCTTTCCTGATGATAAATCTTCTTTCCCAACATACCCACTCTATAGTGCCCCTTTGCAGTCATGATGGTCCAACCCCATCTGGGAGCAGGAAAAGCAAATTCCATACATGGAGTCCATACCCAGGACTCAAAAACCTACAAACTCTTGAATTGCATTTCCCAAAGAATCCATCTAGCAATGGAGAACAGGAGGATGGGAAAATTCCTGCTCTAGCTGGAACTTTATATCATCTTGGGCCTAATAGGCTAAGAAAAATACAGGGAATTGATCCACATCCACAATGATGCTGAAAAAGTGCTGTCTCAGCCAGAGACCTGCCTTACAACCTGCTTCATCTAGGAATAATCCTTGGCTTCATCCCATAAAGGACAACAATAATGCAAGAGTTTATGTCAGCATATTTGCTGTTTATCCCATAATCTTTTTTCTTAAAAAGTGTATAAAATCCTGCATCTAACAATTTCCCTGTTTAGATGGACTGACGCTGCATCTGCTGTGACAACTGCAAGCTTTGCTACTCTTTTCCTAAATATGGTTCTTCGGAGACATGCTGAAAAATCAGTAGTCATAGAAATTAGGCAAATTAGACTAGATTAAAGTTACACTTCCAGAATTATTGCTGAGCCAATGTTTGATGTAAATTTCTATTTTTTTTATATGCCCCATCTCAGCATCATGCCAATTTTCGCATCTGTTCATGTTAAGACACCAACACTGTTAACACATCCTTCCCTTATTCTGAAAATAACCTGCTTGAGACACAGCCTAATCCACAGCAGAGCCAGAGCAAGTCATGATGAGGAACCCCACACAATGGAAAAGGTTCAGATGAGCAAAGCCAAATGAACATAGCCCATGACATGTCCCATATTATACTTATCCTTATGTTTCATAGCAGTTTGAAATAGTACATAAGACAGCTGGCAGAGGTGATATTGGGACTTGCTCATCTAACCAGTGAGCTACAAACAGATGTTGTGCATGAAATAGGGACAACTGCCATTGACACATCTCACATGCCAGACGGTGGGGTAAAGTGACTCAACCTGACACGAAGAGGAAATTGTGTGTGACATGTCCTTCATTTCAATGAGTAACATGTCACTTCTGGCCTAACATTTCCTCTGAAACATCAAATGCTATTTGACAGGACATACATGTGATTTCTGGGGTGGTGAAATTGTGCTGATATACATATATACACACCAAGTATGAAAAGCACAGTGACTATGCATCAGGAAAACAGGATTTCTGCATTTAAATGTATTATTGCAATCCCTTATCAGGATTTTAGATTTTTGTTTGTTTATTTTATTACACTATATTGGATTAATATTTCTTATCAAAGCTGTCCACAAGCATCAACAATCATATTCTAGAGGGTTAACTGCCAATGTTTAATTCTTTTTTACAAATCATTGTTTTGCTTCCAACAATGCTGTTTCTAACTGACTGGACTGAAAACATTGTTCTACATTGATGGGCATGTAAGAGATAATGAGAAACTGTATGAGAAGTGAGCGGAGACAGTGAATCACACAGATATATGGCTTGACAACACAAGATTTGGAAGGCTCCCCTGGTCCTTGGTCAGATGTGTCTGAACAATGGTGCTTGATTATCCACCTGGTTGCACACTGACAACTTTCTTTTCCAAACTCAAGACTCCAAATCTGAGAGGAATTTGGCTTTTTGCTGTAATGACAAAATCACAGAGCTCAGAGACAGCTGGAGGTATTTCATAAGTTCCTTTCACAATGCAATTTCTCCGGGTAGACAAGAGTTCTAGTCGCCAGGGGCAAAGTTATAATGATGTGAATGAGAATAGATTTGCCATGTAATCATGCACAGGTAGACATGGGGCCATCCTTTCACTCCTAACCTGTGAGTCTATAAGATCCTTTGATAAGATGTGCACAGCACTGTGAAACAGGCTGACAGCCAGTGAGCAAGATAAGGAGCTCAGTGCACAGAATATAGAAGCACCATATACAGCTCCTTTTCAGATAGCATCTGGCATAGTGTTAGATGTTTTGGAAGAGAATTACCTATGAACGCTTCCAAGTGAAAACAAATATTATCTTCTTTAAATTGCAGTCAGTGTTCTAACCTCACACAAATAATTTAATCCTAGTGACCTTGCTGGTGGGATACATTTCTTCGTTTTGTTAACATCACTAGAGACAGTAAAGAAAGAGGAATTGTCCCAGAACATCTACTGCCTGGGTCTGAAATACAGACACTCACCCAGCAAAGTACTTGATCATGTGCTGAAATTCAAATAATTAAGAGCCCACTTGTGGGCTCAGTAATCTTCTGTATTTTATGCAAAGCTTTGTGAGCTTTGCTAGACTTCATGTGAATAAAAAAAAGCTCTTAAAAAGGTACACTTCCTCCTAGCATCTCAAATGAGAGGTTAGGAGAGAACAGAATGATTTCAGTTGGCAAGGATGAACATCTTGGACAAGAGTAAGTTGCAAAATACCCACCCACTGTCTCGTTGCTCACTTATAGATATAAAAGGCCTATAATAAACACAGCAATCTTGGAAAGGAGGTCTCATGGCAGTGTAGCACCTCATATAGTTTGCTCTCAATAATTAGCATTTTTCCTTGATGCTTTGAATTATCAGATATTCCCAAAGCATATGCAGTAGAGAGCAAAGCAGATTTACAGTGCTAACAGGAATTTATTAGTGGTAACATTGGCACTATGTATGTAGGCAGAAAGCCAATGGGTACCAAAAATTGGATGATGTTTTTTTGTTGAATTAGTCATGCTCCAATGTTTATCAAGGTTTTATTTATGATACTCATGTTTGCAAGTCCAAGTCCTGCAGGATTTGGGGCTTTAGTTTAGGTAGCAGAAAGTGATGGATATTGACTGCAGTAAACCTAAGAATTGACTCTAAAGAGAGGTCGTAGTACTGCTGATGTGTTCAGAGACTGCACTTACTTCTGACAACCTCAGAATAGCCTCCACCCCAGGTCTCTATTCAGCTAAACCAGCACTGCAAGCACAGCACCAAATGTGGGAAAGACAGTGCTAAGAGGCACAAATGTTGAAGTTCTGGGATCCAGTACACATGGAAATACCACAGGCCTAGTAGCAAAATGTGGCAGAAGCCAGGCCGGAATCTGATCAGTACTATTAGACTTCCTTCCAGATCCTTTTCAGCCCTCCAGGCTCTATTCCAGGATGTGTTTACTTCATTCCCGTTCATCATTTGGGCTTTCTGGTTTTCATCCAATCACAAATACTTCCTAAATAGGATAGAAAATTGTCAGATTGGACTTAGCTAGAAAAAAAAGAAGCTCAAGTGAAACTTTGCTGGATTGTCCCCAGAGTCACAGCAGAAAGATAGCAGAAAGTCCTCAGCGATTCAATATCCTTCCTGTCGGCAGCCTGGGGAAACACTCGAGACCAGCTCCTGTTATAGTAGTTATAATAGTTCCAAGCTTATCTTTGGGCACAAGTCTTCTTTATACTTTTAGCCTTCTCTTTTTATTTGTACTTGCCAAAATGCCTGTGATATTGTTACCAAGACTTTACACTGCTCCCCAAGGGCAAGAGCTAATACAGCTGTAGCCATTTTATGCTGGGTGAACAGCCAACTGTTCACGCTAGAGATTTTCTTAACCCTCGCTAATAACAGCCAAAAGCATTTTAAAAAGAAAAAAGCACTTGAAAGCCTGTCATTTTCTGCCAAACACTGTATACAGAAAAACAGATTTTGTTAATACCGGGTTTCCCAAGTGTCTCAATTACCTGAAAACACTGCTTAGTTTAAATGCTACAAGTGAATGTAAGAGAGTAAAAAACAGTGAAAGCTGCCAAATCGAAACTTGAGAAATCTTATTATAACCTATAGATAGTTCAAGCACTTGTACTGCACTTGTTTGTGGTGGTTACCTGTTCCCAGCTTGATCACAGCACTGAAAGCACTCACTGCAGGGGACTGTGCAGATCAGTAATGCTGGGCATGTATATGAGTCTGTGTAAGCAAACAGAGGCTGCTGCTTAACAAGTACTTTAATTTGGCACATCAGATACTGGAAAAAGGAAAGCCCTAATTTCCCTTTGAGCATGGATGATTCTCATTGCATCTGATCACCTGTGAGGACTACCCACCAATTTGGATCTCATTCCTCCGGCACTATTTTTATCAAAGGTTCAGTTTAAGGCTTGGACTCTATTCTCTTCCTGTTCAAGCCATAACAAGGCCCTCACTGAGCCGTGATGATTGCATGCACTGCCACAATGAAGCTCCCCACAACAGCAAGGGCAAAGGTTGCCAAAGGTCAACATGTTAAGCCCTTGCATCAGTTTGCTCTGGTTTTACGTCACATAAGAGGTCCAAGTCATGGGGGCAGTAATCAGAGATGAGACCTGACTCCAACATGGGAAAGTACTCCAGCCATAGGCACACTTCTGCAAGTGTAATGAAAGCAGAAACTCCCACAGGGAGTTTGCATGTTGGCAACAAAAATAACTTCCTTGCAACAGCCAATTCTTATTTTTTGACTTGTGTAATTCCAATTGATTAATAAAGCAAGTAAGATTAGTGCCCTGGTATTACAAAACAGGACTTGTATTTCACTGACATAGGCCTGTAAGAGCAGCCACAAATCATCTGCCAGTTATCAGGCATTCCTGTGGATCTCTCATCACAAACTTGGCTTACCTCAGAGAAAGATGAAGCTAATGATCAGCACAGTATGCATTTATGAGGAACAAAACCTACTGCTTTTCTTTTTAACTAAGAAGATATTTTCATTATTCATTTTAAATGTTAGAGATTGAATCAGTGCATTTTTTGGATAAAAATTTAATCTAACGCATGTCTAAGATTTTCTCACCTGGCAAAAACGGTGGAGCTCTGGAGACTTCTATGGGGAGGATTCCACAGCCTTTGAAGATCCCAAGTTTGTCGCTTAGGGACAGGCTGTTAATCCAAGCCTTCAGGCTATATGATGAAACAGCCTGACAACCTAATTTTCTGTGTTTTTTTGATGGGCTTGTTTTAACACCACATGTCCAGCCATTGCAGCTCTAAGGATTGACCCAGGCCAACCTGCTTCCCAGATCTGAAGATCAAGTGAGGTGTCAACTGTTAATACCCACACCTGAATTTATTCTTTGAGATTCACAGCAGCTCCACATTTACATTTGTTCAGCTGAATTAATGTAATCTTAGTTTTTATTACAGTGGGTTATTAAGGAGGTATGATAGCATGGTATAGAAAAGCTCATGTCAGGCAAGTACAGTTTATCCAACATGCTGAAATTTGCTTTTCCTTTCCTGGTTTTGAAAAATCTATGTCAAGTCTAGTCTCTGGATGGCATTTGGCTCTTGCTCAGAGGTTGCTATACTAGTTACATACTAATACAGAACATGTAGTACATGCAGTATTCTGTTTATGCTGCTATGAAATATAAAACAAAAATGTGTTACATGTAAAAGTAGAACTATTAGTCATAGGCAGGTGTCCTGTTCAATATTTACAAAGATCAGTACTACACTACTAGTTTCTACACTAGTAATAACAAGGTCAATAACTTTCCTATGCATATTCAGTCTAAGCAAAATGCTCTCCTAACATGAGGACCAACAAAAACTTCTGTGGGCCGCTCAAATCCTGTGCAAAACCTAGTTTCAAGAATTAAGAGTTAGTTAGGAGGAGTGGGTGGTATATTGAGCCTCTGCAAAGGGTGAGTGTAGCTGTAGGGATGTCTGTGCAACACTGGGAGCATTTGTTGCAGCCTGCAGGCATACTTGAGCATCATCTCATCTCCCTTGATGCGTACCTGTGAATATGAAGTCATGGAAACAGTGGCTTCACTGCCAGCTGGATGAGGCAGAAGGGCACTGGCTACTTATTCTAGCAGTCATAACACATGATAAAGGCTGTGCTGCTGGTTGTCACCAGATTAGTTGGATTGACGCATCCATGGGGGCTGTAATAATCTCTTTGGCTGTGGTATAACTTTTTGGTGATGCGCTATACCTTTGTCCCAGACGTGGGATATTCTCTGGCTCTATACAGCCACAGGTGTGGGAATCGGCTCATTTTCAGTCCATGACAAGAAACCAAGAACTGAGGCACTGGCCCACATCTCCCTCACTCTTGAATCAGACCACCTATTAATGGACAGAGCTTCTGTCACATGGTCCAGTCTGTATAAAATTAAATAACTTTTATAATCTGGATACCATCTTGCAGCTGTATTCTCAGAGAAGACAGAGTGTACAAATAATATACTCACTCTGAGCTCCCAATAGCTTTTATATTGTAAAGGGCCAAGTGTTCTGCTTGTTCAGCTTGGATGTAAGGAAAAATGCAGAATGCTGGCATTTCAGTCTTATGGAACTGAAGATCCTCATGCAGCTCAAAGGCTGGTGGTTTAACTTTTGCTTCAGAAGAAATACCTCTTGTATTCTCCTACCCAGTATAGGAGAGAAATGGAGAACCAGGGTAAATAATACACTATTTCATAGTGACCTATTATTATTCTTCATGTTGCTACAATCTACACTGGTGAGCAATAGCCTCCTTCTTCATGCAAGCCTGTTGTGGAGGAAGGAATAGTGGTGGTCATCACCCTTTCTTACTTCTTTCATGCCAAACCTTGAGGTCAAACAGAATATTAAAGTAGGTTAATTCTCCCTACCATCCTCTTTTTCACAATAAGATTGTTGTTGTGAATCATACATCAGTTTATTATGGGATGATTCATCAATTGAATTTAGGACAGGACAGGACAGGACAGGACAGGATAGGATAGCCCACAATAACAAGGGACTGGATTTGCTAATCGAATAAGCCTTTTCCACTCTGCTTACTTTCTTGCTCAAAAGTTTAGCCCATACACTGTCTGGTCTGAATTCCATGGGATTTCTCCACATACTCGGTTTATGTGAGAAGCTGTACGCACTGCATGAATGGTTCATTAAACATTGGAACTTCATGGCCTTTTCTTTGCCTTCACCCTCTCCCTTTGATAGCTGAATGTGCTGCTTTACTTAAGAAAACCATAGTGCCCTGGCAGGAGGAAGGGATAACACACACACGTGCTTTGAATATGGAGAGTTGAGTTCAGCTCTGGCAGCGCATCTCATTCCTGACCCTCGGCACCTCTGCCAGCGACACGTCTGCAGGGCTCATCAGGACGGACTTAGCATGCACAGCCAACAACCTCCACAGTGCTGCCACTATACAAAAATTCACTACTGAGGCAAAAATCTTAGAGCAGCAAGCTCCTTCTCTGCTTAATTGGAATGTGAGGACATGGTTCTCACAAAAGAAAATGCTAATAGTCTGTGTCACTCTGGTCTTTCCCTCCTCAGCCTCTTTTGCTGTCTCTTAAACCTGATGATACCTGTTTATACGTGTTCAGTGAACTCAGAAGTCTTGCACATTGTTTTAGATTCATTTCTTGGCTGAGGTGAGCAATGTCAATAAAGCTCTGTATGTAGATCTAAGGGAACCTGAAGGTTGATTTTAAACTTGAAGCTAGGTTACAAGAATAAACTGACAATGTAAAATCTTGTGTTCTGTCTGATTTAGAATGAAGGTCTTGAATATTCACTGAAGCATTTTGCTTTATTGCTTTCAAATGAAGAAAGTCTGCATCATACGCTGGGAATTTATGACTATATACACACATACACCCACACACAGTTATTTCAGCTAATAATAAAAGCTTCTTATTACTAAAAGAGCTATCAAAAGTCAAAAAGCTAAATGAGATATTCAGACCAGCACCAACTAAAACTTTCTATTTCTCCACTTCCTCAGCAACTCTTTCACACTCTGCTTAACAATGTGATACTCTCAGGCAAGTTTTACTGTAGTTGAAACAGGGTCAAAATATTAAAACAAAACAAAAAAACCCTTAGATCCTCATAATTTACTGTGATACCATAATAGTGATTTTTTTTAATGCAGTTCTTAATCTGTTGTATGTTAGGAATGGCTGCTTGATGCTGTTAAAGCATCTTTGTAAATTTAATGGATTCAGTGTGAATTATTAACCTTGAACATCATAAATGCTTTTTCTAAAGATTGCTTCTCGTTGATGCTTTAATAATTTTAAAACACAGTGACAAATGTAAAGCTGAACTTAATATCTCATGTCATCTCATCACAAAATAGTGCTTTTGCCTAACAGCAATAACACTGTCTGAGATATGTCTGTTCTGCCAGCCCACCTGCAAGAGCTGAGCCAGTCTAATTGTTCTGGCATGTCAGAACATTTTACATTAACTTTGAGAAGTTTTGCTGCCTATGTTTTATGTTCTGTTGCAACTTTTTGGCACATGCTCTGACTTTCAGTGGAGTAATAAGATTTGAAGACTATTACAGAAGGAATATAGGCTGTCTTTTTCAAAGCTTGTGTTCTGAGCCATATCTACAAGCTGGGGTGCAGCATGATAAAATTTGTGGTTTTGTGCACATCAGGGCTTGCTGCACAGGAGAAAGGATTCAGTTCCAAACAGGAGGAGACTTGGAGATGCTGCTTGGATCCTGAAGGGATTGTCACCAGCAGAATCGCCACAACACCCAGTTGGTTTCATCCTGCTGAGCAGTCTTGCATTGGCTGGTCCTGACATTTCCAAGAGGCAGGAGCTTGCCATCCTCTTCCTCCTCTGCCTGCATGAACCTACCACCGCTACGAATCCAGCTGCACAAGACCTTCTGTGCAAGTTAAATAGTATTGCTGCTGGAACCACCACAAAAAGGGAATTAGTAAAACTTCTATTGCTGCTTTCCTTTGAAAGGCTCATAAAATGTAGGCTTTTTAGCAAAATTACAGAGAGAAACATTGTGTCTTCTCACCCATTCTCAATCACTGTCAAAATCAGTCAAATTTGGTATGTGTGTGTTTGAGCTCTGTGGGGGTTACAGGTTATCATGCTAAGCAGTAACATGCCTTGTGTCCACTTAGAGTGCTGTAATCACCACATCTGTTTAGAGAGCAGAAGCTTTATTTTTTCTGCCTCCTTTTTTAAACCTCTGGCTCTGTTCTCTTTTATTATGAGTACTGAACACCAAGATTTTTTCATGTAAATAAAAAAAAATATATTTGATTAGACAAAAGGAATAAGCTTCATTTTGGGTTAGTCCAATGCGCTGAAAATGTCTCCTAATTTTTCAGTTTAGTCACCAAACCAAAATGAGGTATTCACACAATTCTTCTAAGTACCTCACTGACATGCTAGACGACTCACTTAAACAGTATTTGTGAAGCAACTTGAGAAATACAGAAATGCTGAGTAAAATGCATTTGTGGCCACTTCTTTTTCTACATCTCACTTCATTGATATGGGTCTGTCTGCCTTGTCACTTCCCTGGCACTAAATTATGCACCAAAGAACATGAAGGCAACTGTCTCCTTGTATCCAGCTCTGGTTATTAAGGCCCATGTAATGCAAAAATAACAAAAGTGCAACACAAACTCAATAAAAATTCCTATTATAAACCAGCTTAAAGGTCACAAATTCAGCATTCATTTTTACCTCTGCCTGTTCATCTCAAAAGCCTGAGCCCCAGATGTTTGGATGTGAAAACTTCATCTAGGTAGGTTCAGTTTTTAACCTGAACTAACAAATTTGCAAACCTTCCCACTTTCAGTAAAGCTGAAGGTCCCTGGGCATTGGTCAATGTTTCAGCAAAGTTTCAATGAAGGTTCACAGATGGAAATAAACTTCCTACAAAAATATGCCCATTAAAATCAATGATTATTAAAATGGTCATCCAGAGGTGACGACTGCATTGATACTAAGCCAGGTGTTGAAGTCTTCTGTGTTTGTAACATGGTTTCCAGCAGAGGACACTGAGATGGTTCCTGGCTGAATTTTTCTCAGCATTGTGCCACCTTTTGTCCACAGAGACACGTGGTTGTCTAATATGTGAACCTTCCTAATGGTTTGGTTGCACAAGAATCCATAGAGTATTTATATGAACATCATTGTAATATATTAAAAGTCTTGTCCTCTACAGTAAAAGTACTTTTTTTAAGCTTGGATGAACCTCCATGTCCCTCCCCATGGACCAGGTACAAGCTGCAACCCAACACGGCACAGTCCTATCACTACATCTAAAATTTCATTGCAGTTTTATTTAGTTTTTGGCTCTTGAGACATAAGATCTGTAAACGAAAAACAACAACTTCCTGGTCCTCCTTCACGTTGCCGGGAAACAGCGGCTGCCCTGTGATGTCATGGCCGAGCGCCATGGTGACACCTTAGAATTTTCCCTTGGGAGTCTCAGTTGGTCACTTCCTTCCAGCTGGGGGTCCAGCAGGACAGCCTAGCTGCTAAGGTAGATGGCTTCTACAGAAAAAATTACTGAAACTGAAGAAAAAGAATTTAAAATGGAGCTTTCCTCATCGGAAACTTCATGTGATTCCGTTCAGGACAAGGGAGTTGATTCGTCAGGTTCAACTTCTTCTCTCCATGCAGCCTGTGAGAAAAGAGCAGCTCATGATGATGCCCTTGGACCTCCAGTAGAAGAGAGGTCTTTACAAACTTCGACTAAGCAACCTCAGCCAAAAGGAAGCTGTGTGAACTGCTCCGAGGAGGGCTCTAGCAAATGCGATGCCCTCACATGCTTTCGCTTTCTGAAGAGGCTCTGGGCTGTTGCTGAAAGCCATCGGTTTGAGTCCATTTGGTGGGGTGACAATGGAAAGTGTATAGTGATTAATGAAGATCTGTTTGAAGAGGAGGTGCTCGCAAGGAGAGGACGCCTGAGGATTTTTGAAAGTGAGACCATGAGAAGCTTCACTGATCACCTCCGTCAGCATGGATTCACCAGAAAGACGGGGATTTTTCCAAAATCGGGCTCGCGCAGTGACTTGCTAGCAGAAGAAGCAGCTAGGGAGGTATGTTGGATCCTCTGAATGGAAACTATCTCTAAGAATATTCTAGTGGGACAAATTTCTGTTCTAATGAAATCAGCCTTTACTACATAGGAGATGAGGATGGTTCTGATTGTCATTTGTTTCTTGCCTCATATTTTGTTTCCAGTTACTCTGAGCACATAAAATGAAAAGATACTCTCAACATACCAGGATTTTTTTGGGGGGGGGAGTATTTCCTGTGTGTCTCGCTGTACCAGATGTGCACTTTTCTTGTGGCATTTACTGAAGGCTGAAAAGGTACCTGTCAGCATCATATAGTTAGATACAGGTTCATTCCATGCTAAAGATGCTGAAAAGTAATGGTATTTGGGTTTCTAAACCAGTTTGTATCTTTTGAAAATCCTATGCTTTTCTGCTACCAAGCGGCAAAAACACAAGGCTGGTTACTATTTACTAGGACACTGTTTTACTCAGCCTAAGCTTCAGGGTTAAAACATCCCTGATAGTCCTTTTTAACATCCACACTTCTTTTTCAATTAAAATTATTAGTTCTTATATCTTTGTGGTTGCCTGTCTCAAGGTGGTGGCAAGTAACTCTTTTTCTTTGCATTTTTCAGTTTCACTTCTACTACAACCCATATTTTAGAAGGCACTTTCCATATCAACTACTGAAGTACAAGCAAAGATTTGGTGCAAAAAATCAAACGCCAGCAGGATTTTCACCGGACAAGAATTTGCATGCACGCCGCCAGAAAAGAAAACGACGTTTTGAGCTTACACTGGAAACCATTCCCGAGGACGAGATCTGTGTGTTCACACCAAGTCCAAGGAAGCGCCCTGCCCGGGCAGTTGCCCGAGCCAGACGTGCGTCTCCAGGGGCACGTACCGCTCCCTGCACCGCTCCCTGCACCGCTCCCTGCAGCAGCAACGGGGGAGAAGCTCAATCCTCCCAACACATCCCTGTTGCTGCAGCCCAGCGGCCCTGGAGTGGCACCTCCCACCTCTCCAGCCGTGGTGGCAGCAGCCGCTGCTCCCTCTGTGGCAAGGCCACCCCAGTTCCAGGGTCCTCTGCTGACAAGCAATCCTCGCAGTAAGATATTGAGCACTGAAGCCACTTCCTTCATTTTCCTAATGAATTCAAGAGTTAAACTATTGAGGTCAGTAGTGGCATTAGGTTCCAGATGATCTGAGAGAGAACTCAAAATACTAGTTTTTTTTCTTCTGATGTATTGGGAAAATATACCCTTTTAGAAGTAGCGAGTGACATAGAATTTACCTTAGAGAAAAAAAAAAAGCACTATAACACTATTCCTCTGTTTCATGAAGGAAAGAGGTTCAAGATGGTTGTGTGAGTTGTATATGCTGCAATCGCCCATCAATTCTACTTCACAGTGGCGGTCTGTAATGCCAAATTTGAAGACATCACTTCCCAAAAATATCTTTTTGCACCTGTTGGCTTCAGAATGCCTTGGCTTCAGCCTTGTATTTAGCTTTTTCCTAGAAACACATGACTAATGTCAGTTGAAGACCAGAATTTATTCAATCTTCTCTCAGACAAAAATCTTGCTGGCTTCCAGAAGACTGTCATCGGCATTGGGTGCGCAGTACTGTTCCCCTTTAGTATGAAAAAGAGCAATGCTTTTCATTCACAATAAAATGTAACAAAATAAAATGTCTTTAAACAAATCTAAAAGTGTTTTGAAGATCGGAGGGGAGTGGGATTACACTTTGCGCCATGAACAGTGTGTCAGTATCCAGCTGCACGCTTTGCAGGTTTAGGTACACAGGAGACTATCACATACAATTTCAGCCTGAACCTTTGGTATGAAATAAAATGACAGGCTGACAAGTCAGGCTCAAAGAGTAAATGGGGTCACATAGGGTTGGTGGCCAGTCACCATTGGGGCTCTCCAGGACTCAGTTTTAGGGTCAGTGCTCTTCAACGTTTTTAGAAATTATCTGGGTGCAGGAATCAAATGTATGTGAAGTAAGTTTTCTGACGATACCAAACTAGGAGGAGCTGTGGACGCCCTCAATGGTAGAGTGGCCTTATAGAGAGATCTGGATAGACCAGAGAGCTGGGCAATCACCAACTGTAACAGAATTTAACAAGAGCAAGTGCTGGTTTCTGCACTTCGGAAGGGGTAATCCTGGCTACACACACCCAAACTGGGGGATGAGAGGCTGGAGAGAGATCTGAAGGTCTGGGATGATGGCAAGTTGAACATGAGTCAACAGTGTGTCCTGGCACCAAAAGGGCCAACCACGTCCTGGGGTGCATCAAGCAGAGCATCGCCAGCCTGTCAAGGGAGATGACTGTCCCACTCGACACTGCACTGGTGCAGCTTCACCTGGAGTACTGGGTGAAGGTTTGGGCACCTTATTATAAGAAGGATATCAGACTATTAAAGTGTGTCCAGAGGAGGATGACCAAGATTAGGTGAAAGGTCTCAAGGGCTAGATTTAGGCTGAGGTCATTTGTTTTGTTCAGCTTGGAGAAGAATGAGGGGGGACTGCACCCCAGGCTACAAGGGGAGCAGCGAAGAGGGAGCTGCTCATCTCCTCTCTCTGGTGACCAACGCGAGAACACAAGGAAATGGAATAAAGCTGTGTCAGGGGAAGTTCAGTCTGGACATTAGGAAAGGGTTCTTCACTGAAGGGTCACTGGAACAGCCTCCCCAAGAAAGTGGTCATAGCACTGAACCTCTCAGAGTTCAAGGAGCATCTGGACAATGCTCTTGGTCATATGGTTTAGTTTTAGGTAGTCCTGTGAGGAGCGGGGAGTTGGACTGGATGATCCTTATGGGCCCCTTCCAACTCAAGATATTCTATGATTCTACAAGATGATCTTGAATCTATAAGATGTGTGAAATGTATCTCAATTTTACAGGCAATTTAAAGACCAGAAGGTAAGTGCAGAATTATTCATTAGGTCCGCAGTGGTGCAGACTCTACCCACAGGGCTGCGGTGCCTGTGCCACACCCATGGAGCCACTAAAAGACCTTAATGGCCCTGCCCAGCTTCACCTTTGGCTTCTACCACACCCTGACTGTGGCCCAGCAGCCCTATTTAAGCTCAGCTGTGGGTCTGCAGTTCTAGCTGGAGCTCTACTAGAAGAGGGCTGGTCTGCAGCTCAGCTGGGTCTCCACCCCAGCTTCAGACCCATCCCTGACTTGTAGGCTGACTTTGTAGTGTGTCCTCAGACCTGCTTCCCCATCAGGGAATTGTTTGATGATCTGGACTCTGGGCTTACCGTGTCCATGCTCTCTGCATCAGCCTTTCTCAGGTACTGTGGGGTGGGTGCTGGTGAGGCCCCTGCCAGCCCTGTTGTCCCCCAGTTCCCCAGCCAGTATGGAGCAGCCAGCCCTTGCTCTGCCATGACACCTTCCGAGAAGCTGTTGGTACCCTTGCATGGCTTGGTTTTGCCTCGTGTCCATAAAGTACTGGTGTTTAGCCTTTTTCCCCATGTTAATTTGGGGGTGGCCAAGTTTACCACCTCTACTTTGGAGGGATGGAAATTGTATCTTTTCTACCAGTTTTGGTACAAATTTGTACCAGTTTTGGTACAAATCCCATCTTTTGTCAGTTCAAAGGGCAAGTTGCAGGTGCAGCACTAGTTTGGGTCTGAAAAGGACATCCAAACTCATCTGCTTCTTCCTCTTTGTAAGAAAAGAAAATACATTAGTTTATCTGTGACTGGTAAAGCTGCCCTTTCCTGTCCTGCAGCGAGTTGGCTATAGCCATCCAGGTCTATGACAGCCCTTGCCTGGATTATTTTTCTTTATTTGTGCCAGAGTAAGAAGCTCAGTCATATCAGCTTTGATGGGGATGAGAGATGGCAGGCAGTTATGAGGTAGGACAGGCCAAGGGGAGCCTATTATGTCAGTACTCTGCAGTTGCCTCTGAATACTTACAGTCAGCTCTACAACGGGGTTTTGATGCTGTTTTTACCAGGGTAGATGTGTGGGGCATTTCAAATTCATCTCCTTACAGAAAACCCCAGGAAAAGATGCTGGCATCCTGCATGCTGCAGCCCTGAGAGCTGTCCTAGGTCCAGCAAAAAATGCAGCAAGATCTGAGACTGCTTCTCTGCTGAACAAGGAAAGCCTAATGCATAACGTTGTGTTGATTTAGGAAAGCCTGGTTGTTCTTTTTCCTTTGAAAACAAATTAGTTTTGCCTTTTTTTTTCCCCAGTTATTTAAAACTCTTCCTTGTATTTTTTTATCAATTTACTAGGAAACAAATTTTTCCTGTGCCTTCAGCAGACAAAACACACACACACACAAATCTATTGCCAAAGACAAGGGAAAAACTGCTGTGTTTTGTTTGTCAGCCTCTTAGCCCAGATATCATTTTTTAATGAAACTTTCCACCCTATTAAAAGCTATTTTTTCTTCAAAGTTTTGATGATAAAATATTCATGCACTTGGTTCAACGGTAAATTTCACACTATCTCCTACCATCTGCTCCACTGCAAAAGATTTTCCCCTCTATGAAGACTAAATAACTAAACACAGAAATGCAGAGTTCATACCAGCAAGTTCGTCTCCAGAGATCTCTTTGCATGAGCAGGGACTGTTAGTTTGATTGTATCTTAAGATTAAACAGTCCCTAAATTGCTGGTTAAATAAAGCCACACCAGATACAGATAGACAGATTTTTATTTATATAATGTATATAATTAAGATAATACAGAATCTGAAGGAGCTGCAAGAATACAAATCTATGTAAAGAAAGAAATCAGATGTGTGCAAATAACTGACTTAGGGCACGATGAAAGGAGTTTCTGGTTAAATTAAATTAACTGTTTGACCTGACAGATCTTGTTTTGGAGGGTTTTAACACTTCCTCAAATGTTCATGTAGGACTCAACATTTTTAAGCAAAATACAAAAAAACCCCTTAATTAATATGCCGATATTTTAATCCAAAACTCCTTCGAGTTGTCTGAATTTTAATTTTCCTTTTCTTCCTCCTTAAATACCATTTCTTTGCTCTGGCATCTCACTTGAACAAAAAGGCTGAAGACTCGCGCTGTAATATGCACATGAACGGGGAGTCAGTGCAGAAAGGGCAGGGGTGGGAAGATGTGATTTAGTCTCAAACAGAAGTCTAGCTGACGTGGACACACAGTATTTGGAGGAAGGCAAGTGTTGTCCTACCTGACCCTCAGTGACAGATGCAGAACAGCCTTGTAGTATTTTCCAGTCTAAAACCTGACCAAGTACAGCTGATGTGTGCTGAGCAACAGAGAATTATTTCAAAAGTGACCCATCGTGCTACACACCTCACCTGGGTCTCACGAATCTTCTGTTTTCTCAGGGCTCAAGAGCAACTATGAGACTTAATTACATGAAAACTTGGACTTTAGGCCTCAGCCTAACAACACTTGTGCAATTGCTGAACTCCTTTCCTGTGGCCAATTGTCTTGCTTGTTTTGGGACTCTTCCAGGCTGTGAAGTCAAGGATATGTTTGCAGAACTGAAGCTCAACAATGCAGAAGCTGCATTGGCAGGAGAGGAAGAAATGAAGCCTGATCTTTTTACCTATGAAATTACTCAGAAATCATGTATGCTTGATGGAATATGTGGTACTTAGGACGCAAGTGCTGCATTGAACTCTGTTTCTCCAAAGGAGACTAACTTAGTCTGAGAGACTTGTCATATGAATAGCATCTCTCCTCCTTTTCTACTTTGTCCTTTTGCTGAAGTCGTGACTTACAACAGAGGTAGACAACTCAAATCTCCACCATGATAGCTAGATGACTAATGGGGTAGAGCTCTGCATCTAACATTGCTGAAGGAATAGTAAGACTTACTGAATGCAGTATGTACCTTAGCATGAATAACGCTGTTCCTAAAAAGTGTGTAGAAAAGAATTAAATATTGAACAGCTCATCTGATCTGCTACACCCCCCCCAAATTTTTCCACAGGGGAAGAAGGAGTCGCTTATGAGCAGGTGAAGCACCTGAAAGCAGTTGTGTGGTTTCTATTAATGAAACCTGTCTCTGAAGAGAAGCAATGGTTGGAACTCTAAAAACTAAAGTGCAAATATTTCTCATTCTATGCAGGTAGTCCACAAAAGCATAATAGTATTTTTCAGTGAAAGAAGAGAGGGTGGATTAAGA
The DNA here is from genome assembly GCF_963082525.1 of Nesoenas mayeri. Taxonomy (NCBI): domain Eukaryota; kingdom Metazoa; phylum Chordata; class Aves; order Columbiformes; family Columbidae; genus Nesoenas; species Nesoenas mayeri. The sequence continues at coordinate 16,447,478 of NC_137550.1, read as the reverse complement.
AAAAGAATAGAAGATGACAAATTAAAGAAGTAAAAACCAGAATTCCAGTGTTGACCTTTTACAAAGACAAGCATCTAAGGGTTTTCAGTGATACGTATTTGCTATGGGCTCATTTAAAAACACCAAATGCAGAGACTTTTGCGTTTATACCAATGTTTGAAGGAAGCACAAGGTATTGTTTTATGATTAATATTGATCAGAAAATAACAAAATCTGTGAGGCTTGTGAATGTTTGAGATATAAAGAAACACTGATACATTTTCCCCCGATTTTATCAGCTTTATTGCAGAAATTAAGAGCTTGCAATGGAGCAAAGGGAGATCTTTCATTTCTAGGAAAATAAGCATCTTTAATTTATAGCAGTGTTTCTCAAAAAGGGGATTTTCTCCCAGAGTAAAATCCACATCCTTCCACGGCAATTGTTCAGTACTTCTGTGGTCTTGTGTGTGACTGTTTATGTTCACTCTTTACCTTTTTGAGAGACCAGTAATCGCCGATCCAGACTTCTAAATGCTCATTTGCATTCATCCTATTTTCAAGGTATCTTCTTCCTACTTCCACAACCACCCTATTTGAATACTGCTATGCAACAACATTTTTACTTTGGCAGAAGGATCACTGAGGTCCAAAATGAAAAATCACACCATGAGGTGATATGGATTCTCCTATCTTTCATTTCTGTTCTAATAATCTTGTTTCCTGTGCTACTTAATTGCTTCTCTGTGGTGTTCTGCACCAATCAAACTGCAGGTTGGGTCACGCTTCCTCTGAGAGAAAGGTCTCTCCAAACTCCAGCTGGGCTAATGAATGATTGTTTTATTTCCACCCTGTGATCAGTGTTGTTTTTCATTGTACTCTTACTCACTGGACACACATTCATTGTACCTGCTTCTGCTGAGAAAGATGACTCCTTATTTTCAGTCTGACTGTCTGTTTTCATTAAAAACGGATAGCTACACATCATTTGCTAGAAATGACAAAAGCACCGAGCTAATGCAGCCTAGGGACCAGCTGGGTCTGCAGTGAGGAGCCTGTAACTAAGAAAAGAGAGTTTGCAAGGCCAAACATGGGCCAAATTCTGCTTGTTGCGGCAGAATTACTCTTTGACACAATTCCCCACCTACAGAGGCTCTTTCGCTTGTCTGTGTTGAGAATTTGGGTTAAAATCTAAACAGCGTCAGGAAGATTCAGATTCGCTGAGGTTTTATTCTTGACAAAGAGTAAATCTGTTGAAATTGAGCAGTCTGATCTCAAGCTTGCGTGGTTTCACTTTGTCTTGAGCAGCATGGTCTGACCTTAGAACTGACCCTGCTTCCAGCAACAGGTTGGACTGCATGAGTTCCAGAGATTCCTTCCAACCCAAATTACCTTGTGATCCTATGAGATCAGGTTTTGAGGGATCGGAATTATTGATGAATTCCAATTCAACTTGGTAAATAATTCTGTGTGGCAAACAGACAAAAGCATTTTCTAGTGGATGTTAATACCACATTTTCAAAATTATTTATTTGAAAAACTTAAATTGCTTCACTCTTATATTTTCTAAATGAAAGTTTTCATTACAAAAACTTTTTTTTTTCATTTAAAACTGAGCCTAAATTAGGCAGAGATACTAGGGGAAGACTCTGGAAGAAGCCCTGAAGGACATTGGACAGAACCAGAAATATATAATGAATTCCCAAGAATATTTGAAATTTCAGACTAATTTTGCCACATTTGGCCTTTTTCTCAGTTTGACTTCTGGAACTACATATAATAAATTTTAACTGCCAGCAAGGCAGATTGATTATTGTGAGTCATAAAAAGTGAACTATAAACAAAGGGCTTTGCCACAAGCACAGTTCTGTGACTACTGGTTTTCCTTGGGAATCCAACTTCGATCTGTCTAATGATTAGATCTGACTATGGTTTTATTTTAACTTATTTCATTTAATAGTGCTTTTCCATCGCTAATGGGCATCTTGGTGCATCCTCAGAGCTACCGATTTTTCGTTTTTTTCTCTATTTGCATGTTTTTCTCAGTGAGGTTGAGGAATTTCTTCAGGATTTTGCTCTGTTGCTTTGAGTTAGATATTTACTTGTCACAGTAGTAGCCTGAAACCAACAGCTTTTCTCTCTCAGGCTGCTGAGGGCGAATGGAAAGGAAGCCCTTGTGATATGAAAGAAGCAGCAAGATATTATTTTCTGCTTAATATCTTAGGAAGTGTTACTGATCATGGTTTGAATGAAGCACAGATTTCCTAACTCTGTAAAGCAATTCTTACATACATATCAACCCAGGAACTTTTTTCCTTGGTCGGTTTGAGATTAGCAGCAAACAAAAAACATAAGTGACATTGGTATAAAGCCTTATACAACTTCATTTACGTCTAACCACGAAACTTGTTTTCTGTTTTGTTGTTCCAAAGCATCGAAATGACTTTTTTTAGACATCTAATGAATTCACATTAAAAGTTCGGCCTCAAATGGTAAGGCTTGAAGAAAACTAAAAGAATTCAAGACAGAGAGAATAGACCAAGTTTTTACTGCAGATTTCTGCAAGCAAAAAAGATTGTTCTCAATTCAATAGAGCTTTTCAGCTTTGAGTATGAGTACACTCATGACCGACATATATATAAAAAAGGATAAACATTATCATTGATGCATCTACTCATGGGTTTAAGGCCCATCTTTTCCTTAATAACAGGAGGAAAGCCTGCAAAATGTAGGTATATTCTTAGATTCTTTTTGGTGCTTTGAAGATGTAAAGTGTCATAGGAATTGTTAATGTGTCTTACTGCTTGTGAATTACCACAAGACCAGAAGAAGATTGTAGATTACTTGGAAAAAGATGGGAAAATGCTTCAAATAATGTCCTAAATAGGTATTATCAAAGCCAGCTTTTGGCTTTCTGTCTTGTGAAGCTGGAGAGTAATCACACAAGCAGGTGTAAATCTTTAGTAACTCCTCTGAAAGCTGCTAAAACTATTTATCCCGGTATGATTTAGAAAAGACTGTTTCTAGAAGTATTCATTTGTCTTTCTTTCACCTGAGGAAGTTTTTCACCTACGTGTAGAAAGGTGCTACTTTATTCTTGAAAGAAAAATCCATTTTTTATTTCAAGATTTCTCTGGCAGAAGAGAAACTCCGTTGTAGAGATGCTCTTAGGATCCTGTGGGAAATAAACAACAGAGTATGCTGAAAGCAGGGAGGGGGAAGGGAAGGGAAGGAAATGTCTTCAGATTTGTGTCACTACATTATTCTGATCTACAGAAGCCTTTCCCAGTGGAATGCGATACAATTTATTGTAGGTGGGATAGCACCCCCATGAGGCACAATTTTGAACTGATGGATGTCAAAATTGGGGGAGGGAAGCAGAAAGAGCAGAGAAGGGAACTGCTGCTTGTATCTGGCAGGTGTTTATATAAAAATCAATTTTCTCTGAATAACAGTGGCTTTGGACGCAGACTAGAGAGAAGTGTGCAATAAAAGGCGAAACAGTGATTTTGGATGCTCTCTTCACACATCTATGTGTGTAGTCATGTTAGGAGATTATAAGTCATGTAAATAACTGTTGTAATGAATATAAGGATTAATGCTATTAAACTCTGAGTCTTTCTGAATTCTACAGATGTCTGAATAGCAAAGCCTTCTGGTATTAGGAAGGGAATTAGGAAGAAGTTCTTTTCGATGATCACCAGTGAATAATCAGGAAGGCGCAATGCACAGTGTTCAAAATTAATAGCTTTAGCTGTCTTTCCTTGGAGAAAACTAAAACCCAGCAGGAAATTCAGGATGATATGCAATTTTTATGCATAAAATCATAGACATAAAAGCTGGATAAATGTCCTTAGTGTGGATCACCCTGAAGTCCACAATGCTCCTACTACTTGGGAAAACAAAGCTGGGTATTTGTTCCACGTGGTGTGGTAGTCAATCAGTAAGATGTATTTAACTTTATACTTGCAAACACATCGCTACTTTCTGCCTTCTAGGACATGCTCAGCATTTCATGCAGTAGAAGATATTTTGGAGTTGCAGATAAGCAAGCAGTCTAGTGCCTGAAACATCTTTGCATTACAGGTCAATAGGAACTCTTTAGTCAGCTTTTTCCCCTCTCTATGTACAGAGAAAATTTCAAAACATGTCACTCAGCCCAAGAAACAAGCTGCTGCTCTGACTAGTTATTTTTAAACTTAGGTCTTCAAGAACAGAATATCTAACAGACTTCTTAATTTGTTATGCCACTCATTGGCTTCAAATCTATAGCAATATGTAGAAACAGACCAGTTTTGCTGTCACTCTTGCTACCTGCTGTGTTGTACCACTCTACTACCTGCAACTGCCGTACTTGATGACTGTAAGTTTTGACTACAAGCAGCTTCAATTGTAGTTTAAGCAAGCTCAGTTTATTTTGGCATAGTGGATTAGCACATTTACAGTGCTTGCATTTTCCTACCTACCATGTACAAGTTGAGGAGTTTTATATTGCTCTAATTTGATTTCACACAAACATGAAGTCCTACATCTCTAATACGGGGGGAAAGACCTTACAGCTACGTGATGAATGGTAACAGTAGCTGAGTTCCAGCCCTCACTTTCCAGTATATTTCTTGGGTTACCTGTAAGAAATTCTCTATTATACTCAAAAGGAGCTCCTTCAATCTTGGACTGCTCAGGTTAACATGCCTGTAGTGTAACCTTTGAGACACAGCCAATAATTATCTCAAGTTGGAGCTTGAGGCATTGAGAGCACCTTAAAACTTTGACTCCACATGCCTCAGTGTGGCCTCCAAACTTCAAGACATAGACATTAGCCTAGTAATGTCTCTGTCTACTAATGTCTCTATCCACCAATGTCTCTATCCATGTCCTTCTGTTCAGAAAACACTGAATACTTAGTGAATGCTGACAATTATGCGAAGAGCATAAAAATTGGTTTGCAGATTTGTTGGGTTTTTATTTGTCTTTTCTGATGAAATATCCTGCTTCTGCCCAATGATTTCCACAGGTACCATACTCAGCCTCAAGGTCTCTTCACGCGTGCCTTGCTCTGTGACAGACTTTATTTTCTACAACTGTGAAAAGTGATAAATAAATATTTTATTATGTCTCCTCTAGCAGCTTCCCCCCACCCCTCCTTTACATTTAACTTAAGGGTCTTACTCAGACTCACTTCTTTTTAAGTTATGGCATAAATTTGATAAATGTCTAAATTGTATACCTTACATTGCTTATGTCTTATACCCTCTCTATAAAACCATTTTGCCTACTCATATTGTCAATGGTTTGAGGCAAGGACAAACCTACTGCTCTAACTGTACAAAGTGAGCTTTCACCCCAGGCTCTGTCCAATGCAGAAATGCAGCAAACGTAGTAGGACGAAACTGCTGTGGAAGTCATTTAAAAGCTGGTTGCTGGACAACTGAAAGAATAAAAGAGAAAACAAAGGCAATACATTTACAGGTAAAGTTCAAAGAAATCTGAAATAGATTTCTTTAATAGAAAAGTACAAGTGCAATGGTAGACCAAAGACAGCAGCAGAAATCAAGAACCTGACAAAGAGATCAAGGGAAATCAGTATTTTAAACTTGATGCATTTGTTGAAAACTTCATATTCTTACAACTATTCTAGATTCAGTCCAGTATGAGAGATTTCCATTTCTTTGATTCTTCTGATTATTTTATTTCTTTGGCTCTTACATGCTTCCTACCAAGCAGGGCTTGCTCGTTTGTCATAAGGTCATCGTTCTCTTTTCTAAACTGCTACCTCAGCCATGCACTTAGAAAACCAAGTTGGTATCTAGTGCAATCAAACAGACTTTGGTGCTACTGGCATGGCAAAGGACCACCAGCCATACCATGTAATTCTTTTCCAAGTCGGTCTCTTATGTCTTTCCCAGGAATGATAGCAGACTCAAGCCTTCAGGTAGGATCAAACAGATCAACCAATACTGCCCTTGAAACAAAAGCATCTCAGATATGGATGTAGTCTGCAAACTGAAATATCAAACTTTGTGGCACTCAAAAATACCTGAAATGGAAAAATGCAAACTTAGAATAAAAAGGAAAGAATCTTTTTTTGTTTTTTTAATGTAAACACGAGTAGTCTAAAAAAGCTGGGCTTTTTCAGTGTACGTTAAATCCCAACAATACAGGCTGACTGCAACAGTGCTATTAATATAACCATTCTTATTAGCACATCTTTACCACAGGGAGCCAGATCTTATTGTTTCTAATCTCTAACATATTGAATAATATTTTCAATAAGATAATTCCGAACACGTTTCCTCTTGTAGCTATTTTATTACATTTCCTACAGATAATGCTTATAAAATTATCTCACTTACTGTTATTACTATAGCCCCTGGTTCAGGAGCCAAACTCTAATAAAAACAAAAACTCTGTTTTACATTTCTTAGCACTAACAGGGATAAAACCATCCTATGTTTAGCCTCTATATCAAAGCCTACAGCGGAAAGTGACCAAAAACCCATTAAATTAATCCAACTTCTAAAAAATTCCCCAAAGCTCCAAGTATCAATCACCCCTAGCCTATGAAAGAGGGCAAAATACCTTCAGCATTGCTTCTAAAGAAGTTATAATTATTTTGTTTCATGTGAGTAAAAGATTAGAAGGCTAACACCATAGTTTAAGGAAAAAAGGAAAAAGAAATTGAATAATCACTTGTTAATGACAAGCTTTCACACCAAGATAGGAAAAACAATGTCATTGCACTATGGTGCATATGAAACCACGATGTGATAAGGAAAGAGTGGAACTAATGTAAGCTGTGCCGTTCTATGGTTCTGATCAAAAGGAAATTTAATCCTGTTTTCTCGCTGACAAAGCTTTTGTTTTTAGCTTTGCACAAGAATAGCTGGTCAAACAAGGAGTTCCAGGAGATAGCAACTGTAAGAAAATACAAATTTCCCAGAAAATCATTTGAGTGTCTTCTGTATAGTAACTGGAGAGTTAAAAATGAGTAGTTATTGTTCTTTCATTAAGATTGTAATCTGATAAGCACCCATTTTTCAAGAGACCAAGAACACTGGTTAGGAAACACACTGCTGTATTTACTCAGCTTGGATAAAATCTTACTGATTATTAATTTGACATAGATCAAGTCAACTAAAGTCTTCAGAGAGCTTAGATTTTTATTAACATATATCTCACTAACAATAGCTATTGATGAAAACCACACTGATGTTTTTCTATCTGTACAGATTCAGATCCCTCCCCCCCAAAAAAAGTTCTATAAAGCCCACAACAGACCAGGTTCTGTTCTTTTATGTGATATTTTTCTACATGTTTTCTCAGAGTCTTTCCAGTTTCCATTGAAATCATTGGGTAATTTGCCTTCACGTCTGTGTAAACCAAATAAGAACCTTAATTGTGGAGAGCCCTAAATGGCTTGGACATCATGTGCTTCAGGCTCTAAGAGCTGGGAAATGTCTCCTACTTGTGGATGGACCAAGAAGGATGCGGCTACTCTCATTGTTTATTTAATTTAGACTGAAAATAGGCTTGAAAAGAGATACCTCAGTTTTAGTTCCTTGTTTGTCTTCCTAATGCTCTAAATATTTTCATGTGAACATAGATCCATGCTTCTCTCCTTGGAAAATTCCTGCTCTGTTCTGATGTACAATTTTGTTATCCACAGGGGCATACACAGCCTCTCAATCACTTTTCTCATTAAGTAGTATCTCTGAATTACTTACTTTAATTACTCTTTGTCATGTTGGGAAACTGTCAAAGCTAAAATCAAATCAAGTGAACACATCGGAAATAGCTAATTACTATATATTGAAGCATTGCTGAGATTTTATAGACCTGTTTCATACACAGAGCATTGTTGGGTCTACCCTGCTCCTATTCAGGTAACAAACAAAACTGTTCTTGACTTGAATTGGAATCATTCTTGATATTAGTCTTACTGGAGTGCTTAATTAAGATTGCTGGCCTAATAATTGTCTTGTCCTCCCCGCCACTCTTACTGGGCAGAGGCTGGTGAGAGGTTGGAAAGAGCCTGCAGGTCACTGCGCTTTGCAGTGTGTAACTTGGCTTTTTCAGTTCATGCAGCTTCTCCGTCAACACAATGTTGGCTCATAAAGCCACCTGCTCACCACTAACAATCCTCTTCATATCCAGGATCACATTTTCTTCTGCTTCAATGACATCTCCTCCTTGGCCTTTCATCCTGCTCTCAACTGCACCATCCAGAGGAGGAGTTCTTACTTTTTCTTCCTGTCTTCCCTACAAAACTCTTACTATCATTTTGATAATAGAGCCATCTTCCCTAATACTTTATCCCAGATGTTGAGATTTATTTATTCTTTGTCCAACCAATAACAAGTAGATGAGAAATTACCTAATAAGCAATATTGCTTCATATTCTCTGTTCAAGTAACCACAGTCCTGCTGTTCTTCCTCAGAGTGCTGTAAAAAGCATAATGGGTTTCCAACAGCCCTAAAGACTTGACTAGCTTTCTTTTTTTCTTCTCTTTCACGTGAGAGACAACTAAAGCCATTGACAGCCTTTACAGTATACTATTGAAACATTTCCACTCATATGAATTGGTACAACCATTTGTGTTTCTGCCATTTGGAAGCTGCTTTCCATGAAACTACCACCCTACTTCATTAAGACAAATTCCTTCGGAGTTTAAGATGCCTATCATTACAATGTCACATAAGAACAATTGGTCTCTTGTGATTCTGACTGATAATACTTGTCTCTTCCTGGGAAATGTTACACAGTTATTTCAGAGACATTCTCCTTCTATTCAGAGATGCCTTTTCTCAGTTGTTGGTTAACTGCATCTTGTGTTATTTTCTCCCTTCACGTTCACCAGCTACCTTTTGGCAGTACCTGACATCCTTATAAAGCCTGTGTGGTAGAACTTGTGTTGACATTACAACCTTTCCGTGGTACAGTTTTCAACTCAGACATCTGCTCTGATGCACTCCCCAGCAGGTAAGCTTTGACAAGGCACTGAAAGAGTCAATAAAGGACCAAAATATTGTCTCCTAAGCTTTATTTTGAACCACAGATGTGGTATTTTAATATTTAATGAAAACTGGCCACACGGACATCACTTCTTGTTCCATCAAATAGTATGAATACCTTAACATGCTTGAAATGCAGAATTACGGAACCATTACAGAATCGCAGAATTTAGGTTGAAAGGCATGTCTGAAGGTCATGCAGTGCAACTCTCTTCGTAGCTGGGCAACTTAGATCCTGAAGACTCAACTGGTAGATGACAGGAGGAATCCTGACCTCACTGAAGCAAAGCTCCTGGGTACTTGCGTTCAGCAGAGCCCTTTTATCAAAATGAACCTTCTCACAGGAGCCCAGTATTTGCGATGTGGTTTAGTTTGTGACAGAGAGTGAGAAAATAACTTATGATTCCTAGTGTTGACTTTTTGCACGTCGCCAACCCAGGCTGTCATTCTGCACAAAGACAGGGTGATGCCAAGTGGCCTGTGCTCTCAAGCAACCAACAGAAAAAACCGTCACCTGCAAGTGGTGCAGAGGCACAACATCTCTGCAAGAACAACCATGTCTTTCACTCACTGAAATCTGTAACTTTCTTTCCACAGTTGGAACACTTCTTCCACCTGCTCTCAGATTCAGCAATGCCTGTTGTTCCAAGAGATTCAGAGAGCGCTCATAAAATAAATTGACACTGGTTTTTTTTCCTATCTCTTCTGAAAAAAAGTTACAAGTACAAAAGGTTTCCATATCCAGATTAGACGTTTTAAGGAAAATATTCTCTATGACACTTCAGTAAAACTCATTCATGGTGGTTTTATTCAACATGGGCCTAGATTGTTACATGAGCTGAACTGGTTATATAGCTTGATACGGAATGGTAGGAATATTCATGATAATTAATTGCCATTTAGCTTATCATCGTAAGTAGAATATTGCCTTCTTTTATAGTATCAAAATGTGTCTTTCTGTGGAACTATATTTGGTTGAACCATCATAAACTATGTGCACTTCTTGTTTTTCTCTAAAAAGTAATGGGGAAATGTCCTGGTTTAGTCTATCTATAAAGCCAGGGCCTTGGCTTTATACTACATACTTTTATAATTGAGATTCACCTCTTCTGTAGTCAAAATTAGACCATTTTAATGGGTTACTGAAGCTAATTTTTACCTATATATTTATTCACCTAAGTGTCCTGATTTAAAATGTTCTGAACACCAAGTAGACAATCTTTCTAAAGTTATGACCTTAATTTTTCTGTTGTTTTGTAAAGATAGACTTTTCTAATGACATTAAAAGGTAGTTTAAAAGTTTCAAATAAGTTTCTATTCCTTGCTTGATACTCCAATTTTTTTGAGATTAAATTAGAAGGGATGTTCCCTTAGCAGCCTTCCACTCAATGTCATGAGGGTTTTGCTGAAAATCTCATTTGATATGGTTTGTAAATACATTACTGAAGTGGAGCTTTTTAAAGAGTAAAGAGTATAGCACTGAAGTCCTTCCTATAGAATGAGAACGTGCGGTTGACTTTTCATTATAATCCAAGAGAGCACAACCTCTCTCCACTTCCAGTATAGAGGAAACTCTATGAAACGGAAAAACAACTCTGAGCTGAAGGGGACAGAACCATGAAAGTAGAATAAGTATAGTCTAGTTAAAAGGTTCATAAGGGAACTTCAGGATTCAACAAATGTACCGCCTAAGTGTCTCATAGTCTTCCGATGGATGAAAGTAATTGGAGAACAACCTAGATCATGGTTTACAAGGCAGTTCTCAAAATTAAAATCCATTTAGCAGTAATAAAAAATAATCATTTTTAATTGTTTAAATTCACTACTAATAAAAATAATAACAAAAGGCATTACATGTTCTCATGTTTAATTTGGTTTAAATGTGGTTCCTGCGTTTATGTGAAATATTATTAGTCTAATGTAGTCTGTACTCAGTATTTAAGGAGATAATATCGTGTCTTCTTTCAAAATCACAGTGAAGAGTTTAAGCTATCTTAAATCATAATTAAATATATGGCACACATCACTATTCTGGAGACAAATTTATATTATGTCGTTTTCCACGCTACAAGACAAATTGTCTTTGGGGGGCCTCTTGTGGTAAGACTTTATTATTGCACTTAAAATCTTCGTGGTGTTCAGGAAACCTTTGAACTTAGATATCTGTCTTCAAACACTGTTTTCTGCAGTTTGTGAAGCTGCAGAAAATACAAGCTAAGAGTAAGTGATTTTTGAAACCCAGAGGAAAGAAAAAGAGGTAAATGTATAGTTCTACCAAATATGTTCAGGATAAAAACCTATAAATGGTATGTCAAAGACTGTTTTTCAAACTAGTAAAGGATAAAATGTTAGCTATTGGGACAAAAGTGTCAGTTATTTTAGCTGACAGAAAAAAAAAAAAACAAACAAAAACCCACAAACAAACAAAACAAAAAAAGCCCAACAAACAAAATACACACACACAAACCAAAAAAAACAACAACAAACCAAAACCAGAAAGCAGGATGAAAGCCCATTATTACAGGCAGATTGCTTCCTTTGGTGTTTTTTTTTTCTTCACACTGTTCACCCGCTGCCACAGCATAAGATTACAGTGTGTTCTTTTCTATAACAATTTAGCTGAACAATACAAGTCTTTTTGATTGTAATATGAAGTTATATATCCCAGTCTATCAGGATTATGACATTTTATATAGTACTTCCATAGCACTCTGTGTTTAACCCGAGCTAGCAATATAACCACAAGAGACACTCGCTCACTCCCTCTCTAGTCCCGAATAGAGAGAAAATCGAAAGCGAAGAGATGGAATGAGATGGAATACTCTTATTGATCAGTATGGATGTCAGTCAAGCTTGGCCCCATCCATGCCCCACTTCCTCGCTGCCTCACACATGTGGACAGAGCACTCAGAGTGTCCTTGGCTCCTAAACCACAATTAAAAACTTTAGCTTTGTCCCAGAGTTTTCTCTCTTGTTCTCAAACTAAATCCAAACAATGACTGTGCCAGCTACAAAAAAAAAAAGAAAGGCTTCTAACTGCATGGAGAAAATTAACCGACTTTCAGTCAAACCAGTACACACTCCCAATACAAATAGTGTTAAGTCCATATAAATGTACCAGCATATATAGGCTTGGAAATAAAGACCTATTGGTGTCTGACATCACTGGGAATTCTTCTGTGGATTGGGAAGACTCATGGGATCTTTACAGATCAATCTCAGTGAAAACTGAGACAGGAGGACATGTTGTTGGAAAGAGGCAGTAAGCAACCTTCATAAATCTCTGTACTAGCTTCAGTATTGAAGCATCCTTCTCATACACACAACAAAAAGAACACGCTGCTAAAAATCAACACCTGACGATTGCTCAGTCGATTTACCATGGGTGCCAGAAAAACATGCTTCCAATCTGTGTTACAGAATCAGGTGTGAAATATTCTAGAAATGTCTATTATACAACTAACTTTATGTTATAGATTGACTAGAAATGTAGACCCTATAAGTTCATGAGTTCCATCTTTGATACTGATGAACACTGCCCTTTAACAAATATATAGGAGCTGGCTGAAACCCAGTAACCACCTATAATGTGGAATTCACCTAAGTGTAGATGTCTTCAGTGTAGCTGTCTTCACCTGAATTGTTATCTAAGGTTCTGCTTATCACCACTGAAATGTAGGGCAGGACTTCCCTCACTCTCAAGACAATCAAGTGAGTCACAGTCATTCTGACGTGAGAAATTGTGGGGTTTGATTCTTAATTTATGAACTGAAGCCACCCCTGGTGAGTTAACTCCTAATGCACCAATTGTTTCTTCTCTAAATGTCAACATTAACACCTAACTTGGGAGGGTCATGGAAGATAAAGGCTTATAGCTTCCAGAGACATCAAATACCATTTAAGTGCTATTCGTTCATACTAAAACTCGCTGAACTGCCATGAGCCATGAGGAGTTTTGTATGGATTACCATACAGTATTCGTATGAAACCACCCAGCATGCACATCATAGGGGAGAATCTATATACATAGCCTATGGTTACAAATGTTGTCTGTCCACATGAAAAGAACATTTCTCTTGCATTACATTCTAACTGGTTGTACTCCAAGTTCTCTGTCATTTTCTTCTGTTTTAATTCATTCATTTTCAAGACCTACATAATTCAGGGATTCTTTTCAACTTCACCTCAAACGCAATTTGGTTAATGATTAATAAAAAATAATAAGCTGCATAAACTAACACACAGTTTTACATATGAATGTGAGTGTCATCTATTAACATGAACAATACCAATACACTTCTGCAGATGAAATAACATTCAGATTTAATTTACTAATAAATGCATTTGTGAGGTTACAAGAGAAATGGATGGAACCTCATGAGTGGGAGATGAAACTGAATAAGTAAGCAGCAAAACGCCACATGCTGCGTTTTCAAATTCACTACTGATATTCAAAAATAAAAAAGGGAATGTGTTACTGGGAGACATAGGCCAACAGCAGGATATATAGATACTGTTCTGGAAGAATGCAGAAAATTCTGTTAAGTTTAAATGAGACCCATTATTCCAAAAACCAACATGATATGCAGCAAATAAGGAAAAGATGACCCACAGGCGAGTTGAATTACAATGTCAGTTGTTTTTTGGATGACCAAACAGAGCTAGAGCTTGGTAGTTACGAGGCAGTATTTTAAAATACATATTTTTAGGAGATTATGCTTTGGTAAGTTACGAGGTTTAATAACCTTAAGTTCAGATTTCAGTGTTTACTTCTTTGACTCTTCTCCACAAAACTGGGAAGGTTCTGTACTGCAGGTGTAAAGTTGACATAAACCCCTCAGGCTTCTTTCCATATTCAGGTCAGGAAGATACACTATACCGTAGAAACCGAAAACCACTAGCGGAAACATATATCTGCACTGAGGTAGAATCTGTGACAAAACGGATCTTGGATGCCTTTCTATTCTGAACTTAGTATACAGAAAATTGTACATGTAGAGAAGGAGGTGGAGTAATAGACAATTTTAATCAAAGGTCAGCTTAAGTAGTTATGATACAAAATCAATAGGGATTAGTCGCCTCTTCTCAAGTGTATTTTCACAAGATGAAAGATTACCCATCATTTTAACACATGTAATGAAGGAGTTTTGGTTTAAATCATTTTATAATACTTGGGTTTGTCTTCCTGTAATGGTTAGCGTCATCGCCTCCCTACAGGAACTCTACTTTTTGGAGTATTTTACTGGGGCTCCCAGGTGAAGTTCAGATTAGCCATTCCCAGAACTGAATGAACAGGCATAGTATAATCCTATTTCTTTTACATACAGCAGAACTTGTAAATATTCCCGTGTTTAGATCTTCAGCATAACTGCAACAGCCTGACCATGCCTTAGTGCAGAACTCATTAAAAAGTGCTGCGACAATTCACGTTATTCTTCACTCCTGACCACAATCAGGAAGGCAACGATCACCGCACGCTCGGGCCCACTTCCCCACAGCCACGTCCCGCAGCGCCCCTGACGGAGCCGAGCCGGCTCCTATCAGGCCCGGGCCTCCTTCTCCTTGTTCCCCTGGCCGTCCCAGCAGCCCCATCATTCCCACCGCCTCCCCCTGGGCCCCTGCAAAACCGCAGCTCCCAGGAGCCGTTCCGCGGCCTCCTTCGTTCACCCAAGGGGCCCCGGCACTGCCTCCCTCCCCGTCCCGGGCAGCCCGTACGAGGACACGGACCCCCCGTCACACACACGGACCCCCCCCCACCACGGCCCGGGCGCAGCAGGCCGCGCGCCCCGCCCCCCGTGGCGAGAACGCGCACTGACGGCAGCCGCGCAATCTGATTGGCCAGCGGGGCAGTCGCTCAAGGCGCGCGCCAGCACGGGAAGCGGGATCTCGGCCGCAACCGCCGGGTTCGGTCTCCGCGCGCCACTGCGGCTGCGCGCGCGCGCGCGCGGAAGGGGCAGGGGCGCGTGGGCAGCGCGCGGCGCGGCCGTTGCGGGCGGTGGGCGAGCGGCGCGTGTGGCCAGAGTCCCGCCCCTTCCCGCGGCCCGTCACGTGACGCAGATTTAGCGTTTACGTTCGAAACGGGCGCCTCCGCGCACCCTCCTCTTCCCGCCCCCCCCCTTCCCCCCCCCCTCCCCGCGCGCGCCGCCCGGCGGTGACCGTTTCGCTTTCATTTCCGGGCGGCTGAGGGCGCAGAGCGGCGGCGCGGAGCGGCCCGCACCCCCCGCCCCGCTCCCCCTCCGCGGCCCCACCCCCTCGGGCTCGGAGTGAACCGAGATTCCCCTTCCCCTCCCCCGCCCCGGCACACACACACACACCCCCCTCCTCCTCCTCCTCCTCTTCCCCCTCCTGCACCGAGAGAAAGGGAAGGGAGGAGGCGCCGGGCCTGGGTCTCCCGCACCGAGCCGCCGCGGCACAACATGGAGGAGCTGGTGGTGGAGGTGCGGGGCTCCAACGGGGCCTTCTACAAGGTACCGGGCGCTCGCGGCTTGAGTCGGGCTGGGCCTCAGGGGAGGGAGTGGGGCCTGGGCCGGGAGGAGGAGGAGGCGGCGGCGGTGGCGGCTCCTCCTCCACGCTCTGAGGGAAAGAGGGGGCCCCGGGGCAGGAAGGAGAGGAGGAGAAGGAGTGGGGCAGGGGTGGAGGCCGCAGCGGGGCTCTCTCGGTGTCTAGGGAGAGGCAGCCGGGCCTCTGGGCTCAGAGAAGCCGGGGGCTGCAGGAACTCGAGGCCTGATGAGGGAGAGAGGGAAGGCGGGAGAGGCCTGGGCGGCCGAGGAGGCCTCGGGCCTTCCCCTATTGTCGGGAGGCCCTGGCGGTGCCGCTGGGAGAGGAGGCGAGGACAGGAGAGCCCTGGGCCGCCTTCTCCTCGGCGCTGAAGCGAGGATCAGGGCTGGGGATGGGGCATTAATTGCTAAATCCTCAGCTTTTGTCGCTACTTAAGGAAAGTCTTTCTCGCTCTCTAGGTTTCCAGGAGAGCTGCACTGGCGGTTAAGGCGGGGGAGGAGAGGGGAGGATTGTTAAATACACGTTCATGATAGAATGCTGTCGTGGATTCCTGCTTTTAATGCCACGGCAGGAGATGCTGCCTACTGATACTAGAGAGCATTCCTTGACCACATATATTTGCTGAGTTGCTAAATACATTTAATTATCAAATGCTCTTCTTACTGCAACTATTTCATGGCATTCCATGTTTCTTTCCAAGCCCTTGTGTTGGTGCTGAGTAAAGCCATCACTGAGCCTTGAACATAAATGCTGAGTACTTAATCTTTTAATCAATACTATGTAGTATTGCTTTGGCATTGCCTGAGTTGGGTTGTATTAATCAGCATATTAATAGGGTATAATTTGTGGATTTACCTTATTCATAGAAAAATAAAATTTGGACACAGTGCGTTTGGGCCTACTGCTATTGACGTGTTATCAACACACTAGAAAGAGTCATGGATCAGTTTCTGCAAGTTTACCGTTGTTTAAATGTTCCTAGTACTTTAAAAATTGGGCCTACTTATTGTGCAACATCCAATATTTATGTTAGCAATGAAGGAACAGGTAGAATTTCACGCTCTGATGTTAGTGTGTTAGGGCAGGTTGGTATCCAAATGATCCAGTTCCAACAGCTCTGAGTGTTTCTAGGGAAAAAAGACCTCTTAAAAGCTTATTTTTAAAATACATGTGGTAATCTCTTATTCAGATTTTTTTTTTTTTTTTTTTAACTATGAAACAAGTCTGTAAAGAAGCATCTTGTGGGTTTACAGTGTTGCAGCCAAAATCTTAGATCTGTATACTGCTTCCTGGAATGAAATTATTTTGCACTTTGAAAAATCAGTTTTACATTTTTAAAGCTATGATGTTTGCTCAGAAAGGAACAGAAGGCATAAATATTTGATATAGAGAACTTTAAATGAGGCTTTTATCAAATTATATCAAGAGTATTTACAGAATTGTGAAATAGATTGTGATTAAGGTGACATTGTGTATTCTTTAGTGACAAATATTATCAAAGAAATGCGGGAGAATTGGAAAACTTCTTTTTTTATTACGTTCAATTTTGATTTCTTGGAGTCCTGTTCCACTTTTGTCTGTAACATACTGACACTGGTGGTTGTAGTTAAGGTGAAAATTTCATTTGAGCATGTGTTCATGGGAGCTTATTCATTAAACATGATTTAGTGTGTACAAGTTATAACACAGACGTTGCCTCCAAGTTGCATATAATGTTCGCCTTTAATATTTTAGAAATTTGAACACAGGAATTTTTTTTTTGTCTTCTCTTAATCTCTAACCAAGGGGAGTTAGTTAAGTTATCTAAGTGGGCAAATGAGATGCACACTTTTATTGGTCTTCACCTGTATTACCTCTCTACATGGAGCATCACCCTTAAGATTAATGCAGCAACTTTTTTTTTTTTTTAAGCTAAAAAAGTTGAACATAAACAAAACCCCAAATGCCTCATGCAATGGTGTTCAATGTAAATTGACTCTTTTCCTCTAGCCTGAATTACTTGTATTTTAGGTACAATTTTTTCTTTCATCATAATGTCCAAGTAGCACTCTATTATTAAGTAATTTATCTGAATGTTTTCTTGTGAGTTCTATGTTCATCTTGCAGATGGAGAATTTTATTATGAAATGGATTGGTTGACCCACCATAACAAGAAGTGCATGGTGATGTGAAGAGTGGATTTGACTCCCAAGATGATTTTTTTTTTTTTTTTTAATTTAAAAAGTTTATATGCCTCCTGAGAAAAGTTTTACAACAGTAACACTGCAAACAAATCAAAAGCAAACCAGTTATTAATTTTCATGGTTTACTGATACCTTGTGATAATTTCCTTAGCTTTGGATTGTTCTGAAGATCAGAACAATCAGAATATGTAAATGTTTTGGAGAAATATGCCTCTGTCTTGATATTAAAACATGGAGGGAAGGAGTATGAGGCTGCTATAGTAATGGAGGGACTAGGTGGCACAAGTAAGCACCTAATTGACACTTCAGGTTTTCATATCCTCCTTGTGGCTCTCTTTGAGGATCTTATAAATTCAAGTCTCTTACACACTAAGTTTCGTTTTTGAGTGTCCTCAGCAGCATCTTGATCTTGGTAGTATGAAATGGGTGCCTAATTGTCACCTATGCCCTACTAAGCGTAATAAACCTGTCTTTACTTGTATTGCCTATAGGACTTGATCCAAAACTCATTCTGAGATAAATCTAGAGGGATCATGTTCCACACAAAACATAGGAGACGGTTTGAGGATGCTTTCATACTCAGCTGAAAGATTTGAATGCAAATTTTGTAGTGGTCAGGTGCGCTACGTTTAAGAGACTACTCAAGTGTGTTGGTGTGATCACTCTAGTGGAGACTAGTTCTTCCTGAATGGAACTGAAGTATCGCTTGATGGATGCTTTGTACTTTCATGAATGTTTTCTCATTGGAAGAGAGGAACTGTTCCATGGAAGGTGCAGTGCAGTCAATCAGCATGATTCAGGGATAATTGACAATATAGTACCTAGAGATGCTTAGTCATGACTTGGTATGTTGCTGGGCCCAGAATCTTTGGAAAGAAAAGATCAGAATCCCTTATTTATTTCAAGAAGACTGGTCCAGCAACACCAGCACTGTGAATCCTAAGGGGAGAGAACTCCCTTTTTACAGCCGACAGCTAAGTAACTAGATCTTGAAGACGTGTGCTATTATGGCATATCTTTTCTTGTATAGGTGTTATAAATTGAGGTTTGAAGTTCTATTTCTTTCTCAGAGGACTAATAGACAGTCCTTTGTCTAATCTTCCCAGGACTAGCTTTAGATATTATTTTCCTCTAAAAGGGAATATGCCTTTCCAGCATGGGATTGATCTTTCTTTTCTAGTTTGGGAATGATTCTCTCTTGTATCATCTGCTAAAGATGGAAGGCATCCTGTCTAGTTTTGCAGTTATGTTTGCTGTTAACATCTCTATGTTGTCTGTAACCAATTTTTGCCATTTCTTGCTCTATAACCTTGTTAAAAATCTTCCACTTTTTATCCCCATAGTTTCAGCACTTTGCAATTGTTTCCTTAGTTTACAGATACTTCACATTTTTTCACTGAGGCTACAAAATCATTCATCTTTCTTATTTATTCAGGTCTCACTGTTAACCGTTCCTTTGGCCTCATGCTGCATTCTGTATCAATTTCTTCTTTCACTGTTCCACACTGTTGTACCTTTAGCAAATATCTCCAGTCTCTTTGTACATTTTCAGGCCTGTTGCTCAGCTCTTCAGAGGAGGAAAGCCTGTACCCTGCTCCTTCCTTCGGTTACCATGTCTGTGACTGTTCTACTGACCCTGTCCTGTTTCTTTAGATAACCTGTCTTTCTCAGATTTGATTAGCCTTATGAGTTCCCTTTTGACTTTTTCTTCCCAACAGGTTTGAAATGTTTCAGAAATGGTATGCAAACAATAGATGCACGTTTGTATCGATGTGGCTTTATTTTAATCTTAAAAAATGTGTTCTCTCTACTTTCACTTCGTACAGTTAATGATCCTTGTTTATTAAAATGGTTGACAATGCTCACATCTGATGATGAGAGCAGACTTTTAAAAAAGCAACAAAACTTCATGGCGGCTGGAGCCTTTGTTTGTTACTTTGAAGTGTCTGTCATTCCGTTTAGCACAAAAATAACAAATATAGTAGTGTTTTCAATAATTATTTTCTATCAAATAATTTATAAAATTTATATCATATCTTCAGCATATAACCCTGCCAATGGGGTGGCTCAGGTGTCTGAGAAATGCCATCACATCAGTGTTGGATTGTAAACCTTTTACTTAATTGTGTCTGAAGCATGGAGAGAAACGTTAATGTTTTATGTGACTGAAAGTTAAATTTAGTGTAGAAAACTTAACACATCTGATTTTTCTTCCACATGAGAGAAGAACTAACCTTAGCCATTGTAAAATGGGCTTCTGTTCACAGAAGAGAAAGCAGGCTTTTTTCACTGATTCTGATTTCTTCTTGTAGACTCTTATTTGGTATCTCTGCTAAAAGTGATAGTAATATCCCAGCTGTTGTGGCCTTTCACTGTCCTCTTCCCTCATTTTACTTCCATCTAGCTTCACTGTGTTTCTAGTGCTTTTCATCTATGTTCATATTCATCACAGCCCATTTTCTGTCCCTTCTTGGGTGTGCATTTCAAACTCGTGTGTATGCCCCTTTATGTTTGAATTACCATGTTCAACTTATACCCTTTATGTCAAAAAAGGCTGATGAATGCTTATTGTACTTTTCATAATACTTTGCATGAAGTCCATACCTCTTTTTTGAACTTACTGACATCTGTGGCTGGCTTTTCCTTTGTGAGTTCAGCTTATGGTGTTAAAGGTCTCATTTCTTTTTAGCATCGTATGTAATTTTACCTATATCACAGAATAAAGAAAACCGAACAGTTCTGATAGGCAGTAATAGTTAATGTTTGGGGGGGGGTGTGTGTTTTTTTTGTCTTGGGTTTTTTGTTGTTTTGTCTTTATAGTTTTTTGGGGTTTTTTTACAAAAACTTAGAAATGTTTTAAAATATTTCTATTTGTACTTAGACGTGTGCAAATATGTAGTGGGGTGGAGTCCAAATACATTTTACTTACTACAGATCTGTTCAAATATTTGTCTCAGAGGGAAATTGACATAATGCTATGGTACAGACTATGAAAAACTGATGTGATAAGTATTTCTGACATTTTTCTGTGTCACAAAAGCTGAAGTATAAGGAAGAACCACCTTTCTGTAAGTAGATGGGATTAGACAACTAAGTATTTAGGCTATTAATGGATTTTGGCTGGTTAATTGTTTTTAAAGCATAAATCTCACATGGAGGTAGACACAAGTGTTGTATATGTTATATAGTTGAAATCAGGTATTTCGCAAGGTATCACTTTGTAATTAGACAAAAATTCATTACAATGGATTCTAGTAATTTTGTAAGGCTGGAAATGAAAAGGTAAACAAGCGTGTTATGGCATAAACTTTTTTGGCCAGTCTGGAGTGAAAACCAGGTATTCCATCTGTTACTGTGTTTGAGTCTTTTGAACTTGTATAAACTAAAGAAATTATATCAGTTTTACAATTTTCACTAGCAGTGTTTGTATTGATGCTACTTGTATATGGTCAACACTTACCCTTAATGTTCCTGATGCAGATTCCTTCAGGTTTCTGGGTTTTGATCCAAGCAACATAGAAGACCTGTTTAAGGAGAACTTTGTAGTAACTGGAAAGCAATAAGACCCTAAAGTAATTGACTTGAAAAGCTTTGCGCATTGTTGGAATCATCTGCAGCCTGATGAAGTTCATTGCTCTTTTTATGGTGACAGACACAGTAACAGTGACAAGAATGCTCCATCCTGTGTACTAGGTCTTGAGTCTTTAAGTTAGGATGTGATGCACATTGCAGACAAGAATTACCCATAATTCAATACTCTTTTCAACTAGCTCTGTGTCCTAAGTTTTAATCTTTTCCAGATAATATGAGTACTAGACTAATTAAAGGTCTTAGTCTAGTCTTCAACTTGATAACTTACATTTGTATGTGTCACTATCTGGTTTAGTTATTAATGGTAGGTTTTAGAGTTACTTCCACTGGTTATTTATATTTCTATAGTCAGTAGGATTCTACTCAAGATGACTTGCATGTTATGAGCTATCAGATCTGAATATGAGATGTACTCTTACTCTTTGCTGCTGTGCTTCTGTTTTTTCTGTCATTCTCTGTAATTTTTAAAGAGTGCTAGTTAGAGCATCTTTTGGTGTTTTCATCACCATAGAGGGAATGACTTATCCGAAAGTGTCTGTCATAGCTGGAGAAGCGATTTTTATTTATTTATTCATTTATCTATTTATTTCCTATTTTATGAAAATGCGAAAATTAAGTATCAACAATTTCTTTCTCAGTGCGTTGTCTTATGTTACTCTTCCCTATTTTCCTCAAAGCTGTTAAGTGTTGTTGGTATCATTTCTGTTCGATTTGCTTTAGAAAATAATCTCTGCTTTTGCATACTTAGGTGTGTAATATCAGCATGATCCTGAGATGTGGTTTTAAATCTGTTTGTATCACATCATTAAAAAAAAAAAATACCAGCTATGCCTTCCCTTAGAAGGAATATCTTGGAATTTTGAGATATGTAATTTGTGTAAGTTGTTTGGCTGCTAGCAATAATAAACTTTCTGGTAACCTGATTCTTACAGAGCAAGGTATAAAACCATTTTTGCTATTGTCATTGTGGCTTTGCTTTGACTTCTGTTCAGAGTGGCATTAGTGACTTTAAGGTTATTAACTAGCATTGCACATCTTACTTACTGAATGTCTCTGAGTAATAAATTAAGCAGTACAAGCACACAAATGTTAAGTATAATCACGTCTTAGAGCTCTGTATCAGTCATCAGGTATTGCACTTCTTTGATACTCAGATACTCCTGCAACTCAAGAAGTACTTTGGAATACTTCATAAAGGAAAAATATCACAATTTTAAAAAAAAACATTTAGATTCCTTATGAGAAAGAAACTGCTACCTTCTCGTGAGAGATAAAAGCTTCTCTTGTCTTGGAAACTTGAAATGCAAGGAGAAAAAAATGGTCCACAGTTCATTAAGTAATTCTTCTTCAGAAGCAGTACTTACTGTTAAATTATTTTCAATTTCCTGAAAACTTTTCCATCTACCAAAATGCATCTCTGTTGGTAGAATAAATTTTTATACTAAGTCTTGCTCATGGGCAAGGCTACTACTATATATGGACAAATATTAGTGGAATACTCAGCACTTCACCAATGTTTATCTGTTTCAGAAGTTCATAGGTGTATTTTTAAAAAAGAAAGAAATAACAACAACAAAAAAAATCTTTTCATCCCTGGTTGTCCCATGACCTCCATCATCTGAGGCTACAAAAAATATTTTCATTGGTAAATCCCAAAGGTCTTTGAGTATCAGTCTTGCTGTTCTGCAGATGGGGGGGGGATGTTTGGGCTTGAATCTGAAAATTGCTCAGAGGTCAGTCAGTTGAGTGGCCCAGGACAGGCAAAGCCCTCAGTGCTGAATCTTAGTTCTCTGCTCTGCGTTTTGGTTTCGTTGGAGACTCAGCACAACTACTGTCCATTCCCTGCAGAAAATGGAAGGCAGGCTGCAGAGCATTTATCTTAAGTTTGTGCACTATGGAATTTAAGTGTGATGAAATAAATAAGGGGAAAGCTATCCTAAAATGGATATGGATGAGTTTTGCTAGTGTGATATTCAAACTTAACTTGAGGTAAAAGAGACAGGATTTTTTTTTATTTTTAGGGAGTACTGATGAGGTTTAACTTCTATACCTGTCAAAATACACAAAATGTGATTATAAACCCAAACATTGAAAACTTTAGTTATAAAACTATTCAGAATTATCTTGTAATTTGTTAGTAGCCTCTCCCTTTACTGCTAAAAAGCAGGAAGAATGCATGTGTAACCTGGGCATTTTGCCTGTGTATTAGTGGGCTGGCAGTCATGAACCACGGGAGGTTATCGGCTTTCAGTATGTGTTTTATGTAAGATGTAAGTCTGTTGCAAAATTAAAAAGGCAGACTTGAAAGCATACTTAAATTTTCAGTTTCATCAATACCGGTAAGAGGAAGGCATTATATGGGTTTAAATAATTTTTTAGATTACCTGTAAGCAGACCACAATTATACCCTTTTTTTCTATACAGGCATTTGTAAAAGACGTGCATGACGATTCTATAACAGTTGCATTTGAAAACAAGTAAGTGTATTGCATTTATAATTGCTTTTCATTATTTAAATATTTCTAAGTACAAAACTATAGTAATGTGGGTTCTGTTGGGAAGATAAGCATATTGAGTTGTCATAATGTGAATTCAATGCCATGTTGGAATAAGACAGCAGTGGTACCATGACTGCCTCTTCCTCATATGAATGTATTAGTTGCGATTTAGGAGGTTACATTATTACAAAATTTGTTTTATAGATAAGTGATGAATACCAGTTTTCTAAGCTAGAAATAAAATTAAATTCCTTTCCTGTCATTTAAGGGCATAAGTTAACTTTCCATTATACCATTTAGTTTAGGTTTTATTTCCTTCAGGAAGTAAACAGCCCTCTGCTATATACATTTTCCTGTGAGTCTTTGTTACAGCATCATTTGTTGCATTTTGGAAATAGTGGCATCAGAGATTAATTTAAGAAGCTTAATGGTCACTTAGATGTATGTCTTCTTATTAAATATACATTGGATCATGTTACCTTTAATACATATATGCACAAAAGCTTCACAAAATTTAAAAATGTAAAATTAATGCTTTGAAAGTGTGTCTGATTTCTGTTTACAAAGAAGGTGAAAACGTTGAGGCCATTCACTGTATTTTTATTTGTAGCTGGCAACCAGAGCGACAAATACCATTCCATGATGTGAGGTTTCCGCCACCTGCAGGTTATAATAAAGATATAAATGAAAGCGATGAAGTAGAGGTATGTGTGGTCCATTAACAACATTTGTTTTGAGAAGTGAGAGAATTCAGGGTGAAAAATGTCAGCCAAGCCGGTGGAAGGTTTGCTTCCGTGTTATGTGCTGTCAGGTTTTTTGACTCCAAGTACTACATAAAACGCAATATCGAGCGTGTCATCAGAAAGAGATTTTGACAGTTGTAAACCATACGGCAATTTTGGAATTCTGTATATCATGACCTCTTTGCTGGTTTACAAATGTGATCCGTGTTTCTTTGGTTACAGATCAGTTCTTTATCAGAACTGAATGAATCTAGAAATAGTTGCTGGACTGTAGTTCTTCAGCTGTAAGTTAATAATGTGTATATTACCAAAACTTGAAGCTGAATGAGCCAATTAGACCTACATGCATGTGTACGTCAAATACAAAAATACACGTGCATATGTAGATACTTATGTATATAGAGAGACTAGCTTAATAGAGCGCATTTTTAAACCTTCCTTATTTAAAAAAAAAACAACTTTCAAGACTTGAGTTTTGCTTACATGCTATTTTGGTTTGTTTTGATTTGAAATAAAAGAAAATGGCAAAGGTTTTTTGGTGCAGATGTGGCCAATATCATATATGTGCTGAAGAAGTGTAGATATGTGTCCTCTTCCACTCACTGGTAAGACCTCATCAGACCTACACATAACTAGAAATATTGTTGGTTAAATACTAACAGATGTGAAAGGCTGAATTCTCTATTTTGACTGTATGCAAGACTGAAGCAACTTAAGCCACTAGATTGGGTACTATGTTATTTATCTGTACAATCCTACCTGTATTTGCAATAGATGTTTTGGCTGTTACATGCTTGCTATGTAGAGCATAGAGACTTCATGTACCAATATATTTTGCTGGATTTTATTCTTATAGTAGAGTTCCTGATTGTATTAGTTAGTGTCAGATTTTGCGATGTCTTTTAAGAATGCTACAGATATCTAATGTAAATGTTTTGTTTAGGTTTATTCCAGGGCAAATGAAAAAGAACCCTGCTGTTGGTGGTTGGCTAAAGTGAGAATGATAAAGGGTGAGGTAGGAATATGCATATATACATCTATTTTTTAATATTTTTAAATATT
Organism: Nesoenas mayeri; assembly: GCF_963082525.1. Taxonomy (NCBI): domain Eukaryota; kingdom Metazoa; phylum Chordata; class Aves; order Columbiformes; family Columbidae; genus Nesoenas; species Nesoenas mayeri. Next base: position 16,421,915 of record NC_137550.1, on the reverse strand, counting down.
TTTAAATATTTATTTATATTTTCTTATGTTACTTTTTTATATTGATGTACATGGTGATTTTAACTTGTCCCCCTTAATTGATTACTTGACTAGGACCATTGCAATTACCATTAACCTCAACCTGAAAAGTTTGAAATTTGACTTGTTCAGTTAAGTGCCTTTCACTTAATGGTGTAATGCTCACTCTTGTCATAAAATGTCTGGCTTGGATGATTTTATTATTTTTGTATCAGTTCTACGTAATAGAATATGCAGCCTGTGATGCTACATACAACGAAATTGTCACAATTGAGCGTTTGAGATCTGTGAACCCCAATAAACCTGCAACAAAAGATACTTTTCATAAAATCAAACTGGCAGTTCCAGAAGATTTAAGGCAAATGTAAGTACAAGTGTTTCTTTGTGACTTCTTTCAAACTGTGGGGAGCTTCTTAAGAAGGAGTAAAACAATTTTTTTCTGCTCTGAATGTAGCTCAAAATTCAGATTAATACTGACTCCCCTTTTTTAGCTTCAGATCACTTTCTGCTTTTTTGACTTACATGTTAGTGCCTCAATGTGAATAAGCAACAAATTCAGCTTAAACTAAGAATTTCCAAAGTTAACGTTATAGTACCCAAGTTCACTAAAAAATGAGTGAACAGAAGAAGCCCAGAGTAGCAAAATACAGGATGAGACGAGCATAAGGTCTGAGGAATGCTGCAGTGGTGACAGTGAAGTCACACATCTCACTGGTTCATGATGTGTTTGAAGTTTTTGACTTGCTGACTGTAGTGATTATAGCCTTTTGAATGTAGTTTTGCTTAACTTGTTTGTCATTTCATAGATGTATGTACAGAAAAATTATGAAATATTTCTAATCCCACTTGTGAAAACAAATGAGAGAAAAACGAGTGAAATAAATAATGATAACAATAAAATAACACCTGCATTCAAAGGGACAACTTGGATCTATTTATTTAGATTCTTATTTTTAACTTCGTAGAGTTTTTATTTCCTAGGTGTGCCAAAGAATCTGCACATAAGGACTTCAAAAAGGCAGTTGGAGCTTTTTCTGTAACGTATGATTCTGAAAACCACCAACTTATTATTTTGGTAAGTGCCAGTCTCTAACCGTAACATTGGCAATGGTTTGTTTCAAAAGTTCACATGTAAACCACTGTTTTCTTTATTAATAATTTAGTCAATCAATGATGTAACAACAAAGCGGGCAAACATGCTGATTGATATGCACTTTCGAAGTCTTCGTACCAAGCTATCCCTGATACTGCGAAATGAAGAAGCCAGCAAACAGCTGGAGGTATGTTGTTTGTTTTCTCTGGAGTAATTTGGAGAGCAAGGGTAGAAAACACATGAACTTCTTAGCTGGTAGGTCTTGCATTGGGATGAAAGTAATTGTTATGTACTGGCACTATTCCTGGCGTTAAAAAGAGGCAGATGGAAGTGTAACCCAATGAAGTGTATGGCTAAAGGGTCTGTTCTTGGAAAGACTCGTTTTTATCCTATCCCATTTTATTGAGCAGGATTTTGTGGGTGCTTAAATATAAAGATACACATATTTCTTTCGTTGTTCGAAGCATAAAATAGCCATTGTTGCCTGAATAGTGCCACATACTCGATAGTTTTGAATTACTGCTTTTAAAAATAGGTGGCAGTGAATATGGCATGACACTGAGATGGACTAGAACTTGATCTTGCAGAGCAACACAATGAAAATAAGAGATGGAAAGAGTGAGACTGGTGATAGGATGAGTATGAAGGGATGGGTTTGTCTATAGATAAAATGTTAGGAAATTGTCTTACAGCAGATACAGCTTCTGATATTCCTGTGACTGGGGGAGTGGGTGTTGACTGGCAAGAAGCTTGACTCATACTTGTCCATGGGAGAAAAAAAAAATAGAGTAGGCTAGGAAATAAGGAGATCTTTATATAGTAGAATTAGCATTTCTTCATGGTTTTTGTCCTATCTACAAATCGGAGCAAGTAGCAACATTTCTGAAAACTTCCTTTTAAATTCACTGTTAAGAACTAGAGGTACCACTCAAACTATTGTAATTCAATTTTACGTGGGTGTATACCAGCTCAGTTAATTTAGAGCTGGGTTTCATTCTGCCTGCCTGCAGGATGGAGGATTCCATGTATTTGGTTTTAGCTTGAAGTGAGATGTGGTGGTGTAGTTCAGGCCTCTTGTATCCATAAGGCGTACTTACTGTTACAAGAAGTTCTCTCTTCTGTTGTTCCCTTTTTCATCTCTTGATTTCTATATTTCCGAGATGTAATTCAAGTTTGTTTGGGTCTTGATTTTTTTCAAGACCAAGAAAGGACCAGTTTCTTCTCATTTGTGTTCCTTTTTGGGCATGGCACTGTATCTCTTCAGTAATCCATTCTTCTGTCTTCAAACAGAACTGACAATTGTGTGCAGTTTACCTCTTAAAGTGCAAAGTGTTATTTTGGAGGTGGGAAGAACAACAGCCACTTTAGAGCTAATTCTCTTTACCTGCCCCCACAAATGCATGCAGCAGCAGCTGTTGTCATTGATTCCTTTCCCAAACTAATCTTGGATTCTGGTTGGCATTGTAAGGCTGAACCTTTTTGCTGCTGTGAAGGACTTGAGACCTTGATTTCGTTCTTACTAGAAAATCGTTGTTAGACTTTAGTTTCTACCTGAGTAGTACTTCAGTGAAGGTTGTGAGATCAGTATATACAGTTATAATTTGTATGACAAAAGTTGTCTGGTATTTTTCATGTTGGCATTTGTTTCCTGTACTTACAATATATATAAAATGAATTTTAACCAAACCTGATGAGAAAAGCTTTAGATAGTGTCTACCAGAAATGAGGAGTACGATTTTTATGGACATATAGACATACTGCACATGTCCATCTGCAGAAGAAATATTTAGTGAACGCTTTGGGCTTTGCTGCATTGTTAATAATCGTTAATTGTTTCCATAAAATAAACCTTTTTCTACATCTCATACTCTCTGACTTTTAAATGTCTGCCACTTTTTTCTTCTAGCAGCTTTATCTTTCCTGCTTTCTGAGCCATAATCATTAGATGAGCTTCTTTTGTTTTTCTTTCTTTCCATTTCTTGTATCTTGTACCTTCTTTCTTTTCTGGTATTAGCTTCCTGACTTGCATGGCTTTACAAGTGTGGCTTTTAGAGCATCAGGTAAAATAACCAATTATTTTCTGTTTGTATTCTTTCCCAGTAGGTGTGGATTAGTTGTTACTTTGGCATACTAAAAAGCCTGAATTTACAAGTGTACTTTTGCGTTCTGGTTTGTATTCTATGTAAATGCAGTTCAGTCATTGCCTCTAACTAGGTATTAATACATTATTTGCATATTTGTTTCTTAATAACTTATTGGAAGGAAGTAGAATACAGGATTTCCTATGTTTAAATAAAATAAATCTTGTTATGCATAATTTAGAAAATCTAATAATAGTACAAGCAATATAAACACAGTTTGACTGTCACAGCCATGGTCCCTAGTGATGATGTAGCTTCATCTTTTCTACATATCAAAGATAGTTGTGTTAACAACTGATCATTGATTTGATCATCCTGTTCTCCACTGTCATGTGACAATCTATAACAGATGCCAACTAGTAAATTGGCATTTGGATTCTCTGTTAGAATGCAGATCTGTGAGCGTTTAAAACAATGTTTGCTTTCTGAGTTGTCTGTAATCCAGTTAATAAAGTGCTTGCTAGGGCTCCCTGAGTATAGCAAGTATTTCCTGACACTTGCATACTTGTACCACTATCTGCGGTAGCCAGTTCTCTGTGACAGTGATTTACTACAGGGTATTTATTGACAGCATTAAGCAGGAGCAGGTCAGATAGTAGTAGCAGTTTAGCTAAGGTGGAGCAGGGTTTACTGTGAGCACTTTCTAGATGTTTTCTCAGGCTCTGTAGTGTCTCGTGTTACTGAGGTTAAAATGCTAATTTTAAGTGTGCTTGTATATGTCTTCGAAGTAGTTACAGCTTTGATTGCGATGCAGAAACGTGTAGGATTATACATCTTGACTCTGGAAAGACAATATGCAGCTCTATCTTAGTTTTCTTCCTTGCAAAACGCTCTTTCTATTTTACTTAATAGATTATCGCATTTGGAAATTCTTTCTTCCTTCAGTGCTGCTTTTCTGTGTTCTGTTATGCTCAGATACTTGTGGATGGTGTCTATGTTTTTATGTAGGAATTTCACTCACTATGCTAAATAATGACTTTTTTTACACATTATATTTGCTCTTCTCTGTAGATTTAAGTACTATAACTTCCTTTAAATGTGTGACAACTTCATTATCATAAACAATTCGTTTTGTTCTGTACGTTTATATCTTACTGATTTCTCTCCATGTTTCTTTAGTTCTTAGAGTGACCCAACTTAGTGATCTTCTCAGTTCATGTGGATCAAGTGTCCTATAAGAAAACTGTTTTATTAAAACATGAAGAGACTGTGTAGGAGAAGCTTATCAGCTATCCTTTTAGTTGTCATAAACATTGTTTTGTTTCTTTAAAAAATGCATCCACATATCTTTAGCAGTTTCCTCACTTGCTGGACAGGTTCTGAACTGCATGCAATTCAGCATTTCCAAAGTGCTTTTTCTTGCACTTGTGAGGTCTGTACGTGCCAATAATCTGAGCCACCTGGGACTGACAGAGGCTGTTCATATCCATGCAGGATTGTTTGGGTGGTGACAAAATCCAGGCTTCCTGCATGTTTGGGTATTTTCAGCGCCATCCAATTCCACAGTGTGCTACAAGATATTTCTCAAAAGCTTCCCTCTGTTTCCATCTCTCTTCTGCCTGCTTGCTGTGTGTTGGAAGCTTTATACCATTAAGAGAATACTGAAACTGTATTTTCTCTATGGGCAGGTATACACATACTTGTGCATCAAATCAGAGCTTGCTAACATAGTTTTCTTGGAAGCTCAGGACCACTTTAGGACATGGTTTACTGTGGTCACTGGAGTTATAGTTTGTTTGTTTCTCAGTTTCATATAGTTTTTGTAAGTTTTATCCAGGTTGCTAATTATACTTTTTTTTTTTTTTTTTTAATTCCAGATTCAACAGTCGATTATTTTGTTGTTGTTATTGTTTTTTCTTTTTCTTTCATGATATTTTATTTCATTTAGGAGATCCTCATTAAGATTCTGTAAGCTGTTTTGTATTGTTTGGTTACACCATAGCAGTTGCATGCAAGGGTGATGAGAGTTCCAAAACAGTAACCAAGTGTGGAATCTGAGAAGAACTGAGTCTCAAACATGTGATGGAAAGTTGATTTTAATAGTGTAGTTAGATTGACATTTCTGTATTGGTAGAAATGTGATACCTGGCTTAAGTTATTAACATACATGTTCCATGAATTCAAGCAATAATTGCAGTTATACTGTAATTCTGTGTTGTCTTGCATAGGCGTAGATTCTTCTTTTATTTTTTTTTAAGTGCAGTAATATCCATAGTTACTGATTTCTGTATAATTTTTTCTGCCCAGTGATTGAGTTATTGCTGTTTCTCCCTACTCGTTGAAATGGATGCAGTTTTTTTTTCTCAGAGGTAGTAGGGTTTGCTTTAACAGTCAACATAGCTCCGATTTTTACTAACCTGTATGGGCACTGTCTTCCCTAATAACATTGGGTAGCTGTAGATACCCTGTGGTAATTCAAAATACAAAGGTGTCAACAAAGCTAGAGGATAGCCTTATGTTAACATTTAAAAGGCAACATTAAGACTTCTGAAGAAGACCCTGCAGTGCTTTTGATGTGAAAATAAGTGCATTAAAAGGATTAGTTAAAGTGAAAAGTATACTAAGAACCTGATTAAAGAATTGGCTCTACATTTGTTTATTTCTCTCACTGGTGTACTGAAAATCAAAGTAAGCTAACATTGTATTTTTCCTCAGAGTTCTAGACAACTTGCGTCACGATTTCATGAACAGTTTGTTGTACGTGAAGACCTAATGGGTTTGGCCATAGGCACTCATGGTGCTAATATTCAGCAAGCCAGAAAGGTCCCAGGAGTGACTGCCATTGATCTTGATGAGGATACTTGCACATTCCATATTTATGGAGAGGTAAGTTCCCTTTAGCCTTTCAAAACAAAAACAAAACAAAACCAACAAACCACACCAAAAAAGAAGGCAAAACCCCCCACGTACGTGGGAAAACAGATCTCATTTCTCTCACACATCTGTATATTTTAGGATCAAGATGCAGTGAAAAAGGCAAGAAGTTACCTTGAATTTGCTGAAGATGTCATACAAGTCCCAAGAAATTTAGTAGGTATGTCAGTTCTGGAGACTGTGTGATAATAAGGAAAAATGCATTGAACTGTGTTGTTTTCACTTTCAGAAGTGTGGCAGGGTTAAAGTTTGCAGAAGTTCTCTATGTGAAACGGTTCTACGTGGTACAAAGTCTTGGCGTCTGGGGCCTTAATTTTTTCCAGCTCCATGTGGAATTTTTATGGACGCATTTACATTCAGTACCTTATAAGAAATTAACTCACAGTTTGGTAGTTCAGGGATATCTTAAACTAAAACCAACGTTTAAATACGACGTAGAATAGTTTCTGTATTGAGCCAAAGAATTCAAATACTTCCTCTGAAGAAGTCCAGAGATGAGTTCAGCTATACAGCAGATGAATCTGCAGTCTCATATTTTCATAGTACATTTTGAATCATGTCTTTGACTTGTATTTGTCTTTTTTTCCTGTCCTTTTACACCTGAAATAAAGTTTGTTTAGAAGCAGCACTGTGGGATGAACCAAACTCCTAGTTAAGGTACCCAATGATCGAGAAAATACCCCAAAGACAATGGAATAGATTTTTAGTATCAAATACCCTGAAAAAGTCCTCAAGAGTGCATGTAACCCTTATGCATGTGGGGAAATCTTTTGATGAGCTTTTGATGCTATAAACAAAAATACATGGCTTAATTTGGTAGATAAGTAAATAAATAAAACCAGGGAAAACGTTAGAGAGTATGACTTTCCTCTAAAAACAAAGACTTCAATATGCTGCCCAGCAGTGTATGAAGCAGTGAGACAAGTACTTACTGATGTGGCACCTCAGCTTTGGAACTGGTTTAAGAACAGTCGTTCTGCCTTCCCCACTCGCTTCTGCTGGTGATAAGTAAAAATGATAAGCTGCCATCATCATTTTAATTTGAGGTTTTAATTTCTTCGTTTTTGTTTAGAATTTTGCAATGATTTTTGTTTTGGCAGTTTTTAATTTCTGCTTACCTCCTTGGCCTGGATCCTTTAGAATATAAAATTGACTGAACCATATGTTATATTCAAAATAAGATAACAAAACAACAGCAACAAAACAAAAGCAAACAAAAAACCCCCAACCAACCACAACCACTCACACATAAAACCCCCTACTTGTTACATGCAGAAAACATCTGTTATGTCTCTCCTTTAATGCTTTAATTGAATGATATGGCCTTTCCTTATTGTCTCCCAAGCAGCTCAGGTTTCAGACAGCACGTTATTTTGCTGAGGTTGTAGAGAACTAAAGTTTTCATTTTCATTGTCTCAAATGATGCAATTAGAAGGTCTTGTTCCAAAGATAAATGCATGAATTACTGGCATTAGGGTATAATTTATTTCCATTTTTATTTTTTGCTTTTTAATGATACGTAAACTATTTTCAAATACCTCTAAAAAAAGCTCAGTTTCAGAGAAGAGAACTTCAGATCTGATTCAAACTGTATCTTCAGTAGTATCAGAAAACTTCATCAACTAAAACTTTTGTCAACAAACTACGAGTGTTGCGTTGTTCTCTACCCAAAAGGTAGCGACCGTGGATGTTAGAGCACTTTTAAAGGTTTTTTTTGGGGTTTTGTGTTGTGTTTTAAATGCAACCAGCAATATTTATTTGTAAATCACCGAAGCTATTTCATACCAACAAAGCAAAGGCAAATAAGCATGCAGCATACTGAATATTTGTGTAATTGAGATGTGTAATTTCAAATAATTCTATACAAAGGTAAGACATTTGTGATTTAATTTCTTTTGCTCTCTTACACAAGCTTTGAAAAAGGAAACTATACTCCGTAACCCCAAGCTTGCTTAAACATTTTAGTTCATGGCTTGTTAACTAAATTTTGTTGTGGAGTATTAACTAATTTTTGAGGAGTTCTTGTACTGGTACTAAATACTCTTGTTTAATTACAGTCTAGTAGTACTCTCAGGTTTGGGGGAAAACCCTAAAGGTGGAATGTTCTGTATGTTCTTTCTGTAGGAAAAGTAATAGGAAAAAATGGAAAACTGATTCAGGAGATAGTGGACAAATCTGGTGTCGTAAGAGTGAGAATTGAGGCTGAAAACGATAAAAATATTCCACAGGAAGAGGTATGTTTTCAGTTAATATGTTTTTGTGTGTGTGTTAATTGGTAGCTATTTTCTAACCAGTGATAAAATAAATTCTTCTGTGTATCTTCATAGTGGTAAGATGTTCTGATTAAGGTGTGGTTTTTGTTTGGTGTTATCTCTAATTTCCTATTAACGCTTATGGGCATTTTTATATAAATTTGGCTTATCTGTGTTTGAAAAATGCTTTGTGAAACTTCTTGTTGATGCACCTTCTTAGATATTTCATTTTAATCCTGTTAGAAGCAGTGACGCTGTTTCACAGCACTTGCTAAGCTGTATATCAGCCTATGTGAAACTTACTGTTTTCATTCATTAATTTGCTTGGAGTTTGATCTCTTGGGGTTTTACCTGATTTAAATTTTGATTAGTCATTTCTTCTATTGTAAAGAAAAGCTTGTGCTTTACGTATAAGCCTCTCTTTTTAGAAATATTACCTAAATATTACCTGTCAATTGTAACCTAAATAAAAAGCAAGTCTGAGCAACATGATACACCAGGTTTGCACAGGAAGGCTGTCAGCCTTGGAAAGGGCATTCATGAAGTCTTGAACTTTGTAATGTGAGGCGGTTTTCTGTGGGGCTGTGTTGAGGGGAGAGTTCACAGGTTTGCAAGGAAAGCTTCATGCATGAAGCTTTTAACATCTCAATGCCAAAAGTTTCCTGCAATTTCCAAGGTGAAATGTGCTTCAAGAAAACTGAACTGTCTTTAGTTCACCTGGAAATCTAAACGTACCAGGTAAGGAACCTTTGCTACTTTGAATAAGATACTAAATATGGTTCTGGAACCCTTACATTTTTGCTTGAGTAGCTATTTAATCTTTTGTATTATCACTATAAAACTATTCCTGAAGACCCACAATCCAGTTTCTATCTTTCTGTAAATGGTGGCTAAGCAATTAAGGGGTTTTTTTTCTACTTTATTGGTTTTATATCTCAAAAGGTAAAATAGTACCTGTTTCAAGAATTCACTGCTGTGTCCTGTTTAATTTCTACTGATAAATTCTTGCAGCATGCAATTCTTGAACTAGCTTAATAAGCAAGAGGGTGCTGTTATTGTAGGCTAAAACTTTCAAATTTAACAACATGTCAGCCTGGAGATTAATAGGAAGGTAAAAGAGCAAGTAGTCATGGCTGCATTTAGTATGTTGGGTTTTCTTTTCTTCTTCGGGCTTGAAAAAGCTTATCTGTTGATGTTCTTCAATCCAAAATGCGGCTTTTAAAGACAAACTTAAAAGCTTTTATTACCTGCCAAGCCCTGCATTGGTACTTCCCTGTTTTACCTGTTAATGACACTGGTAACACAGGCAGTGCTTATGCTGCTTCATGTGTTAGTTGTGTCGTATCAGGAGCAACACAGAAACCTGAGATAAAAATTTGGTAGATAAGAGGTTTTGTAGGTTTATTTGTATTTCATATTTTAAATAAATTCACATTAAATTGCCACATGTGAACTTGGATACTACAGGCCTTCATTTTGTAAGGAACAGTACTTCATCTTTATATGTTAATACAGCATTGGGTTCTTTTTGTTATGACTGAAGTGTTAAATACTGCCCATAAATTTCAGGTGCGGTTTCATAACTTGCATAATTTTATAACAGGATCTTCAGGCTTTTCATCTTTTTAAAATGAGATAGGTAGTGTTTGTTATACTACTATATGTTATTTTGATATCTCAATTTCTTATGGACATAAGGTCTGCTCAGTACTCACCACTGAAACTAAGTTGGAGATTGGTACTTTTGCATTAAAGACAAAAATAAGGTCCAATAAATAAGCATTTTGACATTTTGTGTGGCTAAAATTGATATTGTTGCCAACTATTAAGAATATCAGCTGGCATTGCTGTCCCTAGAATCCACTGCTAAAAGCAACGACGAGCTGTTTCCTTAAATGCCTTTTTAAGTCAGTTGTCCTGTGATCTTTTAATAATTGATACTATGTGCTAGTTAATGCCAGTTTAGTAGAAATTTCATTGCTCTTTATCAAGTTTTATTAAATATTTATGAAACTTAAAATACCCAAGATAATAAAACGTTTCAGTCGATGATGCCTGGGGCTAAAGGATTTCTAATGCTTGTGAAAGCTAGTGTTGAGGTTTCTTAGGATTAGAATATTGTGTAGTGGTTTGGTGTTTTTTTCCTTGTTATTTAATGCAAATGCATAAGACCTAAGAAAAGTTTTCTGTACGTAAAAGAAAAAAAGCAAACCACAGAAAAAAGCAGAGACAAATTACAGACTTCTCACTCAGTCCCTCTTAGGGAACCTCAGCAAACTGTGTATGGATTGTTTTTTGAAGATATTTGTGTTTCAAATCAACTCACTTTTGCAAAAAAACCCTTTTTTGGAATGCAGTCTTGTAAAGGGTGTATATACAATGAAAATTAAAGGTGTCATTAGAGGTCAGGATGAGGTGTCAGAACAAAATTTAAGTTAACTGGGTAGGTATAGCCAGGCTCTGGGTCTGCAGTGCCGTAGGTTTCAGCAGCTGAGTGTCTGTGAGACTTTGTGGAGTACAGGAGTCAACCTCAGTCAAGCTTATGCGGTCATGGTGGGGCTGCAGCTGCGCCAAGAATCAGGTAGTTCATAGCTGGCTCAGCGGGTCCGTGTGGGCTCTGATCACACCTCTGAAATGCTGCATGGGCCTATTCTAGTGTCAGGAGTTTTGGTGTGGAAATGATCCTTTGATCTGCTCAAGTTTAGCTCTGTTTCTGGCACGCAGTGAGGCCCTTCTAGGTAGATTTCATAGTCTGCTTTGGCCTCCTAAGTTAGTCTTTAGATGTTTTCTCTCTGGGCGTCATGATTACAACTTCCACCTTTACCTTTTTCAGGTATTTGTAGAATCACTGAAAAGGTAAATGTAAGGTAGCAGTCACTACATGAAGTACTCTTTCTTTTTTGTTGTTGTTGTTTGCATTTTACAAATTGAGAGATCCTTATGAAGAACCAAGTTTTGTTTTATGACATGATGTTAATTTGATTTACTTTTTTAAAAGGTTTCTCTACTGATGTGTAGCATAAAAGAACCTGGTATGAGAGAGTTGATGTGAAGAGCAAAGGTGGTATTAATTTTCAAGGGAGGAAACCTGAAGTATTTTGAATTGACTTTTTTTTTTTCACTTGTTCAGAAAAATAAATGTTGGTGTTGTGATGCATATTATCTAAAAAATATTCTTAAAAATATTCCCTTCATGTTAAGGGAATTAGTTTGTCATCCTAGTCAACATGAAAATTTAAATACAATATTGTCTCACTTTTAAAATTATGCTTAGCCATGTTGTAAAAATTGTTTTGAAGCTTTACAGGAATATGTTTGGTTTTCTTCAGTGTTTGATGCCTCATCAATAACCATAAGACTACTGTTACTGTGTTTTAGGGAATGGTACCATTTGTGTTTGTGGGAACAAAGGACAGCATCACTAATGCGACTGTTCTTCTGGATTATCATCTTAATTATTTAAAGGTGAGGAAAATTATGCTGCATTACCATTGAAACAGTAAGATGATCAAAATCCGTTTGGGCCCCAAAGGTGGCTGAAAATTGGTGTTGTAACAGATTTTTCGGTCTAAAAAGGCTTATTGTAAAAGCCATGTTGTATTAAAAGAATCATTTATGTGGAGGATTTTTCAGAATGGAAAATACAAAGGACTGAGTAAAAATAAAAAAAAACAAATCAGAAACTGATGACAATTTTTATACAAGGAATAGTCCATGATGTGACTGCAGAGCAAGTGGCTTCTATGCAGAGATCTTTTATACAGTGGGCATTTCATTCTAAAACCCTGAACTCCTGTAGATAATTGACATTTCATACTTGAGGATGTTTTGTAGGTGATTCAGCTTTGTGTTGCGTTTGCCCCTTTGTGCTATAACTTCATTAGTAGTCTGCAGTGCTTGTCTTTTGTATAGGGAGAAAAAAATACCCCACACTATTACTTATAGTTGCTTCTGCTTTATAGGTGTTACGGCAGATGCTTGATCTTAGATGGCAGGGCCAGATGCTAACAGTAGGGACTGCTTTGAGTGAACTGTATCTTTTCTGAAACCTCCAGACCATTAATGATTTGATACATATCCAGTCTGTGCAGTAGCTATCATTGAATCTTCTAGAGTGCTAAAATCTCTGTACGCAACTGAAAGAAACTTCTCAGTACAGTGATCAGAGGAATTAGAAGAAATTACTTTGTTTCCTTAATTACCTACTGACTATCTATACCTTTTAATCCTGCTTGTTGAGCACTTGAATTTATCAGTATTTTGGAGCAAAGATACAGCAGTTCTGCAGCTATCATGTACTAGAGGCAGAGAAGGACCACTTGAAAGCTAGTACTAAAAATCAATCTCCTTTCTTGTATGCTCACTATTATTTCAGAAGATATTTCTGGCTTAACTTCTTTGGCCACCTTGAGTGGGTACTTACATGTGAGTTGGTACTTAAATGGGTACTGACTAAGTGGAAAGTGCTTAATAGCCAGCAAGGGATGTGAAGGGCAACAAGAAGGGCTTCTGCAGGTCTACTGGCAGCAAAAGGAATACTACAGAAAATGCAGGCTCACTGCTGAGTGGAGTAGGGAACTTGGTCACAAAGGACAAGGATGAAGTACTGAATATCATCTTCACTTTGTGTATTGGTAAGATTTATCCTAAGAAATGCCAGGCCCTTGAATCCACTGGGAGAATCTGGAGAAATGAAGACATACCCTTCCTAAAAGAAGATTGAATTCGGGAACATCCGAGGAGGGGGGGAGCCAAAACAAACAAACAAAAAAACCATACACAAAAAAGAAACATGCAAGTCAGTGGGGCTTGGTGGGACTCTGGCTGCTGACATATCTCCTCTTTGTCCTTGCTGGAGTAGGTGACCTCCAGCAGTCCCTTCCAACATCACACTGAAACTTTCATTTAAACAAAAAAGCTGCCACTTGTTGATGTAGCTAGAAAACATCTCAAACTGACAAAAGTACTCCCTTAATGTGTGTCATTGTAGATAATTGTTTGTGTTTATCTCTTTTATTAGTTATGTGTGGTAAAAATTCTGTTTGCTGGCTGTTTTTCTATGCCTGAGTTAAAGCACTTTGCTCTCTATGCTTTTATGCTTCCTCACTTCCCTGGTGTTATTTGTTATAATTAAGTAGAATTTAACAGCAGTGTAACCTCTAACCCTTTTTATGAAACAGTGCTATTACACTGTAATTGTTAAATAACTTTGATATTTGTTATGTGCAACAGTGTAAGAAGCTTGTGTTGTAATCTAAAAAGTTTAAATTATGTCGTTGGAATGCTAAAAATGGATCATATTACTGTATTCAAAAATAAAGAAATGCTAATTTCTCTGTTTAAAGAACAATTAACTTCCTTAAGAGTAAAGAGCTCATAAATGTAATACTGAAGTATAGTTTATTGTGTCTCCTGAAAACAGTTGATCTGAGTGCTTTTTCTTGATATATCTAGTTTAAACAAACCTAAACTTGCCAACTGTGCCACAGGGAGAATTGTATTGGTAACAAACAGATTTGAGCATTTGAAATATTTCTTTCTTAGTAGACAAATTATTTTCAAAGCTCAATTACTATATTTAAGTATTAAATGGATTATTAGTGGCAATACTGACATGCTGTTTCTTTCTGAGAACTGCCTGTCTGTACATTCAGGTGATTAAATATTGGTGACATCTGACTTGCTGTGCTTGTGTTTGTGTAGGAAGTGGACCAGCTGCGTTTGGAAAGATTGCAAATTGATGAGCAGCTTCGACAGATTGGAGCTACTTCTAGGCCACCATCAAATCGCACAGATAAGGAAAAAGGGTACATGGCTGATGATGGGCCAGGACTCGGCCGGGGTAGTCGGCCTTACAGAAACAGAGGCCACAGCAGACGCGGTCCAGGTTATGCTTCAGGTACGCAACTACAAGTGCACTCGCAGTTTCAAGAGTGGCCTGTTGGTCTTTTGATTTATTCAAAAAGACTGGACTTGGAAACAGAGCTCTTAAACCAAGTTTAGTTAATAGTGAATATTATTATTTGAAGACTATATGGAGCTTTATGCTGTAGAAGATACTCTGAAGTAAAATGTAGTGCTTATATGTAATGTAAACTTATTTCCACGCAATTCCTGTCTCTTAGAGAATGCTGATGTCTTCTACCGTATGAACTTTTCAGGGCAAGGTTTGTTATTTTATCTATATTCAAACAATTAAAGCTTCACTTTTCATTTGCACCTGTAAAAGGCTATCTTAATGTAAATATTTATAAGTGAAAATATTGTGTAGCTGAGTGGAAAAGCTATTTTCCTCATATTAAATTGAACTTTAGTGTTTTTACTAGAAGAGCATAGTCACCAAAATGTAGGGTTACACTTTAAAACCTTGTATAATTCACTAATGAGTAGTTTTCAGGTTGGTGCTTCTTCAGAGTGATCTATTACTTCATTATCCATAACACAGATCAGCTGGTGTTTGTCCTCACTGAAAGGCCTGTAGCATGGACTTGATAAGACAGCTTACTTTCTACATAATATGAAATTAATGTTTTTGTGCTGAAGCCCTTTTGCTGTTTCTGAAGATGTGATTTCAACTGGCTAATGACAGGGTTATAGGAGGGAAAACTGGGGAAAAGAACCAGCTTTTAGCAGTGAAGGTGATCTGTTAACTGGAAAAATGGTAATGGACAGTTACTTTGGATTTGATACATTTCTAGCCTTCTCAGTTCCCTGCTTTTGTAGTGTGTGTTACAGGCTGTTTCATTATGGATTTTTTTCTTCCTTTTCATTGAGTTGTGGTAAGGGGAGACAGGGCAGGTTATATGCAGTGAGTTTTAGAAATATGAAAGGCTAGTCTATTAGACTACTTACTTAGATTCAATAGTATATTGGTAGGCTGAGAACACCAAGTAGCTTAATTATTTTACATTAAGTGCACTTCTAACTTGTATTTGTTTGTTTGACTTATTTAAGAAGTAATGTGTATTATACACATTTCTGTATTAAGTATGTTATAGAGATTGGGACGCAAAGATCCCAGAACTGTTTACTTTCAATATTTTTTCATTATACTGTAGTACTTTCATGCTAAGCTACACTGGCATGTTTGGATTTCTTTTCATCCTCTTGATAGGAACTAATTCTGAAGCATCAAATGCTTCTGAAACAGAATCTGATCACAGAGATGAACTTAGCGATTGGTCGGCAGCCCCAGCAGAAGAGGAGCGAGACAACTACCTTCGTAGAGGAGACGGGCGAAGACGTGGTGGTGGTGCAAGAGGGCAAGGAGGGAGGGGTCGTGGAGGATTCAAAGGTAAATGTAGGCTCAATTTTGAAAAAGAGGTCAGTGTTGGAATCCTTAAGCAAACTCACTTCCATCAGCGGACAGTCTCTTTTGAACTGATGGTTTTAAACACTGTGGTTTTGTCTAATTTGATTAACACCTGACAAAAGTTTCCTTAGTGATTCCTGGCCCACAGTTTAAGAATGGTTGTTATGTTATTAAGAATATTTGTTTAATGTTATTCAGCCTGAAAATTTTGAAATATTTTCCTATTATGCTTGCATAAATTTTAAGTAAAATAAGAACATATGCCCTCGTCGAACAACTTAGTTGATTAATTCTTCTTACAGGAAATGATGAACAGTCACGAACAGATAACCGTCAGCGTAACTCAAGAGATGCAAAAGGGAGAACAGCAGATGGATCTCTTGAGGTAATTTTTCTCTTATTGGAACTCTGTAATGTTTAAAAATGCATAAGTATTAAATACTGACATTGAAGTCCTCAAAGCTACAAGTGACATAGACTTATGGTTCCCTTTTGCCTGTTCAGATCTACAAGAGTTTTGTGTCATTTTGTAACATATATGCAGGAATCTCAGTATAACAAGTTATGTAAAGATGCAACTTCGTAATGTTAGCTTAGCTCTCCCTTTGGTTGGAACTCTGATCATGAGTCCCAAGGATTTACTAACCAGCTTGATTTCAGTCTTTGTTCTTACTAGCTTTTTTTTTTTAGCTTATATTTCTTACTGCGTTGTGTCTTGTTCTCTGTCGCCTATATGCCTGAGGGAGGAGAATCGTTAACGCTTTTTATAAAGAGAGTGTGTTGTAGCCAGAATCTTCAGAGTAAGAAAGATTAAACTTCAGAAACTACCTTCACTACTAAATGAAACATTTACAATTGAAGGCTATGCAATCTAGAAAGTAAGTTAAAAATACACATCAAGAAACTGTTCAAGTCATATTGAAATATTTTATAACCTTAAATGATTTGTAGTATTTTATAAAGATATTTTTACTTTTTAAGTATGTTCTGTTGCATAAAGTTTTTCAGGCTGATATTTTCTGCATATACACAGAGTTTCCCCACATGGAAACTATTCTTATTTCAAATGATAACAGGCAAACCTTCCACCATCTCTTACTGCATAGGATGAGTTATGTTGTGAGGAAGAAATAGGAGCTGCTGCAAGCGGCTGCCTTCTGTGTGGCATTACCAGGAGCTGGTTCTGATGGGAGATTGAGATGGCTCTTGGTTTGGTGTTAGAAAACCTGCTGAAAAAAGAAGGGGGAAAAATTGGAACAAGTGGCCAAATGCTTAGTTTTCCAAGTGGGAGTGCTCAATTTGAAAGTATAGTACTCGAATATGCATCTGAAATGCAAGCAGTTGACGTGCCAAAGATATTTTCTATTTTTTATAGTTAATCAGTAATTAACTTAGAAAGTTTTAAGTAGACAATGCAAAACTGCAGTGCTGAAAAAGAAAGGCACGTTATCAACAAGTCTTTTTTTTCTGTTGCTCTGAGATTTGGATGAGATACTTTATATGAAAATAAGCATTTGTGTATTGTAGAAACCTGACTGATCTAGTTGTAAAAACCTTGTAATATTTCAAGGAGTAAGGACTTACCCTCTTTACAAGCATAAAAATTTTGCTTTCAAATTGCTTTTTTTCAATTTTTTATTTTTATGACCACTTAAAAAGACCTCAGAAATCTGTTTAGTCAATTAAATGAGGCATTTTTTCAAATTCAAAAGTAGATTTTTTTTGAGTGTTCATATCATTTCATGAGCAGCTTTTCTGTATTCTTTTTTTTTTTCAAAAAAAATGTTTATACGTGTATACAACAAGTAGAAAGTCAAATTATTTAAAGGAAATGGTGCTGTTAGTTCTTCAGTGTTCTCTTGCATGAACACACAGGAAAATGTAGCTTCCAAGTTTAGGTGAACGGGAGGTTTTTGGGGTTTAGGTCACAAGTATGTGGCATTTTTGAACAGAAAAAAATGCACACACTCTCCATTTCAGCTTGGATACATTTAACAAAGCCATAAGGGTGTGCAACCCTTTAAATATTCTGACTATTTAGTAAATAGTCCTCCTCCCAGGCTGCCAAGGTAGCACATGCCTAAGGGATGGATGGAAGGAAGAGGGTGCTTTATATAACTCTAACTTGTTCCAGATCAGAATTGACTGCAATAATGAAAGGAGTGTCCACACTAAAACATTACAGAATACCTCCAGTGAAGGTAGTCGGCTGCGCACGGGTAAAGAACGTAACCAGAAGAAAGAGAAAACGGACAGCGCAGATGGTCAACAGCCGCTGGTGAATGGAGTACCCTAAACTGCATAATTCCGAAGTCATATTTCCTATACTGTTTCAGTAATTCCTATTCCATGTTAGAGAAACTTGTTAGGCCAAAGACAAATAGTAGGCGAGACGGCGCAGGGCATGAAATGAACATGTGTTCTCTGTTAGCCTTTTTTAACATCAACAGTATGCAGTTGTTTTCAGAATAAGAAGTTATTCAATATTTGCATAAAAATATCTGAATTTCCGAAAATCGCTTTCAAGTACATATTGCAGTTCAAACGATGAAAGATTCTTTTTTTGTTTGTTTTAAAAATACTGAGCTGTGCATTGGTAAACTTTCTGTTCAGTTGTACCATTTTAACACATCGGGTCAAATTCACTGCTCAATTTCAATTTTCAGAATAAATAGTGTTTGCAGTAATCAAATTGGCTTCTGTTTTCAATCTAACTTACAAGTTCTTCATGAAATGCTATGTCGTTTTATGTCCTGTGTCAGTTCACATTCTGGTCCACCTTTTTCAATATTTTAGTGGACCCTGAAATATGTGTGATGTAACAATTGTCATTTCCATTAGCAAAAAAAGTTGTATGATCTGTGCCTTTTTTATATCTTGGCAGGTAGGAATATTATATTTGGATGCAGATATCAGGGAAGATGAGTTGGTAACACTAAATGTAAAATATATGTAGCAATCCTTGTCAGACGTTAGTACTTTATAGACAAGTGCATGCTTTCCATAATTTTTTCCTTACATAAACATTGAGTTAGGCAGTTCTAAGAATAGGAGATTTATTTTGCACTGAAGATTTGGCAAATAGTGTTATTGAAAAAGGGGTGTAATTTTTTTTCTTTGTAGGCAGTACGGAAGCTTTTTTTTAAAAAAAAAATAATAAAAAAAATAAAAACCTTTCCATTGTGGAAAACTAAAATTCATTGTT
Organism: Nesoenas mayeri; assembly: GCF_963082525.1. Classification (NCBI taxonomy): domain Eukaryota; kingdom Metazoa; phylum Chordata; class Aves; order Columbiformes; family Columbidae; genus Nesoenas; species Nesoenas mayeri. The sequence goes on along the minus strand of NC_137550.1, from coordinate 16,403,020 downwards.
ACTGAGGGAACAAGTGTAACATGTTCACAAAATAGTCATGTGTGCCTGCTATTTGGCCAGACGACCAGTTTAAACGCTGATGTTTTTCATCCTCCCCAAATGTTTTTGTTAATTCCTTATTTTAATTTGGGAACTGTTCTCAGGAGAGGTGGGAAGAGAATCACCATGTGTAGTGCCCTGGTACAGCAGTGCGAGAGATTGGACGTAGAACAAAAATACATCGTATTTTGAGGTACAAGGTCTGAATTAACGGCCAATTGGAAGGTGTCGCAGAATCCAATCCAAAGTGGAGTTGTACACCAGGGAAGGGTGGGCAGTGGTGGGAGGAGCTGTGCTTGCTTGTGTTTCCGATCGTACGTTAAACTTGGCAAAACTGTATAAGGACCTTTATTTTAATCCATTTTTATTGAGATTGCTCCAGAAGGAGAGCCACTGTTTATGGACAGAGTTGTACAAACTTGACCTTGCCTCTGATGTGTTTTGTGAGTTTTGTTTCTTTGCTCTTTTCATTCTTTTTGTTTCTTCCTTGCATACAGGTGAGCATACTAAAAATGGCAACGAACTGCACATGAGTTAACGAATATAAAAATGTCTTAAAAAGTATTGCCAAACATTAATGTTGATTTCTAGTTATTTATTTTGGGAATGTATAGTATTTGAAAACAGAAATTGGTACCTTGAACACATCATCTGTAAGCTGTTTGGTTTAAAATACTGTAGATAATTAACCAAGGTAGACTGACCTTGTAATGTAACTGCTCTTGGGCAATATTCTCTGTACATATTAGCTGCGACAGATTGGATTTTATGTTGACATTTGTTTGGTTATAGTGCAATATATTTTGTATGCAAGCAGTTTCAATAAAGTTTGATCTTCCTCTGCTAACTGATGTTGATGCAATCCTTATAAATGATTGCTTTTAAAAATCTCAGAGTGGAGAGAAAGTGTTTCTTTGTTTAGACTTTAATTGTAGCCATTGTTTACTTACACATTATAGAAGACTTCTAAAATATTACTGTTTTCAAAACTATGGCACATAATGCTCAAGACAACGCAATCTAAATATTAAATGGTACAGTACCTGTTGAGTTGTCACACTACATGCACTATATTTCTCACATTCAGTGGTTGAATTCACTAAGGTGCTAACTAGGTTAAATGTGAAATTACTAAATTACAGTTGGACTAATTAGCTGCATTCCATTTTCAAGTGCATTTTGGGGTTATGACCTTTTTCAGTATTTGTGTGCTTAACATGTATCCCTTTCAATTCAAATTCCAGTGTTTTTAAATGTTATTAAATTTCAAGAAATTAAACTGTGAATCTAAATGTACAATTTTATTTTGAAAAGTCATGTTGTTTCGAAACTTAAAAGTGCAACAAATTGTCTGATGCTTGAGTTCAGGTCTGTCCTATTGGTAACTTATAAAGTATGGTCTAATGAATTAAAATTATTTTTAAAATAAAGTTCTTTAAAAAGAGTGAGAGGTATTTGTGAATGATGCCAAGGTCTAGATTCAATAGTGTAAAGCGCAAAGACTGTGAATTAACAAATACTTATCAAAACAGCAATTTTGTTTCCTTTCTTTACTAAGTGCATTTTTGGTAATGATGATGGATTAGGATTTTCAGAGTTGGTAAAAAAACCTTACCTTTTTGAAACATAGTTAAAAATCTCTCCTTTATGAGCATTCATGAGTTCAAGAACCAAACAGGTTTAGTTTCTTGAATACAGAAATTGTTTAAATTACATAGTAATAGATTAACTTTCTCAGCCCTATGTGTCTCTAATATCAACAATTTTGTACCAGTCTTTCAACAAGCCAGAAACAACATTAAGTGCTACACTACTGAGTGGAGACGCTGTGTTCTTCGTAGTAGCACTTACTGTGAAAGAGAACTTGTTTTCCTGAACTGCAGTAGGTTTCTCTGCAAAACCCATCAGTATTAAATATTAAAAGGGAATAGATTAATTCGTTTCCAGTGGGAATTCCTCAGTCACTTCAGGAACCCTGCTGCCTTGTTCCCATAAGCAGCATTCTGTATTAATCTGCGAGCCAAAAGATGGGTCTCATTTTTTTAGCCCATGCATTGTTAAAGATTTTAGTCTATTTCCAGAAACAGTAGGATTTGTAGTGGAATATCTGTTCTGAGGGTGCGGGGAGATGTTGATGTTGGTTCTGGTGGCTACTTTAAAGAATTTTTTTCAAGTGAGAAGGCTTAGCTTGATGTAGTTTCCTTTGTAGTTTCTAATAAGCTTTTTTCTCATTCACTTGGACTTACTGGTACTTACATTTTCATCCTAAAAGACACTAGTGAAAGTCTTTTCCAGCCAGATTCACATCTGTGAAAATCAGGGCGACCACAAAAAACTTAATACCTTAATGGTGTGAGACACCATTGTATATGTTACGAAAAGTGAGGTTAGTTCTGAGGTAAGTGTTCTGAATAGATTCCAGTTTGATGGGCAAGGGTTTCCTTGCCGGAGTTTCACTAGGCTGATGTGCGGTGCAGCTTTCTCACCGCACTTCTGTGCTGCCTTCACCATGGGAAGGGTTGGATTTACTGCCCACTGTTCTGAACCAGCGCGAGTCTCTCACAGCAGCTTGTGAATATTTTGCCTTCATTGGGGGGATGAATCTCTTTTTCTACTCCTTTTTTTTAAGGTATTTCCCATGTCTGTCACTCCTTTCATGGTTATGAAGATCATCTATCTTGAACAATTTGTGATGGAGATAAATAATTGCTACCGAACCATGAATATGAATTAGTCATCACTATTCTTGTGTTTTAAAATTTCTTTATGATAAACTTCAAGGTATTAATTTTTGTGTGGATAAAAAAGAGCAACAATCATACATGATTGTTTTGTGTTTCTGCTGAGGGTTCAGTGGGACAAGACTTTCTTACATTTGTTGCTCTGAATATATGAAACTGATTCCAAATAAAGGCAGTTGATTTAAAGCAGAAAAAAAGATCTATGGATGTAGTCTGTATAAATGACTGGGAACTTGGCTGTTGCACAGATGGCATAACAAAGAGTTGTTTGGGGTATTGGATGTGCTCAAGCTGAGCCTTAAGTACAGACCATGGTTACAGCAAGGAGAGCCAACAGTCCGAAACTTAATTAAAAGAAAATCAAGTGGTCAACGTAAAAAGTGGAGGCAGTTTAGTCAGATGATGGGCAGTCTGAAAGGTCCCGTATTTGTGCAGCAGAATGCATTGTGCTGTATGCACCGTTCTACGGGAATAATTGGTGTGGAGAATCTTAACAGCGTGTGGGGCCTTATGCTTCAGAAAATGAAGACTGACTGTTCTGTGGTGGACGTTTCTAAGTGTCTTCTCATTGGTACTATTGAGAATGGCTGTGTGTAGTGAAACAATGAAAGTCAAGATACTGTATATTGTTCCTTATATTAGCAAGCTAATGCTGCATACAAGTTAGGTTAGAGAGTCACCTTTTAAACTCATTACTCAATTGAAACAGGAAAACAAAACATTTTTATGTGAATATATAGCTTTTTTAAAAGATAATTTATCTTTTTGAATGGTTGTTGTAGCCTACTCTGTTTTCTAGAACATAACGAACTGCTTTAGGCAGCTCAGCTGTTTGGAGAACTGCTGATTTTGGGGGAATCTCTGTTAACTTTAGGTTTCAATATTTTTTAAAACCCTCTTTCTAGTCTATTCAAAGAGCCTTTCCTTAGGAATGGAGATGGCTAAGAAAGTGTGGGTCAGACTGTGCTTTTGCTTCAAGTGTGCAGAAACTTGGTTAACCCAACAGATGATCCTCTTACCTAATTAATTCACATTTAATGGGTTATTGGGAAGCTCAGACTTAAACACTCTGACCAAACTTTGTCTGTTCTGAGGGGAATGTGTTTTGGTGTCCTGAGGTATCTATTAGTGCTCTGCAGAGTTAGGTGGTGGTTCTGGAGTACGATTGGTAATACCATGAACACGGTTTTATCTTAGTGAATTAAAAGACTTAAGAGGCTTTGTTAACACTCTTTGGGAAGGACTTATTTTTATTTCTTTATTTTTTCCAACCACATATACAGCTTTTTTCTGGCCCCTAAGCTGTGTTTCTCACATCTGTACCGTGGATTCTGAGCTGTATCATAGTAACAGGGAGCCCACTGTGATGAGCTTTGATTCCACGTCGTTGTGCAGAGCAAGTCTGTAGTTGCTGTGTCTGAACAGCTGTGCACTCCCAGCAAAAATAGTATGTAATAGAGAAAACTAGAGTTTTTTCTTTATCTCCCTTGTTTTCTTTCTCCCAGGAGGTTCTTTCCTCTTCCCAGTTTATCCTGGATGGCATTAGAGTGTAATAGGTATACCAGAAAATGATTGCTGTCCTCTTAAAATATCATTTTACATTTAATTACCAAAGCAAAGTTTCTCTGTGGGACAGCTGGCATTTGTATATTACTCAACAGGTACATTCTAATGGCAGGAAAGCCTCCTCGTTTAGCAGGAGGAGGGCAGAGAGAACAGACCTTTCAAAGCCTGATTCCTGTGTATGTTTTTAGCTAAAAGTGATCTTTTAAGTGTAGTCTCTATTAATAAGATGACTCCATTTAAGCTCCCTGTAAATGAATCATTTCCTCAAAATCACTTGCTGAAAAAACCAAAAATTACTGGGTTTGGGCACCACCTTTATGCAAAAAAAAAAAAGGCATCCTGCTCTGTGCAGCGATTTGCTGTCATGTTCTAATTCATAAATACAAAGTTACGATCATAATGTGTTTTATGTGTAAGCACATACCTATTATTCCTGTTGGTTTTATTGCAGTAATGCTGCTAATTGACACTCATCTAGCGTGGAACTCGGTGGTGCTGATACTGCTTTGCAGCATCAATTCGAGTGAGTATTGCAAGGGGAAAAGCATTTTCATCGGAGCAGCGAGTACTGTTATTATCAAGAAGTTAAGATTAAAAGTTTGTCTTGGTAATGATTGAAAAATACTGAAAAATACTACCAAGAGATCTGAGCACTCCAGATAGGGTCAGTCCTGGCACTTAAAAACAGCAGAATGTAGTTCCCATTTCCCTCATTGTGCATCTACATGAGAAATACATACTGCTTGGTTTATCCCTGGCAGTGTATCTTGCTTTTGTTTACCTTTGATTCTAGATTCTTCTATTTCTTTCCCCACTTTTCCTCCAATGTACAGTTCAGTGTTCCTATAATCTGCTAAGATGTGATGTATTTGCTTACTACAGTAGATGGCCCAAAATAGTTAGCAAAGATTTTTGACTCCTATCTTGCACCAGAAGTTAAATTGCGTCATCTGATGTGGAAAGGATCAGCCCATACATGAAACGTAGGATTTCACGTTTGGATCCAATGGATCCATTGCATTGGATCCTTCAGGCGTCAATAACCAGACTTGAGACACGACCTTTGGAGAGCTTGGTGAAAGGCTCTCGCTTGCTGCAAGTGTCATTGGCAAACATTGCTGCAATATCCAGATGCCAAAGTCGTTCTGGTTAAAAACAAAAGGCAAAACCATTTTTGCAGTGTGTTTATGTGTGTGAGGTATAATGTAGATATAAATGTGATTAATCTTACACGAGAGAGCGACGTGTAGGACAGCCATGGTCATATATTCAAATAATTCTTGTCAAACCGATTGTCAGGTACCTCATCTCATGAACTTCCTGCAAAATCATTACAAAATCTTTAACATTTTCTGTTCTGTCTCGATTAGTGGTGGGGAGGGGACCGTGACATAACCGTCAGTGTGAACTTTGCTGGTCACTTTTCTGTTACACGTTAGTCTTGGATTCCCTATTTTGACATTTAACTCTCCCTGCTCTGAAGCTGCTTCTTTTCAAGTGAGTCTTATAGGGCACAGAAGAGCCCAGTGGAGCACCAGGGCAAAGGGGATTTATCCCCCTGATGCTGCCAGCTGAAGAATCACGGTCAATACCTTAGTTTTTGGTTCGGCCCTGATACCCCTTCTGTTCACAAGGAACTATAAAACCATGAAATGTCTTTCGATAAATTCCGTCACTGAAAGCTGTTTTCTCTCATATGGAGAGAGAAAAGGCAAACAAGATGACTGGGTGGTATGGGGGTGGGGTTTTTTTGGTTTGATTTTGTTTGGTTGTGTGGTGGGTTTTTTTGTATTTTTGGGGTTTTTTTTCTTGATTGCCAGCTGCAATTTGCACTTGTGGTTTCATTAAAAAGAGATGTGATGAGATCTTTGAGTAGTGTAAATGAAAGGTGAGCAAGAAGTCCCAGACCTATGGATCACTACAGTTTGCAAAAATACTCCAGTACCTCTATATTCAGGGGTGTTTTGCTCTTTTCTACACAACCTACACACTGTAGGTCTCAGTCTGGGCTGGGTGGATGTTTGGTTGTATGTGGTAAAGCTGCCTTTTACCAGTTCTGTGTCTCAGTTAGGTTTTCAGTTAGATCTTTAAAATAAAGGCTGAAAGTTCTGCTTGTATATATAAGAAAAATACACCCATAGATATAACCCCGAGTTTTCATATAACATGCACCTTATAGGTGAAACAGTACAGCTTTTCATCTTAACAATTTCCACCTGAATGTATTTAAATTTCACAGCTTTAGTTCCTTACTCATTGTGGTTCATGAAGCAATTTGAAGTAATAGAACTGAACACAACAGGAAGACATCTGTGCTTAACCTTGCTAGCCATCAGTAGTCACAATTCATAATGACTATAAATGCCTTCAGAATGGAAGATAATCAGTATGAAAATGTCATTGCATTTAGTTAATTATGGATATTTTGATGCTAATGAGCTAATCATTATGAGCTTTCAGGTTTTGCACAGCAAACTCTGAATGTTTCAGAAAAAGGTGAAGTGTTACCCAGCCATCTCCAAATGAAACTGCAAGAGTCGTTTGACACTGTCAAAACCTTCTTCAGGCCAGTGAGTGAGTGTCACTTCAGCACCACGGCATCATTTCTCTTCCCTTTCCCCTTTGTCTGCCCCACTTCCAGTCCACCCTCATGCATTTAGTGTATTTAAAACCCTCAGTCCAGTACTGCAAAGCTTGATAGATCTCTTCAAAATGGCATTGTTAAACTCCCCTTTGGAGCAATCATAAATTGACTTTCATTGCGTTACTACAAAACCCTTCATCATCAATTATGTGATTGTGCTGGAAATGCTGGACAGTTCGGCTTAGGATCCACCTTGCCAAGCTTTGTTTTATCTGACCTGGACCAGCTTTCTAGTCTTCCCATGAACACATAGGAATAAAAGAGCAATTTGGCACATCCTAAGTTAAGGATTTTATCCCACAGTAGTGTCTCTGCCACCTCTACTGCCTAAGGAAGGCTCCATGGCCATAAGCTTAGACCAAACCACTCACCTTTTGGACTGCTGAAGTTAAATGACAAGAAAAACATTATTGCATAAAATTATCACAATGCTAATTTGCTAATATCAATAGCAAATTGCAATAGCAAATGATACCTATGAATACAGAAAGGGCTTGGTCTGTACAAAATTGCAAGTGCACTCCAACATCGGAGCTGCTGGAACCAAATGGTGTTTTGCTGTGGCTGAGAAAGTGTCATGTAAGGGATGAGATACCAAGTTTTACAGGAATTGAATACAAGTAGACATCTACTATTTATAACTGTCTTATGTGTTCAAGCCCTTCCCACAGAGGATCTCATTATTATCAATTAATCTTTTATTAAATAGCAAATTTTTAAAATGGCTTAAATATTCTGTTCAATAACTGGGTTGGATATCCTAGGGCTTTGTTCCTATGAGCTGATTTTTCAGCTGTAGTGCCAGAGAGATCTAGAGCTGCAATATGTTCTATGGTGGGCCCTTAAAGAAAAGAGTCTTACATTTCTGTTGAATTTTTAAAATTTGAAACACTTCAGTCAAAAACTGGAGTTTGTCTTTCCCACTTAACAAATGTAAGTACAAAAAAGGGTCCCAATGGCGTTTAGATTTGGGGTTGTAGATATTTACTGAAATAAATTACATCAGATTTTACATGACATGATTACTGGGGACACCAAAAGGACAACTTCCCTCTACCGGAGCATTGTTCTGCAATAGAGATCTTACATATTATTTCTCTTTTTGAAGCGTGCCGTTACAGAGATGAGCAAGTCTTAATTCCTTGTAACCTAGGAGAGGGCCTTAACAAAACCGAATGCTTGAAAAATAAATGTTGTCCTTCCAAAACCAGCCATGACCTGACCTGTTACATGCCATTCAATGACAGTAAGTATACTTTGTGAATTACTGCCTCCTAGGCCGATGCTACTTTGGGTGATTTTCATTTCTCTTTCTTCCTTTAGTTTTTCAGGTCACCACTCTTTTCAAAGTGTAAGCTTGCATTTATTTCTGCATATATAATAATACAGAAAACAAATAACTGATAAAGCATTAGCTGGATATCATGCCAACCCTGCCACAAGCAAGGAACAAGTAATGCAAATAAACATAGTGCAAAGAATGGAGTGAAGGCTTTATTTGTGGATAGTGGAGTTTAATCCAAAGTATTAGTGACTCTGTGGAAAGTGCTATGAAGAAAAAGTGAAGGAACTGGATATATGTAGTTTGGTGCAGAAGAGGTTGATTGGTTATTTAATAGTTACTGAAGCCTGTTTAGAAGGGCAGTTACTAACATGAGGAAGCCACGAATTCTTCTTGGTTGAACCAGGTGATATAACAAGTGGGAATTGCCACTAAGTGATGCTTCGTAAATTTAGCTCTAAAATTAGGGGAAAAAAATCATTAGGAAAGTCGTGCATCTCTAGACAAATCATCAGACAAGTGGAGGAGTCGCCAGCCTTGGAGGTTTTCAAGACTTGGCTGGACAAAGACAACTTACTTGACCTCATGTTGGAGGTGGCCTTGCTTCAGGGAGAAGGTTGTTCTACCTGGGGAGCAGAAATCTTACAAGCAAAATTTCTGTGGTTCTGTGTTCTCAAATTCTAGCCTTAACATAATATTTTACTTTCCTTTTTCCTTTGAGCATACACTTGGTGTACATGATTGTTTTTTCCTCATGTGAAAGAATGCAGCAAACTCTTTTTGTACGTCCAAACCTTGCACATAACTCCATTTTGTTAAAAGGGCTGAATCAAATCTACATTTTTTGTCGTAACTTTTTTCCCATTTGTGCAGCTTTGTATAAATAGTTATTGCTTTTCACAGTGAACTTACTTAACAAACTGAAAAATGGAAAATTTTAGAGGCTTTTTATTTGACACAGAATTATTTGGTTTGGAAGGGACCTCTCAGGACCATATAGTCCAATCCTCCCTGCTCAAGCCAAGTCAGCTACAACAGTTTTCCCAGTTTCCCAAAACTTCCAGTCAGGTTTTGAATATGTCTGAGGATAGAGACTGGAGAACCTCTCTGGGCAACCTGTTCCAGAGTTTACTGTTTGAACCCTCGCAGTTAAATAAATAGATAATATCATGTTCAGGTGGGATTTCACATCTTGGTTTGTTTCCTCTGCCTCATGTCCTGACACTAGACATATATCTCATGGTTTTCTCTTAAGAAAATGTCAAGGTATTAGAGCGATATTTGGAAATTCATCATAGACTTAAATAGGGAAAAAGCCAAATATTACCATGTTGTGTTTAACACAGTGACTCCTGTTACATTGTATCCTTTTTTTTCACCAACAATTAAGACAGAATTGTTTTCAGACACACGCAATCTTGCTAAAAGTGGATGTTAAGTTAGCAAAAAGAAACCATAATCTAGAGCTTAATGGTTTAGGTCTTCCTGGTATAACTCAGCATACTTCCTTTGCTTTCAGAGACTATATCCAATTTCAGAAGAGCTCAATTAATACCAATATGAAACCCCCGAGGGAATACTTGTAAGCTACCATGAATTCACTTTCTGCTTGTTCGTGCTTGCTCAGAAGCAAGCAGGGCTCAGGATCAAGCTTTGAAACTGTTCTTGTAGCCGAGCAGCTTCCCATTCCAGTGCTGGGGCAGCTGTAATTGCTACTAGCAAGATAACTTGTGATAGACAGAAGTACTGTTCAGCGTGGGGCCATCAGAATCTGTTTATTAGGGGCATACTGTAGAAAGAAAATGTCTAAATAATATTCCCTACTTGGGCCTATATATATCATATATGTATATGAATATATATGTAAAAGACATTTCACTATAGCAAGAGGAAAAGCTGTATAGTGAAAGATATAACTCTTCTGCACATTTTTAGGACAGATACTCAAGCAAACATTAAAATTAAGTATTCAGCCTTAACTGCTTGTTTTTTCATTCCGCTTAAGCTTTTATTGTTTAGACATTAATATCAAGTGCTGACTATTATACAGAATTATTTGTTCATAGATTAATTAGCTACTTGAATGCTTCTGGATGCACAACATATGTCTAAAGAAAATACAAACACTGCCCTGGGAGCACATGTAGGAATCTGTTGACAAAATAGGAGCACTTGGTAGATATTAGACTCATGGCACCTATGTTTCTGGAAGGCAGTCCCAGGCTTGGGTCACAACAGTCCTAGGCTTGGGTCACAACAATCCTAGGCTTGGGTCACAACAACCCCAGGTAGCACTACAGGCTTGGGGAAAAGTGGCTGGAAAGCTGCCTGGTGGAAAAGGACCTGGGGGTGTTTTTTAACATGAACCTCTCTTTGAGGCCGGTCTCTGTCATCTTCACCTCAATGTATGTCTCAGAATGATTCATAACTAATGCAAACTTCTGCTGACTCTACAGATATACAACTGATATTTCGAGTGCTTGTGCTTGCAGCAGGAGGATTTTTGATTTTGGGGTGTTTGCCATTCTGTTGCTTTGCCTGTTTGCAGAGAAGGTAAGTGTCGGAGCGTGAGAAGCCCCAGTTTATGGTGTACTGCTTCTAAATGTAGAAAAAACAGGCAGCTGACAAGTTTGAAGTCAGTGAGGGGAGAAGAGACTAGAAAAAAGGCAAGAAACTAATGTACAAACATAAAAAATGAGTCTTTCTATTTTGAAGCTACATAAAACAGAGAATCAATTTGACTTACAGAAAAAAAACCCTTATTAATACCACCGTATTCTTTCTAAAGACATAGTTATAAAGGACTTGGACTTAATCTTATTTCCATTGCTTGGGAAGCTGCATGTAAAACCTGAAGCTGTGCTGTCTGGGGGTTAAAAAAGAAAGTCTGTGCATAAAGCCCTGAGCAGGGCTTGAGCAGGGGTGCCTGAACTTGAGCTCAGCTCTGCAGGACACAGATCCTCTCCTGGGCAGGTATACCAAGGACGGGAAGATCAGGCTTTTCTCCCTTGACTCCGGTTATATTCCCCCACTTTCTGTCCCTGCTCCCCACCGAATGCTACTATATCCATATGTGTTAAAAGAACTTGGTTTGTGTTCTCCTCTTTTTGACAGGAAAGCAACACCAGCATCTGCCAATAGGGAGCAAAAAAGGTGGCAAATGAGATGTGTGCAGATTCTAACACTGCATACAGCTCATCCTGCTCAACCCAGAACAGGGTTTTAGGACTCAAGGTCATGAGTGGAAGGAAAACCCAGAACATGAATTAAAAAAAAAAGAATAGTTTTAAGGAAAACTTAAATTCACTTTGTAACATAAATTAAACAGAAACAAGTGAGAAAACATCCTCCCACTTGCCTTAGCTCTCAAAAATCACAGGGAAAATGGAGACAAAACTGGTTCTTTTACCATTGTCTTCAAAGCCACTTCTACAACAGAGTGATGTTGCCTACAGTAAACAATTGACTGCTGCACTGGAAATTACACCTATGAGCAGGAATGAATTATCTGAAAGATAACAGGGAATAAATGGATGAGAAAAAGCGGATTGTAAAGAAGAACAAGTAGAAATGTGTCTGTGTGGGACAGACCTGGAGTTATGCAGTAAGACACGGAATGAACAAAGTAGTAGGTCTGAAGAGAATGAGAGATGGGCTGGGAGTGTGGTTGGGGGAAAAGTGAATTATTTCTAATACTTCTAAAGTGCAGTTCATTTTTTTTTCATGTATAGGGCACATTACAGCCTATGAGTGTTGTGCCAGTGGTTCAATGTTTGATATTGTGAAGAGTTTGAGCATATGTGTATGTTTTTATGGTAATGGGAAAATGTAAGCTTCACAACATCAAAATCAGTAAACTAAGATGGAATGCGTTAACTGTGCTTTATTTTTCTAAGGTGGTAGTTCATACCTAATGGCTAATGCTATAGCTTGGTTAATGCGACAGAATTGTCTTTTTGTGAGGATTATTTTTTCCCCAACGCGTTAAACTTTTGCTTTACTAAGATGATAGTAGTCTGTGTGGGATCATATACATGCACGTACATGCACACATAGACGTTACCAATGCAGCTGCTCAGCAGATGGCTATTTGCTGTGGAGTTTCACATTTAGACAAAACCTGCTGTGCAAATCTCCACATTGCATCTTCCACTGTGCTCAGCAGCTGATGTTCAGCATACAGATAGCTGTACTGAGTCATCAGTGACTCTGAAAACAGGAGGCAAAGAATTAACATAGAATTATCATAAATTTTCTGGAAAATGAATTAATATGTGTTCGTTTTGAGAGAATTCACATTAATGTTTAAATTATCATTTCTGTGTTTTTTCACAGCCAGTGAAATTAGAAATGTTGCTGTTCTACTATGACTTGTTTTTTGGTTTGTTTTTTAATGAAGTGATTAACCAGATGCTAAATGGCTTTAATTTCCAACATCATATATTTGAGTTCTAGGAAAGGAGCAATCCTATAACATTGTAACTTTGAATTTTACCAATTTTTAGAGACAGTCAACAGAGGATATGGCTTTGAAAAGCATTCCTTTAATGAGCCTAAACCATGTACTCCAGCTGGAAATTCTTTTGTTTTCAATGTTATACAGTCATTGTTTCTCTTGTGTGCTACCAGCATAGCACCTCTTTTCTTGAGCTGTGTTCTCTGATGCTTTTGCTATGTCTATAACTGCGCTATCCTATCTTATTTCTCTGTTTTGTTAGTCTTCATTAAGAACAACATGCAATGACAGGCAGGTTAAGATACTGAAGATTAGGAGAACACAGGTGCAATTAACTAGTGCTAAGTTTGAATAACATTGTGCAGATTTTTAAAATAGAGTAGGAATTAGAAAAATCTTTCTGCTGAATTTCTAGTGCAGCGGTGGGAAGCAGGGCATAGAATTTGGTTGACTAGTTAATGGGAAATTTCTGGTCATGGTTGCATTATATGAATCAAACGGTGAGCTGAAATTCATGAAGAAAATGTAAAAGATGGGAAAAGCTTATTGTAAGGCTTTTCCTGGCCTTAAGCTGAGGATGATGAACTCTTGTGATGGCCCCTGAAATCAGCTGTAGCTTTGTGTGGTTTTTTCGCTGGAGCTGGGATTCCACGGCTGAAGTCCAGGTGATCTCTAAATTCCTTCTCTGCAAGTCAGCCAATTTCACCTGTTGTTTTAATATGTTGCAGTCCATGTGTCAATCCTTTACAAAGTGCGAACAAGGAAATAGCTCAAACTATGCAGAAGAAAAGAGCACGTAAGGATGACCTTACTAGACGTTTACTGGAATGACTTAAGAAAGACTCTTAAGGACCATAAGAACAAAATAAAGGTAAACTAACCTTGGAGTTTTCTTTTGTTCTTCTGGTTTAGGATTGCTATCTTATATCAGTTCTGTACAGAATACTAAACATGTGCAGTACTAAATGCCTGTTGCCTCTCAGTCCAGTATAAGTATGCCAATTTATAGCCTACTAAAGGTGACAACGAAATCAAGCGTCAGTGAGGTCACTTGGCTATAAAGAAATACTGGAGGGAGGATATTGATTTGGCAAATATGTAAAGATGTGCCTAAATCTGCTTATACTGATATTTAATATTATTTTTTTTTTCCTTTTTTGTGTAGAGAAACATCCATCTGATCTTGAAGACCTTGAGCAGAAGGCCACTTGAGTATGTCCCAGGAGATGAGATGTTTTGTTTTAGTATCAGTAATACAATGTTGTCAACCCTTGATGATGCTATTGATTTTGCAATGGAAGTTCTTCATTTCTGGTTTCTCATGCTCATTCCTTGTCTCCTGTACAAAAAAGCTGGTAACACTGAAAGGCAAAACTGCTCATTGCAACTCCTGAATAATAAAGCCAGTCTTCTTTTATTAATATAGCATCTCCATGGAGGGACATAAAGATACCAGATAAATGCCCATCTCAGTTTAGAGGTCAGCTTTAGATTATTATCTGGATTAAGAAGAGAGTGTTGTCACTCATTAAATTGACAGCAAACTGTAAAGATAAGCTTGGCAAAAATACTAAGTACTTGAGGAAACTGTGGTAGTGTTTTCTCCGGCATTGTTTCTCTCCACGATACATCGCTGCACCACAGAACTTTCTTTGATCTTAAGATGACCTGTCTCCCAAGGTAGGTGATTTCAAAATGGAATCTCTTTCTGTTTCTTTGAAGAGTAACAAAAATAAAAGAAACAAACATATAACGGTTTCAGCATCTGACTACAAAGTAAGAGTGAGCGCCTGTGGGGGACTACGGTGTGTCCGTGGATTCCCTGATGGAGGGCATAGGAACAGAAATTAGCCTTGAAGATATGAAGGCCTACCCATGAGAAATATGGGAGTAAAGGAGTATCCGGAGATGTTAAGGATGTACGCGTGAGAGAGAAGGGAGTAGAAGAGTAACATTGATGATAGCAAAATTAGCCAATGAGATGTTACTGCTGTAACTTGTAACCAATAATGAAGAGACACATTAATTGGTAAAACTGTATAAAAATGCACTTGTGGCAATAAATGGCATCTACTACTTTCATCCTGGAAGAACTTAGTCTATGTCTTTCGTCCATCTCAACCACAACAAGCGCCTCAAAGAATGTCGTCAGAAATCAGTATCACACATAACAATGCAGTCACTGGTCATTTTTCTTTAGATCTGTAAAGTCCATGTAGCAGAATTTCCAAGAGCTACAACTGGGATTAACGGAGCTTTGCCCCTAAACTGGCAAACAAGTATTATGCATGATTCTTATAAACTCTGTGTACTTTCAGGATTCCCCATTTAATATATTTTTCTTAGTTTCATCAGTCGTAAAAAAAAGGCATAATTTAAAATCCAAGTATAATAGGGGTGGAATATGCATATGTGCAATCTCATGAAGTTGTGGAAGTACTTACTGATAGACATACTTATATGCAGGAGCTTTAAAACCTGGTATTGCAACCATTGCCACTAGCATTATATTAATATTACAGATTATTTCATTATAATTTTGTAAACAAAAGTAGTATGATGTTTTTGATGTGGAGCAGCAGAATGATGGACACTGAACAAGGCTCTATTTGCCTTCCAGATGTGATATGTACTTGCTGTTTCTCCATATTATCGTTATGAGCGGTGAAGTATGTATACAGACATTTTGACAAAGACAAAAAGAGTTTCCTGCTACGTTGAATTTAGGGGCACTGTCACAGCTGAAATGTGCATGTGACAAACCACATAGATCCTCACGGCTGATGGTGATTATGGACAGAGCTGTGCTCTGGAGAAAGTTGGGCTTTCATATGATGTTTCATGATTTTGATTTGAAGGGTATTGATTTTGATTGGAAGGGTGAAATTCTTTCTGGTTCTCTGTTATTGGCAGCACAACTACCTTCGATGTCATATAACGTTCTGACAAAAGGATACATACTGATGAAACAACTATATTTAATAGTAAGCAATCAGTGCATCTACAGTAACTGCATTTGGCAGCACCAGAGCAAGATGAGCATAAGCAAAACATATGCACTGTAAGAGGAGGAGGTGAGCTGAAAAAGACACAGCAAGGCTTATATTCCCCCTGGTGAGACAGTGGTCAAGAGCACAGCACAGGGACTCGGGCCCTGTGCCTTTTCCACGTAGCAGCTTTGTTGTAAAGATGTTCTAAAAAGCTGGAAACTTTGTTTTTCAGTTAGAGAAAACAGAACCTCTGATATTAGATTGAAATTTTTATAGTATCTTGACAGTTCATTGAATCAATAGCTGTCAAGCATGAGTATTGCATAAGTAATTGCAATTTGTGCTTAAAATGTCATAATAGCTATTTCATTATTATTGCAGGTCAAGATTATCACCTTAGGGTCAAATCACCGATAGTCATTCACAGGCCTGTGTGTGATGCTAACTTTGCTGACATTGTCACAGAAATGCGCATGTTTTGATCAGCTGATTGGCTGCTTACTTCCACTGCTAGATATTTAGATCCCTTTGACAATATTTGTTTGTTTTTGTATTCCCAAAGCTTAGCATACTATGGAACAATTTCAACAGGATGCTACCCCAGATTTACCTGGAACATGGTCTTCCCCGGTGCCTAAACTTCTGCAGTGTATCTTGTACACCAGGCTGCATGTTGCTGAGCCAAACTCATGTTTTCTTTCTACTTTCTGTCACTTCAAAGACCTCGATTATCGCCCAGGTCAGCTAGAAGAAGGCACAAGCATTTCTTATGAGGCTCCTCACAGGGCTTTTGTGGCCAGCAACAGAAGCTGCTCAGGGCAGCAGAGCAGACAGACCTTCCACCTGCCAGGCCCGGGAGAAGAACAGACACCTCCAATGATAAAACCAGGGACCACAAGATGGTGCTGCAGGAAAACATTTTTCCCTTGGTGGTTTTGGTTTCTGGAGAACTTCATTGATTTCTCCCTTTTACAGCGTGGTTCATCAAGTCACAAAAAGGCAGATAGTGTACAATAGAGCAATGGTCACTCAGTAAAAAAGACAACATAATACAGCATATGATGACAAGGCTTTAGAGGAATTACAAGATATACAAACCATTGCTTGTGGCTTTAGATCTGCTCGCTCTGTATTGAACTGATACAGAGTGAAACAAAAGAGCTCTCAGTGGAACAAAGATTAAATAAATACAAGGATAAACAACCTGCCCAATGCACGACAGCTGTGTCCAAGAGTAGATGCCGCTACCCTAGAGACAGGAGCTACGATAGGGCTTCCACAGGAGTACAGCTCTTTTATCACATCACTCAGAGCCTGCACCATGTCTAATGGCAAAGGATTTGTCTCGCTTTCTGTTCCCTCTGAAACATAACCCACACCTTTAACCACATGCTGTAAGATAAGAGAAAGAGTTGAAATGATTTTTGGAAAGCTTTAAGGCAATATGAAATGGCTGCATTACACTGTAGGCAATTGTGGTGATATCTGGTACTTCTCTCCCTCTGACCTTTAGAAAGCTTTCAAAGTCATGAGAATTAAACTTAAAAAATAAGTGCAATGAAATGAAACCCAGGCTTCTCAGAGTTATAGTGAGAGAACAGGTTTGAACCATAAAGCTCAAAAATCCAAAGCCAAATACAAATTTGTATTTAAGCAAAATCCCTGTGACTGGGGAACTGGTCTCATATTTTTGAAGGCTTGAGGTTCAGTTCTGAGGCCTATTGTTCCCAGCTGAGATTCATGTAATGCCAGGTAGTGCAGATATAGCAGGAGAATGTACTTCATCTCTCAACAAATATTTTCCCAGCTTGTCTCCATGTAAGGGGTGCAATTTTGAAATGTTATGGTTCTTCTGATCCTTTGTCGACCTGCGTTTGGGTGCACAGCTAAAATAAAATGCAAAGGTCTCCCTGGAAAATGTATTTCATGTTCTGCTGCAAGGTCCCAGTGGAGCATCTGCTTCCATCCAACTCAGTTTTGCTTCTGATCTTTGTGCTCCAAAGCTTTTTTATTCTCACAAAACATTGGAAAAAATATTTTTTTAAAAAAAATTTCTGCCAGATGAAAGTGAAAAACTGTCCACAGCTGTACTATTGTAGCCTTCTAAGTTTCATTGTACTGCTTCCAAGTCCGTTCACAAAAGGCATATTTCTTACTGTACTGCTTCCTCACAGAATCTATCCTACATCCACCTCCCATCCAAGTGTATAAATCTTTGAGCAAGTGTGCGTGTGTTCTATTCAGTGTACAAGTGGAATAGAGTTTCACTCTTGTGCTGGTGTGTGGCTGTGTTTTGGATTTGTGCTGGAAAGCGTTGATAACACATGGATGTTTTGGCTCCTGCTGAGCGGAGCGTACATGGAGTGAGGGCTTCTCTGCTTCTCACACCGACCCACTGATGAGTGGGTGTGGGGGGGCACAGCTGGGACAGCTGAGCCTGACCGGCCAAAGGGATATTCCACACCATATGACTGCATCCTCAGTATACAAAGCTATGAGAAGAAGGAAGGAAGAGATGTTGGGTGAAGAAGGGTGATGGACTTTATCTTCCCAATCTTACCCGTGATGCAGCCCTGCTCTCCTGGGGGTGGCTGAGCACCTGCCTGGGATGGGAAGTGTTGAATAAATCCTTTGTTTAGCCTTGCTTGCATGTGCAGCTTTTGCTTTACCTGTTAAACTCTCTTTATCTCAACCTACAAGTTTTCTCACTTTTACCCTTCTGATTTTCTCCCATCGTAGCAGGAGAAGGGAGTGAGTTAGTGGCTGTGTGGGGCTGAGTTACCAGTTGGGGTTAAACTGTGACAACTCTGCAACAGCTTGCTTCTCTGTAGTATCAGCCACTAGCGCTACTCTGGTAGCTTTGCAGGTTTGGTAGTGACAGCAGCCACTGAGGCCATGTGGGAAATACAATGGCACTTCTACAAAAAGCTGCCCTCTAAAAGGGAGCTTGGCTATGGATGTTATACACCTGCTGCCATCTTACTTATCTCCCTGATTTTCAAGTATTTTCAGTCTGTAAGACTAGGGCTGTTCAATAGTCTGCCTAATGCATGTCATCGGCTGAGTTGAAATGAAATAATTAATTAAAACAACTTTTCTTTAGAAAAGGAATTTTCTGATGCATCTGCTTGGCCTGCTGTTTAGCTCTGCACTCCTGTCCAGGCTCCTGTTCAGGGTTTTACTGACTCTCCAAGCTTTTACTATTTTCTTAAAGTTGCTTGATCCGGCACTAACGTGCATGATCTAAATGTGAGATGGAGGAACTAAGCCAACTGAAACAACAGATAACATCCTATGCTGAGGACTTACTGCACAGATAGGAGATAAGGGGATAATACACGGGTATAAAATGCTCTTACATACATTTCCAAATAGAAAGCCCTACTTCAGTTAAACGAACCACGTAGGTAGAAGCATTACTGAAAAGCAATTTCTTCAGTAAAACATGGCCTTATGAATTGCAGCAGCTAAACATATAGGAGTTGTCATTGGCTTTGTGATGCAACTTTTCCCATCATCTTCAATGAAGGGCAGGAAAAAGTTCATTCCTGTTCCTAACATTGGGTCTGTTCTTAGCTGATATTTCAAGTTTTTTGACATTATGTTTCTCACATACTAAACTGATAACTTCAAAGAATGGTGGCGTTCAGTTTGAAGCAGAGGGTCTGTATAAATAACTATCAGAAGCAAGGAAATCTGAGAGCCTGGAGAAAAAACAGCTATTGGGATGGCGTTGACCAATTGTTTTGATGACACAGTAGGTGACTGAGATCTAGCTTTTGAATAGTAGATAAGTGTGGCAAATTACTCTTATGGTCTTACTCATTCATAACAGTCCTAGAATGCTATAAAACAACTGTAGTTAAACTGTGAAACATCTGGGATTGGGGCCCATCAACTAAAGACCAAACTGTGCAAACTTGAAAGAAGGAAAAGGAAGATCATGGGAAAAAAGGCCTTGTGAAAAATGACGTGGAGCCTTTTACCAGAAGGCAGAGTTTTACAATGTATTTTTTTTAGTGTGGTCAGATATAAAAGTGTGTCACAGCAGCTCCTACAAGCATTTATTTTATTTTATATTTTATTTTATTTTATTTTATTTTATTTTATTTTATTTTAATCAATAGGCCTTTTTTTTAAAAAAAAAGAGCATAACTACAATTAATCATAACTCATCAGTGCAGCTAGCTAGGAAGCAAAAGGTTAACAGCGAATTCTGTTTTACTGGTTAAAGATGCTGCTATAGCAGCATTTGCTCAAATGGTTGTTTTACACATGCGGTGGCGTCATCCAGTTTAAATCCTGCTGTGTTTCTTTCCCGACAACTGCTAGTGAACATTTGCCCACCTTCCCTGCTGCTGAGTAGTATCAGGATTAGATGCAGGGAGGCGAGCAGGCTTACAACTTCATCTGTTGGCACCACAGGAATGCAGGAGCAGAACAGCATGGCAATAGGGAAAACTTTCAAAATCATCAGTTTTAAGGTCTTACCTCAAAATGGCTGTTTCCTGGCTGGGGGAAGGGTATCTTTTCCAAATGTGCAAGGAAAATGAAAAAAAAGAAGATCTTTTTTCAAATAAAGACATGATGGGCATTTATTTATTATCCAGCCTAGCAGGTGGGTTGATGTCTACAAAACTGTACTGAGAAGCAGATTTTGACATGGGAGGAGTGCCTGTCAAGAAAACACTGATCTTATCTGGTTCTGTTGGGAATAAAAATTTGGGAGTTTCAGTATGTCTTGGGCTTTTTTTTAAGATGATAGATAGCTTGCAGCAACAGGCATTTTGCTCCCTTCACCAAAGGAAGCCACTTTTCCCTCAGTACTTAGCAAAAGCCTCTTTGAATTATGTGAGCAAAGAGACCATTAGGGACAGAGCTGGGTTTTCTGAGCATTTATATTGGCTTTTTCCTGCACTTGAGAACAGCTGACATCTGCTTCCTGAACTCCATACATTCCTTACCTGCAAAGTTATGCACTTGTATCAACCACTTGTCTGTGCAGAGGAGAGGAAATGTGATGTGCCGATGGGCCAAAACACAGGAAAAGTGGCATCACTCTTTCCATTGAATTCCTGTGCTGGAGATGCTCAATGTGCTGGTTAGGTCCGAACTTGTTGCTACAATGGATGAGCTGGATGGCACCCCCTACCCAGTAGAGATTTCTCAGCTAACTGGCAGCTGACACTTGAGCTGGGAAGTGAGGATAGCAAGCAGATACTGCTTTTTAACTGTAAATATAGCATTAATGGTTTCATGTAGGTTTTTCAAGTAGCTGAGTACAGAGTGAAAGAGAGAAATAATGTCTCCCATTCTCTCTTTTCTCATCGTCTGTCCTCTGTAAACACATGGCAAGCATCTCCATTATTAACTTTGAATCTGAGTCCCCTGTGATTTATCTGATGATAGTGATGCCTGTTCTGCTTAGTTGCTTTAGTATTTCACCTCTCATGCTCAGACAATGCTCAATTATGGCACCAAACAATCAGCTTAAATTGTGCATTGGCAACTACAAAGTAATTGAGGTTTTTTTTCAGATTAAAAGAGGTAGTGACAAACTAAACTGACATCTCCAAAGCAGCTGTTATGGTCTATAGTAACAGTGGTGTGCATTAAAGAGCTCTTGACCACATATTTGTGCAATAGACCTAAGAGCTCTAAATGAGTTATGATTTATCAATTAAGTAATATATACTGTTAAGAATGCACAGATAAACCCAAAGGAATTATTGCTATCAGCTGCAGAAGTTTTCATATTCTTATACAAATTTTCCTTATTTTATGGGCATATCTTTACCATCCAGAGGACTGTTCACTTTACTGTGATCTCCACATGGTTGATGTTCAGGGCAGGATATTCAGGTCCTAGCACTTGTTTTGTAAGGATAATAGCTACTCTAACACTGGCTCCAGCTGTTTTGCTGTTTCGACACCACTTCTAGTTTCAGAGCTGACTTAGTGCTACCTGCAACACCAGTCCTTTGGGTTTCCAAACTTTTTGATCACGTGCCCCATCAGCAAAATATTTTTAAGAATGTACCCCTATTACTGTTCTAATATATTATGTATACTATAAAACATATACAAAAATACAAATTAAAAAAGGATGAAAGATGGGATAAACATTGCTTTTCATTCTTTTTCATTTTATTAATAGAATGAAAAATATTTTCTCCCTTCGAATGGATTGTCTAGTGTACCCCTTTGTGTGAACACACTCCACTTAGGAAACCACTGCTTTA
The DNA here is from genome assembly GCF_963082525.1 of Nesoenas mayeri. Classification (NCBI taxonomy): domain Eukaryota; kingdom Metazoa; phylum Chordata; class Aves; order Columbiformes; family Columbidae; genus Nesoenas; species Nesoenas mayeri. Next base: position 16,381,060 of record NC_137550.1, on the reverse strand, counting down.
GCATAGTCCAAGGACAGACCTCACTCCTCCCTTCCTTAAATATAATCTTCTGTACTTTAATTCTCTCTCCATTACTTGGTTCTCCCCACATAGACCTCCTAGTCCTATGGGAAACAATGACCAGTGGGATAGGTATATGACTTTTTCCTTCCCATTCACTCTTCACCTTGTTATTTAAACATGTAACAGATATAGCAACTTAATGACTACTGTGGGTAGATCATAATTATTCTTAGTAGCTCATGTGGTCAGGATGCTTTAGTAAGCCCCTATAATCTGTAATAAAATTTGGCTTGACTCATCATTATAGGGTAGGGAAGGTGTTCTCTAGTCCTGGCCTGAAGTTACATATGCAGTCAGCTGCAGAGTCTCAGCATTTGCTCCTCCACTACTTTATTTTAAGGAGAATTTGCTCATACTTCCCTGTGAATGAGAACAACCCTCACCTTAACCAAGTAGAGTGCTGGCAGGTGTTATACATCCCTCCAATCAGTCTTTCCCATCCACACCTGGCTCTTAATTGTCTTCTAATGCGTGAACTAGTTCATTTACACAGATGATCACTGAACATTAGTCTCCTTCTAGCTGTCACCTTCCTGAGCTCAGTGCACTTACGAGACCAGTGGCTTATTTCACAGGCTAAAGAGAAGAGAGGTAGAGCTTCCCCTATGGCCAAGGCACCTGAAGTGGCAAAGAGCTGCTCAGATCTGTTTTATTCGTATTTCCTTCTGCTGAGCAAGAGTAGAATTCTGCCAATCTGGCTAAGTTTAACCTCAGAGGAAAGAATAATTATTTCTTGATTCATTCAGACAACCAGCTGAAAAGGGTTTTGTCTCCCTTCAGATTTGATTGCCTCTTTACAAATGCTGTGGACCTGTTGAAAGCAGTGTTGGCAAACCTGCTATTAATACATTTCCCTGGGTTTGTGATAGCCTCCTCCCTCTATGTCAGTCATGGTTTGATAGATTGGAAGAGTACAGTTTGAAACTGAGTGATGCTCTGGAGGAAATAAACCACATGCCAGCTCCAGAAAAGGGCAGTATTGAATTAAGGTTTTGCGGGATTCTGTGGAATTTGTGGATGCTATATATAATCTTAGGTTACTCAGTACATTCCTCCATTTAGCATTTTGTTCAAACATATTCAGGTTATGGGTTTTCTCTATTAATGCTTGATACCTTGTCTTTGAAGGTACGTTAATTATGTGAAAGTATTCTTGAAAGAAGAGTTTTAAGAAATAGGTTGAAATTGACATTGCTGCATAGACAACATTTGCCAGCAGCCATTTACCACTTAGTGCCTGATGCAGGTGATGATAATGAAGCTGATGATTAGGCCGCTGCACCTGAGTGCAAAGCAAGTAAAGAACAAAGCAGGAGAACAAAACCAGAATGGATTGTGCAGAACTGGTAAAGAAGACAGATAATATAAAGTGGTGGTCAAGGTAAGGCTGTTTATAGCAATATGTTCTTCTGTATTTTCTGAAGTTTGAAAACTATGTTTAGGATCTGTAAGACTGGATATAGTACAGTTGATGAAGAAAGGAGAGAACAGGGCTGTTCTTTCTCCTCAGTGATTAGACTGTGAGGAGAAAGAGGAGAGTAAACTGAATGAGCCTATATTGCCTAGTTTAGCCATGTGCTGTTTTTTGGTGGTGTAGCTTGTTACTTGCTTTATCCTGTCACTGTTTCACAAAGATGAAGGAGCAGCCTGGTTAGCATTACCTAGATGGTGTGATTGGCCTCTGTGACAGAGTGAATAACAGTGGGAAGAAAATTAAGCCTTGGTGGGAAGAGTGCAAGAATCCCCCTTGCTGGAGGATATGAGCAGGGAAGACGTGTCCCAGAAAATACAGAGGTTGGACTGTTGCAGTGGCAGCTCTGGTATGTGGTAGAGTCTTGGGAGGAACAATCCGTTGGTTTGTCACTGTGGAAAGGTGCAGTGTTAGATCTGTGTTACTGAGGGCTCTTTTTCTCATGGGGAAAAGTAGAACATTGGTTGTGTACCTAGAGAAGAATGAGCAGACATGAGGCGGCTTGGAGTCTGCTCTTGTTTCCTTGGTGTCAGTTAGCAAGCTCTGTGGTGCAATGCAAACCAATTTGTGATTACAGCAAACAGAGACTGGGAAAGTCAGCTGTTCTCATCTGTAATTCAGGATTTCTTACCATTTCGGTAAGTGGCCTTCCAAGATAACCGATACTTTCTGGATTGTGACATGTAACTGTGAGACTAAAGCCGATTAAGGGGAAATCTGAGAAGGGAAAAAAGTATTTGCATTTCTATCATAATGTGAACAAAAAAACTAACGGAATGTAGGTAAAGGTTTGTGAATATCTATTTCTGTTGTTAGCTGTTATCATTGGCCTCTTTATTTAAAAAGATGGGGCGTGGACTCAAACTGTAGGGTCTGCATTCAAACCATGCAAACAAGTTGACCAGTATCATCCTGAAGTATGAAATCCTGCAACAACATATGTCATTCATATAACTGGGAGAGGGTTTCATAAAGACTATTTTTGCATATGATTCCACTGGAAAAAAAACCCATAAATGTAGACCATCAAAGCTGTTGCAATTACGGTTTGGCTCTAGATCCAAAATATTTATGAATTGACACTGATGTTGTAAGTCTCTTATGAAACATTTATTCACAAGTTTGATTACTAAAAAAATGTAATTTGCAGAAGAAATAAGTTATGAAGGAATCAAATTTCATACAAGAAACCCTGGAAAACAAGACCACAAATGACAAAACATACTATTTAGAGCCCAGATGGCTGCATAAAATAAATAGCCATTTCCTCGGTGGAAGCATAGGCAATTTGGCTGTGTGAAGCTACAATTCCAGCAGCGATTCTTGAAACAGATGTTGATATTGCTTGTGCATGGAAACTTTAGTAAAAAGCAAGATGTTGAGGTAACGTGAGTGTAATGACTGACAGCCTCAGATTTCTTTCTCTGTAGGAGATATGCACTTAAAACCATAATGTGAATGTTACAGAGCCTGGAACATAAATATCTGTGTGCATGTTATGATGAGCTAACACATGTGGCTGCCTAGGATATCAGAGACATTTTGGTAATTTTTCTTTTGCTGTAACTGGTAGTCCAGTGAAATATTTTTAAACAAAGAAAAATTCAACCTGAACCTAAATATAGATAGATAGGGATATGTAGATATAGGAATAGATATAAAGATATAATGTCTTTACCTGTATAGAGCAGAAACAATAAATTAATCAATTACCTTCTTCATGTCAGATTAACTTAAAAATTGTTCTGTTTTAATGTGTTTGTTTTGAAAAGTCTGTGTTATCATTTCTGACGTACCTGGTCAGACCAAGTAACCCTCTAATTTGGGGAGGAGAAAACCGTACTCCTCTTTTCCTTGGATGCTTACATTCTTGACTCAAACTTATCCTAAGAAATGTGAATGACAGAAGTACGCGTTCTCGACACAATTCCAAGAGTTTCTCAATAGAATGGTTTATGTGTGGTACAACAGTCCACTGATTGACAGCAGCACAGTTTTTATGGCTTGCACTTTATTTTGTTGGTTGTTCCATTTGAATCCCATTCCATGGAGACGTTAAATACATAATTTGCGCAGTGACTTAATGCGTCCTTTCATTCGAGATCAGGTGGCAAGGTCCTTGTTTTGAATCAGTAATGAGCTGCAGTTTACAACAACTACCAAACAAGCAAAAACTTAACATGGCTATGTTAATACTGTTGGGACTAAGGGAAAGACTGCCATTTAGTCCATGAATTTTGGGTGAGCTGTTTGGACACCAGAGGGTAGGGGTGAAGTCTAACAGCAGGTTGTTTTCCACCTTCCCCTGTTTGAAAATACATTTAGAAGGAGAGGTTCTGAGGAGAAGCCTTTACTCAGCAGCCTATCTCAAGGTTTAGTCAGTAAGAATTCAGTAGTCTTGGATGTGAAGAAGGCAGTGGTTCTGCAGGAAGCCATGGTATCCATGTCAGTAGCTCAGTATTCTCGTTGTCATGGATGTCTGAGGTTTTCTGGTAACATCTCAAGGTCTGGGCTGATCTCAAGAGGTCCCCAAGGCAAAGAAAATGCAAAGCGTTTAGCAGTTCTCTGAGTAAGACAGGAGATTCCACTTTTCCTCTCCTCTTGTAAGGAATACGAAATTCTAGATCCAAATTTTCATTCACCTATACTGGAGCAATTTCTATAGAATACAATTTTGTCTTCACTACATTGTTCAGAGCAGCAGATTTGCTATTCAACTGTGTTTACTGAGTTCAAGATACCCTAGTAATCTCCTATGTCAGACTAAGTTAACTTATAAAAAGGCAAAAGAGAAAATACTCTGTAAAAATGAAGGGTGGAAGGACCTTACTACTTGAAGACAGATTAACAGAATATGTTAGCCATTGCAAGAGATTTGATAACATGGTTGGCAGAGACCTACTGTTATCTTTGCTGGATGGTGTTGAAACTGCTCGACTTGAAACCATATCCTCAATTGCTTGTGCTGAGTAGCCTTCCCCCGAACAAGCCGTAGACATATGCTCTCATGATAAAGGAGGTTCTGGCATTTCTCCCCAGCCTTATAGCCTGGTTCTGAGTCATGTTGTTCAGCTCAGCAACAACAAGCAAGCTCTGAAAGGATACTGCTCATTGTGACAGTAAAAAGCCTTTGTCTTCCAAGGCTGAGTGTGTCTTGGTTAGAGCAGAGGAATGGGAGTAGAACATTGTAATTCAGAATCCTAAATCATTCACTTGGCTGCTTTCCTTCTGAGTAGCTCCATCTCTGCTACATTTTTCCCATCTGTAATAACAGACATATGCCTGTGCAGGAAACTGATATCTTCAGCTAAAAGTCTAGTATAAAATATACATTTTCTAAGAAAGCATCAGAAATCTTTCCACAAAGAAATAGCTTTACTTTATGCTAAATTGCAGTGCCTCTACTGTCATATGATACTGCTTCCCTAACACACCTCAGTCAGCTGAGTCAACAAGCTGAACACCACACATCCCAGTATTAATTTCAGCAATATTGACACCTCTGTATCATAGCGTTACACTTCTTAACTCAGCTGTCAGCATGCAGTAAATGTGGTGGTACTGTCAGCCCACACAGACCAGGGCTTTGTATCACAAGGAGAGTGTTTTGTACGCTCGCTCAGATAAATTCCATTTTTATATTCTTTCTACATTTACAATAACAGTGAACTGGGTTTGCCACTCTTCTTAATTAATGCCTGTAATAAACAAACATTTGTTTACTGATTCTTCCTCTCTAAAGAGCCCTTTTGTCTGAAATAGAACTAAAAAGGTCTGAAGTCGTTCCTTCAGTTTCAGAGGGAACGCGCATCTACTGGTAACTCTTGCAACTGGGACACCTGTTAGTCTGACCAATGAGACAATAAAATCAGACTCAAATTACTTTATTTGGTGAAGATAAGTAGATAAAATCACAGAAAATAAAGTCACAGTAAAGTAAATTCTTGAACCATTCACAGCTGTTAGTTTAATGGAATTGCTTTTCTCATGAAAAGCACAGCTGCTCCAGCCCTGCCTGCAGCATGCACGGCTGCATGGCTGGGAGAGGGCTCTAGAGCTGCAGCAAGACTTGTCCTATGCACCAAGGTCTGCTTCCAAAAGTGACCTTAATTAAAACGTGCATCTAGAACTAGAGCAAGCTACTGAGCATTTTGACCAAACCACGCTCGTGCCCATTTGGTTGGAAGCTCTGCCGAGGGCTTGGTTTTTTAATTGCTCAGCACATATTTGCTGGCAGACCACTGTCTATCAGACTGGAGTAGATCTTGTGCAATTTGCTGTATTCTGCCCCTTAGTAACATCAATACATTTCCTTGCTATAAGTGAGAATGTGTCCTCACAAGCTGGTAGAGCTTTGCAAACCAGACTGTCAGCCTTGGTGCACAAGTGTCATTGGCATCTTGTGTTTGCAGATAATGGGGCAGATTCTATTAGTTGTGTGTAGAAGTGCGGTGTTAGACATGGACCCATTTCTTCAATTTGTGAGCAGGGTCAGTAGTTAAACATGTAGGGGCTTTTTTCTCCCCTGTACTCACTTGGCTTTTACTTTAGAGCTCCTCCTACAGCTTATGCCACTCACACAACAGGACTCCATGCCATTTCCAAATGAGAATAAGAAACCCTCTTATCTCACGGGGAAATTGTGAAAATAAGTCAATTAGTATATTGGAAATGGACTGATACTGCACTGGCAAGCACAGAAACAGTGCCGGTTTCAGAACCTGGACTAAATAGTATGCAAAGAATAAGTCTCTAGGCCGCTAATGAACAGTGACAGAAGGACAAATTATTGGATTGTTGCTCATTTAGTGAACGTGATTCCTGCTGTGCACTGGATGAAATTGGCCCTGTGGGCAAAATAGAAAGACTAGGATAATTCTTACAAAAAGAGAAATGACTTATGTGTGCAGAGACAAGCTTAAATTTAGCATTTCCTCACTTTTGAGTGATAAGTGTGGCCATCCAAAGACATTTTGGAAAATAGTGTGTGAGTATTTGATTTGGGTGATTTTCTAGCTTTTGAAAAGAGAACTGAATATATAGCAATTCTGTTCTGAGGCATTGTCCTGATGCCTACTGGAGGTAACAGTTGATTGAAAACCCTGAAATGCCTAAATCCACTGAGATCTCCCTCACTTCAGCTAAGAGAAGCTGCCCAGATGCTATTCTATCACCCTCTGCATGGGGAAATCTTGATCGGATATTGGAGCTTTGTCACGAGCAAATGGAGCTTCCAACCTCGTGGAAGAGGGAACCTATGGTGGAAGTCATTGTACCTGGGGGTACAGCCAGCATTATCCACATCTGGTTCTTTCTCACCTTTTCACCTTCATTCCTTGGTTGCACCAAGCTAAGACTTAGTCCACCTTGGATGACTCAATTGGTTTGTGAAAACCAGAATGCATTATAACTTCCTAGTGCCAATTGATTTTCATAGGGGCAGTATGAAGTATCCTCTTAGATTTCAAACCTTTTCCAAAATGTGTTTTCTGGAATGGATTAACTTGCATTCTTTTTTAATGTTCAAGAAGAATTGCTAGAATTTCTTGACACAGACAAAACACTTGTGTTACCTTATCTCATCCCTGGAAAAGGCAGAAATGCTTTGGCTGAAATTCTCTAAAATGACCACTGTGAAAACTTCTGCCCAAATAATTATAATCAAGATAAATTATAAACAATCGAATGCAGGATCTTTTAATGAGATGTGTCAAGGAATATTAATAATAGATGTATTTTCGAGCTATGCCTGTAATAATACATGATAGGATATTTAAGGTAAAGAGATGCAAGCACAAAGTGAGGCAAATGCATGTGCTCATCTTTTACATTTTAATGGAACTAATTAATGAGGCTGGCATGCTTTTGAAAATGCTTTAATTTATTCTTTGATTAAAAAGTAGAAGTCTCTCATTAGTACAAAAATATCTTTTCCAAGTTATACTTCTGGAGTGTATAAAACAGATCAGTGCTGATATAAACTGGGAATTTCAAAATTATTGTTTACATTGCATACTATTTCTGCATCATTCATTGTGGATTTACATCATAATTAGTTTGCTCTGTTTTCCCTGCAGTGAGCTTGACTTGAAATGGGAAACTTCTCTGAATTTAACTGTTGCACCTGATTGCTTTTTTACTTTCAGACGTTGGCCTTAGGGCGCCTTTTTTTTTTTCTATGAGAAGGAGAAAAAAAATCTGCTCCTGTATTTGATTTATCAAATGACTTCTTTTCAGTTTTGCTCAGTTTTCTGTAAGGTGATCTTTGCCTTTGTGGAATGGTATTTTGATTATAAAATGTTGCTTTGGCTAGCTCAGAATTTTATGTTTATACCTTAATTTACATTGTTCCCCTGCAGACCTCGTTTGGGGAAAGAGGAATCTAGCGTAGCAGTTATTCTTTAATGCCAGGTATTAGTGTCCTCCTTCTGCTTACAATTTTGACAAGGATATTAATTGATATTAAATAGAGTGAGTGTGTTTGGGAGGATGGGGAGTGTTCCCCAGCTGAAGCTGGGGTGATGGCTCCAGAGGTGAATGTACTTGCACCTTTGGGTAAACGCCTGATTCTGATAGTCTCTGCTTCACTTTGATGGATGAAATTGTCCCTATGCTGAAGGGTTTATGAGGTCTTTACATTACTAAAACATCCCTGAGATAAAGCTAAAATCCTGCCAGCTTTCAAGAAATTTGTCTAGATAGTGAAGAATTTGAATGTGTTACATGGGCATGGAGCGGTCCTGTAGCTTCCTCACCAGCCCCCTGCCCTCTTGCGGGTTGTCCTTGTCCCATATGTGGAGCAAGGCTGTCCCCTGTCACGGCTCACTGTCCCAGCCCTTCTGCTCAGCAGCCCTCACCTTTCTTCTCTGCATGGGTGAGGGAAATTGGGGTGTAGAGCTAAGGGTTCCTGCTTTCCACCAACCCACTCAGGTTCTCCGTGTTGTCCCTTCTTGTATCCCTTGAAATCGGCAGAGAAGTGAGGAGGGTAATGCTGTGGTTAGCCCTTATGGAGCACTGAGCTCAACCTCAAAACAGCTGAAACTGCCGCAAACCAAACAGTGGTTTATTGCTTTTAAGCTGTCCCTTTTTCAGCTTTCTGCTTCAAAAGGTTCAGGCTCTCACGTGAAGCTGCAGCCTTCCCCAGCCTTGCTTACCCCTGTTATGTGGCTGGGAAGATGGATGCGACAAGGGTGGAAGATTTTCCTTCTCGAAAGGCAAGATAAGATCCAGAGCATCTTGTTGGCTAAGTAGAACAGATGGGAACCATACCGCTTTGCCCTCCTCAGCAGGTTAGAATCTGGCAGCTTGTGTATGAGAGTTAATGTGGATATGAATAAATAATAGAGAGAAGGGAAAGAAATACTTGCTCAAAACAGAGTTTACAGAATGATATGCTCTACTGATAAATTACTCCAAAAATACTTCCTCGTCAAGACCCATTTTTCAGCTCCTTTGACGGCAGCTAGTGTCCCAGTTTGAAGGGCTCTCTGTGGATTTGACTCCTAGTACTCCTCCTTTTCCCAGCAATGTTACATCTCCCAGTTTTACCAATACAGAGCTCTTGTGTAAGGAAAATAAATTAACAATTTAGAAAGCTTGACCAGAGACAACTCATCAAAGAAGAGTCCAGAGCTGTGTGAGTGGCAGCACTATCTTACAAGTTCTATAAATACTTGATGTCACTCCATGCACGTCTTCGTTGGATTTTGCATTTATTTCTCCCTGCATTATACACCAACGTGGGTAGCAAAATATGAAAAAGAGGCGACAGAGCGGAGATTAGGGGCTGGAAACATTTTCACAGCAGTATCTTGTCAGCTTTCCAGCACACTCTGACTTATCGAGATCCAAACACTCACAGCTGGTGCGTATTTTAATGCCAAATGACTGGCATGGCTGAAATTGGAATTCACAGTCTCTCAATGCACCGTACTAGTGCATTTAGTCAGCACATTGCTTTTGTGTGACTCTTTTAAAGTTAAGTTACATTTCAATGAGGTATTTTTATGGAGGCACTGTGAACTTCCATGGAAGAATGCGTGGCTTGGTGTGCCAAGTGGCTGTATGTCTGATTAAAATTAGAAGTAAAACAACATGAAAAGCCCTGCTAATTTACTGCTTTAAAATTGTCAATTAGAGGAGTGCCAAGCAGTCTGGCAAGAGCTCCTGTTCTTCCAAAAGGCAGAAGAGCAGTGCCAACTCTGAGGCAAACGAAAGCGGAGGAAATATTTGTCAACTCTATCCAATAACTGGTCATGTAATAATTGGGCAGTAAATTCTCCAGCCTGAGTCTTTTTGGCTCACGGTTGGAACAATGCCTGCTTTTATGTTTGTTTTTTGTTTCGTTGGTTTTAATTTTTAAAAGTTATCCATCAATGCATTCTTTTTCATTGGTATTGTGATGGTTTGCCACGTAACTCAGTGCTGAGCTACATGTTCTACATTGCCATGTTTCCTGAACATCTCAGTATATAATGTTGTCTGTGAAATTTGAAATAATCATCAATTTCTTACAATGACCCTAGAGAGGAGAAGCGTTTTGAGACAAGCTGCTTCAACAGGGTGATAGCTAGTGTGTATTAGTCCTCTGAAATTCAGCGGCCAGAAAGATGAAGGCCACTTACCATTTGAGAAGCGCAGTTCAGTGCTGTGGAAAGATCTTGCTTTGATTTTGATTCGTCGAACATGGCTTAAAGTATCACTGTGGGATGAGGGTCCACCCAAGAAGGCGCCTCTAGCACAACTAGTGAGACTGTCAGCTCCAGGGGAGCACCTTTGTGATCATCCTTCCAATGAATTTGCTGGAAAGGGTTGTGTCATGCAATGCTGTGGTGTTTGGGGGTAGCCTCTCACAGCTTTAGAAGGTCCCAAACACTGTCTAAATCATTCTAGAGTCATGGCACAACTCAGATTTAATTCATTAAAATTCTTACTAGACTGTGAAATGAAATGAATTGAATCCAATTCAATTCAATGGAAGCAAGATCCCATGTTGAGAGATGCTTTTGAACTCTCCAGACCTACAAGAGTTTTCAATTTTTTTTCATGTGATCCATATGTTCGCAAACAATTATCACACCGGATTAATTTTGCACAGAGGGAGGCAACAAATCAGCCAGTACTTCTATTACAACCCAGATTTTGTGGGACTTTATTTTGTGACCTGCTTTCTCTGCTTTTTCTTTATTTTGAATTGTAGTTTTTGGGTTACTTTAATGACTGCAATAGATTCAGACTTCAAGGATGAACAACACAATATATAGCATATGTGCCAGCGTTAAAAATTGATTAATTAAACATATTAGCAAAAAAAGCTAGCGAGGGGAACAATACAGAAGGTAAGTTATGTCTCTATCAAGAAGTAGAGCTAAGTCTGGGCAGCTACTGATGAACAAAATGAGCAACAGGTGGGATAGGACACCAAGTGGAACAACAGAGTTATCCAGGCCAACACTTTGACATGCTGCACTGGACAGGGTGAATAATCCCTGCCATTAACTTCTTTCCCTCGTCATGTAAGTGCGCCAGGGCAGAAGGAGATGTTTCAAAGGGTGATGAAGTAAGAACAAGTTCTAGTTCTTTCACAAAGACATCTCTGGTTGTCAAGAAAAGCTGAAGTAGCACAAGGACCAAATTGTCCATCTTCTTGACTTGTAGCCAGCATGTTTAGTCTTGCAAGTCTCATCCTGGTTGAATGCAGAAGGAATTATTTAGGTTCAAAAGACCAGGCCCCTACCAAATAATAAGAGACAGCTGCATGTTTTGGTACTGAGTTCAGTGGGAGCAGGAATAGGGCCATGATGGGTCAAAATAAAGTGAAATCATCTTTGGCTTAATCGTTTGCATTTTACTCTTCATTTCAAATTCATCTTGCTTTCTCAAGTCTCTCATTCCTGCACTGATTCAAAGACAGGATATAGGCCAACTCCAGTTCTTTACATGTTTCTGGTATTGCAGATATTTAATGAGTTTTAACATAATTTATTACCAGCAGAGAGCAGTCTGAGATTAGAATTAATATCGGGCATTGCATGAGGAAAATATCATGGTTGAGCTATACATACAATACACACTGCAGAATTAAACTGATCAACTTTTAAGTATACATCATATGTACTGGTAAAAGTAGCTCATTTTTGCCAGTTGGGTCTTTAAAGAGCACATACGTGAAACTTTTAAATATAGACTAAAATGAAAGAAAACACTATAGTGTTCTTTACAGTTTAAATATTAAAGGTGTTGCTGCTGGAGATCATATTTCTGTTTTTCCCTTGCCTACTTTAAAAAGAGATCTGCTGTAAATAATATTTACAGTTCATGGTTTCTCTTAGTTTCTAGGCTTGAAACTTGCCTTGATGAATGGTGAGTAAAATATTGCATTATTGCCTTCATTTCAGTTTGCTTGAATTATTTTTATTAATTTTCAAATTACAAACATGAAGCCTGTTTTTCATCAGTAACTTCATAGAGTGTTTCATTCATACTGTTGAAAGATGTAAGAAATACAAACTGTTGCTAAAATCAATAAGCTGAAGTATTGACTTTCAATCCTGTCCTGTTTAGAAGGCATTAATCTACATACTAAATCACGTCTTCATCACAATTCTGTCCATCTTGCAGTTTTCATAGTTTTTCATACCATGTCTTCTAATTATACTACTTTTGTTGTTTTGTTTGTTTGTTTGTTTTTACTTGAAGGGTTTGTTTTCAAATGCTGTTTTGTTCGTTGTTTCACCCTATAGCACAGTCAATGCTCTGATTTTACTGCGTGATCCAGCAGACTGATGGGGCTGTTAAGGGTAAATCTCCAAAATCTTTACCTCCCAATGTTGGTTTTTCTGGAGGTAAGAGCAGCATCTTACCTAGCCATATCCAAAAAAAGATATGTTTGTGCTGTACGTTAAGCTTCAGTGCCGGGACCCAAATATCTATTTATTATTATTTTATATTATTTTTCTTAGACTCCTGCTCTCTTATGACTGCACCTCACCTCTTGTGCACTTTTCTTGTGGCTGCATGGCTGGACATCCATGCAGCTCCCTGTGCCACGATGCTATGTCATCCTCTTCCAGTTGGGTAAAAACTCCCCTGCTCTATGCAGTGAAATGCTGGGCAGGGAACTGCAGGGCTCTGGTTAAACCACCTCTTCCCTGCACAGGGCAGAGATATTAAATGCGTGTAAAGCACAGCTAAGACTTGCTCCTGTAACCTAAGACAGGTTAAATACAGGAATAAATGCATGGCTGAGAGGTTCATATATGGATAGTCAGGTGGCTTGGGCAAAAGAAAGTACATAGGAACAGAGCTGAATCAAGTGTGTTTGGAGAGGTGGAACTGTAGGTGTGTACTGTATATTTTCATTAATGTAGGAACAAATAAGCATGTGACCCATCCCTCTGAATGTCTAATCCAATTCCTTTCATCATTGAAGAGCCTTTTAAGACCTCTCCCACAAAGTTCAACTTGTTTTCAACTTCACTGGGCACCAACAGACCAGTGTGGGTCTACAGGAATCTGAGTGTAAAAACTTACTGATAATGACAACTTCATTAAAATTGAATCATTTAATCCTAAAAGCCAAGGAAGGTGTGCATGGCCTGCCAAGCACTAGTGCACAGCTATCTTTACAGGACTCTGGTGGAGAAAAGGGGGACAAGAGTGGTTGATGATGTTGAAATATGAATTTGATTCATGCTGTGGTTGTCTATAGAATCCCAGTGCACTAGTTAGAGAAACAGCATAGATGAGAGACATGTTGAATTGCACTATTTTATTTTATTTATTTTATTTTATTTTTTGTTCATGCTTTTAGGAAAAACAATCAGGAAATAGCATAACATTAAGGGGGCAATGAAGTTCTAAAAGAGCACAGTTACAAAGAAAACTCAAATGTTAAGGGAACTAACAAGGCTTTGGTTTCAGGCTGAACTGAAATTCAGTGTTCGATCCTACCATCATTTTGGACTTTGCTGCTGTGCACCAAAGATGTACCGTACTTGATTTTTTTTTGTCTCTGTTAAACTCACACATATGCAAACACAAGCTTTAGATGCTAAGACCTTTTTGCCTTACTGCCAAAAGTACTGATGGGGCAGAGACACCAAGACTGAAAATTTTACATGTCTTAACTGTGTCCATAGTCTTGCACTAATATGCATTTTAGCCTTTAGTCAGAAACTGAGTTTGTCACAGTTTAAACTTTTCTTATAGAATGTGCTTGGTATGCTATTTTTTAAATCTATACAGAGGATTAAATAGATAATTGCCAACCACTTTTGGTTCCAGACTTCTTGTCTATATATTAGTAGGTTTCCCTGTTTGAATGATACAAATAACCAAGGCAGGGACCCAGCTTGCAAGAACCTATCTGGGTCTCTATCACTGAGCAGATGCTGCCACTTCATGGGTGCGGTTCACTTGTTTCTTTCATGTATTTCTTGTTCTAGCGTCAGCCAAGCCTCATCCCATGAGAACTTGTCGTTGCTGTTTTTCTCAGTGCTCCCTTATCTCAGGTTCCAGGGTTGTCTTTTTTTAGCTCTTTTGTTATGTTGCAATCCCTCCATAGACACCCTGAAAAAGAGTGCAATAAGACAGTTGGGGGGCATTGTTTGACTCTGTGTCTTGGCTCGGTTATGTTTTACCTCTCTGGTTTTGTGGGGGAATTGATAATTAAAGATGAGAATCCTGTTGCTGTAGCATAATACAGGAATGCTTTAGAATCAGAAAGCAAACATCGCAGTACTCAAGAGGAAATGAAAGTTCAAGAATGTCCGCATTATTAATCACTCACATTGTTTCTCTCTGTGACAAAAACAATCTGTATTTTCTATGGCTCTGCATGAATATTTACGTTAAAAAAAAAAAACCAAAACAGTGTATTCTTTTAACACAGTTTCATCTTAATAGCACTGTTGTTCTCTAGACACCTATAGGAATCTCACTTGAGGAAAAAAAGATTTATATCTGAATTCTCCATCAATAAAATATCTATTTGAAAAGATTTGCCTTAATTTGATGTGTAGTCTATGGATTATAAATTCTTGGAGATAGAGATTGCCTTTTATTCTGTGCTAGTAGGGTACCTAGAACAGTAGTGTTATTGTAAGTGACTGTAGGTAAATAGATATTGAAACCTAATATTTCAACAGCAACAGTACGCAAAATGTGTTTTGAAAGATGATATATAAAGGCTCTGCTGCAAGTCTGTAGTTTGTAAACAATATAAAAATAAAAAATATGACACTTCTCTTGCCTCTCCTGTGCCCACACAGTCAAAGAAAACATAAAACACTAAACCTGGGGAAACCAGTGCTGCAAAATACTCTGCTAACAAGAAATAGTGTGTAGTAATTTAGCTTTACCCTTGTGTATGCGCATCTTAATCCAGCCTTCAGTTAAGGCTGAATATGCTATTTCCTCACTTGTAAAACAGCGCTGAAGCATGTTTAGCATAGTTTTATTTAAATATGGAATAAAATAGTGCACATAAAACCAAGGTTAATGGCAGGAATTGCTGTTCAGAGGGCTGGGTAACAGAAACGGTTCTGGAGATGAGGTAGTGAATTTGGTTCTCCAGCCTATGCTAGGAGGCAAATATTGCATCTAGTAGCTGGACAGAGCTAACTCCTCTGCTACCTTTGCTCCTTTATTTGTCAGCATCTCATTTGCAAATCGCTAACATATAATCTTGGAGGAAAGCAGAGGAGGAGGAATGGGAAGCAGGATACAAAGTTGCTTCTATGGCAAAGGCTCCTTTCCCGCTGTGTACCCACCTGAGCATCACGAGCAGAAGCACTGGGAAGCTCAAGACATCATGTCAGGGCTGAGCTGAAGAGCAGCTGCTATGTGCAGCCTGCTCCTCGGGCAGCGTGGAGAAAACCCAGGAAGAAACATGTGCTAGATTTATTGTAGCAGTTCCCCCACATCTCTTCTGTAGTATCTGTCCTTGTCAAAGATGGCCAGCCCCTTTCATGGTCCATTGGCCTCAAGGGAACTGTTTGTCTCTGGAGAATTGTGTCCGTCTCCTTCATCTCTGTCCAACTCACACTCATCTATTAGCATGCCAATAAGTTGGGTTTTTTTCCTTTGTGGGATATTATCTTTATGGACTGCCCTTTTGTGTATGGCCCTTCCCCCTTCCTCTGGCCATACACCCTTCCCCCCATGCATACTTTCTCCTTCCTTCCTAAGGAGTTTCCCTAAACAATGAATAGAAACAGGAAGCCACTTGTGGCCTCTTTTCCCTTCCCTTTCACTGACAAGCATTAGGGCTTTTTACACAGTGACCTTGAAGTAACCTTCCTTTCCCAGCTCAGGCTGGTAGTGGGGATCCATGTACCTTTGAGGGAGGACAAAGACAAAAAGGAGGAGAAATAATAAAAATGAAACAAAATAAAGAAAAAGAGGAGAGAGAAAAAAAAAAATCTACCCCAGACTGAAGAATTCAGAGATGAAAAAGAAAAGAATAAAAAAACACAACCCAAAAAAGCAAGGAACCCGGTTCACCTGTGTAGGCTCAGCTGTCTCTGAACAGCTGCCCCATGGAGGTGTGATTGCTCTGTATTATGCTCTATAGGTCAGAGTCACTGGGTGAGTGAGAGCTTGCAGTCAGATGCCTGGGGCTTCCTCTTCCCACAAGAGCAGTAGGGAAAAAAACAAGGTGTTTTTTTTTTAAACCGGAAAATTACAGTTTTTTTCGATGGGCTTATCTTAAAATGTTACTCCTATCAGTATCAATGGAAGAGGCTTGAGTAAATTATGGCCATTTTCAGGAGTGCACACTTATCCAAAGGTGTTCAGCTTCACTTTTTCCTTGAGTTCCTGCTGACAAAACTGCTCTGTGTAATGGCTGAGTGTCAATCACCAGTGGACGCTGTTGTGTTCGGTGGAAAGTACTGAGCAGCTCTAAGAGGGGGTGTTTAAAACATGAGCAGCCTCAAGGAATAACCACTGTGTGTTCCTTATTGTGATTTTGACTTTGCTTTTCTATTTTATTTGCTTATTAATTCCACCCTCTGAACTGCACTATTTAAAACTGCATTTGATAAAATACCTTTTTAAAGGTTACGGTAATGAGCAAATTATACAGTTGCAGAGCATGTCAAGTATCAACATATAAGTCAGGAAGTTCATTGTGTCTTTGACACAATAAAAGACTGTTTTCCTTAGACAGGGGAGGACAATGCTGACTAAATGACTTGTCAAAGTCCTCAGGTGTGTCTGACAGAACTGTCTTAGGAACTTGCCTCATAATCAGTTCATACCCTGGCATGAATATCAATTAAATATAGTCTTTTCCATTTCTTACGAACTATGTCATTTGAACTTTCCTGATTTCATGGAGTTGGGCTCGTTTATCTTTTTTCAGCTCTACAGTAGTGTGCTTTGCTGGGTCTGTGATGGCTTCAATCTTCTTTTATGCAAACAGATGCATTCAGGAAGCAAACAAGGGAGGAATGGTCCTTTTTGCCTCCCAAAACCACAGAGATACAAAATCAAGTGCCCCAAAAAGTTTGCAAGTGAAGTGAAACATTTTTAGTTTCTCCTCCTTGCCTTTAGTGCTCTTGACCTGACTCCATCCTGATTTTATTAATTTACTCTGTTTTCTTGATTCTCCTGTCCTAGCTCTCCTATAAAGGAACTATGGCTAATCCTACTGAGCCCTTGCTGGAGACAGTTGCCTGCAAGTCTCAGTCCAGCACCCTGGATTTAAAAACACGCAGGACAAGAGCTCTGATTATCTATCTGATCTTAAATACAGTCTGGGCTGTTCACATGCCTGTTACCAGTGCGAAGAATTTATTTGTATTGCTGAAACTGGCTCCTTTTGAAATGCAAGGAACATTCCTGTTTGCCATGAGGCACTCTCTTCTCATCCCACCAAAGCTTGCGTTTTTGAAACCTGCTTCATTATGCGTGTGCTATGGAGAACTTCTTGAAGAACAATTATATGTTATCGAAGATATCATTGCAATAACTCCTAACTCATAAAAAGCGTGAATGCTTCCTTTCTTGATGCCTTGTGTTTCTTTCAGCTTTACATCTAATGGATTTCCTCATTGTCACTGCACATTAAATTCAAACCTGTAGGGATTTTTCCATTAGAATCTTAACTCTTTCTGCATTAGTTCAGCAAGTTTTTCCCTCCTTTAGCTTTTGCAGTTCCACTAGAGGTCTTTGTCCTTCACCATGCCTGTTAATTCAGATTCCTTATGAGGGATACAAACAAAACAATTTTTGCTCTTTCCGTTCTGGCCAATCTGCTCTCATGGTGATACTTTTCTGAAACCAGTGGTGAACAGACCTCTTGACATTTCACAGAGATTAATGAGTTTGTCATCTCAGTGTCCCCCAGGGGTAAGAAAAATTTGTGCAAAAAAGGGAAACTGGGAATCCAGAGAGATTAATGGATTTGGTGAAGATTACAAAAGAGGTAGTGGCACAGAGGTGACAAGCTCTGATTTAGCTCACAGTCCTGTCCTCACACCACAAGTCATCTTGCCAGGAAAAACTGCTAGTACTTACTACTAAGTTTGTTTTTGAAACATGGAATATAGCCCATGTGGCTTTTTATAGAGGAAAACAAGAAATTATTTATCCATTCCTGAAGAAATGCATAATCTAAGGCAATAGCAAACACAGGACACAAGAGGAGTTGTCTTTATAATTACAGGTGTCCATGGAGAGAAGACAGGGCAAAAAAGCCCCGGTTGATGAGTTTATCTTGCAATCTGACTCATAATAATGGACAAAAAGTGAGGTGCCTGGACAGAATGAAGAGATGCCTATATGGAAGTTACTGATTTACTAGTTTCTTGTTCAGTATTCTATACATTGGACCAAATGTTACATGTACGTGTAATACCTTCACCCTGATAACTTTTGTTGATGATGAGGTGAAGGCCAAATTCTGCTGTGCACTTGCATACCCTTGAGATACTGGAAAACAGGAGATTTCTCTCCCAGTGCATCAGGTTTGTCCCAAGGTAGGTGTTCAAGTAAATCAGAAAAGATTCTTGTAGTAATACAGAGAAGCACAACAGTTATTATTTGTACATCACTGAGCGTGTTTTACTCTCACTGATTAGAAAGAATTTCTTCACAGAAAGGGATTCTGTGTTTCATCCTTTCTCAGCTACCACTGCATTGAATACAATTTAGTGCCCCATATAGAAAAGGAATGTGGGGTTGAAACTTATCTCTGGTTATAATCTGTTCTGACCTGTCAGTACATATTGTGACCCTTCTTATTTACATTTTTTTTTCTTTTTAAGTGCTTGAGAAAGTTTAGGAACACTGTTGCTTTCCACGAAGGTAGGATTAGGCATAAGTGATGCAATCTACTTTGTGTTCATTTTTAAATGACCTTTTCAAATACATCCAATTAATGAAATTCATTTTAACTTATTCTGTATCACTGATTGAAGTGAAGACCTTCATTTTTTTGCCT
The DNA here is from genome assembly GCF_963082525.1 of Nesoenas mayeri. Taxonomy (NCBI): domain Eukaryota; kingdom Metazoa; phylum Chordata; class Aves; order Columbiformes; family Columbidae; genus Nesoenas; species Nesoenas mayeri. The sequence continues at coordinate 16,362,077 of NC_137550.1, read as the reverse complement.
TGAAGGTGGAAAATGTACTGAATAGTCTTTGCTAAAAGCTTTAATCAAATTTGGGTGGGATTGCCTTCCTTCCGTACTGGCAGAAAAAACTTTGAAATGTCCTTAACTTTTAACTTTCTATGACTGTCTTTTTCTGGGTCTTCCTGGAAACTCTTGATGTAGAGTGGCAGGTTTCTATGACATCCCCTGGGCCATCTTTGTGAAGACAGAAGTCTGTCAAACAAATTAAAGATCTTCACTGAATAAAAATACAGAATTTAGGAATTAGTTATGTAACATTCAATTCCTCCTTGGCCATTGAACAATTACAAAGAAGTAAAATTTCTCTATACTTATACTATGAAATAAGTGACATTTGCTCTCTAGACTTTACAAGTGATTACTCTAGTAGTAGTGTTTTCTTATCAGATTCAATGTGCTTAAATCAAGTCTGCTTTATATAGCAGTAAATATTAAGTCTGTTAACTTTCCTTGAATGTAGACGTGGAGTAGGTGTCCTCTTTTGAAAATACCATTAAGTTCGTTCCCCTGTTTTGTCCACCTCATTAAGATTTGTCAAAACCAAATGAGGCTTGTGTTCAGAGAATTGCTTTATTTCCTATGCCAGAGGCAGCTTCTCTGATGCTAGATGAGGTCACTCATGATGTTGTTCATATCTTCATCCCACACAGCTTTGCATGAGCAACTTCTGCAATATGAAACTGTTTTGGAATTCTGTCAAAATTTAGATTTTGGGTACTTTTATGCAGAATGAATTCTTCCTCCATTTAAGCAATTCCTATACTGCTTCTAACACCAGGGATGCAAATCATCACCACACCCACTGTCTCCATACTGCCCAAGTTTTCTAATTTTTATACTATTTTGCAGTTCTCAGATTTTTGGGGGGGGGGGGTTGGGGGGAGTTTTGGATATCTTACTCAACTTGCCAGACTTTATTGCAGCCCATTTTAGTGTTAGCCTGATCCAGATGGAGCTTTCATTTATGAGCTCTGCTGTCCAGAACAGTTAATTTCTCAACTACAATCCACCCTGTTTGCAACTGAGATAATAGATTTTTATTTTCTTTTTAGCAAGTGCATGTTGCCATGAAGTACTGCTACACCTTCCCTCTGTCTGTCTTGTGGTTTGTCCTCATACCCTATTGTTGCTCCCTCTAAAAAAGGCACAAGCAAACTGTGTTCTGGTCCTTATGCCAGCATGAGAGGTGAAAAAAAAAACTCAACCCAGGTATCAACTTTGATTTTATGTTTTCCTTCAGTTTTGTCTCCCTGACGTTTCTCTCTCTTTGTTCATTTATCACTTGCATTGTTCAGTATTTTAGTTTTTCGAATGTGTCTCACGGTAGGAATGAAAAATGTGTTTTTCTGAGCGAGGCCACAGCTGAAAACAGCAGTGCAGATCCCGCCTAAACCACTGAATGTTTGGGCACAAGGCAAAATTATCACCCATCCTCTCCCCTTCCTACTTGTTCTGTGCCCTTTGCAGGGAAACTCCAGGGGGGTGAAAAGGAAAAGCCGTCACGGTCATGGGCGTGACCTGTGGCTCGCTCCTGAGCGCTGGCACCCGCCCCTGCTTGTGTGTGCACCCCACGCGTGGCCGCCCCCTGCGTGTGCGCGGCCGCCCCGCGGAGCTGTCCGAGGTGCTGAAGCGCCCCTGCACAGCACGTCCGTGGGGAAAGGGAGCGCTAGGGGAGTTGTGTCCATCCCGTGTGAGATACCGGGCCGGGCAGAGATTTGGTGCTGTGCTACATGTTAGATTAGTTCATGTGATAGAAAACGTACACCTGCGATACTAGAGGTATTACGGTATTGGCACGTTTTAATTATATTTTCTTTAACTGTTTAGAGAGACTCTTTAGGCAGAAAAAAAGAATACATCATGTATTAGATATTTTACTTGAAAATATTTCTCATAAATAGTTTTCAGACTTACAGAAATGACAGTTGTTGTGTGTTGGTTTATTGTTGTTGTTGGGTTTTTGTATGTTTCGTCTTGTTGTTTGGTTTTCTTTTTAAAGGATAAATGTTTGAAACTTTGTAAGCATATAAGGATATTCAGAACATGTAGCACTTTAACTGACTGTGAAATGGATGTAGACAGCTGCTTTCAGAAAATATTTATTGTTTATTTGGTGCCCTATTTTTTTCAAGTATTAGGAGACTGTTCATACTAATATACTCTATCTGTGGGAAGCAGAAACCTAGCAGTAGAAAGCGTTATACTGAGCTGGATCTTCTCTTGCCCTGTGAGATGGTTCTGCCATTGTAGCTAAGCAGAATGCTGTGATTCTGCAAACACTTAGGGTCACAAAATAGCTCCGTTATACTTTGGAACAAAAACTTAACATCCTAAAGTATGTTGAATATTTGGAGGAATATTGATACATCATTCCTGTATTGCCTGTATAACTGGGCTTTTCAATACAAGAAGTTAAAAATCAGGTTGCCAACATTCCATTTATACATCTCTCGGCCAAACCGAGAAATGGTTATTTATTACACTGATCTTGCATGGAGTCATGATGGTGACCAAAGAGGGATGCAATAACCTCCTTGTCAAGCAATGGTGCTGGCAGAGTTAGAACACCTCTATTTCACCCCCATCTTAGGTAATCTTGCCCAATTACTTTAAAATATACCACCTATGACCACAGTGCATCAGTAGCAGGATGGGAAATAGAAGCCTGACTGAGATTCTTCTGCTTTACTAATTGCATTTTCACTTCACAATAAAGAATGTACATGAGGGAGCTGTAACTTCCCTGGTCCAGTCAACAATTTTTTATTCTTGATGAGTGTATTTATTCACCTATGATTCTGTCCTGAGCTTTTGTAATTTTATTTATTGCTATGCTTATTTGTAAAAATGAGAAAATCAATACAGTATTGGGGGAAGGGAGGGAAAGGAAAAAAAAAAAAATCACTCAGAAGCACTACAATAAATTTACTGAAGGATAGAAAACTCCAGAGACAAAAAGTAGATAAATGCCTGATGATAAAGACTGAAGGAAAATCTGAATCATTCATTGATTTGTCATGTCTTTTCTTCAGTATTTATAGAGAGCCAAACAAATAAGATAAAGGCAGGAGATAATCCCAGTAGCCTAATGAGAATTTTACAGTCACCATAAAGACCAACCTTCTGAGAACTGAACACAGCAATGTGCTCTATAGATTTGTATTTAATAAGGAGCTAGAGGATGTTATGGACTCATCTGGGCATTACATTAGCTCAGCTGTCTTGGGAAACCTCATTGGTTGTAGTGTGAGTTAACTCTACAATATATAAAGGGTGAGTGTCAGGAGGATGGAGCCAGGCTCTTCTCAGTGGCAACCAATGGTAGGACAAGGGGTAATGGGTTCAAACTGGAACATAAGAGGTTCCACTTAAATTTGAGAAGAAACTTCTTCTCAGTGAGGGTAACAGAACACTGGAACAGTCTGCCCAGGGAGGCTGTGGAGTCTCCTACTCTGGAGACATTCAAAACCCACCTGGACACCTTCCTGTGTAACCTCATCTGGGTGTTCCTGCTCCAGTGGGGGGATTGGACTGGATGAGCTTTTGAGGTCCCTTCCATTCCCTGACATTCTGTGATTCTGTGATACAACCTTGGGGTATTTTTAGGATTTTTAAGCCTTATTTGTTTTAGAAATTAGGTCATGCACTATGTCATAGAATCCCACTTTTTATTGCCTTGCTATTAACTGGGTGTTTTGACTATTTTAATGAAACACAATAGAAAAGCAGAGGCCTCTATGAAGTATGTGTACAAATTTCATGGAACTACATGGTGAGGAAGACCATGATGATTATCCCACTTAAAACAGAATCTGAACTCTGAGGCTCAGTGACACATTGTCCAGAAATAAGAGGTATGTGAATCCTCCATTCCTGGATGAGACAGTTTTAATTAAAGTTTACATCCATCTGAGGATGACAAATCCACAGGAAGTCAGTCAGTTCTACTAAACTAACAGCTACAGTACTTTTTGGGAAGATTGTGTGTGTGTTATTTTTATTTGTTGTGTTAAGAGATGAACTCATGTATTTTCATTTTTTTTAAGACCAGTTTGTCATTTAGGGAATCATACTTTTCAAGAAGGCCAAAAGTCTATATTTATTTGTACACATAGCTTTGCATTCCTTTTCACTGAGGTGGCCTATGTGGTCATCAAAGCAGTAGACAATCCTTGGCCTGAATAGCTTACAGACTGCAGAGACAGACAGCCAAAGTAAAGAGGAAAGAACAGGCTCCAAGATGTATAACCACTATGGTAACTGGCAAAGTTCTCTTGGTGTTTATTGTTTGCAATGGACCTCTGCCAAGTTACAGTTTTTGCTCGTGAACAAAACAAGAAATGAATTTTTTTTTTTTCCTGGATGGTGCAGAAGTGGGACTTTCCAAGATGACAAAGGCTGAGAATACATGACTGAAGTCTTTTGTGCTGTAAATCTTTTCTTAGCTCTTCTATTGCTGTTCTGCTGGTTTCACTCCCTCGCAGTGCATTCTCTTTTCCCAGGTCCTCACAGAGGATCTCTTAGGTGCTTTAAAAGTTATGATGGATTCTGCTGAGCAACACCAGTAAGCAGAAATGTCTTCTGATGTTGCTGTGCTGGCTTCACTGTGAACCACTATCTCTGTGGAGGCCCTGGCCCAAAGGAGTGTGAGAGGAAGGCGTATCAGTTTCTCTAAAAAGGCTACTGTTTTGCATGGAATATTTGGTAGCATTGAGCAAACTTTTGGGTCTCCCAAGGATTTCTTTTTTTTTTTTTTTTTCTTTATTCTTAACATATTCTTTTTCTTATTATCTGTGCTTGGCTTTTATATAGTAAACAGTTACTAGTTTAGGGGCTGGATCTAAAAGACTGCTTATTTTCTTATGCACCCTGATTCTACAGCTGAACCAAAGCTCTTACTTTACACAAGATTTAAATTGGATTTTTATTCAACAGGCAAATAATTTAGAGAGTTTCTCTAATCTCTGCTATTCTGTCTCATTAAGAGCAAAAGAATTGTCACTTCCACTCACCCTCATTGAAAAAACAGCCTCTAGTAACTTTGCATGTAACTTGAAGGCTGCTTTTGTTCCCCAAAATTAGTTTATGTTTAGCCTATATTAGTTATTCCCCTAGATACCATGTCCCAGACAGCCTGGTATTCAAGAGTCCTTGCAAATACAGAAGAATAACACCAAAGATTCTCTACAAAGACTTCATTGTAAGACTAAAAGGATTTCCTGTGAATAAGGGCTACACATGGACTTAACACTGCTGGGAGCAAGAACATACAAGGAGAAACCAACTACATAGTGAAGCCAAGATATTACTGGTTTTTAATGATTTCTTGCTAGATAGGGAGAAGAGTTATTTTCCCAAGGAGCTCGTGATAATACAGTGTAGCCAAGAACACAAGGGAGAATGTTGTGTGGAAGGAAATAAGGGAGCCTTGAAGGAAGAGAGGAAGCTCTGAGCTTTCTTCTTCTTTCTGTTTTATTTTACTCATTTAGATGAGGTGTGAATGTAACTGGTAGGCAATGCATACTGCCTCTTCTGCAGCAAGGGATTCCAGTGGAATATAATGATTTCTTAGTCCTACATTATGGTGGCAGCTCAAAGGGGTAGCAGAGCACAACTTAAAGTAACATAATTCGTAAGACATACACTATAGGACTGCTCACTAGGAGAGACAACAAAAGCCTGTAAGGAATCTCTAGTAACCATTTCCAGAACTGCATGGAAGGTGGTATGTATTTTACACAAACTTTTTCTTAAGAAATAAAAAAATAATCATGATAAATGGGAATGGAAGTAATGGAGGAAAACAGTAGAAACTCAGGAGTAAATGTTGATTTTGTTAAGTTAAACTTAAAAATGTCTTTTCACACACACACAAAAAGCCAGTTATCTAAAGCATTTTTTCCCCCCTCATTTGTACGTTCTCCTAGCTCAGAGGGCTTTAAATAAACTTATGTGTTTATCAACAGGGAACTTTGTTGTTATCACACATCAGAGCAAGATAGGAGTAACTTCAGCCTGAAAATACATAAAGGACAGAAGATTTTGGAGTCATCCTTCCTCATATTAAATATCACTAAGCCTGTGCAATTTGGGAAAGAATTAATATTAATTTCAGTGTATTTCAAATGGTACTCTTTCTTTAGTGTTTTAAACATTAAATAAAAATTAGCATTGCATGCTCTGTGCAATATAGGCTTAATTGCTCAGTTCTATGTTGGCCAAGGGATAGTTTCTTAACCAGAGAGTATCTGAGAGCTGTCTATTGCTTCTAGAGCATAGCAGAATCTGATGCTCATTTTGCTCAAAAAAGACACCAAGCAGTGGTCTTGTTTGTGCTGCCCTTACCTCTTTGTGACAAAATATAACATGATTTTGCTTAAACCCAAGGCCAGCTTACCTTTTATCCTATCTCTGACCAAAAGCAGTAGGGGATGCTTAGGAGAAGGATGAGAACAACTACACTCTACTCTCTCATTTTGGACAGCATGCAGCTCAGAAGCTAGCCTGGATTTTCACAACCTCTCCATTGTTGATCCACAGAATTATTACCTCAGTTTTATCTCTAAAATGCATTTGGCTGAAGCTAGCTCTGGAGTTGGCATTTAAGTGTTTGTGCAGTGCAGAAAGTCAAGCTTTGTTCATGTGTCTGTATGAGATATTTATTCTGGGCTGCACTTCACCTTTTGGTGGAGAAATTTCCATGGTATTTAAAAAGGAAAAGAAGCTCTGAGGATGCCTACTTCTTCTCTGTCAGGTTAAAGGTAGGTCTGTCAGGCCTTTTCAGACCTTTTTGTTCTTTTCTGTTTTATCTAATGACACCTTGTTCATGTTTTCTCTTGCCTAAAACTTTAGTGATGAATCTTGTAGCTGTTCCACCAAAATGATTACATGCTGAATCGCACTGATGTAATCTGGCTCTTTTGCTTTCCTTGACCTTTTCACCTCTTTCCTCCATGCATTCAGCCTCTCATTTTTACAAGAAAAACTCATACTCAAATCATAGCGACCTCGGAGCCTCAGTTGGTGAGAAGCTACCTCGTTTTGCGTTCTAAGGCATAATTAGTGTCAGTCAGTATCAATGGTATGAGTAACAGTTACATGCAAGGGAGGTTAGAGACTTACTGTTCTTTAGGCTGAGTTCACAGTGGGATAGGTGGGTGACCACTAACTGAAATTTGTGTAGATGAGTAATCTAACAGGATACTCGACCTCAGCATGTAGTTGCCAGGTACAATTTCAGATCATAGTTTTTTTCATGTTACAGTATTAGTTTTGATAACCATGCCGAGACAGATGGCTTTTTGTTGGCTTTCCAAAGCAGAGGAATAATTTGCCGAGCTGTAGCTAGTGTAATGAGAAGCCAAGTAAGTTGAAGATGAGGTAAAACCAAAGCATCTGTCAGTCCTTGTGTGCCAACTTTTAGATGCCGCAGACAAACTAATATTTCCACACAAAAAAGTAGTGACTGATATAGATTTGTGTAGAAAAGATGGCATTTGATAACAATGCCACAACAGATGTCATTGAGTCCATGCTTGATTTTTACTACTGCTCTGTGCATTTTTGGAAGAGATACTTGCTCTGCACAGCTTGTATGGAGTATGTTCATTATAAAATTTTATTTTTCAGGAAACAATGAGATGGAAAATTTGTAGCTAATCCGATATTGTCCTTCTTTATTATGCTTCCTTAGTGGTTAGGGAGAAAGAGTTGATTCTTATTTGATTCCTTTTCAATCCTTTTTATTTGAGAGAAGTGTCTATACATATATGTATATACCGTATATAATATAAAGATCTTAAAAGAGAGCTCTCTATTAAAATACAAAGAAAAATTTGAGGTTACTTGCATTATCCAATATTACATTTTCTTGAGTGTGTCAGGGAAAATGTGTAATTATATCTTCCCTATTCAAAGAAATCCTTCTCTTCACCTTAATCCTATTCTTTCTCATCTTCTTTGATGAGAGAGAACAATGTTTCAAAAGTTCCCCTTTAAGAGCAAAGCTTGTAAAAAGAAACCCATGGAATACTATAGCCTACTTGACTCTTTCTCCTTGGTAATAGCTGTGGTAACTTAATAAAAGCAGCTTCTATCTAGGTCAAAATTATTTGAGGCATGCATACTTCACCTAATATATATATATATTTATTAAATACCTGCTATGATGTGGTATCATCTGCTTAGTCTGCATTGTGTGTTGAGAGTGTGAGGGGCTCAGTGGGAGTTGGTGAAGGGGAGCACTTATTCCTCAAAGTTGTGGACCTGGGAAAATCTAAACATTTATGTCCAAGCTCTTCTCAGAAATAGAAACAACAGGTCCATAGGTCAGTGAGAGGGAGGCTGAGGAGAGAAAAACAGCACTTGGGAGAGAGTGGAGAAGGGAAGAAGGTTCCCCCAGGCACAAGAGCATCCCACCACAGGCCTGTGTGTGGCTGGCTGTAAGCTCCAAACAAAGGGATCCAACGCTAAGTAGCTGCTTATTTGTATAGTGCTCCTGCTGCTTTTTCTTTGTTGGTTGTGAACAGCAGTGCAAATGTTGTTTTGCTGGGTGCAGGGGTGGGGAGGAGGGAACGCAGGTGAAGCTTTGTGTTCAGCGGACTGCCAGGGAGCAGTGCTGGCCCACTCTTGCCAAAGTCTATTGGTAGGACTGAACCATAGCCAAGAGTAAGAAGTCCAGTTTGAGGCAAAAAATGGTACCTGGTAAACTGTATAGAGGTTGAATCTGAGAGGCAAAGATATAACCTGTTGATTAGAGAAACAAATACTGATATTTGATTGATTCTTTTTGCTGCCTGAAGATCAGAAGCAAGCAAGAGCAAAACCCTGAGGTTATAAAATGCTTGCACTGTGGGTTAGCAGATGCTCGCAGCCAAGGGAGTACTCTTAGACCTTGCCAATTCTTCAAAACACTTTTGTTTGCCAACCAGCATTACCTCTGCCTTATCCATGCTGAACTGAAGTCTAACATGCTTTCATCCAGTACCAGATTTTTGCCAAGTATTATAAGAGCAGACATTTTTCTCGCAGTAGATTTAATTCGCTGTTTTTCTCTCCATTTCATAACGTTCAAAAGGGTGCTTAAAACACGGAGTTAGAGACTAAAATTACCATATTTTGTACAATTATCATTGAGTTTAAATTGACTATCCTAATGGAGATCAGCTATTTTCAAAATTCTGCTGTCTCTCTGGTTTTACAGTGCAGTTTGTAGATTGCTAATGCCTTATAGCTCTACATACTATTGTAATTGTATTTGTGTCCTTATGAATGAGAAACGCTATCTCATGGTTCTGAGTATTTAAACCAAACCCTCTTAAGGACTGTGTTCAGTAGCAAATATTAGTACACAGAAAGTCCACTAGTGTGCAAGAATAGAGTAAACAGACTTGAGCTAGAGAGAGATACAGAGACAAACACCATCTAACTTCTTGCTTCTGCATCTCTGCAGGAAAATCCAGCTCATTCAATGTTCTTATTGTGCTTGAATGTTCATTTATTCAATATAACATCTACGAGAACTTTGCTTTCTCCTAGATACTCCACCCAGAGCCTTCATTTGGTAAAACCAATGCTGATAGTATCTTTGCATGTTATCCTTGGAGACAGGTTTGGTTTCTTTGTATGAAATAGTTTTGAATGTTTACATAAGGCTAGAAATCACAACAGCCTAGAATATGTATGTCTTTGCAATGTGGAAACTGACGTTAAACGGGAAGATAAGTAGGGGTCTTCATGATGGTCTAGAAGAAGAAATGATGCTGTGTATTGAGACACAACAAACTTGGGTTCAGTTCTGAAGCTGTCCAAAGGCTTCTTGCAGAATATTCAGCATTTTTTCTCTTTGATTTTACCTTGTGCGTATGTGTGTGTTTAGTTGGAAAATGTGTTTTATTTTTCTTTATGACACAATGAGAGGCTTAAAACCCTGAAAGTTCTGAAAGACAGGGATCCAACAAGAAAGACCAAGCCTGTACTATAGCAAAATGCACTGCAACATCTGTCTTTAACATTGCAGGTTAGTTTTAAAAATAAATAACTGAAGACATGAAAGCAAAGGCAGCAAAATTAGCTCATCATGCTGGGAATAAGTGATAATAATTGGAATCTTGAATACAAAAATTCTAGGAAATCAAAATACATATCTAAAATTTGCAAGTTTAACCAGTATAAGAATATTTTTAGAAGATAAGAAGATGAGCACATAAATATCATACTTTAAACTTGGTATCATTAAAGATGATCCAAGAAGCTAACATAATTTTGTTCTGTATCACTTTCCTTAAGTACTATTTTGCTTTAATACTGAGCATAATAGATGACTACACTTTTGTTATATCGTAGATTGCATTTGTTAAAATAATATTCTGATGAGCCACTTGTACAGTGCCAGCCTGAAGTAGATTTAATCTTTTTTCTTGAACTCTCTGTCATTCTTTTGCATATTCTCTGTGCTGTGATTTCCACTGGCTCCTGTTTGTTAATGATACATTTTATTAGTACCAGTTAGAATAAATTGATCTGTTAGGTTTAGAGCAAAGGTATTAATAATGTTTTCAACCTTAACACAATGAATACATCATGCACGTCACTGTGCATACACTTCAAAATACAGAGTCACTTAAATCTATGCAGTTTCTGTGATTTGTGAGTTTGATGTAATGTTTTATTAGAATACCACTCATAAACCACTTTGTCATCCAGGATGAACTGTTTCCTCTTTCAGGTGATGAATTTCAATCAGAAAAGTGTTCTTTACACCAAGGTTTAGTTAAAAAAAAACCAAACCAAACCAAAACCAAACAAATAAAAAAATCCCACCACGACCACCAAACACACACAAAACCCCCAACAAACAAACAAACAAACAGCCCAAAAAACCAAACAAGCCTCCACAAAGATAATATTTATGGGCTTCAATGGTTTTCTGTTTACTTTAGCAGGTGCTTGCACCGTGACTGAAGCAAACACTGACACAAGGAAAAAGAGTAAAATGTACCTCTCTCTACTCACATATTCATGAAGCTGAGCAGGAATATATGAAGATGAGGACTAGGTTCACATCTTGCATCACTCTACTTAACGCAGTGAAGTTATTGCCAGTTGATACAAATGCATATACAGCATGAAAATTCTGTCCATAAATTCAGAGGTTTAAAATTAAATGAAGAGTTATGCTTTTACTTAAATATATGTATGTCTACTATAAAGTATTAATTCAGTTTTAAACTCTTCCCCACAAGATAGGATTTAACTCATATCTGGTATTTCTTTCCTCTAAATTAGATTAATGGCACTACAGGGAGGTGCCATTGCACCTGACAGTGAATCAGTTAATGATCTGAAGGACCAGAGGACCAGAGGTGTTTCAAATACTGGACCTAGCTCTAAGCTGTTGTAAACTGGCTTCAACTGCGCTATTTTTGTTCAGTGATGTCTCCATAGGTTGCTGTTCTACTGTTTAAAAATGTTCATTATCATTTTCTTCGGTTTGAAGTGTAGTTTATGGCTTTCATACGAAATGTATTTAGCTAGGAAGCAGGCTAAGTTCTAGTATCTCCTCACATCCTGCTGCATCCTTCTGGGGACTGTGCTAGGTGAGCTCTCTGGCTCACCCTTCTTTGCCTGATCATCTCCCCTCCTGATAGGACCATGATCTCCCAAGCACAGAGGATACTTTTAGGTTTTCAGGGTTATTTTACGCCTAAGAATTGTATAGGTGTGCACTTTGTGTTCGTTACTCTGGGATGAACCAGAAATATGCCCTCATGGCAAAGAAGGCCAACAGCCTCCTGGACTGCACAAGGAACAGAAATGCCAGCCCATGAAGGGTGGTGATCTTACCATCTACTCAGCACTGGTGAGGCTGCATCCAGGTCTGAGCTCCCCAGTATGAGACATGCACTTACTGGAGAGAGTACAGCAAAGAACCATGAAGATGTTTAAGGGATTGGAACATCTGCCATAGGAGGAGAGACAGAGAGAGCTGGGACTGCAGCTTAGAGAAGAGGAAGCTCAGGAGGACTTTACCAGTCTGTATGAATACCTGATGGGGGAGTAAAGAAGACAGTGGTGCCCCATGACAGGACAAGAGTGAATGGGCTCAAACTGAAATGCAGGAGATTCCATTCAAGCATAAGAAAAAGCTTTTTTATTGTGAGGGTTGTCAGACAAAGAATAGATTGCTTGGAGAGGCTGTGAAGTCTCTATCCTTGGAGATACTCAAAACCAACTGCATGCAGCTGTCTCTAGCTGGTCCTGCTCTGAACAGGGGACTGGTTGATCTCCAGATGTGTCTTCCCACCTCAGCTGCCCGTGATGAGACCCTAGACCCTGCTACTTTAAGTTTGCTTCAAATGCAGTACTAGATCTCTGGCATCCTATCTGCTCTCATGCCCATCTGCTAGAATGGCATTATGCCCACTCAGAAGGTGCTATGCCAGTTTCAACAAGGCACAGGTGCCAACCAAACATAGATTTAGAAAGATACCCTGCATAAGATCCTCCTGGTAGTCAGTAATGCCAAATTAGGCCCACATGCTTCATTACGAGGGACCACATCTGTTGAGGCTTGTGGGCATTGTATCATCAATTACAGCCTTTATACTCTCTTTCTCTTTCCTGAAAGGTTTAGTGAATGGAAAGCAAAATTTATGAGCCAATCAAGTGCCTTGAGAAAATTTGCGTTTTTCCCTAGTGATGTCTGTCTTGAAATCTCAAATTTCAAGCTGCTTGTATTTATATGTCTCTGTTAAACATACTTCACTATACGCTAGATTTGTTCCTGAAGACAACAAAAGAAAAGATATTGGAAAAAGATATTATTTCTTGCCATTTAATACCACAAGAGGAGGATTATGTGCAATTTGTTTGATACCTGTTAGACCCTGAAGTGTTATTTGCACTGGTACCTCCTTTAAGTAGAATAAAACACACTTCAAGAAAATTCAGCCTTGTAGGTAAAGATGAGTGGCAAAGTGCTGACTTAGGGCTACCTAGCTCACTCAGGAGCAATTATCTGTGCCTGGGGTAGTCTGTAGAACATCTGTCCTTCCTGTCACATAGGCTAACTTGGAAATTTTCTATGTAAGGAAGATACCTCCCAAGTCTTTTCACTGTTGGCCCTGAGTTATCCTGACCTCTGCTCAGTGGGTTTCCTTCAGGATCTCCCTAAACTAGAGCTTGTGATTTAGTGTGAATTAAATAATTTAAGCAAGACTGAGTAATGCTAGAGTAGGGGTGAAGAATGCAATGCAGGAAACTGTCTAGAGCAGAGGAGTCTAGATGACATGATTAGGACTGACAGCCTGGACTCTCTGTAGTGTTTCATGATTTACCTCAGGGTGTAGCTGAGGGGAGGGCGGCACTGCTTTGTACCTGCCTACACCTTATATTTACCCCGATGGGAACTGGCTTGCATTAATTAGCAGTCAGCTTAATTTGAGTTGCACCAGCCATAGAAGCACAAGCCCAAACAAAGCCCTGCTATCCGTCGGTGTGTGCTGGTTCCTCATTCAGCTCGTGAGGAAAGGCAACGTTGCCTCCCACCCCTGCGTGTGCAGGCAGCATGGGGCCACGGCCGCTGGAGGTTCAGGCGCTGAGCTCCAAGCAGTGCCATGATGTTCCGACTGTGCCTCGTGCTGCTCCAGCTGATGGGCAAACCAGCTGTAGAGCGGGCTGATAATATAAAGCATCATAATTTTGATGGTGTTTATTCCATGCTTACACCATTAAGAGAAATATGTTTTAAAATATTGGCGATTCCTACAGACTGAATTTTACTCTCGTAATGATACAAATATTGATATCTGAACATTTCATTATTTATGCACCATTAGGTATTCTGCTCGTGGCCTTTCCCCACATCTTTCCATCTGAACCTGGAGAACATGCTGTCATATGGTTCGCCTATCCTTAAGAGTTAAAACAATAAAAATAGCACAGCAGGGTCTTGTCCGTAAACAATGGAAACATTGCTCTAAATTCAGTACTATTTCTGTTTTTATTATGTGATCGCTTCTTTGTTGTTAATCACTTGCCCTACTTAATTCATTCATTATACTCGAAAGCTTTGAGATTAAACCCCCAGGCAGGATAGCTTCATATGAATCCTTTCTTTTTTATCTGTTCCAAGTTAGATTAAGTCTAGGTCCTGTTTAATGAGGTGCCACTTGCTGGCTTTTCATGCAGAAAGAATTCCTCATACTCAGCGGTATGTATATACCATATAAATTATAAAATATTTTACATTTTTTTCTGAATTTCTAACTAATATGTCCTGCAGAAAACACTGTTATTACAAGTTCCCTGGGATATGGGTGGTTGGTTACTTCTGATTTGTTTTGTTTGTTTTTTTTTTTTCTTCTAGTGATGAATCTTGCTGTTAATTTTTCAATTATTTCATTTATTTTTGTATTTAAATTATGTCATCTCATAGCAATTTTTTTATTAATGGGAGTGATAAGACTTCTTATTTGTCTGTGCCTACAACTCAGTAAGTAAATTATTGGAACGTCTTCACCAGCTATACAATGTCAGGAGCCTGCCCACGCCTAATGATGTTTTGGTGTTTATGGTCTAGGAGGGAAAATGTGGCTTAGGCTTAGCAAGTTTATGATCAACAGTAGTTCAGGTAGTGTGATGGGGCTTTCACTTGACAGTCTGAGTGATGAGATACTTTTTATGACCATGTTGACTGGGGTTAGGCTTCAGCATGGGTCTAAGGCTGGAACTTGTACCTCTGCATCTTTGCTGAGATGCCTTTTGTCATGGCTTAACCTGAGCTAGCAATACAATCACGATAGCCACTCACTCTCACCCCCAAACAGGGGAGAAAATTGAAAGGGAAGGGAGAAAATTGGATTGAGGTAGACATATTTTAATACAATAACAAAATACTAATAACTATTATTAAATATATATATATATATAACATAGAAATAGAATACAAAATAAAATACACTCAAGGCAATTCCTCACGAACTCTGCCCACACTGAGCAGCCAGTCCCAGGAAGCAGCACCTGGTCCTGAACAGGCAATCCCAAAGAGAGAAAAGAAGAAAAAGGCAGAAAAGCCCAGAGGCCTCTGCAAAATGGCAGGATGGCAAAAAGGCCAAACTAAACACCCCAAGCAGAACTCCCCCGGCTCCAACCAAAATAGCAAAGAAAAGAGAACATGCAAGCGAGTGACCAGAAGATCCTGACTCTCCTTAAACATGAAGCGTGATGCTAATGTGATGGAACACACTTATTGATCAGTTTGGATGTCAGTCAAGCTCTGCCTCATCCTTGCCCTGCCTCCTCAATGCCTCACAACCATGGGCAGAGCGTTCAGAATGTCCTTGGCTCTCAGATGAGGGCAATTCAAAACATTAACTCTGTTCTGGGGTGTTATCTCTTGTTCTCAAACTATGCCCAAATAATGACTGTGCTACCTATGGAAAAGAAAGCTTTCTAACCGCATGAAGAAAATTAACTCATTTTCAGTCACACCAGCACACCTTTGTTGCACTGCTATTGGGCTCTGTTGCAGCCTCACTCCTGTGGTTAATGAATCTGTTCCACATTGGCAGATTCCTGATTCTAATGGTCTTTCCTCTAGGTGCATGGAACTGTTTGAACTGATCCAGCTTTGACTGGTGATTCCATGCTGGACCTGTGTCCATGTTTTTGACTTTTGTACATTCTTTCCAAACCAAAAAACTGGTTGAAAATGCCCTGCACAGCACTAATGTCATCCCCTATGTGTATCTCTACACATGTTGCAGGTGGCATGTTTCTGTATGCTTACCATGAGTGTTGAGAGATAGGTAGATAGATAGATAGATAGATAGATATGTATATGCAAGGAGGGTCTGGCTATACTGCCAAATCGCACCTTTCTGAAAATTTAAGACATATCTGTTTTCACATGTTTTTATTTCAAGACAGAAAATCAGAAAACAAAACCAGAGTTCAACTATTTTTGTAAAAGCCTGCTACAGATAAGTGGTAGGTTATGTTAGCAATGAAAGAGCAGCTTTGTCCTGCTGAGAGAAAGTGATCACAGATAGTCTCTATCGTGAAATGGCTTCCGAAAACCTTCTTTTCAGAATTTAAGACTGAACGCCTCACAGAAGTGGAAGGCAGCGATGATGTCCATCCAGGACGGATCACGTTCCACAGTCTCTGGAGAGTTCTTATCCTCAGTTTTGCCTGCTGAGTTTAGGAGCTTGGTTACCTTATTCCAAAATAAAGCTGCTTTCCTCAGTACTGGATAACTCTCTTCTGTTGTGAAGCTCTTGCAAGCACTCTTTTGAACATCTTCAACTGGAAATTGTGACTTACTCTGTGTGCCTCCTGGGCTTTTCCATCTTGTCGTACTCCTTGATGTGAAGTTTTTGGTTATTTCACCTTACGGACAGTTGAGACCCAAGTGTTAAGGAATTTGCATACAGCAAAGTAATAACTAATGAACCGCTAGCATTTGCATTTGACTGTGACCCCCAGATTAGTTCTACAGGTAGGAAATGTTTTTCTTGTTACCAGTATTACTGTTGATATTCAAAGTTAGAATCAAGATAAAGCTTCCTATTGAAGATTAATATTCAGGAGAAAAAGGAGAGGGACATTACTTTTTTTTTTTCCAGTCTTAACCTGCTGGTAACCCATTTTGAGAACACTGATGGAGACTTAGATTGGAAAGGATGGAAAAATAGTTTAACTACACCTAAATACTTGGTGCAAGAAATGGCTTACAGTTTATTCTTTCTTCTGAAGGAGTTGCCAGTCAAAAAGAGTCAATACTAATCACAGTAGAAAGGATGTTTGACTTGGACAGAATAGTAGAGTTAGGCATATTTTTGATAATGCTTAACAGAATCTAAGGTTGAGAATTTCTTAATACTTTTTTTCTTATATACATGAAGAATATGGAGAAGAAGCAGATGGCTCAACACAGTTAAAAATTGAATAATTTGGATATTCAAACATTACGAATGCAAGTACTGGTACATAAATATTATTTCCTAATAGGTGATAGACAGTGCTCCCGCTTGTTAATCAATAGAAAACCTGTCTATGTTCATGTCCTTTAAAAACTTCAAAGTAAAAAACAAGTTAACTGGTTGTTTTCTTTCCTTCTGCCTTCCATTGCTAGCTTGTACCGCTTGTCACCTGTGAGACATCCAGACCTGGAACAGAAATACCAAAGGCAATTGCAATGCTTTCAGTTCAAGGGGCTGGTGATGTTTCACAGTGGGTTTGCCCCCCACAGCCAGCTTTAGAGAAGAGATCGGTAGCTTTTCAATTGCATAGTGTGATGTTATCAAATATTTTGAACTGTAATCTTGCAATTACTATTAATGTTGCATTAAAAGATTATTTAATGAAGGAGCTCATGCAGAGAACAAGCAATATAATGGCTCCAAGCAGCTTGCCTCCCACATACCTGGAAAAATTCCCTGCTGCTACAGAGGGAGGAAGAACAGTTAGTGCCAGTTCTAAACAATAGGTTTCGCACTATATCTGTTAAGACCTGTTGCTTTTGGCAACAAAAACTGACTCAAAGGCATGAATTTAAATATTAAAAAGTGGTGCTCGATGATTAAAGACAAACAGGGAATATTCTAGTTCTGCTGTGCATTGTTTAGTATTCAAAGGCAGTCGTGGAGCTGTTGGCTGTCTGGGTGTTCCCTTCCACCATGTATTGTTTAACCTCTCTATGCATTTCAGTGTTGGATCATGTTCTGACAAAAGCGAGGGTAACTCAGAAGCAGATGCAGTTGCTCTAGTGCAAAACTTGTTGGAGTAACAGAAGAACTAAGGCTTTAGTTCTGCTTTGGAATTGAAATGTGTCTCACGTTGTGAATTTATGTGTCTGTTGCTTTAGCGCTCAGTTGGCAGGACTCTAGTGTAGCATATCTCACTTTGGTATCTGTGACGATGGCTGCCGGGCATTTCCTTAAGCTTTCACTTCATGTATCTGTTTTTTTCTTTGCAAAGCACTGACAGCTGAGTAAAGTGTGATGATGTTAACACACGGCTAAAATCTAGATGTTAGTAGTTGCACAGGGGGTTCTAGATTACAGATACTTTCAGAAATTGGTCCACATTAAAGAAAACGTGAAACATGGGCACATTATAAACCAAATAACACTCTTGCACCCATTAAAAAAAAATACAATCAAAAGAAAAGGTTACTAAGTCTGGTGAAATTACAGCTATGACGGTCTGAGAATGCAGGCAAAGCAAGCCTTGTAAGAAAATGACTATTTCTTTATTTTAAATATTTTTTTTTAACTTCCAACACAGAAAAACTGGACATATGTTCCATGTGAACTCTTCCTCGTGTCACACTTTGCTGATGTGCTTCAGGAAAATCTTCCATGCTGTTCAATTCTCCAATTAAACAGGTGTTAGAGCACAGCACCATGTTTATGGCTTTGCAGTAGTGGTACAGAGGGCTGTGCCTGAAACGATGTTGTGCTCTAGCACCAGGTGTCAGGGTTTTTTTCTGTGAACTAAACAACATACAAGGCTGTGACAATGTGAATACTTTAATATACTGGTTGAATTCTTATTATCTTGTATGTCAGTACCTCAATCTATAAATATCTGCAAAATGACGTGGTAACAATATAGTTAAGAGTCTACTTAGTTTTGGATATCCATCCCTTTGTGTTTTACATCAGTTGGGTTTGGGGTAGATAATATCTGGAGTTTCTCCATCTTAATAATCGTAGGTTGATCTCTCCTGCTTTTGTCTTTTCTTTGCATGAGAGAATTCGGACACGGAATGACCAAAATGGTGCATTTCAATCTATACACAAGAAAGGCCAGGGATTTAATGAGCCATTAATTCTTCACACAGAGGGAAGCTGGACCTGCTCTGCTGGTGTGCAAATACCTCCAGTAGTAGCTGTAACCCAACAACTAGCCTGGACTTCACCCTCACAGATCTCAGTGGGGTTGCTGGGCAGCACTCATCCTGTACAGAATTAATAGAAAAAGTCAACTAAGTAAAAGCACCTTCACCTCAATTTTTCACAGCTGTTTTTCTTTTTTACCTTGTATTCTGCTCACTGTGAGTAAAGATATTATGTGTAAAGCTATTTATACAAATTTATTACTAAGCAAAAGAAAATCCTATCTCTGACAAAATCTAATTGTTAGACTGGAGATATGAGTGTTCATATCCATTTCTTCACGTGTTTAAAGTTCAGTGTTTCCATCCAATTCCTTAAACAGTAATCCTGCTTTCCTCCCATCTTTATTTGCGACTTCATTTACAAACCATGAACAATTAGTAGTAATATTTGAAACAAAAGCTTTTGGGGCTATATTAATCAAGGAGGAAAGTGTTACTCATTAAATTTATGGGATAAGCACAACTATCAATAGAAGACTGTTTCTGCTGCACTCCTCTGGTTTTTTTTTCTGGGACTCTTAGTTACATTAGAAATGCAATCTTTTGCAGGAAAAGTACAACATTTTTTCAATGTATTATGTAATTTTAAAATGAAAATAATATTGTGTTTAACCTCATAATGTTTTGGGGGGAAATATTGGTTTAATTCAACCCATTTTACATATAAGAAAATTGCTTAAGTGATTTTCAGGGCATATGGCCTGGAAGAGGAACTGCATGTCTTGAATGAGTTCCAGCAAATTTCATATACTCTTCTTTCACTGCAACTTTGTTGATACAGAGGACAAATTAATTCAGTCTTCCAAGTAAGTAACCCTGAGCAGATTGAAAGGCTGCCTGTCTCTTCCTCTGTAGTCATAATTTTCCATGGTATCTGTATTCCACTGGGCACTGAAATCTTCAAAAATAACCAAAAATTCAAAACTATAATCCACTTTGTTTTTTAGTGTTCTTTTCTATGATACATTTTTCTCAACAAACCACTGCTGGCCATGTGTGGTCTCTTCTCATTCCTTCCCTCACCTTTATAGATAAAACAAATGGAACCGAATAAATAAGTGGAAGAGAACAGCATACTAAAAGAAAATAAAAAATCATAGAAATACTTAGAGAAGATTGCAGAAGAAACCTGTAGCACAACAGTTTTCACCACCTGTTTATCAATTTTAAAACTTAAACAGAACACATAAAGTACATAGCAAAAACCAGAGTAGTCCGTTGTGGGAGGTGCTACTGAACTTACTCAGCATCAGCCTTTCAAATACAATCCTGTTTGCTTTCTTCATGAGCTTTGCAAGGTAAGCATCTGGGTTTACAGGTCTAGAACCACAGTTTTATGACTATGATATTGTAGTACTTCCTTCTCCTATCAGTTCAACCAAGAGGAAGAGCTGAGCTTTAAAATTACTGTCTGCAATGCATTCAGCTTCTGGACACTGATGTATTTTACCTTTGTTTTTAAGTACCATCCAGTCTCTTAAATGCTTTTACAAATTGAGCTTGAATGTTAGCTTTAACCACTCACTATCTGCAGTGCAACTTATTATTTCTAATGATCGCTCCTCCTCTTTGAAATGCCACTCAACTTCTCTTTACCGTAACCATTGAATATAGCTAGACAAAATAAATAAATGAGAAGATTATTTCTAGTGTGCAGACCTTGACAAATGTACCAGTTATATTTCAACAATTTTTCAGTTGGTAATGAAATACTCATCTCTGCTTGCTTTATGCTACTATGCTGTATCTTACGATGAAGCTTCCTGAAGTTTCTTTTAACACTGTTGGTGGTGCCATTACTGGGAATCTGTGTTAACTAATGAATGTTACATTTATAATTTATTCTAGGCAATCTAAACTGTTGTTGGAAAACAGTCAGTGCCTACTGAAGCTTTATGAATATAGTTACAGGTATATGAATAATTTGTAACTGTATATTCACTGATTAGACAAAACTAATGGAAGTCTTGATGCTAATTCTTACTGGAGTGACACCTATTTAAAACATCACTTTCTTTTTACCCAATTATTGTGTAGGCAGTCAGTATTTTTCTATGAGCATTCGACAGAAATTCTGTTTCATAGTAAAGTGTTTCTTCTACAAATCCAAAAGAAGAAAAACGTAACCTTTTTTCCATTCCTTAAATAAAAATATGCTGATCATATGTTAATTAATTTCATCAAAAGTTAAGAGGAAACATGGAATTATAGTACACAGGTGATAAATTATTAGCCAAGTTTTCAGTATTATATGCAACTTGAAAACTGAGCTTCTCTTCGTTATTTATTATTGGCAACCATGCAGTTCTTGAATGCTTACAGTTTGTGTAATGCAATAATGAATAAGGAAAAGCTTTACATTCTGTTCGTGTTTTAATCACTTTTCTTTATTTTAATCTGTGATCTGGCTATGTCCTCTGTTTTACACAGAGGCTTTGTTCTCACTTTTTATTCTCAAGAGCTATGGAGCTGAGCTGCATAACTTCCAGCTATTACTGAGAAGCATAGCTTGGAAAGTGAGTTTCTCAAAGTTCAGTACTGTGTTGTTATGCCAAAAGAAAGTATTTAGCACCAATTAAGTTTGGGCACAATGAATCAAGAATCTGATATTTGTACAGGAGTTTACATATACAGATTTAGTGGATGCTGCTCTCACTTCTACCCTAAGGCCAAATACAATAATCACAAATGCTCAGATCGCCAGTCTGACAGTCAGTGACGTGGAACAGAGTAGGAATGTTTTATGAATGATGTAAAACTAAGAGTCACTGAAGTTTAGGTACACATGTTGTCACTATTGCCCTCAACCCATGTCTGTAGAAGACTCAAGCAGATAAAAAGACATGAACGTCATAAAAATTGTGCAGTTCCATTACCTGCTTTTAGCATTCCCTGAAATCCAGAGATAGGGCTCTTTTTCAAAGAGCTGAAATTAATTCATGTATAGTCATTAAAATTAATGACTGTAAAATAGGTTTGCTTCAAAACCTACATCTATCTGGACTCAGATTGATCTTGACACAACTCTGAAGTGATGCTATTCATGCAGTTTCTGAGGATTTTGTACCCATGCAGCAGAGTGGAGAATCACAGGCAAGCTTATTTTTCTTGGCTTAGCATGTCTTGAACCTTTCTGTAGAACAGTAAGAATCTGGACAGTCACTTGTTAAGTGTGGGCAAGTTTGTAAATGTGCATATTTAAACTGAAACCTGAAACTTTCATTTCTTCCAGTAAGACTTTTGGGAAGATCTACAGAATTCTAAGTGGACTTTATTATAATATTTGTAAATGTAAATGTGATTGTTCTTCCCTTTCTGAATGTGTGGGTAGCTGGAAGAGTTAGGTATTGTGGTTCTGTTTTCCATTGTCATGCTCTGTGCAGCTTTTGTTTCCTATAGACTCTTACAATCTTTTCTGCCAGTCTTTGAAATTTACGTGCAGGAATACAGACCTAAGTGGTATTGCAGCCAGGATCCCCCTCTAAACAGACTTTCAGTATGAAAAATTTGATTTTCCTAAGAAAATGAGTCAAATTTTGTATGAGAAGAGTTGTTATAATCTCAGCCTAAAACTGGACTTCAGCCTCTTCTCACTAGTCCTAGAAGAAATTGTGAGAGTGTCGTTTACACTTTTGGAAATAACATTGACCAGTCTATTTGCTGGTGTTTAACTCACCACTTCGTTCTTCCAGAACCTGAGGTCTGCAATGTGTCTGTGCTTTCTGATCTGCCTTGTTAGGTCTCTCATAAAAAATTAAGAGCTGCTTTTTTTGCCCCTCTCATAGCTCACTTGTGAGATTTCTTTTATGTTTCTCCTACTCTTTCTTCATCACTTCAATAGCCTAAGGTGCATTTAATTGCAACCTAAGTAGCTGGCATTCCCCTTGCATGCATTAAAGGGTAAATTCTGAATGGCTGGACATAAGTAGTACTTGTCGTAGTAAATAGCATATTCATCTCCTCCACAGTCAGACAATTTCATACTGTGCAACTTTTCTGCTTTCTGAAATGTCATCACTTAAACCGTGGCATGATTTTCCCATGAGGACACATTGAAAAGGCCTTTCCTGAAACATAGGTTGGAAATGTAACCTGCACGTTATATTTAAACCAATTTTATAGCACTCAAAAATAGGATGAATATGTACAATAGCCACAGAGTAAGAAAGTGTGCTTGCTTCTTTTTTTTCCTCCTGGGAACTGGTCCTGGATTTAATGAGTTTCTCCAGTTTGGAGTTTGATTTTTATTTTGAAGTCACTTGCCTGTTTTGTGGAAGCACTTCTCTATTATTAGGCTTCACAACTGCAGAAAGAGTTACTTTTAGTTATCTCTCTGAGGTGATACACGTCACAACAAAAATTAAGGTTCTGCACGTATCATTTCCAAACCTTGAACTGAATGGCACCAAAGCCGTTCTGAAGTTTAATAGTTTCTTGGATCACGACTTTGCAGGGGAAAGCTCTTCTTTTGCTGGTGAAAGATGACGTGTTCTTTTTAGAAAGGACTCTATGAATATGGAAAAAGGGGGAAATGAATAATCATACTTAACCTGAAATGTGTTGACATTTGTTTCAGTTTTTAAATGAATCATACAGCAATGTGTCTGCAGGTAGACAGATGCACTACAGCAGAGATGTCACAGTATCACAGAATATTAAGGAACTGGAAGGGACCTCGAAAGATCATCTAGTCCAATCCCACCCCCAGAGCAGGAACACCCAGATGAAAAGCCTCCTTTCATTCTTAGTGCGGTATTTCATAAATCCCAGAGGAACTACCTGAAAGAGTTTTGAAAAACTCACCAGGAGGAAAAAAATTGTGAATTAATTAAAAACTACAGATTGAGTTAAAAGTACAAATTGGTCAATTACTCTCAGCTTCGACTGTGGCCGTTAGAACTATTGGCACCAGAGCCCCCAGCACGGCCAGTGCCCTTTCCTGGGGATGCCCAGGGAAAGCTGGCACAACTTGGACAAAACGTGACCTCTGTCACTGCCAAGTAAGACCAGCATGGAATTTCTCTTGAAATGCCTAATGAATGCCAGATTGTGCCAATGAAGAACTTCAGTCCAGAATTATCTGTCATAGGCAGGGCTTCTTGATGCATTTGAGTATATTTCTCCTGTATAACAAAATGCAGAAAACACTTTTCAATGTTTCATGTTTGTTTGATTTGGGGTTGGTTTTTTTTTGGTAATTAATGGAATTGAGCCACCATATTATTTTTCTATAGTGCTAAAAAGGAAGACTGAACATGCTTTCTCTATGGTATTTATAAATTTTCAACCAGATTATAATTAGTGACCAATTGTTGCACACAAATATATGTTGGTTTGGATTCTGGTTTGGTTTTGAGGGTCAGTGTGAGACAAAGGAAAAGTGTTATTTTGTAAAATCATATATGAAGTTGCTATTGTTCCATATTTGAAGATGAGTATCATGTCATGTTACACATAAGCAAAAAAGGAACAAACTGTGTGTTTACATCATGTATAAGTTACAAAGGCATAGTTAAATAAGTAATGGTCTTTAGTTAAGGCTGAGTTCCACCTGACATTTGGAGACCTATAAAGGACAAAACTATATGTGGTTTAGATTAACAGTAGCCCTAAAGTGCTACAAGTCAATATGCTAAAACCGGTTGTTGTCTTATGCCTCCCAACCCAGCACTGCACAGAAAACACTGCCTGGGTGGCTGGGCTGCCCCAGGGGGCTGCAGGGTGGGGACACTTGTGGAGCCTGACCCAAACAGTCACTGGAAGACTATTACAGTGTCACCTGGAGGT
Source organism: Nesoenas mayeri (assembly GCF_963082525.1). Lineage (NCBI taxonomy): Eukaryota > Metazoa > Chordata > Aves > Columbiformes > Columbidae > Nesoenas > Nesoenas mayeri. The sequence goes on along the minus strand of NC_137550.1, from coordinate 16,337,362 downwards.
GTAGCTTGAATAGCGCCCTGGGCAGTGGGTGCCCTGCCAGGCTGGGGCACGCTGTGTCCTCTGGAGCCGGTTCTTGTTTTGCCCATTTCCTTGGGTAGCTTGAGGTGCTTCATGCTTGACCTCCAACGTCAAGTTCCTGTCTCCCTGGTAAAATTGAGGGAGAAGTCAGATTGATGACTTTTGCCTGTTTTTCCATTTTTGACAGGAAGCAGTTACAGCTGGCGAATAATACATGGTGTCCTGTGTGTGCTTTTACTCTGTGTTTATGGTTACCAAAGGGGATTTCCTCTCAGCACACTTCTTTTCACTGGAGGAAGAACAGTCTGACGTGCAGCTAGTCCTTGCTAGTTTAGTTGTTTAACTGCTGCAGTGTAACACTTATTCATTTTATCTAGATTTATTCCTTCTCTCCTTTGTGCCGTTAGCTGAATACCACCAGTTGTGTTGTTATGTTTCACTAACTGGAGTTCAAGCCATCAGTGTTCCTGGCTTTAATGGAGGATCCAGTACTAAAAACAAAGGGGCTCATGATCTTCTCAGGAGCCTGGGGCTGGGAGGATTCAGAGGTAGCAAGGAGCTTCATGCAGGAATTTTTAGGAGCTGTTGTCTATCCACAGGTTTGGAAGCAGGTTGATAGCCCATGAGGTAGAAATTAGGGGTGGGGTTTCCAGAATCACTAAATCCTACTCAAAGCAAAAGACAAAATACTTTTAAGATTCTATCTGACATGAAAACAATGTAGCTATTGCCAAAAATGAACCTGAATTAGTGTCGTTGGGCTGACACTGAGCACCCACAACTATATAGCTTCTACAAGAGGTTGGAATGACGCACAGTATGGTATCTTGCACCCTTGGGAAGCTCCCTCTGCTCTTGTAAAGTCCATGGAAACTTGGCAAATCAAAATTTCCAAAGATTCCTACGACTGCCAAAGCCTCCATCTCACACTCCAGAAAATGTGCAATCAGATGAGAAGAGGTTTGCACTGTATTATTCTTTGATATTAACTATGCTACTCACCCAATAATGTCAATAACCATCTTGGAGACATGGTGCTGAATTAAATCAAGGACACTGCTTCTTTCTCTACCTTCTCAAACCCTCTCAGGAAGCATGTTCTCTGCTTGTATGTGTGTCACATGCCTCATACTGCAGCTGAACCAGGTCTGCAGAGTTTAGAACCTATTGCCTGCAAAACATATATGGATGTATATTCACAATGCATGAACTGGTTTTGCAGTGCAGACAGCTGAGCCAGAATTTCAGCGGTTGCATCAATGTTTGTAATCTAAGCAACAAGCTCCACTGCTTCAGTCTCTGTTGTATTTTTGTTTCCCCGCCTATGCGTAGGTCGGCTCACCTGTGATAAAAGTGGTAGTTTCATGCGGTTTTTGTTTTCCCCTTGTCCTGCCTGAATGCTATAAACAGTACTGAAAACAGCAGCGGCAGTTCCAGTTTACTGTGGTTGCAAATCCACTTCTGCAAATTAGTGGGAGTCTTTTAAACAAAAAAAATAATTTTACTTTTAACTGTAAATCTGCACTTGGGAGACGGAAAAGAAAAAGGGTGGAAACGTGTGGGTCTGATTCTGCTTTCAGTGTCACCCTTAGCAAAATCTGTGCAAAATCCTAAAGGAGCTTGATGCCGACAGCCTGCATAAAGTGTACTGTATTTGAAGCAATTGAGTTAATGTTTGAGACTCTGATAATCGGAAAAGTAGGTTGGTATAATTATGTTAAGATATCTCAGAGTGTCATGTACTTTGCAAGGCTGAATGTTAAACTGTTGATTTAAATTAATAAAGATTCAAGAGTTTATAATTTGTTTATTTATTGAAATCAAATGCAGTTCATGTTTCTAACTAATTGAAAAGTATACTTGTGATAGAAAAAGTATTTAATTTGGGCAGGCAAGCTACCAGACTTCCAAATAAAGATGATGAATTGCAAATTCTCAATCTTAATCCCTGTAGGCTGACAGTTACCCCTTTAAAAGCAGCATTTGAGTGATATACTATAGCTGGTAATAGCACACAGCTGCAGAGTAGGAAATCCCATTGCTATTTTGCAAAGCTTTTATTTTGCCTCATTCATTTATTTTTCAAAATCATGCTTTCCTTATTTAGAATAAAGAACTTTTTACCATTGCAATTGGACTGAACCTTTAACAAACAATTTCCTGGTTGTTTGCCATATGTAAAAATGCCTGGAGATCAGTTCAGAATTTACTTCACTTGCATGTAGCATTTTCATGAGCATAAATGCATTTGCAATTTTGCAACCTGTTCCCCTTCCAAGTGTCGAGGACACATTTCTGTTATATATCCTAACAGCCAGCTTACAAGATCAAATGCAAATAGGTTTTTTTCTGTCTTTAATGTATAAAGCATGTGTCCAACAGCAGAAACAAAATCCGTGCCAGAAGAAGCAGTCCATAGGGAAGCAGTAATTTGTGTGTCTGCACATTATTCTGTGTCTATGCACATATTAACCCTGGTATACAGTAAATTGTGTTACCATGGCAGCCCTCACATGGAAAGTTATAGACTAGTAGAGTATCTCTAATAACCACCAACAGGGAGTATGCATGTTCTGGCAAATGTAGAAGGGTGTAGGCTTTTTTCTGGGAGGGGAACAATGCACTGTAATTAAGGATGGGAAAAGCAGGTTGCAGAAAGGAAGAAGCAACTCAGTATTTACCTCAAATATAAGAGGTGAACAAAAAAAGCCCTCAGAAGAACTCCTGCTCTCCCTTTTCCCATGTATCAGCACAACCGTGACTCCCAAGGGCTGGAATGCTGTAGTTTTTATTCAGATAAAGCTGCCATTAAAATCCTGTCTTATGGTTTTCATTCTGTATACTTTTCATTGAGGGTTTTACAGGGCATTTGCTTACGTTGGCTTTTGTGTCCAATTTTGAGATTGAACTTCTTTACGATGAAGTTAGTTTGTCAAGGGTGAGATGTTATCAGTGATGCTTACAGTTCCTCAGCACTGCATGTTATCATATGCTGTGTTATATTTATAGTTGTATATACAACTTTGCCAAACTTCAGCTTTGAGGCTGACATTTTGAAACAGATGCTATTTGCCTGAGATATTTCTCTCTTTTTTTTTTTATGTTTAAACAAAAATGTTTCAACCATTTAGAGGAGTCAGATTAGAGGAAAAATATTCTTTTAACCCCGTTAGAAATTTTGCTGACAGTTCTCCTGGAATGTTTAGCACCTGCTGAATTGAATTGGAGTCTTAACATTAGTGATTCATAGATAGCATCACTCAAAGAGAAAACGCAATAGAAAAAAGAGACCGTGTCAGTGTTTTACAACACAAAATCCAACACTGAGCAGAGTGAATGTAGGGTCAGGACTTTGGGTGAGTCATCAGTGGTTTAGAAAGAAAAAGAAAATAAAAAAGACATAACAAGATAGACTCTCCCAAGAGCTACAGGCTTCTTGTGTTGCCTGAAGTTTAATGGAAAAGCGATGCTCCTGTCAGCTGTTGTACTACATAATGATGTTAACACCACTACAAACAGGTAGCAGTTTATTGCTTCAATTTCTTATATACTAGCAAGAGAATTAACAAGATTGATGCATTAGGATCTTAGATCTCAGTCAAATTAGGTGACTAAGAGGGTGATGAAAAAAATGCTTGTTCTTTGAAGAAGCACAACTCCATCAGAAACTTGTTACATCCTAGCATCAGACCATTTGATGAGCTGCCGATTTAACAGCACACTTAGCAGGCAGTAGTTACATTGATAGGGGCAACTACTTAATCAGTGCTTTAAAGATATTATGTTCAGAGTGATTTAAAGGGATATTGTGCTTTAGTAAGTGTGCCGTGAGTATGAATATGTTCTGCATGAAGTGAATGCAAAAATGAAGTCGGAAGTGTCATTTATACTGTGGGGAAAAAAAGAAGCAGCCAGTAAGTACAAAACAAATACTAGCAGTTTGAAGATATTACTTAGTGTAAAGAAATAACAATTAGTGGAGGAGGACAGGGGAAGAAAATAGCAGCTATTACATTGTCTGGATTTGCACAGTAGAGAAAGAGAGAAAATAATGGTTCTGTAAAATATAGGAGAGGAGATGTTTGAAGATGTAACAGTGAGTGAAGTCCCTGATTTCCACCGTCTGCCTTCTATGACTTGCAGGATTTCTCTCATCATCATGAATGTATTAATAACTAGGAATGCTGACTGTCAATACCTGCCTTGTATAACAGGTGGCTCAAAGAATAAATCTTGCATACCTTACCAAACAAGGACAAACCAGCTTTGTACAGAGAGATCTGTTAGTGCTTGTAGATCTGATACTGCATTTGTATCTGATAAATATCTGTAGAGAATCAGCATGAGAATTGCTTTCTGAAGTCTCATAGCCAGCATTTAAAATAATAGACAACAGAAAAAGTGAGGTGGCAGTATCAATGTATGTGAAATAGCTGGTGTTGGAGGATGGCTGAGGTAGAGACTGTTTCATGCCAAGTGACTGATCCAAGTCTGAAATGACAGTGACTCTCACACAGACTTAGTCTTTACTTTGGGGCTGGTGCCTGTTCTCTAGTTTACTTGCCTCAGTTTACAGGGGTCTGCAGATCACTTCCCTCTCTTACCCTGGAGTTCACATGATGTTCTGCTTAAAATCCCCACAACATGCTGCAATTAGGGAAAGGGGCCAGAAATTAGACACCCTCATGCTGGCTGGTTCTTCCCAGTAATATCCAGTTACTGCTGGGGTAATGTGGTGCAGGCAGCAGAGCCTGAAGCCCAGAATTCTGTGGATGGCTGCAGCATTGCAGCATCCCAGGTTGATGGCGTGGAGCTTTTCCTCAGCATTGAATTCATTAACTTTTGAAAATGGCCAGATCTTTAAGATCCATCACAGCAAACACAAAAATAAAGGAGGGAAAATAAAAACAGGCTTTGCTTAGGGCAGGGGAGCTATTCATTTTGTTGAGGAGAAAATGAGGCAAGGCAGAGTCATTAGGAGGGCACCTTATGAAAGCAGGAGATGCTTGGGAAATTACAGTGCCATTTACTAGAATACGTCGAGTACAAAAGGGAGATATAATAAGAGGAAAGTAGTTATGCACCTAAGCCCTGAAATGTAGCATTACATCCATCCTGAGAGGTAATCATTCCTGTCATTACTAAGCTGTAAGATCACTCAGTCCTATCATGGTAGAAATCCAGCAGCTCAACACATCAGTCAGGTAACTTTTCATAACCCCCTGCTTCTGAGCTCAGCTAGAGTTCAAAAAACCGCCATGTAGTGGCATTGACTCTTACAGCTGCAAGCAAACCTCGTAAGTGATAACTCATAAACCTCTCTAATTGAAATAAATTAATCTTTCTCTATGTTACTGTTTTGCAGAGCCATTTGAAAGTGTAGTGGTTCTTGATCAGGAGCTGATACATTGGTACTTGCAATTGTGGCTCTGGAACAGAAATTTTGGGGACAAGTGATATATGTTATAACACAGATTTCTATCTTCTTTAAAGTCACCACAGGTGTTCCCCTTAATTGCTACAGCTGTGTTTTGTTTGTTTGTATATGATCTGCATCACATAACTGAGCCATGTGTGTATAATTGGTATAACAGAAGTGGCAGGTATCACACAACCTGAATGGTGATAAAAGTAGCCAGGAGTGATGACAGCGTACAGAGATGTGACATACTGTCTACACTGGAGATTGGCAGTAGAATAGAAGTCTTCAGCACAGAATGGCTGACCACCATACGGCACATGTGCAGCCACTAATGACTTTACCAGTCTTAGTCATTGAAATTATGTTGTGTTCATTGCTGCAGAAACCATTGAAATTGTTCCTAGTACTGTCTTGCAGATGCAGAACATGATATACTGACTTAGAGAAAAGGTCCTGCACTCTATCTGCAAAGCAGCCAGAGAAAGAGGAAAGTAAATGTTTGAGTTATTTACCACAAAGTTTGACAAAATACAGAAACTTCTGACATCCTTAGAGGATAAAAAAAACACTCTGACAATCCCTGCCAAAAAGACAGTCTTGGAGAATGAGATGGAAAATCATATGTTTCGTTGAAAGATCCAAAGTAAAACTGTGACAGAAAAGATACTGTGTAGTAGTGCAAATAATTGAGGATTTCTCCCAAAAGATGCCAAGGCTCTTAAAATAGCTTGAACCATTCTGATGACCTTCAGATTACTGGCACCACAGAGCCATAGACTTGCCTCCATTCATTTCTGCGTCCAGTCTTTGCGCTCATATTGTCCAAGAGCACATCCTGGAGAACAGACAATCTATTTTTAAAGAATTCAAGTGCTGAGGAATTCATTCCAATGGTTGATATATAGTTGTATCACTCCATTTATTGTCACTATTTATTACCAAAAATACAAAAGCTTCTTTCCTCTCTACACGGGAACCTAATTTCTGTGTTTTCACCAATGCCTCTTTCCTAATAAGGATTATTCTTCCTTACTTATGGATCATGAGTGAATCACCTGTTGACCTTCTCTGGCATAACCTAATCAGCTGGAGTTTCTAGAGTGTCCAACTGCAGGATGGATTCCGTGGTCTTGAAATCTTTGCAAAAATGTTTCTGGATCATTTCCAGCTTGTCAACAAGCTCCTAACATTTGTGCATTGAATACTTAACACTGTGTCAGAGAGCAATTTACTAATTTCTTATTTTATGTCATTTTCTTGGGGGAAGTGTTAATGAATATCCTGGCTGTATCTGTCCTTATCTGCTGGGATGCATGCATGCAGTACAGTTGGGTTTCCCAGTCATCAGAACATATAGATCTGAGGTGTCTGCTCAAAACATTTTGGACTTTCCATGCAGTCCTTGCTCCCCAAAGCATCTGTACTCAGGAACCAGACATGCCTGCCCATCTGTTGATTGACACAGTGCTCGTTGGTTTTAAGTGAGACTCCTCTCCATCTTGTGCCATGTACTAGGGAGAGAGAGAACATTTACATTTTGCTTTCTGATGTATACATTGAAAACATTAAAAAGATTGCTCACCCAGAGAAGGAAACTGTACCGAGATTTAGCTCTATAAATGATAGCAGTCTTGGTTACTTGTCATCAGTGCACCTCGCTTCTAAGGGCCTGACTATCTTTTGAAGCTGTAAATATGAATTAAAGGCTTTAAACTGCTTTCTATGGGCAAAGAAGGGTGTTCATTGAGCAAAAGCTACTTTTGCCAGCTGTCAGCATCTTAGCTCCCCAAGGTGATGGGACGTGCTCAGTGCTTCAAGCAACTCTTATATAATTTTTTCCCTATCCTCTCCAAATATAATCTAATGTTAAATGTCTGAAAAATGTTGGGAGTGTAGACCAAAAGTCCTACCCCAGCAGTGTACCTGAATCATGGATTTTGCAGTTTCCTTCCTTTGGAACAGGGAATTGGAAATGTTTTCCCACACAGAGCTACAACTTCATTTTTAAGAGTGGCAAGTCCCAGAGCCTGGAAGAGCCACTGGTACTCTTACAAGATGTGAGACAGGATTTTAAATTCCCTTTCCTGAAAGTCTGTTTAGGAATGAAGCTCTTCTATGTAAGTGTCTAAATTCCACCCGTGTTCCACTTCAGGCTTATTAGTCCCTCTGTGGTTTCAGGTCTGGGAAAATAAGAGCCAGGATGCAAGAAGCACTGGACTGTACTTAATAATGAATCTCTGAGCAGAGAGCACACGGGCTTTGGTTTGAGGTCCAGCCAAAACTGGAGTCAAATAAGAAGAGAAAACACATCTTTGGGGATTGCAAATCAGCAAATTGGTGCTGAATAGAAAGAGAGCAATAGAGAATAGGCTGAGAAAGAAGAAAAACCTGGGACTTAGAGAAATTTGTCCATTCACTCAAAAACATTGCCAACATTTTCTACAAGTGTGGGCTATTAAAATACACACACTCAAAGATGTTCCGTTTTGTTTGGTTTGGAAGCAATCTTGAAATTGCAATTTTTATGCATGATGAATGCTTAGTTAGAAACTGCCTTATAACACTGAAATCTTTCACACCTGGATTTCATATATATTTCTTTATACAGCTGCTTTCCACCAAAATGGCTAATGAGGTGAAAACTTGGAACCTCCTCTCAGGTTAGTTTTATATTGTGCAAGGAAGAGAGGTTCCCATTTCAATGGAAGGAGCAGTCACGGTCACAGCAAGGTCACAGGCAATGTTTACCCAGTATTTGGCATGAAGCAGATATAGACCAACCACAAATGCCCAGCTGATGCTTTCCAGCTGGAAATTACCATCCAACATGTATTTCTGCCCCCTCTATACTGTTCCTGAATATTGTTGCTTGCAGTTACAGCAGCAGCCTGCTTGTGTTAAATTGGGGCTGGGAACATCTAGATCAAAAGTGACCTTCCCACAACCCCAAATGCCTTTGCCTTTTAAATATAGTGAAATAAAAATAATAATAGTAACGGTATTAATAACTATGTAATCACCAAACTAAGAACTCTGTTCATCGCTACGTGGAAGCTCAGACTGATGTTCTAGTTCACACTGAACAACACTTTAAGCTACAAATGGACTCGAATGAGGGTAACTGTACAGAAAGCGATTACTCAGACTGCAAACCCTGTGGGACAGCCACCATCTCTGCACTGTGTTTGCATAACGTGTAGATGCACCAAGGTCTAAGTCTCCTCTAGGGGTTCACCATCTGGGCTGAGATAAACTCTAACTAATCTCTGAGGCTTAATGCAATCAACACTACAGAGTCTGTTTTCTCTCTTGATTTCTCCTCCACCATTTATTCAAAGACCTTAAGCAGAAGAAGTGAGAGTAACAAACATATAAGGTTAGATAGAAGAACTCTGTGTTTTGGAGTTTTCTGGGGATAGCTGACACGAAGGGGTAATCATCTTCAGCACTATGCTTTCCATTCTCATTGATTTTCTGTGATTGGCAGAAACCTGATTGACCCTAGAATAGCTGGGCAACTCTTTCTCTCCATGATTATAAAATTTAACAGATCAGAAAAAGATTAGAGAAATTATTTCATAACTAAGTTCTAAAAAAACCAAGCAGAAATGTCAAAGGTGTTTCTGGAAATAAAATGTTAGTTGTCTTGGTCACTGGAGAATAATTTAAAAGCTATTTTGTTTTATGATGGCTGACTGTCATGTGTTTTTCAGTGATTGATAGAATGACTCTTTATGAGAAATACTGCACTTTTTTTTCAACAACAATGCCACACTTTATTCCATTTAACCAATGAAGAGGAGCATGAATATTGGAGGCATTGTGTCCTTTCAATATTTGGGTACTTCTACTTTTTGCTTTGTAACTCTTCTATTACAGTCATAGATCCATGCCGTAGTTCCAGGATACTGTGAAATTCAAATTCATAGCAGTTTCATAGTTGTCTCCATAAATTCAAGTTATGGCGGCATGCACATGTTATGGGGAGGATTGGAACTAAATTACTCTGGGTGCTGAACAAACACAGGGAAGGTGATTCCTCATTCTCAGTATGAGTCTATCTAAAGAGGGGATAGAAATACTTTCCTATGATTAAAATGACCAATCGACCAACAGAGTTTAAAACTCAGATATGGTGTTTTGCAACTGATCCTCATAATAAAACAATGTAAACAAGTTAATATATATACATATTGTCAAGTTAATTCAATTGAATAATTGGAGAAAATCACAATCTGTTTACCTATACTCTATGAACAGAAAGTGAAGATGTATTAAATCATGTAGATTATTCTCTGTGAGCTGTTTACTCTTTTCCAGTAATGATGTTATTTGTCACCCCAAGCTCCTGTATATGCATGTAAACCAAAGCACTTGTTAGGAAAAGGCAATAACTATACACAACATGAGCTTTTCCTCTCTAGAGAAGTCTAGTACTGTCCATTTACCTTGTGGCCTTAATTAAGCAGTGATTGATGTTTATTTAGAGAGCTAAAGATAACTACCACCTTTTCCAATGTGAGCTGGCTATCCACTTGACCTCAGTATTTCAGTCAAAGGACCTTGTGGGGATTACATTTCTTTTTTAATGCAAAAGAAAAAGTGCTCTTTTCCATTCTTGTCTTCAGTAAGCTTTGCTGCTCAAAACAAGACTGCTTCCACCTGCCAGGGAGGTTTCCTGGCTCCTACGGGATACAACAGGTAGAAAAGGTGCTTCAGGATGATACCTTCTTAAGATGAAGGAAGATCTGCCTACAGCCTACTCACCTTTCAAGAGAGGAGAGAAGGAACAGCCCAGTCGTTGCCTATTGCTTCTGCCACTTGTTAAGCTTCTTTACCATCATTGGAAATTTTTTGCATTAATACACAGGTGTGTTATGTCCCAATTTTATGGAAAAAGGGAATGAGAAAAAGATTGGGAGCATGCTTTCTGTCATCCATCTCTGTCCCTCTGATTGCTTGCTGACAGCAAAAACATAAACTCCTCTCAGATACAAGCTTTTCTTTTTCCTTGTTCTTTTCCTTTGTTGTTTTCCATGCTGACATGATGTGAGGCCCTACAGTGACAATCTCCAAAACTGTTGAGCTCCCTGCCTTATCTTGATTTACATTGCATGCAGCTAGGCGGGCTTTATTTTAAAACAGCCATCTGGAGAGATTTAACCACCTCCAGCAGGCTTCATGCTTCAAATAAAATATGGCAGATACCTGGGCAATGATCTGATGACACATTTTGTCATTCCAATGGACATTTCCCATTCTGATAACAACTACTTTGGAAATGCCATCATGCCACCAAGAGTGAAGAAACAATTAATTTCCATTCTGTCCAAGGCAGTGAATTGGTTTTTGTACGACAAGCTATAAGCAGGTTAATTGACTTCTGGGTATCTTACAGAGACATAAGAAATCTTTGTGCAGGATATTTTACTCCAGTGTGTGGTTCACACGCTCCCCTCCATAGCAGCACCTGCTTGTTTTCTGAAGTGCTGCACTGACAGCCTAAGAAAACACCTCTTTTCAAAACCACCTTGGGAGACTTCAAATGGTGTGATAAAACAACTGTGTGATAGAAATTAGAAATCATACAGTAAGTACTCAACTGGGGGTGTTTAAAACACTATCAAAGTACATGTGTATGTATATGGTATCTTTAGGAACCATCTGAGTCCCTTTCTGATTTTCCTATTTTTTTTCTTAAGTTCTAATTCCTCTCTGTGTTCCTGAAACAAATATATGGGAACAAGAGCAGCAGATCCCAAACAGAGTTAGGAAAATGACAGTTGTGGCCTCATCTCATGTAAGTAGAGGATGGCAATTGCATTTTGCAAGCAATTAGAGAAACTTCTGAAGTTTCCACATGCACTCTGTGATTTGGCAGCATGGCAGAATTGGAGAGATTTTAATGTTAGTGCTGAAAGATTGTAAAATCATGCCTTGCAATGTAGAAAATGGAAATTCCTTTGAAAGCTGCATTAACGAGCTCATTTTACTAAACTTCATTAAACCAGCCATATAATCTGTGCAAACTTAGTCTGCTTCTCAATTACATGGAAATGGAGTGCGCTCTGACGAGTTAGAAGCCAGTGGCCATTACTGATTGTGTCACGCCAGGGAAGCTAACTATTGCAGATGTCTTCTTTTATGATTTTTTGAAGCTGTAGGTGAAGAAGAATTTGGCTGAGAAATGCAACGCTTGGTTGTGAGTTGATAATAGACCTAAGCTGTGCATCCATTTGCAGGAGAGCTGTGGTCCCACCAACAATGTTCTCTGCTTTATGGGGAGCCGTATGGTGTAGATGTTCCCTATAAAATGTTTTATTTCATATCCTTGAGAGATGCCAATATATCAAATCCAAAATATTTTGCAAAGAAATTAGTTTTTATGGAATTTCAGAACTCAAAAAGTTCCTGTCAAAATGTGCCCCTACCACTAATGATCTTCTATTGGGAAATGTAGGAGATTAATTTAGAAGTCAAATGGAGGAAAGAAAAATAAAGGACTGAAATAAAAATATTGAATTAACCTGAACTGCTTTACAGTTTTCTGTTTTCAGTTGGCAAACAATTCCGACAATTTAACTTTTCATCCCATTTCGGGGATTTATTTGAAACTTGTGACATGAGAGACATCAATAAGAAAGCACTGGAAAGAACAGATGCCTTATGATGTGTTCTAGACCTGTTTCCATTGATGAAGAAGACTATATTTGTGCCTTGCAGCTTTTGATGGACTTTCGTTTAATTATCTGTTTATTTAACCTCTATTCCAAGCCTAGTACATATATTAATTGCCAATCAAAGAGTCCAGTTGTCAGAAGCAGATGTGACTCACTTTCCTCCTTTCCTTTGTATTCTATCAACCTGTCCTTCGAGTGTCCCAGTGTTTTTCTTTTAATTACGTACCAGGTGTGCCATATTGTGTCTTATGGGATACTGTATCAATTAAGACCAGAACATCAAAGCTGACTCAGCTTTTATTGTTGAGGAAAATAATGTAAGTCATAAAACAGCAGTTCTGGGATACCACTGACCTCCTCTAACCACAGTCAGTGGAATCAGAGGATATAAAAGAGCTGGTGACTGTTTCCAATGTCTTTTGATGTGACTTAAATAAGATTTTTAAATATGATGCAAGTGCTTCAAAAAATACATTTAAAAAATTACTCAAATGTATAAATCAGCTGTTGGTTTAGAGATCCCAACCTGAGGCATTCAAAAGGGAGGCAGTTTTTAGAAAGTTATAAGTACCTGTCCATCAAAAAAAATTGCCATCACTACAGTGCTGAAACAATGTGTGCCCTGACTGTGGTTAGAAACATTGAAGAGTGGCAGATGATTTACAGTTCTGGTGGCCACCACTCCACCAAATCATGGGCAGATTTACCAGAACATCACCAGCCAAAACAGACTGAGTGTTCATATTGGCCATGATACCTGGATAATGTAAGTATTATAGAACCTCCCTATTAAGGCTTATAGTTCCTATGCTGCATATGGTCCCTCATTATATCATAAAAACATGCTGTAAAGGTAGTTTGATCTGATGCAAATGTTTGAAAAAGAGCTTGTGGTGAGGTTATGTAAATGAACTGGCCATGCCTGTTTTGCCTGCCTGGGAGCTGATGGGTTCGAGACAGCATTATTTCCAGAGGAAAGGTCACATCTTACAGAAAGTTTGTGAACAAAGATGTGTTTAAGGCCTACCTGTAAAGTTGTGTGTGTTGTTCTACAGGCTGGGGAGATGCATAACAAAATAGTCTAATGCTGTGGCATGAATCATAATATTAACCTTAGGACAGTGACAGCAAAACTGATTTTGAAAACACCACGATGCTAACAGGACAAGAGGAACCACGTAATGTATGGACAGGACCAGTTTAAAACCCTTTTGTAACTGGGTTCTTGCACATGGCTCTGTGCACGGAGAGGTTTTAGGAAGACTGTTTGGGGGAAAGGGATGGAACAGAAAGACTGAGAGGTGGTTCTCAGGGTAGCATGGCAGAAATGAGGCAACAGAGAATCATTAAATCATTCCAAAGTTTGTGTTGAGCCTGGCACAGACTGGTGTATGAAATGGGGAAACTGTAACTGGTTGCTGCTATTCCCCCAGCCCCCCAGGCTGAGCAGATCTTGTTCAGAAAAGGTTCTTGTTGAAGGCAGTAATTATACGGTAATTAAATGATGCTGTTGCATATGGTAGATTTTCAAAGTGGGATAGTCCTGGCTTAATATAAGCCTGTATATGAAGAAGGTGAGCAAAATCTTGCCCTAAGACTTCCATGCATGTTTTTTCTGTGTGCTTTTTGTAATATAAAGCCGATGTTAAATGAAACTATAAAGCGAAACTAATCAGCTATTTGGCAGTGATTCAGGAAAGAAATACTTTTAAAAAACAAATTATATTATAAGCATGAAACACTTTTTTTGAGCTGCTGTGTTCAAGGGAAAACAATAGTTATAAAGCTAATAGCAAGTGCATAAGGGGTAACCCAGCATGTATAGCTAAGGGTTCAGTGTGAGTAAACTTTGGAAGCTGATATGTTAGATCTAGTAGTTGAGGAGTGTGAATAAGATATTAAGAACCATCAGAAAACTTCTCCATCTGCAATTTTTCCAATGCCCTCCTGGAGTAATTTTTCTTTGCAGCAAAAATAGCAGAAGCACATGCATAGGTTCGTCTACAGACCAAGACATGTTAAGAGTCAAGCCAGCAATTATTTTTGAACACAGAGTGTAAATTTTCTCAGGGCAATGAGATGTTCAAAGGCTGGCCTCAACCTGCCATTAGAGCATTTTTGGGTGGTTTCTAACTTTTGCTTATTGCAGAAAGCAAGCAAAATTTACATTAGGGATCCATACTATGTTTCCCTTTGTGTACGTTTTGCATAAATAATGCATCTGACAGAATCTTCCTTTTTCTTTTCTTTTTTAACATTTACATCTATGTTTCTTTTGTCACTTAGAAATAGTGACAGGATTTTCATCATTGTTAGATCTTTTTTTTTACCTTTGAGAAAATCTGTGTGTGCGGTGGGGGGGTGGAGTGTGATCAGGAGGTTTAAAGTATTGTCCTGGTGGGGTCTGAATCAGTGTGTGGAAAACTCTGTTACAATCTGAGGATTCAGATAAAACATTTTGCTTGAGGCCAAAAACCTTTCAGGGATGGGTCAGTTCTAAAGATGAGTCACTGGGGTTGAGAAAAGGCTGACCAAAGAACAGCCAAATCATGCTGCTGATGCAAAAGTGCGTAGGGAGTGATGACAGTTTGGGTTAAGAAATTAGGAGCGTATTTTTCTCCAGTCCAATTTTATTCCCAAAAAGCAACACTAAAAATAAAACAAAAGTTTTCTCAAGAGATTTATTCTACTGTTCCTATCCAAAACAGAGTAGATATGTTGCTACTGAATAAAACCTCTCTTTTTCCTACATTCTGCAGTGCAGTTTTAGTTTCCCAATCAATACAACCCATGTTCAGAAAAGGTATAATTTCTTCAGGTGTTGGCCATAGTTGCTTTGTTCCTTATCATCTGTGGAACACAATGCTACTTCAAAGAGACAAAAACAGTCCTGCAATCCATGGGCTGCATTCTTGCCGTTTCCCCTCCATTGTCATGCAGGATTTATGAAGGCCTGGTTTTTTTTGTACTCTGATGTGATAGGACATGGAATATGGTCGGGTTCTCAGAGTATTCTACAAAGCTGTGCCCATGGCCCCCAACCTGCAAGGTGTTTGTTAATAACCCATGTTGGCTGCACCAAAGGGGAAACGGGGTGAGGGCAGGAGAAGGCCTGAGCTCTGCTCCCTGTTGACAACCAAACTCCATCAAAACTCTAAAATAAGATTATATACACCTCCCATTCGTATTAAAATTGTTGTTCACCTGGATTGCAATGGCAATTGATTGGTTCTCACTGAAAGACTTCCTTTCACTTAACTGTCTTGTAACAAGTCAAAATACTTGTCTTATGGATCAGAAAAGCTTAAAGTTGAATTTTCATCAAGGCATACCCGCACAGCTCTGGTAGGAGCAGAGGTCAGAGGACTCCAGAAGAGCTTCTCTGACTGTCCAGAGGGCTGGGTAGAAGAGGGTGGGATGTGGATTGTAAAGAGGAGAGGGGTCTGAGTCTTGCTCAGCCCTCTGTCAGGAAACCAAAGGTTTCCCTGGAGATTTAGGGAGATGAATCAAACTCTCTATATTTTGATCTTCATTTTAAGTCTACTTTCTGATAGACTATTTTTGCTTGAAGAGTGAATCTGTACAATTAATTCTGGTGCAATATTTTTTGTTGCTCTATTTTCACTTGTGTAGCTTAAAAAATGTAGCCTTGCAATAAATAACAGCTCAGTAAGCCCTGGGCTCCCTGTCAGTGAATCTCTTTTAGTGCCATCTGATTCATTTCTAAGGCACTAGTTTCTCATTGTGGCTTATTATTACATTTTACTGTTCTGAAAGATGATGTAGGTAATTGCACTGGTCCTTTAGCTAACTATAGATTCTTTTTAGTTTCTTAATAATAATGAAATTGCCATGGATGTCTTATAATATTTTTCTTCAGAAATAAACATTTGAGTAGAGGTTCACACAAAGTAATTCTGGGCTGCCCTGTGGCAACAATTATAATTAAAATATAACTGTTTGATTATATAATTGAAATTGCTTCCATTTGATTAGCTTGGATCCCTTCCATGGCCATACCCCTCTTTTTGAATAACTCAGCCTTTGTACTCTCTGCTGCAGGAACATTATGTAGATGCAGTCATGGGCTTAAAAATACATGCCTGTTTCAGTCCACAGGTGAAGAAAACACTTGACTGTAATACTAATTGAAAAAATCTGGTTTGTGTCTAATTAGATGGCTGCACAGTCCTGCTAGAAATACAGGGCCAGTGCTTATAATAAAGCAAAATCCATCAGACACTGAAGAGCAGAGCTCAAGTTTTTCCACTCCACCGATGATCAGACTAACAATGGAGTCACGCTCACCCTTGCTCATGGGTGTTTTTTACTATTATGCATATTTACCATCAAAGTAGGTCTAGAGATGACCCTGAGATCTTGCCCATTACTGAGTGCAAATAGCAGAAAGTGTGGTCTGCCTGGGTTTCTTTCAGGTCTGCCTCAAGAACACTGTTATGGTATAGTGTGGCACAGCTTGGCATGGCATGGGGTGTCCCCTGCAAATGAGCCAGAGACAGACATCTGCTTTGTGCATCCCAGGGAGGTTTAGGGAAGAAAGATACACAAATACGTGCACTTCTGGGAATACTGAGGCATTGCTAGCAGTGGAGCCCTTTTCCAGGGAAGCCCAAGTGGACGTCACATTTGTCCTCAACAGCTATGTGGTGAAATGTGGTGATGAAAGCATGCAAGGTTTAGATACAGAGGCCTGAAATGGCAATTTGGCATATATAACTCACCCCAAATCATCCCTGGGAATAGCACCAAAGGGCAGTTGGTATTCTTTTACTGCAATACAAGTGAATTCAGAAGTTGTGAAAGGGCGCAGCATGTAGAGAGTAGCTGATTATTTAATTTACGGAGTTTGCAATCAAGTTGGGTTTATCTGGCAGCAGAAACATAAAGCAGCCCTAAATATTGCTAGAAATGCACAGAAGAAATAAAATAAATTTGACAGTATAATTACAGCTTCCTTTTATGACTCCATCATCATGATTTAAGTGCACAGGAACCTGTGCTTTTACAAAAAAGCTTTATGAAAATCCCAAATTGTATTGAAATTCAGGAGAACAAGGGAAGAAAAATCAGGTTCCACATTTGGTTGTTTTATAGTTAATATGCAGAGTCCTATTGTAGTGTACTGCATAGAAAGCATGACATTCAATTAAAGTGTTGGTTAATGATTTCTTCATTTAGTGACAATCATGTAAGCAGCGAAGTTGGAACATAACAAATTAAGGAAAGGACTGTGGAACAAATTTCAATTCAGGTTGAAAGCTAATAAATTGAAATGTCAAGTCAATCATTTAAAAAATTAGAATTCAATAGTTTAAAATCATTTAATCATTTTTATAATTATTTTGTGACGTGGAAAGAGCAAAGGGTCAAAATACAAAACTGTGAGCGTATTTTGGCTAATGTGAACATTGAAATGAATGATTTGGTTGCATTTCACCTGGAGTACATTAGCAACTTTCACAATGATTATTTTTCTTGCTTTCAAGGAAATTAAATAACCAACTAGCCAAGACAGTTCTAAAATAAGCAATTGACCTGTCACAGAATGCAGGGATTGATTATTCTATAGTCTTCATTTTGTTTTACTAAATACACATCAGAGCAGACTTCAGGGGTGTCTAAAGGTTAGTTCAGCCATTAGAGCCCCAGCCTCAAGGATGTGAGTACATTCAGTTTCCACTGAACTTTATAAAAGTGAACCATGGCTGATTAAGCATCAACCTTTAATCACCTTCAGACAGCAGATGCAATGTAGCACAGCTGTCTTTGTTGAGGTGGGACAGGAAGAATGTGTCAGAAGCACTGGAGTCCTTTATTCTAGAAACAAATATTAACAGTTTACAGCCATGGTATGAAATCCGAAGATTCCAAACTGCTACAAGAATCACCAGGTTGCTTATTTTGTGGTTATTATCTTCTAAATATGACAGGTGACTAATGGAGGAAAGAAAGGGTTGGCTAATCTTCAGCGTGAGAGTACGAGAGAAACACCATGTCAGCAGGTTGAACAACTATTACGTAATGATGGTTTCCTGATGTTACGCTCAGTAAGAGCTGAAGATCTATTTTTAGAGAGGACATTGATATCACTGCAAAACTTCTGGAAGCTTATTTATGCTTTCTCAAAAGCATGGGGACAATTTATTTTTGGTAGGTGTCTGTATGAAAGGGTCAACCACAGTGGGATCTGCTGGGTCTGTGCTCTGCATGCAGGACGTCCAGGAAATCCAGAGGGACCTCCGTGAGTGTCCAGCTGACAGCTCTCTGTGTCCTACAGTATTTACAGAACAAACACCAGAGAACATCAAAACTGTGTTTTGATTTTATTCTGGTTGGTTGGTTGTGTTTTTTCTGTTGTTGTTTTTTGGGGGTCTTTTAGTGTGTTTTTTGTTTGGTTTTGGGTGTTTTTTTTGTTTGTTGGTTTGGTTTGGTTTTTGGTTTTAAAGAAAATGAGATTGTTTTACAAGTAATATGATTTCTGACTACAGTATTGAGTGCTGATGGTGATACTGGGTTTTTGTTAATAGTGAACAGCAGGAAAAACAGTCTGCTTGCTTCCTGGGTGCTGTGTGATATAACTTAGGATATAACCACAAAAAATAATTGTCCTTAAGGACAATTGTCTACAGCCAGACTGGTAACATCAGTACCCAAACACAGGAAAGCAGAAATGACTGACTGAGACAATAAGGTGAACAATCTGAGAAAGTCTATCAGATACTACTGCACATGCCATCCTCCAGCCCAAGACAGTCTCCAGCATCCCAGAAGAAAATTAAATTCTGTTGTACAAACCCACACTGACCAATAGTCCCAGAATGGCTTGTGTTTGTCTTGCTGTGGTCAGCTTTTGGTAATTCACATATCTTCTGCAAATGCTCGTTAATGTGACAGCTTGCAGACTGCACCCGGGAATGACAGGATTATAGATGGAAACAAACTGTTAACCTTGGCCCCGTGGGACTGCTCTCCACTTCATATTTTACTGCAATGTGCATTTGGCCCATTCCAGATGATCTGATGTAGATGTTACTGTCCCTTTCCCTCTTAGTCAGAAGAGCTCATCAGTGACAAAGGAATAGATTATGTTGCTGCCAATAGGAGAAATCCCTGCTGAAAATCTGAGCCATGACTCTATAGGTCCTTTTGAAGGAAAACAACTTAATTATAAGGCTAGAAAATTACCATGGAATAATTAATATGCTCGGTATTTACACTTAGAGAAGTGATTGTAAGGCATAAAATACAGTATTAAATTGGAATTAGCTACACTTATTTCAGTTACTAATACAGCCGCCCTTCACACCACCTCTTGTGGGACCTCTCCAACATCTGTTTGGAAAAATGAAACCAAATCAGCCCACAGTTTCTGCATGATCTAATTGTAAATCTCCAGTAACTTCTTGGGCTCTGTCCAAAACAACATGCGTTCCAATTTTTCCAGTTTTTCCTTATGCCGGGAAGTAAACTATCCATGTTATTACTGGGAAACATGACCCTGTGTTATGTTCCCTCGCTGAGGTCCTTGAGTTAATAATCCTAGCAGTGCCTCAGCTTTTTTAGAAGTCCTGTTCTCTTATTTCAACACGCTTTACTCTTGACACAGTGCCAAATGTTACAAGTTTTTAGAGGTGCCAGAGTTATGATAATTAATGCTAAGAGAGTTGTAGAAAGGATGTAAAAGCTCATACCTCAGGGTTTCAAACATTTTCCCACTATTAGAGATTAAGATCAAGGGGGATAGATTGTTTCCTTTTTGCCAAAACTGAGATTTCTTGTGCTGTTGTCCAAGGCATCTGGTTCTGGCTGCTATCAGAGACAGGAAACTGGACTAGGTGGACTCTGGCTCTAATCCAGTCTGGCAATTCAGATGCTGGGGAAAAAAAAACAAAAACAAAACCAGAAACAAAACAAAAAACAGGGACAAACTTGTTCTGTCCCTTTGTCCCTATCTTGTGGGTTTTTTATGCACATTAGCACAGAGATGGCCATGGCAGCTGCTTCCACACAAAGGAAACTAAACAGAGCAGGGCTCTGCCCCATCGAGATTTCCAAAATGAAACTTCCAGTTTCACGTCAAAGTGTGCAGACCAGTACTTCTGAATTCCCATTCTAGTCACGTGTTTTGCATGTTTACAAGGTTTCACTCAGAAAACAGCAACCAAAAGTAATTCTGTGAGAAAACAAACTCTGGTTGAATTTTATGCAAGTCAAGATCCTGTACCCCTTTTCCTCAGCCGTAGCTGTGAAACTCTTTCTCTGAAACTCCCAGTGCCTGCCAGCACAGGAGCTGGAGCAATATTCCCTCACCAGGAGTTTGCTGCCTTCAGGAACAGGGTTAACAGACATTTTGTGTTTCTGTTTCAACTTTGTGCCTATCTTGCCAAGCACTGAGCCCTGGAGCAGATCCCGGTGAGGATGCCACCCTTCACAAGGTTTTGGTGACAAAGGACCCCAGGGTGCTGTGCTGTCCTGGCCCGCTCATGCCCCAGCCCTGGGCACTGTACGGTGAGGATGGACCCTCCATCATGGGCTGAGGGGAGTTAATCTCTTTGGAAGACTTTCATTTTATGAGAGGTTGAGTTCCAACAGTTTTTCAGCATTGAGAAAGAGGTTGTGACCCTCTCACAAAATTTTGGCTGCAAAATGAAGTTTCCTTTCCATGCAGGAAACCACTGGAGAGAATATTTCTATAATACTTCCATTCAAATAAATCCAGGTATTCCAGTAATTGTATGGTCTCCAATAAAAATATCAAATAAACCTGTCATAGACTTTTCTCCCAGATGCTTAGATACTGTCTGCTTTCACTGCTTACCCATGTAACACAGCCTGAAATGCTAACGGACATCCAAGGTTACGCTCCTGTGGTTCAGGCTCTGTGGCTTGTCCTGGGAGGAGACAATGGTCTCACTATGCTTCAGGGTCTGCAGCTCCTGCTTGCCCAGTAAATGAGGTCAGAACAGCACTCACTGCTAATATCTTGGGTAACACAGCCTCTTGGAGAGAGCAGTTTGAAGATGATGCAATCAGAGCTCATAACTATATAATTTATTAACTTGCTTTGTAAGGCAAAAATGGCACTGCATAGAAAAGGCATACTCTGTAAGGAACGTACAGCAGCCACGACAGTGTAACTGTCTAATAAAATGTTTGTGCTGTTGGAAAGGTTTGCTGTAGAGTAAGATAAAAGACAAAGATCAATAAAATGTAAAAACCTTTACTTGGATGCCTTCTGTCTTAAGAGGAGACAGGGCTGCTTAGCCAGTGTGCGGAGGGCACGTATTCTCATGGCTGCCTTTGTTCTCAGCCTCAGATCTGACTGCTTCTCCTCATTTCAGGTCCACAAAAGCTTGTCTTCACCCATGCCAAGGCCTTCCAGTGTCACCCCTTGATAGAGCTGTCTTCAGATATAGAAACATCTTAATGACTGTTGGTCATTTACTTCAATTTGCCTCCACCACAGACCCCTCCGCTCACTGCCCAGCTGCAGAAGGGCATTTTCATCCTTTTATATGCAGCTCACAGCACTATAGACTCAAGCCCCCCAAACATTTTAAACAAACAAGAGATGAAACGCTAACACAAGTAGTAAATCTCGCAGGCAGCTCAGTGATAGCATGTGCCGCTTTAGCTATGACATACAGTAGCTTAAAAAATTAGAATTAGTTACGAATAGTAGATTTCTTACACTGCCAGACTGTACCATTTATCTTACATAATTTACTATATCATTTTCTCTTATAAACAGCTCAGGAGCTCACAACTTGGTTAAAACACAACAAAACAAAAACCAGAAATGGATTTAATATTTAACTGTTTCCAGGGGACCAAACTTGTTCCTGGTAGAAGTGAATGAGTTTGACCCAGTCTGGGCAATTCCCATCATCTTCAACAGGTTTTCCTCAGGGCTGGGCTCCACCCAATCTGATTTTTAGCTCTTCTCAGGATAGCACTCTATTAAAATTAGAGTACCTTGACATCCACTGGCAAGAGACAAAAAAACAATGTATTTTTCTTACTAATTGGCATATCTGTGATGACTTTCATTTCAGTGCAAGCACTCTGGAAATATGAATTGATGGGTAGAAAAGTTCATTGATTAGAGCTTGTGTACAGGCACCTTTCCTCCTGGTAGGATTTTTGCACATAATCACTCAGCGGTAGCCAGCACTTACTTATCAAAGACACATCCAGAAACATATGGCTGAACATCTACATGCAGGAAACATTTATCTGACCACATACTTGAGCATTAATTTTACATACAGGAAGAGAGATTTTTCCTTTTGATGGTGATAGTTCCTGTAACAAAGAGATGGAACGGTCTGAACAGTTTATACTATTTATTATTATGAAATGGGCAGGAGAAATTGAGTGACCTTCTGGGTTAATAAGAATTTTGAGCAATGGTTTCATTGAGATATAATTCAGTGTTCAGGAGGCATAAGTCTTATATCTTAATTAATAATATATAGATATTTTAAAATAACATTTTAGAAGTATTAAATCTATTATCACAATAAGACACTTCAGAGTGTGAACTAGTGTGAATTAATTCACACCTAGTTGTATGGATGGTTCTTACCCCTTTGGCCCCATACTTGACAATATGTTAGGCTTGAATTAATGCACTGTAATTCACAGCTTGTCATGTCTTATTGCTGAAGTGTATCCCTGAAGTGGCTTCACCAATACATAGGCTGGCTTCACGCTTTCTCAGAGAAGAATGGCTTCAGCTCCTCGCAGTCACAGCTACTCTCCAACGCTGTGACCTCTGAGAAAGGTGTCACAGTCCCCACTGCCACCAGCTGGCATTCCCCATTCATTGACCTATTACTACTGCCTCGATAGCCTCAATGCCTGATGCACAACACACAGCTCAGGAGCAGATCTTTCTGGAAAAAGAGGGGAAAAAAAAACCCCTACATTCAGCTTCTTTGCTTCCAAACATGGATGTGTTGTTTGGAAAACCTCAGACTTACTGAAAAGCACCTTACAACAACTTCAGCGAGACTGTGGAGTGAAACACTGGGTTGCATTAGCACAGTACTGGCAAATATGAGGGCTCACATACAGTGGGGAATAAAATTTCTCCTCCATTCTTGCTGAACAGAAATAATTCTGAATAAACCATCCAAGACAGACAGTGACTCATCCACTGCAGGAATTGCTCAAGAGAACTTTATTTCAGCGCGTGGGAAAATACTACCCCTGTAATATTGCTACAGACTGCATAATCTTGATTTATCCTCCTTCTAGAAGTGCAAACATTATTTGTTGCATCCACCTGGATGGTGGCCTCACATAACCTGCTTAGTTTTTTGCTTATTCGTTTGTTTGGTCAGTTAGCTGTTTGTTTTTCAGGTGCTTTTGATCCCAGTCAACATTTCTGATTTGGAGCTTTATGTGGGAATACCAGAGCTGCTCCAGCAATCTAAAAGAGTAGAAAGAGCCCCAGTTTTGTAGTGAGCCCTCAGAAAAACAGCCAAAGTGATGAAGTTTGGGAAGTGGAAAAAAAAACATGTAAAAGCGAAGAGCCTGATAGGTGTGGTGATAAATCTGAGTAAATAAATGAGAGTTGCTGCAAGACATAGAGGTAGCAGTTT
Source organism: Nesoenas mayeri (assembly GCF_963082525.1). Classification (NCBI taxonomy): domain Eukaryota; kingdom Metazoa; phylum Chordata; class Aves; order Columbiformes; family Columbidae; genus Nesoenas; species Nesoenas mayeri. The sequence continues at coordinate 16,313,612 of NC_137550.1, read as the reverse complement.
TGCTGAGCTATGTTGGAAGAAAGCCCTGATTGTGTGCCAAAGCAAGAGAGCAGCTGTGAGACGCTGGGTGTGGGTACTCAGCAGTAATCTGGTTTAACCCTACACATAATGATATAATGCAATGTCCAGCCCATGCTCAGTAAGTGGTAAAGCACAGTAAGAAGGTGCCACACAGGCATAAAATATGCATAACCTGTGTCTTTTGTTCTGCAATAATCCACATGAAGACAGTAATCATTCTTCTGTCCATCTCAGGAACCATGAAAAGATGAAGCTGAAGTCCTAGTGAGATTAAAACCTCTCTCCAGACCAGGTTACAGGGCTGTATTCTTTCCTGGTGTCATCTTGGGGCTCTTTTCAGCGTTTCCCTTGCATGAATCACCAAAGCCACCCTTCATTGTCAGACTGAAGACAACTAGAAACTTGTAAAATACAACTACAACAGCAGCTTACTGAGCTGCAAATTCTACAGAAATGTATGTTTTCCCAGAGAAAAACAAATCTAGAAAATCCCAGTGGAATTATCCATACATAAGGTCATTCCCATGGTTGTCAGCTCTGGTGTTTTTTCACAGTTGTTAAGATCTGTTTTCAAATGTGGCTCTCCGAAATAATTTATCAGCACCTTAATATAGATGGCATTTTCTTTTCTCACCTGCCACAGATGTCACTTATTCAGAAAACAAAGGCCTATTTTGTTAACAAAATTAGCTATGTGTTTAGGAAGATGGTATCAGGTATTTCAGTTTGAAAATGTTGTCAACATTGTTTTGGTTTCGAGACACATCTCTGGTAATACAGCATGCATATACAAATCTGATAAGTGACTATATACATCATGTCTGAATATATAGAGGAGTTCAATATTTCTATTTACAGGGTAAAGTAATGGAGTCAGTCTGATCTGAGATAGGTTCTGCATGCAATTTGAGGGAATCTATGTTTAATTTAATAGGTCATGTATCTGTCTCAAGTGGGGATTACAGTATCTGGTTTAAAGTGATCTACAGTATCAGGCTTATTATGTAGCTTTTATTTTTAGCAAGGAATGGATTTAACAGTTGACACTCCTGCTTAAGTACGAAATACATCAAATTTACAACCCGGGCCAGCCTGCTGGCTGTACTAGACATACCAGTTTACAAACAACCTTGGGACTTCCACTCGCCAGGTAGCTGGGGCAGTGTGAAGTGACAGGCTGGAGGCATAAAATCATCACGACCCTGCAGCAACCCAGGATTATCTATGGAGCAGTATTGTGGTGGGGTTGTAAAGCTGATAGGAGGACGGGTTGATCACTGCACTGGGAAAAGTTATGGAGCAAAACAGGGTAGAGGGAATCCAGAATGAGAAGTAGTTCATGCTCGAATGCCCTGAAAAAGTGTATCACATGCTCTGCTCTATACTTGATGAGTGCTAATGCAGCCAGACAGTGGGACCAGCAGAGCTAGTCTGCAGTGAAGGAGGGAAAAACAAATAAGCAATAAAGAAATAACACGAGTATAAGATTTCTGAGGGCTGAACAGAAGTATATAAATGGCCGTGATGCACACTGAGGCAGAATGAGAGTTTTCACATGATACTGTTGTTGCCGGTTGCAACGTTTAAATGATTTGGATACAGCAAGAGATCAAAAGATTGTCATATTTCCTGTGATGATTGGCTGCTCCCTTGATCTCTCCTTGTCTGTACCTGCCTGGTCTTCACTGTATCCATTACTGTAGCTGGTTTCCAGGCTAGAAACCAGTAGCAGGAAGCTGAGTGCTGGTACAGTTTCTAGCATAATGACTTTCATTTTGCTTGTGTAATAAGAGTGGCAAAACAGAGGTAAGTCATAAAGAGCTTATCTGTATTCTAATTAACTCAACTTTAGCTTCTGGCCTGGTCTGTAGGTTTTCTTGGCACAGGAATGAATCCTCTCAGGTGCAGAGAAAGAGGAGTGTAATATCTAGTCATCATAATTGCACCAGTGAAAGCTGCTATATAAACAGAATTATTCTGCTAAAATTGCACTTTTCTTAGGAAGCCAATTCTACTTATGCAAGTGGCTTTACTGGAGTGATACAAAACTTTCCTTGTATGGCCTGGCTGCACAAAGGCTGCTGTGCCAGGACTGAGCAGTACTAGCATGCCTATAGGAGCAAAGGCTTCTATAGCATACATCACTTTGGTCACTGAGCTGAAGCTTAGGATTTTTTTCCCTTTATTTTAACTCATTTATATCTAGCTGTAAAATCAATATCAGGACCAGAAGTACAGCTATAAAAATTCCAATAAATCTATTTCCAAGTGCAAGTTTTGCTCCTGAAAACGATGCTGTAACAGGGTCATCACACAGTTCTGTGTCTGTCCCTGAGCAAATCTGCTTCATTTGCAATTAAAAGTTAGGCTTTCTAATTGCCAACTCTAGTAGCTCTCTACCTGAGCTCTGGCAGCCCAGCCAGAGTCAGCCTTCCTCACACACCCTCACCAGCCACAATGACTTTGCAAGCTGGATTCTGCCCTGCCCTGGATTCCCACACAGATGCATTGAAATAGCCAGAATGGACAGGAGCATAATTTTGCCTTTCACATCATTTTTGTAGAAAAGAGAGGGAACCTGGTTCAGGCCACAGAGTACACACTGAGTTTGCTTCTCTGGCCTTTAAGATTTATTCACCTACATACTCAAGTGGGAACAGCCTCCTTGGCATTGATTCTTTGGGATATCGCAGATAAGGAGGCAAGGCTGTTTCCACAGGGTGGTCCTTTTGACAATGTCAGTGATGTAAACAGCTGGGATATTTTTTCTTTTGTGTTCCTCTTCTGCTCTCCCAAAGGATACAGCCCTCAACTAAACTCTGCTTCCCCAGCCACCACACAGCAAGTTGGTTACTTCAGTGGCAAAGTGGCAGGTTAGTGGCAGGAGGACACTGCCAAGCTGATGATGTCCAGGAAAGTTTAATTGGCTCCCCGCAGGTCCTATACTTCCAATATTGCTTTTGTAATAAATCCAAAACGTCACTAGTTAAATAACCTGAGACCTTACTTGTAATCACACAGGATTACATTAGAACATTAAATCAGACATAATTGGACTGTCTCATATAGACATAATTTTAAGGTAAAAATAATAAAAAAAAATCAGACAGTAGTCTATTATATGTAATGAGAAATTTATTGCAGTTCCAAAAATATCTTCACTGAAAGTATAAAAGAATTTATGGGCTAATTTTTTTTCCTGAATATAAAAAGGACTAACTAGAGTGTTTTAATCTGCAGCCAGTGAAGGAAGCACTCTTCTGACACAAAGGGTTGGCTTTCACTAACAGTAATTAGATCTTTAGTCACCTGTAGAAGAAAATACTCAAATGCTCTGTTCTTTGCTGGTCTTATCTCTTTAAATTACACTTTCTACTTGAAATTGCATCAATGTAACTTCATTGGCTTAGATATTTTGACATACATTCAACATCAGAACTGATTTCTCAAATGAAGGGCTTAGAATTAAACCAGAGTCTGTTGAACCAAGATGTATAAAAATATTAATTTCCTTTCTGTAAAGTTTATTATTATTTATAGCCAAACACATTCACTATCAGAATGCTTCTCTGCAAAAAACACTGAGAAAAGGCGGAGTTACAGTCAGCATTACCACTTCCCTGGAAATTTATATTCTGCAGCTACGTTCAGAGAAGTTTTACAGAGATTTCCCACCCCAGAAAAAGGGGAAAATGATCAGGCAGCAGGAAACTGCCCCAGCTGCACAGTCCTCCTGCCCATAAGGCAACCCCAGCAGCTTGTGTACATGGGATGTGAGCAAGTAAAGAAACATGCAGGATGAACATGGGGTCTCACCCCAGGGATGCCGCTTTCTTGCGAGGCTGCTGTGTGCCCCAGAGCTCTCCCCTGCCTCGCGGCCACTGTCAGAGCAAGGTGGGCAACGGGTTCCCGAGGTGGTTCACGCTCCTTTGCAGTGCGTTTCCCCACCCTGCTGGGCTTATGCCTTTTTACAACTGTAAAACTAATATATGTGCAGGAGGTTTTGCTTAAGATCTGATTGAAAATAAACATGATCTTGATGTGTTTGTACAATGGCCAGTCTCAGCCTTCAGACAGTTTTTGTGGTAATATCCTGCTCAGAGAAAATTTGCGCTTAAGGAAGTGTTCAGAGACTTCAACCTTTATTTCTCGTGCTCTCTCTTTTGGTGTGCTTTGCACGTGTTTTAAATGAGATGGTTTGGAACTTATGGATGGTGTGCTTCCATCTGTGTTTTATAGTCTTAAGATTTCTAAATGCAGACACTTCATATTTATATCATAAAGATCTCTAATAACCTTGTGTTATTTTCATTTATTTCAGCTTGACATAAATCAGGAGCCAAACGAAAGGGAGGACAGGTTTTTCTGTGTTTAACTAGGTTGCTTCACGTTGCTTGACATTCTCCATGACTTTATTCAAAAGCTTCCCTCCAGCTTCATTAAACTGTCTTTCACAGGCAGCAGCTTAATATACACGTGCACACACAAATACGTATACATGTATTCATTTGAATTTGGTCTCTTTCCCTCCAGTCTCTGGTAATTATGATTTGCGTCTGGAGGGTTAAACTGTCTGAAAAAAATAATAAATAAGAGGCTATGAGAATTGAAAGCTAGTGTTCAGGTTCATCTAGAAAGAAATTAAGCAAATCAAGTTCAGGTTTATAAAGGGAAGGAAATTACCCTGGGGTCTCCATACACTGGATCAGAACTGACTTGATGTATTTAATTATATTGTAGGTTCCTACCCTTCTACAGAAAATTGCAGCACTCTTGCTACAGCCACCTAGGGAGGTGACAAAGAGGTTATCAGGCAGTTTAGAACTGCTGCAACAGCTCCTTAAATACACCCAGCCAGGGAGGGCTCCTCGTGCTAACGACAGCTCCTTATACCAACAAATTAATGCCCAGCTGGCCACTAACCATCTCCAGCGGCTGATTGAAAGCTTCAGCCCTTCACAGGTGTGGGTGGGAGGGAAGGAAGGGCTTTCTGAGGAGATAAAGGAAGGAGAGAAGCCTGGGAGTTGGAGGGTGAAGGGGTGTTGATCATATAAAATGTGCCTTCAAAGCAGTGGTGGGCTGGTGTGGAAGTCACTTGTGCTGGGTCTGGGTGGCAGCAGCTGCTGGATTCCCAGTCTGCTTGTGGATGCAGCTCTTGGCATGCCTGGAATGCCGTGTGCCACAGAGGTATGCAAAAGAGATGACTCAACACCCCTCCGATCATGATCCTACATGCAACTTGGGGATTTGGTCTTGATGGTGAGCTGATTATTATTTTATCTCTTACCAAACTGCATAACTCATAGCAGTCTAATGTTTGCATGTTTTCTTTGTAAACCGCTCTTGGTATTTCATTAGTAGCTGTGTTATAAGAGAAAAATGCCTTTCCCATCCACAAAGCTATTTAATGTCTTTCATGCAGACTGCTCCCAGCTCTTTTACCTCTCTGCAGAACCCTGAGCCCACTTGAAGGGTTATATTTTTGTAATCATTAAACAATCTATTTCAGCTGGATACAGAAAACCATCTTTGATTTCAATTTCTCTTTAAGTGTTTTAACTAGCCTCCTGGTTGAGAACAGACTTTGAGAAAGGTCTGGAGTGGTTTCTGAATTCAGCTACCCAGAGGAGAAAGCCGCATTTAAAGATGTTTATGAGTGTGCACAATGGCTCCTTGCACACCTGCAGCCACAAGCTGCAGTGAGGAGTTGATTGCCAACCTCTGTGCACATGTGTTGCTGCTGGGAGGCTCAGGAGCTCTGTGGTGTTTCCACTACTAGCTATTGAGGTTTTGACCCTGCTTTGCTGAGAACTTGACTGAAGTAAATATGTAAGTAAATAAATTATTGACATGGTAGGTCTTCTGGCTATTTAAGAGTGTAATTCTTGTATAGAGGTTTTTTTTTTTTTTTGGAGGTGGGATGTTTTCAAATTATAACCTGATGTGTTAACTGAAACACTGCAAATATGACCACTCAGGTAGTGACTCACTTGTCTTCTTTCAAGAAGAGGAAGGGATCAGACAAGGTGTGAATCTGCATGTTCTAAGGCTATCCAGGCTGAATTGTTTTGTTTCTCCTTCATTCTGTTAGTGATTATGATAATCTAATGACACCTTATTTTAGTCTGTGAATGTCCACATCAATAAACAGCAACTGATAGTTATTTTGGCAGTATTTACCAGCAGCCAAGGATGTGTAATACTCAGCAGGAAGGTCCCTGTTCTGCAAGGTGCTTGGATGTAAGACGGAGTGGGGTTTTTGCTGAAGTTGTTTCTTGTTGTATTGGTTCTATAGTGTAAGCAATAGCAGTTAATAATTTTGCATTCAAAAATGCAGGTTCAAAAGCTGTTGGCTGCAGTACAGGTGGCAGGGTCTGTACAAAGTGAGGAATGGTGAAGAAGTGTGGTCACCAACTGTGAGCACAACTTTTGGATCACAGTTGCTTTGATGGGGCTTTCAGACAAACTGTATCATGATACCACATGTGCAGTGGCATGAACTGTTCTTTTCTCAGCCTTCTTGGCTTCTGAATATTAAAGTCACCTTTAAAAGGTGTGCAAAACCTCTCAGCCAACCTATCCAATGGTTATTCAATTTGCTTATACAAGAATACACATGGAAATACTTCGTCTAAAGCAGAATGGTAGCGTCCATACAGAACCAGAGGTTTCAAACAACCTTAAATATCTCAGGGAAGTCCTCAAAAGTTTAACTTCATCACAGAATAGAAGATGCCTTCAGCTCAGAGCTTGGGTCTTGGCAAGCCATGGAGTTTTCTCTTGAACCCAGTGAAGGCTGCAGTTTGAAGAGACTGACCCAAGTGTGCACAGTGAGGCCATGCAGGTACAAGACACTCAGAAAATTGTGAGCAGGGCCACCAGGTTAGCTAAGTGCACACAAGAGGGTGAACAGGTATATTCCACAGGGATGCTCATTTTAGGCCATGAACATCAGTTGCAGCAAAACTAGGGAGTGTGGTCTACAGAACTCTTTTGTTAGTTTAATAATGATAATCTATTATATTGATAGTGCTGGAGTACTTGTACCTTTGGAAGTATGAACAGATGGCTTTACAGATCACCTAGAAACATGAGTTGATGTTGCCTCCACAGCCTGTGCAGTCTATTCCTATGGCAACATGCAGCAATAAGGATGATTTCTACACCATGCAACCTGGCAATGAATAAAACAGCAAAGTGCCAACCAGTAGGTGATACTGATGGTGTAAGTTAAGAGGTTGGAGGAAAAAAGTGAAGGGGAGAGGGGTGTTTGGGGAGGCTGCTGCTTGAGCAGCACATGCTGAGACAGCTTGTATGATGTGGTCCTGAGGACAGGCGAAATCCTGCTTACCCACATCCTGTGGTTAGGAGCAATAACTGACAGCAGAGGAAGAGGCATGGGACTTAGCTTGGTATGTGTTGCTTTCTTAATGGGAAAGTCATTTGGCTGAATGACAATCAGCTGCTACCGAAGGATTTGGAAAGCGATGCTGTGAATGCACCGCAGGCTGGTGAGAGGGGAAATAGGAAGCTGCTTCTGAAAACTGTGCTGCTTTTTGCTGCCTTCTTCAAACAGTTATCTCATTTCATTTGATTATAGAGAAGTGTTTCTGCATTTTTTGCTTGAGAAATAATATCGCAAAAGTAGTAAAATACTTGAATCTCATCAGGAAGAACCATATTCTGTTCAACTTACTCTTTCATCCCTTAAACATCACATTTACTGTGTCTCCTATGAAATGTGTTTAAACTCTTCTTTTGGTTTTGGAGGGGTTTTTGTTCTGAACACTTAATGTTTTTTCAGCCACAGCTTGTGACAGTTACTAGGCGTTCCTACTTTACTAACAAACAAGACTTTCACTTTAAAATTCCTTACCAAATTGTGCAAGACACATTCTTTGCAATACTGAGTTAGCATTCAGAAAAAAAAAATGGCAGTGGAAAGACTGTTACAGTTGTGTGGAAAAAAGAAAAATCAGATTGGAAGGAAATAACTCACAAAAGCATGAATTAAACATCTAATTAAAAGTGTTAAGTCTCATTTTAATTTTCTTTAAAACACCAAAGACAGAAAAGCAGCTGCTTGCCTGAAGAATGCAGTATGATAGGATCCAGTTGGGTATGAACATAGAGCTGATACAGAGAGCTCAAGGAAGCTTATATTTATGAAATATGTGGCTTTTTGGGATCCTTGATGACATGATTTACCGCAGAGTAGATGTTTGTAAGGACTGCTAATGAAATGGGCTCTGAAATGGCAGTGGTAGAACGGTGTTTTTTCCCAATTTCTGGTGAGCTTAGCTCCATTTCATTTCCATCTTAGCTCCATTTTTTTCAATTAGCAGATGATATTCAAGCATAATCTTGCGCTATGTCTCTAGTTCTGGACTGATGGGTTCACAAGGGTCTGACATAAATGGGTTCATATTTTTAAGTGACTACTTTGAAGATCTGCAGTTGCAGTGTCCAGCAAGCAGTGGCTTGAAAACATTAAGAAATAATTTTGATCCTTCTCCAATTAGAATTACAGTTCTAAACCATAAAAAAAATTATACAGAAAACCCCCCTGTAATTTTAGAATACTTTTTTAATCTTCAGTATTACATATCTACTTTAAAAGAACATACAGCGTGACCTAGCATTGTTATCTATTGTCCAATAATGTAACTGGACAGTCTAATATTTGCTCTATGAATATGAAAATTGGAACGCTAAATTGCTTGGGCCATTTCCTGTGATTATGGGGAAAAAAAGCTCTTTGCCTAATTACAATTGTAATTCAAAATGTATTTTAAAATATTAAAAAGTTATCTGCACTTGCAAAACTCAGTCGAACCAGAAAGAATTGTGTTGTACTTGTATCCCTCCCTATGGGCTGTATTCTGTCTAATGCTGTTCAGAGAGATAACCAGTGGAACTGTATGAAATGCAACTCTCTCCCTGTTTCAGCCCCAAACCACACAAAAATCCTACCTGTCCAGGTGTTTATGCAGGTTGAAAGGCTAGACTTGGATCTGCCCTCTAAATTAGTGGTTTTACATTGGAGCAACTGGAATGGAGCTCCTGATTTACACCAGTTGCTCAGAATTAAGAAATAGGCTTTTGAAATCAAATAATATATCTTTTTGTGTCTGCCCTGCTGTTGGGATGGCCCCTGTGCAGAGATTCCTGCTGAAATAATTGATGTTTCTAAGGAAGCAACAGCAGCAAGGGGCTGTGTACAGCTCTGCTGAGAGCCAAAGCACACACGCACACTCAATGGGTGCTGCTGCAGTTGTGTGTGGTCTTTCAGTGCAGTAAGAAGCGCTTTTTCTTTTAAATTTGAAAATGCTCATGTTTTGCTGTTTCCATTTGGGAGAGACTAAAGAAGTTTGTCACTAAAATTCTGGGCAGGTTGTTGGGCACATCTGGGGGAAGCAGTTTGATCTCAGCTTGGAAGAACGCATAAGCTTATTTTTCTTTTATATGATAAGTTATAGGGCTTTATTTTTTTTTATCCCCAGAAAATATCTGAGGTCTGAAAAAATGCACATAAATTGGTGCGCAATTACCACAGTAGCTCTAGGTGTGTTTTATTCCAGGTTGGCTGGCACTGAAACCTAATGGGCCAGGGTTTTGGGTTTATGCCTTGCATGTCTGGAAAGCTGAGACTAACAGTGAAACTGCGGAGTGGAACAGTTCTGCCCCGGTTCTTCCCTCTCCCTGAGCCAGCGATGCAGCCGCCTATGGCTGAGTGTTCTCACGCGTGGCTTGGGGAATCAAGCAGAGCAATACATGAATTTCAATAACTATGCCCCACTCTCCATCCACAGTCCCACATGCCTTGCTCTGTTTTGTTCCTGGATGGAACAATTAATGTGTGCGGGCTATGTGAAGCCATGGGCAGCTAGAATATGGGTGTAATTTAGCACTGCAGACACAGTGCTTGTAAACAGGCTTGTTCTTTTGTTATGAAGTTCCTGGGCACTAGTCTATACAGGTACAATATGTGTATTAAAATGCATGTAACATTACTGTGGACCATTCTTTAAAAATACTCTGATCAGGTCTAGATATATAAAGAATGCCTTGCGGCGTAGCTAGGAATCATTGTGCATGCCTTGGATTAAGAAAGGAGGGAGGACTGTGGCTCAAGGAAAATCAATGAAATATTTAAGCAGAAAAAAGTAATTTTGCTGCTTTGATTTCACCTGTTAGCAACTGAAAATCCATTTTTAGGAGCCTTTAAAGTACATCTGATTTCTCATTCACTGCTCAAAAAAAGGAGAAATTTCTCTGGTTATTCATAAATACAAGAGCAGTATGAAGTAGTTACTCATTTATTCACTATATTATTGCACAACAGTGTTCTAAAGTAAGAGTTTTAAAGGGGCTGGAAATACAAAGCATTGAAGCATAGCCATGGTAATATTAGTTTGCAGAGGTATGTGACTGTAACAAGTGAAAACTGGATGGGGGAAGATGGGTTGGATAGCAAGATCAGGAGCTCATAAGCTGGACATTCCCCCTACCACCACAAAAAAAAAAGGAAAACAAAAACTCAACAAAACAAATTGAAGAAACTGCTGAAATAATATAAAATAAATAAATAAAACAACAAACCAAACAATAATGAGGAGAGGGGTAGGAGAGGAGAATTGGCTAAGTCATGTCTGGAGAAAGGGAAATGTCCTAAGAGACAAAGGCTGGAAAATTAATGCTACAGTGAAGGGAACTTTCAAAGTTACTAGAAGACTCCAACCCTCAGTCTAAAACCCAGAAATATTTCTCTGCATATAAAAGGATACTTGTGTGTACATGCTGAATTCTCTGCTCACACACAATACACATGAAGCTTTGTAGCTGCTGCAGCAAAGGTTGAGCAAACAGCTGGTGCTGCGGACCTGGTGCTGTCTGGAATTCAGCCATCCCTGTTTCAGCCCGGCTCTAGCCTGGTCAGGCTTCATGCCCTGGCTTGCACTGTGGAGCCAGGCTGGAGCAGGCAAACCAGCTTCTCTTTGGTGGGAACCTAACTGCGATGTGGCTCAGCTTGGTCCAGAGACACTTCAGAAGAGCTGGGCTGACCTGAGCTGCCAACACAGTCACCCCAGCATGGGAGCAGGGGGTGCACTGCTGAAGGTCTTGTGCCCAAGTGTAGCTGTTTGGGGTTTGGGCACTTGTAAGCTTGTTCAAAGGTGATCAGCAAGGCTGTTGCTTGCAGCTGATAAGGCTTCTGCACATCTTGTGGTTTGGGTAATACTTATTTTTGGCAGAATGATCATGTCTGCTTCCACCCCTCTTGCACTCAAGTAAAGGGCTGATTAAAATGAGATTGCTGTGACAGTTTGTAAAATGACAATTGCTGGGGACTGCTTGTGCCTTATGGGGAGTTAACCTATATATATTTAAGTTGATGAAGTCAGATGACCCTGATAAGCGTGCCTTTCACCCACGTGTTTATACGAAGAGCAATGACCAGTCCAAGTTATTAAATACCACACCACAACAGAATTGGTTTTAAGCCAACCTGTTTTAACTTCTTGTGCAGCTGTACCTCTGTGTTCTGTCTTGGTCATTACCCAGAGGACACTACTCATAAATTGCATGGCATTTGTGAGAAGGGTGTTGGTTCTGTTAAGAGTTGTGTACACCATCAGAATTTTAATTTGTTTTATCTAAAGTCCAATTTGTGATTAAGAAAATACAAGTAACCTAAAATGTACTGGAAATAGTTAGCATCGGTGCACTCACTATTGTATGGGAAACCACCAGATCTTTACAGTGTTCTCCAGGCATTTCATATCTGTTCAGAAAAGGTGGCACAGGAGGCTCTGTACCATTTGGCACACTTTATGTAAATGAGCACAGCTGAGGATTGTGGCTATTAATATATTTTTAATTGAGAATGCATTGCAGGAGAGATGTTTACTTTATAGAAATGCTACTGGCAGTCTTCTCTCCACAGAGCATCAACCAGGAAAAAAACAATGGTGGCACAGTGGTTTCATAACTTAAAGATAAATTTTGAAGTAGAGTATAAAATTCATGGCAGGATGATAAAAGCAAATGTTTCTATGGCTTTCTCTTGCTTGGGCTGTCCCAAAGAGAATGCTGAAGGTGCTGGCCTGGCATGCAGAGCAAAGGTGTCCAGAATTTTCCAGGATGATTTGTTTTTTGTCATAGTGTTGTAGTTTCTGTTCCCCAGCAGCAGCACTTTGTGTTAGCTCCCCATTTTCAAGAATCCAAATAGTTAAATACCCTTAAAATGCTCTGTGGAGAGCAACAATAATTTATATTAAGCCTGATCCAAAGGATTGCAATGTCACTGGGCCAAAACCAGCTCCCAGTTCCACCAGTGAAAACACTAGCATCATGTGGCTATGCCTGCGGAGTGCTTTATTACAGCTAATAAACCTTAATGAGCGCTGCTGAGTCACCTCCCACACGCGGCTGTGCCTGCCTGGATCTGGCTGCCCTGTGCCAGTCTGGGCTCCTCCACTGCGCTGTGTGTTGTGTGGTGCATATACACCTGAGGTCGGGCTTTATGTCTGTGGATAAAATTGAGAAGGATTTTTCCCTAGTCATTCTGCTTAAGGAATTATTTCAGCCTGCTTAAAGGGAGTTAAATACCTGATACATGGAATTTTTATATCAATAAATATGAAAAGAAAATCTTGATCATTATCTATGTGTCCCATGTCTTATCTAGCATGAAAGAAGACATTAGTGTTATTACTTTTCAAAGTATATTTTTTTCTTAAAACTGTAGATTACTCTGTGATTTTGGTTTCGAAAACACGAGAATTGTATAAGGTTGTTTTTCAGCCTAGATGAGGGAGACTGAGTTGCCTCTGATACTATGAAATGAAGTCACCAACCTTCTCTTAATCTGCTTTGAACTATAGGAAAAGCAGAATTCCTAGTGAAGTGCAGGTGGGGCGAGGGGTGGACTTGCTGTTGGGATGTGGTTAGTTTCTTCTGTGTCAGGTGGACAGGGAGCAAATTATTGTGGAGAATCTTTGTACCACAAGATCTGAAAATGTAAGCCAAGAAGCACTCTCATTTTCCAGTGAAACAAATATTCACCCTGAGTACTTTCAAAATTAGGCTCCAATTGTGGAAAGGAAGGATAAATTCTCATAGCATAATACCAAGCTTCAAGGACAACATTGTGACAGGTATGGCATAAGAGTAGTGAAAATAATAGGAAGACAAAACATTCTTTATAAAATATTCATGTTTATTCCTGAAACCTCCCACAACACTACTGGGGCCATCATCTCTTGGTTTAGTTCCCTAAACAGTTGGACTTGCTTTCCAGATAAGATAATGGTAAAATGCGTGTTTCAAACTAGAACTGGTCCTACAGTTCTCCATAGGTAGAACTACCTACAAAGCAAATGAGGCCCTGGGCTAAATCATAGTGCATGTGAATAAATGTCTTCTCTCAGTGTTGGGGTGGCTTCATCCAAAACACTGCAAGTTTTGGGAGCAGTTTGATCTAGAAAATCAGTGCTAGCTCTGTAGGAGGAAACAAGTGTGGTAAATCAGCCCATATAATTCTTACACAGAAAGTGTTTATCCAAAGGATAACTTTCCCCCTTTGCTTATTGGAGAGACAGGTGATTCTGGGGAAAAGGGGGACAGGACAGAGCACTTGGTACAATGTTCACCACTGGATATCTGATAAAACTCAAAATTAATGCTTTGCTATGAATCACATGGCCCCAAATCAGAATAGCATGGAATAGTGGTACTCAAGGGATACTGAAGTGGGACTTGAAGGAGGTAGAAAACTCCAGCAATATAATAAAACTTAATCAAGCAGAAGAGTTTTGTGTCAATGAAAAGAATAATTTCTAAACTGCCACAATATTTTGTTTAAGTGGGAAGAGGCCCATTAACGAAGGGGAAGAAAAAAATCTTGGGTTTGTTAATTAATTCCCAAACCATGGGATTTTATTGAAATAGAATAAAAGAGGACTGAACTAGAAGGGGGTAAGGGAATAAAGAGTATTAATACAAATCTGGGACTGCTTTGTACCTACAGAAGAAAAGTAGACTCAGTTTTATACCATTTGCTGCTGTGGTGGTGGTTTAAAGTAGTCATACCTGCACTTCTTTGGCCTTTTATGAAATGCTATCATTTCAGTTTGCACTTTGTTTTTTAAAAAAGTTGTGTTACTTTTTCTGAATTCAAATGCTTTATCCCCCTGGAACTGATTTGTCCCTTCTGTATCCAATACCGTCAGAAATGAATTTCCTGCATATCATTTGTAGCTTTTAATTATCTCTGGGTTAATCAGCCTTGTTACAGTGAGGCCACCCAGCTTACCCAAACTAGGCAGCAGGAAGCACAGGTTGTGTGACCCATCCCATGGGCTCTGCTGGCAGGAGGAGCATCAATGGTGCTGGTGAGGGGGCTCTCCTGGAGGGACATGGGGACTTAGGGCAGCAGTGGCACTGCCACCCACTTTGCCCTGCGTTGGCTTTCCATGCACCCCCATGCCCTGTCACTCATCGTCATCACAGACATTTTACTACTTACTCTGTACCTATATTGTGGTGTGAAATGACAGAAGGCAAGGTAAATGAGTCATTAATTTTATCCAATGCTGTGTGACTGTGCAGCTAAAGAATTTATTTGGTGGAGATTATGTGAGCTAAAGGTCCTTTTTGGCTTGTTCTTTCCCACGAGCTGAATTTTAACACTATGCTCAGTTCTCTAAGTCTGTGTAATAAGTGATGTGCTGTTGGACGGTTCTGAATAAGGCTGTGATAGAAGCCACTTGTAATTAAAAAGTGTTCGAGATGTCAAGCAGGCTGTGATGGAACCAAGTTGCCCTGTAAAGGGTGAGTTTTCTTCCCCATAATCCTAATCTGAAAACATTACTTGATTTTTTCGTATATTTATCCATTAACTATTTTTAAAAGGTAACAACTTCCTGAAGCAATTGTACAGTTAACAATAGGAATATATGATATGATGTGGCAATGGTTGTCTGAATGATAAAATGCAAATTTCCATCTCCATTGCTACTGGATGCACCTTATGACAGGTAACGGTAGACATGATGTTATGAAAACAGTAAGCTGATTTGCACTTTGCCACAAAAGTTTTATCTGTAGTAGTATAGCGTCCTAACAGTACAGTGGAGTTAGGAAAACTTACTTTATAGAGTGAAAATGGTGACTGGTGACTTTACCACCAGTAATGTCAGTAGCTACATCTCCCTAGAAGCAAAGAATTAAGTCAAGAAGCAAGATACTTGAAAAGTCAATCAGAATTAATTAAGAAATTACAAATCAATCAATAATATCCCAAAAAGTCTTGGTATGCATAAACAAGATAATCGGCTACATTTCCTGTCTAGAAATAAGATCATTGCCAATTAACTTAGGACTTAATTAACTCTCTAAGGTACTGAACTTTAGATGCATCATAGACTGTGTCTTAACATTATTATTAGTTATTGCAGTGACTCCAGTACATTCTTGATTTAGTATTATTTTATAAGTATTCCATTTACACTTATGATGCTATTAAAAAACAAAGCCTTCAATATCACATTAAAGTTAATGCCACATACAGGACAGAGGAATTAAATAAAAGCAGAACTGAACAGATGATATAAGTTTACATTGGAAACCCACTAGTCCAGCTTCTGTTTTATGCTGTGAGGCATCAGCATATGAGTTTATATGTTTACAGGTATCAACTTTCTGTTGCCCAGCTATAATTGCTCTGTATTTCTAGTTATGAGCCATTGGATTTGCCAGCCTTTTTGCAGCTCAGAGAAGTCACAGTATAGCACTGTAATGTAATCCCTACCTGCTTTTGAAGATCTTTCCTGCTTGTCTCTTCTATAACAAAACTCTGGACAATCTTTTATTTTTCCTCTTTTCCTCATGATATCTCAGCAATTTCTTTTTTTTTTCTGGCACCTCAATGACCCAGATTTTTTCTTTTGCTTTTCTTTTTCTGTTTTAATGACTACAAGCTGCTCTTTTTCCAAGGCTGAGAAGAATTTGTTCCGTGTTTGCCAGGAATAAACAGTCCAGCGGAACAAGTGTTCTGTCTGCTGAACAGAGTGATGAGAGGAAAAAGTTGGATCAACGCAGATATTTAAAGCTGTTCCTGTGCTCAAAGTGCATGTTAACGTTAGTTGTTCGGTGGCATATGATAAATGTCTCCAGAACACTGAGTGTCTGGAAATAAACCTACACTATAAGTAATATGCAAGTGTAGCTATTGCCTCGCGAGCTGGCAATAACAGCACCAGCGCGCATCTTTTGTAAATGGGTATTTTGTCTTTTTTATGACCCTAAAAAAGTCACTACGAAAGTATTCCAATCTTTCATTTCAGAAATACTGTCACCTTGTCTATAAGTCAAATGCTTTTTGTGTGCTTTTACGAGCTCTTTCCACCAGGTAGAACATGACAATCTAGTCTTCATCCTTGGCTTTACCACAGTTTTAGCTGGCATCTAGGCTTTGGCTTCCTTACCGTTTTATGACTGATCTGGTCAAACGGGGCTAGAAAAGCCAATGTACCTTTTGGCACTGATTATATTTACAGCAACAGTGGGCTAACAGCAATATTTTGTTTCATGAATGAATCACTTCAGCTCTAAGAAAAGCTCACAGCTCCCATGTGTATTTTCCTGTGGTCTGGGGTTTGTTTAGGGTTTTTTTGTTTGTTTGTTATGTCCAAACTTGGGAAATAAAACAACCTGGTATCTGCTTCAAATCTGGCAGCCTCAGCACAGGTGGATTTAGGATTTGCAGGGCTTGTTTTGAGACAGAAACAAGCTCACAGAGAACCCTTTGATAGGACTGACCCCAACTCCTTTACTGTGTCTGAAGATCAGGAGTTCCCTTGTCCAAAACACTTGCTCATACCTGTTTTGTGACTGACTTACTAATGATATGTGCATATGTGTGGTGGTGTTACCACAAGACAAACTGAAGTTTCTGCATCTTTCCATCCGCTGGTCCTAGGTTGGAGCTGCAGTTCAGATCTCCAACTGCACAGCATCTCTGATGGATGCTATGTATATTTAATACTTCACCCACACATTTTACTTTTTCTTGTCTAGGTCAGTCATGTAACATTTTACCTGAATCTAAGAACAAGTCCCACACAATATAGGGGGTGACTACCCAGGGAAGTGTTTTTTTACAGAGTCTTCTAAATATAACAGGTGAAGTATTGTTTCTAAAAATGTTAAAGGAATCCAAAATGAGACTCTTTTGTTCTAGAATAGAAATATCCATCCTGGGAGTGTCTTTTCTGGAAGCAAGCTGGGAATAACTCCTTGGAATAATGCCCTGTAAGGGCTCACCCTTTTCAGTTGTCTTATGAGCTTTTTCCTTTAAAATGTGAAACAGTTAAGACAAAAACCTAGTGCTACATACAGAGATGTGCTTGATTATCTTAGCATATAATTTTTTTCTTGGTTGCTTTTGGACACACAATTAAACACTTTCACAAAACTGGTGCTATCCAAATTATTTTATGGAGCATGTTTTCTACAGAGGCCATGTTGTTGTTCCTTTGTAGGAAAAGAGCAAGCAATGAAGAATGACATTTTCTTTTTGGGTGTAGTCCTATCTGCTAAGGATATGTGGCTAATTAGAGTAACATTCTCATAGGACAAATGGGTCACTTCTCACAAAGGCGTCTGCCTTGGTTTGTGTGCATGGGCTTGCTAGCAGAAGGGTGGCTGGGAGGAGATTGAGGAGAACTGGTGGTGCTTGTGCGGAACTCAGTCCATTGCAGAACTCAGTCCATTGCTATCATGGCTCTTCCTCTGGTGCCTTTCTTCTAGGTCCTTCATCCCTTCCTTGCCATTCTTCATTTCCCAGAGGAAAACCAAACCCAGCTCTGGGGGAACTGTGACCTTTGTTACTGGCAAGGATCATATCAGCTCTGTGGTTTGGCTGCTGTTTTGCCCTGGCTTGGCCTTGAAACCAGGCTGAGCAGGGAAGTGGCTTCTGCAATGTGCATCTCCAAGCTGGCTGGTCAGCAGCTTCCGATGTGCAGGGAGAAAATGATGATGCTATTGCTGGGTAGTGCAGAAATATAGAAGTACAGATATCTTTACAGGCACTAAAGAATTGAGTTATGCCTGGGCATTTTCTAGTTATGTACTTGCTCACAGTCACGCAAGCAGCCTGTTCAGAGATGGAATAGGGCATGTCTACCCTGCCTCCCTTTCCTGTGATTTAAAGGACACTCCTAATCACGACTTTATTATGCCTGCCACATGCTGCTTATAGTTCTGAAAGGAGCTTGACTGAGAGTGCTGACATTTCTTAATGATATTTTGATCATTTTCCTGTAAATTATTCTGTTAGGAAATGTGCCATGAGGAACAGAGGAAGGAATGGAGAATTTTACTTGCAGCCAGACTTAGGTGAGTAAGCCTTGCCACAGTCCTGCGTGCTTAAGGTCTTTCTAAGGTACACTTAAGATATTAGGGGCCACATTTGAGACTTCAACTGAATTTAAATAAGCTTTGTGTTAGACCCTTGAACACTTAACCATTGTGTGGCTGTGGTGTGTTTGTTTTGTTTGTGAGTTGGTTGGTTTGTTTGGGTTTTATTTTGTTTTAATAGAAATGATCAACATGCTGCTTTTGTAGTTTTCAGCTCACCAAGTTCTCATCACCTCCCAAGCAAAAGTAACATCACCAATGCTGTTGCTCAGGAGTAATTATCATACTGGGTACCACTGCACAGAGTTAGGAGATTAACCTCCCTGTGCTGAGCGAGGAAGGAGGCAGCCTGTGATGGCAGGTCAGGCTGGTGGCAGTTAATGGCCTTTTCATCATATTCAAGTACTCTGCTCTGTTTCAGTAGCTGGTGACTTAGGTAGGAGAGATTAACCTTCCAAGAGATAAAATAAAAGGGAGGGAGAAGGAAGGGGAAGGTAAAAATACGAAATGTCTGACACATTGCAATGATGCAGTTATCTTGGGAGTTCATGAATGACACAGCAAATCCCAGACACTCTGTAGTGTATTAAATCTACAGGCTGCAATTCAGACTCTTCATATTCAGCCTACCCAGATCAGAGTTTCTATTACCAGTAATTGTCACAGACAGAAGCCTATGCTGTTAAAAGCAATCAATGGCAGGTGGCACTGGAGCTTGCAGCAGCTTTGGAAGGTTTCCTTTATTTATATTTTGCTCCGTGATGTTGTGTGGTACTGTGCATGGACCAGAATCTGAAGATTTATTCACAGATTTACCATGTCCCCTACCCAGCAGACTTTAATGCTTGTGCAAAGTGACTTCTCATCTGGAAAGGAGAGAAATCCCCACTGACAGAAGTGACTTTGCAAACCAGAGGGCAACAGCTAAGAGGGTCCTTTATCAGCAACACACACTGAATGCCAGCAAAACCATGAGCCTATCCAAAATAAGTCAAGATAATATTTTTCAAAACTTCCTTCAGCATCACCCTGGGACTGGGATTTTATTGGCTTAATAAAATGCTCTTTTGTTTTCATGACACGACTTACAGGGCAGACTGCACAAGCTCACTGGGCTTTTGGTTGCTGCTTGCATCTAGCCCTTGAGTAAACAGGTAAAATTTGGTCAAACATGTTGATCCACACTGCAGCTCCGTTTCTGATCACACTATGGGTCAGCACTTAGAGTATGAAATAGTTTTACCTGGTGAGTTTTTAAAAGAAGCAGCAACAACATAAACCCCGACATTTAAGTTCTACTTTCAGATGCTTTTATAGAACTACCCAGCTCAGGCAATCCTACTAAACTTGTGTCCACTTAATGGCATTTAATTCAGCTTTGTTGTTTTTTCCCTCCATAAGCAAACATTAAACCTCTTCATTTCTTCCATGACCTCAGTTCTGAACTATAAACCACAGAAAGCTACAGGAAACTGCAAATGGAAGGAGCAGCTGGAAAATACAATATATATCTTTTGAACTTCCTGGTGGATAACATAAGGATATCACACCTGCAAATTGTTCTGTCCCTGGTTAATAATCCTCTTGCCATTTGCAAGTAGTTGTTTAGCCCTTCTGCTTCAAAATTTTTCAGTCAAGTATATAACACACTCATAAATTGAGGTTTTTCAAAACAAATGTTGCCCCTCTATTTTTCTTTCCCCTCCAAAATCTTTAAAGATTTTAGGCACATGTAAAATAGAGCTTAGCAGAACACATACAGTTATGAGTGATGAGAGCAAATCCATCTTAGAATCATCCCTGGAGTGCACTAGCATTTCCTTGCATGTGGGTGCTTTCAGAAAGCAAGTAAATTACCTGTTTCGAGAGATTAAATGAGTTGGTGTACTAACCTGCAAACTAGAATTTAAGGAGTCAAAAGCCTTTCTTTCCCCATGCTCTTCCAAAGAAATTAACAACTCCAGTAGCATAATGGTTTTTTGTACTGCCACTCTCTCTACAGTAAAACGTACTTTATTATTATTTGGAGGTTTTATCCCTTTATGACAACCAGTATCAAGAGTAATATTACACCAATAACTTGGTTTGCTAAGTATTAATACAAGGGAAATTATGCTAAGAGCACTGTGTGAGTTTAATTGCAATTCATACTTTAATATTTTGATGCAGCTGTAAAAGTGTAGAATGAGAAACATTACAATTCTATTAGATACTAATAAATTGTGTTGTGAAGGAGGATATGAGCTGTTCTTGCCATAATGAAGCACATTTTACTTCCCATCTCTCTGTTTTGATCTTGCATGCGTATGATTTCATAGAAAGGTTCAGCAAAGGGGCTACAGAACAAGTAAGAAATGAATGCAGGGTTATATATTTTTATTTCCGATAATCAGAAACAAAGTGAAAATAATGTAAATCAACTTGCTTGTGGAGTGTTTATGTCAAACACTTCATTTTATTTATGTAAAAAGTGAAATTGTTTAGAATGAATCCTACCATGGTGGGGTTTGTTTGTATTTATATATATTTATTTCCCAGGCTTAAGCTTTCCATGTTTGGATGCATCTAATAAACTGGCATTCTGAGAAATATTGAGATTCATCATCTTTCAGTTTTTCCTAACAGAAATGATATTTGTAAGCTGCTGTGCTTTTCTGTTATTTCTATTCATGAGGGATGCAATGTGGCAGCAATGGAGTCAAAACTTGCTGGCCTGCTCAGTTAGTCCCATTGCATTTCTCTGGGTAATCACTTGCTGAAGGCAACTGTATCTTTGGTCCCGCATATAATATCTGTGCTGTAAGAGTCCTCAGAAGAAGAATGCAATCTTCGATGTGTATAGCACAAAATTACGTGTGAGATGTTTGAGTTGTTGGCTCCCTTATGGTGTTTCCAAGCACCTCTTTTTTGGTCGTGTGTGTGTGGCAGTAAACAGGTATGCTTCAGTAACTCACTTCCAATCAGCTGTCTGTGCCCTGGGTCAGTTGCTACAAAAGGCACTAGTGCTCATGTTTAGTACTTCCAGGTCTCTGAAAGTTACACCCAGGATCAAGGACTCTGGGGCTGGACACTATAAGACAGCTACAAAGATACGTGGCCCCAAGTTAAAGATCTCTCAGTTAAGACTAGTAAATGACTGATGAAGGTAGACTGCACTATAAGATCCCCAACTTCCATGTCTTGTGTGTTGCAAAGTAACCTGAGGGTGTTCAAAGCATAAATCCTGTGGGGTTTCCTCCTATCAGCAGCAATTGAAAGGAGACTGGGCTAACAGTTTAGTCTTAGGATCTGACATGCAGACTAAAATATGTAGAACTACAGGACTTCAGGCAAATCACTCAAACTCTTCTTGGCTTCTGTTTCAGTAGCTGGGAATCAGAGTTAAAAATGTCTCTCTTCATCCTCAGCGTATATTTCTGGTTAACTAAGAACTTGTGTCTATTTTACCCCTAGATTACTCTGTTTTCAGAGAAGTGCATGTACAAATGGGAATGACCCTGCTTCTATGCCACTCATGCAGAGGGAGCATAGTCTCCTGTAGCAACACCTTCCTTAATTTGTCAGTAACAAGGACAAGATTAGCCACAAAATATTTTTATATCAGGGCTTTGGTGTCACTGTACTGACAGTGATACAAAGCTTCATGAAAGCACTGATAAAGACCCAGCTCACATCCTCAGGTAGGACAGCAGAGCAACACTTGAAGGGATAGAGATCCGCATGTAGCTCACTCAGCTCATCTACACACAGTAGATATCAGAAAGTGCTTTACTGTCATTTTGAAGGTATCGGAATAATTGTGCGCAGGTAAAGGATGATGTAAGGTTGTTGGTTAATTTGTTCTCCTTTGTGAAGCAGATATTTAGAGTGAATCCAAGGCTCGTAATAGCAATGTTTACCTTTTCTTATGATGTTTGATTCTCAAAGGTCAGTGTAGTTTTCCACTGGCCTCAGTGGATTTTGCTTGTTTATTTGTTTTTGGGATGGGGAAGGAGAAGGGGGAACAATTGAAGCGAACGGGTGTTTGTATAACACATTGTCAGCCCAAGTACTCTCACCAGCAACTTCTGTCCTTTCATGTCTCCCAGCTTGTCACACCTTGCCTTTTCCCCTACAGCTCCTCCTGCCCCTCCTGATCTGGGTATTTCCTTGTATCTGGTTCTCTGCCTGCACTCTCAGGCTGAACACAGCTGACTGCATATTTCTCTTGTTTCCAAATATAAACCCATCCATGTGTCTTGAATGAGCAACTTGCCCTGGGATCTTCTCAATTAAAGTGTTCACACAGTCATTAAACTAACTAATGGTGGAAACTTCAGTAGAAATAATGCTGTAATGAGACAAGCTTTCATCATCTCACTGAAGAAAACATATTTCACTTGATTCAGATAAATTATATGCCCCTACATATTATGATCAATATTTTAGCAAGACTTAGCATTTAACTAAGTCATTTTTGAGTAATGAATAATCACATTGAATATGTGAAAAATGAGTAATGACAGATATCACTGGACTGGTATGTTTTCTACATTTCAAAGTGTTTAAATTTTTTACAAGAATGTTGTATAAAGGATTTGATGGCTCAAACTTGCTCCTTTTAATATGTGTCTATCATTTAATACTGTGGCTGCTCTCAAAGTACAGGTTAACATAACTAATTCTAAAATATATTCAAATAATTTGAGGAAAATGGAACCCAGTTATCAGGAAATGTGGTAAAACCAGATTTCAGAAATTGAAGGCCTGAGCAGACCATTAAAATTATTCTCATGTTGCATAATGGCAGTAATACTCAGTAGTTCATGGCTACTTCATGGCTTTGCAATTATAGGAAACATGAGGTGTAAAGTACTCCTATCAGAAAGAACATCTAAAATAAATAATTATTTTTAAGTAACTTGTGAAAAACTATAGCAGCTGTCCTGACCCATGCATGCTTTAGTTTGCTCTATTTATTTACTTGACTTTGCTTACTGTATCACGCTTCTTTTACGTACAGTCTTCCCAATGGCTCCTCCCATGATTTTTAAAATGTTCATGCCTGAAATTATATTCTTAAAAGCACAAGCCAAGACCAAAGGAACTGTTTTGATTTTCCTGTTAAAATGCCAATGCAATTTCAAGCACCTACTTAAGAAAATCTTTGTCTCTTCTAAGGCTTGTTGAATGAACATCAATAAATGCATGCGGGTCTTAGATCAGAAAGCATTTGTCACTGTAATCCAAAAAGAAATCTCTCTATTCATAGGATACAAGTTTTTTTCTCAGTCAAGTAGTCAGTCGCTTGATTACATTGATCAGTGGTTGACTTTTTTTTTTTTCTTCCTAAAACTGATCTGTCGTGCAGTTTTAAGATTGCAATTCGGATGATAGACATCATTCTATATTTTCAATATCCTTAGGCTGTAGTTTGCTCTTCCGATTCTGATTGACTACTTTTTTTCATAATGTCTAGCAGGTGCCTAAAACTAATTCACAAGTATGACCACTGGCTTGATGACTTATTCTTGTAGTTGGGTTTAGTTGTGCAATATTGTACTTCTACCTTAAAAAAAAAAGTATTAATGAATATGCCATATTTCAGTTGCACCAAAGAAATGCATTATTGGCCTTGAGTGTTATTTTTGAGCCTTTAAAATTAAAACAGAATGTTGTTCAACATAAGGGTCCATGATTTCTTAGGTCAACTCTTCTGTCGAGCAACTCTTTACAGAGGCTTGCACTGTTATCTCTAACAAGCACTGTTTGGTTTTAGTCACCTATAATATACAAAGAGGTCTCTATTTCTAACAGAGTGGACAAAAGGCTTTTCAGATGTCCCCTCAGTGTAGCTGGCTGTAAGGTTTCCTTTCAATATTTAGTTATTTTAGCATAGTCCAGATAAATTTCTTATGTTTCCGTTGCTTTATGGAAGAATGGCATCAAGGAGAACAGCTATAATCTTCTCATTATATTTATATAAATACTGTTCTGCTTTTAAACTCCTTGCCCAGTGTGGCTTTTTCTCTCAGAAAGTGAAATTGTCTCTTTGTCAATATCAATATTTTCCTTAGGGATGAAACAGCTAATAACCTATACTATATAAAAGGAAAATTCACATTAACACTATCAGAAGGATGATGATTACTGAATCTTATAGGACTAGTACTCTAGAAAGGCACTCTAAAATGCGTTTTCATAAATCAGGTCATATAAATCAGTTCAGTATATAAGTCACGGTAGCAAATTTTACACTTGGCAGCTCTTCATTATGCGGATTGGAATAATTCTGATTTAAGAATTCTTTTCAGTTATTTGTTTGGTTTTTTTTTTTTCCTCAAAACTTCATTGTAGTAAATGTGGTGATATCATAAAATGGTATAACATCATTTGGCACCACCCACCTCTTCTAGCTGTGGAGATGACTTCATAGTCACTGTAAACCAGGAGTGTCAAACTCTCTGCTGTAAACAGCAGAATGACAAGTGAAGTAGCTAAGGAGGCAGCAGTTTTCCACAGGGGATAAAGGAAAAAAGAAAGTGGGAATGGGATTGCAACCCAGGCCCAATAATGGGAGTTAATGGAAGTTACACTACTCACTTTTGGAGACAGGTTTATAAGAGCATAAGTCATTTAACCACTTTTAAAGACTTTGGGGTGCCTTGATGTACAAACACATGTTAAAAGTCTATGCTCCAGTGAGCTTCACAGCCCTCTCGGTTTCCCCCTAGCAATGCCATTATGTTTCAACCCTCTTCTCCTGTGTGGGATGAAGGCCTCTGCCTCCTCCTCCTGATTATTTTAACAGACTTCTGGTTAGCGCATGGAGCGAACCCTCTAGACTTCGCCGTCAGTGCTACAATCCTTTCAAAGCTCACCTGGCAGGTTTCCCAGAAAAGCAAGACATGGTTGTTTAAGCTAGTTGCCAGGAAAAAGGCTGAATAACGCTAATTCTAGCTATTTGTTTGGGATACTAGTTCTCAGTTTATGAAATAAATATGATAGACATTAATCTCTTGATTGCGGTGATGGTATCGCATGGTTGTCAGCAGAACCTTTCCAAGACCTCTCGAAGGCCTTTGGTGGACCATCTCGGATGCTGTAAACCCAGCACTGTTTCTATATGGAATATCAGTTTCACCAAGTCTTCCAGGGCTTGGATGGAATTTGATTGGGGAGGTTTCTATATCATTGCCTTGTAGATGGGCCTTTTTCTGAAAGTCAGAGATGAATTTTGTTTCATGTAAAAAGCTGGGGGGTAGTATGAACACCCAAAGCCACTGACTTTCACTCAGTGCTCTGTGCTTGCTGAAGAACGGATATAAGGGCTGGTACTCTATATTCTACACCATAACATTTGTTACATCACAGCAAACATCATAGGATGTAACAAGTTTATAGGATCCATCCATTAATGGCGAGTCTGGATGACTGGCTGTGACTGCCTGTGGAAAACAGATGCTTTAGTTTTTCTCACCATGCAGCCAGGAAGAAGTTTACTGACTCAAGTCTGTTGGCCACCATATGCACTAGTAAAACACTCTGACATCCTGTGAAACTGGTCAAATTTATAAACAAAAACCCCAGATACCTTCAGCTGGGTATGCATTTCTGAAAACACAGAGATCCTGCAGTTAAGTTGACATAATATATTCATGCTTTTTACTAGAAAAGAAACATTTTATCAGTATTTATCAACCTACTCTTAGGAAACTCTCATCTTAAATAAATTTCAGCTTCTTCTGACCTCTTCATTGTGTACATGAAATATTTCATATAAGTGGATGTTATTTGCACTTTTTAATACTTTGTATTTATCATCAAATTCCTTTGCTTGGTATCGGACATCTAGACAAATAATCAAGCTGTTGCTTGGATTGTGTTGCTTCCTTATAGTTAATCCCAAATGGCTACAAGACCTGCTCTTAATTTATTTGTTTGAGATACCGTGCTCTAACATTAGTAGAAAACAGGAAAGTTGGTTTTTTCCTAATGTAGAATCACCAGACAATTGAGGTTGAAGGGGATGAACATAAGTGATCTTATCAGAATAATGGAAGAAAGGAGAGAAAGAGAAAGGGAACAGGAGATCAACTTTTGTCTAATATTCCACCTCTGTGCCATATTCCACCTATCTGCCATATATTATTCTTTTTGTTTCCTTCATAAAAAGGAGGCTTTTCCTAGTCTTATGTTTCTGCAAAGTGCATTAGAGAATATCATCATAAAAATCACTGAAGACAAGACAGTACTTCAGCAGCTTATATATAGACATCATTGCTGTAAAGTGCTTCTGTCTGTTGAAAGCAACATGGCAAAAAGAAGGAAACTTGATGTGAAAAGCCTTTTTACCATGCTTTTGCACTTCAATTTTCTGGCTGTGTTTGTGTTTCAAAGTTGGTATGGTAGTTTTGTTTTACGCTATGCATTAGCTTTGGTTCCACTCATAAGGAACATATGGTCATGCAATCAGTTAAAAAGCTTCTACAGGGATTGCTTTTACATGGCAGTCTAGGAGAGGGTAAGAGCCACACGGAGGCTGGAAGAGATTGGCTTGGTTAAAGGCAGGGATGGCAACAGATGGCTGCATCCTTAGCTGCTCACTTCGGCCCATCATTTACAATTAGTTGGTAAGCATGATGTAAAATTTTCTTCCTTAAATCTTAGAAGACAACAGCTAGGTGCTTTAAAACCTGCAAAACAAAGTATTGGTCATAAAGATAAAAAAGGAAGAAAAAAAGAAAGGGAAAAGGGGGCAGGGGGTGATGGGAAAGAAGGATCAAATTATCCTGATCCTAGTTAATTAATGAAACATCTACTTGAAAGTTGAATTGGGTATGACTGTTTTTTTTTTTTGTCATAGAGCCTTTGTACATTTGACCACTGCTGCTCTCCAAATTCCCAGCTGTGTAACCCTTCTTCTTGCTTTTCACAATTAATTTGCATCTGTTTTCCAATAGATCTTTTTGATGACTTGTTTCTAAAAAGTTGCTTTGTCATAGCTTTTGAAGGCTTTGTCTGTCTTAGATAGTTTTGAAAGTTTAGTCTATTCTGACAGTGTTTTAAGAGTTGCCTGGATAATGTGCAGAGTGCAGCAATGAATAGGAATCTCTTTATTAGTGCCTTTTTTCCTGACAGTGGCAAAACATGTTGAAGTTGTCCCTCGGTCAGGTAGGGTTACACAGTGTCGCACTCTAAGCACCACAATACTTCTAACATGATTGCTGGGGTTATCTGTGCGCATCTCTTGAAAGCGTTAGCTTGCAACATGTATTAGGGAGCACTTTCTTACCACTGGCATGGCATTCCTGGGCCTTTGCTGATGTGGTCAACATACAGGGAGGTACCAAAAGAGGGAGCTGAAATCCCCTGTGACCAATCTGCATCTGACTATCGTGGGACCTTCTAACATCCCCTGTGCACCTTAATGAGCAGAGCGCGATTAAACTCTGTGTCCCTGCAGCTATCTGTTGGCATGTGTTAATATGTGATACCTAAGAGCTTGCCGTTGTGAACTTTCATATAATAAAAACACCAAAATACCATGTTTCCTAAAAGAGTCTAGAAAAACTTATTGAAGGAAGGATTATTCAGCAGGGTATGAAAATGTTCCCGCTTCTCACAGTATGAAAACTTTGTCAATATATTTTCAGAAGTATTTTATTAAGTTATTATTGTTTCATATAATAAGAACAGTAATGCTAATAAGAGAATAGCTCTGCACAGTTAAATAAATCAGTCAGGCAGTGTGGAGAGGATAATTGCAATTAAGATGGCAGGAAAATAAAGATTACCTATACATATACACTTGAAAGTGAGTAACAACCTAACTTCAGTAACTAAAATAGTTATTTATTTCCAATTGTGAAATATAGCCATAGTGATGGCACATGATGGGTTTCTACTTATATATATGCACATCTTAATGGTGGGGGTTTTTTTTCCTTCTGATATAGCAGCTTCAGGATACATAAGATTTATGCACTCATGCCAATGGCCTGTTCTCACAGAGTAGGGCTTAAATGTTCTTGTGCTACCTTCAAAGAGATGCTAATGTTAACTTAATTTTCAATGTATTAATGTAATCTGTGTGCTTTATCTAAGGTGTTATAAGTTTGTTCTCTATACATGTTTAGTGCAGTATGAATGAGACACAGAAAGAAAAATCAATCATTGCTTCACAGAGAAATATGAACTCTGTTAGCTTCATTTTTCACACTGTGAAAATGACTTGACCTTCCTTTCCTCAGAAATCCAAATATCTCCAATCTGTATTCAAGAGCATAGCTGGGCACAAATTTTCCATTAGCATTTTCTGGATAGAAAACTGTGATTTCATTCTTGTTGTTTTGTGGAAAAATAGGGTTTTCTGTGGATCAAATGGAGTATTCTCAGATGAAAAGGTTTCCATGCTGTCTCGCAAGGGTTGTAGTTCAGTTACCTTTTGCCTCTGTGGCTGTGGACCACTGGCCTCAATCTCTCTTGCCCAATCCACCATGGTCACAGTCCTGCCACTTCTCCTCCAGGAATATGGACAAGGGGGTGGCTGATGGCAGCTGCAACCTGGCTACTGAGCCCTGCCTTTGGAGCAGAGCACTGAGCAGGTCCTCATTACAGCTTCTCCATGTCTTCTTCACTGTGTTTTTATCTCTTTTTGAGTATACCACACCTATGTGCAAAGCCTTTGGGCAGTGAGGTTAGTGTGGGACATATGCAGGTTTGAAAGAGAAAGGATGAGGCTGGGGTGCCCCTTCCCAGCTTCAAAATCTGTATTGTGCTATTTGCTGCTGAACCTGAAGGAGCAAGTGGGGAAGCAGACTGCTCTGGTGCAAGCTCAGCATCTCCCTTGGCTGTACACTGTTTTCAGCCCTGTGCTTCCACCCATGGCTGCTCAGTCTTGACCACAGCAGCAGCAGCTGCCCAAGAGGGCCAGGCACCTGTGCCTTCATCAGAGACGTGCCCTGGCGGGCAGCCTGCTCCTACAACCCTAAACAGAGACAACTGCCAAAGCCACTCACCAGGAGCATCTTGCCAAAAAAGTCACCTCTGGGTTTGTAGAGCAGCACAGTGCGGGGCAGGGGCAGGTGAAATGGCAGGAGGACTCATAGCCTGCAGTCTCCATGGCAAAACCGGAGTCTGACCTGTGCTGAACCATCATTCCCTTTCACAGCAGATTGTGGGGCCAGGCAGTCGTGAATGGGGCCGGGAGGTCTTGCTGATCTTACTGTCCTTGTCCTGAGCTGCTGCAGGTGCTGGGAACCACAGCTGTATTTTCCACTGTAACTGTAAAAGAGGTCACGCTAGGGCTGGTTGAACTTTCTATTCCTGGCAGTTCAGTTAAATGAACCCTTTGCTATTTGAAGCTGGAGCTGCCACAGCCTCATGCTTGTGCTTGCCCCTGAGCAGGCAGTTCACAGAGGCTGTTTGCTCCCCGCTGCAGGTGGCCACACACCACGGGAGCACATACTGCCCCAACATGCTGCCCACAGCCCTTTGCTCCTGTAGCCTGTGGCTGCGGTGAGCAGGCAGGGAGCTCGGCCAGCTCTTGCTCCAGCTGGTGCGCATCGAGGGGCCAAGCGTGGCTGCTGGCAGCAGAGCGTGCTGTGTCCCCGGGGAGGGCTGGGGAACACACCCTTGCACCAGTCCCAGTGGCGGCAGACAGCATGGCCGGTGTTGGACGCTGAATAAGCCTTGGCTGAGTGTCTGCAGTGGTGGCACTGAGGCATGTTCTTGGGTGGTTTGAAACCTGACCGCAAAAAGCCAGTTCATGCACAAACTTTCTTGTGCAGCTGAGGGCATGGAGTGTTTGAGGAGTTCCAGATGCCAAACGTAGCCTCTGAGGAGAAGGATTATCTCTACTGTTGCCCTTCATGGGAAGAGCATGTTTGCTTGCTTGTGCAGCACCTCCCAGCCTTTACCTTTGCTAGAATGAGCTCTGAAAGGCTTTTAAGAAACTATTCTGTGCAGCTTTTGTTAGTTTCTGAAGAACTGAAAAGGGTTTGCTGTAAGAAAGTGAAGGCACTAATACCTATAAAGTGTTTTTTCTTTCTGCTGGGTAAGAGCAACTGCTGTCTCTGGCCCTTTTGGCACAGGCATGGCAGGCTGGCAGCTACCAGACCTCTCTCCAAAAACAGGGTGAGTGGAACTACCAAATCCTGCAAGTTGCAGTGCATAATGCATCTAGTAAGTTGCTTAGTTCAGTTTAATGGCTCAGGCTCAATAGATCAAAAGCGTGAGTTATCGGTTGTAAGTGATGAGGTGACAGAGTAGGCTTTTGCTTTTGTTAATAGTATTTTCAAAAAAAACCCCAACCCACTGTACCTGTTTCTGGAGGAAAGTTTGAAGAGTGTGACCCCACCTCCCATGTTGGTTCAAAGTATTGGCCACAAATACTGATTTTGAATGAAGCTTTTAAAACCAATGTCAATGCTTAAATAAGAAACGGTAGAGAGAGGGGCCTGACTCATATTTGAAAGCTCAAGACCCAAAGCAGTGTGTTTCAGTCTGTGGAGAAAAAGAGATGCTAGAAAGGAAATGCTGCATACAGCTGCCTACCCGCAGTGAGGAGAGGAGCTGTGCTTTGGGTTTGGATGGGTGCAAGTGCAGACTGTCAGCAGCACAGCCTTGCCTGAGCTCCCTCCCTTTTGGTGGCCCCCAAGACACGATGCAAACACGAATCTTGCAGTGAAGCCCAAGTCTGGCATGTTTGACTTCCACCGGTAGCAGTTCCACAGCTTTTCCTCAGCAATATTTTTGAAGCTTACAAAGCAATTGTGTACTCCTTAGGAAGTCAAATATCATGGATTACATTGGTTGCTTTGCCAATGATGTGCTTTGTAATCGTGGATTTGTCTTGTAATTCTCAGGAAACCCGTAAAGATGGTTCTGTTGGTGGGTTTGTTGCTCTGTGATGACAGAGCTGGCTGATGTGACTGGCTGGTTGAACCTCCTGGGCCTGGGGAATGGCTGTAGAGATGGGACGCCACCAAAGCAAGGGTCATTTCAAACTTTGCCAGGTCCCCAAGTCTTATGGGCACACAGGGAAGTTCAGATCCTGTGGAAAACCAGAACCAAAATGAGCACAGCTTTGATATTGTCTTTGCAACTTGTTTGCTCGGCCGGTATGTGTATGTGAAATTCAATATTTATAAAATGGTTATGGAAAATCGTAAGATACTAGTAGTTAATGTTTATAAGGCAGTGGGGTGTGTGAACCCAGCTAGAAAATAATTTGATTTAGGGGATGGTGGATGCAGCTGATTGCCTTTCCCTTCTGTCGTGTGTGTGGGCAGCCTGGAACTTGTGCTTGGGCTCTTGCTGGAGTGGGTGAGGGAGCACTTCAGGATGCCCCTGTCCTGCCTGGTGCCTGCAGGTGAGCTGTGCCACTTCCCACTGCTCACGAAGCACGGTGCAGGGGAAGGGCAGCCATCCCAGCTGGTGTGGAGAAGCTGCTCAGCTGGAGCAAAAGCTCAGGAGCACAGGGGAGCATCCTTCTTGTTCAGCCCCCTCGGGGCTGCCTGGGCCTGTGCTTTCCTCTGCCCTCTTACCCTGCATCGTGCATCTCCCCACTAAGGCTGACCCAGAGCGCTGTCCGTGCTGTGTCTGTACCACCTCTTGTCTGTGGGAACCAGGTTTGTTTCCTCAGAGGAGATGCCTTTGGCAACTCAATTATAGGTGCCTATTTTATGTTTTTTTTTTTCTCCCCCCTACTCCCACTTATTCCCCCCCTCCCCGAGCCCAGCCAGGGCGCTTTCCCACCACCCCGAGGCGCGAAGCCGCGCCGCTCCCCCCGATCCCCCCCGTTTCTCCTTTTCCGCAAAACTTCCCCGCGCACCCCCAGCGCCGGGGTGGGGGGGGCCGGGTGGGCTGCGAGGCTCCGCCAGATCCCGGCGGTGCACGCCGGCTCCATGCCGCGGCTTCGGGCCGCCCCGGCTCCTCCCCTCGCGGTGTGTGTGTCTGTGTGCGAGTGTGTGTGTGTGCGTGCGCCGGGGCCGCCGCCGCCGCCGTGCCCGCCTCTCCCAGCCAGGCAGCAGCCGCGCCGCGCTGCTGGCGGCGGCCGGAGCGGGCGGCGGCGGCGGCGCTCCGCGAGCCCCGGGCGGCTCCGCGCAGCCCCGCGGCGGCCGCCGCTCCCCGCGGCGCGGCTGCTCATGCCGGCCGGGCAGCTTTAGCCGCGCCGGCTCGGCTCGGCTCTTCTCGGCTCGGCGCGGGGCGGGGAGGGGGCACCACTTCTCTGAGTCTCCCCACCAGATCGTTATGGACCTATTCGACTTTTTCAGGGACTGGGACTTAGAGCAGCAGTGGTAGGTTTTCTTGGGTGTTTTTTGTTTTGTTTTATTTTTTTTTTTCTTCCCCTGCCTCTCCATCCCTCTCCTTCTAACGGCTGCCTCCTTCCTTTTCTCCCTACTCGCTCTCCCGGTGCTTTAGCCTTTGTGGAGGGACGAAGCGCCTGGTGCCCGCCGGGGAGCGGGTCCGCGGGGAGCCGCGTCGGGGCAGCCGGGCCGGCCACGCTCCGCGGCAGCGCCGCCGGCTCCGGCGGGCGGGGAGCACCTCGCGGTCCGCCGGCTGCGGGGGGCCAAGTTGGCCGGAGGGGGAGGAACAGCAGGGAAAGCGCTGAAATGTGCCGGGGTGACGGCTGAAATAGCAACAGCAAACCCCATCCCCGAGCAAGGGAAGCGATGTGCAGTAGGCGATGTTTTCCCCGGGATCGCGGCTTTGCTAACGTTGTGTTTACGGCTGTCAGTGACAATATTCCCTTCTCGGGAAGAAACGCAACTGTAGTTTTGCAGTGTGGCACAGTTCGAGTGTAGCCCTGTCCAGTGTGGGGGTTTCTGTTGCTGTTTTTGCTGGTTTCCCATTCTGGTTGAAGCGTTATTGAAGTTAGTTTTGGAAGTGAGAAGGTCAGTTCCCGTGATGTTATAACAGGTCCCCTTTTTTTTCTTCTGTCTGTTTCTTTTCTTTTTATTTATTTATTTTTAAGAGTGGGATTTTAGGTTTATATTGCTCTGCAAATAGTGCACACCTTGAAAAGGTCAGCGCATCTGTTTAAGTGTTTTGTAAACTTGTTACCGAAGTGAATGTTAAGGAATTTTCGATGAGTGACAAGTAGCTGGGAAAGTTAGAATTTGAGTAGGTATTTAGTCACTTCCCGGCTGGTTTATGAGATTATGTGTATTCTTTGACTGTTTTTATTGGTTCTTTACTTTTCAATTTAGCAAATATAGTTATAATTCTTTAACTATCCATGGTGAAATTCAGTGGTTGCTTTCTGCTTTAAATAATTTTAGGCTGGAGTGCAGTTTGCCAAGAAAGAAAGAGACTGAAAAATACTGTATTTTGTGATCCCAATCTTTAAATGTCACACAGATTATATGTGTGTATGCATGTGCATTTGGACCTCATGTTTTGCAGAGGGTTTACTTTACTTTGTTGATAATATAAAGGTATGTCTAGGAAAAAGATCATACATTTAGTTAATAACTATCATTTTGACAAACACATTCTAACAGCCGGGGTTGCAAATCCAAGATAATCAGAACCAAATACCTGTCACATTCTATTTTACAGCAATTTGGAGTAAATCTTTGGAACCATAAATTACACTATATCGATGTTAATCTGTAAGCAGGCGTTGTGGATCGTGTGCGTGTTTTATCAGCTCTACATAAACCATCGTATTATATCTTTGAATAACCATGCTGTTGTTATTTAAAAGTAATAATCGCAATAAAATTAGTGCTCAATTAAATATTATTCGTCTACCACACTATCTTTACTCTGCTACACTAATTTATTTTGTAGACAACTGATAACCACCGTATTACTACTCAAGTAATATTTGCATACAATTTGCCTAATTTATAGTGTGGGTAACATCATTAATTTAATAGAAGCTGTTACAACCAAATATGTGGGCGTAGTTCAAATACTAAGCACATTATAGGTATTGAGTTTTAATGTTTGCTTAATAACTTACTTTCATTTGGCTGTGATTTTATGTGGATTTAGAGATGTGCATCAGAATGAAGGGAGCTCTTGTGCATCTGTTTTTCCATAAAATATTAACATATTGCTACTTGTGCTAGAAATTTCACTTGGTTTCTTTTGTTCAATGAAATTTATTGTTTTTAGCGCCCATAAGGAAAGAATATTTTTATTTTGACTGTTTCAAAGTGTTTGATATCTACAAAAACTCTATATGGTGTAGGCATTCACACACAATTATTTATTGTGGAGATCAAGTTGGATTTAGCTTTTAATAATCCAATTAGCATATGCATTTGCACACCTGGATAACATGTAGGTACATAATCTACATGCATACACAAACATTACATGTATTTTATTGTACATGTAAAGACTTCTGTCTCTGACAAGTAGTTGCATTGCTTAAGGAGAGATGAATTTAGCTCATCTATCCATAAACATGTGCATGTGTATAGATGTAAATAAGTTATACATGCGTCATCTCTACGCACCCAGAAATATGCATGCTCACTCATCAAGATTAATTATTTCTGTCCCTGTATCAAATATTGTATGGTTACTTTGTAATATTTCCAAGTATGTGTATGTAATGATGTGTGAATTGCTGCTTCTTAGTTTGAAACTGTCCTCCTTCAGTCTGCCTGTAAGCTGCCCTTTGTAAAATGTGTTTCACAAGCATTTATAAGGCAATTAGAGACCCTCTTCTGCATTCCTTGCAAACCCCAAACTTCTGCTAATCTGTGCTGCAATCGCCAAGAAGGCAAGCTCAGGCCTATAGGGTGTGTGTGTGTGTGTGTGTTTGTATGTATTATCTATATGCAAAGTACAACAGAAACATAGTTTGCCTGAGAAATATACATAAAAATATGTATTGATTGAGCAAAGTTGGTTTCCCCCCACCCCCTCCCCCCCCAATGGAAAGGTATAAAGGTAACACTTTCCTGATATGATTGCAATGCATAGAAATGACTCCCCAAAACTTTTTGGCTTAAAAATACAGAGTGTTGTTGGTTGGTTGGTTTGGTTTTGTTTGCGTTTTTTTTTTTTGTGTTTTGGGATGCGTGTGTGTGTGTGTTATTTTTCCCACCCTCCAGCAGGGCTGCGTCTTTGTGTCACTTCTTGAAACTTATTTTGTCAAGAACTGTCAAAGTTAGAGCATGCATTGTGGCTACATGTGTTGTTAAATTCTCTCCTGGCATCCAGGATGATTAGTTGGGGCTTTGTGTTGTTACCAGCTGCAGAATCAGCCCTTTGGTTTCCCATATTAGGAGAGATCACAGTAGTGTAAGAACGAGGTGTTTCATTGAACCTTCATCAAGAATGTGGTTGGCATGGTAGCCAAAGGCTGGTGTGGGGTTTTTTGTTAACATTTGGGTAAAATGTGTAGAAGGCGGCCACAAATATCCCAGCAGATGTTTTGCCAGATTTGAAAAGCTGAAAAAAAAAAAACCCAACAAACAATTTAAATGTATCGCAACTCTGGCTGCTGTGAAAGGGCTAAAGTCTGCTATGATTCCTGGATTAATAAGACACGTTCACCTGGGCTTGCATTTCATATGAGCCATTCTATGAGGGAGGAAAAAAAGGGAGATGGATATAATGAAAAGCTTGAGTGCCTGTGTGCACCAAGGGGACCACTTGCTGTTAAAAATCAAATTTCATCTTTTAAATCACTTTCCACGCTTGTCTGTGGTAACCAAGTAAATGAAATCTTGAAGTGTCCTGGGACCATGTGGCTGGATTTGAACCTGCTTGCAGAGTAAGGTGGTGCCATTAATCAGCAGCTGGGAAACAACAAAACCCAACAAAAACCCAGGCACTGCAGAATATATATCTCCTCACTAACACAAAAAAAAGCAGAGAGATTCATGCTTTATGTTATATCTACTGTCATTGGTATTAATATTTTTTAAGTCCTCCAGTCGTTAAAGATGTAGAAGTGGAGAAAGTAGTTGGTGGGAAAACGCATGTTGAGGTATATAAAATAAAGCCTGGCCAAGGGCAATAAGATCAGCAAGTAAGAGTATCACTGTAGCTGAGTGGTTGTGATGGGCAAGATTCACAGCAGAGAAACAAGTCTCATGTGTGGTTTTCTTTTTTTTGTCTCTCTTTATATTATGTATCACCAGTAGCCTAATTACAGCAAAACCAGCAAACTGCCAGTTATACAGGAAGAGGCTTAAACTCACTAAACTGTTTTATAAATAGAAAGTTCAAAGGTCTGTTTGTGGCTGACAAAGCTGAGAACGGGCCATCTGTGGGCCAGGTTCCTCTCCTGTATGAATGCAAAAACATCCCGCAGCCGCGTGTACTTTCAATGTGGTCCTCAGTGTGGAGGGGGTGACCCTGCTCTCCAGACAAAGGTGAACTGTTTCAGTTCCAGCCTTGGGTATTTCCCTTCCATTACCCACCTTCCTCCTTCCCTCTTTGCCTTGTGCCTCTGCAGAAGACCTTCTCAGTTGCTGTTCTTTCACCAGAGTCTGTAATAGCTAAAGGAAAGGTCTTCTGAACGTGGAAGCAGTGTTGTGATTCTGATGGGAATGTGTGAAATAGAGTAAATAGCATCTTGGGGAATTAGATTTTTGTCTTTTGGCTGATGGTGGGAGTATTAGTATAGGAGGAAGTCACATTTTGAGTGGATTTCTGTAAGGCTTTTTTCCCCCTGCCTTTCCTCTTCATATTACAGTTGAACTCCAGTTACTTTTTGGATTTGTATTACAGACATCCCCAAGTAATTATTTGAAAACGTTTCATTTTCAATTTGCTTTGAAAGTGTAAATGGATAGATTGTGTGGCTGCTGGTGGGTGGGTGAGGGGATTAGATGCTGTCAAAACAAGCAGCTGAGAAAGACCTAAAATAGTCTTGGGCCAAAACCTATACTTGAAATACATCCTGATTTAGTAAATCTTCCCTGGTTGATATTGAACTCCATGGAGTATAAATCTTAAAAGAATTTGGCCGTTTGCAAACATTAAGCTCACATATATCCTATGAGGCAAAATTACACTCAGTTTAACAGCATTTGAATTGTTTTCCTAATGATTCATTCAAGAATTTAATGACTTTTAAAATATATGAATTGGGCTGGAGAGTAGATACTTCAGATCCTGTTCAGCTATTCTGAAGCCAGGCAGAACTTCAGAGCATTTAAGCACATTGTACGTGAATGCCCATTATATTGCATAGGATTTTCTTTTTGAGTAAAATATTGTGTTATGATGCAGGTCCTTCAGTCAAGCAGAATTATTTCTTTTGTCTGTCTTTTGTTTGTCTGTCACTGCAACCTGGAATTTAACCAAATAATCCAAGGGGAATATGTAACGTTCTGTGAAGCGTTAAGTTAAATCTACTAAATGATCTCTGACTATATGAGTGGACACTGCTGGTCTTTTTGAGCTTCATAGGACTCAGCTTTGTGGAAGGAGTGTTGTAATGCTTTTTTGTGTTATGAGGCCCAAATTCCATTTTTGTCAGAGTCGAGCAAAATTCTTGTCATGCAAGATGGGACAAAATTGGCTTTAAGACTTAGAAAAAAGCACGAGGGCCTTAATATAGCAGGGTTGATAGGCAGGTATGTGGTTTTAAGCACAGAAGTGGTCCTATTGGAACAACTCTGATTTCAAGTTAAGTTTTACTGAACTGGATTCTTGATCACTCCTAAAATCAACAGCGTATTTTACTAATGACTAAATCTCAGTTCTCCATGTATTTGGTAATGGAAACTCATGTCGGTTTTGACTATATAGTTCACACCATTTGCCTGAAATCTATCAGGAGTTTTACATGTTTACAGAAATGACTGGGTGACCAGAAAGAATGCAAATATTAAATCTCATGAAAAAAAAAATAGAAGAA
The DNA here is from genome assembly GCF_963082525.1 of Nesoenas mayeri. Taxonomy (NCBI): domain Eukaryota; kingdom Metazoa; phylum Chordata; class Aves; order Columbiformes; family Columbidae; genus Nesoenas; species Nesoenas mayeri. Next base: position 16,275,349 of record NC_137550.1, on the reverse strand, counting down.
TTCTAGGAAACATTTTTTTTTTTTTACAATGAACCCATGAAGTATGTGGAATAAGCATCTAAACAAATAGACCTCATCCTCTATTTCCCTGGTACCTTTAGTTTGAGGTTATGGAATTTCTTCATGTAGAGGACTTGAAGGATTTGGCTCCTGGATGCTTGTTAAATGCATATAGTCAATGAATAGCATAAAGTACCCATGCCTTCCTTCAGCTTTGGCCTTAGCCAGTAGCCAGTGACATTGAGATGCTCCCAATTGACTTCAGAGAGTACTGGATTTGACCCTGTTTTGCCCAAAAGTTGGATTCATGAAATGTGGAGCAATTTTCCAATGACAAGGATCAGCAAGGCATTTTGCACACACCTAATACTCTGCATGTGGAAAAACTCCACAGAGCCCAGTTCTGAACATGTCTAATTCAAATTCACTGCCTTTCTTTTGAGAAGAAAGCAAAGAAAAAGTAGAGAGGTAATATTTTCTCTTGGTTGCAGTTAACAGAATAGATTTTTATGGAGCCATCAAACATCTATTATCACTGAAAACTGAAACTGTGCCACAACTCTGGGTTTTGCAATATTACAAATTCTTTCTTAAGCATTGAAAAAGAAGATAGTAAATCCAGTAACATGTCAAGTTAGTATAACCTTCCAGACCACTCATAATATAACGTAGTCAGGAAGTCACAACAGTGACTCAAGAAGACAGCTTTTTCATCCTTTTATTGTTACTGAATGTTCTATATTGATGCTTTGCAATCAAAATATTTGTTTAAATTGTTCTAATAGCTCTGGTCAGAGGTCAGAAGGTATGTTACTACTTACTAATGAACGACTCTAGAGATAAAAAAACAAAGAGAAAAAGAACAGCAACATGCATGTCAGTAGCTTTTAAGCTCCATTTTGAATAACTTCTAATGAGACAGTTGACTAAAGACTCTCACAGAGGATGTGTGATATTCAGTCTGTGTTTGAGTGAAGATTTTTGGGGAACGAGCTGGGTGGTTTGTCTTCAAAAACTCTGTATGGGAGCCTGGTCTTGCAGAAACTTGAAAAGAATTGCAATTTGCTCCTTAATTTCAACAAGACTGCTGTTGAGTGCAGTCAGGACGATGGATTTACAAGGTTGGGCTTGTAGTGCTGAAAAAATATGGAACTAGAGAGCTGAGGTAAGGGAATAACCCAAAACTTCCTGCAGTTAACGTCTCGGCTGTTACAAACTGTTTTATCATGAAGAGGCTGTTTTTCAACTTGTACAGTGCAGGTCCACACCATAAATTACTACAACTGTTAAACAAAGGTCTAGTTGGTAGTCTCTTCTGTAAAGCTTTATCTAACATTTTAATGAGATTTTATGAATGTGTTCAAATCAAGCCACCAAGAGAAGGAAACTCTGAGTTGGGGAACTTCTTTTTGTGACCTCAGCAGTAAATCTGTGTCCTTTTACTGGAGACTATTGATGAGTCCCTGTTCCAGGTGATGTGAGATGGTGAGGTTTAAAGAGAGTTGGAGGCGATATCACAACTGGAAGCTGATTTTCATTGTAGGTGACAGAGAGAATGGAGGAATACCATTTACTGTGTATAATGTGTAAGTCTTGTTTTGTGAGGAGCTCTAGTCAGCAGTTCAGATTCCTGATTCAGATGCTGCATGATCCTACCAGTTACAGTGAGACATGAATAGCCTGCTCATACTTTACTGGTTGTTAATATACCATCCCTATAAAAACATTTAAGAAGAAAATGAGATGGAACACCAAGTTAAAAATTACTCAGTTGTTCCTTTGACAACTATCATAATTAGCTATTTTTTTTTTATTGCTGTGGGTGTACATGGTGGTGTGAAATAAGTCATTTCTATAGCTTTACGCTGCTTCCAGTGCATGGGACTCAGACCTGCAGATGTCTTTCTACTGAGACTAGTGCTTTTTCCTTATGTCACTTTGCATGGACTATTGTCAGGATTCAGCCATGGTTTAAAAGTTTTCTGTTTGGTCCTTCAAGTGCAGTACATGACGATAGGTGACAGTATCTGCATTCTACAAAGCAATAGACACCTGAAAGTAAGAGTTGGTGAAAACAGAGCAGTACTTTGTGGCTCGAGATCTGTGCTGAGAAGGTGGCTTCAAAACGGAATGTTTTTAATTTAAAATATTTTTAGGTCTGAGGGTACCAATCCATTATGTAGGTCTACTTGTTCTTTTTTCATCCTTTACTGTATCATGGGTTTAGGTGAAGATTTCATTTGTGAGGAAGAAAGCAGACAATAGTCAGTAGAGAAAGCAAATGCAAAGCTTGAAATATAAAATCAGGAAATACAGAATGTTGTTAAGGTTGCCAGTCCCTGCTTATTTTAGTCTCATGTCATTAGGTAAACTAAGATCCTGCAGTAATCCAGTGCTTAGGTGAGTCTGTTCCTATGCTGCTGTCAGTAGCCATGCTTATATTTAAGAATGTAGCATTTGAGATTTGGGGAAAATATCTGCTTGTTGATTATGGATCTCTGTCTGCATAGAGGCCAGAGTGAGACACAATATCAGGGGACTTATTTTCAGAACGTTGTACACTTTTTTTTAGGTCCCTGTCCTGAACTCTCAGGTGAGACACCCATAGCCTGGGGTAGCCAATTCTTGTATAAAAGCTTTGGGCTGCTCTTTTGAATGTGGGGGTGATTTTTCTTCTAGTTTCTTTCCTGTAGAACAATGGAATGACATTCTTCCTGGTGTTTCCTATGAAGAATAATGATGAGGAATTATCTTCTCTGTCTACAAGTGTTTAAAAACTCATTAGTTAGGGTCCCTGAAAGAACTCCAATACAAGTCAGTGGGTGTGGTGAAGCCAATTGTAATGAGAAGCGGACTGAGCCCCGGGGCTGGTGGTCAGCAGGGAGGCAGAGCTGTAAAGAATACAGTGCATATGCTATGGTAAGCATTTTCATAGTTCTCCTCTGTGGGAGAGGACAATGGCTTTGGAGCTCATATTTACTCAAAAAGCAGCCCTTTGATTTTCATGGCTTAATGCTTCGTTGCACATTGGAAGACCCATTTGTCTTCACCAAGCCTTTGAAGAGGGATAGGTGAAGGCACTGAGCCATTGGCCAGAGGCTGAGGGTAGCGGTTGCTTGGAGAAGGAGCAAGTTGCCTTGCTTTTTTGGTAATACTTGGCGGAGTTTTTGTCATATTTTTAGAGTTTACTAAACCAATGTGAATATATATTTAGGAACAGAACATGGATTCTCTTACCAGCTCTGTCACTAGCTGCTTTACTGCCTTCGTAAAGTCACTTTGCTTCTGTCCAAGTGAGGTAATGCTATTTACATCTTTGGTAACTTGCCCTTTATTTTTGTTCAAGTGGACAGCATGAGAGAGAAGGGCCAGCTGTGTAGCTGCCTTTATCTGGTGTGTGTTCACTTTTTTTATCTTCCTGGGGGTCAGCTGGGAGCTGTTTTGGACATTTTTCTCTACTCTGAACTTCACTCTAGGTATATGATCCTTAACTGTCTTTCTTGTACTGCATTACCTAAGAGAGGAGCAGTGTTGATGCAGATTGTCTATGTCATAGCTTATGCATTGAGACCCTGTGTTAGATGCTACTTTTCTGGTGATGACATCAGATGCATGTTTAAAAATAAAAGGAGAGATACTTCTGGCCACAGGCCTTTCAAGCAATGTTGATTTATGTCTCTCTGCTTTACCTCCTTTTGTAAAATGAGAGGAATAAGGTCTCAGAATTTTACTGGTAGCCTGAGGCATTTTGCAGCAAAGTTATTGTCATTACCCCTTCTTATCCCTGGGAGAGTGGCATGAGAGGAGCAGAGTGACTTGCAGAAGGACTTGGTGTTGGTCAGGACTGCTGTCAGCTGAGTTCCAGTTCACTGCTCGCCCACTCTGATGGGTATATCTTCCTATTCCGCAGGGGTGTGATGAGGTTAAGTCCCTTAATGTTTATGAATGTTTATGGTGATAGAGCAAGACAGGAACCCAGGCAGATATATTAGTAGGGGGAAAGGCAAGCTCGTAAAGAGAAATGGTAGGATTTGGGCAGAGCATATGTGCAAGAAAAGGTAATAAAAGCATAGAAACTCTTCTGAGGGGCAGAATTTATTTGGAGTGTGCATATTTGATATAGTTTACCTTGCTCTCAGCTGGATGGTGAAGGCCATGGACCTTTCAGAGGCAGAACAGTTGTGTCATTTCCCGGGTCTCATAGAAAAGCTTTGTATATGCAGATGTAGCTTAAGTGAACGTCATGTCTTGAATGCTTCACTGAATAGTACATCCACACTTGTTCAGAAGCATTGTTGCTCTTTGAGCCAGCTGCCTCTGTTTCTAGCAGATCGCCGCTGTGTTGGTTAACTCTGGGAATGAGTTTTCTTCACATATGTTATTAGACTGAACATATTTTCTATTTATACCACTTGGGGATACAAATTACTGTGTTGTGTTTAGCAAAGACTAGGAAGAGTATGTCTTTGATGTAAAAAAAAAAAAAACCAAAAGACAAAATTTTATTCCTTTCTTTCAAGGGAAAATAGGCAGCAAAACCAGTTAGTGGACTTTATTTTTATATTCCAGAAAAACAAGGAGGTGTTTGCACATATGTGTTTTAATAGACCATTAGTAGAATTTGGTTCTGAAATTAACAATGGTCTTTTGAAGAAGGGAATGAATTTTGATGAAATCCCATGCATCATTTTAAGGCAATCAAAGACATTATTAGTAGTGTACATACTTAGAAGTATTATCTTTGACTTTAATTGGTTTTGGGCCAGTAAGGTTGCACTGGAGGGCTGAGCTGAAGGCCACCGCTGGTGGTCAAAGTTTTAAATTGATTGAATAAAACTCGAAAACATACTTAGCCAGAGCTTCCTTTGCTTTCTGATTCCATTTCTGGAGAAGATGACCTTTACCTACTCTGTGGTAGAGCTCCAGAAACATTACACAATCTATTCCAATATTTTTGTTACTGCTCAGTCTTTCCTTCTCTTTTTAAAGAGCCCTTGTCCGAATGGACTGTTCTTTAATGTGCACATAGAGGGAATGTAATTAAACAGGATTTTGATATTTGTGTAGGAAAACACCTGTGTGCTTGTTCAGAATCATACAGCCCCATCAACAGGACATTGAGCATATGTGGATTGTAGACCATGTCTAGGTGTTATCCTCATCAGGATAATAAATAATACACTTTCCTGTCACTTCACTCTGCCTAAGTTCTTTCCTTGTTACCCAAGACAAGCTGTTATGTGAGAATTTTGCCTGGTTGTAGACTGCTCATGAATCTTGCAGTACATGACATGCAGATATCTAACAAACATGACTAGAAACTGCATAAAATACAAGAGACATAACACAGAAGTTATATGTTTGAAAACACATTAGAACTCCACAAATAGCCTGATATCTAGAAGGCTTTTTCCTCCTGTATGTCCATAACAGAGAGTATTCTACTAGCTGCATTTCAACCAGATAAGGGTTATTTTAGATTTTGTAATGATTCTCACTTGTGTAAACTCACACAATCTGCCTGCAAATTCAACTTCAATGATAAAAGGTCTCATCAAAAAATTGAGGCAGGCTAGAATGTTTGGTTAAGATTTAATCTTTCTAACTAATTATAACACAGTGTCAATATGTGCTCTAATATCTGTGGAAAGAAAAGGAACATAAATGATACAGTTCCATTGTAGTAGGTCTTCTGTAAACAAGTAATGGTTAGGTGGGTGTCTGAAGCAAGGGCGAGAGAATTGATAAACCTATTCCAAAGGGCTTGAAAAGTTGAAGTGAATTCTAAATGTAGATTAGGAGCAAATGATGACAGCCAAGCCAGCATTACCTCAGCTGATTAATTTAGAAGGATACTGGTCAATGATTTTAACCAACAGCCGTGCATAGAAGAATCCTAATGGGATCTGTCTGTTAAGATTACATAAAGTAGAGCATTTGATTTATTTCATAGCTTTCCAATGCTCCACTTTAACTTCATACAAATAATGCATTAGTCACACTGGATAAAATGGCGTATTGAATAAAGTTGTGATTTTGTCTGCTTCTTATAATCTGATTTTTATAAAGGATTAAATCTGTTTTAGTAGTTTATTCGTATCATAAAAGAGATTGTCGGCTGAATGGAATCTTTACATCTGCCACTTTCTATCTCATTAGGAGAGACAGTAACATAAAGTTCCTCATTTCCTCCCAGTCTATTTTATCCCCTGGTGTGTCTGAGTGTGTATATCTTTTGTACATGTTTGTGTATTATAATGTCACTGTGTTTTCAAAGTTGTGGTTAAGCCTGTGTCACAGCTTTTTGGGGGGTAATATGAGGGGTTATTAATGTTCTGGCAAAAAAAAATACCCAGCCAGGAACAAATGAGGGGATGCAGCAAGGGATGACTGTCCAAAATGTGAAAATGATGGCTTATAGTGGCATGGCTACGTGTGGATGCATTGCCAGGTTCAGCCGGGTGGTTAAGCACGTGTGGTACTTTCCTGTGAGTATGTCTGTGTCAGTAGGCACAAGTGCATGCTTAACGATAAACACATGTTGACTTATGGCTGATTCAAGAGGGCATAAAGGTAGGGCATTCTTCTGAACTTAAATATGAATTGTCAGTTGTGATCGAACTGTCCAACTGTCATTCATCTGTTGTGGTTCCAGTGGTTTTTGAAACATTTTTCAAATTCAAATGCATAGTTGTTGGTTTTAAGCTAAATATTTAATGCAAAATTACAAATTTAGGCATTTTTATCCATTGTTGTCAGACTGACTTATTGTTTGTGTATTTTATTCTCCTTCTTTAAATGTGTGTCATTGACAGGGTGCTGCTGTTGCAGCTGGCAGTTGTTTTCACATAGACCTTTAAAGTCAGAGCAGATGATCTTTTCATAGATGTTTTCTTATTTATATTTAAGATTCTTACAATCTCTATTTAAACCCAGTAAGTGTTTAGGGACAGGCTTGGTCCTCTCAATATGAGGTTCTCTTGGTTTCTGATGATGAGCAGAAATGTAGTATCCAGCTTTTCTAGTTGTCTTTTTAGTCAGAAAAGCAGATTCTGAGGATCTCAGCTCTCCCTTTTGAGGACTTGCTGAGGATGAAACTTCTTCATTCACATTTTCATTTGTTGATACATGTTGCAGTTTTTCTAGCTCTGTCATTTCAGTCTTGGCTCCTTTTCCCACATAGTTTGAATCAGTAGGAGTATTTTGATATAAAATGTGTAGTCAGCCTCTTCTGTAGAGCAGGGAGCCACTTGCAAGCTTGGGTTGCAGAGGCAAGAGCTGCAGTGCCTGGGTGGGCAGGGGGCTTGTGCTGGGCTCTGCTCTTGCAAAGTGTCACTACAGGATTATACCCCTTGGGCTCCCAGCACAGAACTGGGCCCAGCTTCTTGAACAAGACTTTAAGTATCACATAGCGTTCATCGTCTCGCTTTGTTTGATGAGAAATCACAACGGGACCGAGCTCTCTGCTCCGTGCTGGCCGTGTTCGGTGCAGCAGTGGTGCGCTCACTGACTGAGCTGTGCAGTCACAGCTGAGTCATTTTTTGCTTAAATTCTATTCATTACTGAAACTGAGGGGAAAAAAAAAATCCCTTTACTTGTCACGAAAGTGGTCTTGGTCACGAGTACATTCCCATGATGCAGAATGAGCCTCAAAGGGGCAGTAATGTTTGCTGAGATGGAGATACACTCCACGTTGTAGTTTTGGGGGCCAAATCTGGGGTGCATGCACAGGTTGGTTTGCTGAGGGCCAGTAGTTTCCATTTGACGCTTCTGAATGAGCAGTGCCCTCTTTTTCAGTTAAATTTAAGTATTCTCTGTGTTAGGTTTACCTACGTGCATGAAGCAGCTCTAATATCTCTGACCTTGCTTTAAAAATGGGTAGTCATAAGAAGCAGGCACAGCTCCAATGTGCACTGGTGCTTGTCTCTAGAGGCACTGGGGAGAAGCGGGGGGTGATTTGCAGGTGTCTTGGTAGCCAAGGGAGTATTCCCGGATTGCCTGCCTGCCCCCCAGCAAACCTGGGGTCAGCCTGGAGCTGTATGTGACTGGCACACACATCCATCCCTGCTATTGGAGAATGTCCAAACATGGCATCTTCTGTATGCACAACTAGTTAAATATTTGTCAGCTTTCTCGTATATGTAGTAGCATAATTTCAGGGGGGAAAGCACATACTGGTTACATACAGTTCTAGTTGCTATTCAAGAATGTGAGCTGGTGCTGGACCCACGGTTCTGTAATACACTGAGGACTAGTGCAACCTTCCAGCACTTGGTTAACTAATTATCCTGTGAGATGGTTATGGCGATATGACACAGCATAAGTATTCAAATATGAAAGAACAGCGCCACACTGTTAATTTTCTGTGAGGAGAACTGACTGTATCCCTGAATAAACAGACAACAGCCTTTTATATGGGGGATTTTTGTTGTGTTTGGCAGCTGTTTGTCTTAATAGGAATTCTTCAGTAGTATTTATTGTATTTTGTGCTGTTAGTGGTGGGGGGAGAGCCAAAGTAGAATCAGAGCAGTTTTACTTTCTGTACTTGTGAACAAAAAGAAACTATTGCTGTATTAATTACTGTTGTGCTTTATTGGCAAAAATAAAGAGTTCCTATAATATGAAATTGCTAATATAAGAAAGGCTTTGATTTTCTCATTAGCACAGGATATTTTGCATCTGTTCTGGTTCACGAGTGCATTGTCGGCACTTTAAATAATAATAATGACTCAGTAATGAATAAGAATAACAACAAATCGGCATCTGAGTATGCAGGCGGTCGGGCACCCTCCGGTGTTTATCAGTAGGTTGGTTTTAGAGGTCTTGCAAAATGAGCTGTTCCCATATGCCCATTCAGAGTTTTTTTAGATCATTGCACAGCCTGGAGATTCATTTCACTGCTGGCATAGCTGGGTTATGTATTATACAAGCACTTTTTTCATTGTGTGTCAGGAGTAAAGTGTTAAAGTTCTCACTTGAGATGGAAAATGTATGTTTCTTCCACTTAGCAACCTTTAAGTCTTCATTTTTCCTCTGTTCTAGTGATACATGTTTTTGTGTGTGTGTGTGAATAGTGTCTTTTTTTAATTCATGAAAATATCAGAGCTCTGGGCTGTTCTATGAGTCTTTCAAGTGTGTTCTTTAAAATGTAGCCTGGAAACACCTTTGCTACAGTTCAACTCCGTTTGTATCATATTGTCTCTGCTTCTGTAGTTACTGTTACACAAACAGATAATGTGGAACTAATGTTATCAGTTTGTCTTGAACATTGAAAAGCCTAGGAATCTAAAATTAAAGTTCAAATTCTGATTTGATTCTTAGTTTATAGCGTTGTCTCGCCTTTTATGAAGTCACCTGCCTGTATATAACACACCGTACAATTTATGGATTTAATTTTTTTCCAGGTCTTACCTAATACTGAATAGTTAAGAACAGTGATAAGTGGAGGATAGAACAAAACTCCATTTATTGTTAAAGCAGTGGCTAAATTTGTCAAAGAATGTTAACTTTTAGCCTTATTCGCAAAATAATTTGTTCTAATGATGTGGGTTGATGGTTCTGAGTTTAAGAGAAAAGGAAAATGCTTAGTTCAAGTTGGGGAAAAAACCAAGCAATTATGCTTTGAGTTACTGTTTTCTTAAAGCACTACTCTGCATTGTAAATTATACCCTTATGACCTTGCAGCGCAAGACAAAGTAGTAAAAAGCTGTGTGTATAAGCAATGATCCGGAATTTGACAATTCTGGTCAAAATGTTAAAGTTCTGGTAGGACAGGTGAGAGGACATCTCCTGTCTGAAGGCTCTAAATTGTACCTGCCATTAAAAGTCTACCTTTAAAAAATATACCAAAAAGTGCCTTTATTGATTGCTCCAGGTGATACTTCATTAAAGAAGTCTGCATGTGTTATTGTGCAATTTAACAGTATCTGTGACGGAAAGCAAAAGTGTTTTGCTTTATTTGTTACTGAATGAGTATTTGATTACATTTTTTTTGTTCAACAGCCCTTAACTATGATGGCAGAAACCTTACAACACATGCATGGCTAAAATAAAACAGTAAGGAATGAATTAAAAACAAACAAACAAATCCATCAAACAAACTATCAAAAAACAACCAAAAAACCCAAACACACCCCTCCAACAAAACAAAACCCTGGAAAAAACAAACAACAAAAAATCCACAACCAGCTTTCCCTTCAACTAAAACAGTTTAGCCCTGGATAAGCCAAAAGAAATTGGTAAAGCAAGTAGTTTATCAGCACATGACCTGTAAAGTACTTAAAGTGATCTGTGAATGGAAGCTACCCTAAGTCTGCTGCTTGTCACAGTAATTTGTCTGGCTTAAGGGCAAAGTAAATGGGTCTCCTTGGCAGTACAAGACTAAGTAGATCACCAGGTATGATCAGATAGGAGCCTCTGATGGTAACAACAGAACTACAAGGAAGCTCTCTTTTGACACCATTTCTCCTGCTGTTGCTGCTGTTAATAAGTGTGCTAATTATCATGAACCTGATAATGCTTATATTAATTGACTGAACTAAATGTAAATTCTTGTTAAATAGAGGCTAGTTTGATAGACATGACAGGTGCTGGTTTGCTAACTGCTGTGTTAAAGGAGTGCTTCAAAACAAAATAACTGTATTTTGGCCCTTAGATTTTGGGGAGGCTTAAAATGTTCAGTTTTGGCTCCTAAAACACATAGAAGAGCTTAAGATTTTCAGAATATCTTCTTCTGCCTTTTCCCCTGTCCTTTGATACTTTATGCAAGGGCAATTAGTTCTTACAGTTTTTATATTACAGTGAAATCCCTATATAGTCGTTTGTTACACGTTTGCATGGTGCAGAGTAGTGTGGCCTGTTCAGTCTCTAGACACTATTGCAGGAGTAAATGTTGGATAATAAATAATACCAACAACCAATCTTGTGGCTGTAGCCCAGGTGTGGAGCTCCAGGTAGAGGGCACTCTGTGTTGGGCTTTAGGACACATTGGCTCTCTCTAACTCACTGTGCAAAATGGATATTGTAGTGTACACTTTGCTTTAGAGATGGTTTAGGGCATGTCTAGTACTTGTGAAGATAAGGTATTCCAAATGTCTTTCATATGTCCAAGCAAAACAGTATTAGTGTTAAAGTGTTATTGATTTGCCTGGGAGGAGGGCATTCCCTGACTTACAGAAGTGTTTAAATGCTTGGTATGTTAGTGTAGACATGGAAATGGACAAGAAAGAAGCAAACACGATACCTCTGGTAGTAAGTGGTGCAGATGTTATTTTGAAATCCTGGAATATTTCTGGTATATTTTATGTATTCTGTAATTAGGTATTGCCATTAGTGTACCCAACCTCTGTTTTAATCATCAGGAAAGCTGTCACACAATAACACAAGCTGCAGCACGCTGCAGGAATAAACAACTTTCATCATTTCTCAGCTATGTTTTGTTACTTTTAAACATGTTTTAATTCTTTTCCCCTATTAAAGAAGTTTATTCCCTGTTATCCCCCTTTTCCCTCCAGTAAACATCATGCTCATGTGTAAGGCAGACAGCTCTGTTAACCGGTGTCCCCTGCCTGGCAAGAGGCTGTGACAGAAGGAGGTTGTTCCTCTGTGCTGAGGTCTGGCTGCTTCTAGAAGGAATGGGGGTATTTCAATCCCCCTTCTTCCTGTACTTGATGCCCACTGTAATGTGAGTCATGCTTGCTAGGGACTTTTGTGTTATTCTTGCTATATAATACTCTCCCACAAAAAGCACTCCCAAAGCAATCACCTACCATGCCATCAAAAGGCAAATGTATTGTGAGGCTTGTGCAGAGTTTCAAGACTCTGTAATCTCACTGTGAATGGGTCTGGAGTGGTACCTCAGAGTTAGTTTTGATGCGCATGGGATAAAAATAGATGTGTGCTTTCTGCCCTGTGCATGCCACCTGTTCCAATGAAAAGAGGAAGCCTTAGTTGCTTATAATGGTCATGAAACTAGCTGCATTTTACTGAGACATACAGGTGCAAATAACCCCCTGTTTTAAAATATGTAAGGTAATAAATTGACTGTTGAGAAATTGGAATGCAGCTGGACTCATTTGCAGGGTAAGGGTGGCTTATTTCTCTGAGTGCTCCCTTTTCTATCAATGCATGGTAATTACCAGACGCTACTCTTTATTTTGGATTACAAGATCATCACATGCTTTTACTACATGCAGTGCTTTATTGAAGCTATCCTGCATTATGTCTACAGAGTTTTAAGAAAAAAGAATACAATTACTTCCTGCCTGAGGAACATGCTGCAAGGCTTTTTGTTTTGTTTTTAGGTTTGTATTCACTAATTTACTGTTTGTTCTAGAGCAGCAGTGAGTGGGAGTTAAACTTTAAGTGCACATTTGGCTCTTTAAAAAGACATTTAGTGTACAATTACTGCTGTTTACCATCTTATAATTGTTGTGTGTTTAGGCTTAGTCAGGCTTAGTAAGATGGGTATCTGTAATCTTTGAGGGCTACAACTCCCTGTCCTAGTTTTTACAAAAGAGAAAGTAATTATAGATATTGAGATAGATACAGAGATAACACAACACTTTGTGCTGTGATGTTTTAGTGATTAGTGTAAAATAAACACATAGACTAAGAGAGAGGTTGTGGTAAAAGCTGCTGTATGTGGCTACAGTTTCAGTCAATGACATTCAATGTGATGCTCACATCAGATCTGGGAGTCAAGACTTCTTGGCGTCCCCAGATTTGCTGATCCATTGTTACACAGGTGCACAGTGTGCAAAACACTGGGTTTAAGTAAGCGGCTGTATTTGTAGTAACAACTGAACGTTATACCACATCAGAGTAAAACTAACGAACTGTAGTCATGCCTCAAGTGGCAGCCCAATGAACAGGGGTGTCAGCACATCCAGTGATATAGAGATATATATTTCCATTAGCTGTTTGTGGTGGACTTTTTTTTTTGATTAGAAATAGCAGAAAGGTGGATGAGTATGTATTTGGGAAGACCTAGATCTGTATCAGGATCTCAACAGTGCTTGAAGTGCAATTTATGGGAGCAACCAACAGTTGGAAGATTCAGGTTTCCCAGTTTGAAGTCCATCACAGGAAAAGGACAATTGCAAGTTCCAACATTGAAAAGACAGTTTTACTGAGAAACAATAATACATGCACAAAGCACTTGAGAAATATAGCTGAATCCAGGTGTAAAATACATACAGTAGTATTTCCATTTTACAGGTCTTTGTGACTTGGCAGATGTTACTCTGCAAACCTATGTTGTCTACATTTTCTTAATGAGGGCTTAACATCACTGAGGAATGGACTGAGATGGGGATGTGATGTCCGCAGTGAAAATGTAAATTAAATTGTATGTGTTTGTGCTTGTTTTGGCTGGGATAGAGTTAATTTTCTCCATAGTGGCTGGTATGGGGCTGTGATTGGGATTTGTGTTGGAAACAGTGTTGATAACTCAGGGATGTTTCAGTTCCTGCTGAGCGGAGCTTACACAGCGTCTAGGCCTTTTCTACTCCTCACACTACCCACCAGTGAGTGGGCTGGGGACGCAGAAGAAGCTGGGAGGGGACACAGCTGAGGCCAACTGACCCAAGGGATATTCCACATCATATAACGACATGCTCAGCAATATAAAGCTGGGCAAAGAATAAGGAATGAGGGAATGTTCAGATTCATGGTGTTTGTCTTCCCAAGTCACTGTTACCTGTGATGCAGCTCTGCTCTCCTGGGCATGGCTGAGCACCTGCCTGAGATGGGAGGTGGTGAATGAATCCCTTGTTTTGCTTTGCTTGTGTGTGTGGCTTTTGTTTAACCTGTTAAACTGTCTTTATCTCAACCCACATGTTTTCTCACTTTTACCCTTCTAGGTTTCTACCCCATTGTACTGGGGGGAAGTGAGTGAGCAGCTGTGTGGGCCAGGGTTGCCAGCTGGGGTTAAACCATGACTGGGTTAATTTTGCCTTGAGCTTGGGTTGAAAAGACAGTTGTCTGAAAGCAAAATGTAACAAATGTTTAACTGAAAGTGCCATACTGTTTGAAAGGCATGAGAGATAGGTAGTTAAAAAACATCATTAGCTAAAAAAAGTATCTTCTTTAATTCAGTTTTATAACCCACTGTAATTGGAAGGCATAGCTCAACTGTTTTTGTTTAAACAGGAGAATATTATTGGATTTCAGGCCAGTCATCTGAAAGTTTTCGCTTATAAACGTAATGAATGCTTTCAGCTGTATTTGTAAGAAATGTTTTTGCATTACAGATGCTCTAGAGAAACAAATCTGAGGGCTATTTTGTAACTGAAAGCCTTTGAGAAAAATGTTCCTATCATTCAAAAAAGATCTGAAGCTCTGAGTATGTATTCTGACTGTCATATTAACTTTCATACTCAGAATGCAAAGGACAACTAATCCTTCCATTCTTAGTAGGAGTCATATGCTGCTTTTTAACTTTTTTCTCCATGTTTTATTTTTAATGTAATTTGAATGGAAAAGGTGGATCTGGCATTATAAAGTGGTTGTTTGTTGCTTTTCTTCTGATGTCACAGTGATGGGAGTTCCAGCAGTATTGCTTTTTTTTGGAATAATATACGCATTCTGCGCGTAAACTTTGATCTTGTGTTTAGTCCTTCAAGTTGAAACCTGCAACAGTTTCCTTTGGGCTTTATCTGTAGTCTTTTAAAATCAGCTGATATTTTGGAACAGACTGTAATAGTCTCTGGACTGAGACCATAGAGCTTGAGTGCTTGGGTGTTACAGAGGTGGAATATGGGGATGGAGGTGGGGAAAATCAAATCCGCCCTCCTGTTTAAAGGGTGGAGATAAAGCTTGATATAGGACCCCACCTCTCCTTGATAAGGCTGCTCTGTCTGTGTTAATGCTGTTCTTCCTCGCTGTAGTGAACTTCACCCACTGACATTAAATCCTCTGTCATATGTGATTGGTGTACAATCCTACTCTGTGATTTCCAGGCATGTCAAGGGATTTAGCTGTACAAGGTTTTTCTTGTATTTGAAATGCAACTTTTTGATAGTAATAGGAAGCATGGATCAAAATACATGGTTCATCTTTTTTGTACTCAAAATCCTGTAACAACAGCCAAGCCAGTGACTACAGTTAATTTGTTCAGACTACTAACTAATAGGAGAAAAAAAAAAACCCTCACAAACCAGAAATCCTGAAGCTTATTTACTTAAAAAAGTCTGGTTTTTATGTGACTCCTAATTATTTTTTTAAAGACTGAAAATTTCAGCAATTTTATGTCAGTACTGGCAGAAATTTTTTCAATTTAAAAAAGAATCGTTTTTGCTGGTGGAGGAGCCAAACTGTTGTACTTTAAGAAATAAATCTAAGAATCTCTTAATAAACACTAACATTACTGTGTTTTTATCTGTATGTGCTTTCATAAAAGGTTCTTTTTAGTGCAATACACATTTGGTTAAATCCTGCAGTACCTTAATGCCTTTCATGCTTGTGTGTCCCAAGGCACTTTACAATTTGTAAAGTTAACATTAGAAATGCAGCACATAAATTCCCTAAGACAATCCTTTTTAAAATGCTGAATAAAATATCTAAACTGTTAACTTTGGATTAAATGGCCCAGCAGTTGGTGCATTTTTCCTTTCTGTGGAAAATATGTTTGAAACAAATGACTGAAATGAATAAAGGCTCTGTAAATAATATGACTTCAAATGATATTCATGGAGGCCAAAATCTGCCATTCTGCAGGAGAAAGTCTAGACATGTACAAAGTTCAGCTCTGTTAATTAAGAGGGAGCAATACGCTGCAGTGAGTCAGAGCAATTTTATAATCCAAATGCTGCTAAAAGGGACTCTTGTCAACCTCAAAATCTTATTTGTTTTATAATCACTGGGTAAGGAGACTTGCTGGCTGAGGAGATACGTGTCCCTCATCGGTTTGAATGCCATACAGGCTTGTAGTGACCAAAAGCTGTTGCCATCTGATAACTGTTTGTTAGGCTATGCAAAATAATTGTAGTCTCCAAACAGTTCCTAATGTCAACGTCACAAAAACCACCCCCACGCTTGGCACTAATTATTGCCCTCGCTGGCAGCCACTGTGAGAGGCCAAGGTTTGACTGTTTCCCCTTTCTGTGCTTGCAGTGGTCCTGCTGGGGGTGTGTGTGTCTGGTTTGTGGTTAAACGGTGGAGGCTCTGTTCTCTGCAGGGCCGCCAGCCTCGCATCTTTCAGAAATACTGATTTTTATCATTAAGAAAACAAGATCCTTCATCGTTTTTTCACTCCACCTTTAGGTTTGCTGCAAGCTGATTTTTTTATATTGATGCAGGTTTGGGTGTTTTTTGTTTTTTATTTTTTAAACAAAACCCAAACCAAAACACCTCCCCCAAAAAACCAAAACAAAACAACCCTAAGAAACCAACAGATCAAAACAAAAGCAGTGGCAGGTATGAATTTGTTGTTCAGGATGAAGCAAGGAAGAATTGGTGCTTTTATTTACTTTTTTTATTTCCAAATTAAAAGAAATAGAATATATGCTGAAAAATAAACCCAAGAATAACAGCCAGCTGATAGCAGTGGAATACATAAGAGGAAAAAAACCTCAGGATTATGCAGCCTCGGAAAGAGCTAACAGATGTTCAGGGCGGGTTAGAAAAACAACATGATCAACAGTATGAAAGCCGCGACAGATCTAAACAAAACCCCAAAATAGATGCAATTCTAGAATAAGCCTGAAAAAGAGAAAATCATTATAGGCTTTCCTCAGCACAGCCGCTGGTCTCTGATAAAACAAGACTGAAAATTCTCAAAAAGGAGATTTATACTGAGGTGGCTTTGCAACTTCATTGCTAGAGACTTCTCGTGCACTTCTGCCAGTGAGTAAATTGGAAACAGGATAAAAACGAGCAGTCTGTTCCTCAGGCAGGAAAGGTGCCTGAAGTAAGAGCTAATTACTGACCCTGTAACAGAGTGACGCTTTCTTAGGAATTGGGAACATAGTTGTTGTATCACTTCAAATAGGTTTTTTAATTTTACTGGACAGCTTGAGCTGGAAGAAAGTCCACACAGACCACGTAGTTGTATAAAATTACCTCTCTCACCTTTAATGTGTGGTGTGCATTCCCATAAAATGGAAGAAATCTGGAGTGCGGGGGAAGCCACATCAGTGTTCAGTGGTGTCAGGGTTGCTGGTGTCCCTCGCTGTGGACCACGGCCACTGCTCCAAGGCTCAGGTCTGTGTTGTTGTCTGACTTAACCATCCTTCCCCCTCAGCACTGGAGAAATTGCTTTTTGGGGCAGACAGGAGAGCAAGCTGTTTCAGGGGGGTTTGGGCTGCCATTGAGATCCATAACAGCTTTCTCTCCAACACTGGTGAGAGGGGAGCGAGCTGTGACTAAAAAGTGTCACTTCAAAAAGGCAAATATTGGTGGGTCTGGCTGTTAATCTAGATTTTAATAAGATAGGATATCGCCCTGTTTTGTCATAACATTAGGGAAGCACAAGAGTGATATATTGTGACTTAGTGCCACAGGAAGGGTGTGATGCCCAGGCTGGTGCCTGCTGCTGGGTCCCATGGAATGGGCACCATGTTGGGCAAGGTGTGCTCCTGCTGCTTGGCCTCACACCAGCCTGCTCTGGGCTCCAGGAAACCTTCTCAAAATGGCAATTATTGAATCTACATGAATTTGTATAAATTATGCAAATCAAGTAGCAGTTGCACACTGCCATGGTTTAGGTGGATCTCGTGCTGTACTTACAGCTTCATGTTGGACTGATACAGGTTTTATTCAATACAATAAATGGGTTTTCTGTGGAGTGTTTGGAAAGCAGCTGGTGGTGATAATTGGTTGTAGGTCACAGTGGTGCAGTCTGTTAGCATTTATTTAATATGTTCTTCAATGGAGAAATCTAGAAGGTCAGTGAGCTTAACTTGCTGATGTACCTGTCTCGAACCAACAACACTTGAGCTATTTTTCTGTAGGGAGATACTTGTGAAAACATTAAATTGATCATGTGCTTTATTAAAAATAGGTAATTCATTTGTCTTTCCTCAGGTTTAGGAAACTGTGAAGTTAATGTTGAATCCTACAGAAGCGGGGCGGTTTTCAGTAGTTGCCTTGGTTTGCGGTGTTGCCCTCGCTTTGCATCCCTGTGCCACTGGCTGCTTCCCCTCCTGGCCTGTGGTGACATCCAGCATCTTCCCTGAGCTCTGGGGATGCATTTCCAGAAGAAATCCAGCTCTAACTTTTTAGATGAAAAGGTTAAAGACTTTGACACAAGATAATTATAAAAGGCAAATTAATCTTTTCTTGAATCAAAAATTATTGTGTAAAAGAGTGTGTAAATTATGGCGTGCAAGTTAAGTAATGGCTTTTATACTGAAATCGGGAATTAGTGTGATGAAGGAGATGGTGTCAAACTGGGGTAATTTATTTCGTTTTGGTTTCTCAGATCTGCAATGAATTTAGGAAATTCAAATTTATAGCAAGTGGGTCTTTTACTGTAAGAGTTTCTCTGCAAGAATGAGAATACTTTATGTGACTTCCATTGGGGTCATATTCATACCATTATTTTAGCTAGGACCTCCAGTTAGAAAATTCCCATGTATGATTTGTTCTACTGGCTTCTTTAAATGGATTTTTCAAACTTTCAATGTTACTTTCATTTATTAATTTACCTTGCATCACTGCTCTTCAGCATTTGAACAGGGATATGATGATGAGCATAGTGCAGTATTTTGCTAATAAGCCATAAAACCTTCCACTGTTTTCCTTTTTTTTGTGGATGGTTTTGAAGTTAAGGAATTTCTTTCCAAACCACACTGGAGTACTAAGAGCCCAATTTGAAGTCTTCCTGTAAAGAAAAATGGAAGTTCTTGAAGTTATAATTTTGGGAAATTAAGTCAGGTGAGCTCTAAGGGCTTAAGTTTCTTCCCAATGGAGGATGGTTATGAACTGGTCATAAGCACAACTCACCTTGGAGTTGCAGCACTTCATACAGAAAAGCATTGTTGATGCTGCAGAGCATGTAGTCTGCCCTGCAGTAAATGTAAACCTTGCGTGTAGAGTCTTTCTGCGTGCGTTTGAAGAAATGAGCAGGCCAGATATCTGCAGTATCTAAACTCTGCTCTTTTGTAAACAGAATGGCTATTTTTGAACCTTGAGCAGGATGTTTCTGGTGAAGGGATAATGCAGATGGATCCTTGCGTGCACGCGTGCGTTCGTCACGCGGTGAAACAGACTGTGCGCATCATTCATTTAACTGGCAATTCTTTTGTGGTGTCAGTATCATTTCCTAGCAAAACTGGCTAAAGGAATTGTTTCAAACACAAAAGATGTTTTGAACTGGCCTAATTACTTGTTCAACAGCCAAGAACTTTGGGAATTGTTTTCTGTGTGAATTCTAGATACAAATTGGGATATCTTTCCATTTGTTTAAAAAAGATTAGGCCAATAGGAGAAAAAAAGGATCTTTACCCATTTTCACTGAGCAGTGAAGTTTGAATATACAGCTTGCAATTGAAACTATTTTTTTTCCCAAAGCCTTTGAGGCCTGTTTCTCAGTCTAGTGTAAACAATTTATTGTTAAAGTCCTAGAATATTTGCATTTTAATTAAAGACAATTTTAATTAAATACAAAACTTTAATCAGAAAAGCAGAGTTTAGGCAGATAGTGTACTTGCATGCTAAGCAAGTGTATTCTGAGGGGACCTGTGCTCTGTATAAAACTGGTTTGTGTGGTAGTTTAAGCAGGAGAGTTGTAAATATATCTTTCTTGCCTAACTTACCTACAAATAGTAATCTCCCTCCTATGTCTTTTATCTTGCAGTAAGATATTCTTCCTACAAGCAATTGAGTGAAAGTGAGGGTGATGCAGAAATCGTAAAGGGACAGTGAGCAGACAAAAGTTTATTTTGAAGGCATAGGGATGCCTATAAAAGGAAATATTCAAATTACTGTTGCATTTTTTGAAATGTCCTGTTTCAATGATGTATTCAATTTTTTTTGTAGAAGCATAGGTGATACTGTGACCATTTGATGTTAGAAAATAAATGTCACATCTGGATTTGCCTGTACTTGGCAGTACTCTAATGCTGATGCTGTAACAGCATCTTGAGTTACGACCCATTGGTTCTGCCCTGTTTGTTGATGAAGGTCTCTGTGATCAGTCATAGAATTCATTAGGGACCTAATGGGCACATGTATAATAGAAAGTTGGGGTCTACCATGATGTCATGAAGTAAACTCTGATATCTAACTGGCAAATGAATTTGTGGAGCTTTCCTCCTTCGTTATGGTGAGAATTTGCTCAGGCCAAGACTGCATACCAGGATATTTGGAGTAAATCCTTCCATGGTGAGCTATGAACTAGTCTTCTGAGAAATACAGTGGTAGCTCAACCCTGAGACATTTTGATTTGTGATTGTTGTACGTGTTTATTTTTATATAAAAAGGTTTTAGTATCCTAAGGTAGACAAGAAGCAGGTGGTCTTCTGTGCCCCTGTTGGAATTCACTTAATCCTTTATAAAATAACAGCTAAGAACTAAAATTAAAACCAGTCATAATATGAAAAGAGGATATTTCATGTTTAACCGTAGCTACATATTTTGAAAGCAGTAGTTCTAATTAAGGTCTCATCATTGACAAACTGCTCAAAAAAATAGAATGCAGGTGTCACTCAAGATCTGTTTAAGCCTGAGACTTCAGCTGTGATTTAGTATCATATTGGCATTGTGTTTTAATTCAAAATGTATGTATAGCATGCATATAAAAATATTTTATCTGAGGCTTAAAGTTACTTGCGGTAATGGCAAAGCAGTTACTATATTACCTTTGCTAACAGGAAAAGTGCTGCATATAAATATTTTTAGTCAATAATGTATTTTTAAAAAGGTTTCGCAGTGGGATCAGATTTATGTTGTCAGAAAAATTTATTCGGCTGCCAAGCGCAGATGCCCAGCACGTCATGTATTCTAAGATTTACAAAGCAGTTTCTTCCTGGCCGTCAGTTGGATGTGGTTACGGCAGGGTTGTGTAGAGAACTGGGGAATCAGTCCAGGACTCCTTTTGTGCAAAATCCTGCCTTAGATTGGTACGATCCAATAAACCTCTGCCTCCACATGTCTGTAGCAGCTTCTGGTAGCGTTAGATACTCAGGTCAAGAAGGGGCAGAGCACTGGAGTCAGGATCTGTGGTATGGATCTGAGAACAGAATTTTGCCTGAAGCATTTGAGATTTTCCTTATATATTAAATGGGCTGTTTTTCTCCCCTATTACTTGTGTGTTGCTGCCAGCTGCAGTTCAGGTAGGTAGAAAGCGTAGCTTGATTCTTTGGTTTTCCCAGGTAAAAAGTAGAGAATAATAGTATTTGTGCATTAGATTTCACCAAGTGTGCGTGTTTCAACCACTGTTGTTAAGAAGCCTGCATATTGTTTGTTGTACAAAATATGTATATAATGAGAAAAATATGCTTGAACAGAGATTTCATGTTGCATAGAGTAGCCAAACTGTCTAATGAGTGAAAAAGAACAATGCGGCTTAAATCCACTTTAAAACTAGTGATTAAAAAATAATTGAAATTCAACTCCTTTGAAAATTAAAAGCCTTTAAAGTATTTAAAAAGTCATAATTCCCGTTTGTTGTTACAGTTCCAAGATCAGTTTGTGAACTTGTTGCATCAGTCTTTATACCTTTTGATGGAGCTGTATTCAGTTACACTGAATTTGTTCCAAGTATTTTAAATGGTTGAATGGAATCTCTTCTCCTATGAAGTAGCAAAAGCCAAGTAGGTTTTTAGCTGCTTAATTAGCCTGGTTCATTAAATGATTTGGTATAGAGGATGTCAGGAAGAATTTGACATATCTGTGCTGACTTTGAAGTGATCCATCAATTTATCAAATAAAGACCTGGAATTATCTCTTTGTTTGTTTGTTTGGGATGGGTTTTTTTGGTCAATAGGTATAAATAAGGAGGACACTTTTCCCTTCGTTTTATGTCCTTTCTGAGTAATTCTAGTTATCTAATCAGCATAAAATTTGCACTACAGTTAAATAGCAAGGCATGATTATACCTCATGATACACTTCTTTCCTAAAAGAAAAAGAATATAATAACAGGATTCTGTATTGATTGTGCTGCTAATTCTGCCTGGTAGCACAGACTGGCAGAAGGCAGGTAGCTGAATTGTGTTTAACGGTTTTATTGTGATGTGACTAAGATGGATGTGACATCGTCCTCTATTATTCGTTTGAGAGTGTGGACACTAATGAAGCCATTAGCTGAGCTAAGGCAAGTGAAGAAAATAGGGAAATTACCATTATTCTGAAGCCATTAAGTTGTAATCTGCCACTTTCTCTCCTTACTCAAAAAGGCATCTTCTTTTTAAGGCCTCCCTGGCTGTCCTTTAAAGATTCATTAATTCATTAACTTTCCAAAGGAGATGGAGGAAACACAATTGAAATTTTAATCAGCTCGGCATGTCATATTATTAACATTTGGAGTATATCTGTATGCACTGTTGCACCACATCAGGTTAAGGTTAAATAAACTACATTACAGCAAATAATGTTCTGTTTCATACCGTAAAACATAAAATGTTGAAGGCAGAAATTGGTTTCATGGTTAAATTAAATTACGATACACAGCTCGTATTATAAATTCTGTTACTCAATTGTATGTTCTTTGGAGGAAATGGAATATATCCTCCATGTTATCAACATTAATATTTTCAAAATATTCATAGTAAGTCTATTCTGTGAAAGGATATAGAAAGCACTACAAAACTTTGTTTTATAGATGTCTGCTCTACTATATACTCACTTATGATCAATGCTTTTAGTTTGTCTTTTGGAAAGTGACTGACTTATTTGATTGTCTCTCTTCTAATGGGTCATTCAGACATTCTGAACAATTACAGCTGCAAAAGTTTTTGTTATTACTTTCATTTAGAAACTATGGAGCGCTATTTTTATCTATCACTACTTTATTATAAAAAAAATCCCTTTTGCTTCAGTTGGACTGGAGCATCCTGGAGCAGCTTTTGGCCTGTGCTGTGGAACTGATTGACATACAGCTGTGATAAAATGGATGAACGCTCTATCTGAACAACTAAAATACCCCAAATGTACAGAGGAGGTGACTCGAACCTGAATATGGGAACACTCTATTTCATTCCAGGTAACCAACAGAAACTTGTTCTGGGGAAAAAAAGAACCTGTTTCATTTTGGGCTTTTTAAGAGCTGTTTTATTAATGGCTCAATTAAAAGAAGCCTGGGGTTCAGATGCTTTGTAGAAGATGCATATTTTAAGGATTTGCTTGAATTTCTTTGAAACCATTCCAGGGATAGGGCTCACACACACACAAGGGTATGGTGGAAAAAAGGCGTAGAAACAATAAATCGAGGTGTGCCAATAGGTAAGATGAGGCAGAAAGGTGAAGGGAGGGTAATGGAGGTCTGAATGTGCTGTTGCTTCTGTGAACTTAAAGTTCCTTTCTGGGTTCATCAGCTTTCTTCCTTCTCTTCCTATAATTTTGTTTGGAAACACTTGGCTTCTGGACCATTTTGCCCTTGTGCTGTATCAAAGAACTTTTAAGGAGTTATATAACAAAGGCTGCAGTTTGATGTTAGTATTTATGCTAGGCAGGCAAGCCTGGTATAAATCTGAGGTGTTTTTCTTTCCTTTTTTTTTTTCCTAGCTGTGATAGTGTCAGTTTGATATATCACCTTTCATGTTGTGTTTGTACTTGAGGTCAGGAAACTTCTGAGTTGTGCGTATCACCAGCATTGTAAATACAAAGTAGCCTTTGGCACCTTAGTGTGGTGCCTTGCAGTGGATTTGTCAAAACAAAACAAAATCCTCTCTTTTGTTTTCCCCTGGAGTCAATTACACTCAGGATGAAGCGGTTAGTGACACCAAGGATAGCAGTTGAAGCATTGCAGGTTAACCTGCTTATCAGAAGTGCTGCCATCGGTATTTTCTAGTATCACTGGCTGGCTTTACCGGTCCTTTGAGAACTTCGGCTTTCACCGGGACTTCCAAAGCTCACTAGAATTTCTTGGCGTATTTTGAGCTTCCAAAAAGTACCCACCTAAATAAACTGCTTCTTCCGTATCAGTGCTGGCAGTCTTTCAGGACAGGACCTTTCTGCTTTTGCCTATGAACAAACCCTTTGAACAAGGTGGTGGAGTGGTGGTTGTCTTCCAGCCCCATGCCCTCTTGTGGGGACAGGGAAGACACGTGTCAGCCTTGCTGCCAGGCCCTGCCTGCAGCTACAACGGCATTGTAAATGCGGCTCAGGTGTTCCCATATTGCTGTTGCATGTCAGATACAAGCTGGCTTTTCTAAGTAGTTTCCATATGTAGGATTAGGTTTTTAGCTATGTTCTGAAGAGAATAAGGAATTCAAAATCCAAATGAGAAAAATCACTTCAGAAGCACCAGAATGCAAACAATATATTGTTTTCATGATGAGATCAGTGGCTGCTCATTACACATCAGTAGATTAAGAAACTACTGTTGTTTGGGGATGAGGTTTCCAGATTTATCTGCTGGCAAATAAGGTTTGGGTCCCAGTCACCTCTGCTGTGATGTTCTTTGCTTGAACAG
This sequence comes from Nesoenas mayeri, assembly GCF_963082525.1. Taxonomy (NCBI): domain Eukaryota; kingdom Metazoa; phylum Chordata; class Aves; order Columbiformes; family Columbidae; genus Nesoenas; species Nesoenas mayeri. Next base: position 16,250,773 of record NC_137550.1, on the reverse strand, counting down.
AGCTTTCCTCCCATCTCCTTTTGCTAGCTGGAGATTACCATAATATATTTGAGTACAGTAAAAGGTCCAGATATCCTGACCAACAACCAAAGTATGCTCTATACTTAATACTGCCTCAAATTTCTCATAAATGGTCTGTGATTATTCCAGTCACAAATAACATAGGGAGGCTTTGAGATAGACTTTATGTCATAGGGTTATGAGTTCTTTTGTAAATAAAGCCAGTCCTCAGGAGTGAGCATGAGTAACGGTTGATCCTGAAAAATGAGGAATAGGACTGTGTTTTGAAGCTGGGTGAAAAATCCCACATGTTATAATTTATTTATTTACTTGCATTACTCTGCACTTCTCCAAGCACTGAAACACAACCGGAACATAAGAACTTATTGCAGATCTGCAAAGTCCTGTACAGTGGGGACTGCTCTTAGTTATTGCTATCAGCGGCAATAAATGTAATAAACATAAACCTCTCACGACAGCCTCATACATCCCTCAGTCTGTGACTTCCCCAGCGGCCAAAAAATAGATGAACTTTGCAGTGGGCCTGAAAGGGGTTATCAGCAAACTCTGGGTATGCAGGCTTGAAGAAAAGATCAGGTTTCAGTGTCTCACATTCTTAATGGAAAATACTCTGTCATTGGGACCTTTAAAATTTTTGGGATGCTTTGGTCATAATTTTTGGCATCTTCCATATAAGGAGTAGGAGACTTCTTAGTAGCCAAAATCTAAACTGGTAGGAGTGTTTGCAGCTAAAGCCGATGTCTAAGAGCCTACATCAAAATTAGCCCATGCAGACTTTGGAGCACCAGTGGTGTGTGTGAAGTGGGTCTGCAGACATAAGTAGCCCCAAGAGTGTGCACCAGTATCTTATGTTTCACCTCAAAATACAAAGTGTGACTGAATCTGCAGAAGTCTCAGTGACAGCTGTCCTGAGTCTTTCCTAAGGTCCTCATGAAAACTCAGACCCTGCTTGTCTTCAAATGGTGTATCCATGGTGACCGCACTGCAGCATCCCTCTACGAAAGAGAGGTCCTGGGATTTGGTTTTGTTCCCCATTACCTTAAGCATGTGTAGGCAGGGATCTTGGTGCTATGGGGTGGTCACTTGAGTAGGCTGAACTTATTGAAAGCATTCCTTGTGAGTTTGGTTTGAGCTGGAAATACTTGTGAATCAACAATGTGTATGATTCAATTCTCCCTCTCGTGGTCAGATGAGGCCCTTCTCAGCCTTCAAGTACAGACATATTAGATGTTTCTGTTTGCTAGATACCATCTGCATCTTTTTGAAGTCTCCCATGTTTGTACTACAACCAGAATTTAGTGGGGAAGTTACTGATAGTTCCTGAAATACATATATTGACTTTTTGCCACACCGTGAGTGGACGGATTGGAGATCTGAACTGAACTGTGACGTTCTGTGGAATTGTATTAACCTTACTTACACACACCTCCCCTAAGTGTTTCTAATTTGTCTCTGCTTAGGTGTTAAAGTACTTCTGAAACATTGCTCTGTTTATCATCCTCCTGCCACTCCTGTTGACTCCAGTGGGTGATACAGTGTAAGCTCTATTGCTTTTAAAGGATGCTGCAGCATTGTTGACTTTCATAGGAGCATGCCTCTAAATAGAGTAGGATTTGCCTTTCTGTCTGTTATAAATAGCATTGTTTGGTAAGGGAAGTCTTGAGGACTTTGTTCAATGATATTTGTCTCCCCAGAAGCAGAAAAACCCACAAAACAACCCACCCAACTTAAAAAAAAATTAAAATATGCACATATGTGCAGGATTAAGCATTCAAAAATCAATTCTTAATTATTGTTTAATTGATTTCAGATATAAAAAGGAAACAAAAAGGAAAAATTTCAAAGATATTATTTACATAGGGCTTAACAGCCATACTCTGTCAAAATGGATGTTAGAACAATACCAGAATTCCATGCTGGACAAGGCCACTGTACACCAATGTGCCTTTTGTTCTGTTTTATCACCAAGGAGCAGAAATTTTTATTTTAGTTTTTCTGGTTTATTTCACAAGTATTTTCCCTTAAATGCGTCATTTTCAGTCCTGCTAACACTTATTTTCATCCACTAACGTGAGAATGTAATGCCACTGGTTTTAGAACTCCTGTTAAATTCCAAAGCAGGAAGTTTAATTGCTTATTATGTATTTCTAAGTAGTTAATTTCCTCAAAGAAATGGCTAAAGATTTTCCTCATGCATCTTGACTCAAATATTGTCCTTTAGCAAGAAAACATTGATTTACTTCTGCTTACCCCCTGTGGAGAGCACCTTATCTCTGAGACTGGGTTTTGTTACAATGACAGTTGACAGGATTCAGATTTAGTCAGGTAAAGTCTGTCACTGTCAGTAAAAATGTTAAAGCGTAGCAGTAATAAAATATGATATTAATTTGGTGATTTTTTTTTTTTAATTGAAGTCAGTTTTTAATGATGCAGAGATTTTGGGGAGTTCAGGCTTATTGAATTAATTCATACTAATTGTCTCATCTGCTTAGTATGTCGTTTGTCTTTCATGAATATCAATGCCTACATTCATTTAATCCAAAATAATTAATACCCAAACAATTAATAATGAGATAGAATCCGAATTGAGAAGAACTTTAAATGGTGCTTAAATACATTCATGATTGTTAAGACTGAAAATAAATATTACATTATGCTTCAAATTATTTTATCGGAAAAAAAATAAGAACAATTAATACAAAATTATGTGCATCTTTTTGTTTCACATGCCTGTTATTGTTTTATTAGCAAGTATATTGTGGCAGGTCAGGGATCAGATGTATGTACCACAGTTCGGGCATCGTGCAGGCTCAGACGAGGGGCGCTGACCGGCCCGGCCGGTGTCAGTGAAGTGCGGTGGCTGCCGAGCTGATGTCAGCAGGGAGGTAGGTGCCTTTGGAGAGTGATTCAGCAGCTCTCGATGCTGACTAATCACTGGATTTAGCCACTAGCGAATGCAAGATCCACAGTGATGTCTGAGCTCCTGCCTTTTAGGGCTGGCATAAGGCTCTGACTCAGGGTTGTGTCTGCCCACTAATGATCTGGTGCCTACAGCTCTCTTCTGATACGAGGTAGCAGAGCCCGTCTTGTTTCCTTAGAACTGGCAAAACGCTCAACAAAATGTTTCTGCCTTAATAGCACTTTGTAGCTTTTCTGTAATAAGCTGGTGACAGTGAGCATGGCTTCGGGGCTCTCAGCACCCTGAGGGGCCAGAGCCTGCTGCCTGCAGCTGGGAGAGGGTCTCCCGGAGAAACCAATCTACATGCACCTGCCTGAAGATGAGCTACAGCACAACCGAAAATGCAGCAGTTGCAGCACCAGAAGTAAGTTGGATCTTGCAGCCTTGTGGCCTGGGATTGACCTGCAGGGGGTTGGTTTGGTCTTTGGTCTGCTATGGGGAACCTGGGGAAAAGAAACTTCCCTACTGGTTTTCTAGCACATAGGAATTAGAGGAAATAACTAGGATGATGAGTGCGAGTCTTGGCTGACAGATGTGAGCTGCTGTTTTATTGTGGGAGTGTGTGCGTTGCATGTGAGATTCAGCAGGACCTATGTGACCATGGTTTCCACACTGTGGTGGGGTGGCTTTGCATCCAAAGCACTAGTCATTTGCACCAGAGTCATTTGCTGCTTTTACTGCTTTTTGTTTAACAGATCTTTCATGATGCTGAGGAAAAGATGTTAAAAATATGAAGGTGGATTAAGCAGGTTTGGAGGCAGTGGCTGAGAGCCTGTCTCTGGCTCCCCGAACCTGCTGTGCCCAGGCACACTGGTGACGTGGGGATGTGGAGGCTTAGCCAGCTGTGGCCAGTGGTGGAATATGACCTGCTACACACTGTAACTGACATCTCTTTCCAGCCAGAGAACGATGCACCCTTGGTCACCTCTTTCCTGGATGTTTTAGGATATCGGCCTCAGATGTTCTTCCTCAGCAGCTTTCTGGTGGTCTCTACACTTCAGGGAATTATCCCACCAAAGAAACTGGTGGACTCCATGAGCGTGTTCTGTGGATGTTATTTAACTTCATTTTCCTTACTACAGGTGTGCCTACAGGCTGTAACAGAGCTGGCATAGTTTGGCCATTCCAGTTCTATAGTTAGAACTATGATCTGCTGCCTGGCCCAGGGGCCATGGTGATGTTAGTTGTTACACTGGTATGTTTTGTAGGTGGTTATCTGAGCTAGAGGTAGTTTGGATTTCCAAAGGTGAGAGTTGGAAAGTTTGAAAAGACAAAGGAGATCATGAACCTTGGATTTTTTCTTAAGCATCTGTAAAATATCCTCAGCCTGGGCATTGTCAATTGTAGGTGTGTTTCTTCATTCACTTTAAATCTGACACATACGCAGGCTGCCAGGGCAAAGCTGTCCTGCCTTCCAGCTGTCTTCCTTGTGCTGCTTCTGGCTTTTAGGATGTCATGTTGTGAATCAGATCAAGCAAATAACCCTGCTGAAAGCATTCTCTTTTTTTTTCTTTTTGGTGGGGTGGGAATGGGAGGGAGGGAAATTACTTTGCAGCCAGATGAATTTTGTGGTGTATCTTCCTGTGCAGCTGCATGAATGCCACTACTAACACAAGGAAGGGAACAAAGTAACTGCTAAATTAAAATGTTTGTGGACTGCCGTATTTAGATAGGAAAAAATAAGTAGGATTACTTTGTTAATATTACTTTTTTAATATTACTTTGCTCTATATTTTGATGCACTATAGGCTAGGACCATATGTCTGTAATATTTTTCACTCTTGATATATAGAGTAGTCATCAGGCATGTTTTGTGGCTTCTCCATGTATGTCAACTGTGGTATTCATTGTTTACTAGAGGAAATACATTTATTGGTCGAAAAACATAACTTGACTTGGCACCATAATAGCCTTAGCATGAATGATTATGCTGCATTTGCTTAATGGTGTTAGTGCTTCTTAAACACGTTATTCTAAAGATGTTTTATCCAATTCTTACTCTTGCAACTCTGCCGTTTGTAAAGGGTGAGGATGCTGAGTAACTCTGTGGTCTGTGCTGGCCCTGTGGCTTCTGATCTTGCCATTACTTTTTCGATGTATTTTTTTCAGTTTCTGTCTATGAATTTACCCAGCACTACGCTGAAGAGTCTGTTTTACAAAGTGATTTACATTAACATGGAATTGGTATGCTATATTAATGTTGCTATTATAGAAATCCTGTTGTAGAATTCTGATTGATCTTTAATCAATGGCCTGCATATCAAAAGTAAATAATGAGTGATTCTGGTGTGTATTTATTTTAATTCTGTAAACATAATCTTAGTAGCTTGGTCATAAAATTCCTGAAGCAGACAATTGCTTCAAATATAGCTTATGCTAAAGTGAATATATTCCTCGTAAATGTCTGTCTGTTATAAATTACCAGCTTCAGGTAGATGTAGTGAAATGCTTAAATCCATTCTGTTCCTATATTTTCTTAGTTTATTAAGACAGTATGACTTCAGTGGATGTGGAGGCAGTAGGGGAAAAATCTTGAATGCATGTGAATAAACAGGTTTCCAGATAGGATACAGTGTTTTCTTTGCTTGTAATATATATTTTGAAGTATTAATTCACAAAGTACTTAACTCTGTAAATTCAGTTAGTGTTTTATATGCAAGATTCTTCTTGACTTTAAGCCTTTATACACAGAATTCACTCAGTTTACATCTATCTCTGCATAAATACCAATAATGCTTTAATTTATGGGTGTTTGCTGTTGGGCTTTGTTTCAATGAGCTCCATCCAAAAGGAATCAGAGCCTTCTATTCTTGCAGAAATGAATAAGCCACGAGGTGAATTTTCATACAACCCGTTTCAAACCTGGAGTTCTCAGGGTATAATTTAGATATTGCATTGGTGGTTTATGACCATATAAAGTGTAGGTGTGTAGGTAGGAGGTTAGATGGATGTACTTGTAAATGGCTGGGAGCAAGGAGGCTGAGTGTGGTCTCCAGCAGTGTGTATTTCAGCTCACAGTTTCACATCTCTAACCTAAGGCACTACATGTTACTAATTCTCCAAAAGCCAAAGATTTGTTTTACAGAAGAAAATTCTGATTTGATTAAGATATTGCTTCAAGACCTAATGTTCCTTTAGCAAATCATGCCGTGACTGAAAACCTACATGATTGGGAATAAACTGCATGTTATCTGAGAAAGAGCAAAAGTGCCTCATGATTTGGAATGATCCTGCAGAAGCAGCGTTTAGTGTAATGACAGTACACTTAGATTAATTATAGCACTGCTTGCAGGCGCCACTATATACTTACTGTTGTGTCAGCACTTTTGCTGTTAACCCTGTGGTGCAAAAGTTTATAATTTGGCTCTAAAAAAGGAATAAATTTTCTGGTTTGAATTCAGGCTTTGTGTTCCATGCACAGAATCAACTTTTACTTAGGGCCTGAATTTTATTCTTAACTTTTAAAAGTATATAGCTGTAGAAGTAATTGTATCTGTTTAATATCGTGTATATTTTCTGCCATGCCATATTTTGATGGAAAATTTAATTTCAATAAATACCTCAACTGTCTTGTGATCACTTCAAATGATCTGAAGTAAAGTAAGGAGACATTTGACCTTGAAAATTAAGGTGCATGTATGAAGCTACTGTTTTTCTACTCAGTGCATGAGATAAATTTGGCTTAATGTATACTTATATGATTAGCTACAATGGCTCTGAAGGATTGTTGTGATCTTCAATAAGCCTTGAACATGGCTTAAAAGGCTGTTTACAAAAATTTGGAAATACTCTAAAGCAGCTATTATCATGAGTTGTGTAAACGCTACAGGGTGATTTTTAAAACTAAACATTCGAAATATACTAGAGTCATAGAAACAACAGTGAAATTAAGTAACTTCTTGACTAAGTCATCAGAGTGCTCTTCATCCTAATTTTACTGTTGATGAGACAGTAATAAAGGCTGAGCAAATAAACTTACTTTTACCTGGAACATCTCATCCTGCAAACACAGGAATCTCTGCACATTTTTCTAGCAGTTCTTAGTCTCTTATCCTCTCCTTTCTAATTTCCATTCTTAGATTGTATTTTACTTTTTTTCTGAGTAGTTCTGGCAAGTGGATTTTATCAAGAACAAATGATGCCATAAATCAGGACCAAAATCAATGATGCTGTGGGGCTGTAATAGTGAGATGCGGTTATGTGGGCCTGAGCATTTTACCTGCCTCTGAAGCCAAGAGCGAGGCCCTGGGTACTGTTCCAACCCTTGGCTTCTAATTTACTGGCAAGTATATATATTAAAATATATATATGCAGCTATTCTGTCTCAGTCTTAGAGATATCAATATTAAACTCCTGTTTTAATATGCCTTTCCTCATAATGCAAACAGTAAAAAGCAAGTGGGCATTCATATTCAAGTAGAGTTGCATAAGAATTCAGAAGACACTTAATCCCTCCACCCTTAATACTACTGGAGCAGGATTTATGACTGGCAGGACTGGTTGAGATGTCTGGCAGCATATTGGTGCCCTTATTTTTCTTTCAAGCATGTGTTCTGTAGGTGCAAAGGATACTGGGTGTTCAAGTAGCAGGACTGGTTCCTTCTATTGGAGGAAGGCTGATTTGCCCAAAGCAATAGAATCCTTAACATCGTGACTGACCATTTCTGGCTGTAGTTACTGCTCTTCTCTGTGATAGGTGGTAGTATAAACAAGGAATGATTTGTGCTGCTGGAATAAGGCCATGTGTGTTATGCCAGATATAAAATGAGAGGGCTGATATGAGTGCCTCTTGGACATGTCTTTCATTACCCTTTACGCTTCTCTTTCCTAATAGAATTTGGAGGAACCTAACACATGCTGTATGCAGGGTTTATTAGAGTGCTTTGCCTCGGGCCCTTAACTCCTTTAGCTGGTCGTTACCTGACCAGTAAAGACCTCTAAATGGGTCATTAATGCTTTAAGTAATAAACTGTTTCACAAGACTGTCTAGTACAGAACCTCTTCTATCATTTTTACAGTTACTGTTTTATAGATAAATCAATGACCAACAACTGGATATTCTTGTTTTGCTACATAATCTCGTAATAGCAGCCGTGGCAAATAGGCTGTGGGTTCAATTCACTGTGTTCAGGAGAACTGGAGATGGCCACACAAGTGGGCCTGGGGTTATAGGCAGGGTAAACAAGGAATAAAGGTGAAAATGAAGACACATTCTACTGTTAGCAAAATAAAGAGTATCTGCTTGTAAAGGGTGTTGGCGTTTGTTATGTTTTTTGTTTGCTTGCTTAGTTTTGTTTTTTGTTTTGTTTTGGTTTTACTTAGGTTTGGGTTTGTTTGTTTGTTCCTTTATAGAAACTGTATGATTTCAGTAAGGTGGCTTTTTCCCCACTGTTGTATTAGGGACAAGTAAGCCTCAGCATAGTCTAATGTTGGCCAAGATTTCCTACTTTCACAGAGCTTTTCTGAACTAACAATTACTTAATGATTTAAGTCCTGCACTCCTTTATACCATACATCAGTTGACTTTAAGTTTGGCATGTATTAAATGCTTTCTAGATATGACAGTAAAAGTCATCTTTGGCACACATTTTTTGTCCAGGTTCTTGATGTGAAATTTTCAGGCCCCCCATTTAACAAACATATCTCTTAAAAGTAGGTTTCTGTGCATGAAGCTGTACAGAGCTCTTTCTCCCTAGAGAGACAGAGAGAAAAAATGCATAGTAGGTACCATACAATTTCTAGGCAGATCACCAGGCATTCAGTATTTCCATCCTTGTTAATATCAGTGTATCATTGACTGCTGAGCGCTGGAATAAGCAATCCGGTCATATACATCTTTTCTCATGTGAGGAGTGCCCGTCTGTGCTGGGACTGAGGGGGTGGTTTTGACTTCTGGATTTATATTTTTTTATGATTATAATGCTTGAACATTTCGAAGTGAAATGAAATATGGTGCTGAAAATGGTTCTTTTGTAGACACACAATATTTTTAAATGATAAAATGCAATAAAACCTCTGCAAATTGATGACTTCTAGTGTGATTAGTGCCCACAGAGCAAACACTTGGTAATTATTTTTTCTAAGAAATTGAGAATGTGTTAGTTATGGGACAAGTTATCTCTGACAATGTAAAACAATTAATACTGAACAGCTGTTTTAATGATGGGACGAACTGTTCTGCAAAAAATATAACATTGATGTGTTTTTCTGTTCAGTTCTTCCAAGCTGAAGTAGGAGTTTTGCATTTGGAGCTGCCATCTTGGATCTAACAAGAAGAAAGATTTAAAAATGAGAAAATATTTATTGAAGGAAACAATACAATAAGTGGTTTTTTTTTTCTTTTCTTTTTGAGGCAAAATAAAAATCTTTTTTGAGTAAAAGCCTTAACCAGACCCAGTGAGGAGTTTGAGGTGACTTCAGTACTGCACTTTGTTGTGCTACATCCTCAAAGATGTTGCTGGAAGTCCTAATATTATATCTAGTGGTAAAAGAATTGTATGCAGACTTAGAGCTTAACTAGGGATGAACCTGACACAGCACTTCATTCAGTTTACAACTCTCATAATATTCCTAGCAGCTGCAGAAGGATTTTAATTTGTTTAAAGCAAAAATGCACCAAGGCTCACATAGTATTGGGAAACAAATAGTGCTTCACAGATTGCAACTCCATGGTTGTCCCATTCGCATCTTTGCTGCTGAGCAGACAGGGCTGATACTGTAGCAGCTGTCGCAAAACCAGAGTTGGTACTGGGTGCCTCCTTCGGCCTCGTTGACAGAAGCTGTCCCGGCTGTCACTTTGCTGTGTTAGGATGACATCAGGAATCGGTTTGGTCCCATCTGCAGTTGTCTAATATAATCAACCTCTATTCTGTTTAGTTCAGCTCGATACATACCATAAGTGGTCTGTGTGTGCATGAATATTAAACTTTCCAAGTAAACGTGAGTAAATATGAGTTCACTATAAAGGAAAGTTATTTATGTGCACTGAAAATGAGTGTTTGTTATTGTTTTTTATAAAAAAGCATTATGTTGCATCATCACGGTATGAATAATGATCATTGCTTCCTTTTTCTCTGATAGGAGAGAACAGTAGATTTCAAATAACGTCTTTGTATTGCTGCTTTCTCTTCTGCCTAGTGTAGTCTCTGTTAGGCAATTTGTTGTAAAGATTTTTCTTCTCTAATTTTTTCAAGTCAAACCCCTGCTAGGGAATTTTTTCATGGCTCAACAGCTCTTAGTTTTCCTTTATTTTTTTTATAGGACTGAGTGCAAGTATATTTGCCTAGTGATTACAACAAGGCAGATACAATATTTACAAGCCTTAGCAATTCTTGTGCCAATGCCGTCTCCAGAGAAGGGCACGATAACAAAGCAAGCAAACATCACAGTTATCTAAATAATAAGAAGTTGCAGGCATTGAGGGGGTGACTCACAATGTGGATGGGAACCCTGGAGTTTTAGAGTAATTTATGGGGATGCTGAGGAGATGGATTTCGTTTGAATACAGTAACTGCTGAAATATTTCGAAGTTAAAAAGTCAGCTAGTGGTTAAGTAAATATCCTCTTGACCCCTTTTAACTCTTGTGATGTACCGTTGTTTTAAAGTATTTACTTTGAAATGCTTGAGTCATAAAACGACCCAGGAGAGATGAATTGACCACAGATAGTTAATGCATAGGATTGAGTTGCTTAAAATTTAAGCTGCATGCCCGTTCGTTATCTAATCTATTGTTCTTTAATTGTGTGAATGAGGCTGTAAATTGGAGGGCTGTGCAGTCTAAAAAATTAAAAACAACAAAAAAAATTAGTTTCATACAGTACTGCAAAAAGCATTAGGGGGAAAAAATTTAGAGAACAGAGATTCCTTCTTGTTTCTATAGAAACCAATAGTGATCAGGAGGGGAGAGGATTTCTTTCAAGTGCACGTTTTAGTGAGGCCAGCTCAGCACACTGGAGGGCCGGTGGTAAAAAAAAGAAGCCACACACACACAAAAAAAGCAAACCATTAAAAAACCCTCTAGCGGCTTGAGATGGGGTGTTGATGGCCCTGCGATACCAGCTGGAACGAGGGTATCTCATCCCTGTGAGACTGGTTGGTGCTGTGGGCAAGGAGAGCTCTTTGCTGTGCGCCCCCGGGAGCGCAGCCTGGCAGGGGCTCCGCAGCCCAGTATCACCGAGCATCCCTGAGACCGGGAAACCGGCTGCCATGGGAATTTGCATGAATTGGATGGAAAAAAGGGAGAGAGGACAAAAAAAAAAAGGGGAAAATACTGAAGAGGTGTGCTGTCCTGTGTCAAAATTAACTATGCTAATTGCTTTGAGGCAATAATCTCCATGGTTTTTTCATGACAGAATCATAGCCACTGAAATGCTGTGTGTCAAAATGATTACAGCCAGGGCTCAATGACTTGGCTTTTGAATCATGATCTTCTTGCTAGTATACTATATAATACATAATCCCCTCCACAGCAGAATTATATTCTTAATTATGTTCTGTTTTCCTAGTATCACCTAAGTGTTGCCATCAAGAAAACAATTGAAAACCAAATTCTAAAGCAAGTCTTAATACTGTACCTTTAAAATAATTGCAGGATTCCTCTAAATGAAGTTCAGGTCAAATGCAATGTCAAAAATAAGGCAGTTTCAATTTGCTGCGACCTGACAGGTCCAAGAGAAGTGACTGAGGAATATCTAGTAGGTGGCAAAGACACCTCTGTTTGACATTTACTTTCGCATGTAAACAATAGAGCACTGTATATTGGCATCTGAATGTATTAGCTGGTGGTGGTCCAAACCCTGGTATGAATTTAGATGGTTTTCCTTTCTGTTTATAAATACATTGTCTTGATAACAAGGGAACATTTACTGCAATCTTGCTCTGCAGTTGTCAGAGCAGAATGAATCATTTTGAAACATAAGCCTCCTCAGATCTCAAAAATATAAAGAAAAACATAAAACATAAGGGAAAAGGATTATAAAATACAAATAAAAAAGGTTCTTAACATATTTAGAGGCCTATGGGCTGTAAACACTGTAGATTATCATTAATGAAACTCTCTGCCAAGTACACAAACCACAGTTCGGTAGCAGCTGTTAAGCAAGCATTGTTCAAAGCTGGATAATCCCTTGAACATTATACATCGTTCCTCTGTACCTCTTCCTATTAGTGATCAGATAATTGCCTTGCATTTTCTGTTAGACATTTTTCTTTTAAAAATCGGTTTCATTCCTCTTTATGTTGAAAAGCTTTATCTTGCAATAATCACTTAGGCAAAAATCCCACAGAGGTCAACAGGCAGGGCTGCAGGCTCCTTTATATTCTGGAAATCCTGTGTAGTACAATTCAGTCCTGTGGTGTTACTTTGGCTTTGCAATAGTAAAATGGAGAAGAATTCCACTCTACAAACAAGGTGCTTTAATTGTATTTTAACTTAGTTATGTTTTTTCTTATAAAGTGGACTCTTGTAAATAATTTGGGAATTAATTAAAAATAATTTCTGCCTCTACTTTTTTTTTTACTTTAAAAATATGTATGCTGCTACCTGTTGAGAGGAGCAAAAGGTATGGGACTTTGATTCCATGTGTCCAAGAGTTCAGACCTCATAGGAAGTCTTCCCAGGAGATGATACACAAGTATCTTGCAGAAAGAAATTTGGAAATGACGGCAACTATTTTTTTCCAGCACCAGAATATCCTTAAGTCATAACACAGAAATAGTGAGCCCCATAGCCCTGGTAATTGTGAGTTCCCTTGAGCTCCATTGGCTATTAGGGTTGAAGTGAGAGAGTAGCTTATCTTGCACTTCTGGAATTTCTCATAACCCTACAACAAAGCGCTATTGATTTTTCTCAGCCGGGCAGGAGGGGAGGAGGGATTGAAGAAGGTCATATGTAAATGTGCCAGGTTTGCTAAACAGCTGGACCAAATATTACTGAGTCTAGAACCTCACCTATGCTAAGTGAATCCATTTGATAACCCCTGAATTATGCATCTGCCGTTTCCCCTCAATTAGCACATCGCGTCTCTACACGGGAGAGTTTAGCCTGACAATACTTACTGACACGGACCATTCAGTTTAAAACCACCGCATCTTTTTGATGGGCACTGGCTTCACAAGCTCTTGGCATCAGCTCTCTTTGTCTAAGATCTGGTTCCAGTCTCAAAAATCAAAGCAGATGGAGATATAATTCAGAGAATAGAAAGTATGATTCATCCTTAAACCTACAGGGTTGCAGGGACTGTGTCTGTCTAGTACTTAAAATTATTTTACATCACATGGTATAAGCGGAGGTTTGAGAGATGGTGTCACACCCCCCCCATGGGCAAGGCATAATGGATATTTTCTACCTAATGTATCTCTGTACACATATAAGAAGAAAGAGTTGCTTTTTTTTTTAAGAAAAAGGCAACATTTTGTTTTCAAGACAATCTGATGCTTTCTGTTCATTGCAAAAGCAATATTATTAAGTGCCAGTCAGCAGGAAAAAATAGAAAAAGGATGGTCTGAAAGACAAAAAAAGAAGTATTTTGCCCTCATTTTCCAAAAAAATAAATTACCAATGAAGCAGGAGCTGTCTTTAGGCAAGGTTTCAGGAGGCACATTAGATAGAAAACTATTTCTTTGTTCTAGTGAGAGGCTGTTTTCATTGAAGACAGGAATTTAGGAGTATTTCTGAGGGGAAAAAGGTCTTGCAGCAAAACTGCAAATTGGGCAGCACTGTGCATAAAGCAGCTAACTCACTGATCCTCCTAGCAAAGTAATACCAATTAAAAAGCCATCCATAACCAACCAAGTACAAATGTACTCATCTCAGTTGCTGAAAGGCAGGCATGTATGGAACAATATTATTATTCTAAAGTGCAACTAAAAGGTTTGGCGAAAGCATTCCTAGTTGCTTTGTTGTAAGAAACCCCACTCTGTGCAGAGTGTCTGCTGATGAATTTCTTCTAGCATATGCATTAATTTCTAGCATATTCTAGGAAAAAAAAGTTCTGCAAAGATTCTGACTTCTGGATGAATTTGCTGGCATCAGGATGCTAATATTGTCTTTCATCCAACAAAGCACTTTGACCTCTGTAAGAAGGTTGTGACAGTAGCAGGTTCTATGCCCTGTTTGGGGCTTCCTGCAGTGATCTTGGGCTTCAGATTGAAAGATTTTCTTGCCCTTAATCACCTTTACAGTTGCATAAAACTCTTGTATTGTCTTGGCAGTTGTGTGTCTGTTTGGATTTGCATTTCTTTAGCATTCAGAATGGGTTAGAATCTGCCAAACTGAGCAACACTGTTACCCAGAAGGGCTAAACAGCTGTGATTAACTCCACATTTGTAAGAGAGTTTAGTATGCTGGTGGCATGCAGTGGTTGGGAAAGTTTGCAGGTAACAGTCGGTAGAGAACGTCAGCTCTAATGCTAATGCCACTGAACATTAATTTCTGTTTTATTGTTAGAGCTGACCAACTACAAAGGTTCTGTGGTCTGATGCTCTCATTTTATCTTACATGAACGGATTAGTCATAAATGGTCTTTAAAGTTCAGATAGATGGACAACTTTGAATCATGTTAATCTTTTGGTATTGGGCATGAATATGAAAAGAAACTACTCTCCTTTGATATTCTTAATTATTGGCATTTTGTTTTTATAAGTGCAAAGGGCAGAAGTGCTATGGAAAACAGGGAAGGGGGGAAACTGGGATAAGAGTCAGATCCCATAACTAATCCTGTTGTAGTTTTCAGAGAAGCTGCAAAGAAGTTGAGTAACAGGTTGAACTGTGGTCACCTCCCGGTTCCCCTCAATCTGCTCCTACTCTTGACCTAACCATACTCTGGGATAAAACATTGTTTCTGATGAGTCTAAACCTGGTTGGCAGGAAAACGGATTTTAAGACTTTTCTTGTATTCTAAGAGAAAACAAACCCAACTGTTGCTGGTTTCCCTCAGGTGGTAGCTGGGAATGCGTGTGATCCAGGGATAGAAGGCTCAGAGCTCTGACCCCGGCCTGCTCAGCTGCCACTTGTGATTTGGGCTGCCTGGTTTGGGTGTAATGAAAGGACTGAATATCTACATCTTGTTTGAGGGGGGAAAAAGCCCCATCATTCTTGTCATTGACCAAATGTGTTGACTTTGAGCATGGAATTCTTATTAAGGGATTATTCACATAAGATAAACAAAATGCTCTGACTTGCCTACTGGAGAAAAATTGAAAAAGCAAACAGCTTTCATTGAATGGGATAGAACATACACTTCACAAGTAAAAATGGTAGTAGATCCACAGTAAAATTAAGATATGGCTGTGGGAAGGTGAATTTTTTTTTAAAAAAAGTGAAACAAACCAAGAAACCTCAAAAGACTATGGAAAAAATAAATCTAAAAGGAAATATGAAGGGAAAAGCAGTGCTTTCCTGCTAATTTTCCCCCTTCTTTCTGTGTTTAATTTAGTAAAGCAGTCATAAACCTTGCTAAACAGTCAAAAAATTAAATGTTGCTGTATAATTTATGGTGGTTACAGGATACATGAGAGTGCACTTTAATTAGCAAATTGCATGTTTATTTTATTTGCTTAGCATATAATTTAGATTGGATAAATGCGCTTTGACTGGCTATGGCACCTTGGTATCCTCATTTGGTATAATTTTTAATCACATTGTTTTGGAGTTTTATTGCAACATTATACAGTTGATATAACAGTGCACAATTAAGTATGCTCAGTTCACACCTTGCTCTTGAGGAAATTACTTTTTATCTGTATTTGGATGGAGCACTTTGTATGGCAAGTGAGAACCTGGGAGTAATAAAGAATGCACACTGTGGGCGCTAGAGCTGCAATCTGAATAGTAAATAATAAGAGTAATGATGGTGCCCTGTTAGTGAAATGTGTTTGGGAGGAAGATAAACTAAAACACAAACAAACCCTGGAAATAAGCAACTGGAAATTATTATTGTATTTAATAGTACATTAGCTGTATCATAACCATGTCTTGATGTTCCAGCTAAACTGAGGGAGGATGAGGATTGTGTAGGTGATGTACATAGCCAGAGCGAGGGGAGATTTACATCAGGAGAAGAGGCAGTTGTAGAGAGGGGTAAATAGGTGATACAGGATATGGGGGATTATCAGACAAAACTGCCATCTCAGTCCTGGGTCCTGCTCCTGCTACACCGCGACCCACATCAGGATGCAGAGCTGCTTGTGGAGTGGTAGGAGTGTGAGGAGTTACCAAGATGAGACACACACAGGCACGGTGTGTGTTCCTGTGGTTCTGAGACTTGAAAATATCTGCACTTTTTGGTTCGCTTACTATTGTCTATTTGATCGTGCTCAGCGAGAATCAGTCTGGGGTCTTTTCATGGGGTTGGGACTCTGGTAGGCTTTGGATCTGGAGCTCTGTTTTCCCTGATGTTCACTTGGCTGTTTTATGTGGTGATAGGGATAAAAGAAAGGTGTGTCCGTGCTTTGGGGAAATTCAGATTCACCTTGCCAACTGCATTTAAATCCCCACTTTAGGTAGAAGGTCAGCAGTATGTTGAGATATTGTGTAGATGTTAGTGGAGGATGTAGTAGGGCTGCAACTTGGAGGTTCCGGAAAGAAAAACATAAACACTTTTTTTCTTTATTTTTTTAACAGAAGAGTATTCCCTGAACATATAGACATTAATAGACAATATTGGTTTTGCAGCTAAAATATGGAAGAAATACAGAGCACTTAATTGAGATTTAGAATATATCTCAGGAGTGGCATTTTATATAGTGGTTTGACTTAAAAATTTTGGCAGAAAAGCTGTCATTTTCTCTTACATTCTATAGACTTTTTCCACAAGGCCTGCCTGAGTATTATGTGTATGCCAATCTGAGATCCCAAGCTGACTCTGTGTTGGGAAGATTGATGCTGGGCCAGATGATGCTTTCGGTCACAGGGGTATAAATCTGGGGTAACTCCATTGTCTGGCTTCCACCGAGAGGAAGATCTGGCCCCTTTCCCTCTCTGCTCTGCCTCTGAGTCATTGGCCCCGTAATGTGCCCGTGATTGACACTGATCGCTGTGACAGGACCTTGTTGGTGGTACGTACTGCTGGAACACCGGCATCCCGTACTTGGTTACAGTGTGTTTTGATAACGTTATCTGTAAAGTATGTTCCGTGTGCTGATTATGGTTATTAAAACATACAGAGATCAACAGATACAGCTGCTTAGTCACAGCTGATGTGAGGAATCTGATTTAATGTAACTTTGACAATTTGAAACTATATCCTCTAGAAAAACACAGGCGATTAATCCCTGCTGCATGCGAGTTAGTTGACTTTGTTTAAAATAGGATTATATCAGGGTGATAGGGAGAGACTAGAATTAAAGCACCTTTTTGAAGATTGTTGAAATATAGGAGAAGAAAAAGCAAAGAGGACAGTTTTTCTGTTTTGGTAGTGTGTGTTTTTCTTTTTTTCTTTTTAATTTTTTTTTAACTGATGTACTGGAGTGTTTAAATAATATTTATGGGACCTATCATTCAGATGTCATAGTGCTGTAAGAAAATATCTGTGGTATTTAGAGCCAGCGATGCAGTCCTTTTAAATATCTGTATTGCTCTATAGAGACAGGCAGTGCTTCCCAGCATTCCTTATGGAACACAGGGAGAATGGCATGGACCTCTTGAATAATTAATATGGTTTTCAGAGCAGTAGTCATGGAAACCCAGGCAGTGTCACATATATGGATTTTAGGAATTAGGCACGTTTTGAATTGCACATTTAGCCAAAAAAGAGAATGCTGTAAGTCTTAAAGATCAGAAGCATTTTCTCAGTGACTCTCTTGTTTACAATGCAAATACACATATAATATATTTTTTTGGATTTAAATGATATTTGGATGCTCAAAAATGTATATGGGAGCTGTCTAAAGGGCTGTTAAAGGCACTAACTACCCGAAGTCATATTTTAGATGTCTTACTCTCTTTTTTTTTCCACTTCATCCCAGACCCCTGAAGATATTAGGATGTAGGTTTTAAAGTGTATATCCAATTGCTATTCACTTAAAGGACCACAGCTTTACTACTAAGTTGCTAGGCCCTTTCTATTAGTTCAGTTGTGTGGCTTTTTTATCTGTCTCAAAAAATGTCTCTTCAGGATCAATATCGTCATTACCTTGGGTGTGTATGTGGAAGAAGTCAACCAGGCAGCAGTGAAAAGCTATCATCCAGTCCTCAGTAATATTGTACGTGTAAAGAATAAAAATACATGGAAGTTATTTATAGACCATAAACCCTCTGGTTTCATAAACCATTTTATACTATTATTTGTCTGCAGAGTCTCTCCTGAGTTCACAGCATACTCAAAAGCCTCTGTTCTTTATTTCTGGCTGTTTGAATTGGGAAATTAATTAGGAATACACTTAACAATTTATGAACATGAAAAAGCCATTTGGCCCAGTAAGCTTGCTTTCCTTTACCTTTTTTTCATCCTCATTTTATTTTGTTGCTCTCTTTCAATCTACTCTCTACTAATAAAAATATCAATCTGTTTCATAAACTCATTGAGATTTTGTGGCAATAATATTACTTGGCAGTGTAATATGGCATATTCATTACTCTCTAAGCAAAAGGATTTTTCTTAACATTTTTTGATCCAGATATCTTAATTAGATGCACACTTGCAGCTTTCATTGAAGTCAATGAGAGTTTTATAGCTGTCACTGGTAGCAGATACTGGCTCTTTATTTCCAAATGTGAAATGAAGCCCACAGTTTTGTGTTGTTTTTTATTTAAGCTGGTAATGAACAGGTTCCCCCCCTCCAACTCTGACATCTCTGTGCTATATTTAAAACATTCCTAAAATGAAATGAAATATTTCTGCTCAGGCATTTCAAAGTTATCTCTTTCCTAGCAAGAATAAATTTGATCACGTTGGCCTGTCTTGACAACAAATCTTTTAAGTATCCAAGGTGGTTCAAGGTTTTTAATGCTGCACCCTCTCTACAGTAAAACTGACTTACCTGCATGATGCTTAAAACTATGGACAGAATTCCAGTTGTGAAGTAGTTATTAGAGAAATCATCTCACTTTCTATGATTTGTATTGCAGTATTTTGTTGATGCATCTCTGTGTCCTTGTTACTTTTTCTTTTACTGCAGCCATACACAGAACAAATGGCTTCAGAGATTTTTCTACACTAAGCTCTAAATACCTTCCCAGTTGCTCTGAGCACTGTGGCTGTTCCTTTTCATGTGTATTCCCTCTTTTCTAGCTTACTATGCTACAACACTCCAAGCTAAGTTTGTCCATCTTTAGACCTCTAAAAATATGTACTTTAGGGATGGAAATAGTCATAAAATCAAGGGGACCAACTGAGAAAGCTGTGTAAATATTCACTGTCTGTTAGAACAGTCTCATAATTACCCAAACACTTTCAGACTCAACCCCAGAAATTCCATGCAGTTGATAATCTTCTTAACCGTAGTGGTTTTCTGGGAAGAGTCGCGGGGAGTTAATTAAAATGCTGAGTGTCCTTCAGACTTCTAGAGTGATTAGAGAAGTTAAAAGGGAGCAAGAATGTGGTCCAGGACTGTAACTGCATGCAAGATGATTTACTGATGAGTCAAACTGACATTCCCACAAAAGCATCTTGGGTCGCGTAGGAATTATAACCAACTGAAGAGCTTGTCTTCTGGGCATGTTTGGCTCTCCTCTTTTTCTACTGCCTTTCAGGTAGGACTCCAGTATGTTAGTGTTACATACATTCCTTCTTCCATTGTGAACTGATACATTTATTGTACCAGTGCTATACTAAACTCATTCCCACTCAGGGTGGTTACACTTCCCTAATCATGGAAGTTATCTTAATGAAGACTTTTGCAGAAAAATTGAGTTCTCTCCCAGTTTTAATGTAGAACGTTATTTAGCAGTTATTTTGTTTCCTTCTCACAGAACTATACATATATTTTTATATACAGAGATACAAACCCTTAATATTATAGTCTCAAACACTTGATGCTGCTGTCATATCTGCAAGTAATCTGCAGTACCATGATTGCTGTGACCTTTCAGACCACTGAATGTAAATCAGATTCTTACCCTCTGATGGTCTCTGTGGCAAACTAAAATTACTCGCAGATTGTGTTCCAGCAGTGCCTATCAAGTCAGATGACAATGCAAGAAGCGTGTCATCGTTCTGGTTGCACTGGCGTATTTCCAATGCGACACCAACTGCAGTGTTTTACAGTGCGATCTGTGGTTTGTCGAGGGAGGAGTGTGTGCCCCTCTGCTGGCTGTCACAGGCTCGCTCATAACCATTGTGTTCTCCCTGACTTCTACCCCCTGTTGATGGAAATCCCTATTCATGCGCTTAAGCCATCAAATCTTTGAAAACATTATTGGCTTTGTGGATTTGGGCTTTTTAGATTGACAACAACATCATGCCAGGTAATCAGTGGAAGATACCATATTCTGCCAAATTTGCATCTCTCCAGGAACGTTGTGAAGTCCAGGCAGGTGTTTTAGCACTTGGAAATTTTAAGTAGGGTCCAGTGCCAGCCCCTGGGAAGAAAGCAGTGCAAAAAGAAGCAAGTGTGGGGTAGTGCTGGAAATTTTCCTAGTGGGCTATTAAAATCATCATCTCCTGGCATGATTCGTGGAAGGATGTGTGAAAGTTAGGTTCTCTCCTGCAGAAAGCTAAGTGACCACGATCATAAGTTTCATTCATTGCTAAAGAAAAGCTATGATTAGGCTGAGGGAACGAGAGGATCAATAAATATGATTTCCACAGAAATTGGTAGGTGGATGAATGAAAGGCACTATTTTTTTAGTTCACCTATTGGTGCTTTGCATGTGAGTGTAACAGCAGCAGTCTTATATCTCACCTTTGTTAGACCTTTCAGCTTTATAATTTGTCAGATTTTACCAAAAGGTCAAAGAAGGATGAACGTATTTGTGTAAGCCGATCTAGGTTTCGACCTCTAGAGTCTTGGTTCTCAGAGTACTCACAGAGCACGTGGGCTTGAATTCTTACAGTGGTGTTTGTGGCATTGGGCTTTCTTTGGAATCCTTATCTCAGATGTGCACTGGAGAAAATCATTTGGGAGATTGATAGTCCATTCCTTTTCTCTTTCTCTGAAATTCTACATTTAAGTGTCTGCAGGAACATCAAAACTCAACTGACTTATTTTGGCTTAACAGAAGAAAAAAATGTGTTCGTTTGGATATCTTGGTCTTCATAGTCTGTTTTCATCATCTGTCCAGGATTGTGTAAAAGGGATGGGTGTGAAGCCAGATTAAAGAGTCTGAAAGCATAGTTGATCTATCTTTTAATATGTTGTCAGTAGAAGAGACTTGTCTGAATGCTGCAGTGGACTTTAGATCTTGGTTCCTTCAGCTCACAGTGGAGATCAGGTGAACCACTGTACCTCATAGAGCAAAAGAAACTGAAACCATGGATCTTTGCCACAAATCTACATGGCACGTGGCCAGTGAAGAGCTGAAATAGGTTGGTATTAGCGGCAGGGAAGTCTGAGAATGCTCTAATCATACCTATCCCAGCAGGGCTCTTGATGTAATGACAGGACAATTGTCTTGACAGACTTGGAGAACTTTCTTCTTTAAACACATAGAAAATGGAGTGGGGCTGGAAAGGGGAGGAGGGAGAGGGGAAGACAGAAAAAGCTTTAACTCTGCTGATGTGGCTTCTTTAATTTGCTGTCAGTGATGCCACCGATGTTAATTCTGGCAGGGTTAATTATGAGAAATTAAAAAGCTGCTCAGAACAGACTGTACCCTTCGTACTCCAATAAAGAGGCAGCTCTGGCGTGAGAAAATTTCTTCATTAATATACATCCCCAAAGGGCTACTGCATGCAGCTTTCTGAATATGAATCATAAACTCCCAGGGATCCTGCAGGAAGCAGGGGAGATAGGATTCAGAGGAGATTGACTGTGTTACTTTTACTGCTTCAGGAGAATGACGCTTGGGCTGGCAGGAAATCACCATGCCGGTGACATTTGGAAAGAAGAATTTATTAATTTGCATGTTGGCATGTTACAAGCTTTGAAATGTGGTTTTAAATACATTCTGTACAGACACTGCTGTATCGATGTTCGGTTGGTCAGGCTGTAATACGTGCAGCTGTTAACATGGAGCTTAGCGTAAGCATTGTAATTGTTTACCATTTAGTATTTTGCAAAAGTGGCTTTAGGGCATGCGTTTATTACTCAGGAAAATTTCACTGGCTTGTCACAAACTAGGCACTATATACCCTTAACCTAATACATTATACTAAATGCCAATGTGTTTATACCAGATACATAGTAGAAAGTAAACTGAGAAGAATACCACATACAAATTCTGCAGCTCTAAAATACAAGCTGAGGAAAGAATGTGTCCCAAAACAATAACCTATAATTTATATTAGTATAACTTGGCAAAGCCACATTACCAAGCAAATTTAAGTGCAAATGGAGCTAGATAAACATGAAATACCCCAGTGGTATTAACTTTAATCAGAAATAAAGCCCTATTGTTAAAAAATTGTGCACTTAAACCATTTGCAGTGTAACACACTGATGCTGACAGGGTGTTCCAAAGTGCTTGTGCAATTTTTGTCTCTTCCTAGGAAAGGTATTATGATGTACGAGTCATTACAACAAAGAAAGCAGTTAAATAAAGTTAACCTGAAGCACAGAGGTCTAAAAGGAGGCCAGAGAATTAATTTTCATAAGAAAACAGGTATTTTTTTTGCTCCTCTAAAATACAGTGAAGCACCAATATACAGTGTGTAACCTTTCAGTGAAGAATCTCAACAGTTTTCAGAAACATTAATTAATTAACCCTAATATAATAGCAGCTATAGTCCATGAGTGTTATTTTGAAACTTGTTGTAAATGGTCATTCAGAGGACTGATAAAAATCAATTGAGATGGATCTCTAAGAAAAATGAAACATTATTTATAGCAATTGAGAGTACTTGGGGACAGCCTCTTAGGAGAAGTTGTTATTTAAGCAGATTGCTTTTTCAGGAGGGTTACATTGTATTACTGTGCAATTAGCAGTGTAACTTTTGGCAGGAACAGTCTGGAATACAATGTTAGGATTTGCAGTAAACCTCTAGGCATCTGCAGTCCCAGTGTGCTGCAATCTCTATTTTGCCAGCTCTTTGCATAGCAAGTGAACCCTGCTTATCAATATTCTATTTTGCTAATGGCTTTGTTAACACGGAGCGAGAGGTACAGGTAGACTAAGTGGCACACACAAGGCAACATGACACAGTGCTGCTGTGACTGAGGAACAAGGTCTGAAAACCCGGTGGCCATTTTCTTTGTTCTAACACTAGAATCCCACTTTTTACCTATATAACTAAACATCTGCTATCAAAACTAAGGGAAAGATTAGGTATGTGCTATAAAAATGGCATTTCCTTTGCCGCTGAAAAATGACTTTAACATTTCCAGGAATAAAGACCTCCTTTGTTTTCTCGGATTCTAATCCCTGTCTCCAATTTCACCTTAGAAGTGTGTGTCCCTCCCAAACCCTGAATCCCTGCTGTCACCAGCTGTGCATTTCTTGGCAGAAACCCACTTATCAATGTTAAGGATGAACTTTGAGGCTCATTGAATCATTCATTGTAATCCTCACATAACAAACATAACATTTCAGCAAGATTTCTAATTACCTTTTGACTGTTTTTTTCCTAATGCCCTGTTGCTGTTGGAATGGCTCTCATGGCATACACAGAAATAACATTAGACTGTAAATCTATCGACTGAAGCAGTGGTAGGAAGAAAAAAAATGTAGAAGAGGAGAAGGTCATTTTTATAATTAGTGTAATATATCAACATGCTAGGAAGCTGCAATGGAAGAAGTTGTTAGAAATGGCAATTTGACTGAAATGAAAGTTCATCTGCGAACCTCTTCTTCTCCTCTTCCTTTCTGTTACCTTACTCTGCAAAGCAACCCTTCTGACGGCTCCTGGTGTCCTGTTCTCATCATCTGAACCTGCAACCCAATACATGGGCAGGGTCAGCTGCTGGTACCCTCCTGCAGGACGACTGCTTTAAAATATTCACATGGTAGAGGTGGGTGCTGTTCTCAAAGGAGCCCAAACTGCTGCTTCCAAAACCCTGAGGGGAGTTAAGCAGCAAACCAGTGCAGGACTGGGTTATGCAGTCATCTTTACTTCCCATTCAGGTCTGCATGGATCAGTTAGCTTTGTTTGTGCCCAGACCTTGTGAATTGCTGGCCAGTGGACACCCAGTAGTTCCCAGCATGAAAGGGAGGAATAAGCAGCATGTGAGAGTCTGAGATCCATGGTGAGCATGGTCAAGATCTAGTCAGATGAGATAAGCCTTATGTACTGATACACTTATCACTTGGGAATCGATATACAGGCTTCTGTGAATGGGAATGGCTGCCCTAAAACCCTTTCAAAATCTTTTGATTTCCAACAGTCTTTCCCAGACATCAGCATGTTATTTAGGCAAAGATCATGAAAACTGCTCTGTTTTCAACTGGATTTTTCATCTCAAATGCAGCTCACTCGCAACTTGTTACTGTCTAAAGAGAATGCTAACACTGCCACATTTCCTCATTAGCTTTGCATAAGACAGACTCCTGTGTCACAGCTGATGGAGCCTTTATGAGCCTTTTAGCCAAATGACTGATGTTTCCCTCGTTGTGTCAGATCTGAGGGCACTGCTGGCATCTTTCTTTATTCGCTGTCTAACACCATCAATCGAGCAGCTGCCATGCACCCATGATCAGGCTGATTATTAAAATGTGCTCAGGAGGCTGCCGACACCAATTTTCTTTCATCTGAAGAGGCCAATATACACTGGCTCAAGCCGACAGTTATGTACGTGGAATATTTAGTGCAGGAACCAGCAGGTAAGACGGAGGCTGATTCCTTACAATCTGGATCCAGTCCATTGGGATTATCATTAAGATGTTATAGAAACAATGGTGGTGTTTGTTTTGGTTTGTTTTGTTAGTGGTGGTGGTATTTTTTTCCCCCCTCTTCTTTTTTAAATAGGTAATTTGTTCTTTTTGTTGGGGAGCACTTTTCTAAAGCATAGCTCTTCCTCTTATACCTAGATATCCCTGTTGATGAGGGGTCACAGCCATTGAAAACCTCATTAAACTGGAGTCCTAAAAATTGGCTCTTCTTGTGGGGTTGCTCACCCCTGAGGTTTATACTACTAGATTTGCCCTGTTGTCTCTTGGTTCATTGATATGTCAGTCTCTTTCAAAGGGACACAACCCTTGCCTTATTTCTGATGCTAGAAGTAAACAAAGCCTTATGCAAACAGTGTAGTTCAGAGCCGTGGGCTGACCCAGTATGGCAGAGATTGATCAGGAGCCCAAGCTCACCTGGAGTTTCCAACAGCAAACAAAATAACCTGGCTGCATGTTCAGGTGTGCAGCTGGAAAGTCTCCTGTTAACCTACTTCTGCTTTGGGGTGTCTGATCTCAAATGTCTTCATCTCCAACTATTGAGTTCAAATCTTTATTTCTAATGCACTTCTCGTTTTGATATTTAAGGATGACCTGTGGAGGTTTGTGTTTGTTTATATACATATATATATATATATATATATATATATATATATGTATATTTAAACCCCAGGGTCATATGTGTTTTTATAGGACAATTTTAAGTTTGATGGTTATCAGGTGTAGTTTTTGTCTTAGTGCAGCAATGTGGTTGAGTGTGGCTAAAAGGTATAGCCAAATATGCATGTTATATAAAAGTTTTATACATAGACTCATGTACCTATTGCGAGTAGAGTTTAGGACAAGAAAGAAGTGGGGGAAAACACCTCTTCAGATGTCTGGACAAACCAGGCTGCAGAGCAAGGCTGTCATTGACTTTCAGTAAGTTCTTCTTGGAAAAAAGGGAGCAGAAGTATTTTTTATGCTCAAATGTGATGGATCCTCTTGTCCTGCCCTTGGGCTGCTCAGTGTTAACCTGCCCAGGCCTCTCTTCCTCTGTGTTGGCTCTTAAATAGACCAGTATGTTTCAGAAATAGTTTCTGCCTTCATGAGACTGTTCATTCTTTCCAGTTGCTGCAGTGTTTAAACCCAAACCATGAGGTGGTTGGAGAGGAATTATAAGAGCCATGCTGCTCTCTGTTTGAGTAATGTTGTACTGTCTACTCTGGTCCTGCAGGAAGTGCAAATCTGAGCTGTGTCACACTATTTGAATATACGCATTTTTCCACAATTCAGTTTTTATTAAAAACAAAACAAAAAAGGTATTAAGCTGCCTGTATTCCTTGAGGATGTGGATCCTTCATAGACCTCGTGATAATCAAGACCACCCTTAAACTCTTAGTACTGCTAATTAGCTACATAGCACTGCTGAGCATTTAACACTTTTGTCTGTCTCAAGTTCAGACCGAAGAGGTTATTTCTCTTGAAAAAGCCTCTCCTTAGGGAGAGACTAGAAAGGACTAGATAAGAGTGACTGAATTATCAAGATGCTGAGAGTGAAGCACCAGTTACTTTGAAACTTGTTTTGCCGTTGATGTACCAGTAGGAGGGTTTGCTGCAAGAGTTGGTGTAGGCACTTGTCATAAGACAACTGCAGAAAGAATGATCTCAAATCTCCAAACATCTATGTATCTGTGTTGCCTTCCCAACAGTAGTTTTGTATGACTGAGGGTGCATGTTTGTGTGCTGGAAATTCAAAAACACTGGGCCAGTGCAGTTTTTAAACTCTTATTCTGTTAATGCTACAGAATCAACACGAATTTTTATAGCATGGTATTCTGTGGCATTAAGTGAATACGTTTTTCATGGCCCACCTGCTAGTGTAACTAATTAACAGTCATTCTCATTAATTACATTGATCAGGATCATAAAATAATTTCAAATTGTGGAACATGATCAACAGGAGTAAAATGATTTCACTTTAATCCCTTAATGATTTTTTTCATGATTAATCAAACAAAATATATGTAGTTATTTGATGCATTTTTTTTCTTCTTGGAACTGCAACTCAGGGCAATTACAGTAGACATAAAGTTGGTGCAAAGAGAACTACATTTCATCTGGTAGCTAATTAAGCAATAAGGCACAACAGGATAGGGGATGTGTGAGTGTTGTGAGAAAACCACCCCCCTGAGGGTTTAAAAAAATAAAAGTACACATGAGGACCTCTGCTCCCCCAGGAATCTGATTATCTTCATATAACTGTGTACTTTGCAATTGTTTTCTTACTAGGAGGAAGTTCTGTAAGATTTTATATGAAACCAAATTAGGGTGTGTATGGGAGATTGGAGCAATGGTGACCTGCAGTCTCAGTGTCCAACTGGAGGGCACACCGAATCAGATGTCATTTACAACTCGTACATACCCATTCACGAGCTTTTGTCAATAAAACCGGTATCTGCTGCCACTTCTTTGGATATTGTATAGATCTGTCTTTGACAGTTTGTAGCTCTTTTTTGATGTGAAAACAAATATGGCCTTTGTCCACATTAGCTTCAGACAGCTGGTAAACCCTGAACTCAGGCTATTGAACTGGGTGTTAAATATTGGTGGTTAAACTGCAAAGAAGCTTCAGTGTATGTACATGCACAAAATAACATACGAATCTGAAAAATACTTACAATGATGCTTGTTGTAATTCATTGTACTGTTATTACTCTTCATTATCCCATCTTACTGAGACATTGATAGTGTTTTGCATGCTCACAGAGCTAGAGTGGTTTATAGCCATACTGAGATAGCACCATGTTTCTGTACATGGTAGTTCATAGACATTGAACATATATATATTAAAAGAAAAAGGATGGCACCATCCCTGATAGTTATGTACACATGAGCAGATGCTCCAGCTGCCCTCTGCCAGCAGTATTAGTTAGTTTTCAACATTATGCTGTTCAAATACAACTTACTGGTCTCAAATCCTACTGACTTCCCGATAAAGACTCAATTAGATTTTTTTTTTTTTTTAATCTCATCATGACTTACAGATGTGAACTTAGAGCCGTTTGGATTCTTCCTACTTTGGCACTTTAAATAAGTCAGTTGACTGAGTGGTGCTGCCGGGGGCGGGGGTTGCCCTTGTCTTGCTGTGTGTGCCAAGGAGAAAAGGGGTGCGTGATGGATGACGTCATTACTGGACCCGAATGACCAGGCAAATTCAGTGATTTGTTCCTGTGAAAACTTTACCAGGCAAATGTTTTGTACTTAAGACTTGGAGATTTTTCCTGATTTGACAGCTTGTGGCTGGGCTTACTGTGGCTTACCCAGCAACAGAAATACAATAGCACAGTCTGTCATGATAATGCTTTCTGTGTGGTCATAAAGATCCACAGTATTTAACCTAGTTTTGCATGAAATAACTAGATTTAGATCAATCACAGTCATTTTGTGGAAGAGAGAGAGAATATTAACTTGGTCGTGAAATGTGATTAATTCCAATTTGCTGTTTTCAAAGATAAGCGATGCTCACAATCGTGTTAATTAAAAAATTTAGAGTTTTCCATTTTACTTCATGCACTATTTTTAATGAAATAAGTTTGTCTTTGTGCTTCTTATTATGACTGATGCCCAGCTCAACATGCCACAGGCTTCCTGAAGGAATAGTGTGTACTTGTTGTGACCCTATGAAATGAAGATAAATGGTCTCATGCAAGATACATTACGGGCTTTATGACATGCATAAATATACAGTAGATTGTATCCTTTCCATAAAAATGTTCTTAAATTTCTAATATTGTGTTTTAATGCAGTTTTGTTAACAGGATGACAAATAGGAAAAATATGGAGATATTAAAATAGGATCCTAGATTTGTGTGCTGTTCATTCAACTGTCAGCAATTGCTGCTTCTCAAAGAGCAGTCTGACTTTGACCTTGCTAAATATTCATTTAATGTCTCTACCATTGCTTGATTAAGTCAGGCGACTTTCTGTATGTAGCTGTACTTGGCATGAGTCTGACTGCCATGTGGAAACACTTTTTTGATCAAGGTTAGGAATGAGCAAGACCTTGTTAAAAACCAAACAAGCACAGGAATTTGGAGATTTGCGTGATCGAGAAACACTGGTTTCTTATGAGAACTACTGGGTTTACATCTTATCTTTAGTGCACAGCAGTTGTCAGGCCTGCATTATATATTAAGAGGAGGAAATGTCAGTTATTAACATATTGTAAGTGGCTTAGCTAGGAATACAAAATGACCTGTAAACTAAAAACCACAAAAACAG
This sequence comes from Nesoenas mayeri, assembly GCF_963082525.1. Classification (NCBI taxonomy): domain Eukaryota; kingdom Metazoa; phylum Chordata; class Aves; order Columbiformes; family Columbidae; genus Nesoenas; species Nesoenas mayeri. Next base: position 16,221,610 of record NC_137550.1, on the reverse strand, counting down.
GGAGGGAAAGGAAAACATAGATTTACTTCATAATTGGCTTTAGTATTTTTATTGGAACTCTTTGACATTTGGTTTTTACATCCTGCTTATGCTGCTAGACTCAGCTACTAATAAAACCAATGATGACAAAACCAATAATGGTCCTTAAAAAAAGTTTTACTGTGCTGTGAGTGTACATAGGGTGTGTGTGTAGGGTGTTTTCTGTCTGCACCCACACTGCAAAGTCATTACGTCTAAAACCTGGTTTATAAACCACTGTTGTTAACAAGCCACACTGTGCTAAAGCATAAGTCACCCATTAATTGACAGGTTGTGGGACAGATTCTGAATGGGCAGAATGTTGTGCATCAAGCACTCCACAGTAGTCAGTTGAGTCATGTTACACAAGCTTAGTGTCTGATCCTGTATCTTATTTGGAAAAGAAATCCTAAAGCAAACTGTGTGTTTTTAAAATGGGGTTGTCTAATTATTGTTGTTATTGAAGAAGGCAACCGGGTGTAGGAATGTTTATACCTGTAAATATCCAGGTGTTTTGCTCTTTTGAAGTAAGCAGCAGTCAGAGTTGATAAATGTCTTGGCTGGAATTTAGCAACACAATGAACCTCTGTATAGATGTCCCACATGGTATCAATGGAAGCTCCATTTAAGACCTAATCGTTGGCCCATACAAGCAGAGGAAAGCTTGGCTAGACAGATGGAAAGAGCTGTTTTAAGAAGGGATCAGAAAAGGCATTGCTACTTGGCTGGCCTAAATCCACTAATCTGATGTTATTATTAGCGATAAGGAGCAGCGACCAGGATAAAATCTCATTCTCTGCAAATGTCATTTAAATAGGACTCTGGTATTTTCCAGTCAAGTAGACAGGCTTTAGTCAAATAGTGAGCACTTTATTTGTAAATGCAGGAGGAAAAGAAAAGCTTTAGTTCAGCAAGTTCTTAAGATGTCAGCTTACCAGTATTGATTAATCGTTCAGCAGTGGCAGCTGCTTCTTTATTAAAAGCGTAGCTCTCCATACAAAAGATATCAGATGTAGGAAATGTTTGTTGACAATTTACCTTTTCTCACAATGTGGCAAGAGCTCAGTCTGTTACACATTCCCCTGCTTTCTGGCCCTGCAACTCAGATAATACCCGTGAAGGAATGTATTAGTCCATCTGCACAAGGTAGATTGTGGCAGCTGGATTCCGCTGGAAACGTCGATCTGTTTGAAACAGACCTGCGGCACCGACTCCCAGCAGGGGAATTAATTCATGGAGAGCCAGCACAGCTTAGGAAAAACCTTTGATTTGGCTGTATATGGATGTCATTGGAGTATATACAAAAATACGGCTCGATTAAGCTAGAGTGAAGAATGAGAGGAATGCCTGAATTTCGCACCATGAGGGATATGACATAAGGTGCATCGTTGTCCGTTTTTATTTCGAATGTTTGAAAACCTTTGATTCCACCCACTACTGAATCAAACGGTTGGTCTAGTAATTTGTCACACTACACAGGCACATGCAGGTGTGTTTGGACATAGGGACTTAGGTAGCTGTGCACAGAAAGGTGTTCCAGGATGAGTATTTTCTTCTCTCTCTTCGAATATGTTTCTTCGTAGACTTAGGACATGGCTGCTTTTGCTGAATTTTGAATGTCTGATTGTGTGGACTTCCTCTAGGGGAAAAGGTAGACAATTAGTTGCATTTCAGTCTGAAATGGTTGACCTTTGGAGTCCTCTCCTTTGTTTAGTACAGGGGAAGCCTATGTGTTTAGTGTGGGCTGCTGTCACCTCATTTCTTGAGTGTACTTCTTGAACTACTGAAGTTGAATCCCACTATTAACTGATTGTGTAACAGTGGAAGCTAATATTGCATAGGGTACTAGGAGCACAAACCAGGCTTATTCTTTTGCTTATATCTTCTTTTCTTGCCAAATGCATAGCTGAAGACAGAGTTGCTTTTCTGAGGGATTAGAAGGGATCTTAAGTCACATCAGCATACATAATGTCTCTTCTTTATAATGTAAGTACAGTTAATAACCAAATATTATTCTGGAAATTTGAATAGTTTCTGTGCTGTACACCACCCTTGGCTGAATCTTCTGACACCCGTTTCTTCTTTTGGCTTCCTCTTTCCATCTGAGCTCTCCTGCCGTGTTCTTCAGAAGTAAAGCAATTTGATACCCTCTGAATTTGTGCTCAACTTTCATGGAGGCAGGGGAATTAATGTGGATTAAAACCCACAAAGTCTTGTTTTACTTTCAGCTATAGAAAGGAAAAAAAAAAAGATACTTTTAAAGCCTCGTACTTAGTGAATGCCAAGCACTCCTTGGGTTAGTACACAGGGTTTTTTTGTATGTCAAAGACATTTCATGCTAGTGCATGCTTGATGAGAACATGTCCAGCAGAGCTGGTCATATTAAGTGGAGTTGAAACTATTTGGTATCTGAGCTGTAGCTGAATAAACCAATTAAGGACTTATCCAAATCTTCACTGTCATGTCCAAGTCCTTGGGATACAGTAAATTCTTTGATACCTTGTCCTTTTCATTTATGTGATTTTTTTTGGTTTATACAGCAGGCCAGCTTCTAGTAGATACTAGATGGATGAGCTTTCTCCTTGAAATCCCAATTTGTAGTTTCTTAAAGCTTCTGTTCAGATGAAAACCCAAATTAATTTTTGAGCTATTTAAGGTGTTTACCTGTGACTAATTGTCCGAAACAGTTTTTCAGTAGATGGCAAAATATTTGTTATTAGTCCCTGATCCAATAACTGCAAATTTCCGTACAGATTCTGTGATAGTAGCTATACTTTCAAGGTTTCAAAAAATGAAGTGTTTTTTCTGTGGCACTCCCAAATACCACGTGTTATTTCACCTTTGGTAACTGTTCATGGCATCAGAAATTGAAGTTTGAAGAACCTTCTTTTCCTTTTAATTAAGAGTGTTTAAACTATACATTGTAAGGGCTGTGTTTTATTGGCTTGGGCACAATTTGATGAATACTTTCTGCCAGCAATGATGCTTTCTAGTAGGAGGCACTTCACGGTGTCCAGTAGGAAATGACTGTGGGTTCAGACCGATGTGAAAACACAGAGGGATCCTTTGCAACCGGTGCTGATGGATTTTTAAGACACAAGTGTGTATTATTTTCTAAAACGCATCTAGAACATAAGATGGTTTCAGCGTTAGCTCTTAGGGACTACAGGAATGCAAATTGAGAGCGCTTTATTTATAAAATAAAAATAGGTGCTGGTCTGAAGCTGTATGCTAGAGTAGAAATGAATTTTAAATTACATGTGCCTGAGGCTTTATTTTACTTGCCGTGGGCAAGGCAGTTCCTCCAGCCATGGCACTGTATGCAGAACTGTGCTGCTAACAAAACACTGCTTTGGGAATAACTGAACCTATACATTTTGTAAAGCTTTTCCTTCTGCTGAAAAAAATATTACCAGATGATTTTTTTTATTTCCATTCTTCCTGCATTTTTACTCTGTCATGCTCAAGTTAATGCAGAGTTAAACACAAGGCTGAACTTCCACTCCGGCTGAAAGCGGTGCTCTGCTAATGCCATCTATGAATCTGAAGCCACGAGCCAGATTAATGGAAATGAGATGTTCCACTTTTCCACCAGCCCTAAAAGTGATTCTCTGCCTGGCGGGGTGAGTGCAGAGGAGACTTGTTTTCTGCTAGTGCGATTATAAAATCCAACCAGACCAGCAGCACTTGAAAATATCAGTTTCCAGAATCAAAATATCAGCCCAATGTTGCACCTATTTTGTATTTTTCTTGGATATCTTTGGTGATGCTTGTGTTTTTGAGAGAAGGATTAAAAATAAGTTTTCGTATTCTTATTACATAGTTTTAAATCACTAGTCGTATGTGGAATCATGTAAGCAGGAAAAAAATACAGTTATTTCAGAATTGTTTTGCTTACATGCTTTTCAGAGCCTGCTGAGCAGTGTCCCTGCTTAACTGGAAAGATGCTGCAGCTGCCCAGTACAGCTGTTGGCTTGAGTGGGATTGCTTCTGTGAGTAAGGACAAGTTCAGGCCTTTTTTGTTATTTGTGGCTCTGTTTCCTAAGAATATCAAATGTCTTTCAACAATGGTAATGTCAAATGATGAAACTAACACTGGAGAGTTTAGTATTTACAAAAACTCAGTTAAAAAAAGGGGCTTTAGAGAGCTGATTCATCAGTCTTGAAAGCAAGTATAAACCACCCCCCCCCCCCATCCATGAATGTATGTTGAGCAGAAATAAAACAATATAGATTTTGCCTCTCTTTTTCTACTTGTGCCTTTAGGGGGCTGTAGCAGAAATGGAATACCTAATGGATTGACAGGAGATGTATATTCCATTTGTGAGTAGGGCTCTGAATCCTCTTGGCTTCACTGTTTCTGAATCATCATGTCTTTACTCAGTGGAGAGATAAATATGGCATTCACTTCAACCCATATAGCCCGTTATTCATTTGTATAAAGCAGGACCAATTAAGACATTCTTTTCTGTATTTGCACATTCTACATATGGAGCAAAAGGGAGTTAAAAATATCTGTTGCAGCAAATGTGACAGGATGCTCTTTGAATACTGAACACGTTACTCCTGGAGCTCCTCTGAGCAGTGAACTGAGTTTGGGAACTGTTGAAACAGACATACATTTGGTTTTATGTTTGCTGCATTTCTGATGTATAAGATCCACAGTCACCCACTCACTTATGTAAAAAAAAGTGCTTTCCTTCCACTTTCACAGCTACTGGCTCCCGAGCAGACAGCTCATGGGCACGGACAGAGGCACAAGTGAATGCAGGTTTGGAGGCAGATGCCCTTATTCCACGAGGGTTCCATATTAGGTAGCACTAGTGTATCAGAATGAATTATTTTATTGGTATTGCTGCTTTTGTTCAGAACATGTGTTTTGACTTTTTGTTTAATCTCTGAGAGTTTGAGAAGGGAATGAAGTTAAAAATAAAATAATAAAAAAACCCAAAGAAATTCCTGCTATTGCAGGCTTAAGGAAATAAGCCAAAATATACATTTTCAATTCCAACAACATTTCAGAGTGGTATAAGTCTCTGTTGGCTTAAGTGTTTCTTGGCACAAAATGCTGATTATATATGTCTCAAGGAGACAATCAGCATGTTCATACAAAAGTCTCAATCCGTAAAATACAATAACATGTGGTTGCCGCTAAAGATTTGCTGTCAAAATAGATAAGAAACGTTCTTCTGGATTACGATATGGGGCTTTACATTGAAAAGCTTTGTTTTGCATTAAAAGGTAGTTTGTGGCATTGTGAAGTGATGAAATGGTGTGCAGCATAATACTATTTGAATGGGAAGGAAATACAGTAAGATATAAACAGGTTTGATGATATTTTTTCCTAGCAACTCAGTAATATTTAACTATTGTGTTGCTGCCTGAAACAAGTCACTCCAGTCCTTGCTGAGAAGGATGCAATGGGGTATAAAGCTTTTCCCCAAGGCCTCAGGCAGAAGAGGCTGTGTGGGGAAAGGCAGCAGGATGGCCCAACATATTTTGGTGGATCAGAACGTATATGAATAACTCCTGTCTTGTGAACCAGTATAACACCGATGGATTCAGGCACGTCGCTTTTCATCCTTTATGTCTGCTAGGCTGAGTTTTACGACATAGGCTGGAAACTTCTGATCCTGCAGTTTTGGTGTCTTCCCATGCTGAGTATCATGGGGTCAGAAGAGGCCATTCATGAATGGGTTCCTCTTTCTCAGCACCTGGAGCGGGGAATGAGGACAGAGGAGAGCGGTGCTGCGAGGCTGCCCAAGGCTCCATGTCAACCCTCCTGCCAGGGCTACACCAGACCCCCGTGCTGTAACATGTCTTCAAGAAAGTCTTCAAAGCAGTGAATCCCCTGCTTTTCTAGTTAAGTTGCTAAAATAACTATTATTTTGTTATTGTTGAAAATTGATGCTGCATAAACTGGTTTGAATTTGACTGGCTTTAGCTTCCAAGCACTGGATCTTGTTACACCTTTTTCTGCTAGATTAAGTATCCATCTGCTCTCAGCAATCTTTTCCCTGTATAAGTATTCACAGGCTGTGATCAGGTTGCTTCTTAACCTCCTTTATGAACTAAATAGACTGAGCTGTAGTCTGTCCTTGTAAGGCAAGTTTTTCCAGGCACTCTAATAGCTCTTGTAGCTCTTGTCTGAATCCTTTCCAAGTGTTAAAGGAGGTAGAGAATCAACCAGCTCAGCAGAGGTGGCCCACTTGGGTTTGACTGGGCAGATTGGTATAAGGAACTGTTAATTCCTCTCAAAAAGACTGAGAGGTACATCATGATGAAGAAGAAAAACAAAGCAGTGTGTTTCATCTGGCAAATGGAGGGGAATTCATGCCTGTATGTCAAGCATCACTTCTCTGAGAAGCCTTGTCTTTTTAGTCATTAGCAGAAATTCAGACTAAACCTGTAGTTGCTTTTCCTTCTTGATCCCTCTGTCATATTTCCCAACATATCCCAGTGTTGACCTGTGTGGATCAGGTCTCATGACCTGTCATCCTACTGAATGTCTGGGCTAAAGTTTCTACATTTGCTTTGTATAATGCAAAAATAATCATTAAAATGTGTATGCGAGGTTCCCAGTAGAAGGACTTTAACTGCATGATTTTCATTATTTTAAAATAATCCACATATTATTTGTTACTTTAAATACCTGTAATGGACCATTGATCTACTTGTGCAAAACAAGGCATCTGTCTGTGCAGCTTAAGTGACCTATTAATATGTTTTTTCTGGACAACTTCAGGGCACAAGGCAGTAATAGTTTATTATTTGATATAACTGTAAGACAGTGAGTTCAATGGGAACATTTGTCTCCCTATTTGTTTTTCATTTTCTAAATAGTAGAATAGCTACCTATAGGCAGATGTGACTATGTTCTCATGCTGTACCATTAAATAAGTTTTTATTATATTGGGCTTCTATTTAGTATAAAAAACAAATATGAATAATTGAAGATTTTAGCGAGGTCTTCATATCGATTGTATTGCCAGTGGTTGGTTTGTGCCGAGCATTTGGGATTCAGTAGAAATACGTTGTAAATATGTTCTGCTTTGAGGCTGCTCACATTTAAATGTGGTGCATTGTTAGGATGAAGCCTGAATTATTGAAGACTCAGAAAAACTAATCCTTGATAAAATCAGAATGCTTTAAAAAGTTTAAACGAATCCTTTGTCCTTCAGGTTATATGACCTGAAAATAAAAGTATGCAAAAGGATTTAATAAAACATAGGCTACCCTGTGTGAGAGCTCTCTCAAGGCTTTTCAAGGAGTAAATGGTTACCATTACCAGAGGTAATGTACTTCATTTGCTTTCCTAAGAAGGTACTTTGATATTAAGAGAAACTCCTGAGCTAGGATTGGAATTTAAACTCCTGTAGGGCATTTCATCTTGCGCCCTAACAGACCAGCAGCGTGTTTGATTCTGAGGTCAACTGTATTACTGGGCATCAAACTGCCTGTAATAATTTCAGAGTTACTTTTTGTTTGTTTGTGCACCTTTAGCAATGATTTTGAGGTGTTATGTGCTGTGATTACAGAGTAGCTGATGATGGCTCTGTTCAGAATTTCCCATTTAAAAAAAATCTGACATATGTTAATATTTTTCTCTCTCGCCAGTTCTGCATTTTAAGTGCAAACTTTCTTTTTATTATAAATGTGAAAACATACGTGGTTTCTTTATTGTAACACAGCTGTAGCTGGCTCCCGAGAGTGCTTCTCTGAGCAGAGTTTCCCAAGGGAAACATGGGTGCTGTGAGAGTGAAGAGATTTCCCCTTTCTTAATGGTGATTCAGTGGCAATAGCTATGTAAAGAAGGTACTCTGTGTGTGTATATTTTAAAAAATAATTTATGCTAGTGTTACATTATGTATTTTGATGTGATTTTGATAAATACTATCTATCTGTTTGCAAAGTAAAGCCATCATTCGAATGCACTAGCGCCTCATTTAGTGTTTGCTGAGGTCAGCACAGAGCTTCCACTTCATTTTGAAGGGATTTCATTCTGGTGCTCAAAGAGGGGAAAATTGATCCATAAGACTGAGCTGTGCTTGGGATAGAACGAATAAAAGTTGCACACTGGAATGTGGCACTTGCCTTTAGGCACCTGGAGATGACCCAATGGACCTAGAAACGCGTTGTTTCATCTGTAAGCTGCTTTTTCCTCTCCTTGCTTTAAAACGCTGCAACAGTTTCAACACAAAAGATACCTGTTTGCCTCCTGGGTTTCTCAGGCAGTTACACATATGATTTTTACATGATAGTTTCTTTTTAATTTCCCCTTCTGATAGCCCAGGTGGTGGGAAGTGTAAGCTTGGGGCATTTAAGGAACTGGTGCAGTGTAAACACAGCTACACATCCATACCTGCTCTGAAATCTGGTTCAATTTAACAAAACAGACCCTCAGCAAAGACATCCTTTTTGCTTGTCTTGATAAGTGAAAGTATGAACACTTGAAGGTAACCATCACCTCTTCTCCCATTGCTTTTGGCACTAAGAAATGCCGTTGTCCTAATGTGTAAAATTCTTATGTTTGATATGGAAGATGAGTTTCATTTAGAGGCAGGAATATGGCTGCTTTGTGTTATAGGCATATGTAGATTTCATTTATTTGTAAGTGTAAATCAGAGATTGGAAATTCATCAGGTACCATACCCCCTTGGGTTTGTTTAATTGGACTTGCTGTATGCAAAGGACTGGCAGTTAAATGCATTAAGTATTTGTATTAGATGCTGTTTTCTTAGGTCAAAACAAAAACTATTCAACTTCCAGTTTATCATGGTCAGGTTATACATTAAGAAAAATTCTATTGGATGAGTGAGGGATTATATTGTGACCTGCCTGTTGTCTGGTGCTTAGCAGTTACTTAGCTGACAATAGGTACAGTCTAATATTTCACTTTCTTGTGCTACTGCACAAATAATAGTATTTCTAGTTCTCACAGATTATGATTATTACTCAAGTGCTGATGACTGTTCTGTTTTCATAGTCTTTGCTGGAAAGATTTATTGTTTTTATTTTCCCTGCCATAGGTCTCTGCATGCTTCCTTATAATCCTACTGCTCTCCAGTAGGGTCCTGTCAGCGTTTGCTGGATTAGCAGGATAATTTGCTTTCCTGGCATGTTTTGCTTGTCCATAGGGACAGGCTGCTCAAAAGAAGAGACACCTAACCTGGTGCATCAAGATGCAGAAACTAGTAACTATCATTAGTTCTGAGTTCCAACCTCCAGGCGCTGAACTGCATGGTCTTCAAGAACAGTAAGATTGATGTGTCTGTTGGTAGTTTAACATGCCAGCCTAGCCTGCTTCTAAACTGAGTTGTAGCGTTATTATCCTTCAGTGACAGGTATGTGCCGTGGTGGTGATCTTTGACCTGCATAAAATAAGTCAAAGGGAACAAAGCAAAACTTCAAAGAACAGGAGCATGCCCAACACTTTCAAGTGTATGAGAACAGTGTATTGCTAACATGAGTATTGTGGAGATTTAATTGTTAGCATGTTTTTGTAATTAGAAATCAGACAATCTTTTTAATTTTAGAGCTAGCATTTTTTCTCCTTTTTTTTTTTCCTTCAGTAATCAATCCTGTGCGTTGATTTTGTTTTAAAATTTTGCACATCATATACTCTGATTTATCAAAAAAACAGATGTTGCATATGCAGCTGCTAAAGAGGTGGTCCCGTTTTTGACAGAACAAGTCATCTGAGCCAGCTGCAGTAAGGTTTTGCTGATTCAGACTAATGATCAGGAAAGTGATTTCAAACTCCAGGATTTTCTGATGCAGGAGCCAGCAAACAACTGTAAAACCTAGAACCAATGCATCCTGGAATGTATTTTGTTCGTTTATTTCATACTATGAAGATAGTTTTATTTTAATTATTTATGATAATGAACTTCTGAGTAAAGACGTTCTCCTTTATTTTGTAATGACAATGAAACTTGAGCGATGCAGGGCCTCTCCACAGCATCTTGATATTAGATATGTCTTGCAAACAAAATAAGGAGTTGGTCTTATGCTTTTTAAATTTCTTTTTGCTATTTAAAAAGAGGTTAAAAGCTTGTTGTTCTGCTTCTCTCCTGTCTTTCCTTTCCCCGCAAGATAAAACAGGGGCCTAATGCCTTTTCATGTTTCAGAAGTTCACACTGTTAAAAAGCAGCTCTTCATTAGGCTCAGTATCCTGCACTTTTTAATGTATGACAGCTCTTGGAAGGCATCTTAAAGAACCTTTCCAAAAATTCTCTGTAAGCTTATGGGGAGCTGCACAAATTTTGCCCACTAGCTGCCTCTACTACCATGCTAAAGGAAAAAGGAGTCATCAGAAATACAATTAAAAAGGCCTTTGCAAGTCACTTGTAAAGTCTTTAGGTGCAAATTATGGCAGATGCAACTCAGAGGCTTTACAGTAGTTTATTTCTAATGGTGTGATTTTTTATTTTTTTTTTCTCCTTTTTTTTCTTTTTCTCTCTCACTAGTGATCTGTTTAAGCAAAAGTTATTGAAGCAAAAGGTATTTCCTTGCAGAATTAATGATTGGATGGGAGGAGTTGATAACCCAAAGTACAAGTGGGGACCATCTATCCCAGCCCATCATTAGTCTCTTTAGTCTCCAGAAAATGCCCAGTACTGATTCACTTCTTTTTTTTTTTAACCTAAAAAGGATGAAGATCAGTCTGGTTTGCTCTCTTAATTTTTATTAACACTCAGATATTGTGCTTAGATTTGATCTGTTTTAGCCTGGTAAACTGATAGGATGATGTACATGCTTAAGAACTTGATAAATAACAATATATGGAGAGTTTATCAAGAATAATGCCTTTAAACTAGCCAGCTGGAGTACTTTACCATTTGTTAGTATTTTACTGATTTGATAATTTAACACTCTTGAGTGTTAAAATTGAAATCTTTGCCGGTGCTGGCTGTGGTGCTATTATGAATAGGAAGAGACAAACACTATATGTAGTGTATTAATGGTAACATTCAGTTTAGGTTTTAGCCCTTACCATGTGGTACATGGGGGTTATATTTTCTGGTAGGTAGTGCAAATAGAGATGCTCTCATAGTAGCTCCTTACCATTAAAAATGGAGGTTAAACCGGTTGTAGATAACGGGACTAAGACATGGGTGATGGAAACTGGTTCCACTCCTGCTTCTGCCACTGGTTCATCCTGTGGCCATGAGCAAGTCCTTTAATCTCTCCGTGCCTCGGTTTCTTGATTTGGGATGCATGTTGCTAATGGCAATTAACTGCTTACCTAGTATTTTCACATTGTTTTGAATCAGTAGTTGTCAGGAGAGTCTTTATTCCCTGTTGTTGGTACCAAATTTGTAAATATTAACAGTGGAAAAAATGAGGGATTTATCAGATGAATCACAGGTTCTCATCATTCAGTGTGGTAGGCAGTCCAGTCTTCTCCCTTTGCCTGGTGATTTCTGTCAGCATTATGAGATGAAAGCCTGTAAAATATTAAATCTTCTAGATCAGATCTGTCTACAAAATCCTATTTAGACTAATGCTCTGATATGATTGTACTGTAATCCAGTGAATTAACAGGATGATTTTTAAAAGGTGGGCAAACTACTTTTATTCAAGGAAATGCTTAACCGGAATCTGTGCAGAACTGAGGAATGTAATTGGTACAGTGTCCTCAGGAGGGTTTGTCCTTGACAAGTTGACTTGGCAGGAGCCTATGAGGTCAGTAAGTGTTGATAGACCTGCTCTCCGTAAGGGCAGGCTGAGGTATGGAGGGACCAAGACTATTTCTGTTCAGGTAGTGAAAAAAAATGAAACAGGGGAAAAAAGAATCCAAGGAGTCAAATAAGCAAATTCTTTTGTATTTATAGAGTATATTCCTCCTGATATTAATTTGGTACAATACTAGCTGAAAGAATATAAAGCTGTAGTTCTGTCTTCTGACTTCTGCTTAATGTGTTTAATACTTGACCTGCAGTGGTGAAGAGATCCACATGGCTGCGGCCAGATGACCTCCTTGAAGCTGAAATCATTAAGTTGTTTAAAAAAATATAATAATAATAAAGGTTGCTGTGCAGCGTGGTTATATGTGTGCAGTCATGGGGCTCACAGCTCATGAAACGCCTGTTGCGGTGGAGGCTGTTAGCGCCAGGCACTGCGCTCTCCTGGCCGATGCGCGGCAGAGCTGCATTTGGCCGTGGAGATGAGCTAACTTAAAGGTTGACCCTTCTTGTGGGAACTGTACTCAGTGTTTAACCTAATGTTACACTTGGTTTGTTTTGTTCCTATCAGCTCTTTTAGGGCATGTTGTATGATGTGGGCATCTGTGGCTCAGGAGGCCAGCCTAGGTCTGTCAAGGCCCTTGGCTTTGTCTCTCGGGCTTGTTTTAACCAGAGGTGGGTGTTTTGTGGCTGTAAAATCCACTCTGTAGGATTGTTTGCTTGAACAGATGTTACATTGGCTTCAGAGCTGTAATTATTCTTTAAGTCTGGTTGCTTGAATCTGGCATTTAAAGAATGATAGGTTCTGGGATAATACAGGAATGTTGGGGGGGGGTGGTGAATTACATACAGTATGTAAAGTTAATGTGAGGAGAATAATCCACACTTGTAAAAATCAGAGAATCCTTCCTAGACCGACAGTAACATACACTTTTTTTTTTCCCCAGGCTTTTAGTGTAGCAAGACTTTCAAGTGGAAAATTGTTAATTTACTATAATGAATTGAAATGTGAAAAAACAAATATTTAGTTAATTGCCTCATAAATCTGTCTGTTACTATCAGTGGAATTAAATTGATAAACAGTTCTTTAAAATTAATTTCCACATGGCAATGTGCCGATTTTATTTTATTCAAACCTCATTAGGTATTTGTATGAAAGAAAACATAAATTTGTATTTTTGTCACATTAAAGAGCGTATGTGACAAAACACATATTTCCTACCATGGTTACTGAGGTTTTAATATATTTGGCTCAATGAGGAAAGCTCAGTATTAGTTATTTTGAAAAGCAGTACCAGCTGAAAAGTGGAAGTATATCATACTTTTGTGATTGTATCATGTTCCTTTCTGGTCAATACAGCTTAACTTGGAGTCCTTTTTCTGTTGAGGCCAGAGGATGGGGGATAAGGTGCTAAAAGGTCACATGCAGGTTTGGGCTGTTGCTAGTGCTCAAAGTGCTGGGTGGAATGTGGGTTCTCTCAGGGGGGCTATGGACCTTATTTCTGGTCACCACCAGGGTGGGAGTTCCTGGTGAGAGGAGGAGGTCGGTGGTTTATGGTTCTGAGCCTGTACTGCCTCTGCACCCACAGCTTTTCCCAGTGTTGAACCTCCTGCAGTAGCACTTGCGGGCTCAAGGTGGGAAGCTGAGTGCTCTTGTGCTTTAATCACCTAATGATGTTATGCCCTGTGCAGTATCAGTTTGTCAAAGTAAGTGGGGCACTACACGAAATTAAATCATTTGATACACTCCATCCTTCCAGCAAATGTAGTAAGAACATTCTTACTGACCTCTCTCAGTGACATTCAGCAGAAGACTTGTCTTGTGGTGTATGACCCAGTGTTCTGGAAACACACATAAAGATAATTCCTTCTTGCTGTATGGTATTGTTAGGTAGCCTTAAATTTCAACTTGATGGCTGTCATCTCAGAGTTTAGTGGTGGGTGAATGGTTGCAAGTTACTGCTGGTCTTACGGTGAAGTTTAATGTCTGAGAGTCGGGACTCCTCAGTTTTCTTCCCGCAGCCATCTCTTACTTCTTGAATACGACCATCATCAGCTCAAACTTTCATTCCCTCAGTTGTTTTGTGTGACAGTAGTTGCTTCTTCACAAAGGTGTAGTTGGGCATGACATTCTGTGAGTCATAAAGAGCTTTGAGATCCCCTAAAGAAGCCAGCCAGAGGGACAAAATATTAGTGATAACAGTGACCTGTAAGGCTTCAGAGGAAGGAGGTTTCAAACATATTTTCATTTAGCTTTAATAATGCTTTAATAATACTTTAATAATCAAAAGAAGAAATGTTATGTTTAATATTTAAACAAAATTATATTCACTTTCTGCTTGTGTTAAGTGAGTATTAAAGCAGGATGGAAGTTAGTTTACATATTTTTACACTAGCCTATTTTATTATTAAATACTGAAATGTGCTGAGGTTGGCCAGCCTCCAATGAATATGACTCAACTTACACTGCATTTTAATATTTGCATGTTACAAAGTATAATATTTCTGTTAGACAAATGGTTGATGGTAGGGAATTTAAAAAGGATGTACTTAAATAACACATTGTGTTCACGTTATGAAAATAAGTGATATTCACTTGCTGATTGACAGCAGAAGGGCCAAAAATATAAAGGCTTTGTACTGTAAATAACTATTCTTCAGGATGCGGTAGTCCATGTGTCTGATCTTGAAAATGCAGGGTAGAACTATTGCTGTGGGGTGAGACTGAAGAGCCCAGGAGCTTCCCGTTTGCCTGTAATAACTGTAGGCACCCCAAAATAGAGCATGTGAATTCTCTTCTCACATATTCAATAAAATACAATCTGGTTGAATCAATCAGGTTTTCAGACCTGTATGAGTGACAAGCCTAATTTGAGATAAGGCGATAATTTTCAGAGGATTTGAGAAACTCCTTGCCACAGAGTATTCTGTTTGAGAGTATTTATTGGATTAAAGTCTTCTAGAGATGTTAAATACAGAGATATCAGGTCCTTTGTACTTAAAACATAACTTCATGTGACAAAAATTTCTCAGGTCAGCATCAGTATTTTGGGAAGTGCTTTGCTATGTTCCCAGGGGCTTCACGGGGCTGTTGGCTGATGTCAGAGACAGGGTGGCTTCAACAGAGCTTTGGTCTTACTTTCTTCTGGGAATTTGGCCTTAAGCAGCCATGATTTCTTCATTGTGATATTTCTGTCGTTCATGAAGTCCATGTGAGATTACAAATGCAGAACATGTGAGATTTCAAACACATTCAAAACCTAATTGGAGAAACAGAGTTTCTGTTTGGCTCTGGAAACTGTAGTTCTGGGATAATGATTTGCATCACACCCACTATAAAAATTCAAATAATTTCAGACATGAGGTTGCAGTCTTGGCCAGTCTAAATAAGATTGTGTTATGATTCTGTTCTGTCTAGAGAAGTGAAATTATTTTACATTTGTTTTTAGCTGCTCATTTTAGCTTTTGAATCCCAGGGCACATTTCAAACTTGTGTCAGTAACACCTACATGCCATATCCATAACAGCACAGCATTCCCATGTTGAGTTAAATTTAAGGGTGTTGTCTTTTCAGGAAGCATGGTATATTTTCCTTACTTTTTCTCAGTGACAAGGTCTGTGATCTGCTGCCTGGTGTGTGGGGGTCAGTACTTACTGTGGGATAGAAGGAACTTCGATTATTCCCCAATCAGTTTGTTTTCATGTATGCAATCTGTAAGATAACTAAAATAAATACACTTGTGCTTTAGCTCAAAGTGATAATGGTCTTAGAGTAGATCGGGAGGATTTTCAGGTTGATCACTTGATTTTTTAAAAAATTTTTTTTGAAGAAATTCCTAAATTTCATTTGATTTGGATTTGTCAACCAGGAAATCTACGCAGTCAATTTCTGTTGTAATTAATGACCATAGAAGCTCTGGCATGTGCTGGTTTGTACTTAAGACTTTTTAAACTGTTGGCAGTAGATAAAAAAAATTATGTTAGCATGAGGAATATATCAGAAAAGCTAGTTAATAGGCAATGAGTTGCTGCTGCTTAGAGATGGCTATGTTATGAGACTGGGCTTTTTGTCATTATTCCATGGCAAGGCATTGTCCAACATTCATTGAATTCACTGGGAAAATTGCCAGGAGCATCAGTTGAAGTTGAACAATACCCTTAGAGAGGATGTAAACCTCAGCAATGCTGATGAACTTTGTGCTGCTTTGGTTAAATTATTTTGTCATACTTTATGCTCTGTTTATAGATAAGGAATAAACACATGTTTGCTGAAGACATAAGCAATATTTATTATAGATTATCTTCCTCACTAGAAGCCAATGATGATGACCTGCTGACTCTGAATCTATTTCACAAAAATATTATTATTCTTTCTTAAGCTCTGTGTAATAGGCACCTTGTTGCTATGAGGCTTTTTGAGGTCTACTTGGAGCTTGGAATGTTGTAGGTTCTTTCCAAGTTGATGGCCATTAAGTCTCATGAAGCTACAAAATCATTGCATCTCCTGCAATTTGTTAGTGTCCAAGATAGGCAATATATTCCACAACAGCACTGAAAAGGGGATGCATGTTTACTTGGATTTGAAGTGAAAGCACCTTGCATTAAGTTGATCACCTCTTTCTTTTCTAGTAGTTATTACTACAACAAATGGAGGCAATTATATAGGATTTCAACCAAGAGAATAATTTATTTAGAAGATAATTTCTCTAGCCTCTCTGTGTCCTAAATAATCAATTACATTATATTGGCTTACAGTACTATTTTTCTGTACATTGGGGTCTCTGAATTAATCTATGTGTGCACTTGTCGTTCAGTCTAAAACTGATGAATGAAATAGCCATCCGACTGAATTCTTAATTTTCCTGTGGTGGTATTTTTCAGCACACATGAAGTTTAAGAACATGTGGTTAAAGAGCTGCACAGCATGTGAATATGCTCAAGGGAGCAGAGGTGCCTGTTAGTAAATGAAGGCAATTGTTACAGCTGTAGGAGGAACACAGAAGCACTTCTGTGATAAAACACTCAGGCAGTTGAGTCTGCTGATTCATCTATCTCCAAAAGGTGGTGTTAATCAATGGTAGTTTTGTAATGTTTTTTAAAAGGCTACATTTAACTCTGTTAGCTGTCTGTTGCATATCATTGCCAATATTTCAAAGAAATAAAAATGTGGGGACTCTGTTTTTAGGGAAGCGTCCTACAGGTGCCCAGGAAAGTTGTGAGTAGCAATACTAAAGAAAAATTTTACTTTTAGATATGAGAAAAAGTAAAGACACAAGTAGAGTTCTGAAATGGTGTTCAGCTTGAATGTAAGAATGCAATCTATACACATTAAATGATAATGACTTAAAGATTATGTGTTTCAATATATTGAAATACATTTTAATCTTTAAGAATGGCTACATGTACAAAAAGAATCTTGGACTTTTTCTTGTAATTTGAGGTATCGGTGTGAAGGTAAAAGAGACTGTAGCAAGCATTGTCAGAAGATCTTTAATTGCCTTGAATTAGTGTTGTGACTTGGGAGTAACACATGTACAAATACACAGTTTGTAGCAGTACTACACCATGTTTGATGTGTATAAAGAATAATGCACAGCATGCAACTGAACACAACTATATTTATCTCTACCACATTAATACATAGAATGCTGGTGCTGATGGGCGTGTGAAGTATGATGGCAGCTCAGAAGCTGTTAGGAAATATGCTGTGAAGTATGTTTAAATTATAGTATATACTTTGGCAGAGACTTAATGGCTTCATTGCCATCAGCGAATCTGAAGAAACTTGAAATTCCTGAAGAGATCAACAGAAGTAAAAGAAACCAAACCAACAAAAAAACCCACCACATACAAGAACCACACCAGCACCTGTCATATCCTGTTGGAATTTAGGATGAACCTCTTTCCCTATTCAACTCCCTTGTAGTAATCAGAGTCCCTTTACAGTCACACCACATTATCCATCTAATAAAGTTCCTAGTCTGGCTCCTGTGTCCTGAATGTAATTCATTTGATACCACAAATGTACATACATTTCACACTTATGTAAGTCTGTTTCAGTTTATCAGTGGTTTAGTGCAAGTCATACCTAGAATACTGAATTCCATGTCTTTCCGGGAAGTTGATGTCAATGCCTTAATATGTATTCATTTTATTAAAATAACAAATTAACAAAATGACCCCATAATCTTATTTTCACTAGCTCTTTTATTTAAGTGTCAGATGCTTAGTCATAGAAATATTGCATGTTGGAAAGCTATTTTATGTGACTATTCTAATGACTGTTTATCTTTTGTTGTCCTTTTGGAGCTGTGGTTATAACTGTTTTCCTCCTTAGTTGTGTTTTTTGTTTCTTTTCCCCCTCTTTTCCTTCAGTTTTGCTTTTGTTTCTCATACTGCAAATCTGAACTGACAAGAAGACTGTAATAAGACTCCAAAACATACCTTGAACACACATTGTTCACCAAATTACAATTGCTGATGTCATTTACACGTGTTGCTTTTCAAAGGATGAACATGTCCATTTAATTTGCTTTTTAAATATCCATAAGCATTTTAATAAAACAGAAGCAGTTAATTATTGCCAAATAAGGATATCCAAATATAGTGGTCTGCACCTTGCTTTTAAATATATCTGACAGCACTTCTTTCTTGAAGAGAAAATTGTGTAGATTGCCAGTTATTATAATTTTTAATAAATAAGTCTTTTCTTGACTTTGTTTCTCCCTCTTTCCCACCCCTTTACAATACTCTTCAACAACCACACTTGCAGTGGGACCATTTCTATCACAGAGTGATTGAGCTCTGATTTACACATCAATTACCCAACTTCATGGAGATTTTCATGCTCCCCTAGCTGACATCAATGAAGCATAACTGCGTAAGTGCTTTATTTCATCCCGGTTTTTGATAACTCCGACTGATAACTAATCATATTGAAAGACAATGTGCTATCATACAGGAAACAATAAATGCTCCCCTTTTAAACCTCATCTATTCTTTATGTGCTTACTATTCAGAAGCTTATCTCTGTCATCTATTCCCCCAGAATTGTTCCTTCCAAATTCACATTAAGGTAAAGTTTGGGGCTGCATAGTACCAAAAAGAGGAGAAAACTGAGTGAAAATAATGTTTTTCTAGGTACTTGTAGGGAAGGAAATAGCAAAAAAGAATGAAGAATATGGCAAATATAAGCCAAACTCATAGCCTCCTAGCTTAAATTTCCATAAATTGCCCAGGGGTCTCTTGGGTGTTATTTTGTTCAGAGGCTTTAATCTTCTGTATTCTCTATCAAATGTGCTACAGGAATGGCATTGTTTTTAATGCAAATTGTTAAGAGATTTAGCTCATGTGGATAGATAACCAGTGACCATCTCAAGCGTTTCTCTACAGAACTGTTGAACATCAAAGACACATTATTCTGTATTTTAAAACAAATCATTTATCTTGAAGTGCAGTCATAGATATGTTCTGTGCTGGATACTTTCAGTAACTATCCATGTTAGGAAGAAGAACACATTAAAGTAAATGTTAAATATAAATGTTAGTGAGGAGCTGTAAAGCTATTGTGTCATGGTTTGATTAGTCTCTGTCAAGTAGTAAAATTACCAGGACAAATATTCGGGTTCAGTGGTGATAAACAGAGGAAGAGGGATTTTGCTATTTTAAGTGTGGTATTGCTTATGATGTTTTATCATTAAGTGAAACAAAGACTTTAGATGAGCGGAGAAGATATGGTAAGTTGGCCATATTTCTGCTTAAAGGTAAGGTTTTTCAAATACACGTTATTTACTTAGTATGTATTTTAAGATCTGCAATGAAATTTCAGACGTGAGGGTGGTACTCTGCTTTTGCATGAAATCAATGCAGTTATGGTGAGATACATCTGGAGTTATGTAGAGGTGAATTCCCATTGCAATGTATTTGTTAGAAATAGCCTTTTACCTAGTTTGACTATTGGGTGAAATGTTTCTTGTGTTGCATTTTTACTTGCATTTAAAAAGAATTGCCCTGGTGTGGAAAAGCAAGCATGTATTTCAAACATGGGAATATTCTCAAGGACCTGAGTTGGATTTCTCATGTAAGTCAAATATGTTCATGAGTGTTTTTTTTTATTTGGGGTGTTTAATAGCTTGTGAGTTAGTTTCAGAGGAAGCCCAGTTTTTGGAGTTTACCTCATCACCTTCCTGAAGGGCTTATGGTAGAGCAAGGATTGTGTCCCAAAGTCAGGACTAAGAAGAAATAACCTTGGGAAGGGACTTTCAGTTCTCAAATTTATATAATTTTGTATCCACTGTGCCTTAGCTTAGAAGTCTTTTTATTTCACGTTTCCACAAATGACAAACATTTTAGCTTGAGAACCTCTTTCATCGTTTAGGCATATCCGATGTTTTTAAGGGGGTTGGAAGTAGTACAGGGGGATATTTGATCATAGTGTGCATTTTTGTAAATTCGAGCATGTTATTAAGAACAACTACTCCTTCCCTAACTTGTGGATAAATGCTGGTTTCTTTCAATGTTGTTCATTTATGCTCATGGATGTAGTCTGTCAGTACAATAAAGCCTCTCTGCTCCAGCTTTTTTTATTGATTCTTTCCCTGTTGGGCTTTTGTTGTTTTGACTGAATCAACAAAGCAGTATTCTGTTCTCATTCATGATTCTTCTGCAACATTAGATGTTTCATTGTTGTCTTCTCTCTTCTTCTTTTTTCTTTTTCATGTTGCAGTTACTACTCCTTCAAACTTGTCTGGTCTGACTTGTGTTCTTTCTCTTGTCTTTCAGACTGTTCTCTGCCTTTCTAGCCTTCCGTGCTTTGGGAGACTGTTTCCATTGCTTTAGTGCATCTTTGAAAACAAACCCCACGTGCTAGGTCTCAGCCTTTAGCTGTTGGTCTTATTTCTTCAGCTTTCCTTTAACTCTTCCCTTTAACCCCTTGCTCTGTTGCAGTCTGTCCTAAAAGGTTTTTTCTTTTCCCTCCAGATCTTTTGCACCACATCCTCTCACTTTGAGCACAGATGACTGCACAGTCCTTTCCAATGCCCCAGATTTTGTTCTTCTAGTTTTCATTTTTGTCGACAGTGCATATCTGACTTCCATCTCTTACCACCAGATCTGCATTTTTAGCTTCCAATCTGAAGCCTACACGCGTGCCTGTTATCTTTTGCCTTGATGTAACCTCCTCTGGCCTCAGCCACCTTCTCAAATGGATATATGCTGGTCTAATTTTAAAGGCTTAAGTATCGAATGCTGTTATTCAAAATGCATTTGCAGCCTGCCTCAGTGTTCAACACACCACAACAATAATATGGTTACCATTCTTTCTGCCACATCCTACACACTGGTAATTTTGTAGATCAGTGGTCTCATGTTCTTGTAGCGTTTTTACTGCTCACCGTTCCTCATCTTCTTATGTAGAGACTTCCCTATTCAAATTTAATCATTAATGCAATAAGTGGTAACAAAAAAATGAAGCTTGTCTATTTAAACTACATTGTCACATAATAGTCATGTCTGGGGAACTGGCCCTCTTGGATGCAGTGAGTATCATGGCTTGCAGCTGTTTTCTTCTCCATCTCTTTTTAAAAAGTATTTGCAAAAGTCTGTATTTATGATTTCCTATTCTTCTGGCTTAAGAGGAGTCATGAAATATCTCTCATACTAATGAGACAGACTGAACTCTGGTGTTTCTCTTGGTATCTGACTATAGTTTTCACTGACACCTTCACTACTAATCATATATCTGTATTTCACAGAACATTAATTAAGCTAAATACTAAACATAAGTCCCAGAGATTGCATCGTGGCTGCTTTAAGAGTTTCTGGAGAGCATCTCATTAGGTTCTCACTGTGCTGTAGCCTTAAGATCTAATCAACATCCCTCTTTGAATTACAAGGAACCCAAAGAAGTTGTTATCCTAATCTGTGTATGATCTTACAATATTTGACTTTTGTAGCCATAATCAACGCCCTGTCAAGCATTCCCATAGGAAAAGTACAGAGAAATAAGCCAAGTATTTGACCTGACAAGATGAGCAACCACTTCCTTTTGAATAGATACTTTGTACACTTAAGGCTATTGTGTGACTGTGAGAGTGGAAAGTTCAAAATGAACCTTTTTTTTTCTTTTTTTTCTTTCATAAGAGAATATATGAGATATTTGGATGGATGGAGAGGCAGCAATTCACTCAGGGCTTTGCTTGTGTTGTGAAATGCATGCTCACAGTTTGATAGTGTGGAGACATTGCTGGGGTTCAGGCTGTGAGGTGCGCTTTTGTGCTCACCTCTTGGGAGCATGGAATAGGTATCTTTCATAAACACATACTGTTTTTTTCAATGTTTTGCTGTTAACATTGTAAATATTGTCCTAGCTTAAGTTAATGTCTTTTAAAGTGATTATGCC
The DNA here is from genome assembly GCF_963082525.1 of Nesoenas mayeri. Taxonomy (NCBI): domain Eukaryota; kingdom Metazoa; phylum Chordata; class Aves; order Columbiformes; family Columbidae; genus Nesoenas; species Nesoenas mayeri. Next base: position 16,199,506 of record NC_137550.1, on the reverse strand, counting down.
ATTTTGAATTACTGCTGTTTTCATGCTGTTCAAATGAGTGGTTTTGTCAAGTGTCACAAAATATACCTAAATAGTGTTAGAGTCTTTGCTTTTTCTCATGTTATTGCATAAGGCCTGACTCAGTTCCCTAAGTACTTTCTGTGCTTGAGACCAGAGCTGGCTTTTAGATAACAAAGTGCTGGAACCTGGCATGAAAGGTGAGATCTGTGCTGTAATCTGCGATTCTCTTGTCTGTGTGTTCAGTGGCCAGATTCAGTTTGATTGGAATGGGCCTGAAATTCCAGGCCAAAGTTGCCATGGGGAAACTGTAAAATGCAGCTCTGACTTTCATGAATAATTCTTTCTGAAGTGGCAGTGGCTGGGATAGGACTTCTCCCATAAGCAAAGATGACTTATGCAGGATATAAACCCCTGCTTACGCTAGATCCACTCTGCTGGTATCAAGACTGGGCTTCTGACTTTCTAGCGATCTGATCTGTGACCCAATATATGCATCAAACTGCCAAAAAAACATCTGGAAAGGTCTCCTGTGAGAGCAGTGAATACAGTGTGTTCCTACTGTTTCTGGGCTAAACCAGCCCCCTATTCCAGATGAGTTGTGGGGAGAAATGGAATCAGCCTTGTCCTCATCTTCATGTACTAATTTGCGAAACAGTTTGTACTCACTTATTGCCATACCTATGGATTTTAATCTTGATTTGGGATGCAAAAGGGAGACTTGTGCCTCCCTTCACCTTTCCTTCACTTTTTAGTCAACAGGTCGCTTGTGGTTTGCAGTATTGCGTCAGCAATTTCCCTTTTGTCTCCCTCAGGAAACCAACAAATGGTTGTATAGGTTCTCCAAAAATACCAAGAATGATTATAACAAATGTTCTGGAGCTTGGTGCTGGTGCCAGTGATGTCACTGCATCAGGAGGTGTTATAAATAAATCAATAAAACGTGGCATCTTTTCAGCCTTCTAACTTTGATTTCCATCCACATTTTCCTTCTCTTTCAGCTCTACCTATGTAGGTGGCTTTGCATTCTGTTTACAAGGCATGGTTGAGCCTTATTCAGTCCAAGCTGGAGTGATCTTGAATTGCTTAAACCAGTTATTAATTCATATTTTTAATTTAAGAATCTCATTATGGCATTAATCTGTATTTTTTTTCCTCTGTACAAAAACAAGTACACGAGTGTAAGGATACATGGAGTCATCAGGCAACAGACATATGCTTTGCTCTGCTCTCTGCAGGGCTTGCAGGTTCAAACACAACCTGCCTGAATCATAAGAACTTTAATTGAGTAGATAAAGAGGTCCTCATAATTATAAACTGCAGTAGGTATAACAAGAGGCTAAATACATAGCTGTGGTTTTAATTAGCTGGTGCTTCAAATTAGTAATTGTGGTTTCACTCAGAAATCAGTGACTTTATACACTGTTAAAGCCTCATCGCTGTGCAGTTCATTCCTCATTATATCTCTCGGTGTGAAGCTTTCAATACAACATCATGCTGAGCTAAAAAGGCAAAAGTTGTAGATATTTGGTTATCTTCCAAGTGCAATTGAGCTCTATGGAGATTTAATTCATTCGTGCCAGAGATAGGTGAACTAACTGCTCTTTATTACATATGGAGTATGTATGTTTGTATGTGTGCATTTGTACATAGATGTGCTAGTATGTCCAGAATCAATCAGGGAAGTACTGCCTACAACAGATAAACGTCAGTGCACATACTGAATCTGCTATTCAAATTGTCGTCTGGAATTTGGTAGCTAATTAACTGACACAGAGCAGAGCCAAAAGCCTCATAACAAATCAAATACGGGTTGAAAGCACAGAAGTGTCCCTCAATGCTTGTCACATGAGAGGTTGTCAGTGCAAGCTGAAGCATGCATCTTTTCTTTGCCTCTTCCCTTTCCTATTTTTCCCCCTCCTTCAGGGTTTTAATTATATCTTTTCCCTCAGAGGAGCAGGAGGTAGTTTGTAAAGCCAAGAGACCGAAGTACTTGTGTGCTATTCACAGGGGAGAAGTGAATGTGGTCTCTCAGCTTGTCATCTAGGTCTGGCAGGTGCACAAAGTAAGCTGACATACAGATAAGTGCCACTCGCCATGGCTACACTGAGGCACTAGATCCTTTTCTGTTTGTTTGCGTGTAGAATTATCTGATACTGGAATCAACTATCCTAAAGTCTCTTCTGAGACCTTGCTGCGAACACACTTTTTTAAAACCCCCTTGACGCTCGCAATGAAGCTGTACATAAATTTTAACAAGTACCTGGGACAGAATTAGGTGCTCTAAATCACACGAGGCTGAACTGGAGCATTGGAATGGATGCAGACAAGTGTTACACAGTTAAATAGATATGAAGATGCTGCTGTGCTTCCTTGACTTTGCACTTGCTCTCTCTGCACAGACACTTCCTTTGTGGGCACACATGCATGTGTGTGTGCGCATGTGTATTCTACAGGCTGTTCATACAAAGGTGTCAATATGTATTTTATTTTTTTGCATAATGCTCTTTTAATTTGAAAAGAACATTTTTGACAGTTTTTATTTTAGAAGTATACTGGTTGGTCTACTGCTCAGTTTCATATGATTCCAAGTTTACCTTTGGGAAAATTATTCAGTGGCTGCTTCTTTCTTTCAGAATCATCCTCAGGAGTTGCATCATTTCTGATGTTTCACTGCTCTTACTGATAGTAATGAACACGTAACTAAATTATGGGGAAAATAATGTGTTGTCTTTTTTGTCTTTCTCTTCTTCAGTCACTATGAACAAGACCGGAGTGCACTTAAGCGGAAAGAATGGGAGAGAAGAAACCAGGAAGTCCAGCAAGATGAAGATCTCTTTGCTTCAGGTTTTAACCTCTTTGGGGAACCCTACAAGGTAAATAGCATTGTTATGCTTTACATTTTCAGAATGTCTTTTATTTGAATGCATTTTACAGATACAAATAAAGCTTCTCATCACTTGTAAGAAATGAAAGTATTGCATCTGCCATGGTACTTATACTATGGAATAGACTGATTATCCAAATCAGCATATGGCAGAAGAGCAAACTCAGTGCTTTGCTCAGCATTACATACTAGCATTGACAGAGTCAGGAATTTTGGTTACCATCCAGTTCAAGATTTCTTCCTTTAAACACACAGCAAAGTCCTGCAGTAGAAGTATGTGCAGCAGATATCTTTACAAGTGAGTTTGTACCTACAAACCTAGAACTCAGTTCTTTTCTTTTTAAGAAGGAAATATACCTGAGTTGTTAAAACCAATGTCCTCTCTGTAGATAATGAGTCCATAAGCTTTCTTGTGCAATCATAACCTTCCAAAAAAGGCTTTTAGGAGACTCTCTGATACTTTGGGGAGCATAACAAGGGTATGAAAGGGACTTATGACAAGTCTTATTCTCTCTAAGGAGCTTTGCTGCCTGAGATTTTCATCACCAAGGGATGTCCCCTTTTGTGATTTCTGCTGCTTTGATTTCCAGTAAGACATTCCCTGAAGAATTCATCAGAATGTAAATTTCCATATCTCTTTCTCCTCCCAATCAGTGACATCCATTGAAAGGTCACCACTTCATCTTTCCATTTTACATTGTTAGCAGCTGTAGGGAGGATGAAGGCTCTTTGAAAATCACCCAAAAAGGAGGAGGAAAGACCGGCATTATTATCAAATGGTGTCTAATAATTATGGACTGGGAGAGCATAACGGATACACTTGACTCCTAGCTGTACTTTGGTTCAGGCTGACGAGGGAGCATCAGGCCTCACATCCTTGGAGTGAACTTGTGAGCTGGAAAGCCCTGGCTCAAGTACAAGGGACTAAAAGTGTATTGAAAAAGATTTTGAAAGGTCGTTTTAAAACCCAAAAGTGCAAGATAATCAAAGTACAGAAGAAGATATCAGAGCTAAAATGAAGACATCTATCTTGTCTGTACTGTTGACTAGCAACCCGGCTACTTCACCCTATAAAGATCACCATAAGGATGGGCCAAATTTGAGCACTGAACTGCAGCAGGACTGCATGCCAGCTAACTGTCCCTTTCAAGGATAGACATTCCTTACCTGAGACCGAGATCCTTCCTTATCTGTGACAGATCTTCAGTAAGTGACTGATAACATGCCGAATTAGTGGCACAAAGCATTACTATTTCAGGTAGCTACTCAATATTCCATTAGAACTAAACTGTTGACCGGGTGTGAGACTAAGACTGAAACCAGCTAGGCTACAAAAGGAGTTAAAAAAGCAAGAGGGTCTGCTCTGAACCTCATGACTCAATGGGAACGTCCTCCTTGCTCTTTGTGTCCCTGGTATCTGCATTAATTATTCTAACTTGATTCAAAGTCAATTTTCCTTTGTATGTTTCTTCCATGCAGTAATTAATAAGGTGAACCTTGCCATCAAACTTATTGAACCTTGTCAAACCACTGTTAAACTGGGTTAAATTCCATCAAACTTACCGTCAAATTATTATTTTACCTCAATAAAACATATTGCTACTTTTCTCTTTTGAGTGAGGTGCGTTCCACTCATCTGTGATGGAGACAGCTTCAGCCAAATAAGTACGATGTACTAGGACAGTTTGTTAGTGGAGTCATTTTGTTTTTATAAAAATCTTATCAATGTACTTATTTCTGCATTGGACCACACTTTAGCATTTTGGGGGGAATAATAGCTAGCTATGAACTGATTTTATTGAGACTTCCTGCAGGTCATGCAAATGTTTTTGCTCAAGTGAGTGGTCATTTGGATTTTGGTAGATAGACTAATATACAAATCACTGCAAGGCCTGTTTCACACAGAAAGCTGCACCCACATTTTCTCTTCTGGTTGCTCTCAGTGGGACCAGAATGAGCTAAAGCACTGCCCAGCAAAGACAACTGTTGCAGCCTGTGGTGGGCACGAGGTCCACATCCTCAGCTGGGCTAGCTCTGCTAATGAGATCAGCTCAAGGGATGGCTGATACATTTCTGAAGGATCTGGGAGTGTAATGTAAGATGGGAACTACAATGACAAAGAGAAGGCTGGGAAAATCACGTCTCAGGAAACATAAAATGTCTCTTTTCCTTTATTTTATTCCCAGACTTTGTGTCCTTACTTGTTTATCGTTCCTTCATTTGCTTCAACAGTAACCTAGAGAAGGGACTGCTGGGGGAAGGAATACTACCACTGCTGTTCTGATGTTTGAAAGACTAAACAACTGGCAGATGTTTTAAGATGGCTCTAAAATTGGGGATATTCAAACTTGCTCCAAGAAAGGGGCCCAAATTTTCTCTTGGAGCTTACTGCCATTGAGTATCATGAGATGAGTGGAGTATCTGCCTCCATCTATCATCTCTCTGCTCTAGCTGTTAGAACATCTTTATTTCAATCTCTCTGTCAAATTAAATGTAGGTTATCGTTACAGCTTTGGACAAGTGCATGTTTCTACGTCGATTCTTTGTAGCATATGTATGTGTACACATACATGAAAAGAGATGCTTATTTCTGTGAGTGTATAAAATATGTGCTTCTTAAAAGATGAGTGTTCTTTGGAAGCTCCACCTTTGACAGGTTGATAACATCCAGCATTGTTTTGGGAAGGTCGGGCAGTGAGGGCTGTGTTGCGCTTTAATGCAAGTGAGTTGAAGGTTTTACCTTCAAACTCTGGTGCAACCTGCTATTGCTTGACTTTGCAGAAGTGATTAGGGAAGAGCTCGTAGTATCATGACAACAAACATTTGAAAAAGCAATGTCAGAGTTTTCCTGAGAGAAGCTGCAATTTTACTACTGAATTGTTGATACCTTTTAATCTTTTGAATTAGTAAAGAGTTTCAGAGATGAGTATTTCAGAGAAAACAGTAGGAGTATTTTTGTTACTTTTCAAAGGGATTGCCTCAGAAGAGTTCAACTTGAGAAGGAGAACCCAATAGGCATCATTTCCATGGGGGAGCCTTTGGTGAATATTAAATCATTTATCCCTTCCATGCTATTCAAGCTTAGCATAAAAAAAGAGCTCAGCTTCTAATCCATGGAGGTTAGTCTAACCATGAGGCATGAGAAAGTGAATGAATTATGAAACCTCAAGTTTCATATGAATTTTCACAAAACCCTTGTAAATTGGGCCTAAGAGTTTGAGTGCATTAGTTCTTTTCTTTGTAAAACTATAATGCAATAGCTAGCTAGCAAATTAGTCTTCCAATAAGATTCTATTACAGATCTTTTTTGAAAGCAATAGAAGCAAATGTAGGAAGGTGTACATTTCCTAGAATGAGGGGGAAGGCTACTCGCCGTGAGTCACAAACCAGACGTGTAATTTATGCCTTGGAATACTCAGAAAATGCTGCATTTCCTTGATAGCGGCAAAATTGCGATTCAGCATGCTGTTCAGCAAATAAGATGTACAGAGGTTTCCTTTAAGAAATGAGGCAGTTATCCAGAATATGAAGGTAGAAATTGTCCCCAATCCAGAATTAAGAAAGAACAACCAGAAATTATGACTGGATTTCATGTTTGTCTTGCTGGTATTCAGGCTTGTCAAGAATATTCTGCTTCTCATGAGGGCCCTGAATTTGTTGAGGAAATAAAAACATTAATGTTGTGCTTTAAGTCTTAAATGCAGGTAGTACACTTACACTACACACCTGAGCTTATTCAGGTTGTGATGCGTAAGTCTGGTCTTAGTTATGTGTGCTCTAGTGTTATTTAAATATAAGCCAAATTGGCACTCACATTCACAATGTGTTTTTTGCATTGCATTCTGGTCTAAGTGTAATAATCCTTCCATTGACTTCAATAACTATTGGATATGAGCTTTAGTGCACTTAAAATATGCTAAGGATGTTTAAATTAATTTAATCTCCATGCTTGTCAGGAAATGTACTTTTTCACTAATGCTTCCAGTAAATGACTACAAATAGTAATACCTAACATGCAGTGTCTTTGATCCCCAGGATGTGAACATTTTGCATAAAAGTGTTAATATCAAGCAAAATTATATTATCATTATGTGCCATGTAAAAGAAAATCAGTTGAATCAAATACCTCTAACACAGAAGTTATTGAAAAGTGCTACATTCCAATGAAAATATTGATTCCCTTTGTGAAGATCTAGACAAGAGCCATTTAATGTGCTATGACGTTGAAGGGTAACAGTGATGATATGTTGTCAGTACTTTATTCTTTCCTTAGTGGTGTTTGTTGTTGTGGTTTTTTTGTTTGTTTGTTTTTTAAAAAAGCACCTTTTGCTTTCTGGGAACTAAGCCAAATGCACCCTGGAAGTGTAGCTGAACCACAAGTGAAGGTTGGTGGTCAGGCTTTCTTTGAATGCTTGGTTGTTTCCCCATATGCTATCCCATAAGGAGTTAAAGTGTTTGGGGAAGGAGGAAACCGAACAAGTATGTAAGTGTTTAGAGTTCGCATCATAATTCCTGCTGGGCCCTTGAGCACAATGGAATCTCCTTGTTTTAAATTTGGGGGTTGAACAGAGAGAGGCTGGTTTTGGCTGCTGCCCAAACAGCTCATTGTGCAACTCAGTTGAAGGAGACTGCTCATATACAAAGAGCCTATTCTTGGCTTAGCTAGAATATAATTTTTGCCACTAAAATGACCAACCTAGGGACTTAGTGAATAAAAGTGATTCGTGGTTCTCCACAACTGGGGTTAATAACTGTGTCAGTTAGGAGCTCTGGCAAAATGTATATAGATGAGAACAACATTGAACAGTTAATTTTTAAATCACTGCCTCAGTGCAGTGGTAATATATGTTACAATCCCTGAGAATGAGGAAAAGGAAATTCGCATTTATTATCTTTTTCAATGTTTTTTTATGGCATGTGCAGTACTAAGGAAAAAAAAAAAATCTGCAATATTCTTCTCATCTTCTGACTAGTTCAGCAGTGGGTAGTAGAAGCAGGTATTTCAGAAGCAATCCATGCGTAGATATTTAATTTTTTGTCATTTAAACTTCTGCTTAATACTTGAGGAAAATGGGATCACGGGCGTAGCAGGATCCCTTATTGGCAAATGAAGCGCAACACCCTCTAACCAAGTAGAAGCTCATAGTGCTGCCTTTCCCCATCTTTGTAGCCTGGTGTTCAGGTGGTTTTGGTCTGTGGTACTACTTGTATTGAGTGAAAAAATCCCCAAACATAAGTCTAGTTGGCTGTATCCTGATGTATGTGTGTTGCCCCCCCCACTTTGAGTCTTGTAAAGTAATAAGCACGGGGAATAATGTGTTTTAGTTCTCTGCTGGTCATTTCAATGGAACATAAAGGTTAGTACATAAAGGTCAGTAAAGGCAGGTACTTTGGGTCTCTGTGGGGTTAAAACAGAAAGAGAAAATAAATTAGCCGCATATTAATTATAAATTCTAGCTTATTTGTCCAGCTTTTTCCAAATGAAAGGGAAAAGAAAAAAGAACAAAAAAGCCCACTTCATGCTTCAAAAGAAAAAGTATAATAGCAGCGAAACACCAATGAGTCAGTATTTATTTAATAATTACTGGAATTCAAAGAAAAGCACAATTCACAAATACGACCAGCCTGCAGACAACAGAGGAATCCCAATACTTAAGAATGTGGCAATCACATCTATTTAAGTTCTATAAGAAAATATATTTGAATGATCTTTTATTTCACGCTACTGTAGCATTTGAGTGGGTAGAAGCTTTTTCTTTTCTGGATTCAGATGGTAGATACCTCAGGTCAAACTGAACCCTCTATAGAAAAGTAATTGGAGTTATACTGGAGTGAAGAGTTTGGCACTCTGCTTATTACAGAATGCCCAGCTTCTATTTATGGCAGGACTATGGGTCAAGGGGCTGATAGAGCAATAACGTACTTAAATAAACTGTGCGATTGCAATTCAAATGCTCAGTAGCCAGTAATTGCACGTTCGTGTTTTGCACGATAGGAAATGTACAAGCCCAACATCTCTGACATAAAACCAGCTTATTTTGCTCTTAACATCCATAACTGATGCAATTTAAACACTTCTGTGAAAGCATATTTAAGAAAATGGGAAGCAGTAGACAAGCGTTACTCATGCAACCCTGTTTCAAGAGATTATTTGAACACAGTTATTGATAGGTTTTTCTTGCATAACATATGCAAAATGTAATTGAAATTAAATTAAATGTCAGCATGACACCATTAAACAGCTAACATTTGCCATGTTCTAAGACAACTATTCTGAGCAGTAACTTCATAATAATGAATTTACTCATTCTTTTCCTTTATTTTTTTGATATTTTAGACAAATAAAGGTGATGCCCTTGCAAACCGTGTCCAGAACACCTTGGGAAATTATGATGAGATGAAGGACCTGTTAACCAACCACTCCAACCAGAGCCACCTTGTAGGAATCCCAAAGAATTCCATCCCTCAGACACCCATTGACAAAAATGAACAGAGCTTTTTCCCAGAACCGAGAAACAGGATGATCCCATCTCATCAGATCAGTGGCCACTCGTCGACATCAATGCCTCCACCCTCTTCATTGTCATCTAATTCTACTTTGCTACACAGTCACCAGAGCAGCAGGAAGTCGAGGACAGACTGGTCGCGCGGTGGTCACAACTCTAGTGGGGCCCAGCCAAGCCAATCCAGTAGTCAGCAGAGTCGGACAAAGCACAGCTCTTCTCATGACCAGCCACAGGGCAGGTATGAAGACCTTTATAATTGTCAGAGTGAGCAGCATAAAAGTGGAGGAACCGAGGAAGCCAGTTCAATGGCAGCATCTTCCCATTCGAGGCGGCACACTCATTCCAAGTCAGCAGCTGGAGAACATACGTACAAAGAAAACAGTCATTCGAAGTCACCCACAGAGCTTGAGTTTGCAGGTCACGGTTCTGGATCTCCACTTCCTTCCACTTCTTTGTTATCTGCAAACAACAGTCTTTCGACCCAGAATTTCCCCCCAGGACTTCACTGTAAGAACAGCATGGTCCAGCAAAAGCCTACAGCATATGTCAGGCCTATGGATGGCCAGGACCAGGTACCCAATGACTCACCTGAACTGAAACCTCCCATAGAGATTGAGAGTGGATATGGAAATCAGTCCTTTGGAACACTGCTGGAAGGAAAAGTGAACACACCTAGTACGAAGAACAAAGTACCAAAGCTCAACATTCCTCCTGTTAGTGAAGTAAGTAGTTTAAAATGTCTTCTCTCTAGTACTGCTTGAGTATTTCATGCCCTAAATATTTTTCTCTGGAAATATGCAGTTCCATTTCCTGGAATTGCAGTCTAAAACATTCATTTTTTTTTTTTCTAGAGTGTGCATGACTACTTTTGGCTAAGTTTGTTGTGCTTGTCCCAGTAGCAATATTTAATGAAGTTTTAAAAGCACAGTTTGGAATAATAACATTGTTTGTTTCTGATTAATATTGAAAGGCTAGATCTCTGTTGGGTGTAACATATTTATATCAGCTAGAAGTCTGGACAGAGAACTCTAGTATCTCAGTTCATCTGCAGTTTTCACCCTTGCATTTTCAGTTAGGAGCTAGTTTGATTGAAAGATTGCTGTTTCAAATGCTAAGGACCAAAACAGAGTGTTTAAATTTCAGTGATACTAAATAGTTCCACCAGTGGGGAGTTTATTTGCAGAATTTGCTAAAGTCCTATTGCTTTTAATGGAATTTATGCGACTTAAATTCTAGGTAATGCGTATGAAAATGTGTCCCATTAAAGCTTTTATGCATATTGAAGTGCTCTTAATAGCGGGATTCGGTCCCAATATCTGCTACCAACAGTTTAAGCTGGTGAATTTTGCACTGCTGGTCAGTACTGTAGTCCTGTGAGGAACACTTCAGTTGGTTCATAGTTGTGTCCATTCCAAGTGCAGATGTATAATAAGGATACCAACTGAAGTATTTATACTCTGTATATATATTTTTTTTCTCTTATTCTGAGTTTCTCTAAAGCAGTAACCTTTGCAAGGTAGGTTTATAGCATACATATGAGCAGAATTGCAATATGGGTTTTTCATAGTTTTCTGTTTTCCCCAAAAAAATATTTCCTCGCTTGGTAATATTTTTATACTAGGAAGGAGGAACGATGCATTCTTAAACCACTTTATTGCAAAAGGTCAGCTTTTTCTACTGGAATAATTGTTTCAAGCCAATAATTTGTTTGACTATTTAAAAACTTGATGTTATTTATTAACATTCCAGGCAGCAACAAAGACTGATGTGTTTTGCAGTAGAGCTTGGAATAATTTTCTGGGAACGGCATCTGAAAACAGTAAAAGGCCTATTTATATCAAGTGCAAGCTGAGGGTTGCTTGCAGATGGTGTTTTATTAGAAAATGTATTTGTTAATAAACGTAGCTTTGTACAAGATTACTTTACAGATGTTTCTGTTTATTTTTACCTTAGGTTAAAAATCTGCCGATGTAGATGGCTTCATAGTCTGTTGCGATTTGTCACTAGCGTTGTTTGGCGAGTAAATAATTGCATACAAAGGAAATAATGATGTTGCAAAAGCAAATACATTTTTTTTTCCCTTTTGCCATCTATTAGCACTATGAGTCAATAGGGGCACTTTAAAGTGCAGCATTAATATGAAGTATTTTTGGAAACAGAATGTACCTTTTGCAACTTGTATCAACTCTTCAGTATGTGTTTTTTCTTTCTTTAATTTTTGAGTGAAATCCTGGCACTGTTAAAAGCAATTGAGTTGTTAGCAGTGTTTTTTGGGTGCAGAATTTTACCCACAGTCTTTTTTGAGTGGCTCGAGGAACCTCTGATGTGAACAGTTATTTTTGGAAAGATTCCCAGTCGCTCAGATGAAAAATTACATTGTGAAGAATTACACAGATGAAAAATTACATTTGTTGCTATAGCTGCTTTAGTTTATATCCTGTGCAGTGACAAGTATAGGTGTATAATTAATTTCATTTATGATCAGATAAATGGTAAACTCTAGGCACTCTAGAAATGAATGCAGATAATAATCTTAAAACAGTCTGTGTTGTAAGAGCGAACAATAATTTGAAGCGGGAAAGAAAACCCAAAGCTGTGTTAAGGTGACTAATAACTTTCCCATCCAATACAGAATATGTGACAATAGCTGGACTGATGGATCTCTCACAGGCAAATCTCCTCCTGACTTTGGAGGGTTGGATTTTTTTCAGTTGTGTCAGAACTGTGAACTTTGGCCTTCTGTGTTTTTTCCACAGATGTGTATCCTGAATTTGATTTACCCTGCGTTCAGCAATAAAACTCCTTCCAATCCAATGTTATAGATAACTGGTTTAGTTTAAGCTTAATCAGAACTGACAGTGCACACCTGTGAAACCCATAACCTTTGCAGAATGACTGCAGCGAGTGGCTCTGTTGTAATCTTTATACAATTGATGTGGAGGCTTATGATCGTTCGGTGGTGCTTATCAATTTATGAACCTTCCCCAGCCACCTCGAGCCATAGCGATCCGCTGGAAACAATTTTGCTCCTGCTCCATGGTTTTCCATCCTGACGCTGTTCCAGCTGGTGATCTTCTTCAAACTAGCAGTAGGGGAGTTACTTTTTGGGGTGTTTCTCTGTTATTTGTTCTGTGGCTCTCCTGTATCTTTGAGTCCATTTTTTCAAGCTGCTAAGTGTACACACAGAGATTGCACACCAAAAGTTTTTCGGCGACTTCTCTCAGAATTCTGTGTGCCCTTAAGACGACGAATTCTGTGAAAAAATAAAGTCCCTAGGTGCTGAACCTGCAATAATGGCTTCTATTAGGACATGTCAAGTTGGACAAGAAAAAGAGTTTTTGCTGTCTTAAGCAGGGGGAGGGGGAAGAATAAGTAACCAAATATTTGAACAAGCAGATTTAGAAGATGAGTTCAGACTGATGTGGAAATATGATCTCATTTATCATGGCTTAATGGAATAGGATGTTGAGTGCCCTGGAAGCATTCTGCCATGTATAAGGAAGTGATCAATTTTACAACATAATTTGTGTCACTTGAGGTGTTGCTCTAAAAATCTTCACTTGTTCTCTGGGCCCAATTCTGCCCTCAGAGGTGCCCATCCATCTTTCAGCTCCTCCGGAGTGGACAAGGTTGTTAATGCCTTGCTGCTGGCATGTCTCCACTGTGCAATGTATTGCGGTTTAGTGATTTCTGAGTTTGGAAGAGATTTGTGGTAAGTTTACACAGACTTCCCAGGCTGGGCCAGGATGTGGTGTTAGCAGCACTTAATGCACCTGTGGGCTAATCCCAGCCCTGGATGGGGGGGTGTGATTTCCAGACCTTGACTCACGTACCCAGAGCTCGCTCAGACCTGTCTGCACCATGCATGGCCATTTCTACGAGAAAAATCATAACAGACTTTTAGATATGGCCTGGCCCTGGAGCTGAGACTGATAGAAAAATTGATGGAAAACCTCAAGCCGTAAACGTTATTTCCCATTCCTTTCGTATTAACTCACGTCTCTTTAGTCTGTATTTACATACATACTTACATACATGTATATATTAATTTTGAGCTTGCATTTAACATTTGGTAAGCTGTGGCAAGCCTGGAACGTAGCAAGGAGCTTTTGTATTATGTGGAATTCCTCCTACTTAAATTGCATGATGGCAGATGATTGTTACCACTCAGAGAACTGCATCGTTAAATCCTATGCATTTCTTCAAAAAAGTAGAGGTTAGAGACCACAATAACAGCTGATCTTCTCTCTGCTGCTTTAAAATCCAGCATATTGATTCATGTATGTATATTTAAACCTCTAGGACTCAGATGCTTACAAATTATTTCAAATTGACTAACTCAGCAGGAGATAGCTGAGGGAAAGCCTGTACTTTTCAGACTGGGCTTGAACACAAATTACCGAGAGTACCGGGTAAAGCAGAGGGTTTTAAGGTCTATGGGAACATCAGAAGAGGTGTTCCTGGAAAATTTCATGTGCAGTTCTCCAGAACAATGCATAGATTTCCAATAAATGTTTAGGGACAGGATATCAAGGGCAAGTGAGATAATGTTTGATTCTCAAGGCAGAGTTTCTGAACCTCACTGCAAAGTTGTCCTCATGTTCCTACAAAGTAGCAAATGCTCATGTACCAAATCTTATGAAAAATACAAAGCTAGGAACAAATCCAAAAGGCCTACAATATCTATGTCACCGCCCACTTAAGTAATGAAAAATGGAGAACTTCTATTTTGACTTGACTTCTAGGAAAATATTTTGACGGGTTCAGTATACTGCAAAGTGATAAGCTTCTGTTACGTGTTTCAAATCATTCTGTTATCACTGTGTGTATTGATTAGCTTAGTACTTTCCGAGCTAGCTGTAAACAAGGCTGCTCACTTTCTGCATTAAAGAGCAAGAAAAATTGACAGGTAGATAACCATATTGATTGAACCTAAATAGTAAATGCAAGAGGCTTATATATGACTTATAGTAGTTTTTATAGGAACCAAAGCCAGTTTAATTTTTTTGCTTTTTAATTGAATGGAAAGTAGCTGTCCTTAACCACGCCTACACCTTTTTGATATACGTGCTACTCTGTGTTGCCAACTCTAGTACATTACCATAGCTGCGGGCAAATCACTTTTTTCAGATGCAAGCTTTAAGTGTCCCCCAGACTGTGAGCTCTGAAGAAGAATGGACTGAATCATGCATTAAGCTGAAATCCCTTTGCTTGGTTCATATTTCAAAAGTCTAAGGCCAGAAACAAACCCAAAGAGCAGTATTTCTTGTAGTATTACAGGTTACAGGCATATGTTTTTCATTTGTAAATACTGTGAGAAGTAATGTTCTTGTGATACTTCTAAATGAACACCATATGACACCACTCGACTGAAGACCTCTTATTGTGGCCCTTTTAAGGCTACTGTCTGATTGGTTGGACAATTGCTAGAACAAACTATTAGTATTTTGCAGGGATAGCAAGAGGACAGCTTTCCTATTTTAAACCAAACCTAAATAAGCATATTGAGGGCCTGATTTTTCAACCACTGTGACCAATGGGAACTTTGCATTTCATCAAACTGCAGAAAAGGGCACTATAATTAAGTCACTTTAATAGGTGTAGTTAAAAGAACTGACCATGTATATTTGATTTGGGGAAGGAAAGGTTAGACATCTGCTTTCCCATTGTGTATTTGTCAGCGGTCAGTCAGTTTCATGGTGCTTTGAAAAGCAGGGATTTTTTTAAACGTTTTGAAATTCCTATTGCCAAAGTAACCCCTTAGAGGTGGTTTGATATTGGTACAAGTGTAAGAAATACTGTTATTCAAATGGTGTCATACAAAATGTCGCAAAGTAAAATGACTGTAAAGTTTTTGGAGAGAGCTGTAGTAGGATTTGGTGAGCTTGAGCAAAGATGTAGAGGCATCTGTTACTGGCTGCAGGGGGACTGGAGGGTGTATTCATGACCCTGCCAATAGATTTGGTGTGTGACTGTGGGACAGTTACTTTGTAACTTCTCAAAGTCATTATAGCCCAGTTAATTTATAGAGGTTTTTGAGTCAAACAGAAGGCAGAAATCTGTCAGTCCTGTTTCTCATTTTGATGAGTGGTCCTCAGCACCTTGGTGCATCTAAAAAAGGGGGTTATTATACTTGCTCTTCGCCTTTAGAGGAATATTGTTCGGATATCTGATAGAAAAGTGTTATTGTAGCTGCTTTTCCATAACTAAAATATATATTTTCTGCTTCCTCCCATTAATATAAAGAAAATGTCATAAGCCGTATAAAACCAGTGTTAAGTCTCGTGTTATCTTCACATTGGCTGGCATTGTAGTTTTGAATAATGACTAGGAGCTGGTAGAGCTAATTCTTCAGCATCTTGTTTCCATCCATCTGGCGTGCAAATGCATGAGGAAGGATGCTCTTGGATCTTGATGTCAGCTGACAAGGGGGTTGACCAGTCCAGCAGGTATTACCAAGTTGGAGTGTTTGCACTGTTTTTTGATACTGTTCTGGAACGTGACCTGCTCTAATAAATATCTTCTCTATGAACTGTGAAACAAAGAATATTCATATAAGAAAAGATGAGAAAAATGCCATTTTCAGGTATTTGAATTTTTTATGATGTGTGTTTTCACTCTGGGCTGTGATCAGCCCTCGAGTGAACAGCATGTGTGCTACTTACTGAGAACAAGACTGGCAGGTATTTGGGGATCAGCATTTAGCTTTCTGTGCTAGAATGAATGACTATTTGTAAACTTTACCGTCAGCTGTGTTAAGTATTATTTTATCTGATGCAAACCTTTAAAGTAACACAAAGCTATTTACTGTCACTGCCCTTTTAGATATTTTTTTCATAAATTCTACTATTCTTTTCTTTGTGGAGAGCACAGGAATTAAGGTTTTAAATAGTCTGAGAACACAGAAGACAAAGTACGGGCAAGACAGTATGCATACATTTTTGCAGGGGCAATGACAGCTGATGTGAATCTCCACTGGGACTGAACCTGAGGCTTCTCAGGACATTCTCTGCTTCTCAAACAGGAGTGGGGACCATTGCTAGGAGCTGCAGTTGACTTTCTCTCTGGGCCGCTCATTTAGTGAATATGGTGAAAACATTACACCTAACACACACACCAGTAAAATGTATAAAAAGAGGCATAAATACAAGAAAATCAGTGTGTGTAAATGTAGACTCAGAGAAGAAAGTTCTAATCCTGATGAAAATGGTAGTCAAGCAGAAAAACTGGACTTTGCTTTATCTGGTAGGTGTAGATCAGTAGGAAACAACTGGAAAGCCCTCCTGCAAATGCCAGGAATCCAGGCAGCTGAATGGTGCAGACAGTGTGATTAGCTATTGTGGAGGTAATGGAAAACTGAAGATAAACCACTGTTCAGATGCTATGTTAGCAGTTGAGGCTGAAATACGGCAGTGAAAGGTAGAGGAGGAGGGATTGTCAAACTGAATGGAGATTTACAAAGAATATTGCAAGAAGAAAAATAAGGCCTAGGGAAGAAATAAGAGGTTACTTATGCCACAGAGATGTACTAGACAAGAAGGAGATGTAGGTGTGATCTGAATAGACAGTGCTTCAGCTTTCAGGAGGAATGTGGTGACCATGAAGCAGGGGATGGACACTGGAAGTGAGAACAGGGAAACTGGACTCGCCATAGGGAAAAGAAAAGCTACAATACTCAGGTGTGGTCGGCTTTCTTAGGGAAATCACAAGAGTGTAACTTCTTAAGCTCATTTAATTCCATCTTGTGAAAAGCTGTGTATGATATGCAAGCAATTAACTTGTGATCCAGAAGGCAGCCACCTCCTGCTCTGTGTGCTTGCATTTTTACATGTGTAAGATGCTTACTCGCCTGCGTACCTCTGGGTATTTTGCATGCTTAGTTTGCTGAGATGCAGAATGATAGTCAGATTTTAAACTATTAGGGTAATACCATATGAATCGTATTTATAACGTACTTTCAAAGTGTGAAAATCAGAGGAGGGTCTTACATGAGTGTTTCTGGCTTTATGGCCAGAGCCACCCCACTACAAGCCAGTAGAGTCTGATTCAAGTGTGGAAAAGCATTTAGGAGCTGCAGGTGAAAACATCATATGGGAATACTTTAATAAAAAAAAAAGTGAAAGTTGAACATATAACTTGGCAACTCTCCATGAACTGCAGATATAGGCTAAAGTTATTTAGTTGGCAAACGATTGCTAGTGTATTAGCAAAGTTGGGGGGGGGAATCTAATTTCTGTATTTTGGCTTGTGCAGCAAAGAAATTCCTCCTACATAAATATGTTCATTTCACCTTCTGGGAAGTAAAGAAAGGAAACTGTAGCCGCAGTCTGTTATTTAATCTTCCTGAAATTAGCATTTGGTGCTCGAGAAGATTGAAAGATTTAATGCCAATGCCTTCCTCAAAAGAAAGAAATGACACACCACATATGTTTTAGTACTGGTTAGACTGTTAAATGGAATTAATCAAAATCCATGTTAAAATATTTCCACGTGTTAATTAGCAACGGTTTGGAACATTAAAATACATATTGGCTTGGGAATAAATTAGTGATGGAATATCAGATTGAGTTTGTGGGGTTTTAATTGCAACATAATATACTTTGTGTTTTAGAAAGGTAAATGTAAATACACTCCTATGAAGTGCTATGGCAATGTGCATTTAAAAATTGTGTAATAAAACAATCTAGAACAGGCTTTCGTTATGGTAGAGAGAGTGATCCCATTTCACATTTTAAAAGAAACATTAAATCATTCCCTCATATAATAAAGTGAGAGAAAAACAGTTTAAAAAATGCCAAGAGTTTCATCTCAAGCCAAAGGAAGTTTTAAAATTTCTCCTTTGAAAGTCAGGATGATGTAGCGAGTACCAACACCAGGTTTCCTGTTGTGAATAGAAGAATTCACTGTTGCCGTTCTGTTCCTTCTGGGTCACTGTGAAGTTTGTTTCCTATTCCCTCATGCTGAGACTTGAGAGCAGCAGAATAGCATAAATTTAGTTAAGTATGTAAATGAGACTGGACAAATGGGTGTATTCATACTCTTAAATTAACACACAGAAAGAAAGTAGAGATATCTGTGGTAGCGTTATGGACACCTCATGCCTGAGGATGGAGGCCATGCTTGGTTCGCAGATGAGGGAGGACCCATTTTTCTTCCTAGGGAGGGAATGATCATTTTTTTCCATGACAAAAGAATGTGTAGAAACCATCTCCAAGAGGTTTCCTGAAGCTGCATCCTGAGGTTGATCTCCCACAGTCGCATTGGTGGGGATGGTTGTGTGCGCATCCCGTGTGGGGAACTTAAAAACAAGGTAGGCGTTGATCTTATTTTTTCCTGTGGTTGCTGTTCAAGTAGCCATTTGTAAAATAACATTGTGTGTAAAGAAAAGGTTGGGGGAGCAGAGGGAAGAAGAGGCAAAGTAAGTAAAGATTCAGTCATTTTCCAGGCTAATGAGCCTGGTTTTGCTTGGATTTACCAAGATCTCTAAGAGGAGTCCAGTGATCGTAGGTGTAAGCCTCAATCCCCATTAATACTGCCAATTAATACTGCCAGTCTAAACATATTTCAGTTAATACATGCTGCTTTCCCTTGCATGTTTCCTCAGAATAATTTCCCATTGTTATATTCCCCAGATGTGTAAACTCGTTGGGTTATATTTCACTGAGCTGCAAGCTGTGACACTTAAATCCACAAGACAAGCTGGCAATTACTGCCGCTGTTTGTAAATATCCAGGCACTCATTTACATTTGCTGGTATTTTAAATATAAACATTGAGATAATGCATTGTTAAACATGTTAAAATGCTGACATGTACCCCTTGTAAACTGAGAAAACCATAAAGATCACTTGGAGGAGTCAGGATTTGGATTTGATTAGAGTTTACCTGAATGATGGCTTCACGTCCTGGTCAGTAACCTATGTCTGTGGGGTTTAATCTTTTTTGATGTCAACAAAGCCCAACTTCCATGTCATCAGAAACTAAAAGCATCTCAGAAAATATATAATTTCAACTAGCACATGCCAGTGACCCTTTAATTAGCTCAATTTTGAACCTCTCTTTACATCCAGGTGTAGCTTTCCTAAGCAGCTTCCTTGTGAAGTAAAACTTTGCGGTATGTTCTACATTGGGAAGAAGGAGAGATTGTAACATCTTCCATTCCCATCAACACACGCAGTTACACATTGACATGAAATATGGCATAAATTTAGCTAGGGAAATATTAAAAAGAGTAATTTTTATTCAAAGCAATTATTCTAGCAACCACATCATTTTCTGCACAATACCATCATCACAAAGGTCACCATTTAACATGGTTTTATGGTGAGGACCACGCACTGTGGTGTCATGGACCACAAATGGTTTGCAGATCCGAGTTTGGAAATTGGGGGTTTAGGGCTTTGTCAGTATTTCTGAAAGCAAAACTTTACCATTAAAGTTTCCTAAGATCTGTGGAGTCACAAAAAGCCGATGACGGGACTCTCATTGACTGACAATGACTGTCTGTGCCAACAGCTGACAGTTTTTCATTGTCACAAATTATTTCTTCCACCACCAGATAGAAAATGACTGTTCAGAGCAGAATGGAGGTGGGGCTGCATATGTATACAAAGAAATACATGTAAATCCCACTAAATTTGTGCTTACAACTACTATTGCTTTTTCCCCTCCATGTAATGATAAACTAGTTCTTGCCAGTTCCTTAAAACATAAAATACCCAATCTGCTGTACTCCAAAGAAACAAAATAGATCAGACTGAGGAGCAGACCCTTCTCTAAGGAGATGTGATTGCAAAATACAGCCAGATTGGACTTGTCTTACCCTTTGATGTTGGCATTGCTGTGCAAGTAATCCCACTAATTCCACATGAGGACTCAGGCTTTCTGATTTTGAATAGGAGCAGCAAAATTGGGCCATAAATGATCAGTCTGAATAAGACTTATTTAGGACTAGCAGGGATATAGAGAATTATTGCTCTTCAGAGGAGAAGAAAAATTAAAATTTGCAAATGCTGTTTTCATAAACACATTTTATTAAGATGTAACTGCACCTGCATTTCATCAAGAAAATGATTTGCTACAGTTTTTAATATACTTTGATATATTGAGTATATTTGATTTATTTTTATAATAATGCTTTTATTAGTATTTGACATACTTTAACTCTCTAGTCCCAAGTATCAGATATTGTGAGAGATGGCCTATTTATTTATAATTCTCATCCCATCTTTTCAGAACCAATGTTTTAACTATAATGAAGACTCCAGAGAAGCAAGCAGATTTCAGATGTTCAGCTAGATCATATTACTATTGACTTTGCTTGGTTACAAGGGCTGGGTGCTAGAAAGAAAAAAGGTGCATTTCTGTGAGCATTTTAGTTTATCTTATGAGCACACTTTGGAAACAAATCTGATCTTCTCCCAGTGATGCTCCTTGGTTCATTCAGTGGGAAGCTATGCAGGGATGCCCCTAACATGCTCCAGGTCCTCTCTGCTGCTCAGGAGAAGCCAGACTAGTGCCACGCAGCCCCTTTTGTCACCTCCTGTCCCCTAAGACACACACACTGTGTTCACTGGCTTCTTGGCATCAACTTTTCCTCTCCACAGATTGACTCCTGTTGTGTTGAGCTTCTTACCAATGTTGATACAGCTTAATTCTCTGACACTGGGATGGGTAGTGACCCGGGATAAAATTAACTGTCATGTTGTCATAGAAAGGGTGACTGACTTCTATAGCTTGACTGTAAGAGCTGTGAACAACTATGTGAGTAGGTGGCAAGAACAGAGAAGACTTTGCCTTCTCACCATGGGCTGCACCTCTACAGGGACAGCCAAAGTCTAGCTCTTTGAGAAGGTAAAACTTCTGTAAGTGACAGAGGCAACTTCCATAACTTAGCAGCTTAGGAGGGAGCTGATTTAAACAGCCCAGTGTGGGAGTTTTTCTATAACAAATCTTGAATGTGGTTTCCAAAGTGGGAGCCCAGAACAATTCTCCATGTTCTTGGCTGCTCCAATCATTTTGGTTTCTAGGGCGAAGCGTGTGTCAGGTCACTGAAGGACAGAAAGGAACAAAGGCATGAACAGAGAGAGGGATTTCCCCTTTCATTAGCCACAATAAATATGTTTGTTCAAGAACAAATAGCTGGAATAAGAAGACGTGCAGCTCTGATGCTGAAAAAAAGGCTATTTGTGTCAAATACATAGGAAATATTGTTCACAGATAAACCATTGTAAGGATTGTTCTTTAACAAGGCCAAGTTTACTTGGGATCCTGACTATGCACAGGCCCTATATTTCATTCTTTTTCCCATTAGCTAACATGAGGCATTGCATGGTGAGTAAAGATGTGATTCCAGTGAGCTGAGCTTTAAACTATTTCAACAGAGTCTAGTGCTTTACTGCAAGCTGCCTTGGACTTTGGTGCTGTCAGAAATCCTTACTGGGTGGAATTTCCAGCTTTAAAGTCAACAGCCAGAGGCAGAAAGAAGAGATGCTATTTCTGTGGTATGCCCTTAATAAAAAGTTTGCTTGAACATAACTCCCTAATGATAGCAAACCTGCGTATAATGGCAAGAGTATTTACTTGGCACTCTCCAGGATTACCGGTGGTATTTTGTTGTAATGGTGGAGATGGAGAGAGAATTCCAGAGAGACCCCAAGCCTGTGGCAGTAGAGCAGAGTGAGGTTAGTTCTGTGCCTGTCCCAGGCAGAGTGGTGGCACAGCTGGGCAGAGGGGCAGAAACAGGTTTGCTTTCACCAGTGCACTTGGAGCCCAGGCTGAAGGCAAATCTGCAATTAAAAATGTGGCAGTTTGTGTTGGTAAACCAGGAGACTCAACCAAGAGCAGCTGGAACTGAAGGCATGAGCTCCAGCCTGTGGCAGAGAACGTGAGGGACACCTAAAATGTGCTGAGGGTGCATTACCTGAACTGCCAACTGCTGCAGCCTCTGTCTGGGCTTCTCCAGAACCAGAACCTTTCTTGTTTTGGGGGTTCTTGCAGATCTTATCTTATTTGCTGTTCTGCAGGTACCTGCTTCTTCAAAGTACTGGAAATAAAGTTGAGTTCTGCACTGTTTGTGAACTTGAGCTTTTGTGGACTTCATAGATGATTATTTTTCTGGCAGTGGTATCATCGGTTTGTCTTCTTTGTGCATATGTACGAATCCAGATGTAAAACTGTAGATAAGCAGTATGTAGTCATATAATCACTTAGATCTACACCCACATTTGCAAAATAGGCTGAAAAGGCTTTCGCTGGCACAGTGGTGTGGTTTCACAATAGGTTACGCATGACAAAAGTGGAAAGGAATTACATATTTTGTGGCCTCCTCTCCTGTGACATAAAGCCACGTGGAGAACTTCACTGCATCTGGTTTCTGATTTTGACCCTGAACACAGACAAATATCACAGGCCCTAGCAATTGTAGTTTCTGGTCCTCCCTCCAAAAGTGAGACCCAAGGGAATTAGTTTTTAGCTGAACGCTCTCTGTTCTGTTCGGTGCTTAAGTTTACTGGCATTGCTTGTTTGTCTCTTGCTGAGTGGGAGCATACAAATACTTCTTAAATTCCTCTTTGTTCCCACAGCTACTTTCACACTTAGTCCGTCTTGAAACGAAGCGACATCAGCTTTGTCCACAGTGCCGGTGTCCCATGGCTCCCAGCACTGACCAGCTCCCCGCCGTGGGGAAGGGTGCAGGTCTCTACTGGGGTAGCCAGAGGAAGAAAGCAGAAAAGTTTAGTGTGTTGCCCATGGTGTAGGGAGCAGAGCTGTGTGGAGAGGAAGACACTGCACTCCCTAGGTAGAAGAGCAGAAAAATTAAGGCATCGGTGCATGGTTTAGTGGATGTTACAGAAAGATAAAGGGCCTGAGAAGGGGAAAAGTGCAAGGGAGGAACAAGGCAGGTACTCCCCCGTGTGTAGGCTGCTGGGCTCTGCCTGCCCAGAGGCGATCGCAGCAGGAGTGCCCACCTGGACAATGGAAAACCTGGGGGCTATTCCCTTGCCTGACTTCTCAACTGTCTCAGCCTCTTCCTGTGGCTGGTCTGCACCGTTTGCAGGGTGTGCCAGTGACTGCACCGGTGAGCTTTTACATCAGAGACTTCCGCCCAGCTCCAGTTTCCTATTTTATACCATCAGACACATGTTGCAAATAGCTGTGGCTGCGATAGCAATGCAACCTGTGCTCTGTGGTCACAGAAGAGCCTCAATATTTAAAGTGTAAACTGTTTGGTACCTGAGAAACAATCTGGTATCTTCTGTTAGGAAGCTTTGAGTGAGCAAGCTGCTCTTAAACCTTGACGTGATCATAGTACATGTGTATAAGGTGTGAAACCAAAGCTTCTGTGTTTATGTATAAGAGAAGGTATTCAAATGAGTTCTCCCACCATTTTTCATGTGTTTTTGCAGTGGCGGTGGCTGGACTTTGCATATCCAACATCCTTCTAGCAAAGCCTCACCTAGGATTGAGTGTCACATTGGGCAAAGAATATAGCAGATATTTTGGAAGAGTTTACCTTTGTGAATGATTGCTTTCTCTCTGCTCTGAGGAAGGGAAAAAACCAAAAATAACAACAAACCAACCCAAACCCACAGGACTGCATTTACCACAGCTCTGTGTCTGAGCTCATAAACTCTGCTGAGAGCTTTAGCTCAGTCTTGCACTTTTTGTTTTCCACGCTGAAACACAGGCTGAGATAACTCAAGTCTGCCCACAACAGACAGCACAAATAGTCCTTAAAGGGTTCCAAAAGTTTCAAGGCCTGGGCAGCTAGAGTTAGCATGTGTGTATAGAAGTCCATACTACATAGAATGCGTAGAAAGCCACTTGAAAATCGAGCAAAATGTGCATGCAGCTCTTTTGAGATTGCTCTTTAAAAAAGGGGGGAAAAAATTAGAGATGCTTTTATTAAAAAAAAAAAAAGAAAAAAAGAAAAAACCACGAGAAGCCAACACTGGCATTTTGTATGTGGCTCTTACGCAAGTCTCCGTAGGGATTACCTTTGACACTGGGCTCTTAAAATTGCAGCATCTTGCGTAACAAGCTTGCACAACAAGCCCTGCGCTTGGTGGGCAGCAGGTTCAGACCCAAGGCAGTAAGCAGCGACCACTGCTGCTCTCACTGCAGCTTTTTATGGGAATGTTCTGAACCATTCCAAAACTGAAGGATAGGAGATGGAGTAAAGGAGACTGTTGAGGGGAAAAAAAAGAGAGTCCCTACAGCATATCAGTCTTGCACTTTGACTTTAAGTAAAAGAGAAACAAGTAATTGTTTCAAAATCTGGTGTCTAAGCTTTTGAGTTTATTTACTAAAAAGGAAAAATGAATAGATTTTCTCCAGGAGGATCAATTTGTGTTCCATCCAAAGTCAGTAATTTTTATTTTTGGCTTCTATGCAAACAATTTTTGGCCTTTTATAATTATGTTTAATAGATGAGAAGTGTTCTCCGTTTTTCTTCCTCCTCTCATACATCTATACCTGCTCCATAATGTGCCAAACAGTGAGACCCAGATATGAACCTAATCTTCTGCAGATATTTTATTTTTAAGGACTGAATTCCAAACCCACTGTTGCTTATAGGAAACTTATCATTGGCTTCAGTAGTGTTTGAATCATAACTTGTAAAATAAATTCAGAAAGAACCACTCTGAAATTAGCACATACAGATGACGACTGCATTATAGATTGGACTGGACTGAGTATTTTTACTATGCTCTTATGTAGCACTTCAAAACACCACAACTTTCACTGAAACAAGCTCTTGGGAAAATAAATGGAGAAGTTTCCAAATACTATAGCTGCTTCAGTATTCATACATAATAAACCAAGCTTCTGTAAATAAGTCATTTTATCTGTCAAACATTGTAGGCACATATGCCACATTAACTGTCACTGGGGTCGTAAATAAACAATGTATCTGTCTACACATTACTTATGTCTGGGGAGAAATGAACAAGTACACAAGAAAAACAGTAAGGAACATATTTTAATTGTAAAATAAAATGTTGATGTTGCTATTGCTAATTATTTTAAATACATCTGAACTTAAAAATACAGTTAATAATTCAATGCAAGATGCAAAAGGGTAATATTCAAACAAAATTGAGTTAATAATGCATCTAGTATGTATTTCTTAAATGCATTTCTACTCCCAGTCATTCATGTACAACTCTGGGCGTATTTTGACTCTTCATTCTTAACGTAACAACAGAAAACAGACCCCCCCCCCAATTGCACAGGCAGAGTTTGGAGCCAGAGCAATGTCTGTATCTGATGCTCTAATGATGCTTAGCTGAAATATTCTCAAAATGGTATTTGAGATTTGCCTCAATTCCATCAGGATCAATGGCATTTTCTGTATATAACCATGCAGAATTTACACGTGGGTTTAGAATGCAGGTCCTGACTCTGGTTTACTGTCAATGAGCTGAACTAACTTACATCTATTTAACATTGTCACAATGGACCCTCCTATCCAAGAGTCTGTCTGTGCGACTTCTGCTTAGCAGCCTGTGCTGTACCACTTGTTTGTGATCCCGTTGTGGGACCAGACTTCTGATGAGATGCCAAAATGTCTGGAATCTGCCTTTGGCCACTGGAGTATCTTGATTGTTGAGATATGTTCTGTACACTTTTAATTTTGCTTTCTGTAGGCGGCATTGCTACTTATAAGACCAATTTCCAAGCCTTTCTTAGAATAATTTGTTTCTTGGTCTGTGTTTGAAAATAAACAAGTCCAAAAGCAACAAACCCACAGATTCTCTTCAGCCCCTTGTAAATCTGTTGTACTTTTGGGGGTGGGATAGGGATAACAGGTTTGATTTATGATAGAGTAAAATTAAGTTAAGCCTGTCTGAGCTGAAGTGGTAATAGATCTTATATTTATATTGTTAGATGATATTATCATTATTAATTATAGAATTATTATGACTTAGTGTCTGTACGAACCACTAATCCTGCAAGAGAGACACTGTTTTAAAACAAAAAGCCTTTATAAATTCTGTCGATTGGCTAAAATACACCTTTTATATTAATAGTCTTTTACCGAAGCTAATGAGCCAGGATATTAAGATTTAAGACATTAATGATATTAATGTAATAGCTAATGATGATGAAATTCAGCCTTTAGATATTTCCATGGATGTCTTGCGAACTTATGGGCAGAATTCAACACTACATGCTTTGCTAAAACACCAAAATACCACAATAAAGGACTAAGGTACATTTAATCCTGGGATGATGAAGTCACAAGGTAGCTATGTCTTTGAAAAGAAACATATTCACTTCTGCTTGGCATGCATGTAGCAAGAATCCATTATGTCCATCCATATTATTATCCATATTATTTTTATATTGACATTGTTAAATATCTGATAAGTTGTTTTCTGCCATGCACAACATTGCAAGTGGCATGCTAGAAAGCACATATTATCTATAAGGATCTCTTGTTGCTGGATTTAAACAGCACATTTATGGCAAGAATTCCAGTGCAGACACCTCTTGTTAACAGCCCTTCCGTAGGTGTTTATGTTCAAATTAACTGTTCTGAAACCCAAATTAGAGTCAAATCTGATATGAGCCAATTTACTCTGCACAACAATCATGGGCAATGAAGAGTGCTCTGTAAGAGTGCTGTTTAAATCGGATCACTATAGCTCCCTCGATGGGCAAGTAGTGTGGAATAACAATGGCCAGCAGCTAAATGTAATTTAATTCTTGAGTTTGCATATTGGTTAATTCTTGCATTGTTTAAAAAGAAACATTTTCCAGCCAGGTGTGCAGTGTCTGGCCAATGTTAGAAATCATTATGAAAAGCTGGAGGAATAATAGAGTGATGATCTAACACATTTAAATTAAGCAAGGTCTGATTGTTGAATGTTGAAGGGTGGTAAGTTCATTTCCATCGAGGGCTGACATTTTGTCCTTTTTGTATATAGCATTTTTAATGGTATAATGCATACAGAAAT
This sequence comes from Nesoenas mayeri, assembly GCF_963082525.1. Taxonomy (NCBI): domain Eukaryota; kingdom Metazoa; phylum Chordata; class Aves; order Columbiformes; family Columbidae; genus Nesoenas; species Nesoenas mayeri. The sequence continues at coordinate 16,172,154 of NC_137550.1, read as the reverse complement.
ATGCTGATAAAAAGCCTGAATTTTGAAAATAAAGCTTCCTTAGGGTCGAAATATCTGTTGTTCACACAGTAGCTTTTCTGGTTGAAATTACGTGGTAAATTTGCGACCTTCCATTTAATATTTGAAAACCAAAGGAAAAGAGAACTAATAAGATCTTAGTCCATCTTTATATTTCATCTGTCCATTAGACTTTTTAGTAGCTGAAAGATACTCCGCGTTACTGAACGTAAAGTGGTGTTAGGGCATCATTGTTCTAGTACTGCACTTTTTTCCCCCCAAGTTCTTTCTTTTGTATGATAACAGCGAAATTCCATATCACATCATTGTTTGATGTGAAATTGCTTGATAGGGTGTGATGACACATTCATATTATGTTAGCAACATAATTTAACTGCTCCATTTTTTTAAACCATTTACAAAAGTGCCTGAAATGTGTGCATTATAAAATAGGGTCATAACAGCTATGGTTCAATTGGAATTTCAGTAATAAACCCTTTGCAGAGGGCTAGATGTTAATGCAAATCTTTTATCATTATAAATATGAATCGGTCAGCAATAATACGGAGTTACTTCAGTAATGGACACTGGAAAACCTGATTTGCTGAATGTTGATACTGTGGATCTCAAAACCCTAATATCATGCCACCAAAATGTTTCCCAGGGTGGTACAAGTCCAGGACATAGCTTGTTGGTTGTTGGAGGGAGGATGGGCTGGTGCCCTGGGTCAGGAGCAGCTGGCATCTACTGTGCGTGGAGGGAACAAGTGTCTTGTTGGGTTGGTGTCTTCTAAACATTGCCTCAATTTGTGCCAAAAGCCTGTCTCGTTATGTTCTTCTGTGGCATCATGGATCCAGCCTTCTGTCTTCACTGAAGTGAAACCCCTTGCAATAAGTATGGGAGTCTCCCAGTAGAGCTGGTACAACCCTTTGCATTCTGTGTCACAAGAAGTGCCTCTGTACTGCATATAGAGAACTGGGCGGATTTGTATGCCAGAGTTTCTTGTCTCATTCTTTTCCTGTCCTTTCTTTCCAAGGATGTGCTTCTCTGAGGGATAAAAGACATCCCCATGGGAAAGTGAGAGCATCTCCTATTCAAAGAGGAGGCTAAATGCTGATCTCGGGTTTGAATTTGAAGTAGGTTAGCGGACACCTGAAGAATCCTTCCAAGTGTGGCTCTCTGAGAGCAGAATTCCCATATACATGGCGCTCCTCTTTTTCCTGAGGCAAGGAATGGAAGGAGCAGTTACCTCAGCTTCAGCACCAAAGCTTAAGGTCCTTGCTTAAGGAATTTGACTACCTTGACTTAGCTTTTACCAAGATTTACAGTTTTGGAGATCTGTATTTGGAGTACCTATTACAAACTCAGGAGGGACGCCAGTGTGGCTGGAAACCTGAACACTCTGTGACGTGTAGAAATTTTAACTTTAAAATATCTATTTTTTCTTACTGGAAAGGCTCTTGTAGTGGAAACACATACCCTGAGTGGGGACCAGTTATAAATGCAAATGGCGTTTCTCAATTTTAGTTCATTTTGTTTAATTTCAGAATAGTGTTGCCTGGCTTTTTGAATGTTTGTTCACTTAATAGGCACATAAAAGTCATACTTACCTGCATAGTCTATTTACCTTTTAGGTCAGATTTGACACATATGTGTTATTTCAGGAGCGTAATCATTCAACATGTTGCCAGCTTCGAGGAGTTCTTTTATACTTACATCCTTGTGAATTGAATTAAATGGCTAAAAGATTTAATTTTTGTGGCAAATAAAAAGATTGATGGATATTATGCCTCTAATTAAACAGTGTGAACCAGAGACGCGGTTCTTTGTTACATTTCTGTCTGGAAGGCCAAATGTTCTAAGCATTTGAGCCAGCCCTCCTGTCTTGAATTTTAAGAAGCTGAAATTAGTAAGGTTGTTTTAATGCTGATGGAGATGCATCTGACCTCTGAGGTATTTGCGGTTTATGAGCCAGTATTATTGAAACCTGTAGTTTAAATGCAGTAATTTCCCATGTTGAAAAGGAACAGAGCATTTCCAAAATTATAATATTGTAGTATGTATATGCAAAATCTATAGGTGTTCTTGATGAATAACAATGCTCTCTGACAGCAAAGAATCAGCACAGAAAAATTAGGTCACAGCAGCTTGCTTGCTCTTTACACTGTCACGGTTGATTGGTTATTCTCATCACCCTTTGTTTAAAATCATTTCAGAATTAATTGGCGTTCATTAACGCAAGTCTTTGTAGCAGAATTGCAGAAACAGTCATTAATGTAGCTAATAAACATAAAAAAGAAAAAAGGATCCTATTACCAGGTCCCTACAGGCTGTTAACTAACATTTTGAATAAGAATACATAAACATAAATTAAACATTTTTACAAACTGCTAAGGATGTGGGAATTTAGCATGGTGGTCTGTAGTAATGCTTTGAACCAATTTGTTATATTATGTTGATTTTTTAAGGTTTCTGCTATAATGATAGTGGTCCTGATTAGCTTAGATTTTCGTTGCAGTCATGCAGGTTTCTTAAGAGGTCTGTCTACCTCTGCCAGCTACCACAGATGAGGCTCTAATTCTTCTCCCCTGAGTTCAGCGAGTGTTTTCCTTGAGGAGTGTAGAGGTTCAGGTTCCTCTTGTGATGGTTTAAGAAAATACGGAGCAAACTTAGAAGCCAGAAGTTTTGGTTGAGGGCCCAAGAGCAAATACTGCAAGCATCACCTGCTTCGTTTATGTGGGTGAAGGTTGGTTGCTGACTTTATTTGGCTTTTCTGCCATCTGATTTTCATGTGAGCTTGAATTAGACCAACTCAGTAAAATGTGCTCTCAAATTTGCTGGGTGTTAATTACAGGATTTCTCTTGTTTGGGCTGTTGCCCTGATTTGATGGAATATGTCATTTAGAAGGCACTACTGTATCTCTTAACCTGCCACAGTTTTTTTTTTTTCTAATGGATCTCCCAAGGATAAGGGTCATTAGTGGTCGGATACAACACACCTGGGGAAAGTCACCTCTGCGGGTGCACCCTGGCATGAGTGGGGGATGTGATGGTGTGTGCATAGCTGTGGGTCTTGGAGCATGTTTTGCCTGACCCCTTTCAGGTCTGTAGGGATGCAGCAGATCCCAGGGGCTGAGCTTGGGGCTTTTTGAGGAAAACTCAAAGAGTGGAGCATCTCCCGTGTGAGGAAAGGCTGAGGGAGCTGGGGCTCTTGAGCTTGGAGAAGAGGGGACTGAGGGGTGACCTCATTAATGTTTACAGATATATAAAGGGTGAGTGTCATGAGAAAGGAGCCAGGCTCTTCTTGGTGACAAGAGGCAGTGGGTGCAAACTGGAACACAGGAGGTTCCACTTAAATATGAGAAGAAACTTCTTCACAGAGAGGGTGACAGAGCCTGGCCCAGGCTGCCCAGGGGGGTTGTAGAGTCTCCTTCTATGGAGACATTCAAAACCCACCTGGACACCTTCCTGTGTAACCTCATCTGGGTGTTCCTGCTCTGGTGTGGGGATTGGATTAGATGATCTTTTGAGGTCCCTTCCAATCCCTGATATTCTGTGATTCTGTGAAAACAGCCTCATCCCTCTGCTCTAGGATACTTGTTACACAAAACAGAGTGAGGTTACGCTTTTACTACTTCCTCCTATGTGGACAGGAACTGTGGCTTTTCAAAGGGTGATAAAAGCAACCGTGGTGTTGGGCTGGCTCTTGGGGAACTCCTTCCAGCCTCATGCCTCCCATCTGTTGTGGGGCTGGGCCAGGCAGCCCCGCTCTGCCGGGCTCTCTGCACCTGCACCTGCTGGCGCAGCCGCCTCGTGGGCACGTTCTGCCCTCCTGGGAGCCTGCAGGACACCTGGGCCCGGTTTGCAGGCATGATGAGGTACCTCAGTGGCCAAGTGAGCATGGCCTCGGAATAAGTGGATGGAAATGCCAGATTATTTATCCGGAAATGTCGTAGACGGTGAAATGGAGCCTTAGTGAGGAGCAATTGGAAAATGTGTCCCCTACTACTTAATTCTCAAATGTCTTTGCTACAGCTTACAGAATGTAACGAGGGTAATTTGCAGCCAAATCACATAATGTAGTTAGTTGGTATATTTTGAGGCCACTGTGATATCTGAGCAGCATTGACTGATGCACCTTTAACTTTGGTCTTGGTGTACACAGTAAGTTACAAATACATTTCAAATACAAAAGCAACCAGACAAATATATTGCTTTGTATCTCTGACTTTTGATACATGGTGTCTGTGTACATTCTGACATACACAAACATGAAGACTTGCCAGTGATCCATATACATTGCTTTTTGTAGCTTACAATTTCAAAGAATTTAAGCCTTAAGTAGGATACCATTGGTAAAGGGACAAAGAAATATATTTACCCCTACAATTAAAATATAATAACAGAAAGACTAAAAATTGTTTTAGTCTAACTTTTGCTTATTGGCTAGAACATATAAATGGCTTTAGGCACTACTAAACAATAAAAAAAAAAGTGGCTCACTATTGGGTCTTTTATTCATTTTAATTTATTTTGATGCTGCATGCAGTTTCTGAATATCTTTTGTGGGTTGTAATAAAATAGCCGCAGTGCAATTTTGCATGTATGTCAAGCGGTGCGTGACCTGATATGCAAATTTAATACCAAGGTGCCAAAACTGAATTCATAATGTTTCACATCTACAGAGCTGTTTAAGGCAGTTTAGAAATCAATGAATATGTAATATGAAGGTGATAAGACCTAAATAAAAACCCTATTTATCTACTATGAAAAGTATTTATACACAGAATATTTAGCACAGGCAGAAAATGGACAGAGTTTCCAATTATATGGTTTGCATAAACAAATGTTGAACCATGTGCTTAGAATAGATAATAACGTAGCTAGTTCCTTTGCATTATGCTTTAGAAATGTTTACAGATGTCTTTCTCTTAGTGTATATATAAAATGACACACTAAACTGAAGCAGCTTTTGAAGAAAACCTCTTTGAGGTCTCTTATTTATTTTCAATTTACAATATATGGGGTGCTTCATTATAGGTTTCTGTTACCGGTTTTCAAGTTATTAAAGATCAGTGAAATAAGATACACTTTTGTGAAGTCTTGTAGTTTATGGTGAAATAAGGGACATAAATTTAACTGGTAATAAATAAGAATCAAATGTTTTCCATCTGCTTACCTTTAAAAGCAGAGAAGATCTAATTTTGGAAGCATTTCGACTTTTTGAGATCTTTTCCTGAATCAATGAACTGATTATTTCTATTGTTTTGTCCAAAAAGTTAATCTAATAAAGTTTCAGGAGTTTACCAAATGCTACTCGTGAATTAGATTGGCCTTTCACTCAGCATACTTGTATGTGGAGATGGACTAGGAATCTGATTGATGGCAATCAGTCCCAGCTATATCACTGAAAATATATACTGTCTCTATGAAGGAAGAGGATGTGTGTTCAATTGGCTTGGCTGGATTGTTTTACAGCACCCTGCCAGTCTGCACAGACAGACATTTATATCTCTTGGCTTGAAATAAGTTGCTACAGTAATGACTACCAATGTGTCGAGCAATCAAGAAAAATATAGGGGTGCATTAGGTTTTGAAAAATGTGTGCCAGATGTGTGCTGCTGATATTTGGAAGGTTTTGCAACCACCTTGCTGGAGGCCAAGGTCCATCATAGTAGAAGCCAGAGCATTAGACTGACAGAGGAAATAATAATTTGAAATAGATACTAATTAATCTTTATTCTTGTTCTAGAGAAAACTCAAACCCCAGAAGTATAGGCTTTTTTTACACCTAATCTTAAACCAGCTTGGGTATAGTTTTCCACTGTTGGTCAACATCCTGTTGACTTGCTGTCTTGAACCTCAATGAAAGTTTGAAGTTCACAATAAATTTGAACACCTTCTTTGTCTGATCAGATACAGATGAGCAGAACTGGGAGGTAGATAATAGTGAAGATGATCTTAGGGTTTTGTCCTCTGTGTGGCTACTACCCTGTGAAATTGCTCCCTCCCTCTGAGAAATGAGTGATGGGGTCATTTTCTGTTTCTGCATGAGGAATTGTCTGTGTTTCTTCAGCAAGGGCTAGAACCATTCATTTTTATGAAGTTTTCTTATACTTGTGCAACTGTTATTAATAAGATACTGTATAAAAAAATAATAGCCCACATACTGTAAATGTTCTAGTTTTCTGGGCCTCAGTCATGTGCCAAAACATTGGGTTAATTTTCTGTACCAAATATGCTGCATTAACTTTCTGTGACTGAGGGTATGGTGCCACATTCCTTGAAGGGGAGGACATCTGAGTTTCTCTTGCTCAAAGGTGCCTCGTAAGAGGCTTGTTTTAAAAGGATTCATATGGAAGCTTCTATATGGGAATGAAAAGATCCCTGAGGTTCCCCTCACAAAATTCTCTGCATTGTCTTCATGGCTGAGCTCTTATAGGAGAACACATCCTTTCCTATCAGAAGAGAAACCTGGAGTAAGGTCTGCATTTAGATGAACCCTAGAACTGTGCTATGAAGAGATTTATTATAGCTTCCTCCTCTACTGGGACATGGTGGCTTGTAGGAGCTGTGCTGTTGTGTTCCCCTTTGGTTGTTCAGACATAGCCACTGAAGGGACTGAAAGGCCAAGACTTAAGAATTGATATAGTAAATAAATGAACTGGTAGTTTAGTAAATATATATATATCTACTTTAATAAATAAGTGAAATGGTAGTTACTATTTTTTTTTCCAAATTTGAAGCAAAACTTAGGGCATTCTCAGAAAGGAGTCTTTCTAGTTCTTAAATCTTGTTCTGGAACGTAATATCATAATATTTATGAATTTATCTTTAAAATTAATGCACATTAAGACTTTCCTGGAATTTTTATATTGCTCTTGGCTATGTTTTACCCTTTCTGACTTAGAAACGATTTTTTTTTTCTTTTTTAAAAAGCAGAATTTCCATGGAATGCAAATGCTGGTTCGTAACAAAGTCACAGAGCACAGGATGATGTGATAGTAAGCAGATTGGGTTATTTTTCTGCAGAATTATTATTTCTGTCTCTAGCCTCTTTCACAGAGCATGGAAGAAAATGTCAGGAAGAGTTGGGGGTGCAGAAGGAACTGGATGGGGCAGGACAGCACCACTTTGTGCAATTTCTGTTCCCAGTGGAGTCTCTGGGCTGTCATAGAGACTTGAGCTTTCGCTATTTGTTCCTGGGTTCAGCTTTGAGGTCAGATGAAAACTCCATCCTCTCACCAAAACGGAGTGGTTTTGCATTGAGCTGAGCTACTTAACCTTTCTTTATGCAAACCCTAAAGCAGATACATTATGTGGGGCTTCGAATTTTTCATAAATTTTGGACAAGCAGTTGGACATGGACCTGCGGTGCAATGACTGATTAGTCGATGACTCTAAAATAGATGGGAAGTCTTAGTCTATCAGTGAGCACTGGGACCTTATCTGACACCCAGCTTCCCTTGGAGTTTCGTCTTGTACAGAATGATGCGATGCACCTTGATAGTAATGTTGGCATGAAGACTCAAGCCACCAGTTCAGGGAAGCCTATACTCAGAAAACATTTATTTTAAGTTCATTTTTTTTATCCTGAATTTTTATCTGCTTCATTATTCAGTGGTTGTGAAACTAAGAACTGGGAAAACTGATCTCCTTCGGAAAATATTCCTAAACTTGGGAGTCTTTTTCTGTTACAAGATTTGTTTTAGTGATAGTTTTGCTGCTTTGGAAAATACCCATCCAGGAGAACTCTATTAATAAAGCAAGCATTCAGTACTTAAAACCCTGAAATTCTTGGCAGCTTAAATGTCTTTATTTGTGATTTTTATGTCTGTCTTTTAATCAGTGTCATGCTGTGAAATCTGCCATGTTTGCCATGACCAACCCATGAAATTTGTCATTGCTGTTTCTGTGATTTTCATGACGCTTGCTTTATGATTAGCAAGTGAAGTTCACAAATGAGTGTTTTATTTTCAGGGTGCTCTGCTCTTCAAAATGCATCTTAATCTGGCCCCCAAACTAGACTGTAACTCAAGGCTTGATATTTCTAATATTAATAGATGGTTATTTTAAGTGATAGTTATGCTCCTGTCTGAAAGTGGTTATTAGATTAGGCAATATGATGCTGTCGGTAGAGCTAACCTAAAATTCTTGGGTTCGTTACCTTTATTTTGCAGCTTGCTCATATTTACTCAGTTTGGCATATAGGGAAGGCACACAAGCTTGCTGCAGAAAAGAATTCAGACACTTTAAGTGTGCCATGCAGCAAAGCAGATTACCATAACAGGCTCAGCTAAGAGTCAAATCCCCAGTTTGGAGTGCAAAATCTGTAGGAGAAAGTGAGGCTCTTACTATTTGATATATAGTAATTATATAGTGATGGATAGCGAATTATATTTCTTTAACACTGAAGCACTATCTGATGACAGCAGTTTAGTTTAACAATGAGACGATATTTTGACATTTATTGAAAAAATAGGTTTGGCTTTATTTTAAGTGTGTGGTCAGAGTGAATTAATTTGCTCTTACTGGAAGAATACTTATGATAATGGATTCCTGTGGTATCCATGTGCTTGTCACATGTTCTTTTTTATACACATCCCTCTAATTCCATTTCAATGCCACTTTAATTTAGCATTAGTTAATGGACTCCACATAAAGGTTGCTCATTTTTTATCAGGATTCTCCAACTAAATTTCTCATATTTAAAACTGTTAAGCTGGAGAGGAGAGCACTAAATATTAATAGCAGCACTTTGAAAAATTAACAGAATTATCTTCCTTTTTGTCTGTTGATTCTCTTTTACTACTTTACGCATTACCTACACGTACCAGTCATCAGTGGCTCTTGGGCGGCATGGGAAGATGTGCAGACGACTGCTGGTGGGCATGGTAAAACAAGAGAGAAGAGAGGCAGCAGTTCAATAGAGGAAAGATGCATATAGTAGCAGCCCAATTCTCTGTGCTTGCTGTAGCTGACAGAAGGAACCACTTGCTGAGGCTGAATTAGGAGCCTAACTGCCCAAATTATATTATATTTCTGGAGACACCTGTTTGCCTTAGACACCCAACTAAAGCTAAGGTGGGTGGTAGGTATATCTTCTAATATATAAAATCCACAGAGGTCCATGGGAGTCATGCAATTTAATTTAGTTGTAATTAGGTTTCACCCACAGACCGAAGACCCGAAATTGTTGAGAAGTTTTTCCACTGGCTTCATGGGGTTTTGGATGAGGTTGGATGGGCCCACAGTTTGGTGTGAGACAGCACTACACAAGCCAAGGTAGAAAAGATCTGTTATGATAGCCAGTCAGGAAAAGAAAATACTTGAATGACTAAATTGGCTCCAGTTGTTTATTATCTATTATTTATTATCCCATAAAAGGGTTTTATTCAATAAGACTGGAGCTGAATTTTCATAGGACATTTTAAACAAAAGTGGCTTCATGTCAAGTTTATACTGGAAAGGTCAACATTAGTTTACATCAAAGGTTTGGTTTGTTGAGAAAAAATAACATAAGGTCATAATTTCAGCTTGTTTGAAGAGCTGCAATGAGCTGTTTGCCAGAGATTCGATCTCTGGTAAACAGGCCCCTCCAGGCTCACTTGGAAAAGCTCACAAATTCACTGACGCTCTTTGCCCATTAGGTTCAGGATGAAAAGCAAGCCTGAATGCTGCCAATATTTATATACAGAATTTGGTTCTTGGTTCTTTTTTTTTTTTTTTAATCTTAAGAGTGAAATCACTTAGAGAAAAACAAAGAAAAATATGGAAGTTGGAGAGAAGAGGAGTATGCAGGAGGAAAGGGTCATGATGTTTAGACACTAGCTTAATCTAGCTTTACAAGTGCGTGGTGCAACTGAAAGTAGCAATAAAAGTTGTTGATCCTAAGGGGCTTTTTAAAAAATATGTTATAAACTACAGGCTGGAGCCCCTTTACATCAGGCTGAGAATACGTCAGAACTGAAAGCTTGCCTCTGTAAGGGAGGAAGAAGCCCTTGCATAGCTGGGAGAGGGTCTCTGAAGTGCCAGACTAGCACCTCTTCCAAAAGCTGGAAGGAGCCAGTTTGGTCTCTTCTGAAGGCTGCCCATGGCTGGCTATTGGATGCTGGGGTGACCCAGCCTGTGGTGATGCTTTTTTTGGAGAGTGGAGTGCCCGTGCTTTGCCTCTGGGCTGGTGGAACTGATGCCCTGAGTGCTCAGGCAGGAGCAAGTGAAGATGCTGCCCTTTCTTTAAATGGTCAAGGCCTCTTTCCATCCCCTAAAGAGTAACATTTCCCTCCCCTCTGATTATCTCCAAAACAATCCTCTCAATTGCTTGGAGACCATTGAAATGTTAAAAGGACCTTGTCTAACACAAATGCTGCAGCTGTTTGTCGGGCTTTAGGAATCCATGTGTCCTTGCACATTTGGTTATTGGAGTGATGTAATTTCCATGCTTTCACACACATGGAAACTATAATATCTCATTACAGATGTAGGAATCCAATGATTATTATACAAAAGAAGGTTACCTGATTCCATGCAGTTTAAGAACCACCTTAAAAAAAAAAAAAAATAAATAAAAAGGAAAAAAGAAGAGAAATACAGAACAATAGAGTTGTGATGCTGCCTTTAACTCTGAGTGAACTTCGTGAGCCCCATTTATTGGGATTGAATATTGAGCTTCTGGGGCTTGTTGAAGCCCACAGGATCAAGTGACAGACCTTATATTGGGAGTATCCAGTATCCCAAATCCTTTGAGTACTGTTACTCACAGTTCTGATTTTTACTCTAACATTGCTAACGGTACTAATTTTTAAGTTCTTAACTGACTTCTATTCATTACCCCTCGGTGATGTGCTAATTAGAGCAGCCTAATGCTACAAATGAGTCTATGTTTGCGATTTTTCAAGGATTGGAGTCTAATAATTTTCTCTACCACTATAAAGATGTCATGAGGTAATATGTAAAGTTATGCTGTGGGAAACCAAACAGAGAGAGAGGGCAATAAAGCATTCAAGGGTATCTGATTTAACTCCTCTGAATACAGTCATGCTCATGCACTCTGGGCTGAGATAACTGGTGTGCTAAGGGCCTTGCGCTTTCAGTTGTATCTGTGGTTTTTGTTTTTCTCTTAAGAAAGAGACATACTTTAATACTAATAAACATTTATTTAATTGTTTGAGTCTGGAAGGGGGCACCTCCAGAAAGGCTCCACACAAATGCCTGTTCTTCAGCACAGACAATAAACAATGTCAGCTGTTAGTCTGCCAGAACCCAAGATCCACCTAGCTAGACAAAAATCTATGAACAGGGAAATGCCCAAAGAAAATAGATGGATTCATTCTCTCTTCTCCTAAAATACTTTCCACAGTAAAGCAAAAAGAATCTGTTTTCTTTTACAAACAAACACTCCAAAGCAGAAACAGTTTTCCTGCAAGCCTAGCACTGATGTTTTGAAGCAACTGAGTGCAGTATGGCAGCTCTGTGATACGTGGCAATTCCATCAGACTTGGAAAAGCATAGGATAAGGAAGTTCTGCTATCTGAAGTTAGATTTAAATCCTCACAGTGCGCTTCTTCCCATCAGATTTTAGTTCATAAAATGTCAGGCCTTTTGTCCAAGACTAGGTTCTCTTCTGAAATCAGATGAGAAAAGTATGTGGGAGATCTCACATGACTTGTCAGTCTAGCTTGTAACTACATTTCAAGGTATATTGACCTAGTACTATACCTTCCAATAAGGGTTTACAGTTTCAAGTACATTTACTTGTGGGAAATGGCATCTTCTTTCAACATGTGCGGTTACTTCTGTGTGAAGAAGAGAGGTGGGATCTGACCCTCAAAAGGCTATTGCTGACACTTTGTTAGTGGGGTTTATCTGTGGCTAACCTAATGGCACAGAGCACCTTTCTAAACATAATAAGTTTTGAAGTTTTTAGCAGAGAAATAATCCAATGCCTCCACACAGAATGGAGACCTCACATTTAATGCATACGGAGGCTTGCCTTAAATACATTTACCCCTTACTAGAATATTATACCTAACACACAACAGGGACAGAAGTAAAACCATTTGCTCACCCACTCAAGGACTGAATATACCATTCTGAAAAAGTCATCCTGCTTTTCTTGAACATAGTGGCAAAAATTGCTCTCTTCAGCAGTTTAGGATTGAAAACTCTCCTCTCCACTGCCCTTTTTGTGTGTTCCTTGATGCTTTATAAAAGGATTCAAAATCTGTTCTGTAACACTATTGACTAGATCTATGATGATGTATGCCAGAACATGTCAAAATAATTGTGTGGTGACTATTCTGGGTTAAAGAGAATCATATTTAATGTTACTAATTTTCACATTATTTCACCCATAAAAATCTTTCTAGCAGCAAAAGTTTTATTGCACTGTATTTCAGAGCTTCTAATTTATTCATGGGATAAATGTTTCATATAATGAATTTTCTAGTAAATGTATTCTGAAATTCATGCAGAAGCAGGACCACTGTAAAACTGCACACAGTTGTGCTAAAATGGAAGGATTTTCCCCACTGGAAAGCTTGGAGGGCTTCCTGCCCTTATAGCCCTAGTTTCTTCTTTTATTAAGGTTTTGCAGAGCTTAAATAGCTTTCTTGTAAAAATGCTACTGCCACATAATATGCAAGTTAGATTCCAGGTTGGTCTAGATGTGCAGTCCTTTGCACTAACAGAATATTATTAACCATCATTTTTTCCTTGATCATGAGACTTAACCATATTTTTAGTGTTTACACTGAATTGTCTTTGCTCCTTTTTCACATCTTGGCACTCACAGGTAGGGAGCAAGAGATCTTGAAATCATATATATATATATATATATATATATGTTATTTTTTTAGAATAAAGCACTCTGTTGCAGATATGCATAGCATTTGTAAAAGAGGCAGAGAAGAGCCTTATCTTGCTAATATCTTGTTCATTTTCTGCTAAAAATGACACCTGTATGAAGTAACGTGTACAGAGCAGCACAGAGATCACAAGGGCACAACCACAAACAACATATTAGTGACCTTAGGTTTCTCCCTGAGTTGGTATAAAGTCATTTGGCTGTAAACTGTCTCATGCTGCATACACCAGGTACCAAACCCAGTATTTCTAGCTATCTAAAAACCCCATAGTCCTACAGCAGAGAAGTGAGCAACAGATGTTCCTCAAATACCTCACCCTTTGGCACCAGATAAAATGCATTACCTTAGAGATTAAGTCTCCCAGGTCGTACTAAAAAGGCAGCTCTATCCATATTGTGCTGCATTGGTTAAAAAAAAAAAAATGTGGATAAAACTCATTTTGAATAATTAAATTATATCACAGGGGCCATTTATCCTGAAGCTGAGTAAGTTTCAGGGTCGAATTCGTTGCCAAATTGGTTATTAACAACTTGTGGCAGGGCAGATCTGCCTCAGTGCTGTGTCATATAAAGTGTATACAGTGATCAACTTTGACATAGTCATTAGCTGTGGTTACTTCTCTGTACAGAAGTACCACCCATGCATTGCTGACTCTAGATACGAGAAAATACTCAAGTGGCACTATTTTATAAATGCTGTCTCTTTAACCGGAATCAAAATAATAAGAAATGACGGATCAAATCCTAAACAGGAGTTAATTGATGCCAGTGGTACTAGTTCAATTTATCAAAAACTCCACAGGCCGCTGTTCCTAATTAGTTATACTGCTGCACCATAACCTTCAATATGGTCAAGGCAAACACTGAGCGGTGCTCAGGAAAAGGAAACATTACCAGTCTCTGTGGTGAATGGAGTGGGCATCTGTAATCTGAATGGGTATGGGCTACTGATGTCATTTCTTTGAGGCTGCTTCTTAAATCAATGTGGTAACCTTAGCCTTTTCCAGAGCTCTGTTTTAATATTCTTTGTAGGGTATGGAAATCTTGGGATGTGAATCTCTGAGTGACCAGACGCGTAGGAGCAGGTATTAAATTGCTACAATCTAATTGATGTATGCTGCCATCAGTTCTGACCCAGGTAATGGCACAGCTAAAACAATTTCAAGTGGGTCGGAACATCCCTGGAGTACTTACTGCAGTGATATAAAAATCTTGAAGCAATGTGTCTGAAGTCCCGTAAATCATGTTAGACTTAATGAAACCTTCTGCAAGAGAATTCTGTATGATGCATTTGGCTGCACTCTGTTGACATTTTGTATCTGGTTTTAAGAATTATGTAAACTCTTGATGATGTGCTGTAGCTGATAGGATTGAAAAATAAGGATTGCTTTTTAATGGCTCATTTTTGTGGAGATCCTAATAATTGCAAAGGAAATTCTTGAGCTCGAATGTATTTCATCCTAATGCTGTGATTTCTTTTGCCCAGAGGAATTTTTCCTTATGAAAACTTTGAAACCGGAGATGCGTCTGTTGTGTACACAATATCTGTTTCAGCTGGTTTGATACAATTGAGTCAGACCAACTTCATACTCGTGTTGTTTCAGTACATAAAATTTATCTGCCTTATATTTACCAGTGAGCTATAAATGTTGTCCTTTGGAAGGGAAGTTACAAGATAATGACGAGAAGGATAAACAGGTGAGACTGCAAACATATAGGCATACATTCTTCCCTCCATATGCACATATAAATCCTTTTGACTTTAATAAGGACAACATGCATGTAGTGAAAAGCAGACAAGACTCCATAATAAAAGTTATGCAATGTGAAACGCTTAAAATGCCATATTGGACTCTCTGTTTTCAAATATTTTCTTATCATTATTACTGAGAATAAAAGACATTAAGACCTTTGTATATGTTAAATTAGAGTTGTGCTATGGATTTTTCAGAATTTATCCTTCCATAGTGGTTTTTTTATTAGTAATAGCTTACTGCTGGAAGAGAAGCAAGTTCTGCTATTTTATTCCAGAATATACCTGGTATAGATGAATTCGGCAATTCCAGGAAACTTGTTTTGTTCAGAGTTTCAGAGCTTTATTAGGCTGAGGACTGTACTCCACTGTAATGCACACTTGTGTCTAGTGTATTCAGATACACTGGGCAATGTCAAATGCTTATTTTAGGAGGGACAGGAAGAAGCTAAGGGACCCTAAAAAGAGCCTGAGTTTCACAGAAAACAGTCAGCAATTTTGAAATGGAAGTTGGACTTCCTCTAATTAAGCCACACAGACCAATAATCATTTTGGAAAATGTGGTTTGTGATGCCAGAAGTCCTAGCCTGCATTTACAACCAACCATTTATCAAACTGGATGTTGTCACCAACAAGCACTTAAAAAAGAGAGAGACGGACAAAGGTTCTTTCTCAAAAAATCATGAGACTGGAATAGTTATCATGACATTTAAAAAAGTAATAAGGTCTTATGTGCTCTTATTTGCTTTCTGGTTTCCAAACGAATAAGGGTAATGTTCTCAAGCTTTTCTCCAGGACTGTGTAAGCTGGAAAGCTCTTAAATAAATTGAAACTAAGTTCTTCATGTGAATAAATGATGTAGTGGCTTAGGCTTTAGGAGAAACACCAAATGTCTCAGAAGTCTGTGTAAATCTGGTGGGCTAGCACTGTTCTTCAAAGTTAGTAGATTTATTCTAATGCTTGCTAGGTAAAGGTAAATGCCTTGAAAAACAACAAGGAAGAAGTTGATGCTCTCTTAAAAATGTCAAGGTTCTTGCTTCTGTAGTCAATCTGGTAGCAAACAGATACTGTTTGATTCCATAAATAAGGTGTTTGGTTTTGTAAAGGGTCTTAGAATGCGTCTTTTAGAATATTTTTTAAAATTTTTTTTTTTTTTTCTTCTATAAGTAGCTTAATCTTAGTGAACATATTGTTGTTTTACTGTGTAACCCAAAAGCTGTTGTATGCTGGGCTGTTCTGAAAGGAACTAGCATGCATGTACAGAGTGGACTTCAGAGGGTAAGGTACAGAAAGGCTGCCATTTTGTGGTATTAAACATTTTGAGCACAAAGCTTTCTAGTCTTATAAATACTAAGCTTCATAAAAACAGAGCCCACACTTAGTTTTTCAGTGTCTCACTGAATGGTGTCTTTTTAAACTCTTTAGAAAAACCAGTAGTCCACATAACCCTGTCTTCTTGTCAGGAGTAGTTTTACTCTTGAGTTCTGCTCATGGGCTTGAAGAAAAAAGGGCCCTGGCTTTGGCTGGTTGAATGTGGAAGGGTCAGAAGAGGGAAGCAGAAGAGTCCTCTGTGTTGTAATGCAAGAGGGAGCACATCACAGACCCACAGCCCTTGTTGATAAGTCTGTAAGAAATGCTGACAGCTGCCACCACACCGTGCTGTCTGGAATTCCTCTTCTGTGTAGGCTTTACTGTCATACTACCTTCATCATTGTTAATCAAGTTGGTAAATTATGATAAGTCTTGAGCTACTAGTAGCGTACCAGCCAAGTCAGAGAGAGAAAAGCTCAGTTTGTTTTTCCTGAGTAAGTGGAGAGCTGAGCTCTGCTGGTTTCTCTCTCTTGCACAGCTCGGTGGCCAGAGCGCCTGGCTCGGGCTCTGCATCCTCTCTGGTCCCCAGGCGGGCAGTGGCTGTCCTGCAGCCAGTGGCTCTCCCGAGGTGACATCCTGCAGTGTTCCAGCTCATGCAGTGAGTTCTGCACGTAACGGAGCTTGTTTGGTGTTGCAGGGGAGTTAGGGCACTGAGTCTGTGCCCAGTTGCAACTCTAGGAACAGCCTTTATTTGGAAACAGAAGTACAGTTTGTTTTAATAGTATATGAAAATGCTTAGGAAGAGAGGGGTTTAGAACAATCCACATGCATTTACATCTCACCACAGGGCTTATTATTCCTTTGGAGCAATCCAGGCTGGCCTAATTCCTTTAGTCACCTTCTGTATATGTAAAAGTTGATATAGAAATCTGTTTGCCTTGAGCAGTTCCCACGCTGAAGAGAAAGACTCTGTCTAAGCAGCAACGGTTTTGTGTTCCTGGCCATTCTGAGTGAACCCTGTCAAGTTCGCTTACTGGAGATAGAACCATTGGCTCTCAGCACATCAGTGCACTGTGCTGCCGTGGCTGACCTGGAGCATTTTCCTTTCTTCTTCGCTTCTGCTGTGTGTTGGCGTCACCTCACACAGCTTGAATTGGCTTGATCAGACCATAAAAATTGCGGTTGAACAATGTGGTCAACTTATAATATCCTTGCCATTTCCCTCAGGTTGAGGTGCTCAACAGATGGTCTTGAGTGATCAGATCTTTTTTGAAAATCTCCCCTGTGAAACGTGCTGATGCTGAGTGCTTTTGAAAATCTTACCCTTGTGAGAAAAGCACAGGCCCTGGCGTAGAAATACTCTGGTATAACGTTGTTGTAATGAGTAATTTGTTTTGCTGTGCATACCACCAGGTCACACAGTGAGTACAGGGGAAAGTAAATTCCTTAGCACTGTCTACTGGACACCTGGTTACCACTGAGTTTTACCGTATCTGGTTCGAGCCAAATAAAGGAGCCATCTCAAATATGTGAGAAAGGTGTCAAAAGCCCTGTTGTCATACTGCTTTCAATACATATCTGAAAGCAGTAAGACTTCCTGGACAAATTCCACCTCTTTTAGATTTTAGTCAGTCAACACTGTTGATAGCTAAGGTTGTTCTCTGCCTTGTCTGCCACGAGTCCCTGCCAGGCTCACCGTGCGGTGACCTGGGGGGGGGACAGGTACTGTTCTGCACAGGTGGAGACAACCAGCATCTCCCTCCCCATAGATGAAGAAAAATGGTTTGAAGATGTTGGTACTAGGGGTAGTACCTATCTCAAAACAGAGCAACACTGTGTTCTCTTCCCTTACGTGGGACATCCTGGGGAATATAATCACCAACTGAAAGAGTAAATCCTCCCCAAAGCCCATTCCGAAGGAAGTCTGTCCCACTCACACACTGTAAACACCAACCTCCTCCTCTCAACCCTCCCTACATACCCCCTCCCCATCTCGATCCTTTTCTCCACTTATGATATCCATTTTTATCTTTCCTGTTACATCACTCCCACCACACTGTATTAATCATCTGGCCACTATCACATTACACTTAATAAACGAACAAGATCTAATACAAAAATCCCTCCAAACCAGATGACTTAATACTCTTTTATGCTTAACTCTTTCTTTATTTTATTCCACAGATGTGTTGCAAACACTCATGAGTGTTCTGTGGTGGATGAAATGCTTTTAACCATGATAGTTTAAAATATATGTAATTTATTTAAGCTATTTTAAATACTGCTGTTGTTTTCTGTTTGATGGAGTACTGTACATCCTGTCTTTATTGGAAAAAGAGAGAAAATTACAATTTTTGTGTGCATAAAGGACAAAGCCCCATAAGTTATAAGCCTTGTTTAGCATGTGACTCTAAGTTTAGGGGATGTTCTCAGGGCAGTCCATGTAAGAGATGGGACAGGCATCGCTAATCGTAGCCACAATATTCCCTTTAAACTGAAAAATCCTATTTTCAGGGGAAAAAGGAATCATCTTCAGGAGCACAAGTTCAGCTCTGCTAGGAGCCCACAGCCCCCAACTGAGCCTGGTTTTTCTGCTTTCATGCTCCCTGACACAGCATCGTCTTCTCATGTGTGTTTTGTACCCCATGCAAAGTTGAATTTGCTTTTGCTATTTCCTGGCCCTACAGAGCTCCTGTGCTCAGATGAGGCTGCCATCCCCAAAGCCAAACCCTGGGCTTTGATAGATGGATCTGATATACCCCTTTATGCCCATGGGACCTTGTGGTTGCGCTCTGCAACCCCTTTCTGACGCATTTCCTTTCCATGGTGCCGCAGTTGTTCATTTGCCCAAGCTGATGGGCCTCCTGCTTCAATGAGTGGGTTCATACAGGTAGGGTTAGCAGGTCTCTCTCCTTGGTCTTCTACTGTCCTCTCTCAGTACACCATATCGATACCACAGGTGAGTTTTGGTGTTAATTCCAACTCATCACCTCTTGCAGTTCCATCCCAAAATGGGTGTAGAAAGAAGCCTGAGACAATAGAGCTTTTGTTCTGAAATAGATACACAGACAAGGCCCCAGATACCCAAAAGTACTAACGAGCCCTGTGCGGATGTGTTCTGTGGGCTGTGACACATCACCTGTGCTATGGGAAATAAGCTGTTAATGAGAAGATGCCTAGGAGAGAGAAGTAATAGAGTTTTCTGAGCACGATTTTGATACGGTTATAATAGGTGATTAAAAAATCCTCCAATAATCCCTTTTATTTACTCACAGAAGAATCTTTACTTTCATTTTCAAGAAAGAGGATGGGCATTTAAGTGAGACTCACAAATTTTCAGTCTTAGATTTGCCTGAGATGTCATTGTATTTGCCTGTCATTTGCTAAAATAGACGTGAATTTTTAACTTCCAAATTGCTATTTGTTCATCCCAAAACATTGTCTAGAACACATTAGGTTTCTAAATTGAAATAGTAATGACCCTTGTATAACTGTGAGAGATTAAGCCCTGGGTTTTGAATACGCCAGAGGCTTAAAAACACTGGTAAGTAGGTATAGCATTAGGTGATTAAGAGAAAGAGGTTGAACTTTGCATCTGGCGTAGCTGCCATAAAGCTTTCCTGGAAAATGTAAACCAAATTACCTGAGTACTGGAAAATTGCATTTGAAAATAATAGCGGTTTCATTTAGTTTTATCATGCAGACTTGACAGCTGGAGGAGACTCGGTCTGTTGCCGAACCTTCGAATCAACAAGTTTTGTCTCTTGATACACACAGGGGTGGGAGAAGCTGCTCATTTAAGACAAGTAAACAGCCACTGCTCTGAATTTCTAATCCTTTCATTAGGTCTCGCTTTCTCTGATTGTTGGCCACATTTGCTTTCCTTTCTTTTAATTCACTATCTTCTAAATTATAATAATTGAAAACACATTAGGACCAAGAAGGGGAATGGAAAAAGCTAAGCAGGCAATCACCTTGTAAACATCTTGTGATGGTGATGGCTATTAAACAGGAACGTTCAGTACCAACTGAGGCACAGGCGAGCTTATCCAAGCAAATCAATGCAAGTTAATCTTTCAGTGTCAGCTGGCTGAGTTTTGGACTAGTGATGAATGCCTTGACTGGAAAGATGAAATGCTGGAATGCCAGGCGCTGCTCTGACAGCTACAGATGGTGCCAATTACTGCCAGTAGAGCCTGTCCTGCTGTGAGCCCAAGATGTCTGATTTGTGGTCACAGAAAAATGAAAAAGAGGTTTCCCAGCTGGGTCTGTCACCTGTCCTATATTGCTCCGTAGCAAAAATGGTATTCGTATTCTAAAATCAAATTTCTTTGTGTATTTATGCTAATGATCCCACTATGCTAATTACCAGACATATGCCTTGGAAAGATGCAGACACTATTAGAAAATAGAATTTTCCTTTCCCTTGATTAAAGTAAACTCCAGAAATTATACAAAAGTCAGAATAAAATGCAATGTTGAAATAAAGGAGAAGGAGGTTAAAGGAGGAGGTACAAGTAATTCAATAGTGCAGGCAGACATTCTGTGCTTAGTTTTTCTCCATGCGGTTGAAAGGGATTTACAGGCTGTAAATCAGAACAGATTCTACCCCATGGTCTCCAGTCTTACTATACCAAGGTTGAATGTTAATATAAGACTTTATTTTTCCTTTGTATGTATGAGCTTTTTTGTGTTTGTTTTTCATGTGCCGTCTTATTCCACCGCTACCTGAGCTATACAAATTGTCATTTATTGCACTTTCACATTATTTCCTGCCTCTGTGATATTTAAAAGGATTAGTCTAGACATCTGTGATCTGTAATTGGCTTTTTCCATGAAAGGGGATCAGCTGTAAGAACTTAAGCAACCCAGACTTATTTGACTTGTGATACTTGAAAGCCTTCTGGACAGAGCACCTTTTCTGCAATGATTTAACACCAGGTTACTCAGTGTGCAAATGCAGCTTCAGTCAGCCCTTTGCCATTGAATCCGCTGTGATTCTATCCACCTGAAAATAGCCCATGTGTTTTAATTAAAATATATTTTGAAGTAACTGGTTCCAGGTTTGGCTTGCCTTAGCATTGTGCTGTGAAAGGAGGCCCAACAGAATACTCAAACTCTGAAATATATTTCAATCCTGCTTTCTTTTATATATTACATTAACAATAGCATGTAATTACCCTTATTGGAGGATGAAATACAAATCTGCCTCTTTTTCCCCTGTCCTTGGAACTCATTTACCACAATTTGCCTAATTGTTAAGGGCTAGTAGCTGGGAGTTGGGGGGCAGATGACTTATTTCCATGTTATTAGACTCAACCTTCGCTAACGAAGCTATTTTTCCCTCAACTTAAAGCACAAATGTTTAAGTAAATTTTAGAATTCATTTAACAATAGTAGTAAATCAGTAGACAAACTGTGCTATAAAAATAATGCTTACAGCAGCTGTGGAGTGGAGCGGGCCAAAGTACCTCTAGGTCCTGGCTTGAATCACCGAATATTTGGTGCTTTCAGATTATCACCCAGTTGCCAGTTGTAATTCCATCATGTAACTTGGGAGAACTGGCCCTGTGAGCTCCCAATACTTGTGAATTATAAATGACAAGCTTTCAAGTGATTGTTTCTTTAAGTATTTGAGAATTAAATGGTGATGATAAATATGATGATGATGAATGAGAGATGGGAAGAAACCACAACTTCTCTTAATTTTTATCTTTTCACCTTTTTGCAAGTGACAAGGAAGGTTGGGACACATGGGGAGTTTGGAAGGACTTTCAGTATGTCCATGAATTCCTGTAGCTTTCATGTACCTGTTGTCCAAGAGTGCCATTAGGTTGCAATCTTTTATTTGTTGCTGCGTTTGCTTTCCTCTACTTGTAGTTATTTAACAGTTGAAAACAAATATACAGGTTTTGCTATAAAGGTCTCAGCTTCTTCTAGAGCCTCTTGTTTTAGCACACACCAGTGAGCTCACTTGCTTTTAGTGATTCCCTTCTTTTGTGTAGGTTAACAGTGCTTAAAGACATTGTCTCTAATATAAATGCAAAGAGAGTTAGCTGGACTAGTAGTGGGAAGGACCACATAAAAACCCATTATCTGAGTGGGTAAGGTCTATAGGCTCATTCTCAGGTATAGCTGTGGGGATTATAGACTTGATAATGTAAAATAAAAAAGTCTCCCAAGCTTCTCTTTTCTTTTATGAGCAGAGCAAAGGTGGTAAATAGAGAGACGCCGCACCTGGGGCTCAGTCCTGCAGCTGCTGCAGGTGCTGTGACCCCTGGCAGGGCAGCGTTGCCGTCGGACGCCCAGACCTTGGGTCGCTCAGTGGGGTGAGCCCAGGGCAGCTCTCACCCGTCTCTGGTCAGACAGTGCCCTTAGGCTGCAACCTCTTATTTGTTACCGGGTTTTCTCTCCCCTGCCCCTAATGATGTAACAGTTAAAACCAGATAGAGAGGTTTTGCTGCCAAGGGTCTCAGCTCCTTCTAAAGAAATATTTCGTTTGTCTTCTGAACCGCTTTTTCATTTCCTGACTGCTGGGAGAAGAAAGATAAAACGGGTGAAAGCCACAGCGGTGGGCCCCCTGAGTACAGCATTTTTGGGGGCAGATACACTGTTTTGTGTAACGTTAAACCTGGGGAGATACTTAACCACTTTGCCTCAGTTCAGCATGTCTAATACTTGGCACAAATCAGCGTATTCGTGTTTCATTCAGCTTGGCTAACAGCCAGCATAGAGACTCTATTTTCATTTTTGAATTTCACTTGGCAGATCCTTAAAAGTCACTGGAGAACTTTGCCTGGGTAATAAAAAGCAACTTTTTTTATTGAAAACTAATTATTTTTTCAGCTATATGTGCCAGCTGTTTAAAAATGTTGTGGTCACGTTAGTGCATACTTTAATTACAGAGTTCTAGAAAAATGCAGATCCTATTGTGAAATGTTCCTCACAGCACTTAATAAACCACTTATTTTCAGCCATGTCCAAACTGTTAAGATACACAGATTTATTTTTTTTTTTGGCTATAATTAAGTATCGTTAACACTAAATACACAAATACCAGGATGAGGCATCTGCCTGTATTGGGTTGGAAATTGTGAGTTTAAGGCTAGAACACTAAGCTCGTGCCTAGGTGTAAGGCTGTGGATAATGCTGAGTGAGCTTTTCAGAAATGCTCAGGATGTCCCAGGACACTAGAGAAACACCAGACTCAAGGTACTTTTGAAATTTCTTTTATTCATAAGAATAAAATACCCTTTAGGCATCTCTCTGCACCCCTAGACACCTAAATGCTTTTGAAGATCAGGCGTGAAGAGACTCCTGCAATGCTGTAGTAGGCTCTGCTAGCTTAGGACACAGCGCTTGGCTGGAGACAAGCCATGGGGTGCAGTGACACCAGCCACAGCACCACAGACCCAGTGCCTTAGCAGTTGTGTCCCGGAGTTGAACGGGGTTTAGGTCTCAGGAAAAGGAGTGAGAACAAGAGGATCAGCAGGGAGGACAAGCACTACATCAACCAAAGCAGGACGTCTTTTCTCCTTTGAAGTGAGCACCTCAGGGACAGTGGCTCCCTTCCAGCTTTCCACATTCACCCTTCCCATGCGACCCGGCTTCCAACACACTGTGCCGCTTGAGACTCTGTGCCAGTGTTTGCAGAGCATTTGGCCTGCCAGATGCTGCTTCAAATTAAGCATGAGTCTGAGCCAAAATAGTGGGTTCAAACACCTTCAACCTTTGGGAAAGTTTGCATCCCAGCTTTATGGCTTTGCTCTATCCCTGCTTCATTTCATTCTTACCTAGTTATAGTTTTTATATTCCCCTGCAATCAGAAGCTGCAAAGAAATATAACGGGAACAGAGAGGGTAGATGTTCCATAGGAGAATAGTATAACTTTGCCTGGCTGGAGTTGTGCTCACTTTTCTTGGTCAATTTATTGAACATATAAAAAGGATTATTCAGTGGACGAGACCAGTCCTGCATCCCTACCTTTTTTTACGCTCTATTTTAGGTCATACCTTTCATATTAAAATAAAGTACCTTTTGCCTATTATATTTGCCGTGTTCTCGTAAAAACTAGTGTATTGTGTGTGTGTGTATATACATATATATATGTATATATGCAGATTTTTTTATATAAGTATATAAACACTAAGGGAAAATGACAGAACAGATGACAAGTAATAAAGCCATTTAAAGGTATTGTTGGACATACAATACCAGACGTGTGTTTCTTCTCCATTACTTTTTAAATTACTCCTTGAGTTTGTTTAGATTGCATCTGATATCAGTTGACTTCTCCTTGTTTTGAAATAGATTGAAGATCCATTTCACCTATATTCCCACATTTTAAGTGTAAGCATGTAGTAGAATATGTTACCACTGCAAACAGTGTAGGTACAATATTTGCTTATATTAAGTTGTATCTAATTTGTGTCCTTAGAGACAACTGTAGCTGCTATAAGTAGCCTGTCCTAGAAATAAACAAAATAAAATGGAAATGTCAAATCATTCTGAACATGTGAATTTCAAAACCATTTCTTGGACCACAGAATGTGTGAGAATAATGCAGCTATGGACGTCTTTAAAAACAAATGAAAAACCCAAACTGGAGTGGCTGTTTTGATACTGTGCAGTTTGACATTTTCTCTCAGGAAATGGTGAAAACCAAGGAGACAAACCAGTTTAAGGTGAAGAAGGAAGAAACAAAAAGTACATTTTAATGAGACATTTACAAATTGTTCAGCACACAGAGAGGCACATTATGCTAGCACTTTGTCACTGTAAATATTGCAGATGTCGTTCCTCCAAGTTTGTCCTGGAGCATTACTAGAACAAAATATACAAACATACAGCCAAATGTTTTGTGTTGATATTAATGCCTTTGACTCAAGCAGGCTTGAGCAGGGAATCCAGATCCACCCCACAATCAAATAGTCATTAGGGCCCAAGACTAATTGCCGCGATGATTAATTCCATGCAGACGCCAGTAATGGTGCAGTAGGTATCGTTTGGCTGTTGGTGGGCTTTACCTACAACATAGGGAACGAAAAGCAAAATCCTGGGGGAGCTGAAACCCATGATAGGTGCAGATTGTGGAGCCCCCAGCCCGGCACGCAGCAAGCCAGCAGGTAGACTGGGCTTTGCCCCGGGAGCCATTCCAGGGGATCAGGCTGATCCTGACCTGCTGGCCGAGAGGTGGCTTGAGGGCAGCGACCCAGGAGCACACAGACATTCAACAGCCATGCTCCTACCTGCGCAGCACAGCACCCCGGCCTCTCACACCCCCAAGACTGGCTGCTATTTCACTTGCACAGCTGGCTCTGTTGATCTTGTCCAGGAGGCTGGTCTCACTTACTGCTTGTCAAATGTCCCTGACCTGTGACTGCAGGCAGACAAAGCCTGCTGAGCATCTGGGCTGACCGGGCGAGACGCATGGCCACTGGTGGCTCCACCTGGCCAGCTGTAGCGAGGGGGCTGTGCATGCAGGGGATGAAGGTTCAAGGTAAGACATAGGACCTGGCACAAAGGAGGACAAAACAGAACTGGCTCAGCAAACCCTCACGTAAAGAGGGGAAGGGTCCTTCTTGCTGGGGAAGAGACATTTACAAGCAAACGTGTCTCTGCTTCTTTAGCATCCTATCACTCAGCAGAACAGCGTGGTGCCTTACAAACACCACGTTCATGGCTTTACTGATTTATTCTGCTGTCCTTCCATGCTTCATTACCAGATCTTTTAATTAAACTTAGGAGCCTAACAGATCTTGTTGTTGTTCCTATCACCCTGAGCCATCAGTCCCCTTTGCCTGTTTGTTTCATGGCTGTACTGGTTCAACTGGATTCGAGTGATGTTGAAAAATGTGCAGGTGGAGGCATAAGCAGGCAACCAGGAGCTGGGATGGAGGATCTGCCGGTGTTGTCCATGTGGGTTGCTCGGCTGGCTGCCTTTGGCATGACTTAGCATTGTTTAACGTGACAGAGGGCAGCACACGTGCTTTGGGGGAGCTTCCACCTGCACTTTCTCAGCTGGTGCATGTCCAGGAGGTCCTGTGGTGTGTGTCTCGCAGACAGCATCTCTGGCTTCCCCCCATGGTAGGTGACAAAGCTCCAGCTGAGTTTCACAGGGCTGAGAAGGATACTTATGAGAAAAACATAATGGTTGTGTTGTGTTCCTTCTTATCAGACACTGATGGTTTCAGTGAGAGCTATCAAAACCAGAGTATTCCTGGTTGTTTCAAAAGCTCTATTTCCCTCTTCAGATTTTGTCAGGAAGCACAGTTGTTTTTCTTCATGCTATATTTAAAAAATGCAGTTGAGCAAAAAGTTCATATTTTCTTAAAACTCAATCATTCTTTATAAATTACTAATATTTAAATTTTTTTGGCTGCTAGGCTTTTTTTGGAGAACTGCCATCTTCTTAATGTATCAGTGTGTATGTGTGCACTCCCTGCCACCAGTGAACGTAATTAATGTTTGAAAATTGTGGCTTTCAGTCTTGCAAGCATAAAGAAATGTTTTAATTTGACAGGATGGCTGATAAAATACTAATTTGTTTTGGGAAAGACCCTCACCTAGTTGTATGGAGACAAGCACAAACGGTAGGCAAAGACTTTCCAGAGTTTCCAGCAGGAGTAAGTATCAGATTGGAACCTGTATTTAGAAAACATCCATGTGCGTTATAATTATACATTTATAGTATTAGAAATTTCCAGTAGTATAATTTGATAAAACACTCATGATACAATTAACTATCAAGAAAAAAAACTTAAGAACAGCCTTGGAGAAGCATTAGCTTCTTTTGTTTAAGAGAGTTTGGTGTGCCCATGAAAAATAAATGTATAGTATGATGGACTAAAGTAGAAAGGCTATGCAAGTGCAAACAGAGAAAAATACAAATTTTATGAATAAGAAATGATGGACTACTTTCAGGAGTCGAGGTAATTGTAAAAGATCTATCTGGGCTAACGTGACTGCTTTATATTTTTGTCATGCCTTTGTAACATTGGAGATCATTAGGAACTGTCTCCAGGGAGAGGGACCTGTGTCTAAAATCAGTTTGGGCCCATTATCTTCAGTAAGAGACTGTCTATACCCCAGGCATCCTGAATCCTCTATTTACTGGGGGAGGAAGCACATTATGTAATGGATATTAATACAGTGGGACCCCACATTTCTAGAGCTCATTAATCTGAATGACGGGAAGAGCTGAACGTCAGGCTGTCGCTGCCTCTGCTGCTCTGCAGGGTTCTTGTGTTCCCTGCCCTTGCTTTAGTTATTGTTTCCTCTGTTTTGTCTTCTCGAAGCGCTCGGTCCCCATGAAAAAAATCTTTAGTATGCAACTTAAAGGATGGTACTGGCACAAGCAGGAGCCACGGGATGAACTTCAGTGACAGCATCCCTGGGTTTTGCCGTTAATGAGATTCTTGTGCTGCTGGGTGTATTACACAGAGGGGAAGACCATAGAGGCACACGCCTTCCCGATACAGCCAACGAGCTTGTGTAGGTGTGGAATTCCAGGTTACCAGCAGCCTAATTTGGGATGTGTTCATGGGGCCAAGTTTCTTCCTTTGCAGTAAGCTATACTGCAACACATTATTTTTAAGCTGTTCCTCTAAACACAAGGGTAATGTTGAAATAATGCAGCACACTCTAATGTAATCTAAAGTAAAATATGACTGTGAGATACTAGCAGAAATGTAAAACTAACATTTTAAAGTATTATTTCAAAAATTGATATAGTGTCTGAGGCTTTTTACGTCCCTCAGAATACAACTTAGACGTGCAAACAGTCAAAAGCTAGAGGTGACTGTTAGAAGATCTGACTTTTTGACTAATCTCTTTGAAATTTTGTGGCTGAGAATGTCTTCTGCTTTTCTTTTGAGGGTGAAAATACTATGAATTACAAAGTAAAATACTTATTAGTCCCCTGTTTTCTAAGCAAAATCTGTAAGAATTGGTACAGTGTTATAGAATCAATATTTAAAAACATAATTTTTGAAAGATGTTTTTTAACAATGTAAATATATTTCTTTATGTGCCTCTAAACAGTTTTTAATAGCTGTGGAAATAGACCTTTACATGTCATGATGTCTTTAAAAACTACAAGATTATGTCATCTGGCACATTACAGGAAGGTGTAGATAACATTAAACATATGAGCTTTATAATGACTATACAAATATGTACAAATGATACAACCTGAGATCACACAGAAATTAGATGTATAAGCATTAGATCGATGTTATCGCCAGTCCAAAAATTACCCTAAATCTGGTTAAATAGTTATTCGCCAGAAGTGCAATAAATAACTCCTGGGTTTATCTGTTACAAAGATCTGTTCTGAGGTCGTCTGTACAGATGTCTGTGCTTTCTCTTGTAATTTGATGACTGCGTCTCCATAGGCAGAGTCCTGGGAAGTCTTCGGTGCCCTTCTGACAGGTGCTGAGGAATTGCAGGATTAGTGAAGCCTCAGTAAATTGAAATGTTGGCGATGCTGCTAAATTCACTCATCCCCCGTACAAGAAGAAATTATAAAGCTAAAAAATGTGCCCCTAGATCATTTTAATGCTGGAATATGCCTCTGTGTGATCTTATTTCTGTCTTTAATTCCTTATCCAGATGATTCCGCTAGTAGCATAATAAAAATAAAGCAGATAGAGGTGTCCACATGCCAGGCAGAGAGGCACATTCTTATCCTTGTGTAATTTTTAACATTTTAATTACACTGGTAAAAGAGAAATGTGCGTTCGGCTAAGGCACGGGGTGCAGTCTGGCAAGTATCTGGGCTGTGGTTTGTCAGCACCCAAGCTACTATATTAAATATCACCCAGTTTTTGGATTATTGAGCTAGTCTGCTCTACCCAATACATTGTGAACAAACAAGCAGGCAAAAAGAACATTTTGATTTCAGTAACATCTTAGTGCTTGTAGCTCCTACCATGCACATGCCTGTCCAGAAACGTGAAGTCCCATCTTCAAAATTCAGTGCTCCGGGCTGGTTTCTTTTCTGCTCTAAGAAGATGAGGCTCAGCAACTTCTATTTCTCTTTCTTAGCTTTTAGATCGAGTCTAAATAAAACTCAAAACTGATCTCTTTGGACTTATTCCATGCTACTGACCTCATGTCCATCTGCTCACATACCTTCTCCCAGCATGGCCACCTCTGTGTGACAGTTTTCCTTCTTGGTGCATTAGCTTGTGCACTGAAGAGAGGTCATTTTTCCTCTTGAACTACCCTACAAGTATGGGCCATGGTCTCCCCACCCCCTTCAACCGCAGAACAGGATATTTTCTTTAAACACCATTTTCGTTTTCTTTTTGTTTGCTGCTATTTCTACTTTCCTCCCCTTTCTTCCTCCAGTGTGTCTGTGAAACCATGTCTTCTCAATACTACATGAAGTGTGTTGTATTGTAATGTTGTAAAGAGAGCTGCTGCTTGAATGAGGTGCTTCCCAAGGAGTAACAATATTTGTTGAGCAGATGTTATTCCATTCTGAATAATGGAAACCATTTGGTGTCCTTCAAAATCATCATGAGGGTAGTAGATGGGAATAAAAAAGGTTCAGCAGAGACGTAACAGCTGGAGAATTTCTTCCCCCCTCCCTCCGTACCATGAATAGTAGCTATTGCAGATGTTTCAAAATGGCCGAGGTGCTGTTCAGGAGAAAAGCTGCACAGCTTTCCGCACCATGTGAAACCATGGAACTGGCTCCTGCACCCTGCCGAGCTATTCAGTAGAAACTCAGCTGGGTCATGGAGTTCCTGCCAAGGGGCCAGAGGGCAATTCCTGTAGAGAGCATCAAAATCAGGGCAGGAAACTCTATTCCCTGCACTCCTCGGAGTCTAATGCAAAATGTCCCACAGTGGGCAGTTTTGTTTTTATTGGACAGACATTCTTCTCTGTGTCAGGAGATCATCGGTTAGGTAATTTAGCAGGTATGGTTACACTTCGTTTACCAGTCTCGCTAAAGAAAAAGTTTCATTCTCTGCCATGGATCAGAGGAAATGTGATTTGCATTATTTTTACTTTAAGAAGCTCTTAAAAAATATTTAAAACTGCAGAGCTGATTGGCAGCTTTCCGCCAGCCAGATACTTGCACGCTTTCCTGAACAGGTATTTGTGAAATCTGGAACTGCTGGGCTGTTTTCTAAGACATGCTCTGAGGCTCTGCGGTTGTGTCGAGCTCTGTCTGATGGAGAGAGATCAGAAAGTGCTGTAAAACAAACACAGGCTGGTAGCTGGAGCGATTTGTATCAGGAATCCCTTAAGAATGGTTGCATCTGGTTACCCTCAGTGTTCATACACCAGCTGAATTTGCAAAGATTAACTTGGTTGCGTGTAATAAATAGTATATTTGCAAACTTCACACCTACTGCCTTCTGTCCAGGAGTTTGCCATACAAAGAAATCATAATACAAATCTGTGAAACCAGACAGGACCTTTTGGTCTCCTGCAACTCAGTTGTTCAACAGGAAAGTCTTTTATGTTGTAGGGCAGTACTGAAATAACAGACATTTGCACAACCCTAACTACAGGATCACAAAATACCTCCTCAATTAATAAGTGGTAGAACAGCTATAATGTAAGAAATATCAATCTTGAGGAGATTGTGTCAAAAGAAATGACTGCTTTATTAGCAAAAGTCTGATGATACTACAGCCACTCAAGTAGAATATTCATCTACTTTAGATCTATTCTTAATTAATTCCTGAATACTTGACAGGCTTTTTCATTTAAAATTCTGTTTTCCCTCTTTGAATATCCATCCTTGTTTGTGCCTTGGTACTTAATTTTCTTATGGCTCAGCCTATCCCTTCTTTTCAAGCCTTTTTCTTTTTTGAATTAATACTTTTGTATCGTCAGACTCTCACACAAAAGTTCCAATGTGGTTTGAAAGTAAAATAAGAAACTGATGTTGCTTTACAGCAGAGAACGACAATTCTGACACAGTGTGTTTCGTTGCTTTGACGAGAATAGAGTCCAGGTCGTTTTCATTTGGGAAAAAAAAGACGAAGCATGGAAAAGTGTGATTATTTTACGAAGTCAGACTTAAAATTGTCTTTTATAATTCCATTTCCAAGTGATGGTAAAAGAACCAGTTTAGGTAGGATCAAAAAGGGACCTACCTCAACTTTTTTTGATGGCTGTAGAAATGGAAAAATGGAAAACCAAGGCTGGACGCGTTTCCATAACACAGTTTATTTTCCGATTTGTGTCCCTGTTCACATGTATATACCTGGCTTTCTTGTGTTCCCAGGGCAGTCTGTCCTTTGCTGTGAATCCAGAGATCCCAGCCTAAGGCAGTGGGCAACTGGGAGCAGGGACATTCACACTGCTGAGCCTTTCCTCCTGGTTTAGTGGCTGATTTGGGAAGAGGGTCTCCTTGGCTTCCAGAGATTAGGATCAACAGAGTTGGGCATCTCCGCAGTGTGAACTGGAGCAGCTAATTCAGCTCCTGATCCAGATTAATCTCTGAAGGGGTCTCTCTCTTCCTACAACTCTCTAGGGAAGATGGGGAGACGAGCAGCAAACCAAGGCAATGAAGTGTCGTCTTTAGGGATGCTTTACATGAACACTCCCACACTGTAATAGCACCGTGATACTGCATCACAGCCAAGCACATGGCCCTCTGTGCTTTTAGTAGAGCTGCACATGGATGGAGGGGGCAAAGTTGCTCTTTAGAGTGAAAAAGATAAGCAACAGCTATTGGTAGGCATGTATCAGCTGTGTCCCCAGCGGTTTGGAGAAGCCCCTGCTGTCAGTCAGGTCCCATCTTCAGCCCTAAACCAGTAAAACTTTGGTAACGTGGCCCCACATTAAGCTCCCTGTGTTTGTTCAGAATGAGTATGGTTGACTTGGAATCCTAAAAGGTGGCTGTTTGAATTTCTGATTTGTTCTTCCGAAGACAAGAAAGTTTCCCTACTAATTCTTACCGAGTCTCCCAGCTTGTTGTTTATGGCTTCTGCTGTCATTTTCATTAACGGCAAATTGTTCAATATGATGCTAAATGGAGCTATATTAGATCAGCTAGAAATCTTTGTAGGCTCTCAAAGCATGGACATTACATATTCAAAACAGGACCTAATGTTTCAGAGTTTCATATTCTACTATAATTATATGGTTCAATGCAAGTGATTATATCTCTTCTTCAGTATCGGACTGAAAAGTTTTGGTTTGCTGGCTTCCTCATAATTTACTGCCGAGGCATAATAGGCCAGTCTTGCGGAAAAAAAGATGATAAATGACGCTGGCAAGGATTCATAGATTTATTAAATTTCTATCAAACAGTGCAACAAAAAAAATCTGCTTAAGTTAGAAATGGGCTCAAATTTTTTAATCAAAATTCATGAGTCCTGATGCTTGGTTCAGTGGGTCCAAGGAAGGCTTGAATTGAGGACTGATTAAAGAAAATAAAAGGCTTATTTGAAGTAATTTTTCAATGACGGCTTTTAATTGGATGTTAAATCAAATTCTTATCTGCTTTTCTGCAGATAGCACATTATATAAAATACAGTTAGTGGCACTACCACTGTAACTGATACACTGAATAACAATTGACTTCTTACTTTACACCAAGAGGGGAGAAAGACTGCGGTTGTCAACCTGTCAGAAATTAAGTATGTAAATTAATGCTTAAGTATATTAATATGATTTACAAGGAAGCTCTGAGTGCTGTTGTTAAAAATAGTAATTTCTTTTTTTTCCCCTCCAAGGTTAACAATTACTCACTGACCATTAAAAATCCGGGCTATATTTTTTTCCTTCTTCCCCCCCAGTGGTATGATGTTCCAGAGGGCTCAATAATGCTGAAATAATCTGAAGTAATCTGTCATGTACAAGGAGAAGTATCTTACTAATAACTATTATATTTCATGTGTATAAGGCAATATATTGCTAAAGATAATAGACTTATTATTTAGTTCAATGGTTACAGGATCTGTGGAATTTGTTGCTTGCTTTCTTTCTAGGCTGAGTTGTAGGGTTGCACTATTTATGACGGGGATGTATTCTTAATAGGCTGTCCATTAATTTTATAATGTTTTACTGCTGAGAATAGCACCTGATGTCTTGGGCTTAAGAAAAATTAAACCAAACCCTCTATCTCACCTAGACTAATCAGGACCTATGAAGAAAAGTGAAATATGCTGTAGAATTTATGCAGTCCGGTGTGGGAAAAAGAGGAAAATCAGCAAGGTTTAAGCTTCAGTGTTACACTTAGTTTTTCTTCAGTAGGAGAAATGCCTATGTGTGGGTTTTCTCTGCTGGAGTTTGCATCATGCACAGTATAATCACTGTGCTGAACATTATGATTATTTGTACCACTGGAATTTGCATCTAGTTCTTATGTATTCCCCTGTCTGTTCCTCCACAGAAATGTTCCCAGAGGAAATAAAACTCCATATTAGGAGATCCTCTATGAGATTTGATTTTGAATTCGTAGAAACTATCCTCCAACACCAGAACAGAACAGTTTCTCTGAACGATTGAGCTTTGTATATGTATAACAGCGCTTTTCCACAAAGAGGCAGTATGGAACACAAGGTAGTGTATCTGAATTGTAGGATTGTAGGATTCCCAGGCCCAGGATGGAAAACTAGACTCTCCTCATGGTTTCCTTGTGGTTTCTCATGTTCTCCACATCTCAGATACCTAGCACCTTGGGATCCCGAACTTCTGTGGCTCGGACAAGAGCACTAAGAAAGAAAGGAAAGCACACTATAAAATGCTAAAATGAGGTCAAGCAATTACAGCTTCTTCCAGTACCTTGTAAAACAGCCCCACTGAGCAGAGACAAACCATCTTCAAAAGATTCTGAAATTTGATTCAGATAATCGTCAAGAAATTCAGCTTTTTCAAAGCTTTGAAGTCCCTTATTAGTCATGCCCTAGAGCACGTGGAGCTTCAATGCCTTGTGGGCTTCTATAGGTACCTCACACACAGCGTGTAATGGATCATCCTGCCTGGGTTGGCAGTGTACAGAGAATGCCACTGTCTTCCAGGCAGCTTCAGGGCCGTTCTGCCAACACCAGTTGTGAAAGGACAGTCCATCTCATTTCCATCGGAGATGACCATGTGTGGCTGCAGTCTGCTCTCTGTCAGCACCAGCCCCTCTTGTGTTGGCCCAAAGAGTCTATCAAAGGTCTGAGCAGCTACTGCTCAGAATTTTGGAAGTTCTTGATATGGTTACTTGCTCAACCACCTGGTTAACTCTTAAGTGCTGTGCTGAATCAGGCTTCACTACTTTCCAAAGTGAGAGGTTTGTCATGATAGTGGTTTGTGTTTGATTTTCAATGTTCTTCTTACACATCTTTCTGTATCATGAAAACCCCTGCAGACAGCTTGTGTTCACGAACTGGCGAGTGTAAACTTTACCTTTGAGGCAAATTATTTGCATTTTACTAATTCCATAGTTTCTGCAGCGTAAAGCGTGATATGGATGCCCTATTTCTTTTTCTATAGATTAAATTTGGGCTCCATGCGGCACTTCTGGCAGGTTTTGCATGTTGTACTTTAAATTCTGGGCCATTTCTCAACTGGTGTAAATTGAGCTGTGCTGGCTTTTAACTTGCAGAAGTCTGACATCTTCATGGGAGTGGGCCTGTGTTTGCATAATTGGAAGAGGAACCGCAGTCATTGTCCCTGTAAAATAATGTAAATATATGGATATTTCAAGTTATTTGTGGTAGGTGAATGAGTATCAGAGAAGAATCTTTCAAGGTACAAGGGTGTGAACAATTTTTCACTTTATGGTAGTAAAATTCATCTTCTTACTAAATCTGTATTTTTTGGTAAATACCCCAATAAACATTGGCAACAGTTCATGGGCAATTTTTCTTCTAAGAGCCTGAAAGAAAAATAGTATGTTGCTCAACCAGATATGGTTCTAATTATAGCGTTTGCATTATACTGTTTTAATTGTCCTCTTAAATGCAGTTTTTGACATCCTGCCAAGAACTTCTCAATGATTTCTTCATTGAATAGAGGACTTTCAGTCATCCTCTACATTTCTTAAGGCCATTATTTTCAACAGCATTAAAATCCACTTTTTCTCCCTTGCCTTGTGCTGCAGTTAATATCATTCATCTCAAGAACAATTGTCCTGTCACCCATTTACCTGGGAAGCAGTGTGGTCTTTCTTTTTTTAGTAATCCACAAAAGGTAGACGGAGCAGTTCAAGGAGTGAGTAACTCTGCCATCTTGCTTGGCTGACATCAGGGAGGTGGTGATGATGTAGCTTTTTGCTCCCGGGATACTAAGGTTTTAGTAAGTAGGAAATCGACAAAATTCATGTATTTCCATCATTTTCATACTTTGCATTTTTAATTATGGTTTTTTGTATGGAAGAAGCTCTTCTTGTTTTATGTAAAGAAAAAGCTGCCTTGGGGTGACACTGTTTTAAATTCTCCAGGAGCAACTCTGAGTAGACACTATTTTGCTACTTGTCTTAGCTCTGTGGCTGCTTTAGAGTTCATGTTTTTTGCACAGAAAATTACACACTATGGGGTAAATTTTAAGTGCGGTTATAAATTGCCAGAGGAGACTGCTGCTGCAAATAGTAAGAATGAATTTAAGAGGCAACTCAGGAGTTCAGAGCAGGGGGCAATGCTGAAGAATTAGGAAGAGGCATTTAAGGTCATTCAGAAGCAATCAACCTTCAGCAGTCCCAGATACTTTCGTTGCAGTCTTTTTTTCCTCCTCAAAATATATTTAGGAAGCATGGGCAACATGTCAATGTTATTCCCATTGCATTCATATCAATCCAGAGGTACTCTCTTGAACAGAAGTACCTGCTGTTGAATTATGGGTTTACAGAGGCCTCTACAAGAGGCTGGATTTTATCTTGTCATACAAATTGGCCAACACACTTACTAAAGTTTCAATTATTATTCATCTACTGATGTCCTCAAAAAACATTTGCAAAATGAAAAAAATACATGTTAAATCCCTAGCCATTTTTGTTAGAAGTCTACGAATACTGGCCAAATCAAGGTCTTAACATAGAAACACATCTATTTGGAAGAGCACTCAGCCTCTGTTTAAATGCTTTCCTGAATCAAGACCTTGTATCTGAAGAATGTACTTTTGAACAGATAAACCACAATGAATTCTAATGGCCAATTCTGATTAGGCAAGAGCTCAGATAACCACGTCTGCAGGAGAAGGTAACACGTGTCCCGAAGTTGCTCTTACTGTTCATTTTTTAATGGTGTTTATAATTATACAGAGATATTTCAGTTTTAAAATGTACATTATATATTTATGGTAGACATTTCTACAAATGTGTTTCTTTTAATCGCTGGTTCAATCATTTTATTGCATGCTCTCCAGGAAGCACATAGAGCCAATATTCATCTGCAGATGGATGTAGTCCAACCCATTTCAATAAAATTCATTCGTTGATTAGGATATTTGGACTTGTCGGTAGACCCTTACATTGTATGTCCTTTCTGGGTCTCCAGTCTGCAGAATGTTTTTCTGGTAGCAGTAAGCATCTGACTGCTTTTGACAGATAAACTAAACCAAAATTAATGGGTAAATTTACCTATTACTCCCAAACTATCGCTGCAGTTTCTCTTACTGCCTCTTGTTGTTTGATAACTGAAGTACTCCTGCGATGATGTTATAAAGTCGTTGTCAGCATACACACATCTCCAGCTGGATTATTTCAGCAATGAACAATTAATTGGAGTTTGATCACTGAAATTCATTAATTGTAGCCTAATTTGCCACTAGTGAAAGCTGGCAGAGATCTGCAAGATCGGCATAGTTCTGGCAAGTTTATACCAACAGTGAATTTGACCCATTATCTTTTGTTGTTAAAGCTTTATTTCTTTTGAAGTAGTTGTATCCTTTGTCCATAGTTAATTATGATATTAAATTGCAGAGGAATGTTTCCATTTTCTCTAACTGCCTAATCTGAGCCTTTGGTCTGACACATCAGATTAGTTGAGATTTAAACCAATGACCTTCTGGCTCTGGATAATGTCATGTTGGTTCCTATACAAAATAACAGGGCTGTCCCTGTTCAGGTTACACTAAATCACAAGCTGATGAGAGGTGACGGGTTCTGCAGCAACTCTGAATCACATGTTGTTTGATTTCTGCCTCTCTGGGCCAAATTCCTCCAGATAAAGGTACAGAAGGTCACTCCCTGTCCAGAAGCACTGTGCTGAGATCACAGCAATATTCCGGCAGCTTATTTTTGTTTTGGCAAGTAAAACAGAAATGTTCTTATAAATTAAAAAAAACCCCAAAACTGTTTATATAAGCACCAACCCAAACAATGCTTTTGTGTGCATCCCATCTCGCATTTATAAATAATGGAATGAAGTGATGATATGTTGTATAAAACCACTTTTGGGCTTAGTTTTTCTCAATGCCATAGAGTAGTCAGAAGATGCTGTAAGTATATTCTGAAGACAGTGGCCAGTCAGAAGCACTTACATGCCAGATTGCAGACTTGACATGCTCAGAAGTCAGCATCTAAGACAGCAGTTGGCACGGATCAAGTTGGAAGTCTAAATGTCAGTGAGTGGTAAGTGTCTAAATTTTGATCTCTCGAGTCGTTAGGTTGTTTATTTGAGTACTTGCCCCCTGAGGTGGACAGAAATGTCAGGAGAAAACTGTTCAAAGAGATGTTGCACCACAGGGCTGTTGGGCAATAGTTAGCCTTGCTGAGTCTTGACTGTGACTGTAAAGTTGCCGTAAGCATTTTTTAAATTATATTTTTTAGTACTCAAAAATGATATTTTGTAGCTTTCTAATAAATCCTAGAGATTTTATATTTTGAAAATTATGTGCAATCATTTGTTCTTTGTGAGTCTTACAGCAGATGGGTGTGTGTGGCTCTTCACTGTGGGGCGAGGGGAGGGAAATGGGGTCTGGGAGGAGATGGCAGCTGAGAGGCTGCATAGAAACAGGCTCTGGATGGAAACCCAGACTTCTGCAACTGCACAAGAGGAACTGCCACAACGTGTGCATGCTTCAGTGAAGCATTCAAAGTTCCAAGCCTTATTAGTCAAACTTCTTTAAAAAGGGAGGGTTTAATGTGTGTGGTTGCGTCCATATGTATCAAGGCTTTTGATATAGTTGGGCAATTTCAACAAAATGTCAGTGAAGCTTTTGAGTGCTATTAAAGTTGCTCTAAGTTTTTTGTAAGTGGTAGGATAAAAGACTATTTACCAGCCCTACTA
Organism: Nesoenas mayeri; assembly: GCF_963082525.1. Taxonomy (NCBI): domain Eukaryota; kingdom Metazoa; phylum Chordata; class Aves; order Columbiformes; family Columbidae; genus Nesoenas; species Nesoenas mayeri. Next base: position 16,134,041 of record NC_137550.1, on the reverse strand, counting down.
GCAGTAGCCCTGGAATATGAACTCAGTTTATGTTGGACGTACAAGAAACCCCTCCCAGTTGTGCCTGGAGACCTGACTCCACAGCCAGCCCTCACTTGTTGTGGTTCTGGTGAAAAAACATGTTGTTCCATGATGTCAATGCAAGCACGGTTGGACACAGTGGTTCTGGTAGTATTTGAATCATGCCTCTGCCAAAGTGTATTCTCTTGGTACCTCCAGAAGAGCTTTGTCAGAAGACATGGCCGGTGGGTCACGTCCCATTTTGGTCGAAGCCAGAGCTAGCCTATGCTCTTGAAGTTTTCCCTGCAATGAAGGCCTTGCAAAACTCGTAATTAAAATACTTCTAAATGGCTCTAAGTGTGAGACTCCACTCAAAGTCTGGACAAATACAGCAGAATTACCCACCCACTATTTCTATTTTACCTTCTTCCCAGGATGCCCACACAGTGTTGATGTGTTTGATGACAGAAATCTCTCTAGACTATCCCCAAAACCTTGGCTTCCAGACAGGAAAATATCAGGGAGATATGTTCCATGTTAGTCAGACATAAAATTATCTTTCCATGTTAAATCTCCTTTTCCGCCTACAGGGTATCATTCAGTATTTTCAGTGTGATCGGGTTCAAAGCCCACAAAGGTCATGTTTCCTTAGGAGTAAAGGGAGCAATTAGGGCAACAAGTTTTATTTCATTTGGTAAAAGTTCACATACTTTAATATTCAAGTAATAATTACAGTAATCCTTAAATTAGTCAGGTAAAATATTAATTCATTTGGCACAGCCCTAGCATACGCTGTCATAACAGTACCTGACAGGACTAGCTGAAATCCTGTAGTTACCTTTTTAAATATCACAGAATTTCTTCATTGTTGTGATAAAGTACAGATGTGGCTTCAAATGCAACTTGCATGGTGAACAGAAATAGAATATATAATTAGAACAAAGAGGGCTTAAATCAAATTAATCTTTATCTGACAGGAACATTTACATTTACATCACTGAGTGCAAAGCCATAGCCAAAATTGAAATTAGAAACAGATAATTATGATAAGAGGGGACACTTAAGCTGACTTTTCTCATGTATAATTGGAAAGCACACAAAATGCACTGCTTGTTAGAATTAGTGTTAAAAATACACCACTTTTGAGGAATGCTCGTTTGTTGCAATAAAAAGTTGCCTGAATACTTTTCTAGTAGAAGCGCAAGTTGGTTCTGATTAGAAGATCATAAAGAGGGCAGATGGTTTAAGAGCTTTTCAAAACCAACAATCATACAAAGGGACTCAGTAACATTTTGTCCTGTGAGTTCTAAATCTTTGAAAATATAGGTTTTTTTGGTGCAAGGCCTAAGTCTATGCATCTAATTACTGTCAATTAAAATTTTTAAGTGTGGATTATGAATGGTTCACCAGTCACTGAGCAAAGCATTTTCCACACCAGGACCTGATTTTGAGAAGAGCAAGCTTGACTTTTGTGGATCTGCAGCAGCAAACTAAAGGTGCCCAGCACCGGGGAGGATTGTGCCCATCTAATACCCGTGCAACCTACTTTTAATTTACTTTTCAGTACATATACCTTGAAAGCATTTCACAGATGCAAACCTGTTCACCTTGTGAGGGAGATGCTGCTCATTTAGCTTACTGGGAGGTTGGCTCCTGGCTCCTTAAGTCGCAGGGAAGAAAATGTGTTTTATGAGGTTGCTGTAAGAAATAACCAGCTTGGAACTGTGGAGAGTGTCAGTATCAGAACAAAAATCAACACTGAAAATTTTAATTAATTGGTTCTCGACTACATCCTTGCTCTATAGAACACTTACCCTTTTACATATGGTTACAAATTAGAGGGCTATATTCTCAGTTGCTGTTAATCCAGTACAACTCGCTTGATATCCTCAAATTCAACCGATGTCCCAGGCAGCTGAGGATCAGAGCCTGCACATGTATAACGCTATGGATATACACACATTTATGGTGTTTGGAAACAGTGCTATAATTGCCCCCAGCTGTAAAAAAAAAAAGAAAAATCCAGATGTTTAGATTTTTACATTTCAAACAAGGTGTAGCTGGAGCTCTAACAATGTTTGTCTTCTTACACCTCCTTGGCATAAGGGAAGCCTTTCCCGTGACATTAAGGATGATGCGAAGTGCTGGGATATGAAGTTCAGCCGTTGGGTGGATTCTCCCAGGCTGGGAGCAGCTCCTCCTTTGGCTTTCACTTGCAACTTTTATTAATGAAATAGATCCAGAGGGTCTCTGGGAATTCACCATCACAATAGTTTAGCATGCTGTCAGAAAGTAGCTTGTCAGATGGCTCTATTGTGCTGGGATGTGATTTTAAGTAACATGTAGGATTAGGGGAGTGATTCATGTATTGTGCACTGTTGAAAAGAAGGGTAATTTGAGGTAGCAGAAAGGATTTTCAATGCCAAAACAATAATGATAATTCATCCTGTGGCAAGGAATTGTTATGACACGTTTTCTATTATTAATCTGGTTAGAGGGTCTAGGTTAAATGACTGCAGTCGATTAAAAGATACATAGATAGAAAAGCTTTATGTATTTATTACCTGCTTAAAGAAAAGGAAATTTATCTGGGAAAATTACAACATGGAAGAGTGCACAACTGTGATTTTAATGAGCTGCCTTTACACGAACATCTGGAATTATTATTATTATTATTATTATTATCGTGATGATTATTATTTTACATAAAAACAAAATACTGACAACTATGAATGAGAAGTGAGCTTTTTATGTTAGCTGTAACAAAAATAACCAGTGTGGTTAAAATAAATCTAAACTGTAGCATTTCTGTGGGCCCTGTGCTGCCAGAACTGCTGTAAATTAGTGCTTTTTCTCCTGGGGAGTGTCCCACTTAAATCAGGGAGTGCAAAGGAACTCAGTGCAGAGTTTGTACATTGTATTCCCTAAATGATAAATTTGAGCTGCTGTAATTTTGAGGAAAACACTGCTAAAGGAAATAATCTAGCAATTAGGAATTTCATTCAGCTGATGCCATAGGGTGGTTTGTTCAAGGAGGTCAGCTCAGAGTATACACAGTAGTATTAGCTCATCTAAAGCCTGGCTTTTGTCAGGCACAGTAAAGCATAGTCCTGGCACTGGTCTGTGTAAAACCAAAATTCACTCTTGCATACACATTCATTTGCCCAAAGCCTAGAAATGGCCACACGTAAATATATACAGCTGCTTCAAGAAGGGCTGTTCTTTCAGTTAATGCCCATTGTCCTATATTTTCCTCCCAAATACAGAACTTTACTGTAACTATAAAACCTGAGTTAAGTCTATACCTAGGCACACTTTTTTGTGATACTAATCTGTTAATTTTCAGTGCCTTTTATTATTACTCTAAATAGATGAGTGTCATCATAAGATTTAGAGTGATTCTGAAGTATTTGGTGTAGAACAGAACTGTAGAGACAACATGCTGCTGATCAAAGTTGTCTTGCAATTTTCTAAAGCATAAGACTAGTTACAAACGATACCTGAAATGTCATATCCTAATGCTAGTAAAAGAGTTCATTGGTCAGAATGGTCTATGAAGTACCTGCTTTTCTTTAGAGGAGAACTCTCTAAGTTTGTTGGCTTTTCAAATTAACCTCGCCAGGAACCTGTGTTTTAAGGTATTCTGTAAAGAGCCAAGGAAGATAAGACAAATTTAAATGAAACATGGCTAGAGTAAATATGAATGTTGAACCAAGGCACCTTTCTCTTTCCTTCTATATTCACCAGATTTGCCCTGTGTAGTAAGCTATAGTGAACATATTTCTTTTTAGTTGGAAAATAGGACAAACATCCACTAGGTAAATTTAATATCCAGTGAATATCCCTTAAGGAAAATTATATGAATCTTTGTTACAGTGTTTCACAAATCAAATTAGAGACTCAACATTAAGAGATTTTGATTGACACATCTGATATTAACCATCAGTGTCTCTATGGACTTCAGCTCTTCATCATTAAGTGAACGATAAAATTCCACCTCTTGATCAGAAGAGTCTTTTTGGTGTTTTCTTTGAATGGAGCCAAGGGCAGATCTTCAGCTGACATAAATCAGCCCACCTCCATTGAAGTCAACTTAGGTACTCCAGTACCATCTGCCTCAATAATAAACTCTGTATTTCTGATGGAATTCATTTTTCAGGACAGGACTTCATAATAGCACAAGTGAATATCTTGGGATTCGGGCTTATCATATGCAGGTAAAATTGTGGCAAACCAGATTAGCACACTTTCAGAAAGTACAAGGGATTTCCACGGTGACACGAGCCCCTGTTTGGACAGGAGGAGGCCACCATTTTGGTGGAGAATGGTGAGGAACCAGACCCTCTCCAGCAATCGGAGCACTCAGCTGGGATGGGAATGGCAAAGCTTCATGCTCCCACTCTGTTGAGCTCAACTCAGAGGCCTGAACCTTAATCTGTCACATACCTTGTCAATATTGAAAACACCAGGGTGGTCTTGGCTACTAAGCCCCTCTTTGCTGAGTGTGTTGGAACCATTCTTCTCTGTGCAGTATAATTAAATATCAGCTGGGGCTGGAAATATGAAATCAGTTGCCTAACTTGTAGGAGACTATTTTAACATCGTTGACTAGTCTGGTGTGAGTGTGATGGAGCAACTCTTTTGCCTTTATCCTCTTAAACTTGAAAACGTTTGATTTCCAGCTTCTCAAGAAAGGGGCTTCAAAAATACTTTGAGAAAAAAGAAAACCAGAAGAATTAATAGCAATCAGGCCTGCTTTCAGAAAAGTGAATCTTGTTTAGATGCTACCTACTGGTTTGTGGAACTAAAGCCTGAAAGCCGTGAATCTTTTAAAGAGAAAAGATGACATAGGTAGGGAGAGAATCAATACCTAATTTCTTCTCTGGAATTGCTTAAGAAAAAGAAGGAACACAGAGAATAGTGTTGTTATCATCATAACCACATTGTGTTTTTCTTGAAAACCACGTATGCAGATGTAGATATGTATAGGAAAGTAAACAATAGATACTGGTTTGCCAAGCCTTCATTTGTTGGACTTCTGTGTGACACAAATTGTATTGCCTTGAAGAAAATGATTTTTTTCTTTTGATTTAGTTAGTGTTTTCCCAACATTCTCACCTCTGTGATGATTATGAAGGTGACTTGCTCCCTTAGGAATAATGTCTCATATGACACCTGATGTGTCGTACAAATTAAGGTAGATAAGTGGGCAGTTTATCTCCACAGATACCTCTGCAGAATCATTTTACTTTACTGACCAGTACTTTAAGCTTCTCCTTCACTGGGTGGGAGGCTTCTCAATTTCTTTTGCTGTGAGCAACATGCCGATTAACCCGAAACAAATGTGTATGATAGATGAGACTAATTCTCCAAAAAGGAACTTGGCCTTATTCCTGCTGCAGACAGGTTTGTGGCCAACCTTCCTTGACAGAGCTGGTGTGAATTCAGCTTCAACAAAGAGACTGGAACATCTCTGTGCCTCCTTTAATGACTGCTATTTTTAGCACAGTTAAGAGCCAGCTATGCAGCGTGAAGGGTATAAAGGAGTATGGAGTATGTTAGATAAGAATAAAAATATAATAACTCTGAAGAAGGCAGAGATGGGTTCCTGCAAAGCTGCCTAGTCCTGGATGAAAGCATCTGGACACAGATGTTTTTCGCAGAGTGTATGCTCTCTCCCTGATGGATAACTTGATCAGATCATGTTTTTAATAATGTAGATACCTTTAAAAATGAATTGCTTTGGCCCTGGTTCTTTACATAAGTGTCTGGATTTGACACCATTAACTCTGGTGACTTAGCATGAGTTTCTAATGATTTATTCCTGTGTAGATTGGAGTCCATTCCTGTGAGAGCCTTCGGAGTGCTCAACTGGTCAAGCTCTCCTGAAGGGACTGGCATTGGGACCATTGACAGAGCAGCTCCAGAAATCAGAAATACATCTGCTTCCCACACTAATACTGGCACAGTCTTCAGCACTGTGGTGAAGCTGCTTACAAGACATCCGTGTTTCTGCCTCAGTTCTGTGCACCAGTATTAGCGCAACACTTCTGTTTAAAAGTTTGCAAGCGTGATTACAGATTTGGTTCTACTGGTGACTTCCATTTAATTACTTCTGATTAGACCTTTGGTGCAAATGAATGCAGAATCAAGCCCAGTATAACCCTAAAGGTTATTCTGGGTGATCCCAAAGCAGAAGCAGAGGAGAGGCATTCTGAGGCATCTCAATAATACAGGTAGATCTTGGCATGTGACATAAAGCAGATTTTTTCAACCCATTTATTCCAGTGAGTACAAATGAGGCAAAATATAATCTAAAGTGGTTAAATGAGGTCTGTCAAATACTAGAGGTGATTACTGGAAATGAAATGGTTTAAATCAATCAATAGGAGGAGCATCATGCAGAAGTCAGTCACAGCCAACCAAAGTTGCATGCTATTTTTTATTTTTTTCTTATAACTTGAAGTTATTGTTAGAAAATTTCACAAAACAAGAATTTCAGGACATTTACAAGATTTTTATGTGTTCATAGACAGCTGGATCAGATCTTGAGCTGAAACATTGACTCCAATGGAGATTTACCCTACTAAGGACAGGGTACTTTGTGTAAAATGACAGAGAAACCAATGATGAACTATGAAATGCCCAGTAAATAACAGGGTAATGGTGCTCTTTGTGGATTCTCTATTGCTTATTTTCTGTGTCTTATTTCCTATTTAACCACTCATACATGGTGTGTTCTTCTGCATGATTTTGAAGAGACATTTGTGTGTGTTGTTTGTATATTTGTGTTGGGCAAATAGTGTGTATGGAAGGTAAGAAGACAATAACATTGCAGGAATGAAAAGGATAGATTTCATGTTTATTTGAAGAAGATACCTGCAGAATTCATGCTAGATTGGCCATTGCCATGAGCCTGTTGGTCCTACAAATGTGGGTTTTGACCTATAATAGGTTACAGCTTGATTTAATAGGTCACATTTCACTGCTTTTATGGACACCTTTACATCTTCTTTTCAGGGTAATTATCTTTACACACATCTGATGTGGCAACGTAATTGCCTCCTGCGTTTGTATGGCTATAGGTTAATGAACCAAACTGATAATTTTTTAAAAGAGTATAAATCACTTGCGTGTTGTTTTTGAAATGATAGTGAAGCTGTTTGTTTAGAGGGCTGCTTTTGATTTAGCAGGAACACTTAGAGAGAGGCAGCCACCATCTGGGGCTTTATGCACAATGCACAGAAGTGCCCTGGACCGGTGCTCCTGTCTCCGATGGGCTGGATCCTGCAGAGGCTCGTACCCTGAAATCTGAGCCGAAGTCAATAGAATGATGGCAATTTGCATCCACACAGGTGCTGAACTAAACCGACCTGAACGCTGGATGGGAAAAAAATGCTAAAAATCGGGAATTCATTTTTCTAAAACAAAACCACAGCACTCCTAAAAAAGAAAAAGTCTCTTTTATTCCAAAGCCAACATTTTTCTTCAAAATGTGCACCAATGTGAGTCCAATCATTTTTCGGTTCCTCATGTAGTAAAGTGTGCATAGATGGCAGTTCACCATTTTCAGTGCTGGTTTGTTTTCATAACATTTGAAAGGCCTCTTTGATTAACAGTGGTCATCTGGCATGATTTCTTAGCTATTTTAAAATCTGTTTGAACAGTGGAAGCGCTAAAGCAGGAAAAGCCAAATTTCAGGTGCCTTTAGCACTTTTTTGGATTTTAATGGGCAGTGCACAATGTCATTTTGACTTTATTTTTGCTATGGCCTGAACAGAATCCAGCAAATCCTGTTTGGTTGTTTTTCATTGTTTGTTTTAGGGTTTTTTTTGGTGTTTTGTTGTTAATGAGAGGGGAAGGATATATTTATAAAGTGGGGGAGCAAAGCATGCTCTGATATGAAATCTTCCTGTTTTCTGAGAATGGGCTGCAGCCCTAAAACTTGATGATGTTAATGTATGTTAATTTGTTAACATGCACAGTTTTACTTGTACATTATTGCTCTTCCTTTCTGGCTTCAAGGCTCAGTTGTATATCAAGCACAGGGTGTCAGGTAGATGTTTAAAACTGTCAGATGGACTTCAGTGCAGGTTTTCTGCAGAGTTATTCATGTTTATTGAAACGGTGCCTCAAAGTATTTTTGAGGTTTTGATTTTTGTGGGGGAGGTGAAGACAGGGAATTTGAGGCGAGAACATACTTTTCCAAATGTTACTCACATGAATGGGCCTATTAACTTCAGACTACCTGTGTGAGAAAAGATGACTCGTGAGCAAAGACCACCCTGCTGAGGACCCTAATTAGTTAATGTGTGAAAGCAGAGAATGTGCTCCAGGAGCCCATTCTCATTACTATTCAGGACATGTTGGTCTGTCTTAATAAAAATGTCACTTCCACTTTACTATCCCTGATTTACTTTATTACTGATTAATAAATATCTGATAGATGACTGGTACATAGAATGCCAGAGCTTATCTGGCCTTTTGATCATTTTGTGTCAGAAAGAAGATGCAAAAGGGTCAGAAACCTCTGGATCTACCCAGCAGAGGACATGTGCTTTAAGTGGGCATGCAACCACCTTACCTGGTGGTATTTAGTAGCTTAGCAGCCCTTGGGGGTGAGGAGCATCCAAGAGTTTTGAGCTTCCCTGATGATGAACGTGAATGGAGTTACAAATGGCTCATTTACATCTCTCCCAGCTGCTTATTGGGGCACAGATGAACACGTGGACACCAACACTAAACACCCCATTCTTAAACCATTCTCACAGCTGAGTGCCTGAGTTCCCACTACCTGCTGGTAGGAATGGGGCTTGTGCAATTGGGAGCGTCTCAGTGTGTCTTTTCACTCAGCACCTCTTGACCAATTTCCACCAAGTTTGGAAGAGATGGTAGCACTCTCGAAGTTGAAAGTTGTGTGAAAACAAGCAGTCAGCTAGGAAAGTGAGAGCATAGCGAGGCTGTGGTGGGGAAAAGGGACATATAGTATGAGCCCAGCTCTCGTCAGATATTAGGGAATCCAGTCATACACGCACATAGAGCTGTAGGAAATCATCCTTACTTGCAGTGATCAAAGAATCACTTACTTAAAGCTTTGAATAAGCTCTTCAACCTTAGTTTTTGTATTCTGGGTATCTTTACATATGAGATATAGGAAGAGTGTACTCTAAAGTTCTGGTACTTGATATTTTGGAAAGTAAAACTTGGAAAATATTCTCCAGAAGCAGTGTCTGAATGCAAATCCAACCACTTTCTGCAGCCTTCCCTCACACCCTGGTCCATATTGCAATTCAGGTCTCTGAGTAGACACAGCAGCAAGCCAATAATTTTAGGTACAAGAGCAGACCTGCTGAGTTGGAAGGAACTGGGCATATATATGTAAATATTTGCATGATCAGGATCCAAAATATTGCGTGGAATTTGCCTGGCTTTCTGCTTCCCTGTAGGATTTGACCTATTGTTTTTAAACACCTTCGTAATCGGTACATTTTAGTATTGCTGTGATGTTATCCTGAAAGGCAAATGGGAATTAGCATACTGTATTTCATTATTTCATGACTTTTTATATATTCATATTTAGACTGAGCAGTGTTAAAAAGAATATTTTATTTCATTATGCAATTTTTAGTGAGCTTATTATCAGTAATATGTTTAGCATAAAATTTATTAGTGACATGCCCTTTAATTTAGCCTGTCTAATTGGTGCTAATTTAGTTAGATTGCATTAAATTACACCCTTTAATGTAGCTATGTGTGGGTCAAGAAATCCATTCCAACAGGTTAGGTAATTTTTCATGCAGCTGAACAGTAAAAATGGTATTAAGGTAGCTGAAAAATGCAATCACGTTCCAAAATAATAGTTTTCCTGGATATGATTATCAGTGAAACAGGATTTCTGTTATAAGTGCTCTTCCTTTGAAGACTTACAGGGTTCATCTTCCATCTAAACTCATGTCCCCAGTCTCCACAACAAAGACAAAGGGTGGGAATTAAGATCATTACTCTTACGTGAGAGGGAATTATTAAGAATGATCTTTATTTCAGCCTTCATTCCTTCTTTATCATGCTCAGCACAACGATAACCGTGAAAAATATGTTGTCCCTTCTTTTATCTGAGTTTCTGCTTTCTGCTCCATTAGAATTACTTTGGTCAGATGGTTGGAGTGGAAAGTAATTGATTTGATCTCAGCAGTGCACAAAGAAGCAATCTAAGCCTGACAAAACAAAACAAAAAATCTGACCTGTAAGAGTCATCGATCTCCAGCAGTAAGAGCAGAGGGCGGCGAGACAGGACTCCTGGGGCAGGTCTTCAGGAGGTGTAAATTGTCGCAGCTGTTATGACTCAATGGTGTCTGAAGTCACTGGCAATTTCACCAGTGGAGGTGTCAGACCCTGGATTCGGCTCCCAGTTTCCTGTACAACCTCCAGAAAACTCCTGGTCCTCTCTGGTCCCTGAGTATGTCGCTGTCTCCGCTCTGTGGAGCAGTGATTGCCGTGCTCCTTTGCCTCCACATTCTCCCTCTGTCACAACTTGTCTGCTGAGAACTTAGACCAAGTCAAACTTCTTCAGTCTGTGGAGGTGTTCTAATACATAATTTCTGTGCATCGGGAAACCCCTTCATGTCTTGCTGCTATCTGTAGCAATGATTCCAAGAAAAGGTGGGGAGGATGAAAAAAAGACATTGAGGTTTTCTCTCAATGAATATGTGTCAGTCCTGGCATGTAGAGAGTGTGCTCTCAAGCCATGAGAGATCAATAAATAATCTCCTCCCAGCCGCCTTTTTCCTTACCCAGAGAACTTGAATCTTGTATAAAAGGGTCTGGCAGGTTTTGAACATGCTTCTAGGGATGGCACTTGTAGCATAATGGTTCACCGACCTGTTTTTGCGGTTGTTTGCTGAGGTTATGGTGTGGTGTTGTCATCATTGCTGAAGGAGTTATGTTGTTAAACTGCACTTTCCAGTTTTATTGTCATCATTCTGTTCTTGCTGAGCTTGGTTTTACTATAGACTGGCTGCATAAATGGTAACGCTTGCTCTGCTTTCCCATATAACCCGCTCCTGACATAACACTGTGTGTAAAGCTTTCAGGTTATAATCTCAGATTACCCACATCCTCGGAGAGCAACTACACAACCAAATGCATGGGAGCTGAGAAGGAACATTCAGTAGGAGCTTAGATGCAGAGAACCACTGTGGAGGAAGAACAGGGATATGGCTATTTTTTTTTTACATTTATCAGCAGATATGATATTATTGCAGCTGAGTTGCACATTGTTGGGATTTTGCAAGTCACTGGCAGCATGGGCTCGGAAATAAAGCCATTGCTCCTTCAGCCCCTGGCCTGTCCCATGTATAAACAGTTGCAGTTTTCCCCTGCAGCATCAATGGGAAAAATGACTTGGAGGAGTGGTATTTGGAGCTATTTTTTCTTCCTAATAAGTGCTAATCCATAGCGTATCTCCTTGGCAGGAAAGAGCCAGTTATACCAAAATATCCACCTGAGTTTCCTAACACAGCAAACTGAGCATTGAGAGAAAAGCTACATGCCTATTAGGTCTGATCCAAGAGGCTTTGTAATTCCTTGGAAAAGGCTCCCATTCAGATGCAATAGCAGTTGTAGGGGATTTAACCCCTAGAAGGCATAAGAAGAGCACCTTTTTGAGAGCAGTTCTCTGGGCTAAATTGATACCTGTTTGATTTCCAGAAGGATGTGAGATCAGCTTTGCCTCACAATCCAGCTGTAAGACTGGCAGAGAGAGAGCAGCAGCAGCTCAGTTGCAAACATCACACTGTTTTGGATAAATAAATATGAAAAAGAATAAGTGAAAATCTTCCTCTAATAGGAAAATATATCAATGATACTGTAATTGGAACCAACATTATTCAACTGTAATAAAGTATTTATTTCAGTGTGATTACAACAGTTGTTTATTCTTGGGAACTGTATCCAGACGCAGAATATCCAGACTGGAAGAGATACAGCAGCTGCCTAAAACAAGTTTCTTAAATCTGTGCTTAGCGGCTCAGTTGATACATGTCAGTAGAGCCTCAGGACAACAGACTGCGTAAGTTTGCCAATCCAGCTGGGTCACAACACGGTTATAGCCCCGTGTCTCAGAGTGTGTACCTGGATTTTAATGAAGCTTCAGCTCGAGCACTGTGGAGGGAACAGGCAGAAGCGCGATACAGCTGCACAAGAAATGAGTCTGTTCAAGCACTGCCTTGGTCCTGCCATACATGCAGCAATGTTAGATTTAATCCCAGAAATGAAACTTAATAGTCTGGGTGGGCTTTCAAGGCTTTAAGGAAAAGAGTGGATTTTTTTAAAAGATGTGTGTTTATATGTTGGCTTTCAACTTAGAACAATAAACACTGAGTGTCCTTCCAGCTATTTAAACGTTCCCAAACTAAATACAGAGTTCAGTCCATTCCTGTGCTCTGTGATCAGGAGAAAATGATCAGCTCTAGCAGCAAAGCCGTGTTTACAGCCAGAAAAATGGGTCTGATCCTGGACAACCTGCTACATCCTGCTCAGTATAGCCCTTCCTAGAAGGCAGCGGCTGGGGATGACACAGCGGCTGGACCGACTGTCTGGGTCAGGGGATCTCTGCTGAGGAAAGGAGAGAGCAAACATCTTTGTTCCGTGGACTTCTGCCTGCAGTCTGGAGCCCCCGATAATCCCCAGTGATCCAAAATATTCTGAAACATCACCAGGATGTTGTATATAAATTAGCTGTATAATAGAATGTTGTAGATTAATTCTGAGGTTTCATGTTGATGTAAGGGAAATGAGCTCTGCAGTTCTCTCTGTGTCCTCCCCGCTTTGCTGTGCCATGGGGCTACTGAACAGGCCGGTCACTCTGGCTCTTGTTCTTTGTGCTCAAAGCAAGAGAAGCAGCAGTGCCAGCCCTGCTTGTTGTTCTGATAAATGCAGAGCGTGCTAGGTCTGGTGCCAGGGCTGCGCTTGCCAGCACTAAACTGCGTAAATGGGGATGCCGGGAGGTGATGCAGGGTTGCGCTGGGGCACTTCTATGGAGATCTAGGGCATCGGTAGTGTCCTTGATCTCTTGTGACATACTAGACTTGCAGCTTTTGGTTTCTTGCTGTAAATCCAAGGCTCTCACAAGGAGATGCTCTGTGGCTGGTTGCATACCTGAAAACAAGGTGTTGGTGTAGGGAATTGTGAAATGATTTCCCCCTGTCAGATGGGATGTGGCCTTCCCCGAGTCCCTCTGCCATCATCCTGGCCTTCGGGTAGAAGCAGAGGGTCAGATGGAGAGTCCCTTGGGCTCGCATGAGAAGCGTCTGGCATAGCAGCAAGCTGAACTGAGGTTTTCCAAGAGGTCCATGACACATGCTGCAGCCATTCTGGCATTGAGTCAGGGTCTGGGAGGAGATGCAAGTTGTCCTGAATTGGTTCGCATGGCCTGCAAGCAGCAGGCACCAGCTCTGGCACTTGTTCGTTGTTTTGAGTGCAGTTAGGTGGGACGCTGCCGGAGGATTGCAAGCCAATACTTTGTATGATAGTATTTAGAGAGAGATGAGAAGAACCTGCTTTTCATCTAGTCTCATTCTTCCCTGCCAGCCTGTGCTTTCTTTCAGCTCAGGAGACTGAAATCTTCTGTTCTCTTGTAAAAAGAAGTCACTCTGTGAGCAGAGGAGCTAATGAAGCCTGGCTTGTAATGTCTTTCTCTCATGTGGATCCTCTGATATCTTACAAAGGGTGAGCTTTATTAGCTTTTCCTGTAATGGGACAGCAGTAGGGTCCCTCTCCTCTCCCCCACTGCCTTCTTTTCAAACTCTGAAGAGTTTTCATATCTTTTGACCTTGATGCTGGACAGCAGGGGTGAGTTGAACACCCTTTTTGTATGAGCACAAACACCTGCATTATTTCAGGCTCCAATGACTGCACTCTGTGGGCGTCTCATTTCTGTCAGGAATCAGGCTAAAAATAAAACAAACAAACCCCCCAAAATTAAAAAGCAGCATCAGTGTTCAAATGACTTTATTGTATAAACTGGGAAGTCATCTAAAGAAATTCAAAATGAGGGCTATACTGGCTAAGCTGAAATAGACCTGGTCATAGCAACAGGAGTTGATACTTCATTAGAAGAGTGGGATGTTGCTCCCAAAACTTATATTCTGTCTGTTAACATATACACAAAACAGCCCCATGATGTGGCTTTTCTTTTTAGTCCACAGGTCAGCTCTCCATTTTATTATGGTTAGAATTGGTGAGGCAGGAAAAGATTGGTTCATCCTGTCACTAACAGACAGAGAGACAAAGGAAGCTGAAGGGGTTAAAATCAGTGCTGGATTCAAACATCAGGTTTTCCTTGTCAGTTTGTCACAAATGCAGCCATATTTAAATTCAGCTGCTTGGGTTACACCCAAAAGATATCATTGCGCTAATGCAATTATGGTAGTGCCTCAGTTGCTGTAAATCACAAAGCTATAGATGGGGTGTAGTTGTCATGTTTTTTGTGATTAGAAGATGTAGAATCTCTAATCGCTGCAACGAGAGGCTGTCATCGATAAAGGGAATCTGGAGCTGGAGAGCAGTATTGATTGTGCTGAGGAATCTGCAAACTCTATTTCTCAGTTTTCGCACACTTTGAACAGCCTTTCAAGACACCCCATTGGCTTCACACACACACCCCCCCCCCCTGCCCTGACCAGAGCTGGAGTAATAAATTAATAGGTTAACTACTGCCTTGCTGAGTTTCTCTGGCAAAAAGGGTGTTCAGGAGATGCTAATTTTTTAGCAATTTCTTGCTCAAAAGGGCATGCCATTTGGTAGATCAAAAGTAGAAATTATCCACTGTATTTCCACATTGGAGGGTGTAACAGCCATTCCTGAGCACAGTCTCACATCAGCTGCTGATGGGGGTCTCAATCCCCCCAGCTGCACTGGTGCCAAACGAGTGTGAGCTCAGTGCAGCTGGGAGAGGCCAACTGGGGAGCCAGCGGGGCTGGGCCCGTGTGCTGAGCCCAGTGGCAGCACAAGCCAGAGTTTGCTCCATTATGCCTTTAAATATCTCCTTGAACTTCTTTGTAAATTATATCACTTCTCAGCCCCTAACTGAGAATCAGGCTTTCCCTTGCTCCAAGAAGATGTCAGTGTTTATCATCCGTGTTCCTCTTCTTCAAAAACCAAACCAAAACAAGCAAACAAAAAACGACACAACAAAACCCCCAAAATAATTTATGGCAAATATTCATAAATTATTTGCATTCAAACTGTGGAATTAAAGGCAGAAATTAATATTAAATTACCGAGTGTGATGAAAATGGGAGGACAGCACTGGATTGTCAGGCTGCTCGGTTGTTTTTCATGCATTTGGCTGTTTGCTTTTCCCTTAAGAATCTCTATGGATCAACATACAAAGAATTTATGTGATTTTTTTTTTTGTTTTATTAATATGTAGCATATGGTTTGAAAGCATTTATAGATTTCATCCACA
This sequence comes from Nesoenas mayeri, assembly GCF_963082525.1. Lineage (NCBI taxonomy): Eukaryota > Metazoa > Chordata > Aves > Columbiformes > Columbidae > Nesoenas > Nesoenas mayeri. The sequence continues at coordinate 16,118,575 of NC_137550.1, read as the reverse complement.
ATCATAGTTCCTTGTATTGGTGTGTCTGCATGTCGATGTTTGTATGTACACAAATCTGTGCTTAAGCTAATATTCTTTGTATAGAAATACTATACCCTCATGTTGCAGTTTCTCTGGTTTTCACCACTCTCTTCTTTATGCTTGGGTGGTCATATTTTGAAATTTCCCCAGGACCAGTTTTTCATGCAGTCACGTTTCTCATCACATCTGAAGGATGTTGTGCTTCGCATGGTAATTAGGTCCTCTTTGTTTCATCTGCTGAACTGCTCTCTGTTACTTCCTGCAGCACACTCACGACTGGAGGCTATTGCTGAAATGTTAGAGCAGTGGAAATTCTCTAGGAGTAAACAGCTTCATGTAACTTGGCTTTTTTTTTTATTTTTAATGCTGATTTACACCCTATTTAAACCTTGTGCAATTATATTTATTCTTGCTGCTTAGAGTAATGCCATTTATTGGAATAATTTATTATTGCATTGTGTGGCTGGTGGGTGTGTATGGAAATCATCTGTGTATTTACAAATACATGTGACTTTATGTATAAAAACACACAAGTCTCTGTATATATCCCTAAGGCTTGAAAATGCTGATGGCTTAGCTGGGAGTGCAAGTTGCTGTCAAGCTTTACAGAGTTTAAGCTTTTATGACTTAAAAGAAAGCTCTGATTGATAGTTTTTCAGGCTGGGTTCGGTGTCTGGGAGGCTGAGCTGGGGCTGGGGGGCACTTTGCTTTGCGAGCCGCTCTCTGCAGATACTGGAATGGGCACCACCAGCCAGCACTCCTGCAAGCCTGGCCAGGCCACTCTCTAAGAAGGGGGTTTCTTCCAGCACAGTTTTATACCTCCCTTCTGTATGTCAAGTTGAAATTGAGAATCAAGCCCCAAGTTTTTAGCCTTTGTTGTTTAGAAGGAAACTCTCCCAATCTGCACGACCCCTTTTGCTGGTGCAGCCAGGTCCTGCATCGTGGGGCTGGCAGGTTGCTCAAGCTGGAACCAAAGGGCAATTCGTTGGAGGTGGCTCAGGCCGTACTGCTGCGCTTACAGATCCTGATGGTGCAGGGGAAGGCAACAGGACCAGGTCAGGTTTGTGTGAGGCTGCTGGGGAATCCCTACCTGGGGTTCCTGCAGAGAGAGCAGTTCAGAGCAGGAACACTGAAAATGCCTGCAGTCATCTGAAGAAATGGGAACTGATCTCGTATCTGACCCCGAATTCCCTTTTAGGTGGTACAGAGCTCTGAAATGACTTTTTACAAAACATAAACCAATGTTGTTATAATGGGGACCATCACACTGAACTACCTGCCTACGGGAGGGCTGGACGGGCAGGAGCTCTCCCAGCAGCTTGCGGTGCCAGGGCAGGGGTGGCAGCAGGGACGTTGTTCACCCTGGTAGTTGAATAATACCCTCAGGTTGATACACGTTGGGTGTGCTGCCCACTCAAGTGGTGCACACATATATACATGGAAGTGCGCACAGGTATTGGAGAGGGAGAGATGCGAACTCTGATGATAGACAGCAAATGCTTTTGTCAACACGTGGGGTTCCTACTGGTTGTTTATCTATTTTTTTCTTAATTAATAATCTCATTAATACTCTGATTACAATGATTGTGTATCCCTTTAAGTGGTGTCCAGATGGAGGTTTATGTGACATTTTTTCCTTGTTTCTATGTTCTGCAAACATATTAAGAAAGACTCTAATATAATATTACCAAACGTCAAGTAAAATCCTGTCTCCTGAAGGGCTGATGAGATCATATGCCTATGACTGTGTGTTATCTTGCCCTGACACATGGAATTAAGTCTTGGACTACCCTCACCTAGGAAGACATCATCCTGCTGGCTTTCTCTCTCTTCTGGTCATTTCAGATACGAAATCATTTTTTTCCTTTTAACCAGTTAAAGCGGGGCTGCTCTCTATAAAAGCCAATAAGGAAAAATTGGCAGCGTGATAATTTCTGAGAGTTTCTTCATTTCATTTTGTTGAGCTTACTGGTAACATGCCTACAGGCATTTGTGTCAAAAAAAAACCCCAACACCTTAGCCCGGTAACAATTCTGTGATTTTAATGAACTGAGTTGTATGTGGAAGGGAAACTGGATTTTCTGTTATCCTGCTGGCAAAGCTGCAGGTGAGGGAAGCCTGAAATTCATCCATACAGTTCTGCAGCTTGGGAAACTTAGTGTCTACAGTGGAAGATCAAATTTAGTAATGCTGCCACAGGCATACTCTTCACTGGGTAAAGAAGTAGCTGGAGGGCCAGGCCCAAAGAGTTGTGGTGAATGGAGCCAAATCCAGTTGGTGGCTGGTCCCCAGGGCTCAGTATTGGGGCCAGTTCTGTTTAATCTCTTTATCAATGATCTGGATGAGGGGGTTGAGTGCACCCTTAGAGAGTTTGCAGATGACACCAAATTGGGTGGGAGTGTTGATCTGCTGGAGTGTGGGATGGCCATACAGAGGGATCTGGACTGGCTGGATCATTGGGCTGAGGCCAGTTGTATGAGGTTCAACAAAGCCAAGTACTAGGTCCTGCACTTGGGTCACAACAACCCCAGGCAGTGCAACAGGCTCGGGGAAGAGTGGCTGGAAAGTTCCTGGCAGAAAGGGATCTGGGGGTGTTGATTGACAGTGGCTGAACATGAGCCAGCAGTGTGCCCAGGTGGCCAAAAAGGCCAACAGCATCCTGGCTTTTATCAGGAAGAGTGTGGCCAGCAGGGCTATAGAAGTGATTGTGCTGCTGTACTGGGCACTGGTGAGGCCCCACCTTGAACACTGTGTTCAGTTTTGGGCTCCTCACTACAGGAAAGACACTGAGGTGCTGGAGAGAGTTCAGAGGAGGGTGATGAAGCTGGTGAGGAGCATCTGAGAGAACAGGGGCTGCTCAGCCTGGAGAACAGGAGGCTGAGGGAAGACCTTATTGCTGTCTACAACTACCTGAAAGGAGGTTGTAGCATGAAGGGTGTTGGTCTCTTCTCCCAAGCAGCAAGTGATAGGACAAGAGCAAATGTCCTCAACTTGCACCAGGGGAGGTTCAGATTGGATATTAGGGAAAAATTCTTCTCAGAAAGGGTTGTCAGGCATTGGAACAGGCTGCCCAGGAAAGTGGTGGAGTCACCATCTCTGGAGATGTTTAAAAGACTTATAGATCAGGCTCTTAGCGACATGGTTTAGTGCTAGAGTTAGGTTAGGTTATGGTTGGACTCGATGATCTTGAGGGTCTCTTCCAACCAAAAGGATTCTATTATTTTTTTTGTTAATTGAGTTTTACAAATTCTGCAAAACTGTAAAAATCAGAAGCAGACATTTAGGAATTTCCCTAATTGGCATTCCAGTTTTTTTAAACAAATTTTATGTTGTTTCTTTCTGGAGCTCCTGCCATTGTTTTATTTTGTTTTCTTACTGAAAGTGTTTCACCAGGTTGGGTTCACCTCCATTTTTATCACAATGAAGTTTTTTTTTTTTTTTAATCAGTGAAAAATGAACAATTTCAAATTTTCAGCTCTCTGAAAAGTTTTTAAAATGTTGCTTTAAGTCCAAATCCAAACAGTTTCTCTTCCTCCCTCCAATTAAATATTAACATTAGAGAACAAATTGCCCATTGTCTTGCTTAACAAAACTAGTTGACTCTTGGTCTTAGATTTGGCTCTCCAAGCCACTGTCTGATGGGGAATTTGTTCCCCATCTGTTTCCATTTCTACACTGCAAGTTCAGCCTGACACATGAACTGCAGCACAATTGTGGGTTTTGTGATCCATATTTAATTCACCTAACTTTTGGTCTTTAACTGAGATGCTCTGTTTAAGCAGAGTGGTGACCTTGGCCTCTCTGTGTAGATAGTGCAGAAGTGGGTTCATCCAGAAGGTGACTTTGCCTATAGAAGATCTGAATTAAATGTCTAAAGAACTACTTCTCTAAGACCATGCTGCTGTATGCTTTAAGCAGTTCCACTGAAAGAAACCTCGCTGGCTTTTAGAGACATGCTGATAATGGGCTCATTGGCTTGTTAGGTCAGACAGCAAACGGATGCTGGGAGGTCCTTGGGGCTTAAGTACCAAGACAGCTTTGTGTTTCTGGGGAGATCATTGCATTTCAAGGGTGTGATGTGAGACATGAGACTGCAAAGTCATTCCCAAGCTGCATTTATTCCCCTGAAATGCTCCATGTGTCAGACCTGATTTCAGTTTTAAATGGAAATAATAGATAAAAAAGGTCAAACCATTTATTGAGGACTGACATTTACAGCAGTCAGGAATCTCCAGTTGTATACAGCTTTGTGTATATATGTCACTCCTATATGACACCATCCTGCTGAGGATCTCCAAACCTCTACTTTCCTGCTATAACTGGGTGGTGACTAGTTATATATTGCTTATTGTGTTTATACAGATGCGTAAAGAAAGAAACCCAGAACTGAATGAACTTCACCAAAGTTGCATCATACCTTTAGCATACCTTCCTAAATCCTCTCTGTCTCTTTGGTTTGAAAATTCTTCTATTTTTTACTTTAATAAATTTTGTCAGAACATTTACGGTAAAGTTTGTCAAATAAAACTGTTTGAAGTTACCTACATTTTCTATGAAAGCTGACTGTTAAAGGGCGTGTGTCCTTGATCCCACTGTAGGCACTGGCAGTTTTGCGTTGTATCATTGACTGGGTATTTGGATTGAGTACAGTGCAGCAGACTGTAGATTGAAAGTAATAGTCCAGACGGGGATGCAAAGAGAGATTGCTACCTGTGCTTCATCAGGACCTGGACATAAACAGATCTACCACAGGAAGGGTCACACTGTGTGTGTGAAATAACACTAGCAGCAGTCCATGGATTGATAGATCATCTTTGCCATTAAGATCTAAGTAGGAAGAAAGGTAAGGAGAAACACATACACACTCAGTTATTAGTACATGCACATAACACCCATGTGCATATAGACACATCTTATTTACTTTTTTTTTTGCTGTAGTTTTCATATTGCTGTTTTCTTCCCATTGCTCATACATTGCTGCAGCGTTATTTCTCAGTGCTTGGAATTAAGGGGCTAATATGCTGGTGCTAAGGATTAAAGGGACCTTGTGCAGATATAGACAGAGTATAAATTATAGAGCAAATACCATAGTACTCTTGAAAACATTGATAAAATAATCTGTCATTGCATATTAGGTATTAGATCCCATGTTTCCTGTTCCCCCCTCCTGCTCCCAAAAAGGTAACTTTTCAGCTCTGGATAAAATGCCAAGTACTAATAGTCAGCCCCAACTGTAAAAATGAAGAAAAAAAGACATCTAGGTTTTAATGAAACATGTCTTCCAAGTTTACTTAAATGCTTGTTTAGATTGCTTTTGAGATTAGTCTAAGAATAATAAACTGTTAGGGAACTTCCTGGGCAGCACCAGAATATCAGAACAAAGGATTTACAACTCACTGACTACTTAAAATGATGATGTTATTTTGAGATTCAAAAGTCTTTTTTCCTTTATGACAACCTGTTGGTGAAGAGGAAAGGCTGTCTATGGGTCCTTCAGATTCTGGAGTTACTCTTGATAGTGTAATACACATGGAACGATTTATTTAGCTTGAGTTAGGAGCTTTTACAGATCTGCATTGTCTTCTGTGCAGATTTATTTTTCTGTGCATAGCATCAGTCAGAATAAATAGAGGGATGGGATCTGCCCTGGCTGCTGTAGGGAACTTCCCTGAAGCGTCCCCAGTCTCCTAATAAATCAGTGTCTTTCTCAGTCCATTTCTGATGGGACCCGGCAGCAGGTCAGCATCCTTGGGTAAAGAAAGGCTTCCTGAAGTGAGCAGCAGTCACAGAAAGCAAATTAATGGAAGCTGGCATCTGCTGATCTCTTTGACAATAAGGAATTTTGCTGCCAACACTTAGAAACCATTGGAAATGGTCTCCATTGGAAACTAGATTTCGACTTACTGCCCTGGGCTGCCAGAAGTATTTCAGCATAAAATGCTAAAGTAAGTTGAACTTTCAATTATAATTTCAATGACTGTCTAGTGAAATGGATTAATGCTCTGGCACTGCACCTTTGAGGCTTTGGCTCGAATCTTGTAGGATAAAAATCTGTCTGCTTTGACAGTTGAAAAGGTCAGAAGTGAAATAATGTCAGGTGGTCTTAGCCCAATTCAATGTCTCGATTAAGAGGTAGATGTAAAAGTTGTTGATGTGGGATATCATATCAGATCCTTTGCAAAAATATAAATTTTATTTACATTTTATCTGCAAAATTAGATGCAGACAGATGCATTCTGGAGAGGTGGAGCTTAGTTCAGATGTTAGGAATACTGGATTTCTTAATGAGCAAAATATAGGTTACAATATGCAGTATCTTCAGCTAAAAAGCCTGTATCCATTGTGAAATTGATTTCCTGATGCTTGGCTGTGTCAGGCATGGTTCTTGCTTAAGTATTTTTTTAAAGTTTATTTTGGGAATTTGTATTAGCTGAGTGTGTATAGAAACAACATGTTTTTTCTCACTGTTCAGGCAAGACAAGGGGTCCCTTCAATTTACTTTTTGAAACTTCTGCAATTCAATTCCTAAGCTTATTAAATAGAATTGTGGTTAAGGAGCAAAATATGAGTATTTGCATAATGTATTTTTCTCTTATTTGGATACACATGTATTTTATATGATGATAACATATAAATATAAATTGCTTCTCCAGACATCCCTGCGCAAAGGTCACTATGGCAAAAATTTCTAGCCATAGTAACAGGATTTTTTGGGAGGAAAAAGGAACAGGAAAGGGTTTGAGGCTGTGTCACTATGGTGGGGCTGGTGGCTGACATAGTTGCAAAGCACTTTTGCTGCCTTTGATTTATCCCAACCCCACTTCTCACCAGCTCTCCTGACATGTCCCAAGGCCTTGGCACTGCTCTTGGCTGCAGATTGTTATCAATAAGAACCACACATACGAGACAGTGCAAATTGGAAATCAACTGTCATGGCATGCTATGTAAATTATCCAGTTCTGGTTGGTATCTATTGCAGATGATTAAATAAGTGAGCAGTTATGCCCTTTTCAGCATTGGTAGACATCTTTGTTTTATTTAATTCCCTGTTCTCTCCGTGTGTATGTGGTATGTCGTGGGCTTTTTTTCAAGTTTGTCTCGGTCTGGAGGCAAAGAAACCACAGTCTCCATGTGATCACGATGCAATGACAAAGCTAATGGAACTGTACGTATGTTGTAAAGATTAATTGGCATTCAGTTAGGCCCCATAAAGCATGGCATGCCATGCGTTATCCTCTATTCTGCCTTCAATTTATAGTGTAGTTCAGTTCTCATAGTGGATGCAGACTGAAAAAAGTGTATTTCTGAAGTATAAAATGTGTACTTTTTAGTAAGCTGACCTTCCCAGTGACAAAACCTTGGAAGGTCTTTAGAGATCCAGATCCGCCATAATTGTCGGGCGGTTGTAACACGGTCTTGCTTTTCTCTGCCAAGATCTACTAAGTGGGGAGCAGAGGACCATTGAAACCATAGAATTACTTTTTATTTGTTCTATAGATTTTCTGACCAAAAAGAAAGGTGACACATGGAAGCCGCGGGGTTTAAGTGCCGTGCAGGACCAGCAGCCATGGCTACGAGGGCGCTGGGCCGTGCGGGGCCACGTTCTGCCGAGCGCTGGCAGGGGAGTCAGAGAGGCCAAGCACCCTGATTGCAAACCATTATTTATAAGAGAACAAAGTGGTAATTTTGCAACTATCACGGCTCAAATGTGGGACCATTTCCCTAGTAATAAAACTATTACTCTGTAACTGTTTACTTATCAGGAGACCATTACGTGATTGATGACCTGAAAATGGAGGTTATCTTTCGATTCATTTGAAATGCAAACTGACTAGAAAATCTATAGTTATTGCAGCATATTTTTAAGCAAAATCAGGCACCTACATTGACCTCCTATTTACATTTCTTTGAGAAGAAAAATCACATAAAAGCTATCAAGAAACGCATTTCACAGCAAGCAAATTAATTGGTTTTACTGTATTTGAATGGAGGGTTTGTCAAATAAAACATGCCATGACAGTTAATAGTGTCATTTAGAGGCAGAAAATTATTGGCTTATTTGTTATTGGATAAAAGGAAGGCAAACACTTTGTATTAGGAAGTTTTAATGTGTTTAAAATCCTCATTAAGGATTTATGGACATTCTTGCTTAGCATAGCGCCTCATTAATTTGAGGCTAAACAGTTACTTCTGTGTTTCCATTCCAGTTTTTTTTTTTCCCCTTTTCTTTAATTAGATCTCGCATTAGAGTTTGGTCTCTACACCACTGGAGATGTAGAATTAATTAATGTGATTTATAAATCTAATGGAAGTGAGTTATTCTTAGATATCTTTTCATTTTAGTGAGCAGTTTAACTGCACACAGCATAAGTGCGCACAGATCTAAGAGATTTTGGGAGCTCAGGAAAAGTATGCGACTTCTGCATTGAATACATTTAGCAGCATCCCTTGGCATTAATAGATCAAAGGGTTTTAATTAGAAATGTAACTAAAAGAGAGGCCATAAAGATCCCATTCAAAATCAGATTTTATTTGTTCGAAGTTCTGTACTGTCCAAAAAGTGTGACTGTAACTCTCCTTTTGTATAATAACCACGACATTCAGTGGCAGTTGGATTAACTGTGTATTATTATTTAATGAGCATAAGATCTGGTTCTTAATGTGGTTTGAATTTGGACCAGTCCAAATAAAGACATAATCATTAACTGTACTATTTTGCTATTATTAATAAAAAGAAAATGTCTTTTATTTCATATAGGGATTTCATGTATTTGATTGAAGTTTATGAACTGCAAGTTGTGACGGTGATGGGGGTCTAGGAAAACAACTAATTTGCAAACAAGCTCTGAGCACTTAATTTGGGTCCCACCATTGGCCTTGCAGCTGTGCAAACCGCTGTGCAAATCAAACCCAGGAGTACATTCCTACCTGCTTTAAAAAAAGCCATGGAACGGGTAGCCAGTGCAGTGACCCACCGTAGTCTGGTAGCTACAGGAAAGGTATCATCAGATGTAAATAGATGCTTTAAAACGTTCCTCTTTAAAACCTCAAAAGAAATGTTGCAGTCTGAATTCGTGAGGTCAAATAATGCTTCAGGTTACACTGATGCAACTTCACTGACATCAGCGGAGTTTTAGTCGTGTCACCAAGGCCACAGCCTGACCTGGCGACTCTGCTCCTATTTTAGCACAAAGTTACACGGCTCCTGCCTGATGCTGTTCGCTCTCGTGCTGGGGTGTACGGGGAACAGACACCACATTCCACTGATGTGAAATATATTTAGAGATCCAATTCCAAGTTATATTAAATTTAGACAGCTATGTCTGTTTAGTAAAAGGATTTTGAATGCTTTCCAAGAGGTTCTACTCAAAGGGTTACACTGAGAGTAAATATGGTGTCTAATTTACATCCCCTTAACTTAACTGAGGGCAGATTTGGAAGCTGAACTCCCTTCATACTCCTTTTATACTTACACTGGCTGATTGTCTTCAGAGGAGTTAGATTTCATTCACACTGGTAAAAGTAAGACGAGAAACAGACACTTGATCTTTATTTCTGCCGCACCATATATCTCACCACACCAGAGGCTGCACAGTCTGTCAGGCTTTGATGTTGCAAGTGGACAAGTGCACTGTGGCATTTTAGGTCAAGGTACGTTTTATCATCAATTTAATGGAAATGTATAAGGTAACCTCTTCCAGAATAATGTGAAAATACCAAGGCACATAAGAACTTGTACTTATTTTATATAAGTAAATAAGTACTTGCAGTCGTTGGAGGGGGAAGGACAGAGAGAGGGAAAAGAAGGAATAAACCAAGAAAGAAAAGAGAAAATGAAGTTCTAAATTTCCTTGCTCTTTGTAAGGATTAAGTGGTTGTAACAGCCTTTATGCAAGCCTGTGTTCTGGTCACAAATTAAGTACTGCAAATGCCACTTTTGTTGTCACCTGGCTGAATTACCAGTTACTCTGGTATTATCATCATGATGAACTTCTAAAATACTATATTCAAAATATTCCAGAAGTAAAACGTGCAGGCTTACCTACGTTAAAAAACTCCCAGGAGAGCTTGAAGTGAGAGATCACTTCATCAGGCTTCTCTCTCTAATAGCGTTTGGCAATTTACTGCATGAAAATAGTGGAGAACCATTGATTTTAAATTGAACATCAGCTTATTGTGCTTTCATGGAGACTATTTCATGCTGATCAACATTGAAATGGTATTGTTAAAAGAAAACATCAAAGACTTGAAAAAGAAAAAAATGGGCTAAATACAGCGTGCACAGGGAAGAACAAGAAAAATATAATTGTCACATCAAGGTTAGTCTGGTTTAAAAGTTTCTGTAGCAGAACTAAATGCCAGTGAAAAAACCTTGTCCTTGCAGTCGGGGTTGCTCTGACTGGGAGGTCATTGTAAACTGCATTCATTGTAGGGAAATCAAACTATGATTCCTTCTGATTTGTGGGCACCCAAGTGTCCCAACCTTTTGTAACCACCATTTGGTCCAGTTCTTAGGTGACTGGAGAGGAGCATATTAGAGTCTTTGGCTCCTATGTGAAACTGAAGGTACCCATTGCAGGCAGTTTTGGCTTCTGAACTAGAGACCTTTTGGGAAGTTCACTAAAGTCAGTGGGCATCTGATTCAGTCACGTTTTGGACCACACTAGTAAGTTGTTTTTCCAAGCTAATGTGCTTTACTCGAGGGAAGAGCCATAAACTTCTCCATCCTCCACTAGAAGAGCAGTACTGACTGCAGACCAGGCTGTCTTAGTGTAACAAATGAATTAGCTCGGTCCACTTCTTAAAACTTTTCCTGTTTTCAGGTTCTCCAGTAAATGCATATTAGATACAACCACTTCTGCAGTATTTGTATTAAAAGGGAACAGAGGAGCAGCTCTCTGTATTTTGTTTTAGGCAATAGTTTTTCTTTCACTCTTAATTTCATATATATCTCTCTCTCAACATATATGTTTATATATATATATATATATATATATATGTTTTCTCAGACCTTTTAATAAGCCCCAGGAGATATGTTGGGGATCGAAATAATGGGAAATGTAGTCTTCTCATGGTATTTTGGTTCCAGGATGGTGGAGGTACTAAAAGAAAACAGTGGATATACATTATTTGGGGCCCACAAATGTCTCCCTTGAGAATGAATAACTCTGTGAAAAACATGTATATGTATTTGAATACCAAGGGAGCAATTTTATTGGGGTTTTTTGAATACCACCGTGTTTGACTTCATTCAGTTTCTTCAAGACCTCAAACATACAGTCCTAATATATGTTGGTGATAACTTCATGAATATCAAATACACCAGAAAAAAAAATACCACTCAGGCTGCAATATTAATTCTTTGCTCTTTTGCTTCTGGGATTCTTAGCGATTTGTACTGAAGTTAGTAAGGAAGAGCCAAGATCCTCCCAGCTAGTGAGATTAGTTTGAAATCTATTTCAGGTGTCTTTAACTCAAATGACCCTTTTGGGATGAAATAATAGATAGGGAACAGACAAAACTGTGCAACTCAAGGGAGTTTGAACAGTAAATGTGAAAGACTGTTCTTCGGAAGGAGAAACGTGTGGTCAGATGGCAGCTGAATGGCTGAAATGGGGCAAGTCCTGAAGAGATGGAATGACTGAAGAGGGCAGGTGAAGCCTGAGCACTCAAGGAAATGCTGATGGCAATCAAAGGAAGGCTGGTTTTGGAAAGGTGTGGGTGGATGCTCCACTCAAGGACAGGTGAAGTACTGTGAGCATATTGCAAAAATTGGATCATAGGTTCATATAGGTTGGAAGGATGTTCGAAGGTCATCTAGTCCAACGTCTTGCATCTGGAAACCCTGCTATTCTTAGTACTGTCCAATCCATTTCCCATTTATAATAATCAAAATAAGAAGCACCCTCTTAATAGGAAGCCTGGCAGGAGGTACAGGCATTCATAGGACCAGGCTTCTGCTAACATGCCTGGTTTGGCTACTTCTGGTTTTCTAAGCGTTTTCATCTTATTGCTGTGTAGTGCACACTGGAAATGATCAATCAAGGCTCATGCACAGGATCTTTTGTGCTAGCAAGTGAAAAATCTATTTGTGTTCGAAGGAGTAAACAGTAGTATGAGCTTCATTTCCCCAGAGTCAAAATGGGTTCCTTGATAAAGGAGATGACAATGAAAGCTGAGGTTTTGATGTATAAGCACATAGGTGCTCATATGCAAGAATTAAGAGCGGGTTCCTGCATTCATTTAACATTCTTTGTTTATCTTTTGTATAAAACAAAGATAGGAAGAAGAGATTACTTGTTGGACGCCAATTGTGCATCAATAAAACCAGAGGGATTGTTCACCAACAGTTTATCCAGATGAAAATGTAGTTGGTCAGTTCTGGCAAAGACATTATTTGTTGTGTATTTCTGCTTTCTGACATTGCATTTGAATTTTCAGAACTATTCTGACAAGTCTGTTGGAAGATTTTTTTGCTAACATTTCTGAGAAATGCCTGCTATCAGATGTAAATTACAGGGAAAAGAGACTTCATATGATTTTTCTGTGCCACAAAAACAAAATCTGATCTCATGCAGGTTATAAATTGTCCAGGAGGTAACAGTGGTCGAGGAACTGTTGAATGAATAAATGGAAGGTTAGATCAACATGACTCATCAGATATTGTAACCATTCACCCCATGTCATTTGATCTGCGTAACATTAAAGGCCACTATTCCCTCACTCTTAGATTTCTGCCTTCCTTCCCTCTCTTTAAAGTTTAGCACTGAGACATCCAAGCCATACATTAAACCTTTGGTTCCACATCATTTAAGTGCTGCTCTCTCTCTTGTGAGACTGAAAAGTAAGGAGAGTCTTATAATACTGGCTTGTATTAGGTGGAATATTTTGACCATCTGACCTTTCCTTTTTTCCTCTTTCTTTTTTTTTAGCAAGCAATATTTAAAAGTAAACATAAACCATTTTGATGCAAAAGAATTTTGCCAGGTTAAAATGAAATTGGAAAATGAGTTCAGTGTAGCATGTAGCTGTTGTGAAACCTTTTTGTTTTGATTGAAGTTTTATTACCTCAGGACGTCTGTCTGCAGCTTATGTAATAACCACTGTTCTTCAGTCTGGGATTCACGAACACGCTGCCAGCCAAGAGGAGAGCTCACGATGTGAAATGCAACTACTTGGTCCTACGGAAACCAAATTCTTGGAATCTGCCCTTTCAGCTGAGTTAGATCATGCTGAGCACAAAGGAAGAAAAGCACCAAAAGTGTGCACAAATGTAAACTGTGCTCTCCTTTTTAGGATCTGATTACTGATGAAAGCTGACGAGGAGGTAGAGAATCACATAATGGGTCCTAAACTACTTGATTTTTATTAGATTAGGAAGGTAGTGGTACAGAATGGATGACCAATTTTGAGACTGAACTACAGGAGGAACATGGCATTTTATTAATGGCAGTTGCAATAATTTGTTATAGCACTAGTACTCGAGAAGGTGCTGAATATTGTATCTGCTCTATTTCATTCTGCCCTGATGAATCTGTGCTTGGATGCCATGGCGTGCCATGTGGGCCTGCTTGCACTTGTTAGCTGAATGCAAGAGTTTATGGACAATTAAACTTGCAATTTTTTATTTACTCTTTGAAAGGCTGAGAAATTTTTTCTTTTTTTTTTTTTCTTCCCAGAATAGACTAAATTTCTAATAGGTCTGTGCCTTTCAAGTCTCTTGGTGCAACTGCAGCATGAATATAGAAAAATTGTCTCATTTCTTAGAAATCCATTAATAGTAATGTACTAAAAGACTCTTACATTGATCTTCTCTCTGATAGCTGTGTTGTAATAATTATTCTTTTAATGTTTGCATCAATCTAAATGTTTTCCTATTCATGCTAGCTCCTACTTGCATCTCCCTATATGACAATCACAGCACTTTGACATCTTGCATTACTTTAATACCAGAGATTCAAAACAAAGCAATGCCAAAGGGAACAAAAGTTCTGTCAAGCCATTAAAATCTTCTTTGCCATTAACACAATTAAATTGATGCATGAGCATTTAAAGTTATTAGCAAGTGCTGCCAGCAGAAGCTGGTTGTGATTGCATAATATATAGTGGGCTTTATTAAAGTAAAATGGTATGTTTATTGTTATTATCATCATTAGTTCTGAAGTAACATAAACTTAAACAGTGCTGTGGATTGGGAGAGGACTGCGAAACAAGTGAGAACATGCTCTGCCCCCTCTGTTAATAACCAGGGACACAATTATCACAAATAAGACATTTCTAAACAAAGGAATACACAGGGTGTCTCGGCTAACCATTGCAAATGGCATGTGTAATGGTAGGGAGGGGTGTTAAATAAAGAGAGGACTTCTGTATCTCTGCTGTTCTCACTCTCCCCACTCTGACTCACTTGGCCAGATTTTGGGCTGCTCTTGTTGCTGCTGTGAGAGATTTTGTGGCTGGTGTGTACACTGCAAGCTTAGTGGGGGAGTATTTGTTTTGTTTTCTCGTATTCCAGCATACTAATTTTTCAATGAAAACAATGATGATTGTATTAGAGACATATGTATTCCCACTATCCCATTGCATGCTGCAGTTAATACCTGTGCTTGCTGATCTTTTGGTTAACTATATTCCTCGCTGAATGGAGAGTTACTATGAGGTATCGCAGACACAGATTAGAAAGGAATTTACAGATGTTGAGAGGGAACAAAGTGATTTAAGTGAAAAGTAGGGGAATGAAGGAAGGCCAATGCAATGCTGGGATATCAAGTCATGCAGTATGAGGGTGGACTGCATGCCTATGGCAGCGAATGCTGACCATCCACTGGAAGTTCTCAGCCTGAGTTGGTCATGTAGAATTTGAGCTGAGCAGAAACTGGGGACAAAAGGCAAGGCTCTTTTTTTGGTCAGTTAAATGTTTGTGAGTGATATTATGGCAAATTATAATCTGTATTTAAAGTAGATAAAAATCACCAATATCCCTGTAGTGTAGTCGTATTCACTTGAGCACTTCTTTACCAATATATTGAGGAACTGTTGGATATTCAGAGAACAGTGATGGAATAAGCCAAAGGGATGGAAAATCTTGTTTATCAGGAAAGAAGGTAAAAGTTGAACATACAGCATTTGAGAAAACTGGAGTATAATTCTACATGCCTGTGCGTGACGTAAGTGTGAAGGGAAGTAATGAGTTATTTAGAGTAATGAGAAGAGCTCTAGAGAAAGGCCGAGGTGATACCGAAAGCAAAATTTTAACAATTATCACAAAAAGGTCCAAATAGTTTACAACACTGTTCCATATTGTATTAAGGAAAGGTGTGGGAAACACATTTCCCTACAGTTTTTGGGTCAGTACTAGAAGATATGGGGAAAATGTGCTATATTAGCAAAGCATGAACTTTGTGATCTAATAGGTCTTTCTGGTCTTAGACTTTTGTAGCTGTGTGGATTTATTCTTGAAGCTTAGTGCTGGCTGAAAGATAGGAGAAAAGCCGTGGTCAGTGCTTTTGGTCGAGCTCTATAGCAGATTAGGATGACAGGGATTAAGTTTAGTCATGAGTATCTTTTACCAAACTAGTTACAAAGGGCAATAAGGTGGTAGCATTGGGCAGAAAAGTCTCACTGAATATTTATGGTTAGAAGCACTTGCCTGGTTTGTTGATACCTTCCTGAATATTGTCTCTTCCTCTTCTGCTGTACTCCCATGATAAGAACCCATCATAACTACCTGCAAGTGCTACGAAATGGTTGTACATACAGGTCATATCTGCCTTTTGTTTATATAATTGTTCAAAGTATTTGGAGATGTGCGACTCTTTCATGTCCTTGCAATGAAGAATTGTAGCAAATGCTGTAAGTATCATTTTAACAAGTATTTTCAATTGGAAGAAGTTAGGGGCACCACTGTGTGTGTATTGTTGTGTGCATAGACATATCTCATTTTTCTTCTGGGAAAAGGAATATCTTTCAAGCCTCTTGAGGTTGATTCCTGTGTGCTGTTCAGTCTTCAGAGGATACTAAACCTGCAGCAGGCTGATGAAGTGAGGGACAACAAAATCAGCAACCACTTTTAAAGTCCAACCAATATTTTACTACAGTATATGTTTAAGTTTTAAGAGCTGTCTTGGCTGTTAGCCTATTAAGCTGTAGGATAAGATACTTGATGATAACCGTGCTCCTGACTGTTATCACCTCTGCCCTTTGCTGCAGCTTGCAGCAAGTTAAACCAAACCTCACCTCCTCTCTGAATGCTGCCGATGGAAGTAACACTGGGATCTTCTTCAATTACACAAGTTTCAGGCAATTCCAGTGCCAGTTCTCAACTGTGAGGAAATCAGGGTACTTTGTTGCTTCAAAACTGTTGTTAGTAGCACAAAGCAGCACAGGAGAAAAAAACAACTTTTGACAAAATGGGTCTTGCTGAGGATTTCTGTTGATCTGAACCGGAAGATTTGGTAGGCAGCAAGCGTGGACACACCAGTCTTCAATCAGAGGCAATTGCTTGTTAGCTGTTCACCTGTGTGGTTGTACTCACTGAACTTTGCATCCAGCACCTGACTAAACTTTTCTTTTTATTATTTAAACCTAGGTTACCCTTCCCAATGATTCCAGCTGTGTGGAAGAAATATTACGGGTGAGTAATACCCTTTGCTTTTGTATCCTTCGTAAAATTGTAGCGCTGTTATTTCATTTTTCATGGAGAAGGGTCATATGGCTATCTTTAACACTCTAGCTAAATAATAACTTATTAGTGGGTCTGTATTAAAGAGGCATAGCCAAGTGGTAGACCCAGGGTGCTCCTTAGTGAGCAAGGTCAGTTCACCTAATACTCTGCATCTGCCAGCTTGTCTCTGTCAGGATTTATACACATTTCTGTTCCTTTTATAAGCATTCAAGTCTCTGTGAGTCTCTGCAGGACACATTTCTCCCCTACCCTGAGATGGAGTTGCCTGAATTCTCTCACCTATAGACTGAGATACAGTCTTCCTCTTCTCTCCTCAAACTACAGTTGTCCATCACTCATGCTTTTGTTAAAGACCTACAGACTTTTTTTCTGGGAGCTCTGGTCTGTTCAGGCTCCCCTTGGAAGTTCTGTGTGAGGAGATTCAGCCTGTCTGCTCCACATGAAAGGATGACCCTTGGTTTCAGCAGCAACTTGTGCTTTGAGAACCTGATGAAGTTCCCAGCCCTGACAGACACTTTCTGGCTTTTGGGGGCCATTGACATAGACTCTTCAGAGCCTTTGGGGTTTTGGACCTCAGTTCCCTGATGGTAGCTTCCCTGGGTAAAACAAAAAAAGGACTATTAACATTTCCTTCCTTTACTTCCAGAAGTAAAACAAGGATTACAACACAGTCAAGTCCCAAAGGTGGACAGATCAGGCTGCAATAGTGCACGTTTTGACCAACCAAACCATTGCTGTGTGGCCCAAAGTGCCGGAGGAAGGTGCTGCCACCCGCCTGGCAGTCGCCCTTGACACCATTTCATGCTTTCAAGTTTGATTGTTTTCTTCTTTTTTTTTTTTTTAAATCAGGGAATTAAGTGACTTAATTCAGTTTCTCCCCTCAGAAAGACACAGTAACTCTTGCAGGTTTCTTGCTAGACTTTACGAGGAAGATGGACCCAAGCTAACATCTGTGACCTCTGATTTTACAGAGCTTTTTTCAAGCTGAACTTGATTAATGATTTTTGTAACTGTAGAGGTTTGCGAATCTTAATCTCTGTATTTTTTTTTTCATAGAAAAAAGAAAAGGTTTAATTGAGTTCACGGTCAAAACTTTCCAACCAAGGGGAAAGGTCTTGACTCTGTTCAGACCCCTGAGTCTTCAGAGACAAAATGTCACAGTCTTTCAGATTTCCTGAAACACTTAGCCACTTATGTCATCTTCTGTAAATGCTTTGAGGACTGTTCCTGATACTACAACCAAAGGTTAATGGCAGACCAATCTCCTGTTGATTTTACTCTTCTAACCAGGATGACTGAGAAGGTTGTTTAAAAAAAAAAATAATAACAATAATAATATCTCTTGTACAAATAAGGCCAAGATGTAAAGGTAGCACAGGCACTTTGCATTTGGTGCAGGTTGCTAATACCAAATTGAAAGATCGAGGTGAATACACTGGTGGTCAGTACACTTTTCTCTGTTCCAAAATCTGGCTTATTTTTTTTAAACCAACATAATGGCTCTGAAAGTGTGGATAACATGGAAGACAGGCAATCAGCAGTGTGTGTGTGTGTAATTCACATTTTGTTAATATGGATTTAAATTAAGTTGTCACTTGCTGTGTTCAGCCATTGAAAAATGAGTTCATTCAAATGTTGTGATACAAAGTGCAAATGGGGCAGGAGAACTGACATTTTAAAGCCGATATTCTGAAACTGTTACTTGTGCCACTTGTACCGGTGCTTTACACCAGCGTGCCTTGCTGTCACTGTGTGTTATGTGACCTGCCGTGCTGGTGCAGGCACAGGGCTGTGCGGAGGTGACACAGTGCAAATGAGCAGCCACCCCTTTTTTGCCTATAGAGAGCAGAGAAGGGACCTCCCTGAGCACTTGTTTACCTCTGGGTAGAGAGAGGATGAGCATACATTACACAGGAAAGAAAGGAAATTTTATTTAACTAAATTTTCTTGAGGACTTGTAGTGTAAATTGAAATTGGGCTGGGTGTTTAGGCAATCGATTAGACATAATCCCACAGAAGTGAGGCTCCGGTTTGTACACATAAAGCTTTCGTGTCTGTGTTGTTAACTGTCTGGGCAGGCACTTCTGTCTCAAAATCTGTCCCTGCTTAGAAGAACAAAAGAATTCTTGTAGGTTCATATTTACTGTAGTAAAGCATGAAGTAACTGGATGAACTTCTGATGTTAAGTGGACAGCTGTGATATTAATTAAAAGCTTTCTAGTCTGGAAGCAAAACAGAATCCTAAATATAATTCAGATTGTAATTAGTATAAAAATGACTGGAGTTAAATGAGCAAAGTCTATAATATGTATGGTCTTCTGTTTTCCTGATGACTAGCTCATGTCTAATGACATTGGAGAATATGTAAATTGATCAGCAGGTGAAAATGCCCTTGACTGGGCAAATCATGTGTAGTATCCTCACGCCAATTGAAAGCACTAACAGATTTAATATGTACCATCCAGAGCTGAGGTGAACTGTTCACAGGGCAAAATTAGACTCTAACAGATATAGCCCATTATTTGCTCCTCAGTAATTGTTTTCTCTTCTAAAATACAAACCAACATTGAAGAACAATGTTAAACCTAATTATAATAATTGCAATTTAAAAAATTCAGGTACGCGGTCCAGTGTGGTTACAAATGCACTTAGTAGCTGACAGGCAGTTTAAATATTTTCATGTGGAATCTGGGGGCTTGCTAGGGAGGACATGATGTGAATTTAAAATGATTATCCATACGTCATTGGACAAGTGAATAACGAGCTGACTGGCCTAGTAAATCATGTGAACCTGTCAAATGTGGGAACACGTTGGGGAGGAGATGATGTCAAGTAACAGTAACTTAGCAACCTGGCATTTAGCTGTCCAGAGAATGAGTAAGAGTAGCCACTTTTAAATAGCTGAGTAAATAAATGAATTCCTATATGTCTTAGGTGTGCTATAAAAATAGCCCAGCACCGTATGTTTTGTGTCAAGCTACTTCTTTCTCCAGGATAAGGTGATTTATTATTTCTATTGAAAGGAAAAAATTGATTGAAAAGTTAACCCACGTGTAAATGTGTGTCTGTGGCCTTTGTCCCTCGTCTGGCGTGCAGCCTTTAGAAGCGTGTAAGGAACAAGTAATAGACCGCTTTGAAAAATGCAATGTGTTACAACAGTAGGGTTGATGATTTTTTTCGTTAGACTTTGCTTATGTACACGAAGATTTGGATGGATAAAAACAATTAATTTCTTAGCGATTTCCAAGCCATTGTATTTTCAGCTTTTCATCAGCATTTTCTCAACGGAGCCAGAACCAGTTTCTGCTCTCACCTCAAAATAAATCAAGGGGTGATTCTACTGACCTCTGATCTCATTTGAGTTCATTGAATTCTTCTTCCTCCCACCCTGATATAAATTGGCAGCACCTCCACTTACGTTGCTGCTACTGTTATTAAACAAAAAGGAGTTACCCCTGCATTTTTGTAGGTATACGTAAAAGCAGCAACTAGTTCTTGCTCTGATGACTCTCTAGTTGTAGTCTCACTCCAGAAAACGAAAATGCTGAGTAGTTCTTTGAGAACAGCTCATTCCTGGTTTGGTAGGTGATCAGCTCAATTCTCATCTCAATACCACCACAATCACAGAATTGCAGACTGGTTGGGGTTGAAGGGGACCTCTGGACATCATCTACTCCAATCCACCTGCTAAAGCAGCTACACCTAGAGTAGATTGCGCAGGAATGTGTCCAGTCAAGTCTTGAGTGTCTCCAGAGAAGGAGACTCCACAACGTCTCTGGGCAGCCTGTTCCAGGGCTCTGGCACCCTCAAAGTAAGGAAGTTTCTCCTCATACTCAGATGAAACCTCCCGTGCTTCAGTCTGTGCCCATTGCCCCTCATCCTATCACTGGGCACCACTGAAAGGAGTCTGGTCCATCCTCTTGACATCCACCCTTGAGATATTTGTAAACATTGATGAGATCCCCTCTCAGCTTCTCTTCTCCAGACTGAACAGACCCGGCTCTCTCAGTCTCTCTTCATAGGAAAGATGCTCTAGGCCCCTCATCATCTTTGTAGTCTGCGGCTGGACTCCCTCCAGTAATTCCTCATCTTTCTTAAACTGGAGAGCCCAGAACTGGATGCGGAATTCCAGATGCAGCCTCAAGAGGGCAGAGTAGAAGGGGAGGACAACCTCCTTCAACCTGCTGGTCACACTCTTCTTAATGCACCCCATCATTCAGCACCAATTCCAGGAAGGTCAAAAGCTTTTTTCCAGCATTTTGTGTACTATCCGGCCGTATACACACAGACACAGTGACATCAATACTTGGAGTCATTTGAGGACAGGCTGGTGTAGGCTTGAAGGGCAAAAGGCTCTTTGGGAATTGGAGGATGCAGCTTTAGGTCTTTCCAGTCTAGAGCAGACCCTTAACACAGAGGTTTGTCTTGGCCTCTGTGAGTTACACCTGAACACATCTGAACAGGATTGTTCAAATTTTTGGTGATACAGCTTTACAGTGACAACATTATGGTGGCACCCATTAGAAAGGCACCTCAGGAGCTTTGTCCAAAAATGTCTATTAACTCAGAGGTTCATAGTATAGAAAACTCGGAGCTAGCTGTGTAGGAGGTTGACATGAGTCAATGCTCAAGTACTTGACTTACGTAGTTGGTTTTGTGGACCAAGTCACACTGCTGGCGTAGCACAGGGTGCATACGAGAGGAGTTCACTTGTGATGTGGGTATATGCTATAAATCTACTTCATGCTGCCAGATCAACACAGAGCAGATTTCACGCTGATGAGGAGGTGATGGGGAGGAAAGGTTGCCTGTCTGATCTGACAAGTGTGCGTGGGTGTGCAGAGTTTCCCGTGTGCAAAAGGTGGTGGTTTGCACCTGCCTGGTACAGGGATAAATGTCTCTTCAAGATGCAAGGCAGCAAAAGATTAGACCTTTGTGAGGACAGACAAGCAAGGTCTGATTCCAGCCTGCAGGCACATTTATCAAATAAAGCTTTTATTTTCATAGCAGTATTAAAGAAACTATTTAGCAAAGAACTTTGAAATGTAAAATCTGATCATTATGTAGGTCTATTGCAGCCTGTATACACTGTAACAATAAAAATATTACAAAAGGTATTTGGGAAAAGAGAGAGAGATCACAGTACACCCATTTCATGCTCACTGTTCAATTCTGTTTTCTTATCTCCTTAACCATAATATTTGAACATATCTTTTTGTACTGCCAAATTGAAGTATTGCTGATTTCAGTAGTATTACATAATTCTACTATCATTGCCAGACTTGCTACTGAAATTACTGTAAAGTGAGCTGACATCACAAGAGTTTGGACATGTGTTTCTGCTCCTGAAGTGAATGAAAGCATTCCCAAGAGAAATTAATGACTAAATGAAAAAGTGGTAATTCTTTTCTGTTTTTCAAGGTCTTCAGCATCTCTTTTGCACCAAAACAACCAGTTTTAGTTTCTCTACTGCACTGACAGTCACCTCAGAAATGATCCACCATGTATGACAACATGTTACATGCTTGGCATCCTCACTCTGATTCAGTACTCTGTTATGACAAAAATAATGCTATTTTATGGGAATATAGTAAATAATTTTTCCAAAGCCAGTTCAAACAGGAAAGTAATTCAGGTGAAGTCGTTGTCTTAGAGGAAAATATGAGTTTTGCAACTTTTGCAGAAGATCATGTGTACCCTCTGTGGTACTTAAATGTTGATCACTTCATATAGTGCTTTCTCAAATACCTCTAAGTTTCATAGTTCCAGGAAAAAAATGGAACTGAAAGAGACAAAAAATGTGGGAAAATGAGTTGATGACATCTTGTAGTTGAGTGAAGAGTATCATAAAACCAAGATCCCTACTCCAGATTTGCTGACCCATGGGACCTGATTTCCCGTCCCTCTTCATTGTTGTAAATTAAGAATAACTCCCTTATCTTTGAGTGAAAGTGTGAGAGAAAACAGACCCAAGGAATCTGGGATGTCGTATCAACTTTGACCTTTTGTATGCTTTCATGAACAAAAAAGGCCTAGAAGTGCTGAACTTAATGGAAAATCTTAAACACTTCTACGTGGTTATAGTGTTTGGCTCTAGCTGTACCAGATGAGCTCCCTTAAGAACCCTGTAGGCTGAATGAATTTATGTTGTATAAAAACATGACTGGGAATTTCAGAGCCTCTTGTGTGCTGCTGGTGATTCCAAAATGACCAGTAACAACAGCTACTGGCACAGTATGCTTTGTGGTCAAGTAGAAAAGCCATCTGAAGCTCCTCTTCTCCACTTACGCAGCTTATTGCCAAAGTATTAAACAAAACTTCTAGTCCTGTTTTGAAATATAGGTAGCAGAATATTCCTCTGGTCTCAGATTAATCATTTCTGTTATTTCATCTTGTCCTGTCAAAATGAAACATGGTTAAATATGGGCATTGAGTGTTTAAACTGCTAGCAATGTTACCTTTCTTTTGGGTAGATTAATAATGTGTGGTCTACATAACAAATTGCTTTAGGCACAGAGTGAAGACATTGAAAACATACTAAAATCGAGTTAAGCTTTGTGAAATGAATGCATGCATTAGAAACAATTCTGGTTTGAAATTGCAAAGTCTATAGCATCTTCTATGGTTCTTTACCTCACAAAAGGCAAGAGCTTCATTTTTGCAGCCCAGAGGGCAAGTGTTGGGGGTTTTAAGTCCTGGTGGGAAGTCTCCCTGTGAGTCAGCACTGCTGAAGAAGCGGGTGGGACCCATGAAGGATAAATTGGCCATGTGTTGTCAGTCAAGAGGAACAGAGCTATGAAAAGGCTGGATAGATTGCAGTGTCCAAGGGAAGACAGGGCTGGAAGAAGTAACTACATTAATCTTCAGAAAGAATTTCAAGAGCAATCCTCTTTGAAATTCTCCTCTGAAGTTTCAGCTGGCCATGACAATCAAAACCTAAAAATATTGGTTGATGGTTAAAAAGATATATGTAAAAAAAGAACTAGGGAAATGAGAAAAAAGAATGGACCAACAAGGGGCCAGATACTAGAGGTTTGCTCAGTTTCAGTGCTTTAACTACACCTGCCATATTGCAGCCTTTGATGCTTCACTGCTTTTGTTCTCTTAGAAGTAAAGTAAAGAGAACGGGACAAAGATGACACCTGGAATAAACCTGAAGTTAGAATTTTGAATCTCTTCCTTGGTCTCAGAGGCAATGGGTGGAAGTGTTCTGTTACAACAGATACCCTGAATATCTGTTGCTGTTTTCTTCATGTACTGCAGTCTGAATTTAACCCAAGTCACTCCTAATCTCTTCTTCTTAAGGCAGTAATACAGATACCAAGTTACGGGTCAATAAGTATTTCCTCGTGAGAGATCCCCTGGATGACCAGGTGGACTTTTACTTTGGAGGAGTCATGTGGTGACACCCCATCAGCCTTAGCAGCCTCCATGGGTTTTGCAGAAGCAGCCTGACATGGGAAGGCAGTCTTGCAGTCATCATCTGTCTTAGGTTCAAGTTATTCTGCATTCTGTAGGGAGAATAATTCTGTAAGCCACCTTTTTTTGAGGAGCAATTTATGTCTTTGCTACTTGCTGTTGATCTGTAAGCTTTAAGCCTGTCATGCAGCTTAATCAGTGGAGCTCTTTCTGCAAGTGTCTTCCTTCTCACCTGTGGAGATTGTTTCAGCTGTCAAAGTCTTCAGAATATACCAGTTCCTACCTGCCAGTAAAAGACTGGTGTGGTACATCTTCCCATTTCTTTGAACATCCTCTCAATAAACGTTTGAATACATAGACTCAGATAAAACATCCTACCTTTAATCTTCCTGTATAACCTTGAGATACCCCTTCACTCCACAGCGTCTCCTTCTATGAAATGGGGAACCAGAACCTCACCCACGCTGCCATCACGCTGCGCAGTTAAATTAGTTAGTAGCAAAATGCATTGAGGTCCTCAGCTGGAATTATTGGTGCTATAACTGTGCAAGAGCAAGGCTGAATCAGATATTTAAAATTATACTACATACTGTGGCTTATCCATTTCTATAGAGAATTTCTAACATTTCTTTAAAGAAAGCGTGTCATTGAATTTAATG
The DNA here is from genome assembly GCF_963082525.1 of Nesoenas mayeri. Lineage (NCBI taxonomy): Eukaryota > Metazoa > Chordata > Aves > Columbiformes > Columbidae > Nesoenas > Nesoenas mayeri. The sequence continues at coordinate 16,093,792 of NC_137550.1, read as the reverse complement.
TTCTGAGAAACCGTATGAACTTCCAATCTATTTTAGCCATATATTTCGAATTGCGCTTATAATTGTGTTTTTTATTGAATATGTAACTTCCTTTCAGTTTCTTAATACAGTACATGGGTTTTAATACACATTTGAGAAGAATACACACTGTGGGTAGGAGGCACTTTTGAGCGTTTTTAAATTGTCACAGTAAAATTGTCACATTTGTTTAATTAGCCTGTAGATCCTGCCACATTGATTTATGTCAACTGTGTAACAATTTCTTTGGATAGCTAAAAAATCTGACCAGAATGTTTTTATTCTTTTTTTTCCCAAGGAATTTTTTACATTTCTTTTTGATTTAAAAGCAGTCATACAGGCACCCAGCCTTGCAAAATTTAGCTAAAGAAAATGTCAGGCTGTAGCATTAGAAAGGAAGATGGGTTTATTAGTTCAAAGCATTGAGGTGTTTGTTGACCACTGTTTGGAGGCAGGAGACAAAACCTGACTACAAACATGAATCTGAAGTTCAGACCTAATTGACCTTATTTATGTTTGTTCAACTTTCTGCATGGGCTGTTTATTGTACCTGCCACAGATGTCACTGTTTGGCTTTCCAGGGCGAGGGCTGTGGTGTAGGTGTCACTAGAAACCCTGTTCTCAACAGTTTACAGCTCTTCTCTAAATAATTTATCTATTCCAAAATTTCTCTGCAACATCTAAGCAAACATTTTTGGGGGAGAGGTGAAAATAGTGCCTACTTGTATTTTGCAGATGACATGGACTTAGGAGACTTGCTAATGGGAAAAAAAAAAAAGGGTGGGGTGGTGGTTGTGTTTGATGCTGGTTGAATGGGTGATTTAAGGCATCAACAAAATTTCACCTCTGGAGCCAAGCTGGAAAATGGTGAGTAGTGATCTCATGTGGGGAATGCTTTGAGATCTTCTGATGGAATTTACTGCACCAGCACGGAGTGTTAAAGACCCTTTTGGACTATGGAGCCCATTCATTTCTTTGCTATGAGTATATCTTGCTAAATAATACATTGTTTGTGTACCCCAAGGCACAGTAACCTTTAAAAATACTCTTCTGAGCCTTAAAAAAAAAAAAACAACTTGGTGTTTGGTTTGTAGGGAACATCCCTAGTAGTGATTTTTTTCTTTTTTAAAATCAAGCCAATTAATCCCTTCCTGGTTATTCCAGTATTTTATTATTTCTAACCTCCTGAGTCCCTAATCTTTTCAATAAGAGGTCTGAGCTGCCAGTTTATCTGACAAAAAAAGAGTATTGTACCAATCAAATGAAAACTAGTGCTGAGATTTTTTTAAAGAGCAGCCCCTTGTCATTCCTGAGTTCAGACAAAAACAAAGAACACAGCTTCAACAGTGAGGCGTTCACTGGAGGCTTCTTGCCATGAAAACAGTTATCACTCCTTTTTTTCCTTGGCAATTGAGTCATTGTTGCTTTTAAAAGAAGTTGTCATGATCTCCTCATTACCATTTTTCTTAATATGATAAGTGTAAACTACAAGAAAGCTATCATGTTTGAAAGGATACAGGAACCCTAAGGAATGTTAGACTAACTGTTTGTGCTCTTTGAAAAGGCTTAGTCTGGGAATTTGCCTAAATATATAATTCTGTCTCCTTTTGCAGCAACATTGTCATTTTATAGCGACTTTCACTTGTAACACGAGTTACCCTTCAAAAAGAATGCCGTGTTACTGCATCTAGCCTTTGTCTCTCAACAACTCTTTTTGATGGTTGCTTGAATGTAATAATACATTGTATTTTGTACTTTAATTAAAAAAGAAAAAAAGTATTCTTTGGCAGGTTTATTCCAGTTTGTCTTTGAATGATAACTGGTAATTGTGAGTGTTTGACACCAGCTGGAGTTGCAAACAGCACTAAATGCTCAGAGCTAAGCATGGGTCTGCTGGGTGGTCTTGTCTTGGGGCTTGCGCCAAGTTTGTTCCAGATTGCTTGTATGACCCCTGATAAACTATTACTAATGAACCGTTTGCTCTTCCTTTTTGGCCATCTAGAAGCAACAAAGACAATACATGTCATCGTCTAGTAATGTAGATCTATAGTTTTTAAATGCTGGAACACCACAGTTACTGCATTGTGATGCTGTAGATTGGCGTCCTATTCACTAGCTTTCCTGTGGGAAACGAAGTAGTGTAGTATTTGGAGACAGGAAGGTTATGGACTTTGCCCTTTTCCAGCCCTGTTTTTAGGAATCCATTTGTTTCAATGTAGTTTGTTGTCAGAAGGTTTTAAAAAACGCAGGCATGGGAAGAGACTATATTAATCTGATGTATAGTCTGAACATGCCATTTTCAGACATCAGGACTGCTCTGTGTGGGACCAAGCATCTTCAGCTGTCATACGTCTTAGTTGCTGTTCTGAGTATTTAATGTTTCTGATGTCAGACTTACTAGCTTTGTAAGAAAGCACGAGCTAAGAAATGAGGAATCAGATGGGTGCGTGTGATGGTGGGAACCTGTCTCCCAGAAATGCTCTGAAGCCTCCATACCTTAAGGGAGATCAAAAAAGACCTCAGGATGTTTTGGCTTCGATTTTCTTTACTCTTTAAGCTGACTTATTTGGGTAAGACTAACATGCCAAAAAAAAGTATATGTTGTATCAAAACATCTTCTGTAACATATATTCATTTTTTCTACACCTGTTAGCTTAGCAAGAGTGGATCAAAGGGGAATGTTGGCGTGATTTACAGGACACACAGATGCAGGAACAGACCTGCTTCAAGGCACAAGTGAGGAAAAAGAAATCCAGACTGAAATGTTTGTTCTTTTCCAAAAGCTAAGATTACTATAATAAATGCCAGGTCGCATGATAGGGTTTCAAATGGCTGCCTAGATCTTTCTGTAAGAGAAGAAATTAAAGGGTTGAGTGTGAGAGACAGCAATGACTCTCCCTCTCTGTTACAGGCCAGATCCTATAGTATATTTTTTTGCAAATGTGCTAAGCTTTTAACCTTGCAAAAAAAAACAGGGTGCCAAATTAGAGAATCCAACGTTCAAGCTTCAGTTTGAAGTTTTCTGTCCCTCCAGGGCTCACTGAATGCTGATCAAGCTGGCTATGTTGTCCACCCAGAATCTTCCAGATGATATTCACTGTTCCAAATTTCCAGCCAATATTCAGATGTTCCACCACTGCCCTAAGTATTGCATAAGACAAAAAATGAGAGAGTCTTTGCCCTCAGAGCATTCATAGTCTCTGATGTAGGCACTGGGAAGATAATCATACTCTGTGGGGGAGAGTGCATTATTCTTACACTAAGGGAGAAGCAAGTTTTCAACTGGGACACATGTTAGAGAGAGCATCACAAAGATTGAGAAAAGGAAATAGTGAAAAAAGGACCACTTTTGTAAGAGCAGATTTGAGCTTTTCTAGGTGTTCACTGTGCCGTTGCTTCAGCCTCTGACCACTATTTTAATGGCATTACAGCTGAGGCACCGATGAGACAATGTATGAGGGGAACGCTCAACATTAAAAAGAAATGCTGCGCTGGCACAAGCCCTTAGGAAAACCCATGCAGCAATACTGCTTGTGTGGTAAGCAGAATAAAAAAGATCTGGCAGAGTCTTGGTTTTGAAGGCAAAAAAACAGCTTTTGTGAAAGATTTCAATGTGTGTTGTACAGCAGTGTGTGGTAGCTTCTTTGTATTTGATGAGTAACAACTTGGAGTCCAATTGTAATGAAAGCGAATCATGACTAAAGCAAAAGAATTCAGCTTTAAACTCAAATAAGTTGCCTAACCTGGTTTCTTTATTTCCCCCTATATGCTATTTCAGATAATTGGTGGTCCAGATTTAAGACTAAAGCTGGTGTCTTCTGGCGCAAGTTGCTGCTTTCAAATTCTTGATGGTTTTACAGAGTCAGTTTCATCATATTGTCAGGATGTGGGTTATAAGCTGGTTACAAGGGTCGAAAACTTAGTGCACAATGTAAAACTGAAACAGTTTCTGTGCTAAGCCTACAGAATGAGAAGTTTTGTAGTTTAGTAATTTAATTTTGCCTGATATTGAATTTGGAGATTTTATTTTTTAATGACGTTGGCATAAGTGGCTTCAGAAATTAAATATGTTTTGCAATAAATTACATGGATAAGGTCTTGTCATGCGACTACATAATTCACTGTTATATTTTGTGTGAAAAAAACACATTAATTGATTACATCTGGCAATGTAAAGGAGATGGTGTAATGTATTGTATAAATGTGCACAGTGGAGTGCCTCGGGGTAGGTGCAGTCTTGTTTTGTAACTAAATTATAGTTCTGCTCTCCTCTTGGTGTGAACCCTAAGTTTCACAGAAGAAAACAGGCAATTCAAGACATGCTTTTTTGCTTCTGAAGCTCAGGATGGATGGAACAAATTACCAGATTCCCTTAAACAAGTGCCAGCAGTGAATAGTTTCAAAACACAGTTGCTTATTTACTTGGAGAAATGTTGCCAATGTTTTTTAAATCGCAGAGATGAAATTATATGTTGGTATTAGTAACTTTTGAAATAATTAGGTTTTTATTACTTATTGTGCCTTTGTTTATATTATAGTGTTGTACTGCCAGGATGTTATGTTGTATTTAACAGTTCAATGCATACTTCCTATCTCTTGGGCCCCTCATGAACATTAGATGTGCCATCCCTGGAGATGGTTACCAGCAAGTATTATTTTGAATAAATAAAATCAATGGGATATGGCTGTGCATCTCAGTGGGGATGAGAAGCTGCCAAGAATGGGAGGTATTGCATTGGCCATGCTGGCCACAGCAAGACTCTGGTAGTGTGTATTGGGCAACTAAGTCATGAGTTTAGTTACCGGGAGTGACAGATGAAGGTTACACTAGCTTTTGGGAAGTGGGTTTAGTACTTGTAACTCCAAGGACCTGAATATTTATGGACACATCATGAATTTTTAGGACTCTAAAACTGGTGTTTGCTGATGTTAATTGAATACCCTGTTCTGGAAGCAGCATTAAACAGACAGGATCTCAGTACAGCTGAGAATCAGTAAGTATGGAGGATCAGGATTTTACCCTCACAATTATTTTGATGTTCTTGAAATGCTCTGTGAAAGACACAGCACTGACCATTGCCTGCCAGCATCCTAGATAAGCAGGACCTGAGTGTGACTCATTCTGGCAGTCAGTTCCATGTTCCTGACCCATCAACAGGTCTGTCCAGAAGAAGAGTTATGTGGGAATATGGATATAGATCACATGGCCCAGCATCTCACATGTGCTTGGCAAAACGTCAAAGCTCTGATCATCCTCTCCTTGCATGCAGCCATTACAGCCTATCCTTCACAAACCCCACATATTCTGCAAGTAGAGAAGACGCCTCCTGGGTAGGAAGTGGACTTACCTCAGTGTCCTTATTCCTGGTCAGTACATGCCTCTCTTTGAAGGCTCGTGGTTTGTTACAATGACGACACTGGCTCCTGCTCATCTGGACTTTGACTGGAAGGCTTACTGAATGGTCGAAGACAAAGACAGTGGGTCAGAGAGACATCTGCCTTGGACTTTGTGATTTCTCAGGCCTCCTTTTTTCTACAGAACTTCTAATTCTGTCTCATCATATAAAACTTGTCGAGAGGGCTGTCCCGCGTGCTTCCTGGAAAGTCCTTTTTTCATTTTTTGACACAGTGTGATTCTGTTTCCCCGATTATTTTCTGTGAACCCCCCATGTCCTTCCTGCACTTTACTCATACAGATAACCTAACTCTGACAAGGGTAGGGATACAGCTGCTACAGATCTCTTGTTTTGTTGCAGTTCACCATAATGATGTGTCTATAGTAGGACCCTCAGGGAGTTCTGGTGCATGTTCCTGAAAATGCCAAGAACATGTGAGAAGGTGCTTGAGGGCACAAAACCAATTTGGGATTGAATTGAAGGATTGTCCTGGGCAGCATGAGCCACATTCAGGACAAGTTTTGACCATATAACATTCCTGAGGTGAATCCTGAAGAAAATTATTATAATCCACCTTGGAGAGAAGTGTCCAACCTGTTTCACAGAGGAGCCTTTGGAATGAACTATTATATGCACAGCATGGACCACTTGGGGCTCAGGACCCTGCAGGGAGCTAAAACATTTGACAGTATAGGCACACTGTTATGTAGGCTGTGGTTACTTTTAGGATTGTGTTGGACTTGTTAAATTGGAAATCTGGTTGTGGGTTCATCTGGTGTAGCTTCATTACTCTCCTCCTAAAACAACCTCTTGAGCTGAGATACCTTCTCACTGTAATGGAACTTTGGTTTTGTTCTCATACACAAGATGATTAGAGCAATAAGTACATCAATCATGACTTGCTATTTTTTATTGTCTTCTAAATGCTCTAAGCAAAGAATATGAGTGCTGTTAGTTATAAAAGCTACAGTATGAGGAAAAGATATTGAAAAGTGTGAGGTATATGGTAGTCAGAGAGTATTGAGAAGCTCAACAGAAAAAGATGTTCATATTGCTATCACTGTCTTTGTGGATTTCCAAATGTTAACAAAGTAGGAAAGGAAAACAAATGCTGTAAAGTTTATAGTCAACAGCTGTTGGGTTCTAAAGCAATTTCTCTATTCATTTTCAGTGAATGTAATTTTTGTCTGTCCTTCCCCTTCTTGTTAATATGGAGAGGACTATTACTTTACTGTGGGAGGAATGGAATGCATCCCATTCTTCAGTTGGGCAAAGGAAACTTATTTGTTGTCATTGATAAAACCCACAAGGTGAACACTGTAGTTTTAGATTATGGTCAGACAAATGACTGCTTTTTTGTAGAATAAACTCTAGCTTTTCAGTAGTAAATCTGCATACGTATGCACCACATTTCTAAATGGCTTTTTAGTAGTTTTTGGTACAGTAGCAAGATAAATTTCAGTATGACAAAGGCATCATTGCAGGTGCTGCTGCATTATTCCTCCAAAAATACTGGGCACTAGCCACTGGTAATAAAACATTTGCATGAGTAAAAAGTTTCCTGCTTTAACATTCAGATCAGGAAAACTGACTTTCTCTTGGAGGCCATCAGGCCATCACTAAAGTCTTTTGTTGTTGTTGTTCTTCCCCCTTGCAGGAAAACGATGTGGGATGCCTTTGATGCCGAGAATTCTTTTAAGTGCTGAAACATAATAATCAAATGCATATCCATGAATTTATCTATCATGTGTCTGTCAAGAATGACAATGTATCAAAATCCCTTCCTCAGGAAGCCTTTGACCCAGTATAAAACAGGCCAGATTACTGGTCAGAATATTCCCAACTACTCATGCAGGCTTCCATTCCTTCATAAGGAATATGAATGAGAAACAACCCATAGTTTTATTGCTTTTGTGTTCCTTTAGGCTTTAGTGTCGTTTACTTGAACATGTGTAAGTATATATTTATATATTCATTCTTTAGCCTTTTCCCCAAAGATGAAAGGGGTTGAGATGTTTTGTAATTCAGTATGCATCGCACACATAAAATGCGGATGCCCCTCATGTATTATTGGCTTCCTAGCAGAGAGAGTTTGATCAGGTTTGTATAAATGCAGAAAGATACTGTGAAGAGAGACACTTTTTATTAAGATTCCATTGATAAATAGTTAATAAAACTTTAATAAATCATTAATAGAGGCTTTAATAAATGGTAAATCACTTGGTTATCTTTATTCCATCAAGGCAGTAGGTTGCTTAGCACAAGCTGTAATGTCAAGTTTGTAATAACCTTAGAACATCTGTTCATTATATATTATTTTTTTTCTGAATGCAACTCTAAAATACTGTACAACTGAAAAGTGGAGAAAGTTTAAAGCAACAGATTTAGCAAAGAGTTAAAAGGAATGAGGAGGGCAGCTGACAGAGAGAATACCACAGGTAAAGTCTCTTTAGCAGCAGTGCATTTATTACTAGCAATCTGTGCAGGGCTGCTCCTCTGGCTGCCTTCTAATGATGTGGGCAAAGTGTTGGTCCTTAAACTCTTTGTGGACTCCAGTGCCACAGAAGGAAAACGCTGGTGTTGTTGCTTTCTTCTTCTGCCTTTTTTTTGGATCTCCTCTCCACAAGGGAGGCAGTAAGGGTGGGATTTGGCCAACAGAGATCTAACAAACTACAGAATAAGAAAAAGGGCTGGGAAGGATCTTAGAAATCTCATCCTCTACTGCACATCCTTGTACCAATGCAGGATTCAGTTCTGCCTAAGCCATTCCTGACTGATGTGTGCTAATCTGTTCTTAAGTGCGTTCCTCCAAAGGTGCAGTCTGTAGCGCTCTGCACAAGCTGTTTCAGTGTTGCGCGGTCCTTACCATTACAGAGCTTTTTCTTACGTCTAACTGGAATCTTGCTGGCTGCAATTTAAGTTCATCTTCACCGTAAAATTGGAGAACAGATTAATCTCTCCTTTAGCAACAGCTCTTTCTGTAATTGAAGACTGTTCTCATGTCTCCCCTCAGTTCTCCCAAGGGAAGCAGCATGAGCTCTGTGTCCTGGGAGACGTCAAATTGGAGCAGGCTGAGGAGTTTAGAGAGCGCTGTGGGAAGGGAAGCTGCCTCAGTAGGGACGCAAAGTACACAGCCTAAGTGCTTTTATCTGTGTTTAAAACACTGCACACTTTCTTTTGAACGGGAAGGAAATGATGGAGAAATTAAATACAGAGCAAGGAAATAAATCTTGAAGGTGGCTATTAATTTTAGGGTCTGGTTTTGTAAAGCTATTTACCATCTGCACCATATCCCCTGTACTCAGTTCTCTCACTCTGACCTTTTCCTTAAAACTTGAAAGTTTAAATCCTTCCCCAGCCCTCTCCTTCCATTCAAATTGGGATTTGGCCTTGTACCTCTGCAGCACTTAAAGTTTGCTTGGAGTAGTTGTATTTTGGTGATTCATTAGATTGCGTCGGCATGTGTCCTTCTTAGTTACTTACCTGAGGGCTTTTGTAGCTGAAAAAAACAGACTTAGCTGAAGAGATGAGCGTGCCTAATTCAAATAAATAAAGCACATGGAGTCAATTAAAACAATGTTTAAATAATTTTCAGAGAGGAGGATGCTTGATGTTACATCAGAGGACCACAGTGACTTTTAAGCCAACAAACTGTGCAGGTTTACTTTCTCATTTAATCTCCAGGTCTATAAAAAAATACGTGCTTCCATAGCAGTCATCTACCCACTCCAACAGTTAACATGATTTTGGAATTATTTTAAGTCCAAACCATGTGAAAATAAATCCTAACTCAATTTTGTGGGATTACTTTGTTTCCATTAAATTCCTCTTTAAAGCATTTCATATGCTTGGTTTTATTATTATTACTTCCAGGAATTTCTAAATACTTCCAAATTTGGATTGATTGAAGTTTTTTTAACTTTTCCTGGGGAAGACAAAAAAAATGCAATTCCCTGCCTACTTCCCTGGGTATTTACAAACCAAGATGCTTATATATACACATCTTAACGGATGCATACACAACACACACGCTATCTGTGTGGTTCTTTATAGTCATAACATGTTAGAAGGTAGATAGATCAGATTTCACAAGTTAAACAAAACAGAGCTTAGCGAGTACTTAAATATGAGTGACCTCTAAAAGAAATTGGGGCGTAGCGAAGAATGCTGAAGCCATGTAGATGATTAAACAAATGACATCCTTTCTGCTGCTTCTCCAGAGTAATGTGCGTGTGCTTAAGGAGCAGAGCAGAGTTCAGCAGACAGTCCCACCTCTGCAGGATGCGGGCTTGGGGTTTTGCCCCTTCCCTGAAAAAAACAAGCGTGGGTTTTGCGTGTCAGGCTGGAGCTCAGAGCTGCTCTGCGTATCATCTGCAGCTGCCTAGTGGTCAGTATGGGGTTGCTGCCCATACATTTTGTAGGGACATTTTTCACTTGGGTAAAATCAAAACTTTTTCGATGATCATTCAGGATTTATTGGTCAACAGTGCTGTGGCACCTATCTGTACAAAGATGTAGATGTGTCTCTTTAACTATATATTAATGCTTCTTCACCACTTCCACACAGTGTTTGTTTATACATCGAGCTTTAAATACTCGTATTGTTTTGCATGTGTGATCCTATCTGGACTTTTCTATGCGATAATTTTTATTACACTGATAATTGAAGTGAAATCCTTCAATGTAGTAGCTTGAAACCATGAAATGGACTTTGAAGGTCACTCTGTAAACATGTAGATTGGATAGTCCTGACCTCACTGTAGTTGACTTCACTGTAGTTGCTTCTGACCTCAGTGGGGTCACAATTTCTTACCTTGTAATTGAATTTCCTCAAATAATAGCAGACTCATTTTTCCTTTTCCTGCTGTTTTTGTTCAGGTGTCCCCTAACAGGGAGATGGTTGAATTTGCTTACACTTAAGCCTGCTGAGTTGATACCCAGTGAACACTAGATGCATTATGATACTGAATATTCTGATTTTTTTGCTCGTATCACTTTCCCATGAATCCTAGTCTTTCTCTCCAGCCTTTTATGCATGGGCAAAAAGTGACTGAGGCCAAGCCTATAATTGCAGTTCTAGAATATGCTTCATTTCTGCCTTCAATCAGGCTGCCTGCCCCTCTTTTAATTATGTGATATAGTCTCTCTTTCATCGTTTTGCTATGAAGAGATTTGCCACAAAGCAACCTCTATGGTATGGGATTTGGCAGAGGCATGCAGGATTTGGATTATATTATCTCACAGAAAAGTTCACCGAATGCTTAAATCTTTTTCTGCTTTCCTCTGTGCAGAGGTCAAACAATCAGTGCAATATAATAGTTACTTCTCGTCTTTGCACCAAGCTGCCACAGTCTCACCCACCAGGTGGGATGAGCTGTTCATGAGCTGCCTTTTTCCTCCTCATTGCCACCGTTTGGGCTTTGTGCAATGAAAACAGGCCCTGAGCTCCACAGGCAGAAACCCAAAAGCTCTTTCAGGAGGGCAGAGACATCTGCATTCTCCCCTGTCCCTCTGCCAGGACTGCATGAGGACATGTCTCCATAGTGTTTGTTCCTGGGCTCTGTCCTTTGCGGGGCTCAGCCAGACGTTCCTGCCCTGGATGGGCTTCAATAAAATAACAGAGCCTAACAGGAGCTTGGGGCAAGTTTGTATGTCCACCTGTCCCATTGACTGAAAACCATGGTGCCTAGTTTTCCTTTCTCTCTTCTAACCTCCTATATAACGCATGATTTGTGGGGTACAACTGGAGACCTGAAACTTGCTGGCTGTATCTGCACTGAATCACACGTTAGCATGCAGCTGTAGTCACCCATTCAGCCCAAGTGCACCCACCACACTGCCCTCTTGACAACAGTTAGATCTTATTTAATTAATGTTATTATGTTATATTTTTATTTGTGGAGCATCTGCAGTGGTTGCCACGTTACCTGCAGAAACTTGTGTGTTCATAAGCTTTGTTTTAACTGGCCCTGGGCTTGACCAGTATGAAATAGTAGCTGGGAAGTTTAGTTTGCTGCTGTCAGGATTATGACAATTGTGTGCAAAATTTCCTAGATCAGATGTTCTTTTGCTCTTTGTCTCCTGTGTCTCAAGCAATAATCCTTTCTGAGCCTTGTAGGCAAAGAAAAACAACCAAGACAAAGATAGATTGCTAGAGACAAGTGTTACTGCCTCTCTGAATATTTATTAAATTAAAAATAAAGAAAGAATGGAGCAGCATCTACCATAAAACACACTCATTAAAAGTGCATTTACAAACTCTGCCTAAAACAACACTTTTGCAGTTTCTCTGTTTTACTGATTTTTCCCCCTCCTGTGAACACAAGCCCCGTCTGTTCCCACTGAGCTCAAGGGTGGAAGTTCCAGACTTCATTGTGGAAAAGCAGGGTGTGCACTGTCTCTTCTGCTGCCATGGGCACCCAGGTGATTTCCTTGAAGACACCTGGAACATGCATGTACAAATGATTGATTAAAACATTGATGTAGAAAATCTGCCTGTTGCTTAGATGGTCTGGTAGGCTGGTCTTCACCAGAGACTTGGATTTCCTAGTTAAGTACGAGCTTTCTGTGTAACTCTGTGCAAATCACCTAATCTCTCAGTCCCTTGTTTTAAAATGTTGGATATTGCACACCTATCAGTGCCTGTGGCCAGCGCTATGAGAAGATGCTTTGGTGCACAGGACACTGTCCCCACTCTCTTCTACAGCAGGCATTCATGCTGCAAGCCTGCTCCAGCTTTTTCTAGACATGCCTCTGGTTTATTTTGCCACTCTGCAACCTTGAATAGGGTTGTCTTTTGCCATTCAATCCTCTATAGAGTTGTATCCAGTGCTTTACAGGAAGGATCCCCTTCCTGCGTGTGCTTTACAGGCAAAACCCTGTTCTGTACCTGTGATGGCTTCATTCAAACAGCTTGACAGGCTGATCACACAGTGGAGTCAGCTGCCACCTCATGAAGACATAGATGGTCAGAATTTTCAAGAGTAAAATGTGTCCATACCCTTGTTCCTAGGACGTGCTGCCTGTTGGGTAGTTAAGTTGTTCATCTTCCACATAAGGATGGGTGGTGATGCTTTCTTAACCAATTGCATCTCCAGGCTCAGTGGAGAATACATGATCATTTTTTTCCTCTCTTCTTTATGTACATAAATCTGTTTTCAAAAACCTGTTTCTTTTTCTTCCCTAGGAGATGACCCATTCCTGGCCTCCTCCTCTTACTGCTATTCACACTCCTGGCAAGGCTGAGCAGACCAAGTTTTCTATCCCAAGCAAGGTACAAGAAGGCTGTTACCAGTGACCTGATTAACATTCTGTTCTATTGAGTGGTCTTTGCTGGAGTTTATTTTTGTAATTGATTCCATTTTCAAAAAATTCTAAGACTATTTTTAGTTGGAAATTCCCAATTAGACTGTTGTTATTAGTAGGATTGTTTATTTAAAGCTGCAAAAGTTACAGCAGACACAAAATGAACTTTGTTGTTATAACAGCCTTTCTACATCAAGTACAACATATTCTCTTTGTTTGGGTTTGTTCCACTATTTTTTATGCAATGCAGTGGCTGAAATGGTCATTTGTTCCTACTTAGTGACTGACTGCATGATGAGGGTTGGGCTGCATGATCATATTACAGTGACTTAAAATGTTCCTGCATGTGAAGAGTGTGATGGCATCTGTGCGCACGTTCCAGGGGCACACGAAGTTGTGCAGTGCGATCCTCAGCATTGGCTTTGTTAGAAGCACACACTCAGCACTTGCCATGTCAAAATCACGTGCCTGAAGAACACCTGCAGTTCACCTGACATGCGGTGAATCGTTACGTCTTATGGTTTGAATGTGCCTTTAGCCCAAATTCCACTGTTGCCTTCTAGCTATTATTCTTCTAGCACTGTTAGAAATGAAGCTTGTACCCCGGGCAGTTATTGCAGAAGGTGTCTTTTGCTGGGACCTGAACAACTGTGAGCTGATGATGTTTAGTGAAGGGGAGCCAACTTCCCCAGGGTGGGAAATCTACACTAGTCTGACATTGAGCTACATAAAAGTTTCTTTTTAAAGGCAGGACCTAGGAAAATAGCTTTATAAAAGTGGTGGTACTTGGCATTATGGTTCAAGCGATTGTATCCTGTGTTAGAAACTGGAATGTGATTTTTCTCTTACTGATTTTATCTGTTTGGCAGATATTTCCCTATCTGAAATGCAGCCTCCATACTTAATTGGAAATTGTATGAAATTAGCAGTATCTGTGGCTTCTAAAAAAATAAAGGCAGTGCCCAGAATGCCTTATTTTCATGGAATGTGATTGTTACTGTCTAGCACTGCCAGTGCCTCTGTAATTAACTGCCGCAGCATTAAGAATCAGAAGTCATAATCACACAAGAGTATAATTCTCATTGCAAATTGGGTTAAAGTCAGTTGAACCCATTTAGGTGAAAATGGAGTCTGACTTGTGTGAATACAGTCAGAGCAGAGGGTTTTGCCCACTTGAAGTGTTTGGGTTTTTTTTTAATTATGCCACCTATTAATTTAGTGTTCCATTTTTCATGGGCCCTATAGAAACTGGTCAAAGTCCTGCAGGCTGCCACTATCTCTATTGGCAGCAGTATAAGCATCGGTTCAGAGAACCTAAATTTTGGTTTGCTTTTCTGTTTCTATTAAGTTTGCTTTGAACTTTTAAGATCCACATCAAAGTTAATTTCTGGGCACATTAGATGTTGGTGCTAAAATTCTTGACCATATCACTTCAATACAAAATATAAATTAGTTGTTTGGGGGGGTTGTTTTGGTTTGTTTTTTTCAAACCAAATAGGCAAGCACATAAGTGTTTCCAAGTTTACTAGTTTTACTTTAAAAAATACAACAGAAGTGTCTCTTCAGAACATCACATTAAATCAATTATAGCTAGCCAAATTATAGATCTTAGCCATAATGTGGCTGGATTATGCAGCCATATAAATCAAAGGCCGGCACTATTAGAAGTTCTCAATTTAACTATTTAAAAAAAATATCCTCATGAGAAACTAGTTTTAAAAGTGTGCTAAAAAAGGCGGAACTTATCAGAACAATTTATCCTTTTGACATTCAAATTTAAAGTGCCATGTTTACTCTTAGGGCATGATTTACTTCACAAGGGACTGACTGACATCACAGTATAATATTAGGAACTAATAATGCCCTAAGAGGAAGTGCAGTGAGAGCTTTAATGACTTTAACATCCTACAGAACTAACACTTCCAGCAAAGTAGTGCCTGGCTGTAAGATGAGGTTGTAAATAACACCTTAATTTTTAATGATCAAACTCTGCTTGGAAGGAAAGCTGATTACAATCACTGTGGACTATAAAGGCAAGAGAAAAGCTAAGCGTGAAAACACTTTGACATTAAGGAAGCAGCTTAGTTATTGTGAGCCAGCAAGAATCCTGGCATTAGCATGCTCCGTGTGACAAGCCAGCTTCTTTGCTGGTTTGAAGTTGTTGTACTTCCATTGATTTCATTGGATTTGGAACACTTTCCATCAGGTGATGATCTGCTTCATGCGTCTTTATCAAATCCTATGTGTCACGGTCCAAATAAAAACTGCGACTATCAATAAACGATGCCTGTGTTTCCAAGCATTGAAATCAAAAAAGAAGGGCAGTGGTGCTGAATTTAATGCATAGTTGCATTTGTGCTGCGATGTGTTGTGCATCCTAGATGGCTCATACCTGCCTCCATGGCCAAACCTGGAGAAGGCTGGGGCCACTGTGGGTATAAATCTGGGCAGTATCTCCCTGAAGGGGTACCTAGATTTAGGACAAGCTCTTGTCTGAACTGTGGGAAGGTCCCTCAGTGGTGCTCTGTCTCCACAGTTAATGTTTTTATCAACTAATGTCACTGGTGCTGCCTTAGGAATCACACCATCCTGTGCCTGTCCCATCTCCTTCCCTGTCTGTGCAATGCCAGTGCCCTTAATCTAGAAAGCTGAGATACGGTTTACCTTCTTCATCTTACTTAACTAATGCTGACATTGTGTGTGTTCTTATTTGTAGGACTCCCAACATCTGACCTCAGGATACAATGTACAAAGTAGGTCTTTATCGTCCTAGTCCTAACAGGGTTGGATGTTTGTTTTTTGTTTTGTTTTGTGTTTTTTTTCCCGCCTAACATTATTAAAACAAAGGCTAAAAAATTAATTTCTGTGGTGCTAAAGCAGATCTGTTCAATTTTTTTTATTACATGTTATGCATTGTGGCATGTTGTGAAACCAAGTATAATTAGATGGGCTGACAGCTTTGGGTGCATTTTAATTCTACAGTAATCTTTTGACATTTGAAAATGTGTTTCCTTTGTTTGCAGAGTGGAGTGATCCAGCAGGGAAAGTTGCAACCAAGTCAGTGCCACAAAAGTCGTAAGTATTATTATTTCCAGCTTTAAGTCTCATTTTGAATTTATCGTGAAGAATGAGCTTATTTCTCCAAAGGTAACTAAAATCCAGCTCTGCTCATAATCTTGTCCTGGTGTTCAGGTGTTCTCAGTAGTCCTTAAAAATTAGCCATAAACCAGTTTTATATTTTCAGTGCTTATTACTGTTTCTTCTTTTTAAGCATTAGCTAACAGAGGTATGTGTGAAAGATGAGTTTATTAAGCAGAAATAATGCTGATTTTAGTCGTACAGCTTGCCAAAATTAAATCACTTTTATGGTTCTCTCATCAGATACTAAGCCTCTTACAATAGAAAATGCAACCCAGTGAACAGATGATGCAGGAATTTTTACATTCATATAGTGAGAGTAAAACACATCATACAGAATGATTCTGCTAGCTGGTGTTGAAAAGCTGATCTTGAGTTTCATACACTTTGAAACAGCTGAAAATCACAGATGATCTATAAATATGACAGTTGAAAATTGTGGAAGAGCTAATTCTCCATTGTGTTAAGCCATTTTTCTCTGGTGTAAGGCTGCAGAAATGCAGCCGTGAGCTGAGAATGAACTGAGTTTTTACTTTTACCCCAGTATCTCAAAGTAATTTTCAAACAGGAATTAAATAATAACTTTGAAAAGCAGGTTGTTGATTTTATAGTTATGAAAATGTGCGGATCTGATTTCAATTCAGAGCTGCTATTCTTTCAAGTGTTTTAAACCACTGAATACAGAAATGCACTGGCTTAACTGACATTTGTGTAAATACAGTATCTACATTTAAAAGTACTTCAAAATTATTCTAGAGGTTGCCCTTAATCTCCTAAGGATGTGATTTTAAGTAAATCCCTATAGGGGAAGAAAAATCAATGTGGAGGTACCTACAATAGGTTTTCAAATCGGATTTAAATATATTGATTCTTAGTGTAAGTTTATGTACAGGAAAGGACTTGTTGGAGTTCAGTGATTTGTCTGTGACGATCTAAGAGTTGCAGGACTAGACTAGATGTGGGTGCCAAATCCTTGATGTACTCACCAGGCTCTGAAGGCCCAGTTCTTTATTCATAAGTTCAAGTCACGGAAGTCTGCATTGAAATAAAGATTCTTGAGTAAAGTTTTACAAAATTATGGTTAAATGACTAATTCAATTTTAAAATGACATGTTTTTTCCACAGATTGAATGAGAATTGCATAGGAACGCTAATGATAAATAGATTGATTTACGTGAATAGCAGTTATTTATGAAACTTAAATCAATTTTTGCCCTTTGCTATTTGATTTCCAGTAAGGGCTTTTTTTAAAAAAGAATCCAACCAACTAGACCCAGTCTTGTTGGTAACAGAATAGGTGCATTTATGTTTCAGAACATCAGAGTGATCCAAACCTAGCATCAAGTGCATTCCATAAAATAAAATACTATTTAATCTTAAAATGATTTTTCTCCTTAAGCAAGTGTATTTGGATTCCACTGTGAAAAATATTTTAGTGAGTATACCATAAAATACAATATTTCAATAGTTTGTAACCAACAGTAATAGACTTGTCAATCATGGTTTATAGTTATAAGCTGAATTTCAAAAGAACAGTGCTTCAGAGCTCAGTGGTATATAGTGCATTTAATAGGACCAAAGCTCTCTATAGGAAGCCTCATATAAAACCTGAAGACACTGAGTATATTTTATGAACCAGTTGCTCTCTGTTCTGCTGCTTGATCTAAAGTTCTAGTACTATCAATCAGATTTCTGCTGCAATGAACTGCCTTCTTACGGTAGGTGATAGATTTTACACATGAGAGATCAGAGCTGCAATAAAGCTACTTTTATTTTTAGCTTCCAAATGAAGATCAGCTAACCCATTACTATCACTTTTTCTCTTTTACTGCAGAAAAATTGTTAAGGCAGCTTCTGAGGATTTCCATAGGGCTTTGGGAGGTTAGAAGGCAGGCCAATGTGAGACTTGGTATTACAAGGCCAATTTGTTTCTTTAGATCTGCATGTGCAGTTACCACCACTTTCACTGGGAATTAGAGTACTTGATGAGATAATGAAATTAAAGCAGAGAGTGGGGCAGAAAGACGTAATGGTATCAAGCAGAGCTGGATAGTGTGATCCAAATAAAACCAGAATAGATTGACAGCTCCTGCAGTCATTGTGTATTTTAATAATACAGTATTTATCAGATTGCAGTTGTACTTAGGACGATTCTGTTTTCTAACATTGGACAGCTTCAAGGTGTATGAGTGAAATTAGAGTCCAGCTTATCCCCAGTGACATTTACTGCTCCAGTCAACCACACAGCTTGATATTACTGACTTCAAAATTGTATCCCTCACAAATTCCCAATATATTTTGTCAATGGGATCTGTTATCTCTATTTCAGTTTGATCAAAGGTGATTGGATTTGGGTTCGTTCATCTGTATGATTTATTAGAGACCTTTTAACCTGGAGATAGAATCATAGGATCATAGAATCATTTCAGTTGGAAGAGACCCTCAGGATCATCAAGTCCAACCATAACCTAACCTAACTCTAGCACTAAACCATGTCCCTAAGAACCTCATCTAAACACCTTTTAAACACATCCAGGGATGGTGACTCCACATGTTTCTAGATATTTCCCAACTTTTCTAAGTTTACATGCAATTCAAGTGAAACTGAAGTTGTATTTTCCATTTACATGGGTCCTAGTGACAGTCTTATAGATTCTGTTGACTTTGTTAAAAATCCGTAGGAATTGGTAGTAATGTGCTTGCTTGACTGGGTTTATAGCACGACCAGCTGAGGGATGCATGCAGAACAAAGATACTTTACCTTCATGATGCTGTATCCTCCAGCAGCCAAGCTGCCTGCACGTCATTACAGAATTCTGATGCAGAAACATTGGCATCGTGGAGCATCAGACCAAGGGATGTACAATCTTTGCAAGATTAATTTTCAGATGTGTGTTTTTAGGGGGCCAAATAGAGGCAACATACTGCAAGGTGGATTAATTGATCAATGACTTTGTAGATGGATGCAAGATACATGACTTGTTGTCTAAGTAAAGCTTTCTGAAATACAAATTTCAACCTTTTTATACTATTTCAATGTACTTTATTACATCCATGTGCTGGAGAAACCAAATCCCTGGTGCTTTGTAGCAGGTAAAATAGAAGATAGCGTAGTTGGGATTGTGTCTAAATTCTGCACCTATGTTGTACATGAGTGCATGTAATTAACCTCTGATTCAAATTTCTACTCAAAAATCTTGAAAATGAAATTTTGAACACTGATGTGCACACATTTGCGTACACTGTTGAATTTTTGTAGCTGAAATCAGGTTATATAAAACTATGGCGCTTGGCTTCCCTTAATGTCAAATTCACTGTTAATCTCCATTGGGTGTTGTGCAGTCAGATTTCAGCCTCTCTGCTCCGATTAGTTTATTATAAAGCATAGTGAGCAGGAACAGATAAGGTACAACCAATTGTATGAGAAGGATTTTCTATCAGCTTCCATGAATCTGAGGGTACAAACTCAGCTCTCCACTTCGGTTTCTGTTATATAATTACCATTGCAAGTGTGTCATCCTCAAACACCCAGTCCTTTTGTTCTGTTTTGGTTGTCAGCGTTTGGCCTCTGTCCACTTGGAAACTACCCAGAACGTTTTTAATCAAGCACATCCTGTGTTTCGAAATTGCACTGCAGAGTAGTCTTGAGTAGTTTCCATAAAAGCCTAGCTAAAAAGAAGAATGTAATCATAACGGTATTCTTTCCTTGTCACAAAATTACTTCCTATACTTACTGTATTAATACAGTATTAAAAGGCTCTTCTTGTGGGCTTGGTGAACTACCGGAAACCATTAAAAACTTAGAGCAGCAAATTTTTATGGAGCAAACAAAACCAGCTTATTTGATCTTTATAGAGTTTTTGTTATCCATCATACTTAATGATACACAATCTGTGCGGGGGCTGCAGAACAGCTAGATACAGTGGGCTCAACAACCAAACAAGCAGCTGACACCCTTTGTGTGATCTTTCAGCAAGGATTTTTTGAAGGGTCCTCACCACTGGTTTCACTTGGGCCAGGATTTTCCTTCACGGTTCTAAAAACATTTCAGTAAATACCAATGCTTTTCTAATCCCAGAGATTATCATAATACTTGATAGAAGCCTATTTGAAAATGGAAATGTGCTTCATGACATCTAACTACTTTTCCTAAGTATCTAATGGCTTTTTGGAAGTTCTCCACTGTGTCAGGGACAGCCACCTGGGAGCATGGAAAACAAAATTTGGCAGCATGTTCAAGCTATGAATTAAAGGTAATTCACAGTTTGAAATGAATCAGCATGAGGTCCTTATGAAGAGTAATCAGACATCAAGAGGATTTTACACCAAGGATTGTATATTGGGTAATGCCACAAGTAATGTTGTTCAGAACGCTCAAATCAAGATGCCTTGATGAATTCTTAATATCGAAAGGAATCAGTTTGAAAAACTTAGGATCCATTAAATGTTGATGCATCATTTCCAGTTCAATCACATGAACCAAAAATATAAAATTGATCTCCAGCTGGAATAGGAAGAATATTTCTATTTATGTATCCAACTCTATATCTGAGTTCCAGTCACAGGTATAACACACTGAAGAAGTTGAAATTTTAGTATTTCTAATTACAGCTTTTAATAAATTGTATTAAAACCAAAGAGCATCAGTTGATTCCACAGTGTTGATAGCCTGCTTTCTTTTGTAGCATACGTTCATTTTCACTTAGCAAGTGTGGCAAGCTTTAATCATGAGACTAAATACTGCCTGTTTGTTAGAAGTACGAAGTTCCAAAGCTATTCCCTCTGGGTAAACTGGGAAAGTCATGAATACAAGGGACTTACACTGCCGTGTACAAATTATGATAAGTGAAACAGCAGCGGCGTGTAATTGCAACTCCATTAATCTTTAGAGTGCTCCGGTGCACCCTGTTAAAGGGACAAATAGCAAATGAAAATAGAAGGGTCTGTTTTGATAAGATGTCTTTCATCTTTCTTATTTACTGTTCTATTTTGTTAGTGAGAAGTTTGCTTTGCATCCTGTTGCTTCATGAGTTCTTGGATTTGGAGCAGATAGTCGAGATCGTATCGTTTTGTTCCTCACTGCCATAGGCTTTTCCTTTTAAGCAAAATACTAAGAAATTGGGACTGAAACATATGAGCATTTCCTATGGACAGTTGCCTACAGAAGTAAACTTGCAAAATACTTTGACTTCTGTGAAATACATTAAAATCCAGTGTCATAATTAAAAGCCCTGTATCCTTGAAGATAAGCCCATTATTCAAAATAATTTCTAAATTAGACTTTTAATTTGTTTTCATTATTCAGCTGGATCACATACCGTTTAACCTCCCTGTCAAAATAAAGTTATTTCCTAACACATTCTTTTCCATGATCTCTTTCTCCTGGCATGTTTATAAATCAGTTTAAAAGATTGTGGGAAGAGAACTAAATTAATTCTCTTATGTTTTGCTGATCAATGTTGAATAATTTTTCTTAACTATCAGTGACATACATAATTACTGCCTTCGAGAATGCCTGAAACAAGCTCACCAACTGAATTCTTGCCAGCATTGCTGATTGCAACTCAAGTGAGCACTGAACCTTTTGAATTTCCTCTGATACTGTATAACCCCCCATTAAAAATTCAACATTCATCTGCCCTAAGTAACAAGTGGTAATTGAAATACTTTGTTCTCAAGTAGGATGTGCTACTACGTCACTGCCAACTGTACGCAACCACTGGACTGCGACCAGTGAAGTGTCAGTATTAATAAAGACAGGTAGAAGACACACATTAACATGTTTGGATTCAGGATGTATTTCCCTGACCACTGCATATCAGTTCCCATTTTGGAAACCAATTAGACTGCAAATCTGCCACAGGTTTCCCTGCAGTTAGAGTTTTTCCACGGCTTGCAGCATATTTTGTGCCTTTGTGGCTTAAGGCCAGTCTCAAACCAACTTTCCAATTTACATTTCTGTGGGATGGAATCACTTCCGAACTTCAGTGCAACTTCAACATTCATTTTGAAAAACAAATGTACACAGTAAACCTGAAAATGTCAGTCAGGATAGAGCAGAGGGAGCCACCACACTCAGTACTTCTCCCACCCATTTGTTTTACGAGCTCCATGTTTGGCAATAAACAAACTTGCATATAAATTAACTCCTTGCTTGGCTTTCTGGCCACCAGAATTTGGACCTCACCCTGCTCCCTCTTGTCTTAACTCTGACCTGTCAGTAACTTTCAGGTTCAGAGCTAAGCCATTTTTGGCTTTTTCTTCCTGATGCTATTTGCTCTAGCCCCTTTCATTCTTCCTGTCATATCTTACTGGCTTTGTAGACTTTAGTAGCCTGAGACAAACTCAGAAAATTGTCACCCAGATTCATCTGCACCCTGCTGCAAAGTAGTCCAGATCGGAAATGGGTGATAAGCCTGAAAGAGGAATGGCATTTGCTGGGAAGCTTGGCATTCATAATACCGGAGTGGGCTTGAAACTCCCAATTTGTGTCCTAAATATCCTAGGTAAGACTAACAGCCACTTTTCCTAATATCACAACTTAATCCTTTGCATCTTTCCTCTGAATCCCTCTGACAACCCCAATAATCCATCACATTTTTCTCAGCTTTACACTCTTCATCCAGCAGAACTTATATTGCTACCACTATCCTTTGGGCTGAGGGCTCAGCAGGGCTCCAAAGCCTACTAATTTTCTGGCCAGAGGGCTTATTTTTTATGAAGTGAAGTTTTCTCTACACCCCATGGGGCCAGACCATGCTCACTGCATTAGCCTCTGTCTTGGATAGCTCTTGGAGCCACAGATTCAGAATAGCTTTACCTTACAAGTAGATCTTCCAAATGGTGAAAAAGGAAGATATTCCCCACTGCTGGGCTAATTACAGTTCCAAATTCCTGGATGAATTGCTGCTTTCCTGACTGGTATCCATGCATCTTGGAAGAATGCATTTTGAGACTTTCCTAATGCTATAACCACAGCTTCTCAAAAACATGATGTAGCCCTGGAGGAGGAAGGAATTGTCTGTAGCCTCACTGCAGTAGGTGCAAACCCGTTGTTTAATTAAAGTCCACGTTATGGAAAGCATAGGAGGGGGCCTAGAAAATTGGCAAATAAAAAGTTATTTCCTAATTTCTGCAGGAGCTTTTTATCCTTCAAAATAAAAATAGTAAACAAAATCTGAAGGTAGACTAGGTTTCAGGAAATTGTCCCTTACTGGGAAGTCTTGTTTAGTCAAAATGCTTCACAAAATGATCTTTACAGGATTTGAAAGGAAGATGTTGACTCATCTACCTCATATTGACAAGAAAGACTTAAAGGCAGCTGTCAGGCTTATTGGAGTCTGCAAAAATTGTGAATATCTCCAGTAATGAGGGGATTGCTTTCACAGCTATTTACACGTTAGACTCTAATGAAGTATTTGCTTTTTGGCTCTTCCTGTTAAGTTACATGCATGTAACTGTATTTTAAGGACATCTATGTGCTTTTCTGCAGAGTGAGAGAATGCAAATCAGTGCTGCCCATATTGCATTTAGGATGAATTTCAATAGTTCCAGACAAATTTGAAAGCCTATACAAATCATATAGCTTCAAGTCTGGCTGTGTGCTAGACTAGAATTTTTTGTTAGGTCAAACCTTTATCTCAGTTTCTTTTTGTGGCTCTTTATGGGGAGATTGAAGAGGAACTGAAACTGGTGACCTGTCTTGACCTTTAGTACTGGATTAAAATTCCAACTTGCTGCCATGGCAACAGGGCCTTGAAAATTAGATCCTGACAGAAGCAGGGAGAAACTTAAAACTGCAACTGCTGCACTGAACTGAGGAAAGGTTGCTTACAATTGCCAGTGACAAGCTCTTAATTGAAATAATCTGCCTTTCCCTGTACTTTAAAAAAAATAAATAAATCAAGAGAAATGGAGGGCGAGGGGAGGAAGGTGTTGGGTTTTTTTTTAGGCAAAAATCTGTTGTCATTTGAAGTAACGCACGTGCTGCAAATCTGGCACAGACTCTGATATTAGAGATGGCAGCAAGTGAACCTGCATGGTGAGGAGGGAGCCAGACATGCACTCACAGAGTTCTAAACCACCACTAGACTGGCCGCAGGAGCCAAACAGTGGCCCATGTTAAATCGCAGGTTAACTTCCGATTTTTTTCTCCTTTAACTTGACACCAGGGATCAAAAGAGACATCAGTGTCGTGTCTGCCTCCCAGGATCCATGCAGTTATCTGTTCCATAGATGTAAAGGGATAAACATAAGCTGGATAGTGCTATTTCAGATCAAGGGTGATAGAAGTTACTCATTTTCCAGTCTAATCAATGTAACATTCAGAGGGAGATAATAGTGCAAGTCCTTCACTGTTAAAGGAGGTTGAATTGTTTATTTCCCCATGGAGAGCAGAATGCAGTTGTAACCTGAAGGGAGAAGGTGCTGAGTGTCACATAAAGTATTTCCACTTTATTCAGGAATCCCTCTCATCCCAAAACCCAATAAGCCTGAAGATCAGGTTGCAACACCACCTCATCTTAACTTGTAGTTTTCTCAAACACTCAAGTGTCCTGAGAATGCTCTGAGGACCCTGCTCCCCTTCCCAAGGTGAGGAAGGACCAGAAACAACCCACACATGACACAGAGGGATGCTGCCTCCTAACAGCCACCATCCCATCTTCTTTAAAGTCTCTGTAGGGATTGCTGTCTTCTTCACCAAAAAAATCATAAAAATATATAGGTTTTACATATCAGAGAAAGGAGATTTCTTAATGGACAAATAGATACTGGTGAATTGGATTAGATGCTCTGTACAGCTAGATAACTGCAGCAGAACCAGATTGCTTTGTAGGTTGTATATATAGCTAAAACAAAGTTTAGCAACTGCAGGTAGATGGCATTAAATTTTTAGAAGAGATAGTTTAGTTAGAGCCCAGTGTCCAAACTCACTGCAAAATCCTAAAACCATGTTTGGAGTTTAAGCAGAAGGTGTGCACAGAAAAATACTGGCTTTAGTTTTCTTCAGACTGTGCTACCGAAGTGTTGGATTTGTTGTGTATTGTGTAATTATAGGATAGAGGAAATATTACAGATTTTCACAAATACAAAATTTTGGACAATGTGTTTTGTGTCATTCACTGCATTGTTTAGAAATAATGTTTATCACTAATACTGTGCGTTATCAAGGGCAGGTAAGCATTAAGCAAGTGCAGGTTACATTGAAAGAATGATTTGTGTCATCTTAATAAAATGCTGATTTCTGGAGTTGATTATTGACTTGATACACAGCAGAAAGTGGATGAGTAGACGAGCAGTTTTGCAACGAAGGAGAATAAAATCTACTTAATGTTTCTTAGGCTCCGAGTTATGTGCTTCGGTAGTGTCAGACAGTTAAAAATAGAGGCCATTATTTGAAATTTCAAGTGTTAAATTAATTCCTAGAATAAGTTAGTTATTTCAGAGGAGTTACTGGCAGAGATGAATTTGGCCTGTCCTGTTGTACACTTGCCACTGTTACCATTTCCTGCAAAGCACCACTAATTCTGCCTTAATTACTGTCAGACTGGACTATGGAGCCCTGGAGTATCTGGCAATAAACTTGTGTTTTGCTGGGAGGGATGGTAAAGAAACATTTGAATAGGTTTTTAAAATAAGCGTGAAATCTCTGAAGATGTACTGTTGTAGTGCATGCTGTATATCAAAATATATAAGCATCTAGTTGTAACAATGGCTTTGTAAACACATTACTGAGCAAACTATGAAAAGTAATCCACCAAGGGGCTGTTTCCCTAACTCATAAGCAGTAAGTTAAGAGACCAGAGCTATAAAGTAGATATGTGCTGTTAAAAAATACTTCCTTTTATGTGAGATCATTTTGTGTTAAGCCCAATAGATGATTCCTCTTTTATTTTTAGATGCATATCCTTTAATGCTTGGAAATATTTGTGTTTAAGGCTGTCTCCAGAAAAGTCTGCAAATAATTCATTAATATATGAACACGGGGCAAACAATGCTTAAGGGGGGCATGAGGTGCCCACGTGCACCTCGCGTGGGCAAAGTGCAGCAGTGCCACTCAGTCCTACTGCCGCTCTCCGCTGGCTTTTTGTGCAATGACAATATTGCGATGGATAACGAGAAAAGCCTTCAGCACTGTCATTGCTTTTAGCAGCCCACAGGCATGGCCTCAGGGGTGGTTGGAACCCCCCTCCTGGGGCACATAGAGCCTCCGAGCTCTGCGGTGGCTTGGCGAGCAGAGATGTTCACCCAGGAGCACACAGTGTCTTCTGGCCCTTTTGGGGGCCACAGTTACCAATTCATCTTGTCAAAGCTGTCAATCACATGTGCACGTGCACCCCAAAGCTGTTCAGAGCAAAATGAAAAGGCACAAGGTAAAACGGAACGGAATGAACCATTCTGTTCTCTTGTTGGCATCTTGCCTCGTGCCTGGCTTGGGAGCCTTCCCACCACACAGCGTTTGTGGATGATGTCAAGAAGGAAAGGGAGATCACAACCAGAGGATGATCTGAATTCTGGGTTGATGAGCTTCTCTGCATTTGCCCATCACGTCTTCTCTCAAAGCAAACTGGAGTGTTTCTGGTGACTACATGGGGAGTTTGCTCAGCTAGAGCACAGCGCAGTCTCAGAGGGATTTTGTTCAGGAAACTGCAAAACTTGAGTAGGAAAAGGTGTTAATTGAATTATATACAAACTGGATATGGAATTAATCTGCCATGGCCAAAAACCGGTAAAAGCTCACCTATTGCCAATTGCTGACATTTTTGTAGTTTTGTAAACTATGCAGCTATGCAAACAGACCTAAAAATCCAATATCGCCTTCCTTCTCAAAAAAGCAGAACTTTCAGTGCTATTTTGCTTTAGCCAAAGTGTTGCATACCATTCTTATTATTATTGATTCCTGTGAATTAAAGAAATCAAACAAACAAAAAACAAGGACTGGTATTGTTTGGATTCTTGATAATATATGGTACACAGCTCAGACTGATTAATACCGGTGAGAGAGCATTCTTGCATTTTGCTTTGTCTCAACAACTAGAAAAAATACCTATTTAGAGGACCGCAGAAAATGTATATAGTTGAAATCTCAGACATGACTGGTCATGGTGCTGGTCTTAGAAGTAATGGGAAACTGAGACTTTTCAGAAGCAAAATCAATATGCCTGGTTATGAAGATTTTGCAGGACTCATTTATTAGTATAACAATATGGTGTTTCAGCATTGTTGGTTTTTAAAGACTGAAGGCTTTAATAAACAGCTGTTGTTCATCTGTAGTGACTTTTCAAAAAGTCCATTCTGATAAGTGAAATTACTTTACATGTAGTCTACAGAACACACACCATGCATCGTATTAAAAAAGAATAAAGCAAACACAATGAATCTGTTAAATTGTAATGGCTCCCAATCGTGACAAATTTGCAGATTAAAGCTCATTGAATACACATTTAAATGATAAATGATAATGGCTTGGAAAGAGCCATTATGATCTATTTCATCAATAATCCACATTTTTTGCCTTGTAACTACACCAAGGATGAACATAATGGATAATGCCTGGTGAAAAAAGTATTTTGTTTATGAAACAGAATCAGAGAAAAGAAATTCTCGGATTAACAAATTTAAGTGGTTGTTACTGTTTGTGTATATGGTTTATACATGACAGATTTTTCCCATTATTAATATAAATCATTTACAGCTCCAGAGCTTGTACTCAGAATAAAGCATGTTTAGTCGTAGTATCCCTCAAACTGGAACTGATTTCACTGAGTTTTAGAAAGCATAAGTAAGCAGAATGAAGAAGGGATGCAGGATTAAACAGTCGACATTTTTGACGGTGGATCGTTCAGCACTTGTGAACACCCACTACCCCACAAAGTTCGTGAGTAGCGCTCACTGGATTTGTCATAAACCTGTAATGTTTCCCAGGCAGAAACACGTGCGTGTTTCCTTAATTTCCTGTGCTCTGGGATTTACTCTACCTGCCCAGGAAGAGCCTTCAGGGTACTCCAGCAGTTCCCAAGTGCATTCAGTTAGTCCAGATGGTGCTGATGTGTTTTGGCTCTCACGGGCATGCACCTGTAGAAGACACGGTAGGGATTTGTCAGCAAAATCCTCAAATTGTGCTGAAACAAAATTTCCTGCTGAAGAGAGTGGTCTTGGTTGCCATCTCACGCACGTGCATATGATCTCATGCCTCATCAAGTCAGGACTTCAGTGGCAAGTGCCTTTAGGACCGAGCTTTATAAAACAGCAGCAAAACTCTGTTTGGTATGAGGGGTGGGTGATAAAGTACATCTTTGTGGGGTATTCTGATTGGAAATCGGAAGTTAACTTAAAGCTGAAATTTTTGAAATTGAGTACATATCTTCATATGTGACACCCAAAAGCTAAATCTGCTGCAAGTATGAACTGTGGTGGATTCATTTGCTTTACTGTGTTGCTGCATAAACTGAATGAGTTAACAGCGGAGCAGGATCTCGGTGTGCTTAGTCATAACAGTAATCTCAGTTAATTTGCTAGAGTCATTGTTCTGAAGGATGTGAAGGACCTTTTTAAGAACCACATTTGGCAAGTACTTCTGGGCATTTTCTTTTTTCTGGTAACATACCGGAACAAAAGAGCAAGATCGAGTTCTAGGGCCTAGATAGCCCTTTGAAAAACATTCATGATTTAGACAGTACTCTTAAAAAAAATTACTTGTTATTTAGATTAGTTGTCATTTAGTTGTTATTTAGATTACTTGTTATTTAGACTTAGATGTCATGTTGCACACAGCTCCCAGCCGTCACCTTAGATATTTTCACCCGGGAGTGAAATACTCCAAGTGGCTATTGTCTCAGGCAGTTGGTATCTGTAGCAATCTAGCATTAATAGCATCCCATGCTACCACAATATTTTGAATTATAGAAGAGAAAGTGGAGGACTATTTAAATTTGAACACATCTTATGTAAATACTCAAAATATATGCTTACAATGAATTTTGCAACCCTTCTCCTCCCGAAGACCGTATGCCAAAAATATCGCTAATGCCTGTGGCTGAGCCTCTGGGGCTGTGGGGATGTTCAGAAGTGCCTGTGAGGGTGAGAGCCGTGGGGACAGCTGTGGTGTCACCCCGCATTAGAGCTCCCCAAGGCAGTGCTGGGGAGCTGGCGCGTCCCCTTGGCCCACGGTGACCTCAGGCAGTGGTGCTGAGGCGTCGTGTGGTGGCGGATGCTCGACTGAGCGGCGGGAAGCCCTGTGCTGCCTCTGCATGGGCACCGGTTTGCTCAGCATGAGGTAAAAACCCCCTTCCAGCACACCGTGGTGCACTGCAGGCATGGCCGGGATTCTTCAGGGGCGTGAAGGTAACCAGGTGTGGGAGAAGCTGGTTTGTCCTCCTTCCCCAACCCTCCCATGGGTGATGGTCTCAGTGACCTTTGCAGAGGCGAGCACAGAGCTGGGCCCGGTGTTCTGATACTCTGGTGGCTCCCTGGGTGGCCTCTCTGTTCTCCCAAATTCCTACAGTCACATGAGATGCTGCTATGGCCAAGCTAATGACTTTAAAACTTCTCATTAAATATTTGTCTTGCAAAACTTGGTCCATAGACGTTCTGAGCATAGAAGGGTAGGAAGGAAGCTGTGTGTCGGCCTTGAGTGTTTAAAAAAGGTCTATTTTTAGGCCTTTTTTCATAATAAGATTTTCTTAAATGACTCGTTGTGATAAATGGGTCTTTTTAAATTTGAAAAGTTCAGTTCCAAGTTCAGGGGTAGCCCTCGGGCACTGTGGTGGAAGATCCTTCTACATATTACAGAGTGATTATTGATAGAGTTTAACTTTATTGACCCTGCTCTCTTAATTCCTAACAAGTTTTCTAAATGTGCTCTTTGAAATCTCTACACAGCGCTGCAGACTTTGGGTGATTCCAGAGCTGCATCTGAGATTATTGCTTTATATTACCTTCTTTCTTTCCATGCCCTTCCCCAGACAGACTGGTCCTCTGACACGTCTTTTTAATATATTCTAAGCAGAATATGTGTGTTTGTCCTTCCTATAGCTTTCTGCTTACCATTTATCCAGCACATCTGATCTATGCAGTTGATTTGGGCACTTTCCACTCCTGCTCTACCCCATTTCAGCAAGGTGCTTGCCTATACTAAATTTGCAACTTGATAGCTTTACCAATGGGTTCAATGAAAACAGATGGCATGTTTATTCCGGTATTGACAACTGGAAATGTTCTGGAAGTCTGTAAACTTTCTACTTGTTGGACTTCCTTGAGCAGACCTGCATCTTTCCTCTTTCCAGGACCACCATGATACAATTTCTTGTTGGAGGGTTGACTTGGCTCATTTTCCCCCGCTGCCAAGCTTGCACAATTGAGGGGTAAAAATCCTAGTTGAATCAGAAAAGAAAAACTGAATATTTAATTCCTGCACAGGATTCTAGGGTTTATAACTTACAGCAATGCATCATATAAATTAAGTGCCTTTTGTGCTTAAGTGCTTTTTTATTAGATACTGCTGAGATTGTTAATAGCAGGTACACTCTTTGGATTTTAGAGAAAGCTACTCACTCTGAAGTGACTGAAAATTAAGCGATATGTCTATCTTTAAGTAGGAAATCATTCTGAAAATGAGAGGACAATGTGTTCTTCCTTATTTAATGTTTCCACCTGCCTTGGAATGCATTGCATGAATACACAGTATGCCTAGCAATTCACCAAAGCATTTTCTTAGTCTCATTTGTTTTTTTTCACTATGATGGCAAATTAGGTGCTTCTTATAAGGCTTAACCTTAATTCATACCAAGTTTGAGAGTGAGTTAATAGAAGAATATTGTCGGTAAAACATTGCCTGAAATTTTAATTTTTGTCATAAATTTTCACAGAGCGTTCACCTGAAAATAGAGAGGAAATATTTACTTACAGAAAAAAAATTAGATACTTTGGGTGTCTTCTTGCCTTCTTTCCATTTTTTTCAGAAAAACTTTAAAAGGAAGAATTAAGGTTAATTACACAAATTCTCCCTGATCCTGTCCAAGCAGGATGTGCAGTTGGGGGCATAGAAGTGTCTAGAGGAACTTCTCTGGGTGGTGGTCTGATTTCAGCTCAAATGTGGCAACGTGGGAGGAATGAGTAAGAAGATGTTTAGAAAAGAAAGCAGGGGAAAGTAGGGAAGAAAACTGAGGAAAATGAGCCTTAACTGTCCAGTCAGCATCAGCTCTGCACCTGTTTCTGTTCCAGCTCTCTCTGTGGGTCTAAGGAACGGCCTGGGACTGAGTGTAGGTGGTTGGTTGGTAATGGTTATTGTACCAAACTGAACTGATCGTGGCCTGAGAGCCCCACCCCTGTTCTTCATGAGTGGCTTGTCCAGGTGTGCAGTTTGGGTGTGTGATGCTTTAAGTCAAGCACTAATCACATCGCTTACAATACTAAAGAGAGATGTTTAAATAGTGGAGAGATGAGCATGGAGTATGGTAGGTAAAGAAAATAATACATGTTGGGGGACGATGAATTTGTTGTTAAGGCACTGGATTGGTGCTCAAGAGAATTATATTTATATTGCAGCTCTAACAGGGACTTCCTGTGTGACCTTTATGGAAATTATGTCTCAGTTTGTAGTCTGTAAATAGGGATAATGTTTTTTCCCATTCCCTGTCTTTTAAGTTCAGACAGTACAGTTGCTAGACCGAGGGCTCTTATACTGTGTTTTTGTACTGACCCAGGACAAGGGACCATGATCTCTTAGGGTGCAGCCACATGTGTGTGATATAACCAAAGATGTGGTTAAAGATAGGAAGGGAAAAAATGTAAAATTGCAGAATGGATGTGCATGTCACTGGTTAAGAATTTATGGAACTTAATTTGGAATGTTTGGGATAAACTTAATGAAAACATTGCCTATTATAGACTAAGATTTTTGTAATTTTTGTGAACCTCTGTACTATAAGAGGCTTCTGGAAAAAAAAAATCTATTACTTCAATCTCTTTTAAACTCTAATAGGACTTTTTACTGAAGCTGGTTTTTAGCATACATTTGGGATGAGTCCATTACCCATGAGTAGTGAACTCACAAGTGAGTTATGCGGGTAATCCCAAAAAAGTGCCAATAAACTTTTATAACACATAACGTCATTATGGAATTTGTTTATGCCACACATTTTACACGGGGAAAAAATATTTTGGTCATATATTAGAGAGTTTATCATTTTTTTTACTGGTGCTGTTTTTCACATCCCTCTGCCTCTAAAGCCAGGCCAAGTGAATACCAGCAATACTAGAAGGAAGGGATAGTTAGATGAAACATATGTGTGAAATCTCACTGAAAATAAAACAAGGGCCAGATTCTAATATCCTTACTCATACCAAACACCACCTTGCTCCCTGAATAGCCCCGTAGATTTCTTTGGGGCCATTTGTCAAGCGAAGTGCTATTTGATATGTGCGGCAATACCCAGAATTGGCTCCATCTAAACGAGCTTTTTCTATTTAAGCCCTCCAAAGCTTGCTGTCTTCAGTGGTTAGAAACACATATTTATGGGTTTTTATTGTTTCAAAAAGAATAAGTCTCACGCTGCTTGCGTGGCTTGTTTCAGCTCCTTTTTGAGAGACTTGGGTGATGCGAAGCAGAATTCCAGCACTTTCATAAAGGTGAGACAGAGAAAACCCCTCCTGAGCGGGCAGCTGGCAGCTGAGCTTCCCACCCCATTCAACAGGTTGTGTTTGGGCAGCAGAGATTGAGGAATTCCACTTTCAGCAGCTTTACAAACCCCACCTCATACTGCTGATACACCAGATGTAAACCTGTTGCATTGATGTAATACCCTTCTCCCCATCACTTTCAGCGCATTTACTGCCATGCCCCATGTTCATTTCTCCTCCTCTTGGGAGCGCTTGTTTCACCTTAGAGAACTGAATCCTGTATCTTTCTTAGTGCAAACACAGTGCCTTCTAAGAGAGAGTTTTTACATCTCTTCCTTTTGTTTTTCTGCTGCGGTGTTAATTTTATTGTCAAGATCATAGATCCTGAACTCGTAGTCATAAATCAATGGAAGAACTCGACTTTATTGAGAGCGGGATCAGACCATAAATGTCCTGGGTTTGTTCTTTTGTCTCACACAAAATAACTCCACCGATAAAATGCCCTGTCTGATGATAGCTAATCAAGGATTGCTGCTTAGAGCTGCACACATAACCTAGCTATCTCCACATTAACCTCCTCCTTTCATTTCCTTGGTTATGGTGAATAGGAAACAGTTATTGAACCGCAGTTATGTTCATAGAAACCATTTGATTAATTGACTGTGTTTTGAACTCTTGTGACCTGAGGCTGAAATATAGCTCAGACAAAAGTGACAGAAGCCCAGCGACAGGATGGGGCTATAAAAGAGCACTAGTAAACCATCCGTGAGCAGCCCACATTCATGTTCATGTTTATCCTTGTGGAACTTGCTAAAAGTAAAGACAGATGTCCAGCTTATCTCATGGAGTCAATAGCAATAATATCTACGGATGCTGCTCACTGCGAGTTGAGCCTACTCCTGCTGTCACTACATCTTTATGCATCCACAGGGAGAAAACCTGGAAGGTGGGGGGAGCAAAAATAGTATTGCCAGAAATCCCTGTAGGCTATCTGAGAAGGAGTGGATGTGTAAAGCATTTCTTTCTGCATAAACATTTAGAAATCAAGCTCTCGTAAGTCAGGGATCGACCAAATGTGGTGTGAAGAGGCAGATGAAGCCTGCCTTCTGGCATGCCAGCATTTGCTGATTGATTTGGAATGCAGAAGGGCCCTTTTTATTTTTATTTTAAAATTTGAACCACATCTTAATACAAATCAGGTGAAAAATAAATTGAAAAATAGCAAGCCTGAGATTACAGATGTGCCAGCTTCATATTGTTCAGTTTAGCTGAGGTCATAGTCAAACCCATCAAGTTCACGTCGTTTAGTGTACGGCCACTGAGGTAATATTCGAACAAAAGAAAAGCAGTCGGAATACTGATACGCTCCTACTTTGCCAGCTGGCCTCATTCGGCTGTACAAAGCACACTGGCTTCAGCTATGTAAGGAACTCTAAATCAGTAAGGAATACAGGTTTTTAAAAGGATATTCTGTTCCAAACAGCCTATCCCTGCTCCAGCTCTCTGACTTTACATCAGTCATAAAGAGGAAATACCTCTCCTAATATGCAGTTTCATAGTCCGAAATTTAAAATGTAAGAGCTATGCTAATGATGATACAGTTAATTTAGACAGGCGAATTTTTCAAAGGGGACATTTATATTCTGCTCAGTGGTTTAGAAAAGCTTGAACTTCCTAGAAAGCTTACAAGTAGAATTACTGGCATCTGTCCCTCCTCCATACTGGTGATGTTACCATGCTTGTTCTCTGCACACAGGTATAGATTTATGTAGATTAATTTGGTATAGTACAGTGAATTGCCACCATGATATATATTTTAGAATTACTTCCTAGCACAGCCTAATGGCTGAAATCAAATAAAACATAAAAGTAGATTTATATAGATTGCTGTATAAATCAGATAAAGCTTTATGTTACCTACCATTGGTAATGGAAGCTTTTCCTGCAAATAATATAGAAGTTGTTCATGTAATATTTTCATTATTTCAGTGAGAGTAAAGCAACAAAAAAGAAGAAAAGAAATAAACAAGTCTGTCGGGCTTAGCCACCATTAAACATCATTAACTACAATTTTGCCTGACAAGTTCTCTCATCTGGTGATGGGTGAAATGGGAGAAAAGTAGACTGAACAATTGCATAAACCCAGATGAAATATGCCCTTGTATTCTAAGTGTGCACAGTTCAGTCAATTACAATAGAGCAATTTATTATTCTTTAGCAGCTTGAGCTTAATCTGGTTTTAAATAGATCTTTTTTTCTTTTAACTTCTTGCTGAGATTTAACTGGTTTGAGAAGACACATGACGTAGTGCTACACAGTCTTTTGCTCACTCTCTCATCAGTTTATTTTGAAATAACTTTAATAGAGTATTGATGATGAAAATATTAATAACTCACAAGAAATGTAGATGACCCTTTAAACAACTGTGAATATATTTGTTTTGTTTGAAATTGGTGGAAATACAGGAGGTTCCATTTAAACATGAGGAGAAACTGCTTTGAGGGTTCCAGAGCCCTGGAACAGGCCACCCAGAGAGGTTGTGTCTCCTTCTCTGGAGACATTCCTGTGCAATCTAGTCTAGGTATAGCTGCTTTAGTAGGTGGGTTGGACTAGATGATCTCCAGAGGTCCATTCCAACCTCAGCCAATCTGTGATACTGTGAAAGGCTTAATGAATGAGACAAGAATACAGAGCCGACAGCAAGGAGATGGATAGAGCAGGCAGCAGCACCTCCTGGGGTTTGGGGATCACCCCGGCAATGGCTCATGACACAGGGCATCCCCTTCTGCTGAGTTTCTCAGGGTTAATAGCTCTCAGCATTTTGGGGCCAGCCTATCAAATTTCTTACCAGTCAGTTTTTAATATCATACTGGTACTGTGAACTAGTCTGAAACACACTGCTGTATTGGGCACCCATTGTTAGAATGAGTTGGGAATGTTTAGCAAAATATATGTTCTTCGGGGAAAGGATTGTCAGGCCTTGGAACAGGTTACCCAGGGAAGTGATGGAGTCACCACTCCTGGAGGGGTTTAAAAGACGCGTAGATGAGGTTCTTAAGGACCTGGGTTAGAGGTGGATTTGGCAGTGCTATGTTAATAGTTGGACTCTATGATCTTAAGGGTCTATTTTAACCAAAAGATTCTTTGATTCTGTCCTCACATAATATAGGCAAAGCTCTCACCTGCCTGCATTCAAAGTGTTGCTGTGCTGTTCCTCGAGGCGGGGAATACATAACCTTTACCTAGTAGAATATTTTGATTGTAGACATTTTGTTTGATGCTATGCTATAGTTTTCCACTTATTCATTATATTCCTCAGCCTTTGTGGTTTTTCACAGGTAATTCTGTAATTACACCAGCTGTGATAAATACTTTTTTGAAAACTTACTGGAAGAAATGTAGCTCAGTGCCTTTGCATGTGGAAGAAACTAAGCATCTTAGTGTTTGCAGTGCCAATTGACACAAGCAACCATGCCAGATACATGGGTAATTACTTGTGCATTTATATTAGATACCACAGAAATGGGAGAGGGAAGCTTTTTCAGGAAATCTTGTGTGTGTGTGTAAGAAGTTCAGCAACCAAGTGATACCAAATTCTTCTTACAACGGGGAAGGAGATTCTGGCTGGCACAGGCTGCACTAACAACAGGATGATTGGACCCTTTCAAGAGGTTAAATTCAGTTAAATTCAAGGCAGATTTGTAGTGAACAAAAGTCACTGCTCTCTCAGACCTCTTCAGTGTCCTGTGTGAAATGAAGTCAGAATCTAATGAACATGTGTCCAAATCCAGAAGCTGTGATCCTGATTGGAACTCTTGTCGATAGTGACTGTGTAGAGGCCAAGGACTGAATGGGCACACAAACTGAATTTACTCTCCTTGCCCAGAGCTGGGTTAAAAATCAGCAGAGTAGATGATGCACATGATATGAATGTTTTCTGGATTGAACTGCAAACTTCAAAGGCATTCATGGAGTCTTAAGTCTCCTAAAAAGCCCTAAGCTAAGTTGTTGGGGTTTTTTTTTCATTTAGAGAAAAAAATTACTAACAATGTTTGTTGAGCTGGCTGAAGCTTTGAGGTGTCTTAACTAAGAACGCAGGGAAAAAATGTTTTAATTAAAACTCAGAGAATAACAGGAAAATCAGTAGAGAGACTGTATGTATTGTTCCTTCTTATGAATGCCTGTTTAAACAGAACCAGATTCTCTAAAACGTATTTTCCTAGAAGAAATTTGCTGTTTCCTAATAGAAAGGAAAAAGAATATCCCTAAAAAAAAATAAAAGAATACGCCCTCTGAAGCAGCTCTATGACTATGAGTATGTATTGTGATCAGAGACCATATATTGCTAAAACTCCTTGATGGAATGAGTTTTAATTTGGTTTACAGAAAGCTTTAGGGGATAGGGATTTCTACAAATTAGACCACAGGAGCTATAAAATGAAGGATGTCCTCCCTAATTAGAAACAGTGGAGCAGCTTGGTGTTCTTCCTAGTTATAGCCTCTTGGGTACTCTCTCACAAGTGAACTCTGGGCAAGAGATGCTTCCCTAGTAACTGTTTTCTGTCTTTTTTACTGGAGTTTATCTGTCGTCCAGTTTTCTGTCTCCAGTCTGAACACACCTTTCTATGTAGCTGTGGGAACCTCTTAACTGAAGTTTTCAGTGGCTGCTGCAAAACAAAACAAATTACATCTTGCTCAGTGATTAACAACCACTACCAGAGTAGCTTATTTAGTTTAGATACTAGTAAATGGTTCTGAAACTCAGGTGAAGGTGGCGGTGAGTATAGGGGGTTCCTCTTGCAATGTGCAGCTGTACCAACTCTGGTTTCTCAATACTGTTTTGTTGAAGTTAATGAGAGCTCTGAGGAGAGGAATATAGATGGACTGAAATAAATTATGCTTTATAGCGATAAAATTCAGTTTTCCAGACACGTTTTTTAACAAGAAAGTGTTCATCAAACTGGGATCCAGGACAAGAAAATGATACAGTTATTTAACTATGGCTAGAAAAAAAAAATGGTTCCTGCAAATCTAATAGTGGGATGTCTACAGCCTGTCATTTGTGCTAAATGATAAAACCAAATTTAAACATAACTCAAGAGCATTAGGCATAAATATACAAAAGGAAAAAATCAGCTACAAATGTGTTTCCAAACTGCCTGTGACTGGAAAGCTGAGTGTGGAGCTGAGCTGGGAATTGTTCTGAGACTGTGCTTAGGCAGCTGTAATTTGACTTTTTTAATTGTCTGTAAGGGAAGATGTCCAGACTCTTAATTGATCAACATCTTTTCATGTAGACTTAGATGGAGTAGGACCAACAACTGGTCCAATGAAATCTTTAATTTACTTGTGACATATTGTTTCCACGAGGAGTTGTTGTAGATCAATCTAAGAACAATCACTAGGTGAATAAAAGAGAGGAAAAAAAAAAAAAAGTCAAGCATTGCTCTGGAATATAAGCGAAAAACAGAAATTTAAAATCAATCAAAATATTTATTTTGCTGCCCAGCACAAGGTATTACCGACAGGAAAGGGCTGTATTTTTAAGTGTGATTGCTGTTTAGATTTTACCAGAATATATAACTGAACATGTCTCACAATCGTCTTATTTTTGTGTAGTATTTCATCCTCTGGCTTTGTGGGGAAACTTTATGCCAAGAGAACTCACTGGAGACTGAGTGACAGATCAGGCTGTTGTCCCACATTCCCTTTCTACTAAATCACAGTTTTCTTTAGATGGAAGGTGGCTATTGTGAAGCTGTCAAACTGAGGAAAGTTAAATGGGCTGAAGTGAAGGCTGGTGTTAACAATAGCAGCTATCTCTGTCAAATGAAAGCTCAGCAGACAGTTACAAGGCAATTCGGCACTGATGGGTGGTCGATTAAAAACAACAAAAGGCAAGATGAATGAAAGGGGAAAATCCCTATTACTTTGTGGTAGGAGCAAGGGGAAAACCAAAAATAAAATAAAAAGCCCACCTCACCCAACCCCGTAGCAATTGGAACACACTTGTAGTTAGCATGACCTTCATCATCTCAGATATGGCACAATAAAACTGACAAGATTATTTTCTCTTCAAGCAGAGCTGAGGTATTTTCATTGGCAAAAATCTGGAAAAGTAAAATAAATGCAGAGTTCAAGGCAATTGAAGAATTCTTGAATCTGATAATGGCCAAAACATAGTGCCTCCAGGAAAAATAGCTAGGTTTTGTGCTAAAAAAAATATTACTTGATCTTTTTTTTTCAGTGTCATGTCTGAGATTTTGAAGGTTATGCTATAGACAACCAGAAGAGGATTAGAGAGAAATTATCTTTGAGCTCAGGGGAGCACCAATTTAAATTGGATTTGAGATATAACTTTTGCATTAGCTTAGGAGATGAAAGGTAGTGTTGTGCCCTCATAGTTACCCAACTACCAAACCGTATGTACCAACTGGATTAGTCTGTAGATTAGCAGCTCACACACCAAGTACAAGGTGTATCATGCAATTTCCTCTTTGTGGGGCTCATCCTATTTCTATTAAACATCAAAACTCAACAAAAGTGGAAAGGGCTTTGCAGCTTACATGTCAGACACATGTTCCTCAGAAGGTGATTGTCACTAAGACTTAGACTTGCTACAGCAGGTGTATAAATTCAGATGAGAAAGTACAAAAGTATAGGGAAAAAAAAAATATATTAGTGTCCTTATAACTATCCTGATAGAAAATCAAGTTTTGAAACCCTAGTGAAGTTTAATCGGAGGCAAGAACCTAGATCTGCTTAGATCCTATGAAATTCCCATTCCATTTCTCACAATTTAAATTCTAGGAGACATTCTGTGAAATTCAGAAATCAGTTATGCATAAACAGTTTCTGTGGGTATCTCTGCTGTAACCTTTTAAACCAATAACTGAATGTACCTGTCTTGGTTCCTCCCAGCTTAATTCTTCTAGCATTGGAGAGGGCTCTGCAAGCACAAATTAGCAGATAGCTCAAAAGCAACCTGGGCTTCCGAAGGAATATAAAGAACGGGGAGAATTTGTATGTGGGGTGTGTGTGGATGTGAGGAGATGGTGACTTTTCCGGTTGCACCATTTGCAGTGATACTGGAAAGAATAACCTCTGCGGATTTCAGGCCAAATTGTGGCTTAACCATGTGGCACAATTTATAGGGTAAACAAACTTTAGTAAGAGCTAACTATATCAGAAAACTTGTTCAACATGCACAGAAGGCACTGTTAAATTATTGCAGTGCCATAATTCAAAATGCTAAGGAAAAATTCTGCTGTACTGCAGCCAGTGCAAGATTGGATCTATAGCCAAGTACATCAACATAAATGTTGGGCTGTCTGGGGAAATACAAGTCTTACACTCTTACTTAGGGGAAAATGTGCACAGACATGGTGGAGCCCCTTATGAAACAATCCTCATTTTGTTAAACAATAGGATCAAATTTTCAATCAGGTTATCAAGCATATTACATTCTTCAAGCTTGCCAAGCAAAGAGAAGTATCAGCATGAAGACGGATACGTTTTTACAGAATTAATGATGTATGAAATCTAGAAGTGGAAACATACATTTTCATTTTATCCTCTAATTTTTCTTTTTACATTATAAGTGAAAGGAAGTGCTTGGAAGTATTTGCAGTTATTTATATCTGTTTATCTTAAGAGTGATTATCAGAGCAAACAATGTCAGACTTTGTGTTTGGATCTGAGCCTGAAAAATAGTGCTTGCAGGAGCAGGGATTACTTGCATGAGTCAGTGTTCTCAGGACTGTGCTTGGTACTTGATTTCTATCATGCATATTCAGTGCCTTATAAATCATCCAGATGCAAAAATCATTTAAGCATTTCACTCATGTATACCTTCTATTTTTATTATTCTTGCTTGGTTTTACCCCCTCTATTTGTATTAGTTTTAATACTACTTGGATTAATCTGGTTTTGTTTTTAGATTGATCAACAGAATGTTCATTTAAGGATAGAAGTGAAATGCCTTACTGAAGTTTCATTTCTTTTTGCAAAATTTGTATCAGATCTGTGGGATAGATGTGGATTCTCAATGTAGCATTTTGCAGCTAGAGGAAAAATGGCTCTAAAGACTGATCAGAAATTCAGTGCAGTGAAAATGAAGCTCACCGCCCCCAAGATTGCCTTCTCTTTGCTTTCTATGGGGATTTTTGCTGACGATTCAGCCCTGAACTGCCTTGTGTACCAGGCGTGGTCCAGTGTATTTCAGAAAGATGTAATCCCTTTGCGACATCGAAAACCCCAGTCAGTTCTCTCATGCACACATGAGCCGCCGGTACTTGTTCATCTTCTCTATAGCCAGTCCCTGCTCTTTATGCACCCCCAGCGGGCCAGTACACAGGACTTGTGTCCCCTCTTGGAACCCTGCTTTGGTTATGCACACTCCTCAGCTTTAAGTCAAGCACTAAGCTTAAAGCATACTTTAAAAATCCGACGTGACAAATTTCATTTTTCTCTATGTGAACAAACACTGTTTCTGCAGCTAATGTTCCCATTCTCCATAGCCTGACATATCACTGAGAACCATGTCATGGCTGCATTGCGTTGTCTTTTCGGTATCTGCCACTGGAAGACCTCCCCCTACCAGTCTTTATTAAATGTCTTGCACCTTCCTTTTGAACAAATAAATAAATACTTTATAGGTTTGTGAAGTTATTGTTCATTTGCACTGAAATGAAGCAGCCAGACCCCTTTATTAGGTTACAGGATGCTCATCCCCAACAATTTGTTCTTGAGGACAAGTTGACCCTAGGGATTCAGAAACCTCTCAAACCCGAGAGTGCTGTCAGAGAGTCTTTGTTGCCATTCCTCCAACTCATCTGATTAGTTAGGGTCTGCTCACACTGAACTATTTAAAATACAAGGACATTGGTCACACTGCAGCTTTTTTAGAGGCTAGTGTTGTCAAAGAAACTCACAGGCTTTGCATTCAGCTTGCTTCTTACCAAATATTCTTTAGCCTTTCTGTGGCGGGATGAGCAGATCTCAGCAGTGCCTGAGCTGCTGAGGGTCTCTGGAGTTCATTTTAGGAGTTTGCAAGTTTCCTCACATTAGCGAATACTGTAATTTAAGTAAGCTTGTTCTAATGGTGAGTTAAAAAAACGATGTTTCTCCTGAAGGGCAATCTGCTTTGTATTAATATCAGGAAGAAGAGACCATATATCTGCTCCTTTCCTATCCCTTCAGCTCTTACTCCATCCTAAGGCTGGCACAAGCACGTATTCCTCAAAAACACAGTGAGATAGCTGGTTTTAGTTTGCCTTTGGCATTTTCTTCTTCCTTTTCTTTCACTTCTCCTTCTCTTTTCCACTTTTCTATCTCTACTTTTTATGGTATTTTCGTAGAACCATAGAATCATTTCTTTCTGTGTCTTCCTCGGTTCTTTTTGTCCCTGTCTCCTTAACCAACACATAACCCTAATGGCACTCATGGTTAAGCTGGAAGACTCTGATGGACCCAATATCAGATAGAAATAGTTTTTACTGGACAAAATAGTTTTTCCTTTCTATAGATTTCTATAAGTCCTTAAGCTATGAAAACTGAGTGAAAATCTCCCCATATTAGGGTGCTGGTAACCTGTAAGTGGTGATGTGTCTGCACTGGAGGAAAATTAACTGAGCAATGCCCTTTTGCAAACCTGTGTGTGGTTTCAGGGCATGAACATGTATTGGCTATGAACACAGTTCAAAGACTTTGTTAAGGAATGGAGGCTTTGGAGGGAAATAGTTCTCATGTTGATTGTAGTCAAGGAGTTGTTGGACCTTGTTATGGCTAAATGAGTTTAAAGCATGGAAATTTTGTGAACTGGAGAGGAATTGTCCTCTGTTGAACTCTCTATGTACTTGACACTTTTCTCAGCATCTGAAGTCCAGGCAGCTGCTTTGATTTGCTCACTCAGAGCTTTCTCTGAGACTCTTCTGGCTCTTTAGATCCACCCTTATTTGTAAAGAGTGGATCAAGTTGACTCATCTTATGGAGGAAGAGTGGAAAACCACCCCATCCTCCTGAGGTCCTGCCCCAGTGCTGTGCCAGGGCAGTAAGAAGAAGGAGGCAGAGGTCCCCCTTTGTGCCTTATGCTGCATACTGGAGGTGTAGGACACCCAGTGGTTTCGTTGGCTACTGTGAACAGGCTGTGCTTGGAAGGGGACAGGAGAATACCAGCCCCAGTGTCACACAAAGCTGGTGTGGAAGTGCTGTGGGTACCACCACAGCTCACACACTGGAACAGAGCGGAGTATCTCTTCCTCATCATCCCATTGTGCAGCTCTAACCAGCCCTAATACCCATGCCAGAGAGCAGCCAAGTGCTTCTCAGTTCATCCTGCCTCTGAAAAGCCCTTTGAGGACTTGGTGTCATTCTGATCGCTAACACTGAAGTGCAGACTCTC
Source organism: Nesoenas mayeri (assembly GCF_963082525.1). Taxonomy (NCBI): domain Eukaryota; kingdom Metazoa; phylum Chordata; class Aves; order Columbiformes; family Columbidae; genus Nesoenas; species Nesoenas mayeri. The sequence continues at coordinate 16,050,913 of NC_137550.1, read as the reverse complement.
TCCACGATGCTGAACTCTGCAGACAGCAGTTCAGAATTAGAGGCAAATAGTTCAAATGGCAGAAAGAGCTGCAAAAATGCATCAGTATAAAGGTTTTAATGAACAGAAAAGCTGCTTTCATTCCAGACCAGGTTACTGAAGCATAAGATTTATCAGACACAACTCATTTCCAATCTGCAGAAACAAAAGAACGCTGCTCTTCGGATACAAGATTAGTCTATGTAAGAGGAAAACGGTGCACAGAGAAAGATTTGTGAACGCCACGTTGGTACTGACAGCTCATCAAACAGCTCCTTGAAGGACTCATTTTGCTACCAGATTAAAAAAAAAAAAAAAAAAGATAAAATAATATAATCAATGAATAAAATTAATGTTCTTCCATATGCACTGTACAACATTGGGTAGATGAGCCAGTCGTATGTTATTTGTTCCCTGTTGAACAACTCTTTTTAATATATTTTCTGGTATGATTTTTTTAAAGTCACCTTTGCAAGTTGCTATAGAATTATCAATCATTGTTTAACTGTGTGCTAAGTTCCCAAAGCTGTTGTGTGTAAATATGCCAACTGAAGGCTTGTTTACCAGAGAAAATACTGGTGCTCTGGCTAGGAGACAGTTTTAATCAAATATGGTTGCAGCAAGCGGGTGTTTTTCATGTGGAATGTATTGGAAATGAGTATGTATCACAGAAATGGCTCTTGGGCTGTACATTACTCTTGATAAATGGCAGAACCCAAAATTAAATCAACCACTGCAGTTGATCAAAGGGAAAATAATAAAAGCTTTGTGCACATTGGCAGAATTTGGCACACTAAAAAAGGTGGGGTCCTCATTTTTATTCTTCAGATTCTTGGAGAATACAAGTTTTACACTGGTGGGTTTTAGAAACTGTTATTAGTCCCTCCCTGCATTTTTCCTGCCTTCATACTTTTCTTTGTTCTTGTCTCTCTTTTCTCTCTCTTCACCCCCACCCCGTCCCAACTTTTACATCATTCTCAGTCCTTCCCAAACAGAGATGTGTTGTACTGAGGAGTCACTGCATAGTGAGGGAGGCACAGCGTAGTGGAGATTGCACTTTTATAGGCAGAAGGTATAAATGGTGATATTAGTGGTATTAAGACAAAAATATCAACATGTTTTTGACATTAAAAAGCATCTTTAAAAACAAACAAACAAACAACACACAAAAAACAAACAAAACAAAACAAACTGCTATTTAAGTATTTTGACCCAATTCTGCTCCCATTCTATTGGAAGTGTTCTTCAGGAGCAGGATTTGGCCTCAATATGGATGTGAAATTATTGAATGTGCTACAGTGTTATTCACGTAAAACATAAAGATTTTAATCTATGCTTATAATATACAGATAAAATTTGGCAGTAGGTTTCTCCCTACTCCAAAAGTTCTTGTCTCAGCTTTAATGAAAAGCAAAATGTCTGTCAACAGAGCAGTAGTTACGATGCACTTAGTAGCAACTTAATATTTTAGTTGCCTTGAAGAGCTTTTTATACATAGAGATTAATGGATGGCTAGATAAAGAAATTCTTCTACTGAAAGAATTAATTTTGCTTAATTCTTTTGAAATTAAGAGATGATGCGGAGAGATGAGTAATGAAGTGCACTCTCTGATTGTGAGGTACCTAATAGATAACCACAGGGGTTACTTCTCTCTCACCAGCTGTAATTACACTAATTACTGATATGGTGCCAGGATCGCTAAGGCAGGCTGAGTGTGACAACACGAAATGGAGTGTTTCTTAGCAAGGCATCTTTCTCCATGAGCCGGGCCGGAGGGAGGCTGATGTGTTTTGGGGCTAATGTGCGGCTCCTCCTGCGAGAGGGCTGAGCCTGGGGACTTCTGTTGCTTACAGGCTTCCCTGCGGTGAAGACATGAAGCTGGACTTCAGTTCGGTCTAAGGGAAGGCAATTTCAGGCCAGAGTCTGAGGACTTGATCTATCCTTAAGCAAATCAGTCCTATTCAGGCCACTGAAAGACTCAAGTGAGTAGAAGTTACTCCTGTGAGTAAGAGTTTGCCAGACTGACCTCATCATTGCCAAGAATGTAATGAAAGAAAATGGTGGATGAGGAGAAGGAAAAATTAATAAGCTATATTTAAGTATGTATAAAATTCCTGGACAAGCGGCCCTGATTATTAAGGTAAATGGTGCTTGTAAATTCCATTTAATCTTCTGAGATTTTCATTTACCGTAACTCCTACAATATCTCAGAGGAAATATTTTAAAGATGACTTGCACATTTCAGCAAAAGAATGAATATCAGTTTTCAAGATTTATCGATGGGATGTTTTAAAACAAAAGGTCTTCTTTCTTTTTTTTTTCCTTTGGAATTACTCTACCATTTATTTTCATTTCCCCATTTTTTTGCCCACTGAATTATGAGATTCTCTGGGGAAATCTATTGTTACATGTTTTCACACAGAGACCCCCTTCTTCCCCCTTGATAAATGATAAAATTGTGCTCCAGTGTGTGCAACACATTCTCGAAATACATCTGAATTCCATTATACAGTTTGTCATTTGCATGATACCTTTTGAGTTACCACTCTCAGCGAAGTCTTATATACTACAGAGAAATGCACTAGGAAAATGAAAAACAAGTTCGGTATGAAGTCCATAGGGTAAACCGGTATAGATTGTGTTGAACTGATGGCCTTATTTCCATGAAGGATCGAGGTAGAAAAGGTTGCATCTCCCTGCTAGTCACTGTTTGCATGGCAGAGTTCGTTCCACATAGGTATTGCTGCAAACAGGCCTGTGACAGGGACTCTGTAGCTTGGTGTGGTAATGTACATTTTTTTCACCTCAAAGACATTTATTTGTTTCTTGCCTGTTCTGGATTTAAGTCTTGTTAACTATTACAAGTGAAATTTGCTATAATAGTCCAAGCTCTCTCTTTAATATCGGACAAAATAACTAGTTGTAGCGCAGGCTGCTCCAATCTAGATCACACAAATCTTTATTTAATATTGTCCTTTTTATCAGTGGAAGGTTGGAGCAGGAGGGAACTCTTCTGCTTGGAGAGCACCCACATCCTCAGGGTGCTTCCCACACCAGCCACTGCTTCTCCTTAGCAGTGCTTTGCTGTGTCTTTTGTATCACTGGGCACGGTTTCATCCTTACCTTTTCTTTTCAGCCAAATTTAGGCAATGCGTCCTACCCTGCTGATGGAACACAAGCATGGTTTGCCCATCAAGGTTACAAGTGTTACAGATTTACAAAAACAAATGGGCTAAATATTTTGAAAAGTAGGAATCTTACAAATATATTCCCATTTTAGCTGAGAAAAAGCTGTCAAGAAAAAACTGTCAGGTCTATATGTCCGGTTATCGCCGCTGCTTGTCCTCCTGCCTGCAGAAGCAATACCCATGTTTGTTGTGATATGGCCCAGGTGGGATATGCATTTTGTACAAATGTGGTTTGACATGAGTGAGTTAATTTTCCGGGCAGCCCAGGATTAGGGAATTGCCCAGTATTCTCTTCACTGTCTGCTTGCAATGCCCTCTTCCCTTTTCTCCACCCTTTTAATTCTCACAGGGATTTTTTTTTTTCCACCTGAATGGGGCTCCAGTGCAGTGGTGAACTGATTCCACAGCAAATTAGAAGTGCAAAGCCTGGATCCTATTTAGGCTGCCTTTTCAGCGCCTTCTCGTTAGTAAAGCTGTCTCACCAGGCCTCTAACATGTTGTTATAAACAAAGTGTGCTCCCATCCTAGCCCTATACAACCAGAGCAGGAAGACATGCATAGCATTTTCAGAACTTTCCTGGCAATCTGGACCTTATTAACTTGTAAAAAGCATTTAAATGTGTTATACATGAAATCAAGCAAAGGATGTTGAGCTGTGAAAATACTCCTTTAAGAAGTTCAGTGTCTTTTATAAAAATATCTGAAATTAAGTTATATCAGGGAGGAGAATACCTAACGTGTCCTAATCAAATCCTTACTTGCTCATTCACAGTATCCCAAACTATCAGGTCTGGTGTGCACAGAACACCTCCTGAACGCGGTGGTAGGGATGGGCTACAAGTCCAGTTCCAGTGTGTACGCAGCTGAGCTTGGTGACACCCCAGGAAGTTTCAGCCCACACGCCAGACGTGGGTTGAGGTTCTGCCTCTTTTGCTCCTTCCAGCACTGATGGGCAGAAAACCTATTTCAGTGGTGCCAAAAGTCTCACGGTGTCCTAGATCATCTCCCTCTGCAGGTTTGGCCTCTCGCTGTTCATGACTTCTCTGAAGCAGTTAAAACAATGTGCTTACACTTAATTTTAATGGAGTAATTCGTGCTGTAACAACTGTCAGGAGTGGCCAGAGGGACTCTGTGACTCATTCATGCTGAGCATGGAGAGGAAAATGGTTTAAAACAGAGTTTGTCCCACTGAGAAACAGAAGCCATGGTGGGACTTGCATAATCTTTTGACAATGTCTGTTAAGAGACTAGATACACAGGGGTTTCTGATTATGTTTAAACTGGTTTATTTTCATGGCATATTTTTTAATGATATTTTTGGCAAATGTGTGGAGATTGAAAGAGAGAAGACAAAAATTTAGCTTGCTACACCAAAATCATAATCAATGGTTACAGAAATAGCTCATTTTGATTTTGGTCCATCTCATCATCTTCTGAGGCCCAGCACAAGTTAAAGACTTCTAAAAATAATATTTTGTTGTTACTATTTCTAGTGAGATTTTTACAGAACTCATCCTAAGAAAGCCACTTGTCTAGTTAAATTTGTAATGTAGGAACAATCTGCTTTGGGAGCAGATTCATCCCTGGAGGAAGTGGATAATGTAGTCAGTCAATGAGATTGCCCCTACTTACACCACAGATAAATGTGTTGCTTTGTCCCAATGTTCTTGCTTTGCAATAATTTCATATTCCAAATTATAAACCTCTGAAAGTTGTAGATTACAAAAAAAATGTGTTGACACAACTTCAACTGTTACAGTAAATGGCATTGCTCTAATAATGAAATAAAAAATCCTACTTAATCCCACTCTTTCCCTAAAGTGGTGTTTGGCATTAGCTATGGATGAAAAGACAAACAAGTACATGTATATTCAATAATAATGTCAGCTGGGTCAGAGAAGAATAGGAAATAAAATGCATTCATAACTCCTCTGGAGATAGCTTTCTGATACAGGCAGTTTTCTCTTTGATTTGCCCTCATTGAGAGATTCATTATAACTTTAACATATCTGCCAAATTGGCCTTTATTAATAGCTGTCCCGATCTTCTTAACAAATATACTCTGTAATCTCCAGTCTGAGTGTTTCTGAGGTTACCGATTACATAGAGTAGAACAGCTCAGATGCATATGAGGATCTCTCACTCAAGAGGGACTAATTTCATGTTCACACCGTCCAGACAGTCTGTGAGAGAGCTGTAGATACAGCTCTTCTGTCTCGGGGCTTTGAAGCTGGAATGGGTTCTAGATATGATAGTAAAATAGTCACCTTGGATTAAGGTTGCTAGTGATCTTCTAAAGCCCTTGTTAGGCTGCAAGTGTGATCAGATGCTACTTGCTTGTAAATGAGAGTTAATAGAAACATTAAACAGTACAAGCTACTGTGACCCATGTCTTCAGAATATTAATCCCATTTTAAAATTGTGGAAGACCCTCTAGTCCTCCACTTTCTGTAAAATATTACCTCTTCCAACCAATATCCTCTGGGAGCAGGTTATTTGAATTCACTAGTGTTCTACTTTCATTTGCACATCCTGTGTATTTTTAATTTATTCCCTCAGTTCTCCAGCTACCATATATTTATTGTTGATACCATACTTGTTTTCTCTTTAATTATTCCATCTGCCAGGGGAGTGTGATGCATTTTAGAAGCTGTGTGGTTTAGTTGTTTAACCTTTGAATTTTGTAACTGAATGGGGTGACATATTCTTCATTTAGCAGAACAGGCTAAGAAGAATTATATACTCCAAGTGATAAGCTTGGAACTGCTAAAGAAATATCAAAATCCAATTTTTTTCATCTCCCTAGTCGCCTAAACATCCATTTGTCTCTTGAAGGGAACTCATAAATCCTGCAAATTTAGTTTATCTGAAACCAACTCTAACAGTTGTCCTTCCTACTAATCATGTTTTATATCCATTTTCTATTTTTCAATATTCAATAAACATGTCTTGTGCTTACTGTACTTGTTGGAAAGTGTCTGCAGTATAGGCTGTATGAGGACAGTTATTAATCAACCATTTCGGATGACTGTTTGGTTAGTTTAGTAAGTGTATTCATTTATCTTTTTTATGTTTTCTTCTTTGTTCTTTCTATTTATTCAATATGGAATTTCCTTTGTGCTTTTAGGTTTATTTCTAACAGGATATGTCAAAAAGAAATTTAACATGTAACAAATATTTTTTTAAAAAGGCAATAGCTGGGGGAAAAAACTCAAACAAACAAAAAAACTCCACCCTTTGGGCTTTTTGGGGTATTGTTCATGAAAAGATCCTTTGCATTATGTCCTCTTAGATCTGCATTCAAAATAATAATAGACCACATTATCTAGCAGTGCTGCTTTAAAGCAGTAGATAATTTACAAATTAAAATGAGATGTAGGCTTAAAAGTTAGGAGTGTAGGATTGAATTAGAGTTGGGAGTCAGAATTACATAGTCCTGTATGAAGATGGTCTTGATTTCCTGGGGATATTGTCCTGGTGTGTGATGAGATTCGCAGATAACAATCTAGAGCTGTGGGCAGAGTGAGCCATACATCGGGAATAGCGCAGCAAGTAATGACACTGGGGAAAGCAATGAATGTGTCTGCCAGATAAACAACATTAGAAGTACCTGTTCATCACCAAAATCCAGGCCTCTAAAGATTAATATTTCCTGCAAAAAAAGTCTGTAGTGGGTTTGCATGGGAAGGTTTTAGTAGCAGGGGAGCTGCAGGAGTCATGAGCCTGTGGGGGACCCGGGGATGCACCTGAGGGATGCACCCATGGAAAGGACCCATGCTGGAGCAGTTCGTGAAGAGCTGCAGCCCATGGGAAGGACCCATGTTGGAGAAGTTCATGGGGGACTCTGTCCTGTGGGAGGGACCCCACACTGGAGCAGGGGAAGAGAGTGAGGAGTCCTCACCCTGAGAGGGAAGGAGCGGCAGAGACAACGTGTGATCAACTGACCACAACCCCCATTCCCCGTCCCCATGTACTGCTTAGGGGGAGGAGATGGAGAAATCAGGAGTGAAGTTGGGCCTGGGAAGAAAGGAGGGGTGGGGAGGAAGTGTTTTAAGATTTGGTTTTATTTCTCATTACCCTACTCTGATTTGATTGTCAATAAATTAAATTAATTTCCCCAAGTCAAGTCGTTTTGCCCATGGCAGTGATTGGTGGGTGATCTCCTTGTCCTTATCTCAACCCACGAGCCTTTTGTTGTATATTCTCTTCCCCGTCCATCTGAGGAGGGGAGTCATAGAGCAGCTTGGTGGGCACCTGGCATCCAGCCCACCATAAATTCTTACTTTTGGAAGATTCTTTATCCATGCTACAGTCTTACTTTTATGGGTTCACATACTACAGGAAGGCATCTGCCATTTATCAAGATGTTAATGACTAGTAGTAATGTGTCCAGATACTTTGTAACCACTGAGCTGCCCGACAACAGAGGTCACTGAAAGACAGATGACTTAGAAACCAGTGTAAAGACCTCCTTGCACTTTCTCTTTTTAAGAGCATCAGCAGAGCTTCGAAGCTCCTGATATTTCCACGTTGGGTTTATTGTCCCCTCTTTAAAATTCCTGATGCCAGGAGGCTTCCATGATTTACTGGTGGTCTTCAAACGAAAAAAAAAAGCCCTCCCTAACAGAACATCCATTGATTGCTACAGTTATTTAAAGGCTAACAATAAAAAATCATAGACTTCAGTCTCCATCAAGGCAGAAAGGAAACAGTAATTGCAATTTGTAAGGCTCCTGCCGTGGGTAAAGGAGCTCAGGCTGGGAGAAAGGAAACTCTGCAATTTTAGTGGCTGTCACAGCGGATCTGGGAGAGATGTGCCAATTCATTCATACGTCATCCTGTGATAAGAGAATTTGTCAAGGTGAAAAGATGGATATGAGGTACAAGTGTGCTCAAAGGAGTATCAGCTCTGAGGAGGACCACCAGATAAAAACGTGAATTTATGGGAAGCTCTACGGGAATGTATTTGGTGGCTGCTAGTCATGTCTCTCTAGGTAAACAGACCTGGAAAGATGAGGCCTTTTCTGCAAGGATGTAACAGCAAATAATATGATTTCTTACCCCGTGTGTTTTGTCATGCTTAAGTCTCGCATTAAGAAAAAAAAATGCAGTATGAGTGTTAATATAATAATATTCATTATTCAACTCTTTCTTCTGCCAAAGAAAAGGAAGAAGGCATTGAGACAGCCATGTCTTTTAGGAGTTTCCTTCCTCTTTAACCAAGGGTCAAGAACGGTCATGTGGCATCAACCTGTATTTAAAAAAAGAGGGGGGCAAGAAGGGGAAGGGATATGAACTAAAGGATTCCTAGCTTGGAAAATGTTTGGTCTGCCTTTAGATACTAACAAGAATAAGGTCCCAGCAAACCTCAGACAAGCTCCTCCTTGTCTTGCTGTTCTCCACTCTGCATTCACAGTTTCGTAAGGTGGGGATTACTGCTGGCCTCAAAGATCAGTGATGGCCTAGATCAAGAGTGTAACATGGAGGACTCTTTCTCAGTCGTTAACAGTCTCAAAGCTGACTTTCCCTGCCACCTTCTGATTTAGAAATACCCATAGGTGTATATGGACTAATCACCATGAGACAATGTGCCAATAAAAGACAACATGAAAGAGGACCTGACTGACCCAATTTATGATGGATGAGTCCAAAAGTCATTTGTTCTTACTTAGCATCACATAGAAGGTCTAATACATACATACACAGAATAGTAATCAGTTTACTTATCACAGATCTGATTTTGGTGTTGTTGAATTGAACAGGAGTTTTCCCCTGACTTTGCTGAAGGGAAGATTCAGCCCATTGTGTATGAAGTTAATTCCTTGAACGTAATTCTGTATTGTCTCTCTTTTTTTTTTCAGAATGCTTGAGGATGATCTGAAACTCAGCAGTGATGAAGATGACAATGAACAGGTAGATACATCTGACATGAGTGCATAGACCATATAATCTGACCAGATTGTTTCATCAGTTGAATGTGATTGCATGTTGGTTTACTATATTTGCATCAAAAGCATTTGGAGGTGCTGTAGAATCCATTAGCTTAAATCTGTCTTGTGCATAGATCCTCTGTGGAAGGACACTTATTCTTAAATAGGAATGCATTTTGTCAGGTTTGCTGAATTAACTTTGTGAAGTGGATTAAATTAAATGTGATTTACTAGCCTTGGAATAAGATGCCACATATGGTATCACCCAGGAATAGCTAAACGTGCTCTGAGTTTCTGCCCACCATTGTGCCAAACTAACCGAGGAACCATTTCCACGTGTTTCACAATCGGTTTCTGAAATCAATGACCGTCTTGGATGTGAGTGTAAAACAACCGCATCAAACCACTATCGCAACTGCAGAGTTGGTTTGCACTTTGCAGGTTATTTGCACAATTGCACCCAAGAACGTTGGATCTGTAAGTTTTGTTCCAGTCAGTGAGTAAGAGAATGGGAGTCCATCCGTAGTAAACCAGAGATTCCCATTTGTGAGAGGGAAGACCCTCAGTGTGTAGCTGTAAATCAATACAGAAAGTCTCTCAATGTACTTGGGACACTAATGAAGAATCATTTTCAGTAAACTGGCTCATGTCATTCTCTATCCTTCCCACTTTAGAAATATTTATGGATAATACTGGGAAATAAAGCTGGTAAAATTCATATTTTTAACATTCTTATCAGGAAAAAGAAAAAAAAAGATTTTTTTTTAAATTCATCCTTCATGTTACTTTACATATGCAATAGGTTCAACTGTGTAAACAGCTGCAACAGACAGGAAGGTAATGGTAAAATTCAGCTTAAAATCGTCTGTTCACACTAGGAAATATTAATTATAAGTTGATCTATCTTATTAATTTTTAAACCACCTAAATGTTCTCCTTCAGCCTCCCTAATCTGCTCTTGAGGGTCATGCCAGGAAAGATTTACCTTCTGATGTAAGTTGATCCCTTAGTTATACAAGTCAGTATTTTATAGCACCAAGATAGATTTGCACTCTCATCTGAAGCCAAAGGATCAAAACCAATGCAATGCTCTGTTGTACAATCATGTTGGCTTATGAACCCAGCAGGTTTCCTAATCTATTGGAAACTTGCCCAAATAGTCTTGTAGAATGACATTGTGATAATGAGATGCCCAAAATATAGAAACAGAACTATATTATCAGGTACGAGTTACTTTTGTTTTCCTGCAGCAGTGATTTTCTAGTGATTTCAGTAGGGTTATTCCAAATATATACAATTTACGCTGCTAAAATGAAATCATGTGTCATTACTGAAAGAAGCAGCAAATGCTTGGACCAGCATTTGCTGACATCAGAAGAAAAGCCCTTGCTGACTTGAATAGGTGTCATCTCTGATGTTAATCCCAAGCAGGAAAGACATGGTTGTGTCTACACTGCACAGTGGAGTATTGACAGCTCTCAAAACATCCTTGCCGTTGTGTGGTACTCACGTGCCTCTTACCAAAGGCAGTGCGATGTTCAAGAGCAGTGTCACATTGCTCCCACTTCAGGGGCTGCAGCCCGAGTCTGTGTTGGGTGGTGATGTACCCAAGCTGTAGGAAGCCTCAGACTGCACCAAAACTCCATGGGACTTTCCAGTAATTCTGTTTATGGTATAATCAGTGGACAGACAAGAGAACACAATAAGGACCATTCGTGTGGTTTCTCAAAATTTTATAATGCATAGAAAATACTTTCTTGGAAGTTTGAGCTTCGTCTCACTCGGAGTAGTTAGAATTGATTCAGATCTCCTAAGCTTTTCCAAATATCTTCTTAAGAAACAGATTATGATCTGTATATTTAGGGATTCCAAACATGAACACTTCCAATAATGTAACAAATAAGTGACTTGTCTGAACAGGAAGCACACCGAGCATCTTTCTTAAACGCCCTGCACTTTAAGGGAAACCTTCACCTTTCCTGTGTATCCCACACATGTATGGTTGCCTCTTTTATTACAAATAGAGAGTACAGACAAAGTTATACACATTACATGAAAGAATCCCACAGTTTTTTAGGTTTCCTGAATGAATGACTGTACATATCTCTCCTTTAGATTTTTGTCGCACACTATGGCCTTGCAAAGTGGAGCAGCATAGCTCTGCTCTATCCTTCAGGCATTACACTGGCAGTGCCTTCACACTTTGGCAACTTCTGCCCTGTCTCTTTAAAGAGAAGGGATTAGAAATGGAAAGAAAGGTTGATCTGTAAAGCTCTGGACCATATTGATCTTTGCAACAGAGCATGAGGCAAGTTACAAGTCACTCCACTCCAGCTGCAAACTCCCGTCATCACTGTCTGGGCCTCGCTTGGGGAGAGCGTGGTTATCACCTCCATCAAACACATGTAAACACACTCCCCAGTATCTGCAGTGTAGACACTTTGGAGCTGGCCATATGACACATGCTTTGTCCCGTAATCAAAATGCTGATTCTTACGTCTCATTGCGGGTGATTTGGGATTAAAAACACACAGAAAACGATGGGTTAGATCTGGAATCAATTTTCATTTACAGCTGAGAAGCAGTTATTGATGCTCTGCTCACAGTTCAATACAAGATCTAAAGATATAGACCTTGTGTTTCTCTTTCAATATAAGCAGCATAATCAGTCTCAAATGTTTTTACAAAGAAAATTGTATTGACAGTTTTATTAAAATTGCTGTCTTTAAAGTTTTAAGTTATCCACAATTTTGCCTACTTGAATGGTTTTTAATATGCATGCTGACCAACTCAATAGATTTTTAGGTCACATATTTATAATACCAGGTACACATCTGTTTAATGTATTATTTGAGAGATACTGTTACATTTAAGCATTACCTGGATTGTAAACTCTTGTAGTATTGTCACTGAGGAACGTTGGCATATGGATCAGCATTGCATTCAGAAGTTCTGCTGCACATTATTGTTAGATTGGCTATGAGAGATACAGTAAAGGCAGATGACAGACATGGTATTAGTAAGACCATTAGATGCCAAGGCATTTCTGAGATGCTAATGTTAACACTCTTCTGTGAGGAAGGACAGAGCTTTTCTATGGCTTTATTACTCTGTTATTAATAAAAAAATACACCAGAAATTAGGAAGAGCAGTGAAGATTTTTAATTAGTAGCTCAGTTCAGCTAAAAGAGCATAGATAAAACACAGGCTAGTATTTTTGTTCTTTAAAGCACCTCTGTATAATTCAAATTAGCTTTGAGCTCAAAAGCATCCGAATGAGTTGTGCCTGGATACAGTATTTTAAGTAGCTGTAGTGTACCCAATTTTCTTTAACCAGCTCCTCTTTGTTCTTCTGCCTAAGGAACAGTCCTGTTAACCTTTGAAATGTGTACTTAATTTAAAGCACATTGCTAGTGTTCTGTGTGTTTTTGAACCAAAGAAACTTTGATACTAGTTACAGACCTGCTCCATTTTCAGTATTTTATGTATGTAGTGTTTTTGGCAGAACAAATCAATAAGGTTGTTTTCTTTTCTATTTTTTTTTCTCCTTCCCTTAATGATTGCTGCTTTATTGCCACTTCTCTGATAACCATACAAACACAAGACATGCATATAATCCATGGCCCTGCTCTATCATTTGTATTTTAGACAAACATAATTCTTTTTCACTAGGTTAGTATCAGGTAATTACATACAAAATTTTTGCCTTTGTAGCTGAGTCTAAAAAGGTGATCAGCCGTAGGCTGAGCTTTGGATTCTTACAATACATACTGAGCTTTCAAAGCCTTTACTCAAGGTAAATTTTTTGAAAGTTGATGTAATTCTAAGATGCAGTATGCCTTCATCATATAGTGCAAACTCTTTTTAAAGTGGAACAGTGACCACTTTCCTTGCAACAGTAGATACCCTTTCCTGTTGTATTTTTTCCCATGTTTAGCTGGATCCTGAACAAGCCGTTTACCTCCCCAAGGTTTCTCTACATTTCCATTTACTTTGTTATCAGCAGAAAGGCTGAAGAACAGCTCTTCAGTAATGACATCAATACTGCACACACAGTGAGAGAGGTCATCTTGTCAAAGCTATAGAAAAATCAGATGGATTAGGATGAAACTAGGTGCAAAATAACTTTGATGGAGTCCTTTAATGTAAACAGTTTATCTGTCATTGGGTTCTATTGAAATCCCAGAGTGATGCAGCATCAGTTGTAGCCACAGCAGCATGTGTTTTGATAAAGAACCCACATTCCAGTGTTTAAGATCTGCAGTCATGTTTTGTAATTGTAGGGAAATGTTTTCATTAAGCCATTAATGAAAACAGAAGCTATTATGATAATAGAATCATTCTCCAGCCTTGTCAGTCTATAAGCATGAAAAATCTTTTTGTGAAGATATGTCTCTTCTTGCTACCTCAGTCCATTTTAATTGATATTCAAATCATTTTATTTTGCACAATACAAGTTGAAACAATCATATATCATCAGCTGTGTAAAATGGATACTCTGGCTTCTGTTAGGCAAATCTTTGGTAATAAGAGATTTGATGGCTGACATGTCTAAGGTCATAATTCACATGGTAATGACGTAGGTTCGTATCAGTTATTCGTTTATTATCTGTAGAAGCTTTCAGTAACCACAATGAGATCTGTGCTGAGCTTGCTGTTGTTATGGGTGAAAACATGGCATACCACTAAAACACAATGTTACCCAAAGCTTTTAACTTGTTCAAATTCACAGAATCTCACATAATTGTTCCCACACGTCTTGTTATTGTGACGGTCATCCATCAGTGAGGAAGGGGATTAATACAACCCTGAGGACAGATGGTTGCTGTAGAGTGCACAGGGCAGCAGATCAACAACAGTGAGTTTGCCCCTGCAGGTTGCAGCCCTGCTCCTACCTGGGCTCAGGGGCAGCAGCTGCCCAGACCAGCACAGAATCACAGAATGTTCAGGATTGGAAGGGACCTCAAAAGCTCATCCAGTCCAATCGCCCCACCGGAGCAAGAACACCCAGATGAGGTTACACAGGAAGGTGTCCAGGCGGGTTTGAATGTCTCCAGAGAAGGAGACTCCACAACCCCCCTGGGCAGCCTGTTCCAGTGTTCTGTCCACAGGGCTGGATGAGCCATGTGCCTCTCACCAACTTGCCTTTTCCATGGGTTGCCTAGTACACGCTGGCAGCCCGGTGTCTCAAAAACATCATAGCAGAGATAATAATACAGTAAAAGAAAATAGTGGCAGGCAGGCAGCCCTAATGAAGGGGGAAGGAAATGCCATAATTGATTAGATGGATAAAAAAAGCTGGAAGGAGTCTTCTCCTCATTTCCCCACAAGTAAGCAGGCACTTCATAGCCCCTCAGCACTCTTAAACAGGTGCTTCTCTTGAGGTTAGTTTTTCATACCACCAACCTGAAGCAGCCAGGCTCTGTGAGCCATACCATCACACATCACACACCTGAAGGAGAAGCTTAAAAAGACATGATGCCTCCATCACTAATTAAATAGAGGTGGAAAGCCAGTTGTTCCTCAGTACAGCTGTAAGGATGGTATGCTGGAGATCTGCCAGCCTTTTTGGGGTGGGAGGGAGGAAGGAGATGCAGCTTTCAGTCCATAGGATGGGTCATGTACTCTGTGTCTGTGCATGCTTTGTGCTCAAATTTTTTTGCAAAGGAGTCTTTATTATAAGCAAGAAGGAAAAATGTATTTCCTCAGGGCCTCTTGCTATGTATGCCACTTATGTAAAAGCCCTGTATTGTTTTGGCAGCAAGCAGAGGCAGCAGCAGGTGAGATAATCAACATCAGCATTGCTGTTGTTAAGAGAAAAGCCAGACTTGACCATATTGTCCTGTAAAAATAAATCTAAAGTCTTGGTATCTGTGGGCCATCTTAGTGCTCGACACTTACTAATCCGACCACATAGGAAACATTTATCTCCCTTTTCTCCTCAAAAGGAGAGTGTGATTTTTATCACGCATGCCTTGTGGTAAAGAAAGTGTCTGGCTTTCTTGCATTGGCCATCTGCAGTGTCACTCTTTTACAGAAGCCCAAGCAAACATCTGTGAACTTCAAAATCTAAATTCCTGGGAGTTTTTCACAGCAGTAGAGGACAGTGCTAGTGCTGGCTTTGAGACTGGAGGGGATTGCAAAAGTCTGAGTGGCGGGACTCATAGGTGGGCAGAACACGTGTAAAGTAGGTGATGAAAAGGGCATGATAAATCCAGTAATTAGCTTCTGTCAGCCAGAATAGGGGGAGAAGAAGTGAAAGTTGATCTCCCCTGGAGATATTCCAGATAGAGAACAGTAATGAGAACTAAGCACCTTAATTTTTCTTACGATAAATGCATCTGCCACTGCAAGGTTTGCTGGGGTTGGAGGTGCTCCATTCTGTGCCAGCAGGATGAATCTTCCCAGAACAGACCTTCTGCCCGCTCGTAGGGACAGGTGAGGACCACACTGTGACAGTGCAATTGATTTGGGCAGTGTGCTCTCACAGAGAGCGTGCCTACTTTACAAAATTACTGATTTCATGGCAATAATATTAAGTATAACTTTTGGAGCTGTGCAATTTAGTATTTGGCTAAGTCAGCTGAGTAATGTACTAAACCAGATCAAGGTCATCAAAGAGTTATTTCATGTGTGTTTACCTCTGCTACCTGTTCGTAATATATTTAACATTCAGTATAAATGTAACGTTCCATATAAATTAAAATCCTTCAAGTCTTTAGTCCTGCATGGGAAATAAATGGGTGGCATGAACAATAGCAACATCAATTCACATCTTTCCGACACAGCCACTGCTGGTACTCTTTGCTCCTTCTCAAGTCTGGAGAAGTCTTCATTGATTTAGAGTAGGGAAGAGGCTAAGGACGGGTTGGACTCCCAAAAGAATGAGATAAAAGCCTTTGCCACAAAGGAAAATCTAAGGGCATAAACTACAAATGAGCAGGGGTACAAAGGGCTGTTTCTGAGATATCTGCCTGTCCTCCTTGCTGTTTTGACACAGCAAGTTATAACTTGTGTGAACACTGCAAAAGTAACAATGGGACATTGCACATTAAAAGTACACCTCAGTGTAAGATCTCAAAACATCAGCACTGGTCAGGTAAGTTTCAGGGATAGAGATACAAAGAATTACTCTCCTGTTAGAACTGGGAAACTGAGGATTGCACAGGCTGTGGACACTGTTGGCAGCTGCACCGGGAGGTCGCAGGAGATTCTTTGAATCGAGCCTTTTGCTGCTTATTTCTTGGGGGAAGTTCAGAGAAGACTTTTTCTTTCCCTTATAAATGTTTCTTGACCTTTTCTCTGTTTCTTTTGCCTCCTCAAGATTTTCAATCGTGTTAATAACATGTTGAAATGCATCTATGGACTACACCCAACAAATAATGGTTTGGGTTTTTATTTATTAGCCGTCAAGAGGGCTAATAAAACACATCAAACACACATTTTAGAAAAATCATCATGAAATAAGACAAAGACAAATTCTGAGCTTTGTTCCTAGCTAGATGTTTTGTATTTTCAAAATAAGATTATCTTCTGCTAAACCTAGGTCATTATTGGTGAATTTGTAACAGAGAATTGCTAGGAAACGATGATTCAAACCAGAATTTCAATTTAGAATTTTTTTGTTAGACATGGACCATTCAGTACAATTTTCACAGCTTTTTCTCTCATCAAGACTGTATATTTGTTTTTCAAATGAAGCAATTCTCATGAAAAGTCTGGCCTCACTGTAGCCAGGAGTTCTGTTCTCTGTCACAGAACTCTGCAATGACCAAGTCAGTTGGTATTGTCAGAGCACTGAAATCTCCTGACTTCATGAGACATTGATGAGCATTTTGTAAAGCAACTTGAAAATGTTTTTTAGGACTGCAAAAGTTGAATCAGTAGAATTTCTGATGTCTTTCTCCAATTTCTCCTTTGTTGGATGGAGGAGTCAAAATTAGGACAATTAGCAACTTCCCATCAAAAGCATCTTTTAAAGAATCCAGCGTATATCAGAATGATTGGGGAATGAAGGCACTGTTTCAAGCCTCTTCTGTCAAGGTACATGGGTACTTAAGTCCAGGTTGTGCCTGAAATAACGGTACATGTTATGTGTGTTATCTCTGAGATACGTCTGCTCACTGACAGCCATAGCAGTCTATATTGTAAAGTTCACCCAAGACAGTGAGTAAACTGAGACCTGTGCCACAAAAGCAATAATGTTTGTAATACCCACTCTAGCTAATTTAAAACCAGCTCAGGTACGTCTACACAAGCAACAAGCACTCCTCAGAGTGTAGTACGCACTCAGCACGTGTAGCTCTTTTCTCCATCTCTTAAAAAAATATAGAATAATCCTTCAAGAATGGGAAGTGGTCACATTTTATTTGCACACTTCCTTAGTTTGATTCCCACCATTGGCCTGATGGAAATGTAGGGATTTGGGAAAAAATGCTGATAGAAGTCCAAATATGTCTGTGTTGTTGCGCAATTAAAAGCAGTTCATTTATATCAGGGATGAAGGTGACTCCTGACCCACAGACAGACTGGTTTAGATTTGGTCGCTTGAGCTCTGTTTTTCATTTTACCCAGCCTGCACTACACCAATTAAAATTAAATTTCTAGTATTTCAAGTATTCTTGAGCATCTCACTGTGAAGCCATGAAGGTTACTGCTTTGCTCAAAGCCATGATGAGAAGCTCTCTGTAGTTCACACACAGTGAGAGTTCAATGAACCGTTCTGGTTTATAGATACCACATGATTGTTGACTTGATATTTCAAAAAATTGATCTTATCTGATCCATCCCACATGATTGGCTTCTGAAGGAAAAATGCTTATTTTTTAAAAAATATGACATGATGAGGAGAGTATCTTCTCCATTGTTTCTGGTCCTAAATACAGAAACACTGGGCTTTTTGTCCTCGAGGTGAGATTGACCTGGAACATTGAACACAGAATCTCGAATACAAGGTTGTCAACTTCATGTCAAAGGCAATTAGCAAGAAAGAAATACAATCTTTTCTATTGACATTAGGGGACAGGTAGAGGAGAGTGTAACCAGTGACGTATAGGAAAAAACAAAGACCACAACACACATATTTGTGCATGTATCACATGTATCATCACTAATCCTTCAGCTCTCAAGTTTGGGCTATCTGATTCCCAGCACAATTATGGATTATTTGTTTGCTGCACACTACATTCTTCTCCTCCCCAAGAACTTGTGGTTAGCACTAACTGTGTCAGTACAGAATCAGCACAGTACAGTTTGGTCAATACATAGTGGGTTTTGGTTTGTTGCTTAGGATCATAGGCAAAGCATTCTGCATAAATACAAGAATGATATAATTTCCAAGACAAATTATAATCTGCAAAGATGTATATAGATACACATAAAACTATCTATATAACTCAACTAATAGGGAAAGTTTCTTTGTTTTTGTTGGATTGTTGAATTGGGTCTCCAGGGATTCTCTTCTATACCTCCAGGACAGGAGAACAGCGTGGTGGGTTGTAAGCTTACTTATGCGGAGTCACTTAGCTATTCACCCAAGCATACAGAGCTGGTTACAGACTGGGAGATTAACCTGTTAGAGTGAGATTTGCAGCAGTTCATGGAAGAAGTTAAAGGATGGAGGCCTTCCTTCTGCCAACACGTTCAGTGGCGTGAAGTGCCATCTGTCTCACTCTAAGAGACTCTTTGAGGCTCAGCAATTGTCGTCTTACGTGGCTGATCAGTCCTTCTGAATCAGGATGGTGAGGAGGCATTCTTAAAAAATACTTGTTGTGTAATCTCACTGTATCAAAATGAAATACTTCTCACTGAAAATCCTGGATTTTCGATTATGCAATGGAAAATATGTTTTTCCTTTGGATAGTAGACAGTTCCTCTCTAACACTTGGCCAAAAATCTAGTGTGCCTTCTGCAGATGCTGGTTATTTCACTTTAATATTTCTGAGCCAGCCTCTTGTCAGTTCTTTCTCCTCAGGTCTTTGTGGTGTACAAAAGTTGTACTGACTGGAGTAATTTTTTCTGGTGCTTTCTAACCAAAAGCCAGTCTGGTAACTGATAGTGATGAAGAAAAGCATCATTTTTCACATTTTGTTTCCTTATGCTCAATGTAGAAGCAGTTTGTGCTTATTCTCATGTTTATTCTTTTGTACGATAGTTAAATACCTGCTAACAAAAAAAGTTTATAGGTATATCCACACTGCAAATTAAGTAAAGCACAATGCAGGTGGTTCTTGAACTAATGCTGGAACAACTAGCATCAAAATCAGGTGTAATGAAACATAAGAGGTAGGAGTCATTCACAGTTATAAAAGTCATGAGCAAATACACTCTGATGGATGATCCTCTGTATCTTACTGCTTTTCATGTATTCATCATCTTCTTTCTTCATCTTCAACACAAGAGTCAGCTGTTAAAATAAGGTCTTAGAGAGCAGGAGGACAATTATGGAAAGGCCATAACTGAAAGAAAAAATCTGAAGGAAATTAGAAATTAAAGCGGAATGATTGTCTAGTTCACTCTGGCTTCCTTTTTCTAATAATCCTAAATTATTTTAATGCATGTTTTCAAGCTCAAAATTAGCAAAGGTCCCATGATGTAATTCTCCTAACACCCATTGAATATTACATTATACCAGCTCAATTTCATTCCAGTCTCTTGCAGCATCATCTCCCACTCAGGGCACATGTATCATATTTTAGGGACCTCCTACCTGCTCTGTTTCCAGGTAGTTCTTTTAATATGTAAAGTTTAGGAATCGTTGTGGAGTTAAAACCAGTTTCTTATTTGTAAAGGCCTAGGAATATAAGATAAAAAATAACTCTTAAAACATGTTTGTCTTTGAAATATCTTAAATTAATAATCAAAAGCTCTCATCAAGTCTAAAACAAATCAAACTCAGTCATGAAGATGAGAAACAGGAATTATTAACGAAGTAGCGAGGCTGATGGAGACTCAATGAGATCATTTTGTTCAAAGATTAAAGGCGATGAACACTGAAATAGTTGAGGAGAATGGCTATGAACACATCTGACTAGAGCTGCTAAATTCAGTAATGATCAAAAGTTAATTATCAAAGCAGAGAGAACTACTCAACACAGACAATTTGAGTCAATAGCTACGCAGCCCAGAAAAAAAAAAAAAGTAATTTGAAAGAAGTATTTTCCTATAATGAAGTTATATAAAAGACTTACATTTCAAAGAAACCTGCCTAAAACAAGATTGCATTCTTCCTGATCAGAGAAAAATAATTAGCTGTAATTGACAGACCTGCTGCACACCAAATATTTTCAAACAATATGTTTCTGCATCAAAGCTTAATGTGTAGAATTACTCAGTGTCACTTTGATTTTGCCTTTCTTTATCTTGTGCCATTGGGCTTGCTTATGAGATCGCAACAAACACGCTTTGAAAAATGAATGAGCAACACCTACAAGACAAATAAAACCAGGAGGTCAGATCCTGCACTTTTTTTCTCAAACAGCATCCCTGCCATGTATTCTGTGCTGTGTTTAACATCACCATGGTCCCACTTAGAGGCAAATGGAATCATTTGTAATGCTTCATCGTCCAACAGATTAACCTGAGCACTTACAACATTTGTTTAAAACTCTATATGACTAAGCATGTGCGTGAAGGACACTGTCCCTCCAGCATGTGTCTCTTCTGAAGACTTAGGAAAAGTACCTTATCTCAGTAACAAAGAGAAAAACATTTGGAAATTCTCCATGTAAAAATCTAAGGAAAAATATACACTAAAATGTTCATGGTCCAAGAAAATAAAATACATCTATAATTCTTTATTCCTAAAGCTACCACATTTCTTTCAGGGTAAACAGTTGCCATCAACATAGCTGAGTAGTCAACAATCAAACATCCCGTTTAGATTCTGCTCTTTAATATTCAATGACTTTGACATTGCCAGTTCTCACTCCCTGAAATATCTTCATCTTTTTTAACCTTTCATGCAAACAGTTTAGCTCACATCATCATGGACATGCCTTCCAGAATATCTTCTGCTTTACTTTGTATTAGAATCAACTGCATTATTATTATTAACTTGTGATGCTAGACATTCTTCACTCCTAAGTTTTATTTATCTGTACTTTGATGTCAGTTTTTGCGTACTGATTTTTTTAATAATTCAGGGGAAGAAAAACTGATTTAGATGCAAGTTTCACATGCTTGAACCCAGAATTGTTGTAGTCCAGCTATTTAGCATATTGACGGGTCAAGCAAAATGTCACTGTACAGTAAAGAAAGAAACAAACAAACAAAACCACCACCACCACAACAACAAAACAGCAACAACGAAGCAACTTCTGCCAATGTGGAAGGCTGTTTATGAGCTTTGAAAAAAAATGTTAGTTCCCTGCAGAATGGGAGTGAAACTTGGCATTTAGTGGGAGGCTTGGGAAACCGAAATGCCATTTTTGATGGCATTTTAATCCGCTTTAAATTAAGCATTTGTGTGTTGTTACATGTAGTTTATTACTCAGAAAGGTTTCTTAATAACATACTTCTGACTACATTTGCACGTGGCAGCTGAAAAAGGGAGATTTGGGAAAGAGGCACAACTCACATTATCTAGCTAATGAGGCAGAGACCTCATTTCATCATAGGCTTGTTTGAGAGGGCATAATTAGGTTTGGGTCTGTAACACTTACTTGCACAATCTTAAGTTTAGCATTTCGTGAGGTTTAAGTGTCTTATTTAGTGGCCCTACTGTACAATTAATATAGTTGTTTCCTATCACACATTCATTGATGGATTTTTTAGATGGAAAGCATAATCCAAATGTACCAAACACATTTTTCTTAGCATACTGGGAGCCAGCTGTTGCCCCATCTCAGCTCTAATTCTCCCAAATTTTAAATTCATAATTAGGGTTTTTTTTCATGATTTTAAACATGGATTTTAACTTGGCTATGATTGGAAGCAAAAGGGCCAAAACGGCAGGTATTTTGAAAAACTATCGCCATGGCGGAACCCAGAGGAAAAGTCATTCTGGCAAAATTGGGAACCCAGTTGTGCGGGTCCAAGAAGAATCAAAAATTAGTCAGTTTTCATAAAGGATTTAATTCCTCAAGGGTTTGTGTGAGCAGTTTTCAGGACCAGTAATATTGGCAGTTCCTGTGTGGGAACCATTTTACTTGCATCCCTAAGCATAGCAGAGATTCGAGTGCCTCCCCAGTCTTCAGGTTTGGTAGGCTTTGTAAAAATATCTCAGAAGGTAATTAACCACTAAAGCTTTCCTTACTATAATACGTTTATGGATCAGTTGTCTTAATTCTGCCTTTCACCGCTATCCGTGCTTGTAATCTCACTAACCATCTGACCGCGTTCCACATTTAAATCTATTACAGTCTGTTCTGCAAATGCGAGGAGGAATTCTCTGAAATGGTACGACAGCACTGGTTTATCTGAATGTGATATTTCAAGCCCTCTTGCATTAAAATGTTATTTACCTATTCTGAAAAAAATCAGAAGGGGGATGCAAGGTTGGTTCAGATTACATAATTATGCCACAGAAGCATTTAAAAAAAAATCTCCACTAAAATCTCGAGCAGCTTAAGCTGTGTGATAGACTGGTGCGGCTCTGCCATCGGTGCCCCCAGCTGTGTTGCTTAGCAACATTTTAATTCAAGAAGAATCGAAGGAGATGAAATCCCCGTGGAGAGGGAAACAGAAATAAGAGGGCCGTTGACAGATGATCTGAGTTGTTTCTTCTAATATACTGTGAAGATCACTGGCTCTTTTCATGAATGATAAATGGACTGTACACAGATCAATGGGTTCAGCAATAAACTGGAACCAGGCTCCATGTCTGAGGTGGTGCAGGCCGAGAGGCCCAAAGATTTACTCATTCAGATGATTTGGAGTGTGTTTTCTCAAAGGTTTCACAAGAGGAAATTGATCTGAACATTTGGTCATCCTTTGCCCTTTTCTGTTGTTGGCAAATAAAAACTGTTCGGGAAACGGAGTCCATTCTTCCCTTTATTTTTCCCTGTTGTTCCAGATATGGACAGATAGCTTGTGACAAAGGGGCCAGACCTCAGAGCGGGAAATGAAGTAATCACACTGAATGAGCAGTTCCTAAACACTCGTGGCCATTATAAACAAACAAACCACACTGATAGCACAAACTGGGGCAGAAGTATTTAAAACTGGTAGCACTATCCCTCTGAAAGGGTCTGGCTCCAGCACCCCCCTGCCTCGGTCGGGGCTGCTTGGGTGTGCACGGCTGAAGAGCATCCATGGGTTGATATTTGCTCACGGCTTGGTTGTGCTTTGGTGTGTCACTTAACTCTTTGTTTCCCCCACCCTTCTTCTGTTTACAGGCTGCTGAAAAGACAAAATTGAGAAACATTCCTGTAAAGTAAGTTTTTTTTATATCCATTTGAAAATACAAGTTTAACAAAGTTGTGTGCAATCACTAAAAGGACTAGGGCAGTAAGAGGAGTGATGAAAGAGATAATAGAATTCAAGTTGCCCCTAATCATAGCTATAAAAAGGTCAATATCATTGAGGAAAGCTTTCAATTTCTCATGTGTCCCTAATGATTGCACTCCCCGAGTTTCATCCAGTTTCCATAAATTAATGTGTTGTCTACGAATAACTGCCAAATAATATCACAATCATATTACGTACAAAGTGCTCCTAGCCTTGGGGAGGTTTGTACATGCTAAAAAGATTGTGATTTTTAATTGCAATCCCTGAGAAGTTCTGACAGGGGGGAAAGAACTAGGAATGTGCCAAATGATTTCTAGACATATGGAAATATCTTGCACCTATGTATCAAGGCTTTGCCATCCCGTTGATTAAGAGCTCTTTCTCACTCTGTGTGTGCATCTCTCTCACACTTATACACACGTATGTTTCTGCTCTTTACAGTAGGGCTCCGTGAAGGATGAGCAAGCTACCAGGGAGCAATTTCCAGGGCATTTTATGAGAAGTTCTTAAATCCTAGGGCACTAGCAGCAACACTCAACCATTTATCATTGAATTAGGAAAGTTGCTATATAGATGTCCTGGCTCTTTGAGGAAAGGCAATTTCAGTTAAAGCTACCAGCAATCGGTGATTCTGTTTAAATAATGAATACTTCAGTCTTAATGGGTGCTTATGTACCAATAAAACACGTATTTTTAGCTTCTGTAGGTGATCATTGCAGTTTAACTAAGTCCCAGTAACAGTATATTCCCATTACAGACAGAGGAAACATTCTTCTTTTCCTAGTACTTTGCTGATCATACTGGCTTTTGGACTGGAGTGCTTTTATATTTGTAAGAACATGCACTGACAAGACTCACAAATCATTGTATTTTAACACACATAACAAAAGAATATAGCTCTACTTCTCACTTGGCTTCCATTGTGTATAGACATTTACACCTTATACAGTGAACGCAAGATGTGTATGAAGACTTGGAGTGATTAGGCAAGGTGCGAGTTAGTCATAAACCACTCTCTCTTTATGTTTCATTCAATCTGATAAAAATTAGAAATAGGATCCAACAGGGACCTGGTAGCACACGAAACTTCTAATAAGACAAGGGACATTTCTTGCCTCCAGAGCTAGTTCAAATTCAGTGCAAGCTGAATTAAAATCCTTGTTAGCTGGTGATTGCTTAAAGAGAGTGTGAAATGCGCTGTGTTTTCACCTCACATTCTAGAGGATCAAGGAGTTTCAAGGTGATGAGACTCCTGGGGAACAACTCCAAAAAAATAATTTGTGGTTCATTCACTTAAAAAATATAATTTTATTTATAATCAAGTTCTCAAGAATGGCTCAACTGAATTGAGTTTTCCCACATATGACAGGGATGTTGAGCCTTGCAGTCATTAAACAGTGTGTATGTGACCACTGATGCCCAATTAATCTACCAGGAAGATTTGGGAGGTGGGGGGGAAGAGTTATTTAGGTTAAGTGATTCCTTTATGGGACTCGAGTAAGTGTAACATTTTGAAATGGAAGAAGGCCAGATGGACAGTCTTTCTACCTACCTGTGCTTATTTCACCCTGTCATGTTTCCCCCAACTGATTGTTTAACTTCTCTTTGACTATGTTCGTGGTGGCAGCTTCAGTTAGTACCATAGGGAATCCATTATACATATTAATTACACTCTTCATAACATAACAGCTGAAAAATCTGCCTAGTATTATTCAGTGACATGTAACTATTTAAGGTACCTGTACACAATTATGATTGTATGCTAAAATATTACCTCACAGGACAAAAGTAAGAATAGTGTCTTTAAGAGAGCAGTAATAGATACGGGTTGTGTTTATATGAGCATCACTGCCACACTTAGTACATGCTTGTCTAGCTTTTAGTTGTTGCTTTTGTACTTCTCAAATGTCAAAGAGAACTTCATTTGAATTTTAGTGTTCTTCAGCTATGCAAAATAAAGTTAGTAGCTTCCATTGTCATAAGGGCTGAAAGCTGTACAGATTCCTTCTACCATATGTGACTTATCACATAAGTTTTTAAAAACACATTTCTGTTATTAAGACATATGTGACAGTACACTTCTGCAAATGTGAATTGCTTTTGGCTAAAAGCCATGCACTAATAAGTTGAGTTGAATCTAACTGTAGTTGTCATCTGTTACAATATATGTATTTTTTTACATATATAAATATATATATAAAATATTCATGGTTGTCATTAGCATAAAACATTTCCTTGCTTTTACACTGTCTTTATATAGTTCTTGTGTTCCAAAACTAGAATCAGAAATCACTCCTTTTTAAAGACCGTGGTTTATAGGGAGTCCTTGTACAGCGCCTAATAGTGCCGCTCTTTAACGTATTCATTCAGGAGCATGACAAAGATTTCTGTAGAAATGGTCTGTTTACTTTTCATTGCTCAGTTTATTGATGTTGCTGGTTTAATGTTTGGGAGGAAGTTTACTGTTCTTTTTTGTTCTATTGAATCTCTCCAGCACTGATGGAGAGAAAAAACAAAACAACAAGGATGTTTCCTTACTACAGCTCAGTAAGGCAGCCAAACAGGTGGTTTCTTCATATCCAAGTGCCTATAGGTGCTTAGACTAATTGGTTTGAACTTCCTGATGGCCAAGATAGATGGAGGTGGCATTTGGCTCCTTCAGACTTGGTCTCAATTCCATGTTGCTTGTGGCACTGCAACACACAACATATCCATAGGAACTCGTCTTTATGTGTTAGTAGCATCATCTGAAGTGATATTACTATAAATAAGCACACAGAAAGTAGCTAAGAAGTCTGTGTCTGCAGAACTGTGGGGTTTTTTTGGGGGGATGGAAATAGTGCAGTTACTTTTAAAAAAACATAAGACCCTTTTCTGTCTGTATGTGGCACCAAGGTGCAGAATCCATTATGTTTAACTTATCCTCTTCTGCCCTTGTCATATAAGGAGCACTTGCTTTCTCGCACTGGTTTTATCCTAATTTACATTGAGAGCCTGTAGTAGAAAAGGGATTTCCTGGATGCAAGTCCTAGATACTTTCCTACTCAATTGCTGGTCCTTCTCATGCTATTCATATCCCCGAGTCTGAAAGAGGTAACATGACTTAAACAAGTTTACCCTGTGGACAGTTTATGATTTCTAAAGAGCTGTTACATGATAAATGGTTTTGAACTAGGACACATCCAGAGGAAATAAACTTCTATATACCCTGTGATTTGTTAGAAGATAGAGAAGACAGCGACATTGTTAAAATTCAATAGCAGCTTTGTTCTGAAACCGAACTGATGATCACTCTTCCCAGTTTTTTTCCAGACTTGGTAGATAATGGGAGCCCACATCAGCATAAAGCCTAGAGGAATCATGCTTATGTTGACTTGGACCACATCACTTGTCTTTTAGCAGTGGGTTAAGTGACAGGACCACCTCAGATCCTGATGTCATCCAACACTATGGAATACGAAAGTTTTGTAGGAGAAATTAGGTTTTTAAAATGGAAAATTAATGTCTTTAACACTGGTCCATGTAGTCCATGGACTGCTATAGAACTGTGAGAATGTTTAAATTGACTTCTTGCTTCAGGGAAGAAAGCATTGCCTTCTGTGTGTGTCCTTCATACTTCCTTCTTTTATAGTCCCTTAACCTTCAATAGAAAGCAATGGCATTTTCCCCAAATACCTTCATATACTTAAATTTGTTGTAGATGTAATGACTTCCAGATACATGTTTTGGGATTATAGCCAGTGTTAAAGTCCCACTGCTATATTTTCATAATTTCCTATCAGGCACAAGTTTGATAACCAGAAGGACTTCTTGTGTTTGTTGTCTTTTCTTGCCATAAAACTCCTCTTCTCCTCAGAAGGGCATCTGACTTGACTTGGTATGGTTTTCTGTCCCAACCATCATTGTAAATGCAATCCATTAACATTTGATATTTTGACATTTCAATTGACCTCTCATTTGCAAAGCGCAGTGGTATTTTTCATGGCCTTTTCATCCTTGATTATACATGGAATAGAAGTGACTGTTTCTACTGTCTGCACTTTAAAAAATATCTTTGTTTTACCAGCTGGAGTGACACCTTGTTTTTCCCTCCCTTATTCAGCATGGAAGGTCTGAGGTCTAAGCAAGTCATGCAGAGCCAGAGGATTTTCTTATTGACTCACTAAGCGGGAGGGCAAGCAGGTCAGACTCTGAGGGTCAGCTAATGTGTGCTGTAATAGCAGTAGCCGTCAACAGATCTTTGCTCCTGTTGGCAAAAGTGCAGGCCAGTGGGCTAGGTCTGAAGGTTGGTTTGTTTTTAACCCATCAAATCAGGCACTTGTAACCAATGGAGGCACGAACGGGGTGGTGTGCCATTGGTACACGTGCTCAGCTCTTCCACTGCAGGGTGTCTTGTGTCCTGTATTTAATCAAAGAAGAAAAAAAGCTTGTCATGTCTAGGTTGGAAAAACCTCCCTTTCATGGATATTGAATGGGAGGATGGCCATATATACATATAGGTATTTATGTATATATGTACACACATGCATACGTAGACACCTATAGACGTTTGTGTATGTGTACCTAAAGGACATTTACTAAAGGACTTAAACCACTTATGCATACGTAGACACCTATAGACGTTTGTGTATGTGTACCTAAAGGACATTTACTAAAGGACTTAAACCACTTTTAAAGGAACAAAAAGCCCAAACTTGTTATAGTTCTCTTTCTCAGTAAAACTCCCAAGAAATTTCCACACCACCCCTTGCTAGTCTCTGCTTCTAAACCTTCCTTCCCGTTGTTTCTCCTCAGACTATTTCTGGCCAGCTACTAAATCAGCCAGCACCAATTCAATTAGTTCTAAAAATCCATTACAACACAGTGCCTAAACTGCCTGCCCGTACTCATTTCTCAAAGAAATCCATTCATATTTATGTTTTAATACTTTAAGTCTAGCATGTGAAAGCACTCAAATCCCCAGCAGAAATCTGGGAAAAAGCCTGCTTACAGTCGATTATAGACAATGTTCTTTAGCCCCTGATCCTCCTAGTCTGTCCACTTAGGCATCTGCACAGGTGCAGAGTTCCTTCAATGGGATCAGTTTATTGCACCAGCAATACAGTGCCTCCAAAAATTCTCAGAAACCCCAAATGCCACAGATTCTGCATGTGAGACCATATGGTAGAGTTTGTACAGACATGCAATGCTCATGGCAGGGTCGGCACCTGGAGTATCTCTGTGAAAACCACTGTTGGTTTCCAGTGATTTTTATTCAGGGGGGCTATGTTTCCTCAGCAAAATGTGAACTCTAGAAATGTTGAGAAGGATTATTTTACTCTTACAAGTTAAAGGTTAGTGTTGGAAATGGATTATAGAACTGCTGCTTTTAAACTGTTTGCAAAGAAACGCACACATTAAATCCTTTTTGATGATATCGCATTAATCCTTAAATACTGATTTTTATGTAAATTTTGACTCTTGCAAAGCTCTGACAATTCAGCTATCCCCATGTGGTTTTATCAGAGCTCAATTGCTCCTTTAGATCTTTTTTTCCTCTTTGCAGTACCTTTTGCTTTATTCCAAAGTCATCACAGCAGCTGGAAGATGTAGTACTTTAGACATAAAATAATAACTCTATTTAATATTTTACATTTATTTTCTGAATTTTTTCATCTGACACATCTTCTTAGATATATTTTTATCAGTCCAAAGGATAACCACAGTAGGGCTATTTTTATTTCTAGGAAAATGATGCATGATAACTACTGGCAGAGCCCAAAACAGTAAATCAGTCCTGTTCCAACTGCATAATGTATTAAAAGTGTGTAGCCTGTGGTAATAAGTTATAATTTAGTTGACTAGCAGTTTGTTTGGACTTAAAACTGTACAAATGAGTCACATTGGCTAAGTCCTGAAATATAGAGTAGTTTGTGCTTTATTAAGGTTTTCAGCTACCACCACAACAGGTACCTAGAGAGAAGGCTCATTTTTCAAATGGGTGCAATACATTTTTATAGTGAAATGCTTCCGACTTGATTGTATAATTTATAGTAGATGGTTAAATTGCCACACGTCCTGTGTAGTGCACAGTGGTTGCTTACAAGACAATGAGATGAACAGACTCTGAGAGCTCATTCATCTAATCTCTTACAAATCTGAGCACACACCATCAATACCGAGCACTGCCGGTTGTACCAAGCCACAAGGCGCCCTTGGTCACCAAGCCAGGTGTGTTGCTTAGAAGCCATCACAGAACTTTAGACAGCTCGAGAAACCTTCTCCTCTGTGTGCTTTTATTTAGAAAAACATGTATATGCCAGTTGACCCAAGCTAATCACAGAATCGACTGGGTTGGAAAAGACCTCAGAGATCATCAAGTCCAACCCTTGGTCCAACTTCAGTCCATTTACTAGATCCAATCTCAGTTTAAAAAACCTTCAGGGACGGTGAGTCCACCACCTCCCTGGGCAGCCATTCCAATGCCTGACCACTCTCTCCGTAAAGAATTTCTTTCTAATATCCAGCCCAAATTTCCCCTGGCAGAGTTGGAGCCCATGCCCCCTTGTCCTATTGCTGACTGCCTGGGAGAAGAGCCCAATCCCCACCTGGCTAGAACTGCCCTTCAGGTAGTTCTAGAGAGTGCTGAGCTCACCTCTAAGCCTCCTCTTCTCCAGACTAAACAACCCCAGCTCCCTCAGCCTCTCCTCATAGGGCTTGTGTTCAAAATCATGCATTTGTGTAAAAGTTGCTAGGAGTCTTGCATCTGGACAAAAATAAGTATTTTCATTTTCACGGGGTCACTTACGTGATTTTTCAAAACCACATTTTTGCACCTTCATTGTGATACAGCCTGTCAAGATCAAATTCAGGTCCATTTTTTAAAGTTGTGAAAAAGTGAAAGCTTGAGCCAAACAAAACCTTTTTTTTTCCTGATTTTTTTTTCTTTTTGCAGAAAAACAGTCAGTTAAGGTCAATATTCTTTTTTTTTCAGTTTTCACATGTATCAGCTGTTGATCAAAGGAGTGCCCGTTCTTATCTCCTTTGCCATGCTGTGGTTTTATTGTAGATTTTGTCTTTGCCTTTCTGGTTATTGTTATTATTTTTAATTTTAAGACACTTAACATTTATTCAAACAATTATTCTAAGTGTTTGCTTTGGGCATTGTATTAAGTAACAGCTGTTTTCTAACTACCTGTGATCTTTTTTCAATTAATGCTTTATAAATGTGTTTCTGAGCAATTAAGAAATTGCAACCAAGAAACAAATGCTGGCAAAATTGAAGAAAGGGCCTCATCCTGGTATAAACAGGAGTACATGTTCTGCTGGTTTCAGTACAGCTGCATGAACCCAGCATTGGAACCAGCCTTCAGGTCTCATACCCCTGAATTTCTCTGTTATGCCCTTTTTGTGCTGCTGGAGGACAAATAACCGGAGCAAAACTGTAAGTAGTGTTAGTTTACATATATGCCTATGTTTTAGCATGTGCTGAACACTGTCCAGATGAAGATCCCTACCTTGGAGAGCTGGGTATGTGGGTCTACTGAGGTCTACTGAGTCTGTCAACAGTATCTTTGAAATCTATAGGTCTATGCCTGCTCTCTTTTGGATTGCAAAACTTGCATTTCTCCTATTTTTACCTTGGTGTGAGAGGAGAAATGAAAGTTTCCTTGCTCTTTCTGGGTTGTGGCCTCACAGCCATATCTGGTAGGTTTCCTCTGCCTCGCAGAGTCACG
The DNA here is from genome assembly GCF_963082525.1 of Nesoenas mayeri. Taxonomy (NCBI): domain Eukaryota; kingdom Metazoa; phylum Chordata; class Aves; order Columbiformes; family Columbidae; genus Nesoenas; species Nesoenas mayeri. The sequence goes on along the minus strand of NC_137550.1, from coordinate 16,019,613 downwards.
GAAATAGAGCGGAAAAAAGGTGGGCTTCCTTGCTATCACCTTTTAGATATCCAAAAAGAGCACCTACTATAGGGCAAACAGTCCTTTACCTTGGCAGTAAGTGAAATAAAAGAAAAACAGGTGTCTTTCAAGCATTTATTTTTTTAAATACAAGTACAAATAAATAATGATCTTGAGCTAAGGGAAAGAAGCAGAGAAAAAAATCCAGTCATTTAGGATCGATGAATACGAAAGAAAGGCAAAAGCTAGATAATGTTTCAGGAAATAACACTGCTACAAGGTTAATTTTGCCTCGTACAACATTTCCTAGTATTGAATTGCCTGATATACTCCCTCAGGGGTTGCTCCTGCGCTTGCAATAATCGAGCCTGATTTTATTGGAAAATCACCTCTGGATGAGAGACATACTCTAGAGGGAACTTTGCATGGGTACAAATAGGTTTTTGGTGCCAGTGCCATGTTGCCCAGGCCAGCACAGTTATAGTTCCCAATCTGTCTGTGCATTCAAGCAGCAAATTCATTAGCAACCCTTCTGGCAGGATAGAAAAATAGACATATTAGGGAAATTTACTTTGAATTGCTTTCAGGATTTGTTGGATAACAGTTCAGTAATCAAATTGCGCCTCCTAACAAGAGCATTAAATATTTTTATTAATAGTGGCAGGGAAGCTGCAGATATTCCTTGTAAGTGCTGTGACGCTATGCGACTTGCAAAGATCATGGATGAAAGAAGAGATTAGCACAGTTGGAGCAGGGGTGCTAGTGATATCGGAGCTGATGTTTGGTTTGTGTTGCATGTCGAGGCTGCATTGAGTCGCGTACCTCTCACATCACAGATGTAACGTATGTGCAAGTATCGACTCATCCATCAGACCCTGCCAGTTTGCTGGCTCTTTAACTGTACAAGTGGACCATATCTTGACAGCGCTGAGCTCGGTCTAACTGTGGGACCTAAGTTCAGATATACGTAGCGGCTTCCAGGCCTTGTCAAGTGGAAAGTGAGCATATTGTAAACAGAGCGCGTTTTGCCTCCGGCCGGGGGGAGGGACACGTGGAGCGCCCGCACACCAGGGCCCTCCGCTGACCTTGGAGCGACTTTGAGCGTGGGGAGTCCGGAGGAGCGCGGGGAAAAGGCTGATTCAGAGAGACAGATGAGTGAGGAAGAAAAATCAAGGAGATTGGCACAAGGACGATGGAAAAAATCTTCCTAAAGAAAGCAGGAAATATTTTTGCGCTCAAGGCCAACACTGAGCCCTTATAATCAGGCTCGTCTGGCCACACACAAACAGTAGCGAGAGAAAAAAATGTTGAAGGTGGGTTGCAAGCTAAGGTCTGTGCAAAAGCTGGTGTTCCGCTGGGGGAAGAAAAAGAACTGAGTGAATTTATTAAAGGATAAATTACATTAAACTCCAGGAATAGATAGGGTTAAAAATTAGGATTGTAAAAAATAATCTGTATGCTCTGTTTCCTAATTTCTGTTGTCTTTGTGATTGTTTCACTGTGATGAGGAGAGCCACCCTTGGTATCAATCACAGTAAGCTATTTAGACACAGAAGTAAGTGGCATATGGCTTAGTGCTTTTGGGTCTAGCAATCAAGTAGCAACCTTCTGCAATACAACTGTAGTTCAGTTCCCAATGGGCTTCACTTTGATGATGAGATATATTGAGTTCTCTGTGTCTTTCAAAGACAGCAGAATTTCATACAAGTTGGTGTTAGCTTCCTCTCACTTCATTTCAATTTTCAATAACCAGTGTCATCACATGTAATAGTTTCTTCGTAACGGAACCTCATCTCGAATCAGATTTGTCTTTCAAGTGAAAGAGCTTCTGAAATACTGATCTCCAGTAAAACTCTTACCGTGGTGAAAACAGGGAGGTATTATTAATTTATTTCTCCTAAATATGCTTAGATGCCCCATCCCCAGACCATTCAGAAATACTAATACTCAGAAAAAAAAGCTTTAGTATTGCATTTGTGATACTATTAGCATTCTTTACAGGACTTACCCCAGGTGCTTGCTGAAGTCATTGTTATGCTAAGTAAACAGAACATATTTGTTTCATATTTGAAACTGAAGAAAGTGTGGTATTTAAAGCCAAGTTCTGCTTAAGTGGCGTTATATCAGAAGAGAATTTGGGCTTCAGATATTAATTGATCCCTCTGTATTGCAGCACGGCAGCTGTTAAATACTAACGTGTTTACTAATGCAGAACCACTTCTTTCCTGGTACTTACCTTCTCTCCATTGACTCAGCCTCTGTCCCTGGGCAATGGAAAAGTGTCTGTGCAGGCAAATGGAGGGAGCCAAATGCTTTGCCCACTGGAGGATGAAGGCATGGGTCCTCCTGGAGGTCAGGGTAGAGGGAAGAGAGGGGAGAAACTTAGAGTAAAAAGCCAACAAGGTGCAACATGGTAAGCATAAGTCTGCAAGTCAGGTGTCCGCCAGTTCTGTCAGGGGTAATTCAAGAGAAATCTGGTATCTTGCAGAATCTTCTACCCATGCCAGTGCTTGAAGGTATATCCTCCCCAGTGGACTGCAGTCTCAGTTCTCTCTTTGGTGTCTCCTCACCATAAGACTTCCAAAACGGAGGAACTCTTGGGAGGTCCACCTGTGTCACACAACGTGTACATTGAGATTCACCTGGCAGCTTACCATGTAGCGACTCCCAGTGTATGGATTGTGCTTAGATAGCATAACAGTAAAAGCAGTATTTTTAAAAAGTGAATTCTGGGTCATGCTTTCACAATGAAACACTTGCTGTAATTCACAATTAGTCTTCATATGCTGTAAGGAGAGCGACTGCAGAGGAATGCCTCACAGCCTTATCAGCCCGACATTTACCAGGCAGCAAAGATGATGTGGCTGGCTGTATCACATATCCAAGACTGCTCATGCCATAGTTTTATTTCTTGGCAATTTCCTACAATTTTGTGGAATATTTTTTTAATGTGACAAAGTCACTTCAATTACACAGTCATTATAAGTTTTACCAAGGTTGACTATGGATCGTTTTGTGTTCATCAGAGCACAAAATTAGAATTTTCGTTGCAGCAACTGTAAACAGTATTGGCTCAAAGGAGCTGAGCTTTTTTCCCTCCATAAAATCTTGGATAAGCTATAACTGAGGACTTCCATGCTTTCTTGACAGATTTTTTTTATTTAACTGCCTTCTGGATTGTTGGATTTTTTACTTCTTCCTACCCCTTGATATATTTGTTTAACTGAATAACCAGTTCCCTTCAAAATGATGACATTGCCACTCTATGCATGAGCAAGCAGGTGCAGTCTGTGTGTTTCCGAGTCTGTGAATATATTATTTCTTCAGCTCCTTAAATGTTATAGCTTGGTGGTTGTCACTTTAGACCCAGTCAGGGTTGTAAAAGCCATAAATGGTCTTCAGGAAACAACCCTGTTTCAGAAAATACTTCATCATCTTCTTAAGTCCCAGTGAGTCCCATTAAACTTTCACTTAAGTAATCTCAGAGTTATTACTTGAGTAATAATTAACATTTCTATTTAATATTCTCATGAATTTATGGATATATATGATTGAGATTGCTCATCATGCTGTTGTAAATATAAAGAAATTGCATCCAAACCAATCATTTTACATATGCAAAAGTTACGCAAATATGAAATAAATCCAGCACAGAATGTTTCAAGCAATGGTGAAAGAACAGAAGGGTTTCCAATAAAGTCCGAGCTTTCAAAAGCTATCCAGAACATATAAAGAACAGGACTACCTCCTCTTGTCTGTATCTAGAAAAATAAAAAGGTTCCGGAAAAGCATCTTGGAGAGAATGAGATTGCATGTTTCACTTGATTTTTATAGTAATTACTTTTAGGTTAATTCAACTATCTTATTGCCAATTTAGGTCACTAGAAACAATAGTGTATTAAGTAGTGGGAGACTGCTTACTAGAAAATATAACCAAAATGTCTCATCTGCTAGTTTTTTGGGCTGAAGCTAAATTTACACTGCTCTACCTTCCTTCTCTGTCGCTTAGGATTAAGGATTTTGTGCTGCTCCTCATTTGTGCTTCCCTTGGAGGAATTTCCAGGCTCTGTTTTTAACCTAATGTGCATTTACAAGGAAGGAGAGACGACAGAGGTTATTAAGAAAGTAGCAAAGAACTTCAGCAGACATCGCTGTCAGAGCTGGCGCAGCAGCAATCCTCTGCCTTGTCCTTCAAATCCGTGGAGTGCGTGCTTGTCTTGGCATGTGGCATGCTCGTGTCTTGCCAATGGGATGCCCAGTCCTTAGCAATTTGGGGTTTTTTAGATATAATATGCCATGATATTGTCATTCAGGATAAGATATGTCAGCAAATGCACCAACAGGCTTTATCAGCTTATACCTCTTAGCAAAACCTGGAGCTACAGTGAATGGGGACAACAGATCCACAGCAAAGGCATTACTCTTACCTCTAAAGAAACGTGCTTAACAAGATTATGTACTATTTGCATTCCAAATTTGCAATTAGCACCCCATGAACACACAATGAAATCATCCAGGTGGCAGATAATGTGTTAGATACAAGTAGTTAGACTTTTGTAGATTAAACACACTATTAGATATGTGGTAGCGCAGCTACTGTAATACATTTTATAGAAATCAATGTAATCTGAATAGTATGAGAGCTCATTGAAGCCAGATTCTCTTATTAAACCTGTGAAGTATGTATGTTTGTGAATGCACACGTATGCATGCAGGAATGCAAATGACTAAGTGGAAAGATTAGCAAATTGTGGAATGTGGAAATCTTACTGCATATCGTAGAAAATTTTCCTTCAAGGCACATATAAAGGTTTGATTCTGCAACTTCATTTTCAGCCCTATAGTTTTACACTAGCTGGCATAAATTAGCAAGCTAGAAGTCTAAATATGTGTGTATGACATGCCTCTCAGAAGAAATAAGAAGATGAATGTACATGATGAAGCAGGAGTAGTATGTGTAAAATATCTATGCTTTTCTGCACATGGGTTACATTTAAGTCAGGGAAAGGAAAGAAAAATCCTTCAACTGCAGTTTATCTGTGTTCTTTGTAGTCTGGAATTCTCTGAATATATTTCTTTTTAACTTCAAGGACTTTCAGTCTGTAAAGAAACTAGCAATGCCAAGCATTCCTTCTCTACCAAATGTGATAATTTCTGAATCCAGACAGTCGTTTACTTGCATTAATGTGCTCAGTGGTCTGGTGGAAATCAGGAAAATGATGAGGCGCAGTGAAGGAGGAAGGCGGACCTTCCACATTTATTTATTCTGGATAAATGGTGCCCATTAATCTATCAGGAAAATATGGAACTAGCAGGGAAGAAACCACAGTTGCAAATTTGGCAGTTGCTAGCATGCACAGATGGTCTTTCAGTGTTTTAAGATTTTCCAGTCTTTTGATATTGATACCAACATTGAAAAGTAGCCTGTGTGTTGCTAATGTTTATCTAGAATAGCCATAGAAAAATAACATTGTATATTTTGGATTGTTCAATCTCCTCTCAGTGTATTTGCGTAAAGTTTTTTAATCTTAAAGGTAAACTTGTCTGTCTTCTTTTATTTTAAGAAGCATAACTGGGAGTATGCCTTCCTAAAATAAGAAAGACAGGCAGCATGTCCAGACAAAGGCATTAGGAAGAAAGAGACTCTTACACGTGAATTATATTGATCAAAGTTTCCGGGTTGGTAGTCCGCATTGCTTTCTACTGTTACAGACAGCCAGCGACTTTGCACAGTGGTGTTCTCAAAACCAGGACGTTGAGTGTTGTTCATCCTTCGGCTGCTGACAGGCACGAGTTTCTGTCACTGTTACTCCCCAATAGGTTCACCGAAGCTGGGAATCTGACCCTGGCAACGTCTCCATTCGACGTTTCAGGGCATGAAGTCAATGGGGAAGGATAACGTCATTGCTTAATTTGCTTTGCGAATGTTTGGTTGAGCCTTTAAAGATCTTGTTGAAATATTTCACAGAGGAAATCACAGCATAATTCTTGCTGGCTTGACTTTGAGTTTATTTTCAGCTGACCCAGAGGATGCAGTACCTTAATGGCTGTTCTGAAACGTGTCTCCTTCAGCACTGTAGTTGTGTACACAACCCATGTGTGCACATGACAAAGACATCTTAGACTACAAACAGCCCAAGGTGCTTCATACTAAAAATCAGTAAAAACTGTTGGGGTGATAAAGAAATGAATGAATAAATAAAGACCATGCACCATGAATTTTTAGCTGGTGATAAATGAACTGAGATGCAAGAGTAAGGTGAAGGTTTTAGGTGCGTGTCAAAAAAAACTATGATGCTGTCTCCAGTGTATCCAGATGTGTAGGTCTCATTTATATAGATCTGTATGAAAACAGATAGAGAGATGGACAGTCAGGCAGACAGGTAGATCTAGATATCTAGATACAGGTATGCCAAACCTATAGGACATTAGGGCATATAGGTATGTTTTTAAGACTTTTTGTTTTTAAATAAAAGAAGGGAAATGAACCCTCTCTTGCCAGTATCTACCAATGAGAGAAACATTTCTGAAGAATTAAATATTAGGTGCTAAAAAGAAAAATTTCTAATTACTATTCAGCAGAAATCTTCCTTGGGATCTGTGTGGGTATCATAGACCAGATCCAGAATCACCTTGCTGCTTCAGATAGTAGTTCCCATCTTTGATCCACGTAGCCAGATTTCCTGTACAACCTCAGAAACAGAACTTGGTTTTGTTTTACAAGCAGGGAGGCAGAATGTAGAGTTTAATTTCCCGTTTTGCCAACAGCCATCTTGGGTTAACACGCACTTTAGCTTAAGCCATACCTGTCATATAGTGCAAAAGAATTATGCCATATAATTTGCAAGCTACGCTTCTTTGTATTCATCACAAGAGAACACTTGCCTTTTCTGCAACTACCTGATACTGTTGACAGGTGCTCAGCATATGATCCATTATAACTATCTGATCTTTTTCTAGGAAACTATCTCACTGATCATTCTCTACCTTCTATTTTTGCTGTTGAATTTTTCTGATAAATTCTAGTACCTTGCACTTGTCCACACTGAATTTTATCCTGTTTTTATCTCCATCAGGATCATTTTGTATTCTGACCCATCCTCCAAAACACTTGCACACTATCTCACATGGGTGTTATTTGCTAATTTAACAAGCATATTCCCTGTTCCCTCTTCCAGACTGTTAATGGTATTCTAAAATGTCCATGTCTACTGTATAGCTACTGTGACAGTAGTTAGGCTTTAGTCTTGACAGATGTTTCTTGCCAAATCTATAATAAAAATGAGATATAATACTGATGAAGATTTGGGCTATTTACGTGATCTATAATGGATAGCTTATCAGAATGGAGTGACCCTCTAAAATCTTGGAATGGCTGCACATCTTGCAGGATTACTTACACAAGTCTGAAGATCCCGGAAGGCATGAACTTTTCAGCTTTTTTACACATATGTGTAACTTTCATTCAGCAAGCCACAAAAATGCACAAATAAGCTCCCTGCAACACATTTTTAGGTCCCTCACCAGCAATTAAAGGCTCTGCAGCTCTGATTGTCTGTTTGCTAACCCATCACATATGAGTTTCATTAAATACTGCCCGCTGTCAATGTTCTTGCAGCATTAGAAATTCTTTAGTTTTATATGTTCCTGTTTAGTCATGAAAATCATATTGAGGAAAATCCCAAATTTCTTCCTAGTCTATGTGAAATGTAAGAGAGTAGTGCAGATGCTACACCACTGAGGGACAGAAATGCAAAAACAAAGCAAAAAACTGAAGTGGCTGGAAGCAGAGAGAAAGAAATCAGACATCAGGCTGGACTTAGAAATGAGTGTACAAGAGTGTTGTTGTGTAAGCAAAAGCTGACCCTGGTCAGCTCTAACTGCTGTTTTCTTCACTTATTCCAGATATTGCTAGAGGAATTTCTTCATTTGTTTAATATCAACAAGCAATTCATCTAGACTTTACTCAGCAGTTGTATACAATCATGTCAGTCATGGACATACTCCAAAATCCATCCACACATTTCAAGTATAAAGCCATCCACCTAATAATATATGTAGATGATTGTTCTGGGCATGTACTTTATCATATGTACTTCAGCTTATCTTTTAAAAGGAGCTATTTAATGTATTTTTTAAAACATATAATAGTGCTCTAAAAGTCTTGGTTGTAGGATAAAGGATTCCCCACTCTTTTTGGCCTGTGTTCCCCAGTGCAGCGAATTTCTCAGTTCCACTCCCTAATTTGCCCATGTAAAGGCGTATAGAGACCTAAATATTGTCTCTACTCCAGAAGCTGTCTCAGACCCACAATCTCCTACTTTTGCACAGGAGTTCATTGCTTTTAGGGAACACAGGCACAGTAGTCTTCACTTGGGTATATGTACAGTGCTGTTCATATTTATAGCATATTTTACTCTGTCTTCTAAACAAAAAGTCCTGAAACTGAGCTTCCAAGCTCTGTCAAGTCGTTTTCCTGCTGTTTGGGTGTTCCTCACTGTATCTGAGCATAACTGATCATTTTATTTTGCTTTGACTAAGTTATCTGGGTCCAACTCTTCAATTTAGTAATATTTACCAGAGTAAAGGCAGAGCCATGGGCTTGTGGTTTGGCCCAATAGAATATTAAGTGTCATTCTCTGCATAAAAGCATTTCTGACTAATTTTTTTGCTACAGCTCCATCAAAAATTACTTTTTCTTGGCCCAGAACTGTTGCACGATGATCAATATTTTAAAGAAAAGTGCATATCCCCAACACCAAAGCCCAAAGGAGTTAGTTTTGTTGTCAGCATTGTAATGTACCCAGGAGAAAATTCATCCTCTGCCATCCTTGCAAGTGAGAACTCAGGGAACAATCTCACATCCATTTTTCCATTTAGGTTCCCAAGTGCCTTTGTGTATTTGCTCTGACCTTTTGTTGAGAAGAGTTACAAGTTACTAGCAGTCATCTTCTCCATATTTTTTCTGTGACCATAATTCAGAGTAATGGAAGCTTTCCAAGACAATTAGAAACACAGTCCATATAGCAACCTGCACTCAAAAATTCACCATAAAATACTAACCTTCCTTAAAGAGGCAAACCCTATCAAGAAGATGGGGTTATTGAAAGTCCTGAGTCTGTTCTTCATAAGCTTTACACTTTGTTCGTATACTAGACTGCATCTTAAATATAAACCTATCATCAGGTTTAGCAAATCAATACCGTAAGAGTGTGAAATGGTCCCCAGAAATCTCCAGAATGCCATTTCACAGTGAAAGCAATTGAAAAAGAAGCTGCAGTGGAATATCTTATGAGATAGCCATTTAGATCACAAAAGGATCATAAAAGTCAGAAGCAGTTTGTTTGAAGCAAGGTTCATAATATAACCATACAGATCTTGCTGGGAAGAAAGAGGAAAATTGCAAACCAATTTGTGGTTACGGCTTTTTCTGTCAATTCTACAGGGATTTAAAACTTGTAAAAGGTGAAACTTCTGCCATCTCACATTGCTCAACTAGAAAGAGATAGCTATAATCATAGTAGCTAAACAAACACCAATTATTGAAAGGCAATATAGTCTTTATTAACTTCAAAGCAATTAGCACTTTTTTAGTTAATTTGCTACTGAGCAAGGTGGTGTCAGACAGTGGCATTTGTCAGTAATAATCTGAGCATCTTTTGAGGTTTACCTTCCTATATTCTCATAATATTCTGTCAGTGAAGTTTTGATACTTTATGCGCAATGAAAGCACTAATGAAAGCGTTAAAAGGAACGTTTCTGTGAGCAAATGCCACCTGAGCATACCACCCTGTTTCAAGTATCTTGCATCACATGACTATATATTTCTTAGCAGATAATTGTTTCCCAACGTGGGATATTAGAAGCAAAGCATTCTGGAGGAAGTTGTGTGTCACAAAGCAAGATAAACACCATAAATAAATCAATCAATTCATTTTGTCACACTCATTGAGTTCTACAAGTGTCTTGTACACACCCTTTGAATTAATATATTATCTTTATTCTTCAGTAAGAGCTAACAGATGCCCTGACTGAGCAGAATGACTCAGGTCAGACTTAAACAAATCCCTCCAGTGGTTGGAAACTTAATTAGGTTGCGTTTACAAGTCCTTTAATATGTTTTTTTAGATCGTTACAATTCATGGTTGATTAGAAACTAATATGGAGCCAGTCTACCTTCTTTGCTTCCTTTTTTTAAAAAAGCCCAGACAATAAAAATAGTTTCTGTTTGTTCTTCTGCTAACATTTCTCTTTAGAGTGGCACTGCTTTAATAAAGATATAGGAAATGAAATTTCAGCTATGTTACACTCAATCAGATTACTTTGGACAAATGAAAAGTAATACTGCCACCTTTAATACCATTAGAAGAATTGATATAGCAGAATTCTTTTCAGATCACAGTGCGCTGGCGATTAGAGGCCTAGTGCTGTTTACCCTTTGGTGACACGTGTGTGCCATGCTGCTAGAAAGTGTCTCGGTGGTGACTTGTGGACACGGGAGGTGGAGGGCTCACGTGCTGGGATGCGCTGGGAGCCCTCCCGTGGTGCTGGCACTGCCACCACAGGTGAGAGCCCTCCCATTGTCTTGGCACTGCCACCACAGGTGAGAGCCCCCCCATTGTCCTGGCACTGCCACCACAGGTGAGGCTGGAACCCAGGGCAGGGAGCCCTGAGCTATGTACGTGTGTGACTCTCCCACCTCAGGGTGCTCTCCACCATGCTGCTAATGGACTGGGACACAGCCTGGACTATCCTGCACATTTCCAAAATCCAAGAGGTTATGCAGGATTATTGAGTTATGCAGGATCAGGTTCTATTTACAGTAACGTTAAGTGATGGTTGTCCTAAAAAGTTCACAGCTGTGTAATGGAGTGAAAACATGTAGGCTGTATTTTGTCTCCTGTCTTCTAGATGGCTGACCCTGGCCCATTGCAAGGATGCCTGGTTAGCCAGCAATGGGAGGACCACATGGCTGCCTGGCAGTAGCAGCACAACAGGTTTTTGCTGCCTGCCCTTGTGCAGTATTGACAAAGAGTCCCTTCTCCATGCAGACTGACAGTTGCCATCACGCTGGGGCTCCTCCGGCACCAGGCGTGAAGCAGCATCGGCCTCCGATGGTTCTGCAGTGGGACATGCCCTTGTCCCAGGATCAGGCTAACACCGAGTTGTACTCTTGATTTCCGAAGCTACTGCTGTTCACTTCTCTGCAGCCAAAGTCCTGGGCTGTAGAGCACTGCATGAATGCTCAAAGTGATTAGGCGTTATTCATCTACGTTTATGAACGATGCGTTTCATTCATGTCATCATTTACTGCATGTATTGGGAAAGTTATTGGGCTCTTTGAGCAACTTCTGTTCCAGGAAGTGAGTGTGGCAGCAGTATGATGCTTAAGTTGTGGAAGTTTGGTGTTTTTTCTTTACTTTTTTGTACTTCAGAGCAGCAGCACTTTAGGGATATGGTTTAGGATCAGCTCCAACTCTCAGTCAAGTTAATGTGAGCTGGATCAGTTCCTCCATGGCTTACAGTTGTAGTCGAGTTCTATGTGGAAACAAGCAAGTGTGATTGAACACATGCCTACGTGTATCCCATGTCCCAGGCAGCTATGGAGGGACCTTCACACTTCTCATTTTGCAAAATGCAACCCTTCAACTAGCATTTTAAAAAAGCCTTTAAAATGTGAAGCGAGTATAACTGATACAGAAGTGTCTGTCTGGTTTGTGAACAGCCTGAAACTACTCTGAGATGCAAATGATACTTTTCAGTGCAGTGCGGCCGATACAGATGACAGGGACGCTTCAAGGATCAACATCTGTTACCCAAACAGTCAGCACAGCCAGAAAGGAGGAGACAACTCAAGGAGATACAGTGTGAGCGTTTACAGGGTGAATCCCCCCTATGCTGTGGGAAGTGAATCTGTGACAAACTATCAGTATGGAAAATGTATGTGGGAAGGTTAGGTGTGAATATGTGCAGGCATTTAACAAGATATAAATGGTATCCTGGATGTTCCTGGTTGTATTTTACTGCAACAACATTCTAAGAGTAAAAAGTAGGAGAAACTGCTCTGGTAAAGTCTAATCCAGTGGCCTAAAAACAAGACTTGAAATAGGAATCCTAATTTTCCATGCTTTCATTTTTTCTCTAAAATCTTTGCAGTATTGGTAAGATAATTCAGAACTTTCTAGCCTGTGTGCCAAGATTTAGACATCTTAAAAATCCTTATAGAAACAAGAACTGCTAAAAGTTGGGATTTGGTTAATTGTTGTGGGAAACGCACAGGAATTTGGAATAAGACATTTTGTTGAAGACTTCATCTATTAAATAAATGGATTAGGTGTTCTCATAGATGTGTAGTATGTACCTCCTATATGGCACACTAGCATGATGAAGAAAATCACTCTAATAGTTACATCACTGCAAAACCTAGATGTGGAGAAGAGTCTGGAAACTTGTAGAAGATTCTTCTTGATCTTCTTGTGAAAATATGAGAAAAAGGAGATAGCTGTTGTTCATGTGTAAGAATGGGGAAAATTCTAGTGTAGTCTGAAAAACTGACAGTTTTTTACAGAAGAGAAACAAACATATGAATTCAGCTATATTAAGTGCTTTTTCATAAATATCTCAAACCAAATAAAATATTTTGACAGCCTTGAAAACAACATACTTTTATTAAATTGATCGAAAGTTTCCATTGGCGTTGCATTGCGCTGGGTAAGACATCCCTCATAGACAGGATGCAGCCAACTTAAAGCTCTCAGCAGGGACTGCACTCTGGGCTTAACTGATTACATAAAACATTTTAAGTCAATTTAATGAAACAAAGTATTTCATTGTAGATGAAATTAACTCAAAATATTTTATGTGAATTTTCCCAATGGAAATGCGTTGCTTTGGAGGGGAGTTTGAAATTTTCCTGCAGGTAGTAATGCCAATTTTAATAAGAATTTGTTTTTGTCATGTTATCCTGAGGGAGAATTTCGAAGAGCTCTGCTATGTTTTCCATAGAAGAGCTAATTAGGATTACACTTCTCAAATCCTGCTGGGGGGAAGATCTGTGGTGCAACCTTCTGCATCTCCATTGGAGCACTAGACACTTCCCAGAAGTTTGGGTGGGCGCAGGACCTCGTCCTGGATGCAGGATCAGGACCAACCCATGGACCGCTGGGGCTGGTCCTTGGGGCAGCACCTTTAGGTGATTTAGCTTTGCCAGCAGTGGAGGGGTGAAGAGCAGTGCGGATGCTCAGCTGCTGTTCAGCAAAGGCAGCTGGAGCTGATGTGACTAAATAAAGAGGATTTCTTTCAAGCCCATTGGGCCTGGGGTGATTACTGAACACTACAATCAGGGTATCGAGGTCTTTCTTTTTTTTTTTTTTTATTTTATATATTTTTATTGCTCTCACGTGAGACCGGAAGGCAGAGAAAGGGCTGTGGCAGCGCAGATTCCTATGATCTCCACTCGCCATGTAATCAGAAGAGCTCTGCAATTGAATATTTCACAATAATCACTACGTTTTCAATGGGGATGATATAAAAGCAAATATCAAGGCCTCTGGCTGACAAAAGCAGAATACAGAGGGAAAATATGAAAATAGCAACTTACTTCAGCAATAAAGAGAGTATATTGTATTTTATACTGCAGTTTTTCTTTTTGTTAAATCATGACTTTCTAGTAAATGACATCCCAGAAGATATTTATCAAAGCAGGAAAGCACTAGAAAGGAGCACCCTGCATTCACTTTAATATTTCTCCTTTTCTTCTGACATTTTCTTGCCTAGAGATCTAATTCCATTAAATATGTACATTTTTGACTGGAAGACTTCTTCATGTATCTTTCAGACGAATCTTAAAAGTACATAAGGTCTGTAGGGCAGGTTTTTTTAAGTGCAAATGAGGCGCACAGTAGAATATTGTCTATGAGGCTTTTCAAATTATTTATATTCCTGCAGTGCTTTACCTTTCTCTTTCTCTGATAATGATAAGAAAGAAGTGAGACTCCAATGCACCTTCTGTGGAACACTGTCAAACAACATTAGTCATATTTAATATCTGACATGCAGGAACTTACTCTGGTTGATCTCCATTTTTATTGGATTTATTAGATGTTATCATGTCTGTAACTTTCTCTGATCCCATAGCGCATCGAAGTGTTAAAACCCGTTAAGCCCATGACTGGTCAGTGTTAGAGCCCTATTACGCTCTTGTGAATGGGTATAAATTAACGTTAACTCATTAGGTCTACTGCTGCTCCAGATTTGGTATAAAGTAAAGGTCCTGACCATTTGCAGTCATTAAAGATTTCATTGCTTTCTCATAAGAATTTGAGGTAAGGGTGTTAATCCTGGAGTCCCAGCCAAATTGCTGCTTAAGTAATTTTAATCTGCCTAAATATCTGCCTCTACTGCTGCTAGTGTCACCCTTCTCCCATTATCTCTGAGCATCTCAAGCCTTATCAGATCCCACATTTGAATAACTGTGATTCTGTGATTCTCACCATTATGTAGTGGTCTGAGCTGTGCTTTACTGAGATATATACAGAGCTACACTGACATAAATACTGAGATGTTAAGGCTTTGCTTTCTCTGGTTATGTTGACAAGACATTCAGTGAATTGAACTTCTGCAGAGGAGGGAGGGTCATCATCAGGAGTAAGGAGTGACTGAGTGCTCTGTAAGTCTCTCTAGCAGGCATCTGAGAGCTGAGTAAGCCTTTACAAAGCTTTTTCTGGACCAAATGTTTATACCTTCCGTAGTGTTACCTAGCTATAATACTTCAAAAAAATCATGTGCTCAAGGGCTATATGAAATGTAAGGCAATCTCTAGTCCACAACCTCTGGTCTACTCATTCGTATCCTAATAAAAATGACAAATTATGAAACAGAGCCTCTCTCCTGCCCTGGCTGTTGCTACTTGTGTGTTCTTGTATCTCAGATTTCCTCTCAAGACCTTCTCGTTCTTCTGCCCTATTGCAGACTTTGTCTTGCTGCCCTTTTCATCAGTTACTTCGTTAAAATCTTCTTTTCTCTCTTGGACTCTTCCTTAAAGCCGCATTTGCAAATAATCTCTTATTGTGTTTAATGCCTCCCACATCTGACATCGTGGGTCTTACCCCGTTCAGCACCGTGGCAACGTGTCACAGGTTTGAGGCATGGTGTGGAGGCGTGTGAAGGTATTTTTTACACAAAGCAAGTGCTCACACTTACCTTCTTTTGAAGGATAAAGTCCATTTCCCCTCATATGTTGGCCAGCTGTACTGAAAAGAAAGAAATGGCTGTGGCAATTTATCTTGCCTATCCCACTTAAACATCTGTTCTCCTTCAGATGATGAGCAGCTCCCCAACATATGAGCAGAGCTACTAAGCTGAGCAAGGTTTTTTTCTCCTGAGTGTCTCTAATTGTTGTACAGAAGTGCAAGTGCCTGTGGGGATGGTTATGCTAAGTGCATATATATACGAGTTGAACAAAATACAGCAAAAATCAGGACTGTACCTAGTACCAGAGACTTGAAGTATTTCTCTTGGAGCTGATACTTAGACTTTTGCAGGAATTCAGTTTACTGTTTGCTTACAAGTTTCAGAATATAAATAAGGCTGATTTATGGTCACCACTAAGAAACCCTAAACCCCAAATGACTGACACACTCCCAGTGAAAAACAGTACCGGTATACAAACTCTGTAGCTTCGTGGTTGCTCTTGAAGTTCAGCTTCATGTTAGACTTGGAGCCTGAAAGCCTGAGTGTGATTTTGGCCTCCACCTTCCCCAACAAAACTCCTTCTGTTTCTCATTCATGCATATGTTGTCTTGCTGTTGAGCTTCATTCAGTGTATGATCTGCTAGGATAATAGTGCTTTCACCTTAAGTTCCTGAAATGGTTTTGGACTGATCACAGTATCACAGTATGTTCTGGATTGGAAGGGACCTCAAAAGATCATCTAGTCCAATCCCCTTGCTGGAGCAGGAACGCCTAAGTGAGGTTGCACAGGAACATGTCCAGGTGGGTCTTGAATGTCTCCAGAGAAGGAGACTCCACAACCCCCCTGGGCAGCCTGTTCCAGTGCTCTGTCACCCAAATGATGAGTGCACTCAGCTTTCTTCACCTTTGCTATTTTATTTTTCCTCCTCCGTTCCTTTTTTCCTTTTCTCCTTTTCCTTTTTTCCTTTCCTTTTCCTTCTCATTTTCCAGTGCGTGACCAATTGGTCTCACATCTGGAAGGACACATCCATTTCTGCTCAGATTGCTTCTGGTTCCCTGGTGGAAGGAAGATGCTACCATTCATCACTGAAGTCAGACACAGTAAATAGGATGCCACTTTGTCCTTCATTACCAACTCAACCCCCTTTAAAAGTCTATAGGCTTATTCTCTGTAAATATAGTCCTCCCTGGTGTTACCAGCCAGTTTCTAATGTAGGAAAAGCTTCAGCCCTGCAGCTCACTGGCATCCCAAGCCTTCTTTCTTGTAGGCCTTATTTTCCTGAAGTTCAGGAAAGTGGTTGCCTTTCTTTAATTGTTGATTTGTTGTATGGGATTATTTTCTCTTCCCAATTCAAAGAATAAGTCATCAACTTCGGTTGCTGAAAGTTTTGAAAAATCTTATTGCAGATGTTGAATTATATCTGAGACTTTTTTACCTGCTCAAGGAGTTCTTGTGCCTGCTGATTTCTGCAAAGTGTTGTCTAATAGCATCTCCCATCAGCTCGATATATGCCCAGAAGTGCTTGAACTGTTACAGTTTTAGCTGCACTACAATCTACATCCGGAAGGGGGGGAGGTGTTGAAAAAAATAAGTACTTTTCAATTTAGCACTGAGATCACAAAGCTTCCCCTCCATGTTTGCTTCATTTGGGCTGCCTGGCTGCTGCTCTTCACACACACACTCTATACCCAGATGTTTTGATAACATCTCTGCTGATAAGTACTAGCAATACATCAAGAAATAAAAGTGCAAAGTAAATAATCAGTGTCAGCAGAAATATATGGTCGAGACAGCACATTTTGAAATATGTAGAGGTGAGAGTCTTTGATCCCTTGAAGAGCCAGGACCCACGTACCCGGTGCCATATGGCTGCAGGCACCTTTGGGATCCAGTAAGACGACTGTCAGCAGTTTTTCATTTGCACTCACATAGCAGGATGCAAGGTGCATGCGTCTCTTCATGTCCTCCGTGTAAAACATCTGAAGACAATGAGTGAGGCATTAGCAAGATAAATACATGGCCAAGCCCCAAAGGGAGAAGACAGATTGGAGCTAGGAGGAAAAATTAAATTATATTTTATGCTTAACAGCCTGCCACAGGAAACTGGTTGAGAGAGGGAATGATGCTAAGTGTGAGAAGCAGTTCCTTCTTTTCTCACAAGGTTTTCCTTGCCTGCATCTCATCTAGGCAAAAAGAGCTTCTCTAAGGCTGCTTGTCCCCACTAGATAATTGTTTTATCCTTGTTTTCCTTTGTTTCTACTTCTGCCACTGATAGCAGCCTGAGGGAAGAGGGGCAGGGAAATATGTTGCTTCTGCAAAAATCATTGTAGGAAGGATAGCCAGAACATAAATGATACTGTTTTGGCTTCAAAAGGGTAAGCAGGTGTCTTAGGAGTCCCAGAAGAGCAATGTGCAAGCTTGTACAAACAACCTCCGAATCATGCCTGTTTGTTATTCACACAAACAGAGTTGAAACCGTCTGAATTCCTCAGTTCCCAGAATTCAGATGGTGCACAATGGCCCATAATGAACAGCACCTGTGCTTACCTCAATTACTACACAGAGCCGAACAACAGCAAGAAGGGCTTTCGCGAATTTTTTTTCAATAATAGATTTAGTTATGTCTTTCATAATTGGATTCAAAAGCTCAAAATTTCATTTTGCAACTTGTTCATGGAATTTGTATGAAAAAGTCTGGCATTTATTCAAAAGAAATACTCTATGAACAAGAAATTGCAAAACAGCCAACTGCTGGTAACTAAGCAGCCAAATTATAGTCCAAGCACTTGGCAAATACACCGTCTTTTTTATTATATCAGTAATTGAATTTCTGTTAAAGCGTGGAGCATAATTTAACATCAGGAATTTATTTATAATACAATAGTGTTTCAGTAATAAATGCATTATTATTGTCACTTCTAATGGAGTCTTATGTATTCCCTCAGAGACTATGTGGCAGACTCTGAGACAACCGCTGCATCAATGTTGTTTGTAGACAATTGAATTAATTGGAGACAGGGTCATTAACTCGACCTGAATACCTCTGATTGCTTCTGTAAATAAGGTTAGAGAGCAAATGGCTAATCTTTGTTGTCATTATAGATTCTTTTTACATTTTCACACTGCCTTGTATATTAAGATCATTTTGCTAAGCAGCTTTTCAGGCTGTCGTCATGTTTACAGTATTGTCTTGCATGGCATACAACCGTAATTGTATCAGACTTACATTTCATTTCCCATATCTATATAAAACATGATACTGGAGAGAGACCTGTTCTGAATTGCAGCACATAAAAACCATTGGACCAACAAATTAATAAACCAAAATGAATAAGCTGTAGCATTAAAAAATAATCAAATCACAAAACAAAAGCTGATTTTGTTTGCTTTTGTTTGAAAATTCCAACCTGAGAGACTTGCCAGGCATAATACAGTGAGTTGGGAACATGACCCACCAGGCCAGATCTGTGTATACCAGCCTGTGAGTTAAATGTTATCTGGACTTTTGGCATAGACTTTCTTGGAAAACGAGCAGCAGGCTGTCATTTGAGCACAGATAGAACACAGATATTTTTCAAGGAGAGGTCCAAAAAAAGGTTGTGAGCACATTGTTCCATTTCTCAACAGACTTAATAAAGAATGTAGCCTGAGAGGCCTAGCAAGGCATGCGTCAGGAGCAAGAGATACCCTAAACTTGAGAATGAGGTCAGGTTCACATTGAACTCAGGGATACCAGCTTGTCATCACTCCCGTATTCCACCACATACTTAGAAAAACACTTTGCTTTCTCAGAAACAGTCTTGTAAGTGGAAGAAAACAGCTGGCAGTGTCTTATGATATGCCTGGTATTTGCATGTATTTCTTTCATTCTAAATTTATATTCAAGATGGGCTTGAACCCAAGCCCCAGATATGCAGTGTGAGTTATCCAGACTCTGGAGCCAAGTGTGGGATCCTGAGTCCATCTGTAACCTAGACGATAAGTGATGTTTTATGAATTCAGATTCAAAAATAACAGCCTCTCCACTTCAAAACTAGCAAGTATAGCTTTCAGCTTCAAAACTCTGCCCATGTCAAACTCCCATTGACAGTCTGTTGGTGCAGGAATCCAGCCTGACTTGAGCATGGTGGGAGGAACATGCTGCCACACTGTTTTCTCTCAGCAGCCTCTGCACAACTCACTTATAAGTACATTTGGGGATGTTGTTTCATTTATAAAGCAGTGGAAGAAACAAAGCATTGAACAGATGCTAAATTGTTCTGGGGTTTTGAAGGCATCATCTGAACTTACAGACTGGTCTTGTAGATTTTGCTCTGCAAAAAAAGAAGCGAGACAGATCAGCTGAATGATGTTATTACTGAGCAGGACCCAGCTTAGTACTGATCTGAAATTCAGGGTGAGCCTTTGAGGTCCGGGCTACAGAGTCTGTGTCTCTCCCTGTGCATTTGCAGGGGATGCAAGCACTGCCGGTGTTCACCTTGGAGCTTTGCTGCAGGAGCCATCAGTCCTGCTCAGCCTCTTTGACCGCTTGTGCTCCCGCTACTGCGGGGGCTGGCTTTTGAGCTCTGTCCTTGGTTAATTTAGCTTTATTTAAGTGCATGATAGCCCAGATACTGCAGGCAAAATTAAAGAGAGTGGGTTATTTTTTCATTCTAATGCAGTAAATAAGTGTCAATACTTCTCTGCTAGTAGAGTGAAACCTTTCTACTGATTTTTGTCATTAGCAAGCAAGAGAGGTTCAAGTTTCTTATAACAGGCAACCACCATACCACACTAGAGCATTGGGAGATTGATGCTGCCTGGGCAGATGTGTGAAGAACACATTTGCACCTTACTAAATAAAGGAATGATTACCAAGTTGAGAACAATAAAAAGTTGAAGGGAGATCAAACTTTGCCTCTTCACCTCCGTATCCATGAGGGGTTGGGTCTTCCTGACCTTTGCTTGTCGGCAGACCTTCAACAAATCATTGCCGATATAATAACCTTTCATCAGTCTGAGGAAAATTGAATGGTGGTAATGTTGAAAAATCCATTTCTTATAACTCAGGGACATAAGTGCCCAGAATGAAAGCTACTTAGCTGGCAGGTTTTTAAGAAGATATAATTTAACTAGTCCTAAAGTTCTAAATTATTTTGTCCATACTGAAAAAAATAGACAAAATGTTACTTTTTGCAGCATGTCATTGAAAAAATCCACTTTATATTCAGGACTGTGGTCACTCCACTTGTCTTTTCCTGAACCCCTCTTGGCGAATACAACGTTCATCCACAGACCTTTCCAGGTCAGATTTCAACCGCCTCTGCCAGGCGTCCCAGTTCCTCTCGGCCTGGGTTAAGAGAGCAGGTAGCGTGGCAGAGGGGATGAAGTACTGAGGTGACACCTCAGGAGGGCATCCAGGCTTACAACTGTTACTTCTGGGGAACCCAGTTAGTCTTTCCAGTTTAAGTTAGAGCTGGCTCCAAACTTCCAAGAGCCCATCTTGAAGGTGCTGAGCACCACCAGCTCCCTCTGGAAGACATGGCAACTCTGCTCACAAGACCCAGGTAAACAGGTGTGGAAGCTAATACAGTCTTCCCTTTATTTTGGTGTTGATCAAAAAGGCTGAAAGGCAAGATTCTCAGCCAGATAAGGTTAAAGAATTAAGGATTCTCTGTTTCCTTTTGCTGTCATTCAAAATAATAAGCATAGAAAATTCTGTTTAAAATAGCTGAGCCTTTTGACTTAAAGGGTTTTCATGTCGAAGATTTAAGATGTCAGGTTTAAACATGATACTGATAGTATTAGGCAAAGTATGAGAGCAGATACTTGTAGTAACTGTCATTTTGTCTGACTGTTTATTAATGGCCTTTTGTGATTTATAGTGAATGTTGTGAAGGATCTTCAGGTCCATTTATCACTCAAAGAAGCACCTTTTTTTCCTTAATATCTACATATGTCATAATTAAGGGTGGATGCTGCTTCAAGATTTGTCTCTGTTCTTAATAAAAAATCCTTCAAGATGATATTTAATCCTAACTAGATTTAATGCCTTTTTTTTTTTTTAAAATCTATGAAGCAGTGTATTACGTAACTGGCAAAAATCAACAGCATTAAAAGGAGCTCACGTTAGACAGAAATACAGAAAAGGTTTTGATTTTCACTCCAAATTGAGATTTTCACTCCATTTTAAAATAAATTGTAAGAAAGACACCTATGTTTCACCATTGAGCTTTATTAATATTTTACTAGACAGGTTCCTCCTTGTTCAAAAAACAAGTCATGTGCTGAAGTACATCTTTATATCCATGAAAGGCTCTAGTGGTGTGCCATAAATTCATCATGTGCCTTTAGGAATACTTCTTTAAAAACTATTTCAGAGTAATTGCTCATTATTAATAATGATGATTCTTTTTTACTGTTACGGCAGTAACAGTGAAACTAAGTGTCTGCTTTTGGTTTCCTTAGTGTCTGTGTACTTCTGTGGCCCCTGTTATCCTGCAGCTTAAATCTGATGAGCATAAATATGCTTAGAGTCTCAATACTATCTGCATTAAAAACAGGGAAAAAGGTACAGGAATTTAATTGTTTTGCCCATGAAAACCCAGAGAGACACAGGAATCGAACCAGTTTTCTAAGGGGTCAGACCAGTGCTATGACCACAGGGATGTCTTTCTTTACAAAGGTGCAGTAGTCATCTCCAGAGAGGTGAATTATTTGCGTCCGAATCACTTGAGGACATGCCTAGAAGCCACTCCATGCCTCTAGCACCAATCCTGCCATTTCGTGCTTTGCACAGTGTGTAATGCATGGAGATTGGTGCCAGTTTGTAAGCAGCTGAAGCTCATTTAGTAAAATATTATGCAATCCTGATTGTACTCAGTTTTTATCTCTGCCCTTTATTGCTTGTTTTGCTCCTCACACTCCTGACGATATCCACAGTTGGGGCAATCATGGGCCTTTTTAAAATAGCAGTGGCTTTAACAGAATGCAACAGGCTGTTTTCCCCTCTCTGGCTTGCAGAGACTCACGTTCCCAGTTCATCTCTTTGCTCTGGTCTGGAAGTGGTTATACTGCTGATCTGCTCCCAAGAGATTCCCCTGGAGAGTAAATCCTCGGGTGGCTTCCTGAGCTGACGTTGTGACACTTGTACACAGAACACGGGTGTGAATGACTGTGTGTGTGCTGTAAAGCTCTGGTAAATCAGGATGCACCTTTTGGCCCCTTTTCAAGCTCAGAGGTGGTGTCTTACATGGGGAAAGAAAAAAAAAATACTAATTTCTCCTATTTTCTGACTACTTGATTTCTCAAGGTAGTAAAATTAGCTCTTCTCAGATAGCAGATGAGACTGCAAATGTTGAGGATTTGGAGGTGTCGTGTGGATCCATCTGCACCAGAGTGTTTCAGTCCCATAGCTCCCAGTTCTCTTCCCACCAGGCTCTGCAAGCTGGATTCTGTTTTCAGTTAAAACTGAAGTACAGCTGAGTTAAAACGAGCAGGGTAGTTCATTTACAACATTATGTGTCCAAGTTTCTGCCGTACACGAATGAGGAAAAAAAAAGCCAACACTTTGCTTTTAGAGGTTCACTTTGGACATTTTTTGTCATGACCACGCTTGGGCTTTCTGCTGCAATAAGTAAAATCGAAGTGCAAAGAAGTGACTTATTAAAAACATTTTATGTTGACTTAAAATTATAAATCAGTAGAGGGGTGAGTATGTACTTCTAAACTTTCACAGCAGATTCATAAAGTGTACTGAAAGATGCAGTATTCCACATTTCCTTTGTGGAAAATAAATAAGTTTTGATGTATCAATACTCACATCTGTCTTGATTCAGTGAGGCAATATTGATACGATGAAATGGTTCTATTTACATCATATGAGGCCCTTTGGAGTCTCACGGTAAGAAATGGTATTCTTTTTCTTCCAGATACCAAACAGACAGTAGCACATCAGGGCATAGTACAAATAATGCTCTTTGACACTTGAATCCATTCACTAAAATATTGTACATCAAAAAGTCTACATACACTGCATCCCTCAAATAATATCCTTCTCACAAAATTGTTTCCAAACTCTGATGTGAGCAGGGTGATGCCTGCACAAATCATGGATACAATATTGCTTTTATATGCAAAGTCCCCTTCTCTTCCATGTCAAGTGTGTGTAAGAGTGCTGTGAAATTGGAAGGAGAGCGATTACCATACCAATAGTTCAGAAAGTTTTCTATGTGCACTGTTAGTGATGTGCCATTAAAATTCCTCCTCTTCTGCTTGTTTTCTTATAATTTCACAGGCAGTTTGGTACGTTACACCTGTTCTTTGTCACAGGTGTGATAAAGAGTCAGAACTCACTGTAGTCCAGGAATAAAACCAGGGAAAGTGTCAGAATAGGACAGTAGAAACAGTACCATGGGTGAAGTCACATTGCAGATATATATACACAGTTCCACCTAGGATTTGTGGCTAATGTAATTCTTTATTGGAAGGCTTTGACCTTGTTACGGATTCTTGGCAGCTTTTCCCCACTCTATTCATTACTAATGCAAGCTGTCAATCACTTTAGTTCTGCTTTGACATAGATTGTGGCTCATAGGAGTTAGCTCTGTCATTCTTTTTATTTCTTTCATCTTTACTATCCTTTTTTATGGTCTTTAAAGCTGAAAGTATAAAAGGGTTATATGTATATGAAAAAAAAATCTGTTTCAGTGACTCTATCAACCTTGTTATAAACAGTCTTTGATTAAAACAGTTACTTTTGAACACAGTGAAATGATACTGTGGCTTTTTACATACAATATCTTGTAAATTACCCTCCCTCGCAAAATAAATCAGAACTCCTATTTGCATTACAGTGTTCAGGATTGAAACAGGCAGATCAGCTGCCACGTACTGAATAACACATTAGAGAGGTTTTCCCTTTCCGTGTGTTTTGACATGAGAGAGCCATCATAAGTGATGTCTTACTATGCGTGCTAATGTTAGCTGAAGTAACAATTTCCACACCTTATTTCATTTCATTGACCAGGGTGCTGATTAATATTTTAAAAGGGCTTGATACAGGTTTTCAGTTCCTCTGTCAGCCTGATCTTTGAAAGTTTAGATTTGAATCCTACCAGCCTGATGATAAATAATTTACTAGTAACCAATGGAGAGGCAGTGAACAAATCATTCTGAGCAATCCTTTTCTTTAAAAAGCAATCTAATGGCAGTCATATATAAGTTTGAAGATATAGATATGAACAATTCATTATAAAAAAATGGCAGCTCCCTTTCGTATTAGAAGAGAATATTACTTCCTGATAATGGTGGAAGAATAGAAGAGAAATAAAACTTCGTTATTGAACAGTTATGGTATTAAATTCTGACACTAAATATTAATCTGCTAGGTGCTGCTCTATTATTATCTGCTGGAATAATGAAGCAGCCTATTTTGAACAGTTACACAGAATTCAGTGAGTCCAGTAACTCCTGGTAATGCCCCTCAGGTTTGGAGTTTTTCTGTACAAATAGGCTCTGGAGGAGAACCTGGGTCAGCTTCTGAAAAGCTGAAGCTGATTTGTTCCTCTGTCTCTTCTCCGAATAAAGTGTAGCGAGTGAGAGAACAACATTATCTCCCCAAGAGTGAGTGTTACCCTCTCTTCTGATGGATGGTGAAGTGTGGTTGAAGTGCACAAAGGCCTTACTCAGAGTTGGGTGCCCACTTTCCAGCACCCTGTGCAATCAGAGTCTTTGTTCCGAGGAATCTGCATTTCAAATAGACAAGACATTAAGGATAGGCAACGTAGTCTCTCTTTTACTCAGCAGGATCTGATGCACAGACGTATTTTCTTCTCAGACACAAAGCAAAATTAATCCAAGTGCATCAACAGGAAGATCAACCACTCTGTCAAATCTGTAGTTGCTTTTCCAGCA
This sequence comes from Nesoenas mayeri, assembly GCF_963082525.1. Classification (NCBI taxonomy): domain Eukaryota; kingdom Metazoa; phylum Chordata; class Aves; order Columbiformes; family Columbidae; genus Nesoenas; species Nesoenas mayeri. The sequence continues at coordinate 15,994,526 of NC_137550.1, read as the reverse complement.
AAGACCTTCTGCTTTCCAGATTTCATTGGTTGAATTTGCCCTAAAAATAGGCCTGTGCAGTAAAGCAACCTTTGTAGAGTGCTGCTTCTTGTGGAAATAGGTTGCCAGCATTGATGCACTGTTGACTCACTGGTCAGTTCCCATCTATAATTTCCCGCTGCCCAGCAGTGCTGCTGTCTCAAAGTTTACATTTTGATTTCTAGGTAGAGCAATGGAACAAATGGCCAATTCATCGTTACCCTAAAAAGGAAGGGTTGGAATGAATAAACCTATTGTTGAAGGGCACTGTCTATTTGCCAAATCCGCTTCATAGCAGTTAACATTACTACATCTAATTGCTGAAAAGTTCAGGGAGATAGCTAAGGACTTGTCAGAAATGTTTGTTCCTTGATGAGTTTTACTGCAGTAGTCTGAATTATATGGCTTTTTTTTTAACGTATGTATTTACAGGGTAAAAAGTTTATTATTTTTCTTAATAGAAGTTAATGAGTTTTAGTGTTTCATATTATCTTTGTTGTAACCACCAGGTTTAATCCTGAAAACCATTTATTAGAGTAAATGATGTGTTGAAAATAATGTAATAATAGTCTAGATGACAACAACAACAAAAAAATATAAGCTGCATAGTGTGCCTCCAGTTCTGTAGGCAGCATAATAATCCAGACACATAATAATGCCATGTCTTCTTTAATTGGTTTTGGAAAAATAATCCATGAGTTAAAAAACAGAGAAGCTGCAGAGAGATGTTTACATTTAGGCAGATCACCCATACCAAGGAATTGCAGTGAAAGAAAAATGGTTGGTGAGTGATAAGCTCGAAGCGGTTTCTCACCAGGAGCCATCAGCAGCTGCAGTGCCAGCTCGTGACAGCAGCACACACCTGCAAGTCTCAGTTGCCCTGCATTTAGGCTTGAGCTCAACGAGTGCTGATAACCACTGTCAGGTACTGGTGATACTGGTCTTTGTCCTCTCCTTCAAGACATTTCTTGTCTCATACTTGGTGCCCACGCTACGCACAGTCATGGTGCCAAGCTGCAAGGGACAGGGGAAGTGTTGTGTACTGCAAAAGCAGAAGAAGGGAGGTAGATGAACGTGCTGCAGAAGACCTTCCTTCCAAATTGCTTCCAGATGTGCAGGTCTCTTCATCTGCTTCATTGTTTGATAGTGGGGAGGAGACCAGCTTACCAGCCTGCAGGCAATTAAAGCCATCATCATTGTGGCCTTTGCAAGAGATGGAGGTCTGGTTCTCCTCCCACCTACAGTGTGAGTGTCACTCCAGTGTCTCTCATCTCCTTGGCACAGAAGAGGCTATTTTGGAGAGGGGTAAGCAGATGCTGATCCATCTGGCCTGAGCAATGGGGATCCTTGCTGCTGAGCTGTGTGTGTTTTTCCTCCCGGACAGCACGCTCTGGGTCAGGGCAGAGCACGTCTGACTGCCCTGCGGGACTCAGCTGAGCACAGGGCTTGGAAAATTGGGAGAAAAATTGAAAAGGGCTGCAAAACTGATGTTTCCATTAACTGCAGAGAGTCCTCTTGCTTAGAGAATTAGACAGGTCTGCACTCAGTATGAGAGTTGTGATACCTCCAGTGTTTGCTCTGTGTGTTTGGATTGCAAGCTCTTTGGCCCAAAGGCTGCGTCTCATCATGTGTTTACACAAATCCCAGCACAGCGGGTCACTGGTCTCAGTAGGGGCTTCCAACCTCAAGTGATAATAATGAACTGGCTTTCTGCTAAGTGTTATTTACCCAAACAATACTCTGTTCCATTGTGCAACATTGTTTTTATTAATATTTCTTTCCGTTCAAATGAAATAAAAACATTGTCCACCCAAACACTGAGGAACAATATGAGTGTTCATCTCCTGCTGGGAAATAAAAATTCAAGAGTTTCAAATAGCAGTGCTTCCTGCTCTCTTTAGTCACTTTGAGGACTTGTGTCTGATGATAAAATGCTTTAAATCCATTTTAAACCTTGTCCAGGCTGGCATTCCTTGTCTGGATCTTAGCAACCCAACAAAGCTTGCTTTGAAAGTCTCTTAGAGAGGCAACCCCCAGTTCATGTAGTTGATACTTATGTGAAGAAGCCAAATTTATTTGTGTAACAGCTGCTTGAATGCGCATTTGCAGAATGTATCTCGGCATCTTTTAAAATGTGATTTAACTTTAAAGGTGAAGAACTCTTTGGTGCAAACCAACCTGTTCTTTCGATCTAAAAGACACATTTTATTTAAGGGAAAAAAATGCAGAAGACAACCCAGAATCTCTTCACTTTTTTCTTTTCCATGAACTTGTATGTGAAAGGTCTCTGCGTTTTCTTCCGTTCTGCTGAACAGCATTATTAGCAGTTGATTGTTCATGTAGCTGTGTGCAAGATCTCTCTATCTTTAATATGATGAGATACTAGGAAAGGCATTTTGCATCTTATCTGATTGTTTTGCAAGGCATACAAACAGTTACTTTAAACGCAAACTGCATGATGAAACGTGAATGCTTCTGCTTTAAAAATGTAGATCAGCAATGATGTCTTCAGCATGAAACTGCCCGATGTAGCCAAGGCATAATTTTATTATCCCAGATGAAAGACCAATATGACCTCATTGCGGTTTGTATGAAAAACATTATTTTGAGTCTGTCTGGTTCCTGCAAGCTTGCTGAGCTGTGTTATTCAGTAATGTTTGGCATATGATAACTTTTTTCTGAGGCTGATGTGCAGCAAGAAAGAAAATAAGGACAGGTTGGAGCTGCCATCTATATCTGTGGTTTTATTCTTCCCCTTTGAGTTCTTTGTCAGACAGTTACAGTCTGCTACAGTACAACTCCAGTTGTTTTGTGTAAGCGCATCCAGTGCCGGTGTCAGTTCTCTTCCAGAGTGCTGAAAGATGTAGGTTGTGTTTAAAGGCTGGAAAGGTCTGGCCTTAGCTGCTGGGACACTGGCTCTTCCTTCTTTGATCTATTATAAGAGGTGATTTCCTTTAAGTCAGTTATCTTAATGAGAGCAAACTTGCCAGCACTGACAACAGAGCATTTCCTTAGGCAGGACTGCAGAGAGGTGTGAACAGCCCCACACGCATCCTGCGGTCTGGGGGTCGTCTTCCATTTGGGGGTGCAAACAGAAAATAGACATGAAACAGATGAAACTCACAGATTTAGGAGAAAAGTAATTTCTGAATTACAACTTCATTGTTCTGATAATTCCATAAATAACATTTTTTTTCAAGGGTGATGTGTTGTTTTGGTATTTCAGAATGGAGTTGTTGTGTTTGCCTCCTCAGTTTGGGAATCCTTGCAGTTTTTTTCTATTTTTGTTTTTATTATTTCTTCTTGGGAACAATTGTAATCAAGTAGGAAAACTTGATTTTCATCTACTTTTAGTGTTTTCCAAATAGAAAATATAAGACCAAAGTTACAAGATACTGAATTGAAAGGCAAACTCCCCCACAAACACATTCACCTTTTCTCCACCATTCTCTGTTTACTGTAAAAAATAAAGGAAGTGAAAAATGTATTTCCCTACACTTTCATGAGCTTCAGTAAGAAGAAGGGATAAAGAAAGAAAAACAATAATGCACACACTAAAAAGGAGGGATGAAGAAAGAAAAACACGTGCACAAGTGGTTTCCAAAAATGATGACATGAAACACAAAGTGTAAGGTCAATTTTTTAATTCAACAGTGTTTAGTTTTCCATCGTACTTTTGTAAATGCCCAAATTTTTAAAAGCGCCTGTTCTTTTGATTTACCTGCTACTTCCAGTTGAAATGTTTTAAGTAGCTCTACTTGAGTCGGTAGAGTGAAGAGTCTCTAGTAGAAGGGGAGTTAAAAAAAAAGCATATGCACTTAATGAGCAACAAAGTTCGTGATCTGTAGCAATTACCCAAGTGAGTAATTTGGTTTCATTAACGCACCCTAAAGCACCAAGCTGTTCTGTCAATGGGCACTGCAGGACCATTGCAATGCTCAGAGAGACAGTTACGGTACCAACCGCAGAGTAAGGGATGGGTTTACCAACAAGGAGGGGGAGAGAAAGCAGCTTAGCATAAGAAGAAAATTAAAAACCATTTATTATTGTCACCGAAGCCAGTGGCAGTACACATAAAGACTCTAGCAGGGTCACACATCAGTATTTTCTGGCTTTTCTAACTTCCAGTTTCTCAGTTACTGTGGTTTTATAAGAGAGCATCGTGATACACAGAGATCTCAGTTTGAAAGGGGAAGGTGGGCATGTACCTGGCTTACTTGAGTCCTTCTCAGGGGAAAGTAGAAAAACAGCAGAAATGAAAGCAAAGCTGCATCATGACTTCTGAGCATCTCTGGATCACTCAATATGGGACACACGCAGCATATGATATATTAAGGTGAAGAATTGAATATCCATAAAGGACTACTAGCAAATGGTGTCAATTTTCAAACACTTTGCTTTGTCAGCTTCACAAATTTATAATCAATCATCAAAAAGTCTCGGTATAGATCAGCTAAAGAGACATAAAACCTTATGGTTATCTCCCTAACAAAAAAGTTGACATTAAAGATGAGTTTATAAAGACTCAGACTGGCAGAATTCTGTAGTGCTAAAAACGGGTCATCCAACCTCTCGGTTTACAAATAAATGCTGAGGAAAAACAATGACGCCCAGCACACTGCTAATAAATACATCTTGGAGGCCAGTTGAACACACAGACAAATACGTTTCACAGAGAGGCTTATTTTCAGCATGAATGCCATTTTCTCACTGCATTATCATAAACATGAGAGGAAAAACAGCTATTAAAAAATTCTTGGGCAGTCCCTGGAGACTTGTCAAAAATATGTAGTTTTTGTATGCCGCAGTGTAAAAGTATTCATGAAAATTAATTTTTAAAATGCCTTGTCCAATATTAGTTGCCTGATGTCCTTCCTTTGATCATAAATTATAAATGAACTGGCAAAAAATGAAGAAACCATGATTCCATTAATAAATTATTTAAGCTTGATTGTTAGTTTTCGCAATCATTGGGCTAATAAGCTCTGGCTTGTGACACTGAAATGTTTCTCATTTGAGGGTGATGATGACGGTAACATTATTAATGCCATTATCAGCGTGTCCCGTGAAGCATAAATCCAACTGGGTCCTTTGGTGGCTCCACGGTGGCACAGCCGGTGGAGCTTTCATTGGGTCTGTACTGCAGAAGAAGGGGTTGACACTAGAGGAAAGTCGGTGTGAACAGGGTTCACTGGGTGGTTGCCCCCACGGCAACACTTTATTAAAGACAAGCAGCATATTGACACGAGAGGCTCTTCTCCCCGCAGCAGCCTGCCGGTGCCGGCGGCACATGCAACCGGCTTGGCCCATTCCAGCGGTGGCTCCGGGAGCTCCAGCGAGTCTGAGAGCAGCTCCGAGTCCGACTCCGACAGCGAGAGCAGCTCCAGCGACAGCGAGTGCAACGAGGAGTCGCGCAGTGCCACGCCAGAGGTAAAGCCAGCTCTCACCTCCTGCCCGGTGGGGGCTCACAGGGGAAAGCCTGGGAGGGAGTGAAGTCCTGCTCCCACTTAGGAGAATGTTGGAGTTCTGTGCTGTTTGATGCTGCCAACTTTTTTCTCTCTTTACAGTTTTATGTGTATGACCCACATACTTATTCTAGCTTTTGGAAGAATCCTTCTGGCCTACATTTGAATTGCTTTAAAGAAATATTTAGATTTTTGCTTGTAGCTAGAGAAGATTTTATTGACACAGTATTCAGCTGGGACTAAGGAAAGGCAACATGACAAAACTATGTCTTCAGGGACTAGCTAAACTTTTTAGTTGTACTAAATTTCTCCAGGGCCGCATCGTAAACCAGATAAGGAAGCCTAATTAACCATAAATACTCCATAAATACTCCCATAAAACTAGCAGTCACCACGAGTTGACTGAAATAAAAGGGTACGTTAAAAACGTTCTCATTTAAAAGGAATAGCATTGCTTCTGTCTGAGATTTGTTCCTTGTCGTTCTTCAAACTGCAGCCTGAACCTCCCTCAGCAAACAAATGGCAGCTGGATAAATGGCTAAATAAAGTGAACCCCCACAACAAGACCATCATCAACAATCAAAATGAGCCTCACAGCGAGACCGGCTCCCAGGCCCAGAGCAACCAGCAGGCTGAAGGGCAAAACAAAGGGAAGCTCAACAGCAGCCTGCCCCCGACCGATTCCAAAGACCGGGCGATCCTCAGTCCTATCCGAGAGAAAGCCAAACCGCGGGTTGCCCAGAAAACCCCAGAGTCAAAAAGCTCCAAGCAGAAGTCACCAGCTCATAATGAGCCAACTTCACAAAGGACTACTTGGAAAAAACAACCCAAAAAGGTAGAAAGGACTTCCAGTGTAGAAGAGTATAACTGGCCCAAACCAAATAATACCAGCAACACTCCCAAAGAAAAAGACACACAGGAACCCCCCGAGCAGCCAAAGGTTCGAACTAAAGCAGCAGTTGGGAAGACTGCTCCAAGGAAAGAACCACGAACTAGCACAGGTCTCACTTCAGAGAAGAAAAAGTACAGAGGCCCCAGCAAAATTGTCCCTAAGTCCCGGGAATTCATTGAAACGGACTCATCTACTTCTGACTCCAATACAGACCAGGAGGAGAGCCTGCAGGCCAAGGTGTTGCCAGCTTGCAGTGGGCCTGCCGGTGGCGTCAAAGCGAAGGACTCTGGCAGTAACATCCTCAGCGTAAGTAGTTTAACTAGCAACAGCAGCAACACATCCAGCGACCAGACCAGCAATGACTTGGAGGAGCAGCTCTTTTCTCCTATCCCAATTGTACAAAATGAACTTCTGTCCCCACTGAGAGAATATGAAGAACTCAAATCTCTTTGGGTGAAAATAGACCTTAGTTTACTCTCTAGGATACCTGGACAAGAGCCTTTTGAGACCACATCTGTAAAAAGTGAACCAAGAGAGACAAATGTGAAACACAGGCGACCATCTCGAGAGTCCCCTACCCCTGCAGCTGAAAAACCATCCACAAAATCCAAAAGGAAACACAAGGTAAGTCTTTTTCATCATTTGGAGGAAAACACTGAATTTCTATATATCCTTGAGGTCAGGACCACAGTCAGTAGTTCCTTGCTGCACCTGCAGCAGGGCTGTAAGGAGGCATCATAACACTAAGGCTTTATTATTTTTACAAAGAACATATATTTACAAATTAACATCAGGAACTAGTAAATCACAAACTTCAACTGACAAAATCAATGAACAGTGTATTTTTTGAGATTTATCTTGTAAGCTTTTTCACCGTATTTGCTCGCTTACTCGTTAATTTCCAGTGTTCTGTAATCTGCAGAAGGACTCCCAGTGCTGAGTTTGTACTACTATGAGTTCTGCCGTACTCAGAAAACATTACTCCTATTTGGAAGGCAGTGTTTTATTGTCTGCAGAATTACGGCACTTTCACTACTGGCTTAAACAGGCATAGCTTCACTAAAGTCAATGGAATGGTGCTTGCTTATGCTCCTGGTGAATTTGGTCTTTATATTGTTTTGTTATATAAACAAATATGATTCATAGAAATATCATTTGCTTAACTTGCTGCTTTCTCAACACAGCTACCTGAAAAAGCAAATGTTTTGACTTAAGGCGTTATGTTTTGTCATGTGTTTTACGTTACTGATGCCCAAGGGTATCCTGTCTTGTGAGATATGACAACGCACTTCAAACTAAATGTGTTTTCAGAAAAGAAACGGAACTTTTGTGTTATAAATTAATTTCTATAGTCAGTTGTTCCAGCTGAAATTGTATGCTCTGGTCTGTCTGTTAGAAGTCATCACGGTGTATTTTTTTTATACCCCAAATTTTATAAATCATTGTGAATGTGACTTCAGCCATCTGTTCTTGAAATCCTGAGTTTGAGCAGTCTAGCGGTACGGGAGAGTTAATACAAGACACAACAGACAATGCCAGGCAGACACGGGCTCTGCACCTCTGCCTACGTGAGTCACTGCAGTGGCTCCTTCCCTGTTGAATTAAGTAGAAATAATCATGAGTAAACTCAGCAGGTTTTTATTATATTTATATTCTAGCTGTACACTAAAGGCAGAGATGTAAGAAGGAAGGAGAAGAAAGAGGAAAGGGATGTATGAATGTTCATGCTTATGAGTATGTATAAGTACAACAGGGTGTGTATTAATTATACAAAAAAACATCTTGCGAGGCAACTTAGTGAAGTGTTAGTATGATGAAGGAATCTTGACTATGACAAAGTATAATATTGGCAACTAAACTGAGACATCCTGGGGAAAATAAATAAATAAATATCCTCATGGATGGAACCTCATAATTTTATTAGCTGGACTTTGAATCAGGAAGTAACAAAATGAGGAATCTCACTTTGGGATTGTACAAACATAAGCTACGCTCTGAAACAGCCCATTCAGTTGCTGTATGATTGCTCAATGCTTCCCAGGGGGAAACAAACCAATTAGAATGACTTGAGGATGTATCAACAGTTAAAACAAGGTAGGGACAGCCTGATTTGGGTTTCTAAATCATGCTATTAAAAGATTTATTTTACCCATCTACTAGTGGGCTTGAAGGCTGATAGAAAGGTTCCAGTGACAGAGCAGTAATCAGCTTTGCTTGTATCATCCTAGTTCAGGCACAAAAGTCATGCATCAGGGAATCTTTCAAAGCAAATTTCAAAGCAGCTATCACTGTTAATGACTGCCCCAGCTCAGTCCGGTAGTCTTTCAGTCCTGTGAGGAATACTTACTCAGGGAAGTTTTCCCATCAGCTTCCATTAAGTCAATGAGTAAAAGCTATTTACTTGAGTAAGATTTGGTGCTATCAAGTCATTCCATCTGAATTATTAATTAAATTCCAGTGCACTACAGAAGATATCTGTAGCACATGAGGCATTTTGCTTCCTAATTATCTGGCTATGTCACTTGTTATATAACTTCATGTCATGTGTTTGGAGCACGTTTAGCCCCGATTTCAGGTGACTTTCACTTCTCTTAGACCAGTATTTTAACTGCTGCTACTGTAAAGGAAATACAGAGAGATTCCTGAGCTCCTCTTAATGGCAAGTGAAATCGTGCATAGATGCTGGATCTTTCAAGCTTTACCTTTTTTTGAAGCAGCCAGAAAGCCTGGATACCTTTGTTGAAAGCAAGAAGCAGCGCCTGGAGGACCCTTCAGCATCATGCCTGCTCCCACCTTGTATCTCTCCGATACCGAATCACAGATTAACCAGCACTAAAGAGTAAGTTCTTTTTTTTTCACGTGACATTCATGAGAGATTTCATGGCACTGTTCTACAAATGTCTTTGCTGTAGAGCCAGATGGGCCTTATGGCCCATAAGCATAAGTGACCCAGCATTGCTGTTCCCATCCATCAGGAAGAGGATCCACATGGTTTTGGATGAGATTCATTCATCTTTCTGAGGGACTAGAGTAATTCAGAGTGCCACCACAATCCTGTACTTTTCTACCCTCATACTGCATCCTTTCAATGTTCTTTCTTGCTCCCATCATCCTTAACCTGTATGGCCAGAGAATCCTACTAAAAGTGGGCTTTTTATTGAGCAAAATAGTGACTTTGCCATTCACTTCAGTGGCTCTTATTCTATAACTGCATATACAGTAGTGCTGGGGTGACCATCCTAAATGCCTCAGACATACGTGCTTTGTATTTCAGCAGCCATATAATTAAATAGTTTGTGCCTTTCAGAGTGTCTTTGAGAGATGGTTATAATGCTTGAGCAAACAAGTGCCACGTAAATAATTATTCTGATTAGTATAATCACAAGATTAACATTCTATAAATAACCAGAGAGTCCAGGTCCCTTCTGTCATCAGTTTCGTGCTTTTACGATTTTGAGATGAGGCACTTCTTTGTGATTCACACGAGGAAAAGCAAAGAATCAAACCCATAATGTGCTTCTGAAAACAATTTGATTGTAGTAGTATTTAAATTTGGATAAAGTTCAAAAATCATTGAAGAAATAGCACACAAATATAAAAATTCTTAAAGAAGATTAAGTGTCATTTTATTTATACTGGTGCAATTACAGAGTAACTTCAGTCCTTGAACTAACTCCTCATTGGACCATTGAGAAAATGAGAGTTGGAGTCTGGAAAAGGCAGATGAGCTCAAAGTTACAGTGGGATCCATAACATGTTGCAGATTTGATAAACATCATGATGGGTGTTGCCTGATTGTCATTGCTAGAAATACAATGAGCAGAGATATATTGCAGAGGGAATCAAGGATTATCCATCCTCAACACCTCTGCAATCCATTAAAAAAAACCTTTCTATTCTTGTCGACAGCAAGCCCTAAGGATCCACCCCCAACCTGATGTTTCTTAATTTGAGCTTGTTTTCCAGGTCATTAATTTGATTCCTTGGAGCTTTCAAGCCTTTGGTATTCTCTGTTAAAATATAATTGTGTCCATCAATAGTTATTTCCTTATGCTAGCTTCTCCTTTCATCTGCCTCAATTTTTGAAACAAAATTTTCTCACTTCTTTTCCACTGCAATGATTGAGACCTGGATCGCTCTGCATTTGTTATTAGTGTCTTCTGAGTCCACTTGAAACAAATGCAATATTGTTTGATAATTCAGGTTTTCAACTGCCAGAGATGTGCAACTGAATGTAGAAAAATGTATTTCCCAGAAGATTAGGGAGCTGGCTGAACTGTGTGATGACAAATTTCTGGAGAGCCCCAGATTGTTTTAAGCGGTTAGGAGTGATTGTGTTCTCTAGAGGGTTAAGTAGAGTTTTATGGGGAGGCAGAATAAAGGGAAAGCTGAAAGTACACTTTTCAAGGGCATGGGGGAAAATAACACTTCGGTGGTAAAAGGTTGAAAGTCAGACTTTGCCATTTGCTTCTTTATTCCCAAAGGTCCCACATTTTCTTTCAGAACTCCTAAGTCTCTACATAGGACTTTGAGAAATGAGGGTGATCCAGCTACAGGTGTGATGATGATGTTCATCCATTAGGAAGGTGCTGTGTCCCATGGTGGATGTTCTCACTCGAAGGAAGATTAGGTCTCTCCCATTAGAACTTGATCTCTGTGCCAGCAAGCCAAGTTCCCCAAGGCAGACTTCAGAGATTTTCATTGGGCTTTTTTGTAGATACAAGACTCTTTGACAGAAAGATCATGATCTCTGGGCTAAAATTTGGAGGCATTCAGGAGTCTGGAGGAACCAGTGAAAGGCCACACCTGTGCTTTTGCAGCTCCCACCGGCTGCCTATCTATAGTTCAGGCATTTGAATATACTTTTCTCATAATCTTTCCCTAAATATATGGACTCAATAAAGCAAGCAAAGATGCACAATTAATTTTTAAAGGGTTACATGTCTAATATGGGCAATTGTATGCCTAATTTCCACAAGTTTTTCTGACTTAAATGTACAATTTGAGTGTAGAAATATCAAACAGTTCATTCTGAACTTAAAAACCATTCGCACAACCAGAGAGCTGGTTTGGATTATGGAGTCATTGCATAAGCAACTAGTTATGTCTCTGTTCCTTCCCTCACGCATGCTGGGGCTGATGCCTTTCCCTAAATCTGACATGACTCTTAAAATAAAATTATGCAAACTATTTCCTCTGTATTTTCCTTGTTTCTGATATTTCATAGCAAATGAAAGAATAGACAATACCATGTTTTGTTCAAGGAATTCATAATACCTTGAAACACTGCTGTTAGGCTACATTTTTGTCCACTTTGCAGGAGAGGATTTTTTATGTATTTATTTGCTTGCCAGACTAATTTTTATTTAAGCATTAATTGTATGGGCTGCTGAATACCAGTTATATCTGAAGACCTGATAGGTGAACCCATTCCAGACAGAGCACTATTTGCCAACAATTGGCAGTTTGTAACAACACAGGGAATTATTTGCTGGTGCAAACTGTAAGTCTGAATTTCAAACTAGACTCATACCAGTGAAACAGGCCTGCCATCTAACAGGCATGCTAGAAGTCTGTCTGAGGCAAGCATTTCAGCCTGTTTTTCAAGATTTCCTGTTCACTTTTGTTTGACCTTTAGTTAAAGATGCACCTGTACTTGGCAACATGTATTAGCCAATCCCTTGGGTAGCCACAACAGCATTCACCGGGGTTCGTTCACGGTGGAGGCAGCTTTCTACATCTATGACAATGACTTCAGCATCATTCAGTTGCTGCCATATGGTCCAAGCTAATGCAGGAGTGACCTTTCCCTGCTAACCCCCTGCAGAAAAGCAAATACACCGTCAATGTGCAGCATTTCATTGCGGACAGGGAGAGGAGAGGCCAAGGAAAGCCAAGTGACTGGTACAGACAATGGCTTTGTCTCACTAATAGGCCAGAGATACCACAAGGAGTGGAGAAAGGAAGGGCAAAGAAAGGCAGCCTGAAATGTGAGGGTAGATGGAAATTCTCTCTCCTTCACACACTGACCTCTTGTTGCCTGCTTGCTTGCTTGCTTTCTGCCCTAAAAGAAACCAGGCTGAAAAAAGCAGATGGGGATCCTTCTCATTTATTGATAATTGGCCTTTTCAGACACAAAGATTAAACCCTGCAGCCACAAGACCATCAGTTCTGCTTGTTTTTCCTTGCTTTTTGATTGTGTTTCTCCCTAGATTTTAAATATAGTTTAAATAACAATCATGTCAGCAAATTAGACCATTGAGTCCTGGTAATTATTGCAATAAATTCATTCAAAATTAGCGATTACTGCAATCAAAGACCAGTTTCTTAGCCCATTAACAGCCCAAAGCAAAGTGACAATCTGGTTAACTGCTGGTAACAACCTATTTCATGGAGGTTATTGTTAACAGAAATGCTTTGGCTTAAATCTGAGGGAGGTAACATTGCTAAATAAATTTTCAGCACAGTTCCTCCAAAAATACATAGGATTATGTGGGCAATAGGGGAAAGAAAGAAAAAAAAAAGAAAAGAACACCAAAAAACCACCACCGGTAATGATAACCTTAAAGTATTGCTGGGGTTTTTTAGTTTGAGTTATAGAGAAAACAACAACAACAACAACAACAACAACAACAACAACAACAACAACAAAACACCAACCAAAAACTCTCAGGTGAATTTTCCTTTGCGGTTAAGTCTTCCTACCCACAGAATGATTTATGTGCCAGAACTGGGTAATTACACCTATATCATGTTTTGCCCCATCTTATATTTGAGCCCAAAGATGAAGTGAACTAGTTTCAAGTAGTGAAATTTTAACCATGGTACCTGCAGCCTTCTTAATTTTTTCTTGTACTACTCTCTTAATCTCCCCACCTCCATGTAGCAGCTGAGAAATGTTGCTTTGATTGCTTTACACATGCCTTAAATTTCCCCATGTGCAAAGACAGAGCCTTGCATTAGTCCTGGCAATAGCCACAGATGTGCTGAGGAGCATCACCAGTGCTGCAGGGTTAGATCCTAATGGGGACTTGGCCAATGGCTCACATTCAGTTTTTCTTCTTTTTAGCTAGATTTGCCAGAATTGGTTGCTCTTCCCTTTGTAAAGCCATAGCAAGGAGAAAGAAATGCTCCACATGCTTCCATGCACAGGGGCACAGAGAAGGACGTTGCTCTTTGCTCCCACCTGTATGTGCATGTTCAGGGTTCCCTGTACAGGACTGGGTGGCAGGAGGTTTGGATTCTGCTTCTGGATGTTTCATTAATTGTTTGTGCTTTGCCTCTGTACAGTCTGGTAACACACACACATTTTTTTGGGGTAGTGCTTAGTCTCCTTTGGAAAACATTCCTCTGGAAAACGTTTAGAGTATTACTGTGCTATAGCTGTAGTAACTTGTCTGAGTTCAAAAATGCCTTTTAGGGGTAAGAAAGCTAACTAATGGGGCTTTGAGTGGGAACTTTTTGGTGGACATGTTGCAGGAGCACGTGTGCATAAAATCAGTCTCCTCAGAGAACTGCCGGTCTCTTCCAACCTGGTTGCTTTCCTTTGATTTTCTTCAGGCCCACTGCTTTTTTGAGCAGGACAGCATCCATAGCAGTCCTGCTGTAAGGCAATATGAATTCTGTGCTCAGTTTATTTCTTCGGTGTGATCCTTAATATGAGAGAGTTTCAAACAAGACATTTTTAACTCTGCTTCAGTCAAATTAAAGTAGTTTTGACTGGAAAGCTATAAAACCTGAAACGCAGGGATTTGGGTTGATTTCACTCCGTGATTTCACAGATAAGCTAAACTATTTTTGCATCTCAAAAGGTCTAGAGTAGAGAAATGACCAGAGCTGGTGTAGATATTGATACTGTTGGTGAAACTGCAAAAGAGACCAGACTGGAATGAGAGCGAGCTCCAGAATGAGGAGTAAGGAAGCTTGGGTTGCCTTCTCTTTCCCTGGTTACTTGAAGGCAAAGTAGATCTATAATTCCTGACACTGACTGAAGGTGCCTGGGAACAAAACATAAATTCTTGTTGACTTAATTTGTTATTGAAATTTTAGTCAATAATCATGAAATGTAAATGATCGTGTAGCGCAGTATTAGATGTCTAACAAAAGATTAAAATTCAGGTTATCTTCATTGACTGAGCTAGGACAGTACATAAATAAAAATCTATGAGTAGATTAACATGTTAAACAGACAGTTGGGTGTTTGGTTTGTTTTTTCTTTCTTGATGGATTTGAGGGGAGAAAGTTCTAGCACCTTTTTTTGTTTTAATGTGTATCACAGCTGCCATTTCTAGCCAGCTAACAATTTCTGTACATAAAACAGACAATAGATTATCATATTACTTGAGCTTTCATGTCAAAACCACATTCATTTTCTGAATCATGTTCAATTCATCAACCAATATTTACTCAAGGGCTTTTGCCAGCTACTAGGTATCATTTTAATATAGTGTTGAACATTGTTTTTATTCTAGAGGTCAAATAATTATTATCTTGTTATTGTTATGGTTATCATTTTGCAGTTGTTATAATTTCGTTGTTGTTCACTTGCCATGTGCTATTATGTTTTCTTGCCAAGGTTGCTTATGTGGGCCCTAATCCACCTCTTAAAAAGATGCTTAATGTTAAACACAGAAATAGTCATACTTGATATGAGAGGAACTAACCCCATGCATAAAACTTTCCAGCACTTTGCTGAGTCAGAACCTCTGTGACCTCTCAAATGAAGACTGACTCAAATTAGCATTTAAATTGAGTACAATTTGTACTAATGCACTGGAAGTCATCCTCCAAAGGAGGAGGTTTCTGCAGCCATTGAAAAAGCAGAGGTGGCTGTTCTGTTTTCACTGCCTGTCCCCTTTTGACTTAGCTCCTAGGACGTGGGGACTGCAGGACATGTTTGAGGGTAGAGATGGCTTCTCAGTAAATAAAATATAGAGCTTTGTGCTATGGAGGATTAACCAAGGTTCTTGAAATGCAACTGGTTGTTACTTGTGTCCCAGGAGCAGCAGTAGCTCAGTGAAGAAGGTGGCAAAGAAAAGAGAAGAGAAGCTGTTCCCTCCTCCATTATCCCCCCTCTTGGACGAGCATGTGCACCAGCGGCACAGCAGTGACAACAGCTCCTTCAGCCAAGAGACCAACATCACAAACACCTCTCAGACCAGCAGCTCTTCCTCCTCTGTTTCTAAACACAGAAAGAATGAAAATAAACCCTCTTCTAACCCCAAAGGAATCTGTGTAAGTAACCGACCTCTGTTGCTGGAAGCGAACAATATGAAATAAAAGTAACTTAGCTGTATTCTATTTGATTATTTTTTTCCAGTATCTATTTTTAAATGCTTATGTAGCCCCACTCAAGAGCAGTGAGGAGTGGATCTTTGCAGGGCCAGGCATAAGCAACTGTCCTGATTTCGTCTGGGGTAGAATTAGTTTTCTTCCTAGTAGCTGGTACAGTGCTGTGTTTTGGATTTCAAATGAGAAGAATGTTGATAATACGCTGATGTTTTGGTTGTTGCCAAGCAATGTTTATAGCAAGACAAGGACTATTCAGCAAGAAAGCTGCAGGTGCACAAGCAGCTGGGAGGGGGCACAGCCAGGACAGCTGACCCTGAATGGCCAAAGAGTTATTCCATACCATATGATGTCATGCTCAGTATATATTTGGGGGGAAGAAGGAGGAAAGGAGGAACCTTCAGACTGGTAGCATTTTGTCTTCCCAAGTAACAGTTACGTGTGATGGAGTCCTGCTCTCCTGGGACTGGCTGAGCACCTGCCTGCCCATGGGAAGCAGTGAATGAATCCCTTGTTGTGCTTCACTTGCATGTGTGGTTTTTGCTTTACCTGCTAAACTGTCTTTATCTAAACTCAGGAGTTTTCTCACTTTTACTCTCCTGATTCTCTCCCATATTGCACAGGGGGAGAGTGAGCGAGCGGCTGCGTGGGGCTGAATTGCTGTCTGGGGTTAAACCACGACAGCAACTCTTGCAAGGTCTGGTTTTAGGTCGGCATTAGGCATCTACCTGGCATTGTGTATCACTCCCCGAAAAACCCAGTCCCTGACTTTGCAGCCACCAACTAGCTGCAATCAGCCTCTTAACTCTGTAGCTACAACACACACATTTTGAAAATTAAAGAGTTTTGGTATCTATCACCTGAATAATTACCCCAAATTCTCAGCGAGAATGAAGCACTGCAGTTATACTGAATATTGCAACCTAAACTAAACAGTAAAGAAAAAAAAGAATTCTATTAGGGCCATCTCCCCATTAGTGGTTTCCACATAGACAATTCTTTCTTGCTTGTTTTTCGCCAGATTCAGATGGGTTTTTGAAAATATAATACATAAAAAAGAGCCAAGACCAGAAGCTGCCTCACAAATTCACTTAAAAAGTAGTAACGTTTCAGATCAGTTTATCATTGTCCTTTGGGCTAAACAGGGAAACTTCAGGGTTTTGGCCCATTTTTAAAAATAGTCCTCCCTCTAGAGTCTCAAACGTATTATTTAGTGTAAAACTGTATCTTGCTATCACTGTCAAAATTAAAAGACAAGAAGAAAATTCTGCCACAGAAAAGGACATGCATAGCCCAGTGTTTCACAGTTCACCGCTTTGTGAGAGGTTGTTACCCTGCACTGTAATAGTAAAACTCACAAGTTGCATTGGATCATAGGTGACAAATCACTTCACCTTATTCATTCATCCCTGTTGCTTTCTGATGTCATTGTGTCACTTCAAGCTGCGAGAGTAATACACATGCCTTCAACTGAAATCAATGCCAAAATGAACTGCATATGTCAGCAAATAAACAATGCTATGTAAACAGCAGGGGTACTTCCTCTCACTCCTAGCATTTCTAGTCAGATTTATCCTTGGTTTATCTATTATCCTGATACATGAACTATTTGTCTTCTAAAATATGTTAGACTTCTTTCCCTAGTTCGTTGCTTCATCTGTAATTTAGTTTATCTGGTTGTGGACCTAGCCTACAAGTTGCAATTGCCTGATTTAAATGCTTCTGTTATGCTTCTGGATTTATTCAATGCAAAGTCACAGCTCCTGCCTTCTCCTTTCCATTCTGCTCCCTGTTCTGTGCAACAAGGCTGAGGAAACCTTTCCTTGCTGAA
This sequence comes from Nesoenas mayeri, assembly GCF_963082525.1. NCBI lineage: Eukaryota > Metazoa > Chordata > Aves > Columbiformes > Columbidae > Nesoenas > Nesoenas mayeri. Next base: position 15,977,032 of record NC_137550.1, on the reverse strand, counting down.
ATCCAAGGAGGCTTTTCAGACATCCTAGGGTTAGCTAATAATAATACAGGAAAAAAAAGGTTACATTAATGTCATACACCTTGAATGGAGTTGAGTTTACATCCACCCCTTCTGCATTAGATTTCCTCAGCCTTGCTTTAACCCGCATCTCTAGTCCATAACACTGTGGTATCCTGGCTGACTTCACCTCAGAGTGTAAGTTAATGAGTGCAGGTTAATCTATTATAATAGGTTTATGTTCTAAAGGATGGAAGGGTGGTTTTGTGAGGTAACCTGGATGTAGCTGGGTGTATCTGAGTGCTACTTTGGGCCTTAGCCTTTAGTTTGTCTGGGTTTTATGGGTTTTTTTTTGAGCGGATGGTGAATGTGAGCACTTATATTGTTGGAAGGTCTTTCTTTGAACTACAAAGAGTTAATAATAGTCCTCTTTTTGTAGGAGGAAGAATCTCACAATACACCAACAGCCAACACTCTTCTTGACACCAGCCATCTAGAAACAGACATCTGGTCTGCAATGCCAACGCTTTCCAATGGGAATTCTGAGCCCAGAAGACCCAAAATAACATTTGATGATGTGTGAGTATTATTGGATCTCTGTGCTAGCTGTATGTTATGTAGTGGGGCTTTTTATGCAAGCAGAGCTCGCAGTGAGAGTATCTCTGATTACGATGCCAACATCGGGCACCTGTGTGCGTAGCGCTGCACAAAGGCACACACAGTTTTAATCTTTACAAATGAACTGTTGTCACTGATTAATGAAGATTCTGTTGATAAATGTTTTCAGATCATGAAAGCTGGTTCACGGTAATTCTTCATTTTTTTTTTACTTTAGCTCTTCTAATGGAAACTTCTTATACTTAATTAGTTTAAAATATTTTTGCTTTTCCTCTGTTCAGCACACATTAATGGGTCCTTTGGGTGGCCAGTTTCTACAGCTGGTTGTTTTACGTTTGGGTCACCCATCATATCTATGCATACAGCAGCTTCAGATTAATACCAGGTTAAGATTTAAAGAGATAAGTGGGTGTGTATGTTGAAATTGTTCTTGGAAGCATTCAGCAATTTTCTCAAACAATGTTTCTCCAACTGTATAAACACAAAGACTAATTGATTTTGTCTCTTTAGGCTTCACAATGCAGATTATTACATGCAAGAGGCTAAGAAGCTAAAGCATAAAGCAGATGCATTGGTAGGTGGTCACAGGGTTTTTTTGTCTCTTTCCACTGTGGAGGTGGGTGTTTCAAAAATGTACATCCTAAATGTCATCTAAAGCCTAAGAAGCAATGAGGAACCCTGCTATTGACTAAAGCATGCTTTAGATGGTACTCCGTAAACACACTGTCCACAACAAGTCAAACCCTTAGCACCATTTCTAGCATTTAAAAACTAGTTCATGAAAAAAGAAGCTCCTTACAATAGCTGGTGTCTTTTCCAAGGAAGAACAACAGTCATGCTGTTTATGAAGGATATAAGATAATTTCATGAAAGATGATGTGTATTTGAAATTTGTTTTCCTATTCACTTTGAGTTTTAAACAAAAGTGTTGAAATATTCTGTAACAGAAATTTAAGAAAGGCAAATCACCCTCCACTCCATTACCTTGTGGTAAAACTGGTATTTACAATCCAATTGTTTCAAATTTGCAACAATTGATTTTTAAATAGTACGCTCATTTTTATTGCATGCTTTTAGGCTGATAAATAGAGACTCAACACACTTTTTCCCCAAAAAAAATCTTGCAATAAGGTACTTCAGTTCTGGGAAAGCTTTTTCTCTCACTTTACTCCAAGTGGAGCTCCAGTACAATTGATGTAATTTTACAAAGTGTTTTGATTTGGATAAAACTACTCAATCTGACAGATTATCATTGTTTGTTTAATCGAAGCTCTTGCTAGCCCTGAAGTGCCTTTAATAGCCATTTGCTTTGCAGGGGGGGACTTTGCTCCTGTATGCTACCTGGAGTACAAAACAGCAGCTCATTTAGGCAGGCCTAGTGGAACTTGACTTCTCTATTTATTTAAACTGAGATGGCTGAGGTGGAGTGTGGCCATTTGTGTCACCCCTCAAAATCACAACTGAAGAAAAACTGGGTGATTATTCACCTCTCACTTTATTGTTTGGGGGGTTTTTGCATGCATATTATATCATTTCACAGCAGGGATTTTGTCCTTGGAAATAAGTGTTTGTCCAAAAGAAAAGAACTCCAAGACAATCCCATGCTATGTTTAAAAACAACAACAACAACAACCAGAATGCCATTCCCTCTGCTGTTGGGGAGCTGAAGGAAGGTCCACTTAAATTTGAGAAAAAACTTCTTCTCAGTGAGGGTGACAGACACTGGAACAGGCTGCCCAGGGGGGTTGTGGAGTCTCCTTCTCTGGAGACATTCAAACCCGCCTGGACATGTTCCTGTGCAACCTCACCTAGGTGTTCCTTCTCCAGCAGAGGGATTGGACTAGATGATCTTTTGAGGTCCCTTCCACTCCCGAACATACTGTGATACTGTGACAGGTCAAGCTGCCTGCTTCAGCTCTCCAACCTCCCTTATGACTTGGGGCAATGTGTTGCCAAGTGTGTTTTCTGTGGGGGGTGGGTTGAGGTTTTTGGCAGCTACATGGCTGTCGCTGAGTTAGCAGCCGTCCCTCCCGACCTGCCCTTTTTCGAGAGGTGGCCCGTGCCGATTCCTGCAGCCCAGCTCAGCAGAGCATGTTCAGCCAGAAGCTTGACATCTGCAGGCAGGAGAGGCTGGCAGGAGCAGACTGACAACATCTCCCACCGCTGATTGACCTTTAAAGAAAACACACATGGTTCTGGCACAGAGATGCCTGCTCCACGCTAGCAAATATTTACAGGGTCAGGCTCCTGATGATCTCAACGTGCCATGTCAATTCTCTGCCCTCCACGGCCTGATTCACTCAGAAAGTGTTGACCTGTCTCCCATCCTCTTACCTTTGACGATGCCTTGCAGAGTCCGGGCTGTTTCTCAAGCGGAACTAAGAGGAGCAGGCACAGCACATCATGCTGCTGCCTGCAGGCAGACCCTGCCTATCACCCACAGTTTGACACCCCAAGTGCTCTTATGGGAATGTGAGGCCATCTGCCACGGTACAACTTGTTGGCAGACATAAATACCCACAAACAAAGTATCTGCTTTTTCTTTCTGGTATTTGGGTGTCAACTTTTTTTTCCACCCAATACAGCTGCACGCAAATTATCTCCGTGTAACACATTTGCTGTGCAATCCCGTAGTGTTAGTTGTCCTATGGAAACAATTGCTTCTGGTTACTTGGTGCTGACATGACAAAGCACACACGGCACAGAAAGATGTGTTGCAGTGGCTGGAAAGATAATGGCATGTGACCTCAAAATGTGTCAGCAAATGTTAATGAGATTTGTGGCAATGCTGTTCCTGAGCTTGTACAGAAAACAGATTTCTAGTGAAGGATGGGGCATTTTGTGTTCTATGGGAGTGACCCCATGAAAACCTGTCCTTGTCTGGGACAGCAGTAAAGAATCAACTAATTTGGATGGGCTGCTGCACTGGCAACCGACTGCAGCATATGGAAGAGATCTTGGAGACCTTACTCTGGTTTGTGCCGAGCTGTGATGAGCTGGAGTAATTCCACCCACTCCACTAGAGTCACTGTCAAGCAAAGGGCAGGATTGGATCCCATTTCTGGTTCAGACCTGTGTGTCTGTACTAAACCCGATTGCAGCCAGATTCCTTTTTTATTCTACAAAAGTCGTTTCAGAAGACTCAAGGCAAGGAATTTTAAGAATATGCTGAGAAGTGGCTGTTGGAATAGAGAGAAAACATTTAGAAATATTTCCCCTTTTGTGATCATTCAAATAATACCTGTCTGTTATACAAAGGCTTTGTACATCATTAGTGCACAAGATCAGAACTTGAAATTAAAGGTATGCAGAGGGAACTTGGTATGAGGATTGCTTAGAAGAAGCCTCAAGAGCAAATATACTGTTACCTTAGATGAATACTAAACATTCTGCTTAACATGTTGCTAGGATAGGCTTCCATTTTGTGAGTGGAAAACATATGCAGATGCATCAAAAATATTTTGATAGAGACATAGAAAGAAATTTTAAAATTATTTAAAGTACATAAGATCTCTTATATCAAATGCCACATTAGTAGAATTCTCATATCTAGCTATCAGAAATTGAAAATGTTAAATACTGTTATAAAATACTTACTATAAAAAATGTCATATATAATATTCATTACACATAAAAAAAGAAATCAGTATGTCTAAGTCAGTTTAATCACAACCATTATGAGGGCTAAAACCTTTTGCAATAAAATCCTAGTAAAATAAAATATTTAGCAGTGCTATATTTTCTCTTTTTTTTTCTTTCTACTCTTTCAGTCACCACATAAGTGATGAGATTATTTTTCTTTTTGGTCGACGGTTAACACAGAATGTGACATCTGACAACTGCCGTGGAGTTGTTACCTAGCCCTTGCATAGTGACATTCAAACCTAGTTCATATATTGAGGAGCAATGTGGATTTGTTCAAACATGCTTAGTGTCCCTCGTTGCCTGTGTAAATCTATGCATGCCAAAAGACATACACTGACTTTGTGGCCTGTCGGGCTATATACGACCTGAAAAGGTTTGGTAAAAACGTAAACCCTGCCTTTATTACTGTATAAATTCATTCTTAACTACCAACATCACTTTGCTCTCATTCTAATGCTAGTGTTGCTTTGTATTATGATTTATTTACCTAGAATTTAAAGCTGAAGGATTTTCATTCTCGTTTCAGCTGGAGAAGTTCGGCAAAGCAGTGAATTATGCTGATGCTGCCCTCTCCTTCATCGAGTGTGGGAATGCTATGGAGCGAGATCCATTAGAAGCTAAATCTCCATACACCATGTACTCAGAGACTGTGGAACTCATCAGGTTAATGTCCTTTCTGTGATCATTTTCATAATCTCATTTCAGTCATAATTAGAACCTGCTATGTTTTAAAAAATACCATTTCGACGTATTAATGATTTGTCCAAGGCATCTTCATCTCAGAAGTCATCATAATTAGTTCTTGCCATTTTATTAATGTCATGGAAAATTTATAATTGATGGACACTGCTTTTATAAATTATCCCCTTTAGAGGTTATAATGTGAGTGTTATAATTTGCAATATTCATAAAATTAAAATTGAAATGTAGTGGGTGGAAGTAAAGTATAGTAATTTCACTGTTTGGCAATGACACTTGTCTTTTAAAAGGTGTACTTTTATAATTCAAAACATTAAAGTGAGTCTATCAGGATTTATATTACAAACCCTGGTTTTAGAGGTTTATAACTTGGCTGTTAAAAAAAAAAGGTGAAATTGACACATGAGATCATAGGCAGAGAGGAAGCATTCTGCATGTATTGTATTTTAAAAGTATATTTTTAAATGCTAAAGGAACGTGAACCAGCTGAATTGGTTTTAATACAGTTTTGTAGACTCATAGATCAGAATATGAATGAAAGAGACTTTATTTATTAATAAAATGTCTGAATTATTATTTTTAAATCTGTTGCTGTTCCCTATAGCTGTTTCATAGTGTTGGCTCTGTAGAAATAACAGTCTCCTGAGTAACTAAGGGCTTGTTTGCTTTGCTTGTGCAAATTATCAAAGTGAAATCAAACAGGATTAAATTTACCTGTAAGTAGAACAACAGGATTTTTCCTCTTCACTGTGATGCACCTTTGCTTTCCCCAGTGTATACTGGGAATATCACCATTAATGTCAGTGTAATTACTGGCAGTTTACACAAGGGAAAGAAAAGGAGGCAAATGAGGCCCTAAATGTTTGTGTTTTAATATGACAAACGTTGGGCTTTTTAACCTGAAAGATTTTAACGTGCCCGATTCACTATTAGGGACTGCCAAAAATAATGCATGTTTTACACATTGAATAAGTGGGTATTTACATAATAAAATATATCAAATCTTAAGAAGCTTTACTCTCAGGTAAATAATATGCCTGTTAAATAATAAAATACATGCTTTTACATTTTACACTTCATAAAGAGAAGAAGAAAATCTAAAGAGGTTACTCAACAAAAAAATGATGATAAATTGTATTTAAAGAAACCTTTAAAGAAGTGACTGCTTCTTCACAGGAGCCTGCATTTATCTTTACATTTTAAGAAAACGACCTGTCACAGTTGAAAATGTTGTTCCTCAGTCCAACAGTGTGTTCAGAAGTGGATGGACCAAAAATGTTCACTCATTCAAGAGCCACAGGCTACATGATAGATAGACCTTGGCATGGAAGCAGCAACTGAACTGCTTTTGGATTGCTTTTTGAACTGCTTTTGGCTATAGAAGAATCTGAAGGGCTTTATTACAGTAGATCTCCAATTTCTAAATAGCTAAAGTCAGGTGAGATTAATTCCACCACCTGCCATCAAAGGTAGAGCTTAAATTACCAGTTCTTGTACAGCACCTCATAGGCAGCCAATGAGAGACTGATTCGCTGGTTTAATTGCTGTTGGTGGTCACACATGGAGAAAGGTGGTTGCCCAGGTGAGCAGCAGGTTGGTGCAAGTTCAGTAACCTCCATGAACAAATACACAATTTTTGTGGGTGCTGAATGTACAAAACAAGTATGCAGCCATGCACACACACTTTCTCAATGTAGCGCCTAATGTTAACATAGATTTTTACTGTGAGATAAGAAATAGAAGGAGGTATTTCTTATTTTTACTCCTCCTTTCATCAGAGGCACCATTTTTCCTTTTTGTATTTGTTTTCTCTGAGTATTTTCATCAGACACCAATTTGTGAAAGCAAGTGAAGTATCAAAGAGATTGGGAATATCGGATCTGACCGGGCAAGGTGTTTTAAGTTGATGGTAATGCTAAAATCCCTGACGTAATACTGATAATCCCAAAGAGACATATACCTTTGTGTTTGATCAGATTCATTCAGTATGACTGGAAAACCGATATCAGAGAGCAGGTGCGATAGGACATGGAAGGAGCACATCAGGTGGTGGGCTACAGCTGCAGGAGGATGATGAGGGTGGTGGGAGGAAGGCAGAGCAAGAGCAGCACTGCCTGCACTCCATTACCTCCGTGTAAATGAGAACTCATCAAGACTGCCTGGATACCTTAAAACTTTCTTACGCAACGCTGAACCCTATTACTTATTCTAACACAAGTACCTGTGAAATTGCATTAGGGCTCAGAACAATGATTTTATGCGATGAATTGATTTTCAAGAGGCTAAATGCATGGAATGGAGTATGCTTAGTTAAAAGAAAAAAAAAAAGATAGAGGAGGTAGGAATACTCAATCTTTGACCACCCAAATGCTGGACAGAAGCAATTAAATAAAGAGGGAAGACCAAGTACACAAGACTCATAAATTAATGGACCCAAGAATTTGAAAAGCTCTGAACAAGACCTTTCCTGTATTTAAAACTGTTTTCTATATAAAATATATTAAAAGCTCTGAGGAAGCATTTATGAGAAGGATGTTGAAGGTATTATTCAAGCCCGAAGTAGTATATGTAAAACCTGGTTATATATTACTCTGCTCTTCAGTGCATACAGGGCCAGGATTTTATGCTTCTGCCCAACGCTCATCACGATGTTTGCAGGACTCAGGATGATGGCTGGCTATGATAAATTAATATGCCCAAGAATAGTTCTTCTTGTTGGCCCAGAAAATGGGTTGATGATTTACTTTAGCCCTTCAGATTTTAAGTGGTTCTTTCTGTTGAATTTTACATTGATCTAATCGTTATAGAACAATGTGGTCACTAACTATTGCAGTTGGAGTAGAATACCTATGTGTGGCTGTTATTTTTCAGTGTCACTTGTATTCCTGGAAACACCTTAACTCTCAGTTTCTTCTCTCCCCACCTTTCTGACAAGGTATGCAATGAGACTCAAGAATTTCACAGGCTCTTCTGCCACAGAAGGGGACAAGAAATTAGCAGTTTTATGGTAAGTCCCATTGCGACAATGAGACAAGCAGCTAAAATCTTAAGGAGGACTTTAAAAGTACTGAATTACTTAAGCAGCTTACAGAAGATCATTATTCTTGTTTTCCATTAAACTATTAAAGGATAACTAATGGATTTCTTCAGCAGCTGACTAAACATTTATTCTTCTAATTTATACTCTTATCAAGATGGGATTTTAATGCTTTTGACCACTTTTTTTTTTTCTTTCTCCATTTGCTTACATTTCAAAATCTAACCTTAGAACAGAAACTGCAAAATATAGGTCAGCATATTTTTTTTCACAGTCTATAGGTTTCATTAAGCAATAGAATTAACATAATCCTTTCCTAATTACCACAGCTACCGATGCTTATCACTTCTCTACTTGAGAATGTTTAAACTAAAGAAGGACCATGCTATGAAGTACTCCAGATCTCTGATGGAATATTTTAAGGTAATCTTTATTCCATTTAATTTATTGATATGAAATGAAATTCATACCAGCACTGAGAGCTCTCACAAGTATAACTGCAGTACTTAAAAGTCCCACGTTTAACCTCTCCCCTGGGAAATGCAGGCAGGATGACTGTCTGGGGGTGGGGACAGAAGTGATTTGGGGGATTTTTGGATTAGTCACTTGATTCAAAGGACCATACTCAGTAATTCTACTAAAATAACATTATTCTCAGCACCATGTAGTGTTTATACAAGTTTCTGTAAAGGAAACTGATTCTTTCAAGGTTTCAATACGCAGGTGGTTATGAACTGACCTCCAATGAACCATAATAAAGCAATTATTTAGGCTTTAGTTCGTTAAATTTAGATTTTAAATTCGACGATATTTGCTCAAGCTTTTTGCACATTCAGAGATTTCTCCTTTTATTTCTGTGGAACTTCAAATTGCCTTATCCGCATGTTGAAAGATTGCCGTTGCCTTGAATGGAGTGGAATCAGCTGGTTGTCATGACTCGATGATGTTTTCCTTTACCTTGTCAAACGCTGTTTACCCAGTGTAACAATGACAAGTCCTCACCATTCCTAAATTAATAGCGAAACAGAATGTTTCTTCAGCTCTGCCAAGGTTTTGATGTTTATATTTTACTGGTTAATGCTGTTTGAAGCACACATTAATTCTTGTGCTTTATTACTACATATTATTCTGTAATTATGTAATTATACTGGTTTGTCAGCCCATCAGTCTTTTTTTGTTGGGTTTTTTTTCAGCCTCTGTGAATTTGTTCCAGGCTTTGACATATTAGTACTGCAAACCGGTAAAATGTTTAACGCCGCAGTTTTAATATTTTCGTGTAAATGGTGCCAAAATGATCCTTCTGCTGTAAACCCCCACAACTATCACACTGACAACCACCACTTAGTCTTGACGTCCCCAGTGTCCTCTGTGTGTGTGTGTGTGTGTGTCCCTCTGTTAACTTCAGTAATATTACTCCTGATCTTCTGCTTAAATTGAGGCTCTTCTGGAGCCCTTAGGAGTGCCTTTGTTGTACTCAACAGCGTTTTCAGTCAGGGATTTGCACAACAAATTACATTTGAACTAGACACATTCATAGCCTCAGCATTTTCATGAAATGTACTCCATCCACTTCAGTTTTTTCCGGGGTGAATGTAGATTGTCTCTTAAAGTCAGGTTATTAGACAAAACATTTTATAAACTTTTTCTGTAGAAAGTAATGAATTCTTTTTTAAAAAATAATAATGATAAAGGAGGCAGGGGGGATTCTTTCACCCCTAAAAGTCACTTTCTCTAACTTTGCAAATAGGTCCAACGAATAACATATTACTACTCCCAGCATAAGACCATTTTACTGCACCTGCACAGAGAAAATGTCTTTTAACCTAAATAAAAATAAGAGAAATAAATTTAAAATGTAATCAAATAGACAAATCAGGAATGCTGGTTTTAGGCATCCAGTTGGAGCTGAGTATTTCAGCTAATGGTACTGTCTATGTGCTATGAGCACTGTAACTAGAAGTAGTGTTTGAGTGTGTGCAGATTCTACGTTCAGGATCTTTTCGTAGTAAAGGCATAGGATGGGAAAAGAAAAGAAGGGGAGCTATTAACTGCACATTAGTGTTGTGTTATTGCACAATGTTTTCTGGGTTCACTAGCAAGAATCTGTAATACAAATGAAACAGATTAACTATTTGAATAGGGTTGTTATTCAAAATTTTGCACAGTTTTAAGTGTGACAAGCAGCCCACTGCTTGCAGCAGAGCTGGAGAGGAATTTTTTGGCAGAATTGTTTTTCATACTTTTCCTCAGAAATGCTGCTTTGTCCAAATTGAAACCGTTTGTGGACAGAACTGGTTCTGATTAATTTCCAATTAAAAGTTTCAAATTTATATTTTTGACAATTCAAAACAAAAAAATAACCATTTAACCATAAAAGCAGTTTTAAAATTTAGAGACGATGTGGAGTAAAATATAACTAAAATGATAGTATTTTAAAAATTTAAATAAAACTTTTTAGATTAGCAAAAGTGGCATCCTTTGATGTAATTCACCTAAAAGTTTGAGGAAGATTTTTATGGTTTTGAAAATGTGTTGTCGCTAGTCATTGGTAAAAAAGTATTTCAAGTGTTTTCATTATCAAGTAAGTATCCCCAATCAAGATGTCTTCTTAATCTTGAGAGATCTAGTGTTTGTCTCCAGATACTGTCGGAAACAATCCCCAGGCAGTTGAAACTAACCTTGAAGCTGCTTCTTCATCCCCGAAGACTTTTCAGGGGAGTTTAGGATTTCCCTCCTTCTTACGTATGCATGGGTGGCATAAATATAATATGTACTACGTATGCTCTGTACTGCAAAACACTCCATTTCATGCTCACGTCTTTAATGAAACACGGTGTTGTGCTGTATAAGCACACACAGGTAAAGCCAGTATTGTGATTTGGTCAGTGTTTTCAGCTTTGGTCAATATTGTTTGGCAAGTTGAGCTGTGTTTTAGAAGCCAAGAGTAGGATTTTGGTCCCAGAGGCATCTATGTGACCTTGGGCCATGCCCTGGACCGCTCTGTGCTTCACTGAACCTCTATGCCTCAGATGCAAAATAGCAATTACAGTAACCAGATGAATCTTGTAATAGCGATGGTAATACTTTGCAGAGAACTTGTCAAATTGGATTGAATTTTCACTGTGCATGCTGACTCCTCTGCAAGGGAGCTCAGAGTGATTGTTTTCAGAAAGCAAACATAGCTGCAGCCCTGATCCTATCACTTTTTATGGGAACTAAGTAAGGTACCACCCAGTCTGAGCAAAACTGGAAAAATCTGGGCTTTATTCTTGCTGGGCAATCTTTTTGTACAGGGTTGTACAAAGTGCTACACAGACGTGAAAGGCAGAATGAGTAAGCAGGTAAGGAAAGTCAATTTGTGCAAATAAAATACATAAAAACAAGGGCGTTTAAGCAGATCCTTACTAGAAGTTTTATTTCTACTGCTATCTGAATCCCAAGCCACCTACCCTGGCAACTTGGGAGGGATTAATTTTGTTAAGGCGTCAACCCAAATTCTTTTTGTTTCTTACTAAACGATTGCAAGTCCCCCTAAAGATAAGTCATTTGCACTCTGAAGAAATTACTTCGTAGAAAATGTTTCACTAGCAATTAAACCACTTTTTTGTGAACTACTTCTGCTTTTACTGGAAATTTACTGTATTCTGTCTTTCATCAAGTGAGTTTCAAGCTACTGGTTGGAACCTACCAATCACCCACCAGCCATTTAATTATGGGACTGATGTGCAGAGCTGTTCCGCTACGTACGCTATAGCTCTTGCAACAAAAACAGGGAGTGTGGAGCCTTGCTGTCATCAGTATTCATGTACTTGTGTCGCCTTTATTTACATTTTGGTTTTGTACTTACAGAACTCTTCAAAAGCCTCACAGGCCCCCTCACCTTGGGGCGGCAATGGAAAGTGAGTATTTTCTGCTGAGTGCTTCTGTCTGGGAACAAGTGGTTCTAAGAGGCAGGGGGGGAAAGTTTTGGTGTCTCTAAAGGCACAGGACAGGACACGACACGACTCAGTGGTTTTGGAGCTACAGGTACATTCCAAATACATAGTAGGTAGAAAATGTTCATCTGAGCTACAGAACTGATCTTACAGCTGCCTTGGGCTTGTGGGGGTGAGGGGCTCCCACTGGACTGAATCAGGTACCCATGTGAGCCATCTGGTGTGGGTGGGAAGGAAGAGCTGAAACCTTCATCTTTGTGCAAAAATCCATGCTGAATTCTTTGATGGTTTGCTTCTCGAGCCAAATGAAGGCCATAAAAATATCTGTTAATTAGCTAGCAAGTACCATGTCATTTCAGGAAGCCAAAGTAAAGTTAACCTTCATTGCAATGATTTTTCAATGATTCGTTCAGTAATGAAAGACCAATGAATATTTCATTGATATATGGTAAGTGCTGAAGGTGTAATAGTGGTGAAAATGTGAAGGCACTTAGTCAACCAATTATCAGTGGCTTTATTCTAACGTTAAAACACCTTCACCCCAGATAGGAAGTCGGGATAATGCAATTAAGATCTGCTGTTCAATGGAGGTGCATTGCTTCTGCAGCCTTGCCTTTATCTTGCAATGTCTTTTGCCACCTGACATATTCCTCCTGCTGCTGGCCACACATAGAGATAGAGCTAAAACAAAGGTGAAGGACTTTACCTTTCTTTCCTTCTTTATTTGAGTAGGCTGAATTCTAGGTGAAAATTATTATTGCTAATGATCTCTTTCTGGTGGTTCATAAGAAGAAAAGACTGCTAGACATTTCTGAGGAACCACATAAAGAAACAAAGTAATAAAATGGATTGAAGTTTAGCACACAAAGAATTGAAGTTTTCCAATAGACTGTGCAAAATCAAAAATGACAACATTTTGCTTAAAGGAAAGTATTGTCTTAGATAATTCAAAATATTTTGGTGAGCGTATACACACATACACTAAATCCATGAAGTTATTTTGGATGTGTGTGGGTATAAAGATATTTCAGTATAGATTATAACACAAACTGAAGTGATGAAATACAAAATCATTTTAAACAAAACCCAGAAAGATAATTTAACATTGGAAGAACATCCACTAATTTGAATTATTCAATATATGCCAGTTTTTCAAGGCATTTAAATGTCAGTGAAACCTTGTATTGCAGTAAAAATGCAGTAAGGTCTACATGAAGCTTTAGTGCCTAAATAGACCACTGGAGCATTACAGCTCTTTTGGTCTCTAAGGAAGTGACTCATACCTAAAAATGTCATGGAACAGAAGCTACACTTTTATTCCTGTCCTATAATAGACCCCTATGAAGTGTGTGCGCTGCAGGTGATGACATCTCCCTTGATATTTCAAGGAGGTGGTTAGGTGTCCAGGATTTAAAATCAGTGGGTTTTGACTTGAGGGGAAGAAAATTATTGTCCAGCCACAATATAGGCAGCAGCAACCCAGCATTCGGGTCAGCATCACTTCTAACAGAACACCCAGCTGATCGGTCTCTTCCCACTAACTTTGGAAATAAGGAACTAAAGCTCTGAAAGTGCACATCTCTCTCTTTTGTTCGGAGAAGGAAGTACTTGATGTGGAAGAATAACTGAATATGACAAGGCCGTGTTATAATGGTGTTATTATGACTCACAAATAGCACAGTCCACACTCAGGTCTTTGGTCCCCTCTGTCTGGAGTCTCAGAAGGAAGAAAAGCTCTCCAGCTGGCTCAGAGTTGCCATGTATCTCAGATGTCTCCTGTTGGCCCCAAGGATTGTCATGGGCCTGGTGCTGCCACTGGCAGCATGTGCTCTGCCTTCCCCCCTTCCCCGGGGCTTCTGGCTCCACGGTTTCCTCTTATTCTCATCTCAATTTGTACCAGATGGGAAGAGGAGTCGCACACCACAGAGGGGAGACCAAACACCATCAGGGTGTGGTACCACTGGAGACAGATTGGCAGCCTGGTTCAGAATGGAGACACAGCAGGGTATTCTTAGACCTTTCTTTTAACAAAGCAAAACTTATCCATTGCCATGAAGTAGATCTCAAATCATCAAAAATCTCGGCTTGGCTTACTGGAATTTCTGACCACTTCATTTTGAAAGGGTTGTGAACCTCTACAAAGTTGGCCTGAGTTCCAGGCTGGCAATGAAACAAATTTTCCCTGGTTTCATTACAGAAATGTTTCCCACCTTTAGCGACAGAAAGCACAAAATAGAGAGATTTAATAGACTCACCACAGTAATAATGGCTGTGCACAACAGGGTAAATCCAATGAACAATGTGCTTTATTTGGCAGAAGTGCGTCAGCTTGTTGTAAGTGGCTCTAACAAAATGCTCCTGGTCCCTGCAGATGCTTATGGTTTTTAACTGCTCCCAGACCTAATCTAGTATAGTTCAGCTCTTCTGTGCATTAAAGACACTGTGGCATGTCAAATAACCAGGATGTTTTGAGACTTAAAAATAAAACATTTCTGCCGTAGGACATGGTTACACTATAACACATAAGTTGTGTCAAAAAGTACTCACTGCTGGATTAACACCGTCTCTAGCTCTGGAAAAACAATCTATCGCATCTTGAGGAGCCTGTTGTTGAGCATGGGCAATAGCAGGGCACTGCTGGAAAACCTGCAGCAAAAGCTGTTGCTGCAAATGCCTTCTAGCCCAAGGCCGTGCCGTGGCAGCAACCTGTCCTGCAGCACCTGCAGGGCACCAGCACAGCAGGTCTGTGCCCACGCTGCGTGTTCAGGACCATTGATGGTGGCTTGTAAACCCAAGAGGAGGAGCCTTTGTGCCCTGGGTTTGGATCAGGCCCGTGATGAGGCTGAGTGCTCGATGCTGTCGCACAGCACGACGCATCAGCAGCCGCCTGTAGAGAGGGGCTGCAGCATCCCTGTCCGGAGAGTTTTGGTGTCTTTGCTTCACACAGAGAGTGCCAGGAGCATCTTGGTCTTGCCTTTCAAGCGTATTCCACAGCAAATCGAATGCATTTGTTTAGGTAAGTGGTTCCAAATGGAGGCAAGAGAAGACATTTTTGGAACTCTTAATCTTATTCACTGAGACAAATTTTCAAAGAGAGTAGCTCTATGTGAGCGTTGAGCACTGCATAGCAATAAACATGAACTTGATGTGCTGACCTCCACACTGCCTGCAGCCAGCAGGTGATTCCAAATTGCTGGTGTTAGAATTAAAGGAAAATCCATATTAGAACATTAGTGCTGCACTAAGTAGGTAACTTAAAACACTGCTCTATACAAAACTGTGCAGGTGAACTGTAGGCAATTAGAAACAAATCTCCATAGCCAGTCTTAAAGAATCCTATAGAGGTATTCATAATCCTACAGTACCCTCAGCTCCTAATACTGCTCTGCAGGGTGCTTTTAAGACTTGCACTTTACTTATTGTGGTGACTGTATTTGGAGCAAGCTGTCATTGTGTTTTCCACAAAATGCCTTGATAATAAGCCAATATTGCACATTGAGTGTTTTCTAACTGCCATTGCAGCTTCTGGCAGCAGGTAGAAAAATCATTACAGCTATGAGATACTTCTTTCTCTGAAAGATTGCTCTATTTTTATGATAGATTTTTTTTTTCTTTAATAACAGGTTCATTTATAGGAAGAATTAAATCTCTTTTTATTTTCAATCATTCCCAGTTTATAAGCTCTGCTTTCTCATAAAACCAGGAGATACTACTGCACATTCTCCCCTGACTAGGGTGTGGAGCTAATTTTTCAAGTGTATTTAGGATAGTCATGAAGTGGTGTGTGTGAAGGGGACTCACTCTCCCTTTACCTCTCACAGGAGCACAGAAACACCATCGCCCATGTCCCTGAGCCCGTCTCCCGTCAACTCTGCTGGAAGCAGCGCGGGCACCGCCAGCTCCTCCTCGGCGGGGACCATCACTATCCCTCAGCGCATCCACCACATGGCTGCCAGCCACGTCAACATCACCAACAACGTCCTGCGGAGCTACGAGCACTGGGACATGGCTGACAAGCTGACTAAGGAGAACAAAGGTGCCTCACTCAGCTTCTTCCCTGTCCCCTGTGGCTCATCAGCTTGAGCTTTCTTTCCATTCTTGTAGACGTTGTTGGGAATTGGACCCAGAACTACCTCATCGAAGAACACAACTGTGACAGCTTGAGCACGCAGACCAAATCTGCTCACTGGTCACTGTAGCCAATGCATATCTTCTCTTGTCAAGCACAGAGGGGGAATGTGTAACACACGCTGAACATGGGGTTATCAGAGCAGCTGGCAAAAAATTTAGCAAACATGGGCCCCAAGTGATGAGAGCTTTTGAGTCTGCAAATTCTTTCACAGTTTCAGCTTCTTGTAGAGCACTGAGGTTATTTTCAGACGGCTCTGTCAACTGGTTTAAGATTATTAAAATGCTAGCTAGGATAATAAGCAAACATCAGGTGTTATGTTTATGCAGGGAATCCAATTAGGAGATGTCCACTGAAAGCCATGACCTTGATTCTCCTATGGCTGGATTGAAAATCTGCTTGTTTATTCCTAACAACAAAATGTAACTCTTTACCACAGTCGTTTCAAAGGAGTTTTGGCAAGCAGTTTGTGACTGGCTGATATCGAATATAATGGAGTGGCTGAGATCTAACTAAAGGACAATTTTGGCCTGTTGTTGGCCAGCTGTGAACTTCCACATGATAATGTAATTATTCAGATTCCCGCTTTGGGCTTACACAAATCATTGACAAAGCTTTCTTTGACACTGGAGGTGCAGAGTCTAACTGGGAAATACTCTCGTCATGAATTGGCTCATTCTCTAAATTACACTGAGATTTCAGATGGCTGACTTTTCCTGACAAATGTGCTCACTGTATGCAGTTTGATCTTACTCCCATTAATGTCAGTGGCAAATTTCCAGTGATTTAGAGAAACTAAGCTTGAGATTTATAGAGTTTTATGTCTGAATGGTTGGTCATAATGATCTATCCCTGGATGAGGAACAATAATAGAAGTTCTGTCCAGTCCTCCCCACTGCTTCTTGTCTTTGTTCACATTGGTTAATTTAGTAGCAGTGCAGTCATTTTGGATTTTTTCCATAGCTGCATCCATTTTCACAAAATGCGAAAGTGATTCCCTGTCAAATGTACAGCAGAATGTTACAGTGGGGATGCGGAAGGATGCTCTGATAGGAGAAAGAGATGGCGATAATCTTGTAATTAGCCCTGTGTGTTGTGGAGTTGTTAAATGTTCTACTTAGTATTGAATCAAAATAGCTCAGGCATTCAGCCAGCAGACAGAAAATGTACCCAGCCACTGCTGTTATCAGTCCTTGAGCTAGATGAGAAGAAACCTGCTGAGTCTCTTTCTGCATTTTTGCCCCCCTACACTCTTCTTTGTTCTTGTTTTGATTTACGATCAAATAAACCCAATTCTGCAAAGCCATGTAGGAATAATCTTTATTCAGATGAGCAGTTCCTTTGACTTTGGCGGAACTGGATGCATGAGTAAGGGTTTCTCACATAAGCAAGACATCTAGGGTTGTGCTCTGTTCTTTCACACGTTGTTTTACAAACTGCAGCCATTACAGGGAATGGAAAGTTCATGTTACTTCAAATTTCATTTAAGTATTTTAAACCAATGGAGAGAGATCAGAGTTTCACACATGCTATAGCATCTCTCTTTGAATTTTGTCTAGGAAGATACCTCATTTCTAATTAAATAATAAATTTAAAGTTGCATGCTTAAATACCATTGAACTGCAATTTTAAAAATTAATCATGTAACAAAAAAAGTATATAAGAACTGCTGTGGTACTCTGAAGGTCTTTGTCATGTCACGTGATGGAATCCATTTACAGAGGGATATGTTAAAGACACTTTGACATGAGAAATGTTACAGTGTTTCATGAAACCTCGCTGTAATTATTTCAGTAGATGTCATCTGCACCTCTCCAGTAATTGAAAACACCTATATCTTGCTGCCTGGGACAGGACTCATCCCTTTGCCCACAGCTGGACCGACTGTTGCAGAGCCCAAGCTCTGGTACGCTGGGGTGTGGACTGTGAGTTCAGAAATGCCCCGTGACAGCAAACAGGGCGGATGCAAAGCCCAGACTCTGCCCTCAGTCCCAGCGGAAGGACAGGTCTCTTGGCCTCTCGGGAGTTTGAGCAGTCAATTTGCCATAAAAAAATGACATTATTTTTTTCCCTTGTTCCCAAAAGAATTGTCTCAAAAAACAAGGAAACGGACCCAAACCCACACAGAAACCCACAATTAGGATAAAAAATGAATTTTCTTCTTTTTTTTAAAAAAATGCACCACAGATCCAGCAGATCCAGTCACTACTTTCTTCTTTTTTTTCTTTTTGTGGTCAGCTCTCATTGTTTCTGTTGTCTTCTGAATCACAGGGTGTGTCCTGCCCAAGGACATGTCCCTGGTGAGATAATAGAGATGGGTATAAAAATGTGGCCCTATTGTTGCAGTCTCTAACAGCCTTTACCTCTGGGTCTTGAAGCTGTCATAGGTGTTTCTTAGCTCATGCCCATGCAGATACCAGGGATTTCTTCCATGTTGTAGGGGTTGTGCAGCCTCCCTTTGTCCACGACTGTCTGCTTAGGTTTTATGCTCCTCTGAGGATGCCTGCACACTCCAGTTTGGACTTGACCCATCTCCAGCTGGCTCAGAGAAAGAGGCAGAAGCCTTTCTTGTCAGCCTGACAAAAGATGCGTCATTAAAATAAAAAGGCGTAGCAAGAGGGAGAACAGCGGAACTGTGACCCGCCAAGCTGATCAGGTTTGAAAAGGAAAGCGGGACCATAGTGCCGTGTACCCCTGGTCAAAGCAGCCCTGGTCTGTGAGTTTAGAGTGTATGGGAGAATGGACGGAGTTTGTCATAAACTCTGCATTTGCAGCAGGCTGAGCTAAACTGCAAACTTCCCAAAGCCAACCCATGGGCCGGTTTGTGTTGAATCACATAGAGAGCTGTTCAAACTCTCACCTGAAATTACAAAATCAGATCATTTTTTTTAAGCTTCCAAAGATAGCAGCACTTTACAGTATAGAAAACTATCAGCTCTGTAGTGACAAAGGCCTGATCTTTTATGTATAAATTTAATAAATGGCTTCAGTGCTTGTAGCTTTTTCAAGAAATGTTAAACTGAAATTAGACTTTAAGGTGAATTCTCAGTGTTTAAAGCAATTATTACTTACTTGAGCCTAGAATGAGATTGCTGGAATGCAAGCAAGACACTGCATTATTTCACTTCTAAAATGTATTGATTTTACACTGGAGGAGGGGAATAAAAGACAGAGGAAGGAAGATTAAAAGTAACTGCTGGCTGCAGCATCTTAACCCCCGAGCTTTCGTTGTGCTTGCCTCCAGCCAAATCACCTTGTGCTGTGATACTGCAGTAGCTCCCGAGCTGCCCAGGGTCAGGCTGTCAATACTTGGATAGAAAACCTCAAAGCAGCACTTAGTTGCTGAAGAAAGTACCGATAATGATTTTGTACCCAGCATCTGCTCTCCCAAACTGCAGCCAATACAGTGTGTTTGCTGGCTGAGTGCCACGCACTGGATTTTAGGTAGGGTGGAAATGTGAGGGCTCAGCCACCACTTATTGGGATCATTGGTTGTTATCTGAGCTCTGAGGGGCATTTAACCATGTGTGGGCTCACGCTCGCCTAAAAATAGTGTAAGTGTTCTATATGTGGGAATGCCTGTATCCCAGTGAGCACAAAGACAAGCGGTGGGAGAGTAGAGGACGCAATCCAGCTCTCCACTGAAAGCAATTAGGAAAGGTCTGTTGGCCCTAACAAGGTCAGTCTTTCACCCAGAGAGCATCTAACACATGGCATAAAGCAAACTAGTGTGTTACTTCCTAAAGGTGGCTCTCTGATTAGTGATGTCCTCTGAACCCTTCTCATCCCAGTGGCCTTATCCATCGTTTCTTTATCCTTACAGGTTCCCATGTCCTAGATGCTATTTTCCTGCTGTGTTGCCTCTCTCCTCTTCCTTCTCTCTCCCACCCCACACACATCCTCTGAGTCCTGCAGCTGTAGCAAGATGAGCAGAGAGCCCAAATGGCTGCAATGGCAGTTACAGAAATTGGAGGGTGGGAAAAAGAGCAAGCAAGGTCTTCTGCAAGATCCAGACTAGCTCTTCATGCCCAGGAGAGGGTACAGCATGGAAAAGGAAATGCCACGGTTCATTGCCAGCTATTTAAATCATGTAGTCAGCAAACCTAGACTCAAAAACTGAAAATGCAGATCATCAGAGCTAAAAGAAGACTATTGGCGACCACTCGTACCATGTTGTGGTTGACTTCCAGCATAGATAATTTAATTTGGTCTGTTTAAATATATTGTTGCTTTTGTTTAAATTCTTTCCTACTGACCATGTGCACCATGTCTTGAGAACTCACTAATTGCACTTCTGCTACTGAGTGGGAAACCAGGGTAATGCACATATTTCTGTACCACTGCCTGAAAAAATGACTTATGTTTCTTGTTTATTGCAGAATTCTTTGTAGACCTGGACTCAGTGATGGGACCCTTAACACAACACAGCAGTATGACCAATCTGGTTCGTTACGTTCGCCAAGGACTCCACTGGCTCCGCATTGAGGCTCATTTGTTGTAGTGACTGCTGCCCTGTTCATAACATCCCCATTCTTCTACCTCTACCAGCGCAGAGACGATCACTGGTGGAACTCCACTCATTTCTGGAAGTTTATTCATGTAACTTCATTTTTATTGCCTTTTTTAATATCCTATCTGTTGGAAGTAGAAGTCACCCTAAATGGAACTTTTGACTCAAGAGCAGTATGTGTTGTACCATCTAATCATTTTCAACAATTTTCTATGCCTTGTGTCTCCTGGATCCTGCCATCCTTTTGTGCTTTATGGAACGGTACATTCCCTGCAGTATTGTTTTAAGTCCATGCTGCCTTCAAGTGAAAACAAAAAAGCACTTTGAGAAGATATGGATTCCTGAGAAGTAGTACAAAGCGTCTTAAATATTTGAGGGTATATATGAGAAATCCCTTCTGAAATAAATTAGTAGAAGTTATAGCTATTCATTCAAAATCATCTTCTGAACCTGACCCAAGCTTTTTGATGCTTAATTCTGGCATCATTACCTGACACTGTACATTCCTAAGATTTCATACTTCCTATAGGCTTAATCTCTAAAAGAGAACATTGAATATCTTACAGGTACATTATGTAAGATCACCAAAGGTGTTAAGAGGTAAAAAGTTGAAGGAATGCCTCATTAAAGAATGATGACACACTATGCAGTGAGGTTTTGATATTCCATTCTTCCTGTTTATTGTTGGCTTAATAATTTCAGTAGGCAGCAGAATTTATTGCAGTTTTTAGGCAATTTCAAAATATTAGCTTTCATAGTCTTATCTATCATTCCTATACTAAATCTGTGAATTTTCTTTCAGTTGTACTCATCCAAGATTTTTCTTCATAGAACAATCTCTCTTTGCATAGTGACTCAGTGAAAGCAGATTTTAACAGGACCGCTACACTCTAAGCATTGATATTGTATGTAAAAGTCCATTAATAAGTGTATGCAGATTCTTCATGAAACTCTCTACAAGTTTAACTAACCAGCTACTGTTGAGACATTATAATTCCATGTGGCATCAATTTTCACCTGTTTTGTTCATTTCAGAGCGTTAGAAACGTACAGTATTATCTTGCTATCTTGAAAACAATGTCAAATTAAATAAAATCACCAGATTTACCCACAAGCAATATAATATTTGTTTAATAATGGCCATGAATACTTCGGTCAGTTTACCTATTTACCAAGGTCTGCATCTGTTTGCCCGTGCTGTCATGTTTTGGACCATTCCTCTAATGCGTGAATAATAATGAGACAATGCAGATAGACTTTCAAAGCAATTGTGAATAAATTACACCATTTCACATTTGCTCTTTCCTCTTCTTTTTTTCCCCTGTTATAAACTGCACTGCGCTTCTGGTGCCACTGCAAGAAGCGCTGGTGCATGAAACAAAACAAAATGAATTTATATCAATAATTCACAAGACTTTAAATGGTCTCATCTCATTCTTGATATAACGCCTGCACACCTTACTGAACTGTAAATTCAATTTCTATAAACAGAAAATACTCATAGCAATGTAAATATTATTCTGTCTCATCTCATTGAAATAACACAATATGTGTATTAAATGCCATCCAGATATTAGTTAATTGCAATTACCTTCTGCTATATAATCCTGTATATCCTTTAATCTGGTGAGTTATTGGATTCTACTCACTGGGTTGTAACCAGATAAACAGGACAAATTTGCATTTAAAAGGTTCAGACTGTTATGATTTTTAGAGCAGGCCTTGGATATTTGCAATAAGAACAGTTTAAGGACTCTGCCCAGTGCACATTTAAGACAAACATTACTGTAGCTGTTTTATATTAGCTCCCTGTGGTACTACCTTTTCTTAAAAGTCAATGATTTCTAATATTTTGTTCCATGAGACTGTATTGTAAATGTAGCCAAGGTGCTTCATCAGAGAAATCATCCAGTTTAGTGTAATCTGCAAAGGGCATTTGCAGGACATGCACATCCTGTGTTATCTGCACATTCCTGCTCCTGAAGTGGTCGATACACCCTTATCTGTTCTCCGAGGGTTGGGGTAATGTGGCTGAAACGTGAACCTGACTGCATTGGTCACCCTGATTCTGGCCCCGGTAGCTAATTAATAAAATCACAGCAGTGAGAACTATTTGGAAATGTAGATGAAAGGTGGTTGTTGGGTTGTTTGTTTATTTGTTTTAAAGAAAAAGGAAACAAAACACTTGAAATATTTTATTTTTTAAGAGGGTGAGTACTTGAGATGAAGTAGCATTGGGGTGGTTTTGTCATAAGCCAGAGTTTTCCATTCTTTTTGCAAGATCTCACTAATGAAATTCAGTAACTATTTAGGCTAATTAAGTGCATTGTTGTCACTTGTTCCTTTACAGTAGACTGAAATCCTAGACTTCCCAACATTTAGATATAGATAGATATGATATGTCTTGAAATACAATCTTCAGCCACAAGACTATTCACTAGCTGCAGTCAATCAGTGAAGACAAAGTGTTACCTTTTGCCTGTAGCTTGCAGTAAACAGACTATCTCTAAATTTACCCTGTGTTCAAAATCTTTTCCTTAAACAGCTTAAGGAATTAGCCCACCTGATTTCGTATCCTGTGACTTAGTTTGAAATGTATGCGGAATCAATGGTGTGATTATAGTAAGTCCAGCAGTCAAGTCTAGGATCACAAGCCAACTTACTATTTAGCAGTCTTGTTTCCAAAGCAGCTTAGAAACGAATTAAATATGGAGAGTGAATTACCGTCTTATCCCTGGGGATGATGCCTCTTTGGGGTTAGTTATTAAGGATTATTGCACTTTTACAGGCACTATACTCGTCTCATTTCAAATGCCAACATGTCATCTTTGTGGAATCATTTTACCCCTTAAAATATTACTTCCAGCGGAGTTAATCAGATGAGATTGTTTGTTTCGGTCCATGGGGAAGCATCGTGTGTTTGCTTGGGCATTTGCTATGTCTGCTCTTAACGCTGCCTGCTTCAGGCATTGAAAGTCATGAACAAGCACCAAAAATTACAAGATTGGCTTCAAATCATGGGTTGTTTGTTTCTTTGTTTTGATTTTGGTTTTTTGGTTTTTGGTTGGTTGGTTTGGGGTGGTTTTTTGCTTTGGATTTTTGTGCGTGTGTGTGTGTGTGTTTTGGTTGGTTGGGTTGGGTTGGGTTGGGTTTTCATAATAAACTTTTTTAGTTCTTATATTGCCTTCTGGATACTGAGCTTGATTTCATTACACGTTTTCAGGCATTTTTCAAGGATGCCAAGGGACAGAAATGACACATATGTTTTTAATAGTGATAAACTGGGACAGTGATGTAATCTCTTGATTTCTGCAGCTGGGATTTCAGAAGGACACCAAGCTTCATATAAAATTGCCAGAGCTGACAAGGCTGTCATTCGTGTCCTATGCTTCACGATGTTTGGAGCAATATCAATAGTTCAGCAGTGAGGGGAGCGTGCAAGTGAAGGGCTAAATGCAAGCTCCATCGGTACAAGATCCAAGGGCAGCAAAGTCCTAAGTGCTCAAGCGAGGCATTTGCATAGCACTTAACCTCCATGTCAGGAGCTGCAGCAGGTCTCAAGTGAAGTATTTGACAGTGTGCAGGCAGAATATTCTGCTCTGCATGCAGTGAGTATCTGTGGCCATAGGATGCCTGTTGGCTCTTTGAGAGCAGCGATCACAGGGAAAGCCAGGGATGATGTTTCCCATGTGGACCATGTTCTCCCAGACCATGGTCACTGGTCTCAGCTGGGCTCTTTGGTTCCTTTCAAAGGATGAATCACTCTTCCCATATTTAGCAAACAGTGTAAACAGTTCACGCTGAGTTTGGATGGCCAGGTTGGGTCCAGTATGTGTGCTTTTTATTTTATTTCATGTTTATTTTTTTAGTCATTCTGGTTTAGCTTACAGCCTTTTTGTTGATAGTGTTGGTGGCAACTTTCACAGCTTGCTTCTTATAGCTCAATGGCACCTTTTTTTATATGGTCTTTGAAATTTTTGTCATTTAAATAGTCTCTGTGTGAATATATTGTCTCATTTAAAAATTGCATCCTTTGAAAGACAGAGATGGGTCTGTTGATATCAATGTGGGGGCTTTTTTTAGGAATAAAGATGGAGATCTTCATTCCTCTTAAAGAAACAAGATCTGAGAAATTGAATCTAGACCTTAATATCTATGCTTTTTTAATGTCACAGATTTTATTATGTTCTTCCATTATAACAGGTTAGATAAACTGACAAGTTTTTAGCTACTTTGGAAGAAATGCTTTCATTGTATTTTTATCAGTACTTAATGCTGTCTAAATCAAATTATTAGTTTTGTGAGTACAACTTCAGAGATAGCAAAAATGGGGCTGGTGAGCATTCTGACTTGGGTATTAATACACTTTTTTGCTTTGAGTTCAGGAGAAACTCCACTACATACAATATTGAAGCAAGCACACACTGTGTGTGCGTGTACACATACATATGGATTTGGATGTGGATTTGTAACAGAAATTCCTTGCTTATTACTTTGTAGCACAGGAAAAAAGATGCAAGAGATGTAAAGACACTGACTTGACCTCACCAGTGTGCGCTGGGAGAGAGGCAAAGGGGATGAAGATGAGAAACCAGTCCGCTGTCCTTATGACATCTTCCAGATTTACTTTGCTTACTATTTTATAAATACAAATAAAACAACTCTTGTTAATGTTGGGAGGGCTCAATTCCTCTATTTCTGTTACTCCTCCTGATCTTCCATCGTACAACCGATCACTATACACAGCAATGCATGTAGGCACTCTGTGTGTTGTCTAATGAGATATAGATATATATCTCACTAGATATAGTGACATATTTTCGATATATCACTTGATATTTTGTAGCCTTTATGTATAGACCGTAAGCTCAGTTAGGCTCTGTATCATTATTGAAACCTCTCTGCTGCTGAATGCAAAACGTTCCTGCTTGACTTACAGAGCAGCCGTCTTCTCCGCAGCATTCTTGTCAGACCTGCCTTTCTGATGGGCTTGGTAACTTTACTTGAGCCACTCTGTTTTAAAAACGTTTTGCTATTTCTTTTGTCTTCCAAGATCTGTGATTCTGATCATCTCACGCCAGTTTAAACCCATGGTGATAGCTGTTGAAGTCAAAAGAGGTTGAGTTTACATCTCATGGACAGCCAGGAGGGTCTCGTGGCTCCACCGGTAGAAATGAGAGCAAATTCAGGTACAGATAAGTTGCTGCCTAAAACTGGTGTCAGATGAGAATCAAACCTGGCCACATCAGGAGGCACTGCAACAGAAATACTGTAAAGATAAGCTGTGCCCAGAACCACAGAATATGTAGCAACATCTCAGGCAGCTTATTGATGCTATAATCACATTAGGTAACGGTAAATACGTCAAGAGTGGCTTAAAGAAACTGGGGCAAGTTGGTGTGGTCTGGCATTATGAATTTAACCTGTTTGTGCCTCTTGGGAAAGGGAATTCATTACTACTGATATGTCCTGCAAAATAACACCTATACCATGGTATCCTACAAAGTCCAAATATGCTACAGTCCCATCTAATTCCTTAATCCACCTCAGGGTGCCACCACATGTCACAAAGAGCTAATGCTTGTCACTGCCCTGCAGTCACCATAGAGTTAAATCATTTTCCCCTTACAACTCCAGCAAGGACCAAGCCCAGGGACCCAGCAGCCAGCTCAAGTAGCGATGTGTGTCCTCAGGGCTTTCGAGAAAAGACCTGACCTTGCTGTGGAGCCACACAGAGCTCCTGGAGCCCCCAGCCTGCTCAGGGTGTTGGATTACTACAGGTCTACACAGTGTGAATCCCCATGTAGCCCTGGCCACAGTATTGCTGTGCAGGGGACATGGTGGGGGACCAGTGCTGTGGCCAACAGGGCTGAGTGACCCCAGCCCCACCACCTGGGTGCAGCAGAGCTGTGGCTCTGCATTGCCTTTAGGTCTTGGTCCTCTGCTGCTGCAGGTGGGACTTGGATTTGAGCACTCATTTTTACTTGCGCTGCATCTGGAAACACCGAACGAGTTGACAGAAGCGGTGCGTGCAGTGACATCGTAAAACTAAGGCAATACTCACTGTCTGCAGAATTGCAATTTGAATTGTAGTCTCCACAGGACTGCTCGTCGTTACTGGACTCTAGCTGAGTCCTGCTGAATGACCAGTGGTAAAAGCCATGTGAGTGGATGATGCAGCTGTTTGAGACTTGTTTTCGTCTTTGATTGTAACTGAGTTCTATGCAAGTCCTGTAAGCTCTCTGTGCTGGATGTATTTACTCACGGTTGTATGAGTGTCACCCTGTTGTAATTCCATTGCAAAACTCATCAAGTAGAGATAGCCTTAATTTCTACTCAGTTATTTCCTTCTCTGAATTAGAAGGAAAATCAGATTCTGAAGTGAATTGACTTGTTTTAATGGATAACAGTAACTACAATAGACCAAACTTGGAGCTAAGCAAATGTAAACTTGCCTCAGCTTGTGGAATTTGTGGGACCAAATTCTGCTGTCATATGGCAATCATGCAAGTCTTACAGAGTTTGCTGAGCACTGTTTATCACAGGAGAGGCTGGTTAACAATAATGGCATAGCATTACCAGAGTTAAGTTTATTGGGCCAGAACTTCAGTTGCATTAACCCAATTAATTCAATGGAATTACACTTTTTTTTTGTTCTGGCTGAGTACTCACCCCGCTGAAATTAGTTCAAGATCCCTGGACTAGTGCTGGAATAACTGCAAGCAGACTTGCTCCTCAACCAGACCGTATGTTGGCTCAGCCCTTGCTCAGGGAAACCACCATTGACTTCAGTGACAAATGACGTGGAGTTACGGACATGAAGAAGCTTTGACCACTGGCAGGAGGCATTTACCCTTGAATTTATGAATGAATAGTGGATAGCAACATACGTGCTTTATTTATGACAAAGGTAGAGCACAAGTTCCTCAACCGGTGTAAACTGGTATAAGTACTGATTTCGGTGGAGTTAATCGAATATGCACACACTGAGGAGCAAACCCTTTAACCCCAGACTAATTTTTGCCAATATATCTCTATGCAGATAAACTCCCAAAGCTTTTATCATTATGCCTTTTTTTACTGATCATGCCAATGAAATGATTAATGTACCATAACCCTTGCCTGTAAGGAAATATTGTAATCTGCAAAGTTATGCTGTATAGAGCGCATCATAAAACAGCTTTAGACCACACAGTCTGGAGAAGCATTATCAGGAACTAGACTAACGGAGCAGCTTTTTATCTGATGTCAATTACACTTCCACTCTGCACTTCCATCACTGCGATTTTTACATATGGAGTGAATGATGGCTGGATGTTTCTGATGACTGTGGGCCAAAGCTTCAGCTGATGTGCCTCTAAGTAGCTCCATAGATGTCAGTGCTGATTTACACCAGCTGAAAAACTAGTCCTCTCCCTTTTCACACTGTGCTGTGTGCCCTAATGCAGCTTTATGAATACATACTGAAGCAGAGCAGATATTGAACTGTTCTGATTCAGCACCAGATAATCCCTGCTAAAAGAACTGGAGGGTAATTTCTGCCTACCATCTAGGCTTGCATATGTTCTGGTTTTAACTAAAAGGCATGTTGCAATCTCATTACCTCTGAGTTTAAATATTTACTGGCATCAGCATTAGCTTGCATAGAAAAATGGCAAATAAATTCAAACGAGTCATAAATGCTCTCAGTCTAGAGGTGGAATCTGTTACTTTAGTTAACAGACATTGCAGCAGGCTAAAGTGGTTTTTCCTAAGCCAAATGGGTTTTCTACATTTAAAAGTCGTGGCAAATATTTATGTAGGGCCAATTCTGCTCTTCTTCCCCTGAGCATCCTAATGAGCAGGTTGCTCCACTGATGTCCACAGGTGTAACTGTGTAAATTCGTCCTCAGTGCACAGATTGCAGAATCAAGCACTGAAGATGTTAGGTTGATGCAATCAGGAGTTTACTTTTAGCCATATGTATCATTTGATGACACTTAAGAATTATGTATATTTTATCCAAACTGACAGTCCTTGTAATTCCATAAAATATTGTATAATTTATTCCTGCCTGTATTTTTGACATCTCTGGATTGCATATCTTCTACTGAATCTCAAACGCTGTTATTTTAAAACCCACATTCAAAACGTCTAGGACATATCATCACAGAGTATGAAAACAAGTCAAAAGGCCTGGTTATTTTTTGCTTTGGTTTTGAGCTCTCCTTTGCTTTGTGTTCTGTCCTTGGCTGTAGTACTCCTGGTGTTTTAAAAATGGCTCAATTCACGTTGTTTCCTGTCTTCTGGAAAGAAAAATACAACTAAGGTTGAGGAAAAGTAATCCTGGCAAACTCAGTGGATGGTTGCTCCTTCTGGTTGTCTTGGTTTCCCAACGCAGCCACATTGAGAGCAGTCCGGTATGTGCGTTCTCTTGCCAACCATTTCTCGTTGTTGTGGCAAATTCTATTTTATCCTTTTTTCCTTTTATTTTTCTTTTGTGTGTTTATGTGTGCGTGTGCACGCATGTGCAATTAACCAAAATATCAGGAAATATTATATATACTTTCTTCTAGTTCCTGGAAATAGAGCAACATTATGACCTTACGGTCTTCCAGCAAAAATCAGATTTAATTTCTGCATTGCAGTGCAACTTAATTAGCTATTGGAATTAGATTATGGTTTACTGAATGACCCTTTACCTTACATTCTTACTTTTTATTTGCTATTGAAGTAGCCTTTTTTTTCTCATGTGTGCAAACATCATATGAATAATCATTGCAATTCCACACGGTGTCTTTGTTCTGAACAAGCATGTTATTCTTGTAAAGTTTCAAGTATAAGTTAAGATGTTTTGTACAGACCAAGGTAACTGTTAAAATGTCAAGCAATTACTGAAATGTTGTATAGTTATAAAAGTTTGATTTCTTTTGCTTTATATGTATAAAATTGTATCTTGCCTGTTTTGCTTTGTATTTCCAACGTGTTGCACAATTATGCGTTTTGTTTACATTTGTTCCTTCTTCCGAAAAAAAAAAAAAAAAGAAATAACAGTAATACTTTATGTACAAACATTTTAAATGTACTTTTGTTGTTTTTAAAAACAATGTCTCTGTATAAATAATATTGGTTGAACTGGTACATTTGTGTCTCTCATAGAGGGATTAATTATACTGCCAGTGCATTGAATTATTTAAAAAAATAAAAAAGAAAAAAAAAGTGAAATAAAATTTTTATGAAAATGTAACCCATTTTATCACTATAAATTATTCTGTCTTCTTCTATTTTCTCATTCCCCTCCCTGGATGCAGTAAGTATGGTACTGTAAGTACAGTTTGTGGGAGAACTGTCATTGCTTTTAATTTTTAATCAATGTGTTTGTGTCATTGCGGAGACTTAAAATGACTTGACGGTAGAAAATAATGTAGTGCTGATACCAGCTATGAGGTAACGGGATCAATAGTGTGCTTTGCCCATCCCTGAGGGGCCTCAGCTGCAAGACAGCTGCCTAAATCCTGTCTGTCCCAACCCCAGCCTGAGGAGCGAAGGGGCCAGGCTTCACAGGCGGGGTTTTGCGGTTCCTGACAGCGGCCCAGGGCTCTGACGTGACTGAAAAGGTGACATTCAGCCTGTGTGACCCTCTGTGCGGGGCCGCGCTGCTCCCCGGGGGCTTCCCGGGATGGCAAAACTAGAAGCGCCAGGTTTTATGTCATCATTGCAGAAATAGCTCTAAGAGCCAGCGCCAAGAATACCGGCTCAAAAGAGATGTAAAAAGCTCTCGGGAGATGCCGAGCAGCGTGTGATGTGGCTGCGCAGTGCATAGCTGAACACTCGGTGCTGCGGAGCAAGGGAGGTCAGGCTGCCCGCCAGGGAGGGATGCGCTGCAGACACACAGAGTCCAGCTCAGGCCACCGTATCCGAGCAAAAGAAGCTGTCACCATAGTTTGCTGTACGGCCCCTCACATTTACAGTTCTGCTTAAAGCCTTTTCATCTTAATCTGGAGAACTGTGCTCTGGAGGTTCCGCGGGAGGGCACAGCCAGGAGGTGGCTGGTGGGGGTGACTTAGCACAGACAGTGTCGGGGAGAGGGGTGGTGAGCCCAGAATACAGATGGTGTTGCAGAAGGATGCCTTGAGAGGCATTACTAGTAGGTGTTAGTCTGGATTTGAGGCTGAGTATTTATTGTAATGTCCTCCTTTAAAAGGGGCCAGTCGCTGATACCCTCCGGCTTCTCTGCACCACTCTGATCACACAAAGTGGCTTAAAGCTATCGGGTCCCAGCAGGCTACGGCTTTTCCATTGTTCCTCATCCCACTGCTGTGAATGGTTACCTGTAAAGCAGGTGCTAGAACCCCAGTCCTTCTTAGCAATAAGTCACTTACTTCAGAAGAAAATCTCGAATGGGGTATTTGGAGCTCTTTTTGTATAATATGTGCCCATTTTGCATTCAAGGAGCCAGAAACCATCATCAGAATATCTTGGAGAGAGATGCCTTTTGGGTCAGCGGGAAGGAGGGCCGGTCGGATGCTGTGTGTGCCATTCATTCCCTGCATCCTCAGCATCCTCTGGGTGTGCCCAGAGACCAGCTTGAACCTTCACTTCAGACAGGCAGCTCATGTCATTCCCTGCGTGTGTACCCTTGTAATCGGCTGTGAAGTGTTCTGTGATCCCAGCTATGAATGATGAATGGCTCCGCATAAACCTGTGCTGTATGGCACTGTTAGTGCGACTGCACAACTCAGAAAAAAAACTCTCTGGAAAAAAGAAAAAGGATAATTATTCATATAGCCAGTACGTGGGATTCCCACAGTAGCAAAAGCTGCTGGCCTGCTGAGTAGAGGGAGAAGTGTCTCCTCCAAACATGGCAATGATGGGGATAGTGTAAGATGGGTGCTTGGATGCTCATTTTCATAAACAATTTCACAACAACCTCAGGCCAGGTGCGGTGTGCCCTGTCCCTCAGCCAAGGAGATGTTTTCCCTCCTCCCAGGCTGTGTGGGGCTGAGGCAGTGCAGTAGATGTTGGCAAGAGCTATGCAAGGCTCAAGAGAGAGACAGAAGTGCTACTATTTCTCAGCCAGCTAAGATGATTTAACTGCACGACTCCCTCCGGAATGAATCTGGCCCATGCCGCGCTGCTCTAGACCACAGGATGTTTGGTTGCCAGTATGAAAGACGTAGAGGTTGTGAAGCCTTATTTATATCTGAAAAGTCTGGCTGCAGTTTCCTGTGGCCTGTGGAGCTCAGGAGTAGGAAGTGTAGCCTAAATCCTTTCACTAAAAGGCTGAAACTCCCTTCAGCCCCTCCTACATGGTCCAAAAGGAAAGCAATGCAGGATCAGCTGCACGTAATAGAGTGGAATTTCACGTACCAGCTGCATTTCAAAGTGAATTTAGGCATCCTTTTATCCCTTTGATTGAAAAACGCACATGTGCATGGGGAGTTTCAGGGGTCGTTTCCCCCCACCACCACCACCATACTGTGTCCATGCGGTTCGAAGGACTTTATTACAGCTAATGTAAATGTGTTCAGCACACAAACCACATGTGAAGCTAATGTTAAACAGAAGTTAGTCATCATATGAGCTACAGAAAAGTCCTTGTTGATATTTCTAGGCATGTGTGTAGACTGGCCTTCTGGAAATGAGACTTTCTCTTCTCTTTTGGGAACCTGTATGCCTACGGGCAGATGAAAGCAGCTAAACACAAGGGTTGAGTTAGTAGGTTAGACCTCAGGAACTGGACCACAGAAGAAAAGATAGTACCTGACAGTGTTTGCTGGGCCTGACTGGCTTTGCTAGGCCAAAAATACTGGCAAATTTGGGCAATAACCTTTAGGATCAGTTTTCCTTCAAGTTAAAGTCATTCATCTGTGAAACCAGCTTTGGAGTTGTTCTCAGCTGCTTTCTGGTTAAATTTCTCACACATGAGTTTGTCCACAGCCCTGGGGCACCTTGTGTGTTTTGCTGGGCTCAGCGGTGATTTGCAGTTGCTGGCACATGGTGGCCTCATCCTGCGGCTAATGTGGTTTTTGGGAGGATCATGTAAAGATTTGCTCCAGAGTTTACATTTTGAAAGGAAAATTTCAGTGGAAAAATCAAAAAACAACAACAACCCCCACCACCACTACCACCCACTCCCCATTTTGCAGGCAGCTCCACGTTAGGGTTCAGCCTCTTGGCTGGGGGATGTTGTGAGAAATGGGTGCGGTGAAACAGGACAAAGCCACAGAAAAACTGCTCCATTTTCTGCTTCCTAAGAGAGCCAAAGTTCTCCCTCTCGCTCAGCACCCCAGCTCCAACCCACTGCAAGACCAAATCCCCTCAGTGTTTGCTGCGTCCAAAGGGTGATTCCCACCTGAAGCAGCGGCTGCCAGACAGCTCAGCACACCTGGGTACAACTTAGTGCTGACTGTGGGCTTTGGGCAGCGCCACAAGCCTTGATTAACTCTCCATCCCTAGGAATTTCAGCCTCATAGTGGTGTAACTGAGAGAAAATTCTGCCACTTTTTTTTTGCAACTTTACATTCACTGCCTGTCTAACAGGCGCTAAATAAAAAGGCTGTTATTGTGCTTCAAGCCATCAGTTTAAGAGCAATCACCTATACATTTGTAATATGCTAGCAGGGAATTATCTGCGATGAGAAGCTACTCGCCAGTCAGCACTGTAAAAGCCCATTGGCTTTGGCTGTACCTGGAAGGGGCTGCGACCCATTCAGATCAGTGTAGCACTCAGATCTCAAATGCCCTCTACTGTTTGGGAGCTGATTAGCCAGGAGGAACCTCCTTCAGATATGTGTCCAGAGCATCCCGGCCCCAGGCAGGGAAAAGAGTTTCTCCCTTAGGACTCCTGTGACCGAAGGGCGCTCAGCTGTCCCGAGACTGGATGATACAGACATTTTGGCAGCAGGTTCTTTCGTACACTACACTACAAAGCCCTTCTTGGCTCCACCGGGCTGGTGTTGGTTCAAGGACAGACGCATATTCTCCAAGCTGCCCCAATGAGATGGTGATGAGGGAGCAGCCTTGCAGACCATCTAATTACTTCTGTTCTAGGCAGGAGTGTCCTCCTCACTGCTCAGCTCAGTGGGTTGCTCCCTCCTTTGGCAGTGCTGTCCTTGTCACTGGTGGCACTGGGGCTCTGCAGATCCCCCCACAGCTGCTGCCCTTCTAAAGAAATTGACTTGTTCAGCTAGTAAAGGTTGACTTGAACCAGGACTTACCAGGTGAAATTGAATGGCCTGTTGGTATTCAGGAGGTTAAACGGAGATGACCACAATGACTAAAAATCTATCAGTTAATTAGTCAGGTCACCTGCCATCACCAGAGTTTCTTCTGGAGCAAGACAGAGCCTGAGCCTAATTCCAGCTTATTTCACATTGACTTAACACATCAAATGCCAGGGTAAGTGAAATCAGATTCCAGCCTTCAGATTTGTAACACCAGCATGAAAAACAATGCAGCTGCATTGACTACTTAGGGTTTACACAGGCATAACTATGATTTCACTGTCAAAACTGGCATCTCCTGTGGTGAATGCTGGACTCTCTAGGCCAGCAGAAATGTCACCTCCGTGTCTCAAGAAGGCATTTCAATCTCAATCATCCCTGAATCGATCAATGAAAACAGCACATCTATTTTAATAATGAAGCACCGTGGGCCAACAGAAAAACCTCCCGGTGTCTGGCACTGGGGCTGTCGATGTGCTGCCAGCCCACGGCTCAGACCACAGTGCTCTAATCGCCTCCGTCAGTGCTATCAGCCCCCCAAAGTTGCTGTTGGCGTGCGATTCCAGGAGGGTAATTTATTACTCTGAAGAGCCTGACTCTTCTCTCCCATCTATCTATATCTCTGTGTTATGTTGTTTATGTTAGCATAATCGTTTCTCACGGAGAATGTCAATAAATGCCGCAGACAAAAGCAACACCAACACCACCACCAACAAAAAGCCCAGCTGCTAAATAATTCCTAGAATGAGTTGTCAGAAACCTTTTATTTACTGATTTCGTGTATTTCATTTATTCCTGGCAGCAGGCCAACCTTTCTGACAGTTAAGATTTATTGATTTAATTGCCTAGGGTAACCATGCAATAAAATCATCTCAAAGATAAATTTTCATGGCACTGTGCAGCATTGAAGTAATTTTTCAAGTGCTATGGCTATATTTCTGCAGGTTACAGGTGCAAAATTTGCTTAAAGCAAAAATGTCTCATTATTGTAACCCCAGCACATCAGTGTGGTCCCTCTTGTGAAACTTCTTTCTTCTTTTTCTCTTCCCCCCTCACATTTCCTTCCCTTTCTTTCTCTCTGTCACTGGTTCTTTTTCTTTCTCCCCTTCTCTCCCCCATATTTTTTTTTTAGGGGGGACCGCACAGGTCTCTTAGAAAAGAAATTATATTTTCTTAATTGGTTCATGTATTCAATGCCCAGGAGAAGTGAAGCTTCAGTTTAATTAGTAGTGGGCTTAGAGGTTATTTACAATGTTATACAGAAGCATTTGTTTCCAGCTGTGTGATGCTTTTTAACACAGAGGCCTCACATGCTAGATTATTTCCTTTTGTGACATTATAGTTTATTGAATCTTTAGATCTTTTTATTTACACTGTTAAAGGGCTCATTATAGCTCAGAACAAGGAGCAAATGAAAATCTCTGATTAATTCCCAGGTTAATGTTAACATGTCTGAAGTCAGAGACAGTACAAACTTTTAACAATGTGAAATGTTTTCTTATCTCTTATGATTTATTTTTGGGGGTGGGGAGGAGGAGGAGGATGTTGTTCAGTCTGAGTGTGGTATTAAATGGCCTATTGCTCTGGCAGCCTTGGCAGCTCCCCTTGCCAGATCTGGATGTTTAATTTCACTCTCTTGCCCCGTTGAGGACATTTGGCCAAAGCCAGCTCCAAGGGGCCGCCAACACACCGTGGGCACCCAGCCTGACAGTGGAAAAGCTGGATGCCAGGAGTCCCGTGGCCTCGGCCACCATGGCCTCTGCAAGCTGTACCAGAGCTGAGTCCAGAAGCCCAAACATCAGAAAATAAAATAGGAAATAAAGTAAGGGTTTTAGTCTGCCAACCTGGCACAGAAACACAGTGAGGACAGGAGATAGCCACAGTGTGGACATGATGAGCAGCTGGCTCCCAGATACTTCCTCGGGGTGATGCTGTCACTTGGGACCTGCTGTACCGTCAGACTCATGCTGCTGTGAACCCGTGGACCTTCCCCAACACCTCTTACAGCTCCTGGAGCCCTTGGCAGTGCTGCCACCAGGTTTGCCCTGCTGAGCTCATCTTGAATGACTTTTAGTCCCGTACACTAGTGGACTTTCCCTACACTGATCTCATTCTACAGCTTTCTCTTTCTTTCTCTTGACTGGTAAGCACAGACCCAATATCTGTCCCTTAGCACTTCCCCATGCACTCACTGCTGTGCTGCAGCATAATCTTCTCCAGCTCTCAACTGCTGTTGCCATGTCTAAACACTTACCTGTTGAGAACTTGTTTTTTTGTAAGGGTGCAATGAATCTGCAATGATCCGTGGGGTAAGGTGCATGACCTGGGGGCCACCATGCTGCACAAGTTGTCCACTGGCCCTTCCCTGCAGCGATCAGGTGAGAGTGCAGGTCTCCCAGAGCAAAGCACCATCCCATCAGGACAGCGCTGCTGCCTGCATGGACACCAACACACACTGCTGAGCACTTCTGCTCCCACTGCACCAAAGAGCTACCCTGCATGTAAAAACTGCCCGGTCAGTCACAAAAAAAACCCCTATACATAGAAAATACATAAATGACCTATTAAAGCTGAGTTTACAAGCAAGGTAGCTACAATTTTGGTCTGTTAACTTGAATTAGCTCTCAGACAAACAACAAGTGAGCTGTGGTCATATCTATGAGGGAAAATTTGCTCCCTGTTTTCAGAATCATACAGTCTGAGATGGGCAGATTAGGGTCTGTGTTATCCTTGTTAATCCACGAATTGATCAGATGGAGAGTTTTGCAAAACGAGCTTCTTTTAATTCAAATTGTTAGTAATAAAATGTGAAATTGGCTCGACGGCTAACTTTTCCTGGTGAAAAGGGGAGCTCAGCATTGCAGATTTGCTCCACTGACAAGCTTGTGGATGTCACATAGCAAACACTGACTTTAAAGCCTAGGACCTTTACACTTGCAGTTTAACCTCTTCGACCTCTACCCCTCTGACTTCAGTCTTTCATTAGGTGAAATATGAAGGTAGGTTGGATACATTAAAAAGAGTATTAGTGAGAAGAGAGGCAGTTGAATCAATAATGTCAGTAAAGGTAGACCTATTTATAGCGAAACAATGTCAGCATATGATAAACCTGTGAGTAAACTGGCTGAAAGCCCAGAGCTTTGTACTGACTTGGAGACCTTGAAGGGATCTGAGCAGCAACAAGCACAATCAGTAATCCTGGGACTCAAAATTGTCAGCTGTGCCAACTGGGATCAGAAAAATCAAAAAAAGTGTCCTGGAATGGGATAGGAAGGGAGGAAGGAAGTGGGGGAAATGTGCATAGTTTCAAGTCTTGCCAAAGGGAAATGCCAAGTCCTTAAGGCTGGACAGTGATGGTAAAAGATGAGGTCCATGTTTTCTCTCTTTAAAATAGGGAGCTGAGCAGGCTGGGAGCCATGCAGACCTCCCACTCTGCAACCACATATAAGTCTCCAGGCATCTAAAATCAATAGGTGCCTTCAAATTCCAGAAAAAACCTGTCTAGATATTCAGGAAAAAACATCCCACGTTCCAACTCGATGCACAAGTCCCATTGACCAACATGAGAAGAAACTTGGCAACTTCAGTGAATCTGATTCACCTGAACCAAGCTGATACTTGCATTTGTTTGTTTGTTTTTTAAGGTAAGAGAGCACTCAAGGTAATCTAAATACAATATTGACTCTATATTAAACTCTACAGATAACTACGATTGACTAGGTGTAACATCCTAATTCTTTTCATTGACTCTCTAGAAAGTCAGGGGTTGTGAGCTTTATTAGAATAAAGTTGACATTGTAGACACCAATCCTAAGGGTCATTGGGGCTTACTGAGGAGAGTCACATTCTGAACATACTCTTGGTAATCAGCATTAATTGGAAAGTTTAAAAAGAACATTTCTTTTTCATGTGAGCATTTGAGCAACTCTTGTTCTAATTCCAAAGTGAAAAGATTTTTTTTCCCCAATTGTAAAAATTCTCCTTCTCTGCACTCTGACCCTAAATATCCCAAATTTGGCACAACTCCTTTAGGTTCCTCCCAGAGCATTCAGAAAACTTCATTTTATGATAGCAACCTGAGTTACAAAGGGTCCCTTGCTTTGGTTTTGTTTCCTTAGATTCTGAGATGACTTCAGTGAAGTTGGGCACAGCAGATGGTGTGGATGGCTACGTTTCTGCCTAACTATCTCTTTCTGCTCTTTTTTTTCTTTCACAATGCATTGCTGCTATGGGCAGACTGACAACCAGGAATGTAAGAGTACATGAAAGACGATAGATTCATGTTTGTGGGAGAAGGTCAGGAAGAGCAATCAAACCAAGGAATCCTCCAGTGAACAAAAACCCATTCAGAAATGCAACCAGTGACATAGGTGTGTA
Source organism: Nesoenas mayeri (assembly GCF_963082525.1). NCBI lineage: Eukaryota > Metazoa > Chordata > Aves > Columbiformes > Columbidae > Nesoenas > Nesoenas mayeri. The sequence goes on along the minus strand of NC_137550.1, from coordinate 15,938,880 downwards.
GAGCCAGATGTGTACCATATAAATGTGTGGGTTCACTGTATGTTCCCATTAAACAAACACAGAAGTAGATGGGCCCACATCAGACCACACAAATCACTTGAGCCCTACCAAAAATCCACAGTACTGAGACCTTCCAGGAGATCTCAGTCATCCTCATTTGACATAAGTGGTCAGGCAAGACAACAGTGAAGGTGAGACAGGTGGCCAGGTTTAAAGGGCCTTGTGAGTCATGGTGTCTGAGAGCCACATCCTAAACTATGCTGGGGCTGCTGGTTTTGCTGCAGTAGACCCAGTGTTCATTCTGGACCCACATTAGCCTGGCTGTGTGTGCTAGATGTCCCAAACAGAACATAAATAAAAAGGGAAAGGGCTATGAATCATGTTAAGACCCCCACTACTGACACACACTGTGCTCACACACATAGCAGAAACACATCGAAAAAGCTTATTTTTTAAAGAACCAGAATTACAAGCTGTTTCAAAACCCTGCACTTTATTAACATTGAGAATGCATCCTTTGATATAAACCCTTCTAGAAATGATTCAGATGAATTAGCACAGGAAAATCTTGCTGACTTGGAAAGCACTGAATCAGAAGCAGTGCAGTCAGTGAATAATGAAAGCAAACCATCATTCTGAAGTATGACTAATGGTGACATGGCCTGTCTAGAAGAACAAATAACTGAAAGACATAATACTTGGCCCCAAAACTGGGCTGAACATTTTTTGAAATGACTCCACTGCTGTTTGAAGACTATTAACAAAACAGGAAACCCTGCCAACTTGTGGACTACAAGTCCAGTGAGGGAGAACTTAACTTGTCCACAGGAGAGACAGATGATTCACTTTGTAAAGGAGCAGGACTTACTACTCTTAGAGGCAATATTAATAGATCCATCCAAAATCGTCCATGGAACAGATCTATTGACAGTGCCAAGATCCTCAGCTGAAATAAATGTAGAGAATCTTGAATCTGCAAAGTAGAATGCTGCAGTGAAGTGATTACATTTTGCAGCACCTGAAATGCTTTTATCAAAGGATGACTTGACAAGACATCAAGATAGCTAAATGCTGAGGACTGAATGTCAATCAAAAACTTACATGTATTATTCAAGGTGCAGACTGAGCTTCTGCTAGGCAAAGGGAAAATACTAAACTCAGACTACAGAGAGTATGTTTGCAAAAAAATGCAGGAGATGCCTTTTGCAATCTAAGTACATTGCTTCTGTTTCTTGGGCTAGATGTATCAAATGCAGCTTCACCAAATGCATGGGAAATGAATTTCACCCACACCGCCTCATTTAGGAGGTGGGCTGAATACATTGTCTAGGCATGGTGTGGTTCCAGAACCCAGTTAGGGCTGCAGCAGTTTCAGATCAGTGCTGGCAGTGCAGCAGCTAATGGATATAGCATGCAGTAAAAGAAATAGCTGTCATCAGGAAAATGTCTTTTCCTTCCAACAAGAAGGCAAGAACAACTGAGCCGTGATTCAGATTTAGCATGGTGATCCACCATTTGAATGCTCCCACCCCAAAGGAGTCTCTCCACCAGTAGGAAGGAACCCCCCACACACACCAACATTTTAAAGCCCTAACACAATCTGAGACCACCATATCTTACCCGTCCAGCATCTCAGCGCATGTCCCCATCCTCAGCTTCTCTGGGATGTCCAGGAATCAGCCAGCCCACATTTTCGATGGTCCCCAAAGTCCTGGTGAAGCTTGTTTAAGTGACCAGCTCTCAGTACACAGACTTGGTTGTTGACCAGAGCAACGGTCACCAAGAACACACAAGTCCTTCTCAGGAGTGGGACGTGCAACTGAAACCACCAGATTTTTTCCACCATCAGAGCTGTATAAAAGGCATAAGCCTTATGCTCAGTCCTGTAAAACACCAGAATGACAATCAATCTCTAGCTTAAACCGCAAAACCAGCCTTCTTACAACAAATGAACAACTACAAGATACAATTAATGTATCTCTATGCCTTTATGCATATACAAATAAATACGCTTTGTAGTTGTGTCAGTGTCCTAAGGGTTACATGGCTAAGAAACCGGGAAGATACATACTATACAGTCCACAACTGAGATTTGTAAAATTCCCAGTCATTCCAATGGCATAGTTTCCTACAGACTTCTCAGAGCATTTGACACAAAGTTATTAATTTTACCATGGAAATTATTGAAATAGTGGCAAAACTATGTGACAAAGAATCAGGAAAGGAATTGATGGCAGCACAGAGCCCAGGCTTAGGAATAACCACCGGTCACACAAAGAGGAGGAACACATATTTTCACTATCTTTCCCTCTGTGTGGCCCAGCTGAAACATGGGACATCACCGGGGAAAAGGACAGGTTCAATTATTGCACTATTAGAACCAGGAGTGAAACAAAGGTAAATATAGCCTCGTGCTTGATCTTCCATCTCCTTGCAACTGTCTAATTACCTTCCGTGCCCAAAGGGTTTGCAAGGCAAGAGTGGGAGCAGAATGAGAGAGAAATGCCTCAAAGATGGTAAATACATTTATTAAGTGGAAAAAAAGAAAATTTTCCTATAGGGCACATGTATCAATTAAACCTTTCAATGGGGAGACCTCTCTAATGCTCCCAACGTTAGCACTGGCTGTGTTACACAACTCTATTTACACCTTTAGTTAATACGAATGAGCAGTTACCATAGCAATTATTATATTTTATGATGCACATAAAGTTCTTGATACAGCTAAGAGATAAGGTCAGTGTTTAAGCTTAGCTCAGCATTTAGCAAGCTTTCTTTCCTAGATGTTTTGATTACTTAGTAAAGCCTTAACCTCTACAACATAATGAAAGACTGGGAAGTGGTGGGGTAATTTGTAGGAGAAGGGGTGTGTATGAGGATATAAAGCTCAATAAATAATCACATGAAATCACTGGCATTTAGGACCCTCCAGAGAGGAGCTTTCCCAGCTGGCTCCTGAGCCCTCATACTCTGAGTAATTCCAGATTAAATCCACTGACTTTGTGGAAGCGTACGTGACATCAGAAACCCTCTATGTATTTCCAAAACGTACATTAATTGGCTCCAGACAGCGGCAAGGGGGTTGTACATGGCTACAACCGTGGGGCTTCAGCTCCTCCGTCCCCAGTGCAGCTCAGAGGGAAAGTGGTGCAGCGCACAAATGGCCAGAGCTGTGGGAATGATGTAAGATATCTTCCACTTGCATTTTATTGAGAGAGCCCATAAAATTCGAAATCCAGCTGTGCATGTTGGTTCAGTCTGCCTATTAAAAGGGCGGCATTTTCTCATGCCTGTGATTGATACAGTTTTAGGCACATCTGTGTACTCACTTAACCTCCTTCTCTTCGCCCACTCCATCTCAAGCCACTGTGTAGACATGAAAAGTGGAAATTTGTCTTTTGTACGTGAGGGTATAAAAGGCTTCTTGATTTCTACTGAAGGACAATAAGCGGTAGTTCACTTTGATGCTCTCTCAATGCTAATTTTACCTTAGTCTTACTCAGGGAAAACATGGAAACTCAGCACTGGAGCAGTCAGACCTTTTTCTTGCTTAACCTCTAAGGCGTTGGGAAGGAGCAGCTTGGAAAAGTGACCCAGACACATGTTACAATAGATAATCAACAGCTCTAGTAAAATGCTCATGAAAGCATTTCAAGCCTACATTTCGGTAAACATTCACCAGAATCTGTGGCTATTTATCAAATATGAATGCGCTTTTCAGGATGAGGATCTCTTTCCCCCCGGTGTTTTTGTTCCAAAAATAATTGGAAGTGACGATACAGAGAAAGATGATGTTTCAACTTCATGTTTAAAATAAATATAAGGCTGTCATCAGAGCCGAGCTGTCTTGTGAAGATCCCTCTCACAGGAGTCAACAGGCAGCTCTGCTGATAGAGAATCGTGTTCCATTATTGATTAGCTTTTAAGTTCTTGTTACATATTAGATTAGGATCACTGTATGCATAGGGAATGAATAGCCCAATTACAGTCTAAAATAGCTCATCTCAAAGTGGCTTAGGATTTTGATATTATAGAAAGTATTTTAAGGAAATTACAGGGTTTATTAAGAAAGCCTTCAGGGCAGATATTTACATTTTTATTGCGCAGCTTTTTGGGGTGGGGAGGGCAAAATATTCCTCCTTTATTAAATATAAGGCTGCTTTTAGTTCCCTCCCAATTAGCTTTTAAAAACTTCAGGAGTTTTTTGAGGGGGTGGTTCTACATAGAAAGTACCAGACTTAGCAGCCTCAGAGTTACACCTCTGGACTCCACCAGTTTAAGGAGAGCACTCTACACTGGAAAGAGCACTGGGCTCTGCTCTCAGTGCTGCTTCTGAGACTCCTGGCAGTGTTTTGGGGGCAGTGGTGGTTCTCAGCAGAACTCGGCAGTCAGACACTCAGGATCTGCCATTTCTTACTCTTTTGTGCAGGAGGCAAATCTACCGATGGTGCTAAAACAGCCACAGATCCCTGAAGCTGACCCTCAAGAGCACTGACCACAAGTAACTTAGAGTTGTCTCAGGGCTGCTCGAGCACATCCCAGCTCTCAGTGAAGGCACCAAGCCCTGCGACCAGGGCTCTTGTGAACACAGGATCAGCACTCTTATAATATAGTATTCCCGAGAGTGCTGCTTAATCTGCTTTAGTGTTGCCAATTTTTATAAGACTGGAGCAATTCTAGGGATTTATGCTTCGTTTTCAAAAAAATCTGGCAACCTCAAAGCCAATAAATGTTCAAGACTAGCATAGGCAAAGCCATAGTAGATATAATCTGGTGCTGGTGATGCCCCTCTTCAGGAAGGAGATGAGACCTCAGACCTCAAGAGCTTGCTTCTAGTTGGTGTTTTTTTGTCCTTGCAGACCCACTGGAAGGGCCCCCAAGGTGCTGCCCTGGGTGAGGACAGGGTAGAGAAGCCCAAACATACCTGAGTTTTCAGTATTCACTTATCACAGTGCCAACAATATTGCATTTCAGCTTGCATTCTGTACAACCACTCCAGCATCTTGTGTCCAAATATCCCTTTTCCTACAGTGAGGACAACTTCTGTTAGACAATGAATCTTTCAGAAGCAAACAGACCAATCTGACATGCATAATGGATAGGCTGAATTCTCACTGTATCTTCAACAGGCTACATGGTCCATCATCTACATTAAATAAATTTAAACACATGCAGAATACTCACGTGTCCAAGTGGAGACAATACTTTCTTGCTAATTGTGCATTTCAAAGCCTTTAAGCAAGACCAGGGTGCTGGTTTTTTGTAAAAAAGTTATATATATTATTGTTATTGCTACTATCGCTTCATACTTAGAAATGTTTCTTTGCTTTCCTTTACCTCAGTAAAGCAGAAGCAATTATGTAGCTTCATCCATTTCTCTAAAGAGCTATGGAAAAATGTCACTTTCAAGAAAAAAAAAAGAGATAATTTTTTTACGAATATATAAACCAAAACACTCAAGGCATTTTGAGAGGCATTCTCACATGTTGCTGAAATTACACACAATGTGTGAAAATTTGCATAACAAATGTGACAAGATGCTTACTTAAGGAACTGAAACAGAAGGAGTAAAATATATATTAGATATCTCAGTCCTCATTAATTATTATTCTAAATGAGAAATAATGCCAGGAGCAAGAAGGGTGCCAGAAGAAGTGAGGGGGAAATATATTATAATGTATTTTAAAACCTTTAAAAGGTATAATAATAATTAGGAAATTATTGCACTAGTGATCTTTTTTAGTAGCAGAATATCCACCTGTTCACACTTTCAGAAATCGCTTGCCTGCATCTTCCTTAAAGATGGCCTGTGAAGATCTTTAAAGGAAAAGCTACCTGAGTAGAATGGAGAAGAAAGAATTCATGCTATGTGGTGGTGGTGGGGGGGAAGAGTCCCTATAAAAAGTCATAACTTGAATTAAAAGTCACACATGGAAGTGCAGTACTATTTCAAGACTGGTTTATAGTAAAGCATAATTTGGTTTCAAACAATAGCGATGGAAGAGAGTGGATATTATTATTATTGATTTTGTTAATTTGCTCCCAGCTTTGTCTTCATGGTGATTCCCACACCACCGGTGGTGCAGAGCTGTAGTTAAGGCAGCCCCATGGGACTTGCTCAGCACCAGGTGCCCAGGCCAGGCGGTGGCCGCAGGAGCTCCGGTCTCCTCCGCAGCACCCGGAGCTGGTCCCAGCAGCACGTGGCCTCAGACAACATCCCTTGGAGAAGTTGTTGCTAAGCCAGGAAACTGCAGCCTTCCTATTTTGGGAGATAATGCCAGTTAATGTATGTTTGTTGTCGGACACACATTCATCTCCTGAATTATACTGCTACGTGCTTGCCAGTGTTGCACAAGCCCCCGCTGCTCATCTCGCTCCTGCCTATGGATGGATATGAAAGCGAGAAGTGTCCTATTGCTGGATTGATCCCTTCCCTGCTGCTGCTGCGGAAAGGTGCACGCCATGGCAGCAGCACTGTGGGCGTTTGTGCACACCAAGCTCCATAATTATGGCAAGCAATTTCGCAAGCATTTCTCATCATTTCCTCCTTTAGGCTTTGAAACATTTATGCTTTATCTGTCCTAAAACAGAGAAATCCATTTTCCTATCAGCCTCTTTCCTCTAAGCCTCCTGTGGAAACAGCACAGAATATCCTATTTGCTCCTTGCTGCAGTCAAATCCTATCTTGGCTTCCCCCAGAGGTTTTGTCTCAGGCCGTCCCTGGAATCAGCATCTCCCACAGGCAGCAGCTTTGCTTAAATGCAAACGTCTCTGTCCATTTTCCCTTTTACTCTCCCTTATGTTTCTTCTTTTCTATTCCCTCTCTTGAACCTTTTCTCTCCCAGCTTCACCATTTGGAGTCTATTTCCTCAAGATCTGGCCTAGGCAACCACTTTGGAGGGCTGCTCCTCTGCCTGTGTGCTTCACCCGAGAGCTTCTGAACTCAAGTATAAGTCCAGCAGGTCATGGTGTAGGTACCTCCACCAGTCCCATATCATTCCCCTAGTCCACCCTCACATAGGAGAGGGATAAAGCAAGCTCTGTAGGGACAGAAATAGATGAGAGTAAGAAACCTGCTATGCAGTGTCTCTCCTGCCTTGGCAAATACCTATTACTATTCCTCATGCTCCTGGAAACAGCTCCATTCCCTGACATTTCTTTCCACTTGTAAGCCTGACAGCTAGGTCAGGCAATCTGGAGGGTGGAGGAGGTGGGTAGTGAGACAAAGCGCATTGCACACTTTGCACAGGGTCCTCTTCTGGCAAAAGACAGAAAGGGTGCCGGTTTAGTGTGCCATTGCATGATCCCACTACGAGAGGACCCATGTCTTTACTCAGGGCCCTGTGGCATGGCTACGTGCCCTCACCTCCTGCCAACACCCCATGCTACACTTGGTGCTTACACCAACATGAATTCTCAGCAGGGTTTGCTTGTAGGGTAGACATCTGCATGCTGCACCACAGGGGCCACACGACTCCTTATCAGTGGGCTAGAAATGGAGTTTCATTGCATCTGCCTCCCATGCTGTACATGAGTGCAGCAGTTAGTAAGGGCTAAATCCATTTGAAATCATTTAAAGCGGAAAAATAAGGTCCTTTCTGGGAATATTATTTCTAAGTCATGTTTTACTCTGCCATTAATATACTTTTGGAATGCATGAGAGCTCCTTGCACCCAAGGCAGGTAATAACGGTCTATTAAAAGACACCATCTCTGTTTCCTAAAGCTCTATCAAAGGTTCATTGATGAAAATAGCCATCTGACTGCTCTCATCAGCTTTAAGGAATTCCATAAAAGAATGAAATACACTTTCCTCGTAATTGCTTTTGTATGAGATTTATGGCAATGTGAGTAACGGATAAACTGTGCACTTGCTGAACAAGACTCAGATTTAAGATGTGCCAATGCAAATGGGAAAGTGTCCAACTAAGAGATGCATTTCTTGGGAGAAATTTGAAAGTGTTTGCAAGAACCACGAGTTACCACATCCAGCTGGCTACATGTACTGCTGGTGTAAACACATACAGCTCCAGGGAAGCCAAAAGTATGGCATCGGCTTGCTCTAGCAGTAAATTTGGGTCTTAGGGGCCAGTCAACTGAACAGCTCGCAGCTGAGAAGAGGACCTTGACAGCATCTGAAAGATGTCCTGGGTATAACTACACAGCTGATTAAGCAGTAGCATGTTTTTTTTGCCACCTGCACCTGATAGTATATGTGTAAAGAACATCACATGCTTGGGGGAAAAAAAAGAAGTCCCTTAATGCCTGGCAGCACTGTTGATTCTCCTGCCAACAGTAAATGCGTCACTGGGAACAGGCTGTGTGATCAGTTTGGTGGCATAATTAAATCCCATTTGCCAGCTCTTCATCTGGCTTAAACAGTCAGAGGTGCAATGGTCATCACTGTGCCTGTTTACCATTATATCAATAATACAGACTTACAAGCTTTTGGCTCCAAAGTTATCTAAAGCACAGGATTGGCACTAAAAGAGATCATTTATTTCCAACTCTGGTAATGGTTTTTGGTGTTACTTCCCCTTTTGGCCTCAACTTTTTCACCTCCAGAACAGGAATAATGATTCTTTGCCCAATTTCATTGCTATTTAGAAGGTAATGAGATACTACAGATCTAAATGTTGCTTAAATACTTGGAAACGTACCTGTGTCACTCTATATGGTAAGGCAATCACTACAGTCTCACTCAACGTAAACAATTTAGTCATATATAGTGAGGGTCTAAGGTTGTTAAAGGATCCACGTTTCTGAGGTTTCTCCACCTTTGTGAGTGCTTGGTGTGCTCACTTGTGTGTACAGAGTAACCTCAGAGGTAGCCCAGTTGCACACAGAAGTTGAGAGGAGGTGGTGGGCATTGCCTGGTCAGTGCGAGAAGATGTGAGTAATGTGAGGTTAGATGTTTTTTAGGTTTTTAACCTAAAAAATCTGGCATATGCTGAAATCTGAGTCTATACAGATGTGCATGCTCTGTTGAGCACTGTTGCTCTCTCTCTCTGCATGCACACGCGAGCACATAGACACACACTTTAAGATCCCATTTGGGTATTATTTTCACTCAGAAGAGCAAATAACCAGCATCCAAAATTTTATACCAAAGATCTGAAGCTTGTCAGAGCTGTAAGTAAGAAGAGCCAGCCATTTTAGTAAGTCAGTACTACAGCCATACTCTTAACATGCTAGTTATTCATTCAGCTTCTCCTTTTTATTTTTTTCCAGCTAATTACACCACGTAGACTTTATGGAAACTGTTGCCAAATGTTTAAAATGAGAGCAGTTCAGTTATAATTTCAGTCCCAGGTTACTATGGTAAATTGTACATGCTCACCTCATGCATTCATTCGTGAACATTTGACATATCAGTGATTAATTAATATTAATAGCAGAAATCATTTCAGACTTGCTTTATGCTAGAAATCACACACAATCCTGGCTCTAATCACTCGGCACATAAAGAAAGTTTAATTGATAACCCAGGTTTAATATCCATCAGGAATGGATTCTGTAGGAGGAACAGAGCAATGTTGCCTGTAATCATCCTAGAGGAGATAGAAAGCTTGTTCTACCAACATCAAAGAAGATTAGGCAGCAGACGCCTGATAGTAAAGTAGCAATTACGGAGGACTTTTTTTTTAATTTTGTGCACCTGCTTCATCAAAATAATAGGCATCTTTTAGCAAAATAACCTGAAACTCAGTTCACTGACTTTCAATTATCTGGTGCTGGGAAATGCATCTGGAGAGACATGAAAAAAGGTGATAGACACACAGAGAAATAAAGAGAAAGGGAAAATTAGAATGGGAGAAAATGTGAGGGCCTGTGTAAGTGGATGTTATAAATATCCTGTGCCTAGAGCTGATTATAGGATGGGAATACTTTTGCTGAGTTAGGATTATGGCATCAGGCACGTTTGACCAAATCAGTCCCTGGTGGAATATGTTTGACTACAGTAAACAGCTTACATCAGGGATGGATTTGGCTCATTGCTTTTAAGGGGAATTGTAGACATCAAACCTTAATGCAAGCAAGGTAAGCAGACAGTAACTTTCCACAAATATTTCAGGCTGTATAACTCAAAGCAAAAATTACTGTCCTCAAATTGCCCTGTATCAGGTGGTCTTGCTACAAAAACTAGGAATGACCACATAACTTCGTTTCAAAAGATAAGTCTAATGTTAGACCAGACTTAATCTTTCCTAGAGGTGGCAAGGGGAAGAGAACTCAGATGCAAGTCTTGATTTTACTTCAGGGACTGCATCCCCATTTCTGGAAAAGCACAAGGCAAACCCTCAGACCCAGACTCAAGAAGCCTCCCTGGGGCTTAGTACCCTTTCTTCTTAGTCTCTACAGGTGTTGTGGTTTTTTTAATAAATCCCAATCTTGTCTGAAAACACTCTTTCAGATGACAGTGAGCAATTCATAGAAACATTTCATGATCCACAGCCCTGGAGCCTCCACAGGCAGAGCACAGCAGAGCTCTTACCAGAGAAAAGCTGCATTACCAGCCCCATTATCAGGCAGAGTTCTTGCCAGGCTCATGACAAAATTGAAAACATCACTTTTCCACCTTTTTTTCCAGCTTTACATCCTTGTTGAATTCACTGTGCCCTCTCACGCACATCTCACTCCCTCTTTCGTTACACACAACCACCCCCATCTCATTCTAACTCAGAAATTATCCCCACGTGAATGCTGGACAGGAGAGCACCTTCTCCGTACTTTATCTCCTGAGCCCTTGTGGTTCGCATTTGATCTCCCAGCCCCCTGCAGGAGACCACAGGCAGAGAGACCTGCCCACCACATCCTCACCTGTCCACCTCCTCCTGACTCTGCAGTTCCTCCTGTTTGATCACAGCTCTGTCTTCAGGGCTCTGTCTCATAGTTGGTGGCCTTGTGAGGCAGCCCTGTGGATGAACGTCAGGGCAGGTCTGGGCTTGCACTCAACCAAGGTGCACAAACGAGCTGTGTGTGAGGCAGAGCAGCTGCCCTCCCTTTAGCAGATGCTGCTCTGTGTGCTGGAGGCTGAAGCACAGAGGATCATGAACCACCAGCCATGGTCAGCAGAGGCTGGTCCTTCAGGAAGGAACACAGCCACATCCCATCTCATACAAATGAAGTATAAGTAATTCCATTGTAATTAAATAGGAATTTTTGTGTGAATTCCAAATGAACCTTTGTAGCATTATCATTAGTTCTCAATATATCTCCTATTTTACCTCATTAGAATTATTGGTAATAAATGGTAGTAACTGGATTGTAATTAAATAGGAATTAAAATATGACTTCCTAATGAACTACAGCAAAGCAATCACTATTTCAATATACATTAATTGCTGTTCTGTTAGGAATACAGGCAACTTATTTTTAATGAATTGCTACAAATTACTATGAATATATGGCCTGAGCATACAGAATAGTCTCACATCAGTAAGAGTGCCTAGTAGATGTCAGCCAGCTGTGCAGTGAGCTGATCTTCTCAAGGAACTTAGGACTGGTAGCATGCTAATGCCAGTAGAGAATACACTGATTTATGACATTTTGACAATAACCTTTTTTTTTCAGAAGGTTGCAATTACTCTACAAAAAGGCCAGACAAGATGCCATTGGGGCTGCCATGGGGAAAGTGGAATAAAAGATGTGAGAACCCAATAGCAGTAACACAAGACTAGGTATCTTTATGTTATTGGTTCCTGTTTGATTATAATAAAAGTGCTTTGTAATATGTCCCAGGGTGGTAAACTGCATAGAGAAAACCTGATTTTATCATGTATATAGAGATATATATAATATATGTATGAATAAAATTTCACTTCTATGACCAGTCTAGATTTAAATGCCACAAAGAGTGTTTGCTTCTTTGTGTTACTGTTGAGGATGTAACAGGTGTTTGATATAAGAAGATGCAAGAAGATGCACCCTATGTAAGGCATGTTTGTAATATGAAGTGGTGGCTCTCAGAGGGTATATATACACATCCAGAGTAGGTTTGTTCTGATTCGGTGGGATGGTGCATGCATGCACCTGCTGAAAACACAGCTTTTGTTTTCACTTGGAAAGCTGGCAGCATGTGCCTCACCAAACAGCCTCTCAGATACACACCCCACTTACCTTCTGCCTCCAGAGTGACCGACGTTGGGCTGAATTACCTTGGCTTTCACAAGGTGTGATTTCACCCCATTAACTAACGATGATTCTTTTCCATCCAAGCTCCTCACTTTTGGCCCATCATCGTTATCTCACAGTGTTAATTTCCAGGGGACAACAGCAGTTGGCTGCCACAAACATGCGACAGCCAGTTCCCCTGGGCACGGCATGAGCCATCCACACTGACATGATCACAGGGCCTGTCTCAACACGGTTTTACAAGCCCTGAAATATCTCCACGTCTCCATTTGTTCTCCATCAGTATCATTTTACTTCTCATCGTACCGCAAAGGCGTTGTCTGACCCTGACATTTACAATCCATTTGGATTTCCAGACCCGGCAGGGAAAATTCAGAATCAGGCTCCGGATGGGATCTGCAAGAGCCACAGTCACACCCATAGGCTCAGGAGAGGGCAGCTCGTTCCTTGGGCACCTTTGTTATACCAAAATTTAAATTACAGAGATTGAACAGGGCAAGCGAACTCACTTTTTCAATTTTGTTACCTAATCAAAAGTCTGAAGCTTTCTAGTGCTGGGGAGTGTTCACATATCATCCACTTTCCATATCCAATGCTGACAAAACAATAAGGCAGGAATAACAGAAGTTGTGAGAAAACTACTCTGTCTCATAAGTCTTCACAGGAAAAGTGGCTGCTGTTTTATGTTATTGCAGTGTGTTGTTTCCAATGAAGTGATTACTGTTAGATGTATTTTTAAATTGCTTTTGGTATTTTTAAAAATACGTGACTTCGAGAGTGATAGAAATGAGATTGAGTAGCAGCACACAGAACCTACAATATGATTAACTTTTTCCCAGACCAGCTACTTCTGAAATTAAGGTTACCAACACAGTTATTGTCAACTTTCCCCTGGCTGAAAAGGGCTCATTTGAGTCTGTGAAATGTTTGTAATTATCCGACAGCCCACCTAAACCCTTGTCTTGCTTCAAGCACTACATAGGCTTGCATTCTGCTTCAAGATGTTTGATTAATAATCATTAGTGTTATTTTAAAGTGTGAATGTGCATGTTTATGCACTAAATCTCTGTAACACAGAGCTTCAAGTTACATCCCATTGTGACCGGGAAGTTGTGGTTTCTGTCCATGGAGGGGAAGAACAGCTTTGTGTGTTAACGGCTTCAACCAAGGCACACACACACTTCCAAAAAGGCTCAGCTGCATTTTAGATAAAGTTCATTTGGAAGACATTTAAGGGAATAAATACCAAGTGAAAGGTTTTCTCAGGGATATACAAGTCATTAAAACTCCAGATAGATTTTACCTACCAAAGGCTTCAGTTGTGGCTTGTTGTCCGTTTCCTGGATATCACTGTATCCCTTCCAGCAGCTAACAAAGCCTGTAACCATCCTGGTGCCCACCTCCAGGGTCCCTTGGGTTACTGTGTGCTGCACAGACCAGGCACTACAGGGTTAAGCTTACTGAGACAAGAGGAGACTCAATAAGAGGCAAAAGGAAAATGAATTAGAGGAAAATCAACAGGCAGCAAAGGAAAAACTAAATTACATTTCATGTACACACATGCACTTATTTGGCTGAAGGGGCAGAAAATGTAGCCAAAACCAGGCTGTTTTTATTCTAAACAGTGCATCAATCCGTTGATTAATTTTACACTTTGTTCCTTATGAACCTGGGCTGGGGCCATCAATGCTGCTATGAAAAGAAGAATATAGCCAAAAAGGAACTCTTAAAAAGTTGGCAGCCGTTTCAAGGCAATGTGTCTGGCCAGCAGGAAGGAGATGGCTCCTCCAGGGAAGTGTATGGAGCTGTAAAACCATTTGTGAACCGGCTCTGCTCAGTTTATAAGGTGTGTGGCTGACTTAAAGTCAAGTTTCTTGCACAAATTTGTGACTTGTAAATCGAATGATAAAAGTTGTCTTAAGTATCATTTTTCCAAAAGGGCATTACAAGATTGGTTAAGAATGACTGTATTTCCTCACTAATACCATTAACTTCAGAATTGTTTCCATCCATTACTGAGTTAAACAAGGAGGATTTACCGTAAATTGCTACATGCTGTATGGTTCAGCTGGTCAGCTTTATGGTATAGGAAGCAGAAATAAAACAAAATCAAATAAAGGAATACAATAAAACACCATGGACCAACTTCAGCCTTGGTGTAATCAAACGCAAATGCAAATTAATAGAGTTGCACTCGCTCACACCAAGGCTGACACATTTCTTGGCCACAGAGCAAAGGAAGGCAGCTAATGTCATCTCTCCATGTTGCTTCCCAGGAACAGCTACAGTGAACAGGAGCAGGTTACTAGTTCATCATTTTCCAATTACCAGCTATCTGCTGCCTACGTGTTTCCTGAAAAGCTTAATTTACTTCAGTATTTCCCTTCTATAAGTGCATATTCCTTTCAGTAATTTAGGAAGTTAGGGAATTATTTGGGAAATGCTCCTAAAATCTCTCAAAGATAACCCAAGAGTGACTTTAAGTAGGTGTAGGTCTGTGTAAGATCTCAAGAAAATGGAACAGAAGGAAGGGGGAATTCTGCCTTTGATATATCTTATTCCTCATCCAGACCGCATTGATTAGTGGGGGATGTGGCCAGGGTTTTCCATTCACTGTTTATCTTGTTTGCATCAGGCAAGAGATAGCAGGAATCCCACTTACTGACAGGGAAACTCACCTTCAGTAGAAGAGTAGCACAAAGCCAAGACACCACTCAAATGCCTTAAACTAGGGATCTGCAGAAGTTCAGGGCAGCGTAGGTTCCACATTGGCAATGTGATCATTCCTCTGATGGACACACGCATGCTCGGCACATATCCTCACATCTTCCGAAGGGGAGAATTTGGCTCAGTGGTGAATTCAACTGTGTGTTGAATTTTGTCAACTGCAATTAAAAAAAAAATGATACTTAGGTGAGTTTATAAACCATTGCTCATCTAAGCCACCAAGCTGCTCCTGCTTCAGCTCTTCGACTACATCACTTTCAGACCTCCTAAGTGCCCACAACCTCAGCATAAACACAACTGAGCAAACAGGGGTCAAAAATCTCTACACAGAACCTTTTCTTCCCTTTCTCACTGTGTTTCAATATTGCTAATTAATCACAGACTTTACACAGCCTCCCCTTTCCCAAGTTTTACAGTTAAAGTTTTGTTTGAACTGTGCTTCACCCAACTGAACAGAGCTTGAGGGTCAACAGAGCTATGCAATATGCTGTGAAAAGTGATGCTTCTTTTAAGAGGCCTCGTTATTGAAATAACTTTTGAGTTAATGTTTGGAAATAACTTTGAAATGAGGACCAGCACAGATTTGTTTTCTTAGTGCAGCAATTAGCTTCATGAGCAGTGACTGGTTGCAGTACCTTCTGCCGTGTCTGACACATTAAATAAATTATTCACTCAATTCATCAGTTGGAAATACTGTTTGTAATACCTGCCGAGTTACAGGACATGCTGTAAAGCCACAGAACATCTCATATAGAAAAATGAAGTCAGGTTTTGCTCCTCTCATGTAAGAAAAAAAAAGGGACAGGAAAAAAGGTAGATAAAATACTGTTTTTCCTACCACATGGCTCAATCAGTTTCTCTCAGAAAACTGCCCCTCTGCTCTGTTCCCATTACCGATTACAGTTCTCTCCCTCTGACCAAGGCGGGCTGCCTCAGCAAAAACTCCCATTGCCTCTGGTGGAAGTATCCTCGACATTGGTTACTTTTCAATGGAAGTGCGATGTCACAGCCTCAAAAAACAGCTTATTATTTTTTTTCTACCAGTCCATATCACTGTTGCAAGCAAGATTGTTGCAAGTCATCTATTTGTCAGGCTTTACATGGGCAGGCAGCAGCAACAAGAGGCCTTTGTGGAAAGGTGGAAGCTGGGGTGGGGAAAAGCGTGGGTTTCCCTTCACGCTTACTGGTCTCCAGTTGATGCACTGGGACAGACCCCCAGCATCGGCTGCTCCCGTGGGAGATGGGATGAGCTGTGGAGACAGCACCTATTGATCTAACAGCTTTTCAGCCCCCACACCTGTACACAAGCGGGTCCATGGCTGGATCTGCAGTTTTGGAGTGAAGACACAGCTACTGCTGGTCTGAGCTGCTGGCACCCAGACATGGCTCTTGCAAGGCCCAGTCTGGATGCAGAAGGTGAATCTGGACCCAGCTGAAAGCACTGGGGCTTTTCAGGGGTTGGCGTGTGGAGGGCACTGGGTAGAGACTACAAGGGGCCACCCAGACATGCAGGTCTTCCACCCTCATTACTGTTCAGCAGCCCTCACACGTAGTCAATGCCCTGGCCTGGGGTGATACAACATCCAGGATCTTATTATGCAGGGTCTGACATTTAAAGAGAGAAGGGGACTTCTGAATACCATTTAGCAGTTGAGTTTAACTAGAGATGGCAGGGCAGGAGGATGAGGAGAATTTATCCTCCTCTTCCATCCTCATTGTTCAAAGCAGCCCTAAAAACAAAGCCCAGATCCCATCAACTTCAACTACATCCTTGAGTTCAAGATTTCCTCAGCCAAAGGAGTCTTCCTTTCTTTAAAGGCAGTAAAGCCAGTCACTAGTGGTCACAAGTCAGGAAACACCATGCAATGGAATGAGTGGGATTAAGGGCTGGAATGCTGGGATGCATCTTACAGAGACAAGCACTTGTAATTAAGCTCCTAAATACATATGCAAGTATCAAAACGGGTGGCATGATTTCGTAGAAGTGCAAAGCAGCGACGACCATGGAGGCACCAAGATCAGCCCCAGTACATGTGGCAATCATGCTCAGCTCCAGCAGAGCTGCCACCCTGAAGCAGGCCTTGGATGACTTATTCCTTTATTTAGTTTTGTCAGATTACCCCAGGCAGAATTACAAGATTCACTGCAGGTCAGCAGCACTCTTCCCAGTCATATACCATGGATGACGTAGGTCTCCTATGCAAAAAACATGTTGTGTAAAGAAGAAGAGAAAGGAGAGAAGATATCTAATAAATTCCTCATTATTTCCAGAATATATTATGCAAAATTTGGCATGAAATCTTTATCTCACATAAACGTGAAGGTCACTTATTTGTTCATTAAATTCTCCTTAGTCTACATCATTATGCTCATAGTTTTTCTTATACTTAATGTAGTAAGGGCCTGCCAAACTCATTAGACATCAGCTGATAAATGGATTTGAACTCACAATCTGCTAAAAATCACACAGGCACATTAGAGCAATATTTCCATGGCTTAGACACCATATACATTTAAATCTTCCCAGAGAGGATTTTGAGCATTTTTGATCCAGTGCAGCAGACTCAACACATAATTCAAGTCTGCTTGCTGTAAAAATTTATAGGCTGGGATCTAAGTATCACTAGTCATAAATCAAAGCTACACACTTAAAAAATGTGGTAGTGACAAAACTGTTGGACAGGGTGTAAACATCATCAAGCTCATTCTCATGCAGCACTTGCATTGGAATAATAGGGGAAAATATTGTTAAACTTTGCATATATTTTCTCTCTTCTGGCAGAATTTGTACATATAACATATAACCCCGTGTAATTTCCAGCCCGGACCAATCTCTAGATGAGAAAGACCTTCTGAAGCTGTCCTGGATTCTCACTCTAGTGCCATGACTTAAAATAATCTTTTACATGAAACATGGACAGAAGGGAACATGGGGCATGTTTATGCCATAGTTTATGTTTCATTTACTCATTGCTCTTTATTGTAATTTCCCCTAACTGATGATAAAACGCTTATAAAGCATTGGGCTGATAATTTGCAGGCTCTCCTGCTGCTCTGTTTGTTATAAAGCTACTCATGTCTCCAGGAGAGTCTTTATTCCTTTTGGATTTATGAGCCTAATGAACCACTGTTATTCTGCATCACAGGAGTCAGTGATGCTGTGACATTATAGCAGGAAGATTTGAAAACTTATGAGAAAGCACTTGAAACAAACTACTGCTCTTAATAAGTGCCTCTTGTCTTCAGTGTGGTCTGAGGGAGATCTAAGCAAGCTAATGAAGGAAAAGAACAGAGTCCTGCACTAACCCTGCAAGCTCCACTGCAGAGTAAGGAATGAGAGTGAAACAAATCCTCTGCTGGGATGAACAGCATTTATCAGTGGCAGGATGCTCAGACACAACTGCACCAAAGGGCTCACTGAGCATACAAGGAGCCTCAGTCCTGCTTAGATTTTCCGTATCAGGGCTCTTGGATGTATGAGAAGAAATAATACAATTACATTGAACTGCAATTAAATTTAACTTCCACCTTGCTGAAAGGTCTTTCACTGGAGCTCAGCTGGATGATTAGACAGCCTTTCCCCGCCTTAGGGGGTTTAGATTAATTCAAACACATTTTTTCTGGGCCATTTCTGACAGCTACAAAATTCAGGTAATTTCAAACAAAAGAAGCAGAGTTGGGGGAAAGAGATCACTTTCTGAAGAGTATCTGCAGACTGCTGGTCACCTTGTTGTTTCTGTAAAGAAGCACATTTCTGCCTACCATTACAGGACACAATGAAGAGAAAGGCAGTAGCATGGATAGGCTAGCCCCAGGCTATTTAGGAAGCTATAGGTCATAACCCACACCTTCATCACCACCTGGAGACCATTAAGAAGCCCATGTAAAGCCTAGAGCACATGGTTCATTGGCTTCCAGTGAGATGCCCAGAGTTAAAAGCATGTCTTGTTCAGAGCCCCATTGTGCAAGCTGTTGTTATCAAAGAGACAGTTCTTGGACCCAAAAATTGACTTTAGTTAAAAAAGTGTGGGGAGCAAAACAGAAGCAGTGGCCTGGTGTTAAGCAACAAGTCAACAGCAGTGCTAGACTTAGAACCCAGGCATCTTGGCTGGGAGTGCAAGCAAGACACCAGTATTCCTTGGCAAGGTTGCTGCTGCCTTTGGCTGTTCTGCTGGATTCCCAGAGACAAATGGGTTGAGCCAGTTGAGCCATGCTGCCTGTTGGGGCAGAACTTGAGAGGCTGCCAGTACCTCCCCACCCTAAGTATTCCTGTCTGCAGAGCCAGCTGGCCCTCTCCAGGCTCAAATCTGAGTGTCAGACAACACCTCCTCGGTGTGGTTGATCATGGTGCTTACCAGTAGGGCAACCCTGAGCCATGGGCTTCTGTGACAGTCTTGACGTACCCCTTGTTGTCCAGGGGGCATGCTAGAGGTGGCTGGAAGTTATGCTTGCAGGTGAGCACACTTGCCAAAATAATGAAACCTCCCACCACACACGATGCTCAAGCATGCTGTCAACTCAGTGCATTATTCATAAAAGCTCTGCTGGCTTCAGTTACTCAGTAATCATCACATCTTTCATCATGGCACACATATCTCAGCAATTGTACTCATTACAAAACCGCCATGGCATAATAGGAAACAATGACATGTTCCTTCTTTTTTTCTGTGATACAGTGGGATTGGGAACTCGGTGCAATAAAGGTCATTTAACAAGCAAAACATTTGTGGAAGATGTATGGCAACATGCCAATCAGTGCTTTGAAAACCTCAACCTAGGTGACTGTTTGTCAAAAAGTATTCAAAAGCCCCAATTACAATCAGTTAAAAGCAATAAGCATGCAAATTGTTTTAAAACAAACTTTAATTAATTTCAGCATATGTTTCACTTAGGCTGATTAGTCAAATCTGATTTTCTGAAAAGAAACAATAAACATCTGCTAATGATGATTTACCTATTACTGCTCACGCGGACTGCAGTGTGCTCTGTGGTGGTGGAGGTTCTGCACAGCACAGGCCAGAGATGTGGTGCTGTGTCAGCTACCCCAGCCTGCACCCATTGGGTACAGAAAGCGACAAAAAGAATTCTTTGCTAAAATGGCTAGATGTGCCCTAAAAGTACATGATGTTGTTTACATGAACAACTGTCCCAGCAAAGACTTTCCTTTCTTCTAATCACTCTTTGGAGAAGAAGCAGGTAAAGCAGCCTGAAGCTGTGGCTCATAGGACACCAAGCTGAACCTCTCCACAGCCTGACCTTGGTGCAAACCCGTACTCTGAGATGCCAAGTGAGAAGCCATTCAGGCAGCTGCATTCAGAATAACGAGAAGGGCTTAACCTGTTGTTCATCCCCACTTCCCTCTAAAATCAGTGGAAAAAGTTATTATTTGCTATAAACACACAATTTAGCCAACACAATCACTAATTCTCTGTTCATTATAGAGACAGACAGGATGTGATAATCCCGCATAGTTAGGAGGCTAAATCCCTCTTTAAGCCCAGGACTCCATCATGGGAGGCCTAAATACAGCCCCCTCATACCTTTGGGCCTGTAGCTAACAGTAATGTAAATATTTAGAAGTCCACGACATTTTATATTAACAAGGCAGATAATGGAATAGCTTTAATACCCTTACAATGCCAAATCCAGATTAATGTGATATTAGTGGCTCCCAAGCAGTTTATTAGCACTCATACTCAATATGTAGTAATCCTAGAGTGGAAAAAAAGGAAACAAAGAAGTCCTGCCAATGTATATTGCACACCAAGCTGCAGGATGTTGTGTTCCAAGAGTTATTTCAGTCGTAGAAACCATGTGCCACCATTACTTGGCACGAAGAGCAGATAAAGAGAGAACAGTCTATGACAGGTGTTGCTTTAAATATTTTGAAGATATGAATCAGGGAAAGTTCATAAAAGTGCTTCCAAAGTAGCTCTTACACCCACTAGGCTTGGCAGTCCTCACTCTTAAAAATATGAACTTGGCGCAGTAGTCTCCTCAATCTTTTAAACTAGCTTAATCCTCCCAGTAATGAAACGTGCACTCAGCTAGATGGGTGCATTTATCTGAAACTCACTTATTTACAAGCAACTAAAACATGAAATTAGCTGGTCCTGGAAGGCAGCTTTGTACTTCCCAACTCCTCTGCTATCATAAATCAACCCATTCAAGAGGGTGCTACGTTTGTTTTTCCCATTCTCACATTCTGTATGGAAAATCATTCCCCGTTTAATGCCAAAGACGATCCTCAGGAGATGTCTCTGCATGATTCTGTGATTTCTGGCCTCTTTGGGACTACAAGTGTGTGTGTGTTGGCAGACATCAGCAGGTTTGCAAAATCTGGAGTTCTGGGAATGTTTCAAAGGAGGTTCCTTTACCAAGCAATGCTGCTGTGGTGTGGGCATTGAATGTGAGTGATAACAGCAGGATCATCACATTTCCACCAGTTACCTCTCTGCAGAGGGCAATTCAGCAAGCAGTAAATAGAGCTGTACTTCAAATGTACACTCCTTTTATACCCATATCACCGAGGAGGCTCCCGTGCCCAGACAGACAACAAGATGCATTCATGACAACCACCCAACACTTTCTGGAAATACAAGTTCTGCAGAAGGTTCTCCTATTGTATCCATAGTGAGGGAGAGCAGCCTTAATTTATCAGAGGTAGAGAATTCACTCCCCAACCTTCTGCCCAGCTTGGTGAAATAAAGGATGTTCCAGGATTCCTCACCAGGACACGTGTTACTGTGTCCTTGTTCCACTATACTCTTTCTGCATAACAAAGTGTTCAGCGGTCAAGTAGCATCAATATATAATATATTTTCAGCTTTGGGATTCAAAATCAGTGTTGAATCTTCTCTTTAGGCAATTCCTTCAAAAAATTACACCATCACATCAGAGATCACTGTTTCACAACTGCAGAAAATAACGCACCTTGAAAGGAGGAAACACCAGAGCAACAGGAGGTCAAGGCTCACAACTGGGAGCTGAAAACACCATCACTAAGCCAGCCAGGCCCTGAGCAATCACAGGGCTTGTTCATGCTTCATCGCTGACTAGAGGAAAATAGCAGTTGACTTCTATTGGAAAAAGTAAGAAAGTCTGGCAAGGTTAAAACATTTCATGCAAAGTGACCTAAAGATCCGAATTTGCCTTTTATTGTTCTTTTAAAATGTGGCATGTAAGACAGTTTAAAATAATGAAAAGGGTGCTTTTCTCACTTACCTGAGAGAATGGCATATTCATAAATATGCCTTCATTTGCCTTTTTACTCCAAATTATCACCTGTTCCCTGATCATTTCAGCTGTATGAATGCTACAAGTATTTCCCTTTATTCTGGAACATTTTTAAATACTGGATTTAAAACAGCACAAAGAGCGGCACCAGGCTTGAGAACGCAATCAGGACCACAGAAATAGGAAAGAATCTGTTTCCACAGAAACTTTTAGAAAAGAAACAGCAGCTCCTCATTCATTCCTGTATCCTCTTTGAGGTCTGGAGTAAAGACTTGCTGGGAAAATGAGTTACATGTGAATATATCAGATGATGAGTCAGAAAAGCTCTGGGCAAGAATTCAGAAAACCTTAGTTTTACCAGCGTTCATATGCTTCTAAAACAAGATCCCGCGTGGCTTGTTGTCAGGCTCAGGAGAAACTGGGCTCACTGGATATGTGGCTTTTGTCAGCCAGAAAACTGGATACATGTGTGAGATGGAGGTGGCTTCTCACAAATTCTACTCTCCCCTAAATAAAAGGGTCCTCAAATTTTATTGGCCTGGGAACAAAACCCATTCTGCCAGAATCTCAGACTTTTCTCATCTTGTCTGCATGAATTTGAACATTTTAATTCCCTGATGATACAAGCAACATCAGAGGGTCTCAAAGGCGGCACAAGAAGCCTGTGTTGTAAGAGATGAGCTCTTTTCTGACAGGTATCAAATAACACCTCCAACCTCCTCTGGAAAAAGTGGAAGAGGGGAACAGGATAAAATATACAATGTGATAGCACAGCTCCTTGTCTTTGAGAGCAAAACTCCCATCCTGTGTGAAGAAAATGAAGGAAACAGATGTTCCCGTGTGGAGCTTAATGGTTAGATTGTTAAAAGGATAACATTATTTCTCCTATCTACATGTGCCTTGCTCAGACTAGTACAGTAAAACTTTTTCCTCCTGACATAATGATTCTTGATTAAAGACCAGATTCTGTCCACTTCCAAGGCAAATGGGCAGGATACCCTGATGGTACTTCCTGTATTATAAGCTGAAAAATTAGTCCATGTGCCCAGGGAACCACAGACACCTTCCTCTGTAGGTTTCTGGAAGAAGGGATTTCTTGGTAGGAATAATCCTACCAAGGACAGGACAGAGGTGAAAAGGTTTCTGGGCAGCCTCGCTTCCCGACTAGTGACTATAAGCAGTTACGTTTGGGGTCCACAAGCTCACTTCAGTTGCAAACCCCAGTGATGTAACTGAGTTTCCACCAAAACGACTTCAAAATGTCCTGATCACAGACAGGGTTCCAGCCCCCAGCCTTGAGAACAAACACCACAAGTCTCTCAGAGCCCCTGAAAGAGAAGGGTGCAGAGCACTAAACCCTCCGTGCCGTGCCATGCTTCCTCAATAATCTTGAGGCATTAGTTGACAGAATTTGCCCTCTAGAAGGTCGCAATTGAGATTTTACTACCCTCGCTCAGGTTTTCATTTTTGGTTTTGCACAGTTGTATTGGGTGCTTTTCAGGTCAGCTCCTTTACTCTTAAGTTAACCCTAATTTCTATGTACAAATAAAAACAGGGAACACCAAGTACATTGCTGGGAAAGCCAGTAGTTAAGAATCACCTACATGACCATGTTATGTCCACAAGAGCTCCTAGAAAAAAGGTCACCACATATTTATCTGGCTACACGCTCGGTAGGAAGTGTGCTTTGTAAGAAGTGCTTTTAGCAACAGTTAACATTTTCAAGACAATATGTCAGCTAACGGTAACCTTTGAGAGGTGGGTTCAAAGAAAGGTTAAGGCAAGTTAACCTAAATAGCTCAGAGAAATAGAGAAGCATTGGAGGTAATTAATACTTGAGAGGAAATAATGTAAAGGAGAAGAAAGACTTATTTGAGGTTGGCCAAGTGCAATGTACTACAAGAGGTAATGGCTTTAAATTAAAGAAGGGCAAGTTTAGATTAGATAACAAGAAAAAACTTTCCAACAGGAACAGTAATTCAACAGCGTAGCAGTCTGAAGAGAGAAGCAGTGCAAGCATTACCAACAGACACATTCCAGCTGACACCAGCTAGCACTCTCAGAGGGAAAATACCTGGGATAAACCACAAGAGATCCTGGAGATTTGACTCGACAATCTATAAAGACCATTCCAAACCCAACATCTATGATCCTGTGATTAACACACACACATCACCTATTAATCTTACATGTTCCAATGGCTACCACTTCCAATTTAAAGCATACCCACCTGACATAGATGGATGGTGAATTGTAGAACCATAATGTAGCCCTACAATGGATTACTGGTCTGATCTTTCCCTCAGCCATGCATCACATCTCACCTCATATATGTTATGTTACAGTACATTTTCAAAGACTGCCCCCTTCCCCCAGAAAAGCCAGATGCAAGAACCAAGTTGGAAAAGTTAAAAAGTGTTTCAGGTATTGATTTAGCAGCATGTTTAGCTGACCGTAGTTTGTAAATGTGCTGAAATGTTTCAAAATTAAAATGACTGGATCTTCTAACAACATGGCATCAGCTTCTATTTTATGAGTTTATTTGTCATGCTCTTTATAATTCTGAAAGATTTGTGTTTCCTTGCTCAATCTCATAATTTTCCTTCAGCCTACAGTATCATCTGTTAACCTCTTGTTTGTTTGCAAGGGCAGTTGTTCAACTGAATTTCAAGTAGATTTGATGGCTTCAGGCAGTGAATAGAAAACACAAGATGTTGCATAGACTGAAAGAGGAAACAGCATAGGATCTCATCTATCACACATCATACCATGTAATTAGCAGACGCATTGTTTCACTCTGATTAAAACCATATTCCTCACAGCATAGTTGTTTTGCTGTGCATGCCTCTAAACTCAGACATTCCTCCAAGTTTAAAACTTCTCAAAAAAGTACAGGGAAGTTGAAGACATCCTACAGAAAACTAGTAACTGGCTTTGAAAGTACAGTAGTTGTCCTCTAGTGGGGCAAAGAACTGCAGGATTAGGGCCACATCAGCTGTCATATTTATGACAGCCAGTAACAAAAACACTAAGCTTCTCATAGTCACCTATCCTCAGATGCTTTTTCAGTGGTTGCATAATTCATCATACAGGCAAAGCCTGTGTTGTATCTTTCTCCTCATTATGGGGCAGTTTCCCCACTTTCAGGCAGAGAACAAAAGGAAGAAAAGACCATTGATTTAATATGCAGACCCTCGGGTAGATCCAGGTCTAGATGAATAGAATTCAGCTTGCAAAAAGAAAAATTTAAGCTGAATAAAGTTCAGTAAAATAAGCTTTACTTCTGCGCAGGAATTCATGGACCACTGCTACTGGTCAAGACTATCCCAACACAGCACCTCATCATATGTTTCTGCTAAGGAAATTGTTGCCTTTATAACTTTTATTGCCTTAGAACAGGTGTCACATTCTGACTTAGCCCTGTCACTCTCCACTGAGTATTTCACATGTTCCTGTTCATCCTTAGAGCAACCAGAAGCCTTCACAGTAAAATGAAAGAGAAAACCCACAGCTCCCAGTTCCCATGGCAGGACAGACGCAGTCCCTGATCTGCTCAGGGAATCAAATATCGGTGCTAAACAACAAGATTCTCCCTATAAGTTAAATTACTTTCTCTCTGAGGAAAAAGAGTTGCATGTATTTGTATTAAATATAGTTTTCTTCAAAGACCATATGACCATATATTTGCCAGATATTTAACTAAGTTGGCTATGGAGTATGAGCTGGATATTTGAAGAGGTTTCGGCTCATCAAAGGAAGAAATTATTTAGAACAGCTGTCCAACAGGGGCAAGAAAGCAAATTCACTGTAAGGTGGAGCTTAATAAATGAGTTAGAGAAACTGCAGGATTGACTTATCTGCAAAGAGATCATATTTGAGGAAATAAATTGTTCTTGTAAGTCATTGATTTGTTTCCTAGCATCGGTTTCAGTGATGTCTAGCAATGCTACAGGGTGATCTGCAATTTCTAAGTGCCCTCACAGTTCAGGTTAAAGGTTACAGGCAACATGGTCTTCTAGAATAAAAGCTGTATTTGTGGTTATAATCCATTTAGACTTTGCCTGTTTGTTTTGTTTTGTTTGAATTCCTGTTCCCTCATCTACCTCAGATGCTAAATGCCTTGCACTGTACCCATGAAAGGTAGGACTCAAACAAGCATTAGCTGATGACATTTTAGGTTTCTACATGAACTATCCCAGCACCCACAGGCTACACACTGTACCTTGGATCTCCAGCCACCCACCCCACACTTTCCTACATCCACACCTACCAACAACAGCACTTACTTACCCTGCTGCTCCCAGCCAACCGTGGCTCAAGATGATGAGACACTTTCTCCATTACTGCATTAGGCACCGGCTTTGGCTCTTCCTTCCCAGCAAAACAGTGGGAGTGACGTGACTAATGTGTCTGCTATTCCCACAGTACAGCCCGTGTCTGGGTGTACCCGACACCTGCCCCAGTCCTGGTGACTTCAGTGAAGCGTGGGCGCGCGGGGCTGAGCCTTGGAGCACGGCGGTGGCATCATGACACTCTGTGACAACGGAGCAAAACAAGCAGTAAAACTCCTTTTTCATAGCTACTGGCAGCGACTATACATCACACATATATGCATCTACATGTGCTACTTTTCTACACAAGTGTGATACTTTGCCCGCACAGCCACACAAGCCCCTGCCACTCCTGTCCCACGGAGCTGCTTGCAGGAGTCTAGAGATCAAAACTCATCCACTGCCTCTAGTCCCTCATCAGACACCAGAGGCATTCAGACTCTAGAACGGATTTCTGTGAGCCTTTTATTAATACTGTACATTTCTTGGGTGACTAAAATTATGCAGTTTCCAGCTTGCTGTCTTACAATTCACAAGGGCTTGTTATTAATGGCCCAGTAAAACAATATACGGCCTGTTGTGTCTTAATTCAGTAGTCAGTAATGACCAACTTAGAGAAATCATTTTAGACCTATGGCTTTTCTAAGGCCTTTTGAAGGTAATGGCAGTAAAATATGCATATATTAATGTTACTTGCAGAAGGCAGAATGTAGTGGCAGTATAAGCAATAATACAGCACTGTGTAATAAAAATTGAAAATTCTTTTCCCTAAGTGTAAATAGAAAATACCTCTGGGGGACATATCTAAAGGAAGAGTGTTTCAATAACACATAGTTAAACTCAAAATTATATTTTTCAAAGCTATCCAAGTATAGTCTAATAAATAAACCATAAAATAAAACAACATTTTACAAGGAAGACTCATACTGTATTTCAAGCTTTTTGCCACTCTTAAAAATCATTATTTAATACAGACAGTTTTAGTCACAAAATTTCAAAAGTTTATTCAATATCTTTTATGTGCTTTACAAGGTTATTAGAGAATTTATTTTCTCTTTCCCTTACAGATTGGAAGGTGGGCAGTGATATATGAGCTTTCACATTTTATTTATTCACCAAACTGTTCCAGATGTGATCCCATCATTTATCCACTGACACATCAAACCTGCTGCGTGACCTTTACAGTGACCTCTTTACAACATTTGCTTTCATGCTCTTAAAGTTATAGCAGCTTAACAGTACTTGCTTCAGTGGGAAGACAAGAGAACTGATGGGGGGGGGGGGTGTATAATTTAAAAATAATAAAAATTTAATTCCTCTCCTACAATATGAAAACCAAGTCCAGGTGGTAAACTAGAACTAGCCAGTAGAGTTATGTTCCCAGAAATATTTCAATCATATTTTACTCCGAACAGTATTTCACTCCATGGACTTGGAATGTACTGGATTTGCACAGGCTAAATTTAGCAGGCACTAAGTCTTTCTCCACTTCTTGTGATTTGTCACAGCAATAGGCATTCTTGGGGTGATATGCCTTTCCTTGCTATATATCAGCAAACAGAATGAGGGTCCATCTGCGGTTTTCCTTCTTAAATGGAAAAATAAATATCCATTATTGTGCATCCAAAATTTCAATTAAATAAAAAATATCTACATCATCATGACCTTAACATTACACATACACACAAAAAAAAGAGTTTTGGTGTAATGTCTTAGGGAGTCAGTGAGTACATGACATTATTTCAGGTCCAGATCACTCATTCCACGCAGCTCCCAAAGCCCAGACCTGGCCAGCTGGGAGTTTCCAAGTCTGGTGAACTTTCACTTAGTATTTTTATTTGTTTTATGTGCTTCCACATTTGGGCTGATACCAGCAGTAGAAATGCCTCCATTGTGGTTCACACAATATTTATGGCCCGAGGGGTAGCAGGGAGTATCAAGAAGCAAACACACATACACACATACATATATACCCCCCCACACACTGTCTGAATCCAAGAGAGTTCTAGCCAAGGGATGAAGCTTTGATAGCACAAAAAGGATGCTGCACGCCTGCTAACTAACAACTCCCCACACTTTAACTTCACTTTGAAAAATTTCCACTGACTTCAACAGGAGCGTTCAAGTAATGCATAAGTAAGATATAAGTAAAACCTCCAAAAGGCTGTAGTGAGAACTTCTGGATGGCCTCTGGGTTTCCATGTGCTCAGCTCTTTGCTCTACCTGCTGCAGATTCATTTCACAGGAATGTCTGGGTTTTTGAATTCATATCAAAGTCAAACCTGAATTGTGAAGCGCTGAAGAACCAACATTTTTCCTTGTCCTTGTCTCCCTGCCTCCCTCCTGATCACAAAGGTGATGGTGATATACATCAGATATCTGACCAGCCTGAGGTACCAAGTCACCTCAGCCCACACTGCAGAATCACCCTGTAAGGAAAAAAAAAGGAGCAGAATAACCCCTGCAACTGTCTTTCAGCAAACCTGCCCCAGAGCTATATGGACAGACACCTATGGCTAAACCATACCCAGGCTTCTAGTTCAGTGACTTTTAACGCAGACCTGAACACTGAGCTGAAACTGACCAGATTGATACCTGCCGTGTTTTCCCCCTCTATAGCACAATGTTCTGAAAACGGCTTTTACTTTTATATTTTTTGTAGAAATAATGAGAGTTCAGAGTAAGATCTTAAACAGCTCTTTTTTGCAATATTAGTTCATCAATAATGGAAAAAATGACATCAAAGAAAACACACTTGTTTCTTTAGGTGTAAATCAACTCAGAAAGCAAAGCTGGTAGAAAAAACAATGCATTAACCTCATGTGCTCTGAAAACAGATGAACAGTACAAACAGTAGATGTGAAGATGCCAGCAGGAGAAGTACCGTTTCCAGGTTAAGCAATCACAGAAAGATTACAGTAACACGCCACCACTAAGTGATTATTTCTCAAAAAGAAAAAGGTGCAGCCTGTTCTGATCACTTCTCTAGTTCTCAGACTTGCATTTCAGCTGGAGTCATACTTTAAATAAACAGAGATTTGAAACTTTTAAAATAACACTCAGAAATAAAACTCAAGTGAGCTCCCCTGCTTGCTTTCTATCACTTATCCCTGCTGGCAAAGGAAATGCAACTGTTGGCTTTTGAAAGCCACAAATTTGCAAGGGTCTGGGGCGTGAGCTGGCAGGAGGCTCAGGCTCCTCCATGTTTGTAATTGGAAAGGACATGAAGTAATGAAGTAATTTCCCTGTCCCTACTCTCCATGTTTATCAGAGGCCTGTCTGCAGTGGAGGAAGGGTGACAGAGTAATCTGAGCCTCCACAGAAAACCTGCTTTTTCTCCAAAGTTATTTAGATTTCCATGAGCGCTGGCAGAATTTTGGAAGGCGTCCAGGCGAATGAAGGAATTTGGCTGCTCTGAAAATATCATACAGGAACTTTAAAAATTGAACTGATTTATGCCCTGTAATGTTTTCAATACTGTATAAATTAAGTTTGAGTTCCTAGCCTGGATTTTAAGAAGAAATTGTATATGTTATGAGCCATGAAAGAACTAGAGGAAAAAATATCTTATTGTATGATAATTCCACCTCTCCTATAAGAAGTGCTAGACTTTGCATATATAATGTGTTCAAAGGAATAATATGGAAAATGCATTACTTGGTAGCATCAAAGGATGTTCCAGAATACCTTGAGGTCTTGACAGCTATTTGGAGTTTGCTAATATCACAGAGCACTGTGAAATATATTAGCAATATAAAGTTTATCTGTTCTGTTCACCACTGACTAAATGCAGAGCTGGGCTTGGGAACACTGTAGGCTTCTAAAGTGCAACCTAATTGGAGGGAGAAAATTATCTCCTACAGATGACTGCTTAAAGCCACCTTTAGTCTTTCATGTGCAGATGGCAACGTCTGGGCTTTTTTTCCTTTGTGGACATGCTAGCCTATGTCAAATCCTCCAAAAAGCAACTTCCACGACATAGTTTCAGGAAGTCCTCTAGCGTCAATAAACAGCCATGTGCTTTCTGAGGCTTTATGATAAACTGTGAGGTTTTCAAAGCAACCACAATTTGCACATCTAACAAACATAAATATGTTTATCCATGGTGCCTTGTCCTCAGTCAGAGGGAGATACAGCTGTAAATAGCTAAATATATTTTCCTCTTTTAATCATCCATGGGCACAACCTCAGCTGGGGATCTAAAGGTTGAGTCACAGTTGATCCCTGCTTTGATTAATCACTGGCCTCCTCTGAGGTTTGAGCCTTGTTTCTGGTTCAGAGGTCAGCATGTACAAAAGGCCATTACCAGTGAGCCGGCTACCTCCGTGCTAACACACACACACTGCAAACCAAAGCCGCAGCTGCAAACCTGCACAATATGCAGCCCAGTGCTCACACTGGTTCCCAGCTCCTGGCCCTGAGGAGGAGCATCAGTGGGCAGAGAAGAGGTAGCTGCCATTCGGAAGTGTGAAAGTAGAAGCTTAGGAGGAGATCACTTTCTTCTGGAGCCTAAAAGAATAATTGGGAAGTTAGCAGAAACCAACACAGTCACCAGAGAAGTGAAACCATAAAACTAAAGCTGTGCTGGCTGCCAAACCTCCCTCCCATAACTTAGGAAAGTGATGCAGGTGAGGAGCCATTCACCAGGCAGTCAGGGAAGAAAAAAACCAGTTATTCATCAGGCAACTGTTTCATAAGCAGACATGTATCTTAAGCGTGCAGACACACGTGGGGTTGTCAGTGGCATTTCCTACAGAGTGGAAGGGAACAGAATCTAATGTCCGTAACTGCTGTTATGCACCACCGCTCTTCCATCCCCACAATTTGAGTCATCTTCTCAAAATAGAGCCCTAAATTTTCTGGTTGCAATCTTTAGTCCATGATTACTTGTAACCAGGATCATCACCTGGCACATATTTGTGTGCAAGCATCCAGCTCCATGTCTTTCCATGTGCAAATGAGACGACTACTATACTGGAGCTTTGGTACGAAGGCTTGTGCGTCGGCAGATTAAAATATTTTTTTTAAATAAAAAAAATGATCAAGAACTATGCTCTTCTGGGATGGTTGTTTCTCTTTACTGGATGCCATTCATGGTGTTTAATATACATGTTGTCACACAGCCCTTTGAATAAAGGCAACAACCCTTCTCTATCTGCCTTTTGTGACATTCACAACTTCAAAACTCCTCTTTGCCTGCAGGGACAGGCAGCCATCTCACCCTTTCAGCAAGCCACCACACTAAGAATATACCTTTCTCTTTTTCCAAAATGCACAGTTTCACCCCCCCACACTACATGTCCATAATCCTGGCATATCTAAAGTAAGAATGAGAACTAACCCAGGACCAAAACCACCTCTCATATCTGTAAAAATTGACCAACCGCAAAATCCAAAGCTGTTCTTAGTTCTGCGGAGAAACCTAGAAATTTAACCTATTGGGAATGGGTGTTTCCACAGAGAGTCCCAGCAGAGTGAGGAAAGCTCCAAATTTACAATGTAATTAAAATTACATTTTTCCATTTTATTTTCCACTGTGTGGTGCCTCCTTTTTTTTTTCCTCCTCTGCTGTAGTATTCCACAGGCCTTAAAGAAGTGTCCCTGTATCTTAGTGCCCAGAAGTCTTGGAATATTACTTGAAAACAGTACACCAAGAGGAAATTGTGCAATCAATTCCATGAGAATGCCTCCCTCAGCAATAAACACTGCCTGTGCCAAATAAATGGGTGATGTGCGTCATAAATTTCCTTTTCCTGTCAGAGCAGCCACAAAAAATGGATGAAGTTATGCACATTTGTATAAAAATAAAAATGTGTTATTTGCTCTCCAGCATTCTGCAGACAGGGCACTGCGAGCACCAGGTAGCTGCAGAGGGCAGAGCTCCTCACATACAAAGAAAAGCACATCCAGTTTTTCTCACAGTCATATCATGCCAGTTCCAGCCTAACTGATCACAAACAATGAAGGAATGCCTTCATTTTTGCATTCAACTTAAGCCCCTATCAAAGACTTCTTGTTAGAAAGGATGGGTTTACCACTTGCAGATCGGACCTGGGCACACAGGCTTGGTTGGACTGCCCAAGCCTGACAGTCCAAAACCTCTGGCTGCTGGACTGAGAAGTCAGTCTTTTTTATTCTCTTTTCTTCTAGGTAGTATTTTTCCCACTGACTGAGCCTACAGAGCAAGAAACTTGTTTTCCATTTACATCAAAATGACAGAACCCACCACCCTTACACACTAAGTTCAGCTCCTCATAGAATCATAGAATGCTAGGGATTGGAAGGGACCTCGAAAGATCATCTAGTCCAATCCCCCTGCTGGAGCAGGAACACTCAGATGAGGCTACATCTGGCATAGATAAGCACAGGATACCGATTTTAATGCCACTCGGAAAGCTCACTGCAAATGGGGATTCGGACTATGACCACAACACAGTTTTTGACTACTTTGTTCCATTTATTTTACTAATCTTTATTCTACCCCATTCCAGTATTGTTCCTAACTGCAGAAGAGTGTTACTCACTGTGATCAGTTGTGAGACCATCTGACCTGAGCCCCTCCATGTTCCCGTGCAGTGATTCCATCTGCACCCCCTCGCACACCTCCAATGACCGTTCCTGCCCCGGACACACACTGACATGAAGGGGTATCATCTATGCTTCTCCATCGCCTCTGCTCACGTCCCTCCTCAGGAAACAGCTCCTCTTTACCAGCCACTTCCATAGGATTCCTGGTTCAACGGGGGGAAAGAGAGAGTTGTCAACACTGATATATTAGAAATACAAATCAAGCAGCTGCTATTTGTGTTTTATTTTTAGATTACTTTATTTTTTCCCCTCAGACTGATCTCAATTTCTATAATATTATCCTTTCTTCTAGGTCAAACAACATCTGTTGTATAAAAAGGAAAGTAAACTCATTTGCATTATCAAGTTTACATCTTTACATTTTACTATAGTTGCCTCACTAGGAATTGTCTTGCTCTGCCCTCATGAGCTGCTGGGTCCACAAGATCTTGGTGTGACTTTAGCATCAAAAACCACTGCACAAGCCTTAAACTGATAAACCACAACTGTTCCACAGCAGGATTTACAGGCTGTGTCCATACCGCCCTGAGAAGCAGGGAGTAGAGCAGCAATGGGGGCAGCATCCTCCTCCTGCTCTTGCTGCTTGCTCCGCAAGTGCAAGGGGCTGCATGGAGAACTTGCCCTCCTGCTGCTGTGGGATTCACCCTGGCCATGGAAAAAGTCACTGGTGACTGCCTCTAATGGTCAGTGTGCGCACAACTATAATCTGTCAAAAATACATACAGAGATTTAATGTCAGCAACTGTAAATGAGGATAACACTAAAGTGTGCTGTCAGCTACACCAGCTGGGCACCTGGCCATAGGACTGGTACCAGCGAGCAAGGGTACTCTGTCCTGTTAGTGCTCACAAACAGTGAACCAAACCAAGCCAGAAAGTGAAAATCAAGTTCCTACATCCGAACCTGGTTTAGGACAACAGGAGCTGTCCTAAAGAGCTGACCCTATTCAAACTCGTGGAGGGTTGTGTAGCTCTGGCCTCTGTGCCTGAGGACCACTGGCAGCACTCAAGGCCTTTGTTTCACTCTTCTACTTCTCAAAGAATAGAGCCAGAAGAAAGTAAATAAATAAACAAAAGGAAAAATTGCAGCAGCTCTTTGGAGCACAAGATGAAATCAATGGCATTGATTTGATCCCAGCTGGCATTTCATACACTGAAACACCAAACTCTTCCCCTCCAAGTCAAAAGGAGACAAGAGTTTGAACAAGCAGGACAGAGAAAGATAACAGTGTTTTCCCAGACGTGTTCCTCATGAGCAAAGGTATTACTTTTGTGTTTGGTCACTTCTGAGAAGAGCAGCTGGGTCAGCTATCGGAGGACAGGTCCACACAAGACCAAACGAAGAAACAACTCTCTTGTCTGGGGACAGGTAGAGACCTTGGGAAGCCAAATAAAACTCTGATGAGGCCCTATCATTTTTCCTGTGGCTCATACCTGACCTTTGATGCTTACTTTCCTCCTCTGCTGTTTCCACTGCTTTCCAAGCAATAAAGAGGATCAGAGCTGTAATAGTTTCCATCACATCTTCCATAAAAAAAAAAAAAAAGCTTGACTTTTCCATAAGGCTTTTCTCTAAGAAAATGACAATTTACAAACATGAAAATCTTTTCTGGTATTTCTTAGGGTTAAGAAATGTGTTCACATTTGTTCTTTTAGGTAAGTAAGCATGCTCCCTGTAATTCTACTAAACTATTAGGATGTGATGGATTTCCACAGCAAACTTTCTCCCCCTGAAGATAGTACAAAGAGCCCTCATGCACAGAAAAGAGTACGCAATGGGAACAAACTTGTGCAGAAGTGATTTTCATTCTGGTCTGAACCTTGAGTATCTTTCTGAGGAGCAGCAAAACCTTTACTGCTGATCATGAGAGCAGTAATTTTGCTAGCACACAGCTGGCCACAGGAGCATCCTCCCAGTTGTTTATGCTTTCTGCTGAGGATGGAGCACACAAACACCCCTCTAAGCCTCCCTCCTCCCAGACACAGCTCAGGTAGGAACATGAAGCCATCCTAACTTCACTTCCAGAGGCAACATAAAGGACACCTTCCTGCTGAAACACAGAAGTCACTCCTCACAACAACATTCCCTTTGTGAAAGCAAGCTATGGTAAGTCCCGTGGTGCAGGTACCACCTGCCTGCCATCTCACTGTAGCACAGGTGGTTCTGAGTGGGAGGACAGAGGCAGCAGCACCATCTCTCATGCTCAAGGGTTGCTGCCCAACCCACTGAGTGGCGTGTACCCAGACAGGAGAAGTCTTGCAGGACTTCAGTCAACACACAATCCAAAGGCCAACTATCTGAAAACACAAAATGTTCCAAACATCACCTCTTTCACCTTGCTGAAACTTGACAGGGAACAGGCACTTTTGCTGCAGCCAGTAACAATCAGAGCATCCCTCACCCAGCATCTGCCCCTTTGCTTCACTGTCAGCTCCATCCCACAGCAATGTATGGACCTCCAGACTCTGTCATGTCCCAAATCACCCTCTGCTGAGACACCCCGGAAATCAATGGGGAGGTTTCAAAGAAAGATTGTGGACTTGCATCTATAGCCTAGAACTATAGTGTTCCTGGTCTAGAAAAAACTGCTGAGACTTGTGAAAGGGTGGAATTTGTACAATGGTTTGAATAGTTGATGGTTCTAGCTTAGTCAAAAAGCCTCACAAGAAGGGCCTGATTTTCAAGCTTAAAGTATTTCTGTTCCCAAAGGGCTAAACAGAGGCTATGGAGAATCATGCCACAGTTTTTATGGTTAACTGAACATTTCTTTTCAATCTCTGAAGGGCTTGGGGTTTGTTTGAATTGTGAATGATGGCTCGTGTCCCAGCTCTCTGTGTGACATACTCCTCTAGTGACAAAGTTCACACACTGAGCCTCAGTCAAGAATCCACACGTACCCTGAAAGTTGCTGGCACTCACAGCATATAATTAAGATCATATGAGACTTGGCATTTCTTTCCCTTGCCTAGCTACATCCAAGAAAAGGGCCAAACAACTCTCTCACCCTTAAATATTTGGAAGGTAAATCCTATCATTTGGCTTTTCCTTACACGCCTCCATTCCTAGCTGCAATTTCTATTTAAATGTTTCTTTACACTCTCCACAACAACCATTGTCATGGTACACTATGGCATGACCATGTTCCACAAGATAGCAAGGCAATATTTTCAAAAGCAGTTAGAAGAGTTAAAAGCACAAGTCCCCAGTCAAAATCTTTCCAGGACCAATGGTACTATGAGCAGGATGTTACATGAGCAGCACAACATGGATCCTTACATCAGTGGCACCAAGAGATTATTCTGGCAAGTTACTCTAAAGACCTGAATTCAAAGGGATAAAGGGTTGGCTTGGCAAGTTAAAATAGCAAGGATAATTCCACAGATTTTATAGCAGTAGCCAAAGGGATTTAAACAACAAGAATAAAAACAAGTTTTCCTTTTCTTATTAGACATGTATTTTATCATTTTGTGCATCAGCCTGTTGATTGTTGTATCAGTTAATGAAGAGAAAAAAACCACTATTTTAGAGAAATATTAATTGACAGTGTGATTGTGACTTTTATTAAATTTATACCTAACAGCTTAAGGTACATACAAACCTAAAATACTCAACCTTCCTCCAGTGGTCAGGGCTGGTTAAGAGGGGAGCAGAAGCAATGGGTATTATGACAGTTTGTCAAGTGCATTTCTTACCTGGCACAACTATGTTGTACTTTCCGGCTCTGGGCATTGATTGACAAGGTTACTGTAATCTGAGAGGAAGTAAAATAAGATTGCCTCTGGTACAGCTCAAATTAAATCAGCTGTCCTCTATAGCTGGGTAAATTCAGAGCAACTTGCTGAACTTGCTCTGAGTGTATACCAGTGAAAACAAAGGAAGATTTCGGTACTGAATTTCTATGATTGGAAACAGCCATAGCATTGTGAACTCCTTTGAGAGTGGAATGAAAGCCACATCTGAGAGTTTCAATGGTCAGTTTGTGTAATATTCCCTGGCCTGCCTTTAATTGGATTGCTGAGCTTCTCTTCTTCCACAGAAACGATTTTGATTTCTTTTCATCCAAATATAGGAGAGGGAGGGGGGAAGTATTCATCACCTGCACGGTCTGTAGAATTTGCACTACTTAAAGTTACGACCCCTTCATTGGAAACGGGGGTCCTTCAGGAGTCAGAAGAGTCAAGGTGGCTAAACAGTGTCACTTCCGAGCCAGGGGTTGAGGAGAAACAATGTATCAGGGAAAGACGAACCAACCCCCCAAAATGGGGGTAGGAAAAAAAGAGGGAAGGAAAGAGAAAACCCAAAAGACAAAGAAAAGATGGAGGGAAGAGAGCAAGAGAAAGATGGAAAGAAATAAATAATCTGAAGAAAATTATAACTGACTTCAAAATTCCCAACCTCTGTTAGAGCTTGAAGGGAAACTCTTTGTGCTCCCATTTAGATGATGTATGGACAGAGGGGGTGGAAGCCAGTGGAGAAAAACCCAGCGCTCTCACCTTTGTTCACAGGCTGGGTTCTGCAGGGCTGGTCTCTGTTGCTGTATGCTACAGTGGCAAACACTGCTGACAGTATTCCAGGTGCAACCTAATGCCTTCTACAGTAACAGACATATCACCTCTTTTGGTTTTTTATCATGTACCTCCATTAAGGCAGCCTTGTCTCTTGCTTGCCCTTTCACTACAGCTGTGATCTAGGCTGACAGTTTCAATGATTTTTCCAAAATAAAGTAACCCACGCACACCAAACCCCGCTCTTAATCCATCTCTTGAAAGCTTGCTCTGTTTAGTACATCTTTGCCTATCTGCTTCCCTGCTTCCAGATTAATTACTTCACATTTCTCTGTGTTTAACTCAATTTTGCCATTTGTTAGCAGAGTCACTGCACAGATTTTGGCCCTGGTGAACCTGCTTAGATTGTGCCCAGACTTGGGAACCAGATTATCTCTTCCCTCAGCCCACTGCAAAGCTGAAGTAACTTCTCAGACACCGGCAGCATCACCTTTACACGTTTTCTGAGGAGCAGGCTCACCATTTTCAAAGCCCAACAAGCAGACTGGCCACTCTGCAACACGTGGCAGCCCAGCAGCACTGGCAGCCCCTTGCCATGGCCCAGAGACACCAGTGACTCCAGATTCGTTCCCACAACCGCTCCCATCCAACAAAGACATGAAAGGGCTCCTGGCTGATCAGGCTGAGAAGTCGGAAGGGGATCTAGCTAGGATGCTTTGCTGCTGGTGGTGCCAAACCTGGGCTGCCTTAGTGACATAAGCACGGTGGGGCACCTTTGTGCTCTCTGGATTACACATGACAGAGGTCCTGAAACAGTCCCAAGAACAGCCTTCTGTCAGCTTGAAAAGTTTTCATCTGTGCTTATTGTCTCATACCTGCCCTTGAGGTGGTTTTGATCCAACAGCCTCTATTACCTCCTCTTCCCTTACCTTTTGCCTTAGCTATTAATCTCTGATGTGGAACTTTGTGAAATGCTCTTTGAAACTCCAAGCACACTGCTGAATTCCCCTTATCTAGCCTGGCAGTAATATCTTCAAAGAACTCCAGGAGGTTAGTTAAGCATGACCTCCTCTAGCTTCAAGCTCAGCTCCCCAGCAAGCCCTTCACTTCATTGCTAGAGATGAGAGGAAGAGGATGGGGAACTCTGGGACAAAGGGGCACCTCATTGTTACAATAAAGCCAGCAGCAGACACAGCTCCTGCTGCCCAGCATGTTTTTAAATTATGTTGGTGACACCACACTCTCCAACTACACCTTTTGTTTTACAAGGACCCAATGCAAATTGTGCCTCACAGACAAGCTGCCACTGTCCACACAGGGAAGAGCTTTCAAAAGGGCACCAGGGACTTCTGAAATAACACTGGTGACCCAGCTGCACATCATGCACCCTTGGATATCCCCTCAAGCCCCTTTAATGATTGCCTGTTGTCATGTTCTCAGCTTTCATGCCCTCCCACCCACAGAGCCATTTTAGACTTATTTAAGGCTACAGGGAATGTTTTCACCATGGAGGTGCCCAAACACTAGAACAAGTCTCCCACAAAGGTATCTCCACCCTTGGAGATACCTGAAAATCAGCCAAAGTCCTGAGCAACATTGCCCAACTTCAAATTCAGCCCTGATCTGTGTTTTTTGCTTCCATTTGGGTCCAGCCCCATCTCCCAGCTCTTAATTGGTAAGTCCAGGAACCAACACTAATTGTAACCTGGCCGTTTCCCTTCCAGAACTTCAACTAGGATTAGATACAGCTTGGTGAGTTCACTCCCTTCTGCACCAGCTCAAGCAATATTTAAAGTTTATCTCTACGATGAAGTGAGTCCACATTTTAATTTCACCTCCACTTGCAATGTGCAGAATTTCCCCTTGCATGGTGCTTCCTTCTCCTTCACACAGCACCTTGCTGTGTTTCCATTCACACATCATCTCTTGCTGGTTTCTCATTTACATCATAATGCCAGAGTTGCTGTTTACACTGAGCTGCACAAAGGTATGTTTTACATCTTACCGTGGTGTGATCATTAACATCACACTGCTGGCCCCAGGGAGTTTCATGACTGGATTCAGATCCATCTGTCCTGTGTTCCCAACAGGGGTTCCTCCTGCAGGCCTGAATATTTTGGCAGGAGACAATTCAAAATGCACAGAACACTACACGTCAGGCAGAACGTGTTACTTTAAATGGTGATCTATTATATGAATGTCCCTGTTGTTTTGTATCTTAACTCTGTAAAGAGTAGCCTCTTCAGAAATCATGGTGCAATCCATGCTTCATCACAATAAAAGTGCTAGGTATCCCTGCAATGAGGTAAATTCCTTTAACATTCTCAATTTATAGATAAAATCCTCCCAAAAGAATAAAAAACAAAGGCAGGAGATAGATTTCCTTATTTACAGCTGATACAAGGTTAGTAGATTTTGGTGCACTCTCTTTATAGGTTTGCATCTCAAAGGTATATATAAAGTTTCTACGACCTGTGTCTGCATAGTCTGTCTGGAAACTAAAACAAAGACACACATGGCGATGCTTTAGATTTAACCCAGAGAGCCCAGGACTGATATAGCTCTGAGTGTTAATCATGGGAGGAACCAGGTGTTTCAGACGTGTTAGCAGCCATGCTGTCCACAGGCAGTGGGATGCAGGCAGGGGGAAGAAGACATCTGTTTTGGAAGTAAACATCCACCTGGCAACCTAGGTGAAAACAACAGCTACAGAGAAAAATGAGGATGGTGAACATGTCTTTTCCTTACAGGAAGTCCTGCAGAGGTTCTGTCACTTCGAGGATGGTTTCAGTAGGAGGTAGTTCTTTTTTATTTCTCCTCAGTTGCATTAACACCTAGGGCTTACTGCAGCTGCCCTTGAATTCCTTTCCGCTGTGCCTACCTTCCATTTGCTCAAGTACATTAAATCAAATCCCTCAAAATTAGATTTTAAGGAACATGTGTGAATGGATGAAATCCAGCAATTTTTTACCTTCAAGTGTGAGAGCAGAACTTAGCTCACTTTCTGCCCTCTCTTCCTCTGTGTCCTTGGAGGGAAGAGACACCTTCATCTGCACTGGTAGGAAATGTCTCTTCATCTTTGAGGACAAAAATAATTCCTACCACTTGGCACAGAGCAGGCTCAAAACTACAGCCTGAAAGTGGCAGGGTTCTGTGAAGGAAATACGATAAAAAAATTACTAGCATGATAATAATTTGACAGAACTTACCCTAAACAATAGCAATCTCTGTAGGCTTCTCAGAAGTTGCAAGGCACACATTTGCAAACAGAAGTGCCCTCAGGAGAGATCTACAACACAAACTGGGCCCCTAGGCTGGCTTTGGGCTGCATCCTTTCATCTGTAATACACAACTCAGGCTGACCTTTAACTAGGAAAAATAAAAAAGGGAGGTGACTGTTACTGAGTCACACAGAGGGAGAAAAAATAAGGTGTGAATTACCATGGGGAAGAATGAAGAATATTTAGAAAATCCTTGGAGGCAGAATATTTTGAGAACATTTCTGGATGGGGCGGCACTGGATTTGCAGTATTGGTTTCTTTGGTGCAGGTTTGCCACTGAGTTTCCCTAGATTTTCTCAGGATAGATGCCTGAAGAAATCCACAGGCCTTTTTGAAAATCTTGGTTCCTTATATGTTCCCACAGAGCTTCAATAGCTGTGTGGCATTTAATTTATTCAGCATTAAGTGTTGCTACAAGGCTGAGGACAAGTATCTGTCCAGGAAGTTGCTGGGTCCAGATCTGGCAGATTTGGGCCCCAGGATCTGGCAGGGAAACTCTGTCTTACCATCTACCCACCACTGCAGGTAACAAGCTCAAAGAGAAAGGGAGACTCCTCACCATCTGCCCAATGCTTGTACATGAAAAAGAATTTTAAAATCTCAGAATCATTCTTTTCCTTCAGCTTACGACTACAAAGACAATATAATAGTGTTGCCTTGATTCTCAAACTGGCTTCAAACAAGCTGTGGTACTGCCAGCAACACAGTGATGATGGTAGCACATTATCCAGCATAGGCTGGATCATCACCAACTTATTTACTTTCTTGGGAGACCTTTGCAACCAGCGGTGGCCACTTTCTACCCTTTACTACATTGCTCACCATGCATGGTGTACATGGCCCGCAGCTAGCTAGTTCAGCTGCACTTGTATCTACTCATGCCTATGGGAGGAACAGTAAAACCCTTCCATCTTACTTACCTCCACACATATCATCCACTTTGCAAACTCAGACAGGACTCCAGGATTGCTGCCCTCGCTGACATGCCTAAAGCTGCCTTTACTTGAGGCTGCAAGTGAGAGCTGGAGACTCCACCTGCTGCAACACAACTTCATGCCAGTTAGAAGAGTCGTGTGGAGGAAAGCAAAAAAAATCACCAAGAATTAATCAAGCCATCATCAGTGGCTCCAGGTGCAATAGCTGTACAAGGAAAACAAATAAATCAACCCATGGTTAAAAATAGCCCTTTTGATTACTGTCTTCAGTCTTTGTCTAAAGACAGCATAACGACATAGCGTTCTCTCAGGAACTAACCCTTGTCTAATATTTTACTGCTCCTGCCCTTAAAGCTAGTCAATACTTGCAGAAGACAGAGAGGTAGAATATATCTGTACTGTACACGTTTGCACTTGCTGGGCCCAGGACACTGCCCATGGGAGTCACAGGAGAGATCCCCAGTACAGCCTGGTGACCGTGCACAAGCCTTCATGGCCAAAAAGCAACGTTAAGCAAGTCCAGTGGCCAACCAGCCAGTCAAAGGCTGTGAGTACTCATTTTGGACAACAGACCTCTCAGGAAACATTTTTATTGATATCCATGTCTCACAACGGGAACTGCACTACTGCACCTCTAGGAACTCACACCTTCCTATCTACCTGCAAATTAATATTTAGGAAATATATCTTCAACAAGCTGTGTTGTCTTCAAGGCAGCTATCATTCCTGGTAGTGTCTGCTAATCCTCAAGTTCTAATAGTATTGATAAAGCAGGAGAAATATGAAACCTGTAAATCATGAACGTAAGTAATACATTGTTAATTTTTTAACTCCTTTAGATTCATCTTTAAGTGTTACCACATCCACAAGAGAAAAATCACTTTCATTAGTGTCATCATTTCTAGCATATTCCCAACAAGGCTCTGTAGCCCAAGTAGAAAATCTAAGTTTAATGCTTAAAAACGAACCAACCAATCGATCAAGCAGATCTAAATCGATCCATTAGATCTAAAACTATTTGCAGTCCCCATCAGTGCGTGCCTGTTACAAGGACTTTCCAGGTTGATGAGGAAAACCCAGCTCTGCTGCCAGGAGGAACCAGCTGCGGGGACAGCAGGGAGCAGCAGGGGACAGCGGTGACAGTGGGAACAGTAGGAGCAGATGCCGCCACTTGCTGCTGCTGCCCCGCGCTGCAGGCGCCGTGCTCAGGCCCTTCCCAGGCAGCAGCGGCTCCAGCTGGTTATTTCTGGGGAGCCGATGTTAAATCCACTCCCTGGGCCCGTAAAGTCCCTTCCACGTGTGGACAGCACATGTGTAAATAAACAGCCCCAGCTACTCCCTCACAGTGATACAGCAGAGGTAACCACGGGTGTTCCCATTGTCCACATAAATGTCTAATCCCTTCTGGAACACTGCAAATTTCATGCCCTCAATTAAATCTTG
This sequence comes from Nesoenas mayeri, assembly GCF_963082525.1. Classification (NCBI taxonomy): domain Eukaryota; kingdom Metazoa; phylum Chordata; class Aves; order Columbiformes; family Columbidae; genus Nesoenas; species Nesoenas mayeri. Next base: position 15,895,700 of record NC_137550.1, on the reverse strand, counting down.
AGGCAGTAAATGCAACAGGTTAATCACAGGGCTTGTTTCTGAAAACCCAAGTGACCTCAGTTGATTTTAAAAGTGGTATCTTCCTATTTCAATATCTTATTGAGGAAGGGCAAATGAGCAACCAGTGTCAGCTTTCGCGCTATTCAGTATTTTGATACAGTCTTTATTATATTCCCTTCATTACTCATCCCAATTATTAGTTGGCTCAGACTTGTCAGTCTCTCCTCACATGGAAGTTTTCACCTGAATCCAGCCTATGGATAATAAACTCCCACCTTATTACATGAATTGTCCATAATTTTTAACCTAGCCTCACTCCTACCGGGGATCACAGTGGAATACTTCAGCCCTACTGACCCAAACATTTGCACTGCCAGGCCTTATGTACCCCATATGGTCAGCTCAAAGGTGCAATCCTTCCTTTCCTGCATTTATTCAAGCAACTTAATCATCATTGCACCATTATCCAGAACCATCTGAAACTCAATTTCTAGCATAACAGAGGGCCAGCTCCTCCTTCTATTTGAAGATGAGAAATCACTCTGGTTATGGTCCGTGCTTGCAGTTTGTGTTTGGTTGCTCCAGCATTCATCTGCAGCCCAGTGTTTATATGGGATACACACCCTGTAAATCTAAGATTTAATTATACAGGAAGATGTTCCAGGAATGTTACACATAAATAGATGGCCTCAGTGCAGTCTGATTCATACAGACTCATTTTTTCAGACTTCTGACCTCACATCATTTGCCTAAGAATGTTCTCATTTGCTCAAGTACCATCAACACTGACAGCAACAAGTTCTCATCCCAAAACCACGTGCCCTTCTGTTGGCATTTGGCTCAAGGAGGTTCAGACAATTATGAAGAATGAGAGTTAGAACTTCCCGGAGCCTGCCAAGAAGAGGCAGGTCCTGGTCCCTACAGGAAAGCCCTGAGAAATGGGTAGCTCCTCTGAAATCATGCTCCCAAACAGATCTTCTGACTCACGACATAGTAGGTCACTGGCCTGGCTCCACAGGAGAGCCAGAAACCACAATTCTGTACTGCCCAGGCCTCCTCCAGTGGCTCAGCACACCACAGCCTCCCACTATCAGCAACCCCATCCAGCCAGAAACTCACTGCCCAAAAGCCTCTTGATCCACACCGTGTGGTCTCTTCCCTTATGCCAAGTGAGTCATGTTTAGAGACGGTGTCTTGCATCCTCCCATCCTCCATCCATCCAGGACAACATATTCTCCTGGTCACCACCAAAGAATTTGGCAGAAGTGCTAAATTCAGTCCTAGGATAATGGAAGGAATTTAAGTAACAGACAGACATTTCCACGATATAATAATCACTAGTTATAGTGTATCATAGTGATACATCAGACTCTGAGAATGGACTGGAGCATGTGTGAGTCTGCCTGCAAAAAATCAGCTTGTAAACAAGCAGTAATAAACACGCAGTTTGACATGAGCATGACAACAAAGTCCTAATGTCCCTAGGTTTCTTCTTGCTTATTAATCTATACAGGTTGATATAACTCATCTTTACTGTACATATCCACCAGCATGGCCCTTCCCCTCTGTTCATGGGAAGGCCATCACTCTGTACTTCTACCGTTGAAATATACATAGGAAAAAACGTTTTTTGGAAACATGACTCAAGTTTTCAAAATGGCTTGAAAACTACTTGGTGAAAGATACAGCATGGCATTTCCAGAAACATGTCCATGACACAGGAGTGTGTTAATTAAACCAACAAAGGGACATGGCTCAGATCTTCCATATTCTCCCAGAGGACTTCTATGCCATTTCATGGGCCATGCTCTGCCCATAAACCCACTTTCACAAGCCTTCAGTAGCTTTCATCATTTGTGTATTTTAAATTAAGACTGAAGCAATCAAGCTTGTGAAGGAACCAGCTGGTACAGACTAAGGCACTGTCATCTCACTTCTGGACACAAGTGACGCAAACGAATCCCGCACAAAAACAACCCCACCAGACTTTACCAAGTTGCATACACTTCTTGCAGCAGCCTCCCATTGCCTGCCTTATCTGTTAAATCTACAGCAATACGCTATTTCTAATGAAACTATCATTTACCTTACCCAAATTCACATAACTTTGCTTCATAAGAGAGGACTGAAGAACAGTGATCAACGATCCCAACTGGCAGTTAATTTCTTCTAACTAAGGCCTGCCCATTCCATGGGGTGTCCATCTGTGGGTGGCACGGTGGCCTTGAAATGCTGATATGTCACTAGCTAAGAGTGTGGGTCTCATTAAAAAGAATGGGTCAACAGTTAGAAATGTAACCACAGCCTTGCCAAAGACTAGTTCAAGCTCATGATCTGCTAAATATAGCTTGTGTAGTATTGGGGAAGTCATTAAACTCCAGAGTTTTCATGTAATTAATGGTGCAGTTAAGCACCACCTGGTATTTGCAAAAGTATCCAGGTAGTTGTTAGAAAAAAATGTCTCTCTTCTCAGTGGCTGCGTTTTCCAATGGAAAAAAGGACAGAAAGACCCATCCCACCTCATGGGACAGCTGTGAAGAGAAACTCACTGAGAACTGTGACACTATGGTTATGGAGATTATTTTGATTTGGGGCTGTTTCCTTCACTGATGGACTTATTAATGTAAAAAATGTGCATGAAGGAAAGAAAATACAAATATTTATCTGTATCTTTCCATTACAAATTCAGAACATCACTGTTATTTTTAGCTAGGTTAAAAACATCATATATTTCAGAGTAGGATCTCTTCTCCATCTTTATTAATAATTCCCTATTGTGAACAAGAAGACTATCATTTTCCTTACACCTTTAGGGAACAAACAATTTTCCCATTTTCTAAAACACTAATATACTTTTAATGGCTGCAAATTGTGCACACATAAGAAGTGAAAGATTTCTATAATTTCAATTTACATCAAACTTTCAGCTGCTGTGTTTATCTTATTCTGACTCTCTGATTTTAAAAATTATAGGAATGCCCTCACAGATCTTTTGAATCAAAACAAGATGCAGCTTCTGGTTTAAAGTGTGAAGTTAGCCTCCCGAAGTAGGTAAATTGCTACTGTACAAATCCAGATTCCAGCATTTTTTCCACATTGAAAGGGTCATTGCTTGAGGAAATCTGAGTGGTTTCCACACTCCACATGTATCAAATGACATGACTTGGAGCAGGACTTTGATTCATCACCACAGCAGGAGCATGGGTAGCTGAATCAGAAATGGAAGATGGGCTGAATGAACCCACTATCCAGCAGCAAAGGAGAAAGCAGCAGCTGTGATGACATCCAAAGCCACACCACCCTTAGGCTGCAGCATAAAAATCACACTACCGAGTCACTACCGAATCTCAGACCTATGGTTTCCAAAATTTCTGCTAACACCTTCTTGCAACTTCCACACTGTGGAGTAACATGCATGTACCCGAAGAGAAGCAGGCAGGCACAGGCTATTTGCACTCAATGCTCCTGCATTGAACCCGTGTATTTTTACTAAAGGTCATTTATCAAGTGAAACGTCAAAACACAACTTGTCTTCTAACCTGGTGGTCCAATATGTCCCAGATGTACATAGGAAATCTCCCTGTGACCGAGGAGGAAAAGCATGTTCCATTTTGCTGGGGGGAAAAAAGGAGGCAGAGACAGATGTCACCATACAGCGGATAAATTCAGAAGGTATGGCTTCTGGAGGAGAACAATACATTCATAATACAATTATGGCAGAATGGGAAAAAGACTGATAAACTAAATAGCCTTAACTCACTCCCCAAGTTGTAAGTGGTGATGTGCTCACTGGTTTAACTTTCCACCAAGATTACAGCTGTGTGACATTGGAGCCTATGAATTTAGATAGCTCATTGGTTGTAGGAGACTAAACACGTACCCGTATCAAGTATGTTTTCAGATCCTTCAAACATGAGGAGAATTCAGGTAGAGCATCATGTGCTGCTGCCGCCTGGAGTCTCTGACACAACTCTGAAATTCTATTACAGCTTTTATACATAACTTTCAGACTTCATTAATTCTGGTGGAATTATGATTCGTCTTTCACCTTTTTTAAGGTTATGTGTGACAAAAAAATTATGCTTTCAATTTGTAAAACCAAATACCTATGTGGGACCTGTCGCCACCAACAGAAGCTCCAAACAATCACACTGATGGGGTTAATTGGCATTTTAAAATAAATCACTGCCTCCAGATTGATTTATTTCCCCCCCTCTCTTTACACAACATTACTGCATTTCTCTATAATTATTCAATGCTAAGTTCATGGTTTAGAAGTAGACGACTGCAGACTTAGGAAATGGTGTTTGATTTGTTGCCATGGAAACATCTTGCTGTAGATGTACTCTAATCCCATGACAACTCTGTCTCTTAAGAACCATTTTTTCTGACATAATAAAAATCTGATCAAGGTCAGATTTAATAACAATCTCAGTTCCCAGACTTTATTTCGTAAAGGTTTAGAGGAGTTATTTTTTTTTTTTTCCAAAGGGATTCTCTGGAAACTTTGTTTGTTTTCTTAGCTGGATTGGAATTTATTCCCTAAAATACATAAACCTGGTGTGGTGTCATGTTAATTTACAGTGCACCTTTTGTTATGGTATAATTGCATCATTAAAAGAAAGTTACTTATAATTGTTTATATTATCTTGACAGATGTTAACATTTTACATAACGTTGTTGCCACTAATACATACATTTGGGATATCAATAATGCTTATCGTTTCCTAACAACTGGTGTTTACATAGTAGCAAATGCCAGAGTAGTTTAACTTTCATTTCTTACTATAATGTTTTTCTGAACTATTTATCACAGACACATTCAAATCTGGAGGACTGGAGACAAGTCCCAATGCTTTATGTGTTCTACCAAGAAATAAAACCAACCTATGTACAGAAGAGTCATATTAATATAAAAAAGTGACTTGGCAATGAGGAACTTGCCAAGAACTCAGGTATGATCTTGGGGAATTTTCTTCCCTCCTTGGCACAACTGTGTTTGTCCTTTGGCAGTTCTGTCTCCACTGAAGCCTTTCAACAGAAATAGCTCCGTAGGAAAAGAGACTCAGCTAATGCAACTCAGCTATGCACTTAAGGCTGGACTTTCAAAAGACAGTTAACTGCTGACAATACTGATAGAGAAAGAGACTTTAGAAACACCTTTTCCTCAATTCCAGCCAAGCCTCTGGGCAAATGAGTCCTTACGATTATATGGTCTCAACAGGTCGGGGAGGAACCAAACTTAGATCTCCATGGGGGACTTCTCCATTTATGTTACTTGTCCAGTATGAGAGAATTTACTTGTTAGTCTCACCCTAAGGCACATATCAAAAAGAGATCAGACAAATCACAGCCTCTAGAAAATGCACCATTTCTATTGATTATGAAAGGAATACAAACTAACTGAGAGGCAAAGGTCTCAGATGTTCTGTCCTAGAAGCACTATCTGCAAACTAGGTCTGAGACAGTGAAGAGAACATCTGTGAAGAATACACCCTTCCTACAGCAAGAATTTATTTTCCCATATCTATTTAGTCATATGCCTATCAATTGTTCTGTCAAAGAAAATATATAATTAACTCATTCTGACAACATGAATAGTGGTCCTGAAACTCCTTAATACATTGCATCATCATTTTTTGCATCAAAACTACCCATATTTCTTCTTATTCCCCCAAGCACTGCTCCACATATATAGAAGATCTCTTTGTCTGTATCTTTTTTAACCATCCAACACTGGTCTATGTGATCTACTCTGGAAGTTGATATCACATCCTTGTAACTGGCATTCATCAACCTGTATGCCAGTAATGTTTTGGATCCACTCACAGGCCACAGTGAATTATGCAACATGCTTTACAAGATACATAACAGAAAGTCCACACCTCGAAAGGATGGGCAATGATCTCTGCCCAGTATGGCTTCTGGCAACCAAGTTCAACCAGTGAAGTAACATGGAAAAGAATTTCTGGGACCATTGTAAAAACATAAGGAGTTTGTTCAACAAATGTTCATATTGTCATGCAATACTACCACCAAGATATATGAAGCCACAGAAACTGTCATTTAAAGTAAGGATTGCAGCAAATTTTGTACATTATTAATTTGTTCAAAAACAACAGCTTTTCCATACTGATTATCAAGTGTCACACCACAGGCAGAATATAAACCCTTCTTCTAGTCCAGAAGAAACTGAGCTACATCTGTTCTTCGACATTACAGGTGATAAAGCATCACTTTGATGGCTCAGCTGAGATCAGAGCACATCCTAGGTACCACATAGACACACACTAAGATACAGCATCTGCCCTGCAGAGCTTTCATTTTAAGTACCATAAGACAGAGAGAAAAGGGAATTATTCATACTCCTGTACTACAGGTCAGGAAGATGAACCCTGGGCTTTAAGTATAATATCATCCTTCTTTTTGTGTTATCAGTATAAACAAGGATTATTGACAGTATTATGGACAAATAAGAAAAGCTGGGACAGCTTCAGTGAAGATTATATTGTGGCAAACAAATTATTTAAAGCATACGCGTTTGGCCCATAGGCACAGAGACAGAAAATACTAATGTTACCGCTGTCGAAATGTAAGGTACTGATCACAAGCCCTGCGCCTTTTCTGCTGGATGTTGTAAACATGCATACATTTACACACACCAAAAGATGGTTTCTGCTCTGGAAAGCAAAGGGTCCCATGAGGTTACAGCTGCAAGATCCATGTGTCAGTAAATACAGTGTCATTGTGCTGTCAGTCCTTCAGCATTCAATCGCCAGGTGAAAATGCAATGTAACAGAAAAGGCCACCCCGCAGAACAGGTCAGACACTCCACAGCAAAGGGGACAGTAAATCCCCTTCACCCAGGCTGCTGAGCCACCTTCTTCAATAGAGTCAAGCTAAGGGATTTGAGCTCTTCTCCATTCTTACCTTCAAGCCCAAAGACAAAGGTTTTTAGTGACTTATTGCAGTGTGGACCAATACTGCACAATAGCAATCAATCCTCAGCTATTTTTACTCAATCTTTTCCTATTGAAAAATAAAAATTACCACCAAAAATCAGAGTGGGTTTGTTGGTTTTCTCTTTTTTGGGAGGGGGGCAGAGAAGGAAGGGATTTCAGAGCCCATATTTAGAGCACTAGTAAAAGCAAAGCTGCCTTGACAACTGTAGCCATCTTTACATAGTAATTCTCTTTGCAGAGTAGAAGGCTGGTTTAATTCCTCATTTTTCCTGTCTACAAGAAGATTCCTGATTCCCTCCTACTCCCAGGTGAGGTTCTGTGGTATACACACAGTTTTTCCTTCAGTGTATACGCAAGATACAGCCTGATCTCAGTCACTAAATCTGGAGTTTTAATAGATGTTATTTGACTTCTAAAAGCATTTCATATTAAAATTTTCAGATTTAATTGACACATATTCAATTTCAAAGTCCTACTCTCCTCTTCATAAATTGCTAATAGCATTTTATCCGAAACTGAGCTAACCTAATAAACAGACGAAACTTTGTTGTCATTTCAGCTGCTCAGAGCTCTGGGCTGTATATAATTGCTCTCTTCATTTTACAGTTCTTCTGCTTCAGATTAAACTTTTTCAGGATGTTGCAACGCCAAAACATGCATTCTAGCAGGAAATCGGCATCAAAGGTAATGGGCTCACAGACATCTTTGATGCTTTGAAACCAGAGGAGGAGAAGTAACTGTTTAATTTACAACAGTTATTGCAGAGGAACAGAGAAAAAGAAGGAAAAAAAAGCGATTAAGGGGATACAAAGAGGAATTTAGCGCCGATTCCCAGCTGCTCGGTGCCAGCCAGGAGCGCCGACCTGCCTGGCGTGTGACCAGGGCTCCCTCTGGTGCCCGGCGGCACCGCAACAAAATATAGACCAGCCAAATAAAATAGCCTTTATGATAAACATTTCTTCATGCGGGGCCTTGAAGGGGCTTCCAAGAGATAATTTGAAATTTTTAAGGAGAACAGACATTTTTCACCAATCCTTTGCTGCAGTTTTCACACAATCACAGACTGGCTGGAGTTGGAAGGGACCTCTGGAGATGATCTAGTTCAACCCACCCGCTAAAGCAGCTATACCTAGAGTAGATTGCACAGGAATGTGTCCAGGCAGGTCTTGAATGTCTCCAGAGAAGGAGACTCCACAACCTCTCTGGGCAGCCTGTTCCAGTGCTCTGGCACCCTCAAAGTAAAGACATTTCTCCTCATATTCAGATGGAACCTCTTGTGCTTCAGTCTGTGCCCATTACCCCTCATCCTATCGTTGGGCACCACTGAAAGGAGTCTGGTCCCATCCTTTTGACATCCACCCTTGAGATCCCCTCTCAGCTTCTCTTCTTCAGGCTGAACAGACTCAGCTCTCTCAGTCTCTCCTCATTAAGTAAAATTTTTTTCATGGATTGTCTTTTACATGGTTCTAGTTGTAACAGAAGGATTCATACATCTACATGTTCACCTTTACAGAAATCAAAGTATAAATTCATACCCAAAGAACTGGGGAAATGTCTGTTAAAACATGGGGACTCCATCCTTCCAGCATCACTCCTCAAGGAATAAGTAATGATCCAACGGTGCCAAATTTTGTTACACACACAGTCCCAAAAAGCCAGATGCTGCGTTATGATACATAGATACACACGTGCTTCCTCCTTCAACACCACTGGCAGCACTTTGAGAATGAATTTGTACAAAAATCTGACCTTTACCACCTCAATATGCAGCACGGGCAACTTTATTTCCTCAGCTTTAATGTCTAAGGCAGATCCTTATGGGTTAGTCAGGTGAAATAGCTGGCAAATATGGTTAGATGGGATCTTCCCCCCACAAGCAAGCACATATATTTGCCACCTGCAGTCAAATAGACCCTGTAGGGCAGTGCTGGATCCCCACACACTGTTGGAAGAAGATAACACAGCAAAGGTGAGGAATGAAGCAGAAGTAGATGTGTGCATGTGTGTGCACACACATAAACACCAATAGAAAAGCAGACACAACGATTAAGCACCTGAACTTCAAATATAATTTTTAAAAACTCAAGAGGAATTGTAAAGTGTCCTGGTTAAATAACATCTTGTTTCAATGAAATATTTGGTTGCCATCAGATTTTGAAGAAGTATGAATTTCTTTATGGCATTTTTTTTTTCCACAGTGAAAAAGATCATGGGTAAATATTCCCATTTTTTTCCATTTATAAAACTGTGGACTCATTTATTTGCATTGAAATTGTTATTCTTGGTGAATAATGCAAAAGTATATTTACATTTTGACAATCTTTTTTAACCACAGATTAAAACACTTGAAATAAAAACCGACCTCTTTTGAACTGGATAATGATATCAAAATAATTTTGAGAAATACTTTTGTTTCGGGTCTGTTCTTCTATCAAATGGCAAGGTAATCTCCAGGGTGGCCTGGGAGCTTTGGACTCTGATACATTGTGTAACCTGCTACAAGAAACCTATCACTCTGAGCCTCAGTTTCCCCTGTTGTAGAAGTGTACAGTGACTCTGAATTTAACAAGCACTCTAAGGTCTGCGGATGAAGTAAACCACACCATAATTGCTGTCAATAAGAAGAGCATCCAAACAAACAGCAGCAAAATGTGCCTCATCTCCCAGATTAGTATTTGGATAAACATATATAGAAACAAATAATCAGACAAGAGAAATCTGTTTTCATAAGAAGCACATGTAATAATGAGGATATTAATTATATTTTGGGAAGGATAAAAGAAAATAAAGATGAGTGGGCACACATCTGGATTCTCTTATAGAATTGTATCTTGTTTGTAAAGTCAACTGGCCCCTATTCCTCCTACTCAGAGGAATCTTTGATAATTCACATGTGAAATTAAAGGCATCTTATTTATTCAGTTATTTATTATTCTCTGTAAAATGAGTTAGGAATTTGTCCCTGTGAATAATGCTACCCATAATAGTTAATTTACTCCTATTCATTGGCAGTAATAAAAATGTACAAGGGGATGCAGAAACATTATTATTTCTTGCTTGAAGTGCAATTTCATGTGGTGAGAAAAACATGCTAATATGCTGCAAAGTGCTACAGGAATTTAGTTCTCAAAGGAATGGCAGTATTAAATGTATTCTGACAAGAAGGGGCTTTGGAAGGGAAACATTTATCTTCATAAAGTCATTAAATTTACTGAGCAGCACCGCATTCTTACTGCAATCTGCTCACTCCATTAAAGGCAGAGCTGTGGAACGGTCTCTGCTGTATTAGGAGCATCTACATTTTTGAAAATTGTAATAATGGGGGGAAAGAAGACTCAAGACTTTAAAAGAATCCTCTGCATTAAAAAAAAAAAATCCAACACAACTGAAATCGCCACTCAAAAAGAACCAATTTCACTGCCTACCTCTGGAAAGAAATGTATTATAGGGGAACTTTGAAAGATAAGACTTTAAAACACTGAAATGAGGACTAATGGCTTTGAAGGCATTGCCAGCACAAAATTGGCACGTGAGGAACGCTCAAGGTAAAGGTCTGGGAAGAGCAGCTTTGCACATTCCTATTTGGCCCATAACCACCTGCTCGTGTTTCAGCTTGTGGCAGTAAAATGGAATTAGGGTAAGCAGATAACTCTTGAAATTGGAGATGCTGTTCTTAGTGTCATTTCCCAGGCAGTTGGTTAGTTTATTTTTCTTCATCCTTGATAGCTAGATAAAAAAAAAAAAGATAAAACTTGTGTGTATTGCCATGCTTCAGTAACATTTTGACTGAAGTCTACTGTGCCAGTTCAGACAACTCAGTCCAAGAGCCTGGGTCGGAGTCACACCACAGTGATCTGCATAACTGAAGAAAGTCCTTCAGAGGAAACAGGAGAATTTCTCCAACAAGGAGAAAATTAGCAATGGTTATTTTAGAGAGAACTTAGTACACTAACTCCAAAAACAAAACAGTTCAGAAATAAGTCATATCTTAGATGTGAAAATTGTTGCATGGAAGGCACTAGAACAAGGACACACACATTGTTCTTCTTTAGTCCCATTGTAACTTCTTTAATGACCTCCAATGCACCCACTCGAGAAGGAATCTACCTGTTCTTGCTCTGATTACACCAAACACCTAGAGGAAGCTAATTAAGTACCAGTCAAATATGACAGTAACACTTTAGAATCGTATTTCTGAACAACAGCCAGAGCCATCAACGACATCTTTACTGCACGCTTTTTATATCAATGTCAAAAGGTGCCAAAATGCTCCAGGAATTCATTTCAGAAACAAGGCAGCAGAAAACCATAACATTAACAACCCAAACCCACCTGCCCCAATAACCAAAAAACAATATGGCACAAAGAAACACCTCAACAAGAACAACTATGTGAGTATCAGAACCTGAACCTCACACTCAGCATAACTGAACCTATCTAAAACAAAGAGCAATAGTCTTAATGCCCCTATTCACTACAAGGAATATCATACCTCCTTTAATTGTTTTTGTTACCATCACATCCACAGACTCTCAAAAACTCATAAATGTTTTTGCCTGGTTCACGAAGGCAAAACAAGATGTTGATAGAACTAATTCGACCCCATTTCCACAGACGTTGAATGCAAAAGGTTTCAGGTGGTGCAAGTAAATGTCTCTTTCTGTGAAGGAAAAGTCCCCATCAAAGCCCAGAAAACCAGGTATTCACTGATTTATGGATCTAGTAGGTCTGAAGAATGACTTACTAATGGCTTTACACCACAAGTGCATCAGTTCTGCAGATTAGTGTTCTCCCACACTTAACGATATCTGGGTTAAAGGTCTGAACCTCCTTGGCTTTGTTCTGTCTCTAAATGTGCCAGATAAATATAGCGGGCAGAAGTTAGATATCCTGCAGAATAATTGTACAATCACACCAATTTCTAATATACTTGTAGGCAGTTGCAACCTTGCTGTAACACAGAAGGGGAAAAAAAAATACATCAGGAAACCACAGACTTCCCTAATGGGTTACAGTGCATAATTGAGTATAAAGAATAGTTATTGCTTGAACTACAGTTGAACTGAGATTTCCAGCTTCCCTGGCAAATGTTCTGCTACTGCTGCTAAGCTGTAGTAATAATTTCTAATTGTGTGGGTTTAAAGTGAAAACAGTAAGAAATGTTGTTCGATTGGTTACCGTAAACTATTCCTTCCAAAGGAACCAGGTCACTGAAACAAGCCCTGGAAATCAGAGGTCTTTTACCTAAATAACACTAGCAGAAGCTGGAAACTAATGAAGCAACGGTGCAGTAGCATCACGCCCATTACACGATTAGAGGGACAGCATTGGACACCATGAGATTGTCACACACCTTGCTAATGAACCATGTTTTACACACATTTAATTAATTAATTATGGCTGAAGTCATTCACTGCTAGCCAGCAACTGCTTTATTATACACAAACCTGACCACCTTACAAATACCACACTGGAGTGCTAATGAGCTATTAAGTGGGACTGCATGTTACCAGCAATTTTGTGGGAAATCAAGTAATAAGAGATCAAATATCAAATAAAAGAGCTTTTAATCCAAGTGAGATAATTAATTGCACCTCCTGTCTCGCAGCTTTCGTAGTACTTCACAAGAAAAAAAGAGCCGTCTCGTCAAGTTAATTTGATCCTATTGCCAAAAACTTTTTAAAATTATGAGTGCCATTTAGCAAGTATGACATGAATTATTATTTACATAGTGGTTTCTCCTTGGGATTCCAGTACCCCAGAGACATTGTTCAAACACCCAGGGAAAGGAGGTGAAGAGAGGTGAAGAGAAGGGTGAGGGAGGAAAGAGGGGAAGATTACAGTTTCTGCATGGGAGCTAACAATACTCCACCACTTTCCCACATCTCATTAATTTCTCAGCCATCCATCTGCTTCTCAAAACCATGAAGAGCATAAGCAAGGTGCACAGAACATTCCGTGCACTTTGCCAAAGGCCAGGAAGAACTGCAGTCCTTGTGCTTAAGGCAGCTCTCAAGGACAGCCAAGGCAGGGGAGCTGGGAAGAGCCTGTTCCTCCAGCACTAGAGCTTGGTGGACTCTGCACAGAACTGCAATCACCTCCATGTCCTGAAGTCCCCCTACACCTGCAACGCTCTGTGGACTCCCAGGACCTGTTGCCTCTGCACATTCCAGCCTGGAATAAGAAGGCGTTTATGCGCATATTTCCTCATGCACCAGTGACATTTTAAAAGAAGCCATTAACAACACCATCCAACCTAATTTTAGATGCTTTCAGACTAATAAGGAATGAACTCTGCCTTTATTTTTCCCTTCATCATAACGATAATCAGAAGACAGTTCAGAAAATCACAAGAACATTTGAGGAACATTAAAGCAGGTTGATTTTTTTTGAGTCAGGGAATCAATAGCTGAGAAAGCCCCAGCTCAATTTTGTAGCATAAACAGTGTTCTGCTGCATTCTTCTTTGGTTTGCACGTGTCTATGTGCAAATGTGATATAAATCCCTGGGGCCTTGATGAAGCTTTTCTTCTGCAGTTCCTGCTAAACATAGGTTGGTCATGACTTCCATAACCCCCATAAAGTGTCTAAAGTAACATGATGAAAGCATACTTCATTTCCCTCTTTTTAGTTCACTGGCTCATACCATCATATCTGTTATCCAATTATTTCCTTTCTATGTGTTTGTGGTTCTATTTTCTCCCCTCTGAACTTCCAAGTCTTTCAGCATTCTACAGCTCATCATTAGTTAATTCCTCTTGACTTTTATCATTTGTACTCTCCCTAATTGGTTTGTCTCATTCCTATTTCCTTTTCATTCCCTTCCCATTTTTATTTTCCTACATTCTAACTTCCTTCAATTTATTATCCTCCTACATAAACTATGATTTTTATTGATGCTGAATGCAGCCCGCAGGCCAAAAATAATAGTCAGTCCAAAACCAAGTGACCACAGTTCTTCAATTTTTCACAGATTAATTTCAGAAAAGAGGTTCTGTTTGGCTAACTTTCCTTTTCTATATTTCTAGCTACTGAAGAAGCTGCACATCCAATAAATATTTAATAGGAAATCCCCTCCAGCTGAATTCAGGCCCCACAGCATCTCATTACCATGTCTTGGAATAGCATCCTCATTGTCACTTTCTTAATTATGCTAAGAAAGAGTTGAATTGTGTGGCTGTTGGGATCAGAAAGTGATTAAATTCATTTGGCAAGACTTTGGATATCTCATTATGATCCTCATTTAGCACTTCTAATTGAGTCCATTTTAAATTTCTTTTTTTTTAGTTTTCTAGAATCATTATTTGGGAACATCTTTCCAACAACGACAAATATTTTCTTAGTTTTTTCCTTTTTTAATACAAATTTCTGACGTGAAGAAGAACCATATAAAGATTAAAAGCAATTTGATGCCATAGTGCACTACTAGTCTTTTTGAATGACTGTCACAGAAAAGGGAACTGAAACTCCCTGGAGTAGACACCTAATTTCTAATGGACTTACCTTTCCTATGCACTAACACTTGCTGAGTACATTGCCCTCTATAAACGTTGATAAATGACCGCTTGCTCCCAAGCAATCCCCCTGATCACTACCGTCCAGCAGTTTGAGAGCTTGCCTCCTCATTTCAGGTTAGAGCATCAGCATTCTGAGGTGAAGATGAGGATGCTGCTGGGAAAGAGGGAGTTTCTGCTTTAAGAGCCACTACCTTGCTTGCAGGAAATTCCCTTCTGTGAAGTAAGGCAGCAGAAGGGCTCGGCATCATTTCAATCACAGTTAACACATCAAAAGAAGACTCAAGTGATGCACAAGTGCCAGATACCTGCACGGGGGGTTAATTTCATCCTAAGAAGTCAGACGATAAGAGGGTGCTCTATTAAAATCAATACACATACAGTTTACCAGCACAGATATAGCTCTCATATTAGTGTTGGGGAAGCATCTTAAGAGCATCCTAAGACAAACTCTCCTAGCAATAGTCAGAATAGTACAGTCAGAAATATGTTGTCCACAGACTAGGTTTTGTATGAAACTTTCCAGGAACAACATCATGAAAATATACCTTTGTGGGGGTAATGTCTGCACTAATTGACTCCTATTTCAGTGCAGAAACACTGATAAAGTCTCTTCCTCACAATGAAATGCAAATAACATACTTATTGCCTCTGAAATTAACCATTGTTAAACAATGAGAGGCTTTATAGGGCAAGAATAAGAACTGGCTATGCTAAGACATCTCTCACAAAAAGAAAACAAAATAAATACTTCCTGCAAACATCCTTAGCAGTCTTTACAATCAATAGCCATAGCTGAACAGTGGTTGTTCCATCTTTGTTTTGTAGACATGTAGGCAAATGAAGGAAGGTACTTGAAGAGACCCTGGAGCAATCCTGCTGCAACAGAAAGAAGCAGTAAGAAATCAGGAATCATGAATCATCTCAGCATTCAATAATACATGTACATAAAAGATCATTTCTGGTTTGTTATGTGACATTGCTGAAGCTTACACTGAGAAACAGATCTTTAATGAAACCCTTGTCCATGCAGAGCCCTGCTGGAAGAAACACACTCTGACTCGGCCTAACACCATCACTTTTAACCTGCTCCAATACCTGGTATGCTAAAATGGCCAACTATCCCCTCCTAGGTCTCATACAGCACATACAGCAAGGGTACTTAATTTTCCAAAACCTACTGATTTATTTCTTTCTTTCTTATCCCAGTAGAAAGACTGCTGTTTGTTTTTTTCAGAATCTCCCAGGTGAATGTTCCTGTTTTCAAGAAAGAGAGAAATTTTAGACCTTCTTTCTTTGCAGGGCTGAAATTACCCCAAGAAGGTCAATATCTGTCCACCACAGCTGAGGACTTGACCCTTTACTTTCAGCACAATGGTTGCCACAGAAGAGTTTCTCTCTAAGAGTTGCATAACAACATCCTAAAAATACCCTTGGCTACTCCAAAGCCCAGATTTTGGTGACTGGGAGTCTTGTCTAATTTTGTGAAGTATGAAATATTTGGAGGTATAAACATCTCTTCTAGCAGTTCTTTAAAGTTTATTCAGAGAAATAAAAGGGAAAAAAAAGAAATGGCAGAGAAAAACTGAAAGCCTCAAGGCCATCATCAACTCAAGGATTTGTAGTTCTTCTGAGTGCATTTTTTTAGTGTCTCTGTTCAAGCTGGTACAGGAGATTGACTTTTAAGGTTGATGGTATTGATCTAATTCACAACCCTATACTCATTTATCATGATTCTTTAATCAATAGTCCAGCTACTTAAGGTACTAGGAGTTTGGGTCCTTATTTATCTAGATGACATTTTGATAGCACCTATCTCCTCAGGGGCTCTTGTCTTTTAGGTCAGCGCTTCATTTCACCTCATCTTTCCACAAGGTGTGTAAGCAGCAGGAAGACATTAATGTCACTCGTCCCAGTGTATGTTCAGGTGTGGCAACACCACCTTTTGGACTCCTCAGCGGGTTTTATCATTGTCAGGTGCTGAGCTAGTGAAAGCTGACATCCTTCCAGCAGAGCCACACTGATTTTCACCAGCCTGAACTCTCCCCTTCAAAATCCACATAGGCCCCTATACTTCTAATACAAAAAGCAACGGTTGAAGCTTAACCAAGATATTATCCCAAGTACAGAAAGCCTCATTGTTTCATCTCTTGAGCTCTTCCTCCCTTAGCATGAAGAGTAAGCATCAGGAGAGAGTTGCCTGTCAGCATCTTCAATAACAGCTTCAGTTCTCCAGGATGGACCAGCTTGACTGGAGCAATCAGTTGTCCTTGCTTAGCGGTAGACACTTTCCATCCCTGAAGTTCTATCAAAATACATGCTGGCAATGAGATTACCACAAAATCACACTCTTAAAGCACAAGTTCCTGGTTCAGTTATCCATTTTAAAGATGATTTCTACATTGATGTTTTTTGTTAGGATGGAGGATCTTTGCTTTCATTCCAGGAGGAGACAAGCTTAGTTGATACTTGGCTTTCATTGCAGAAGCCATGCATCTACACTGCAAAAGGCTGCCGAAGACTTCAGTAAAAGCAAGCCAAGAATAAAAAGGGACCTGCTGGTCTTTCATGCTGGAAAACAAACCATCTCTAAGTTTTGAGGCATTAAGGAGTTGTATGCTGCAGCCCCAGTCCCACTGCACAGCACTGCATCCTCAGCTGGTGTGAAGTGAGGGAAGAGACTTCAGTTTCACAGCTGAACATCTGGTCCCCTGCAAACAGGCTTTGCATTCCAGTAGCTGAGCTTCTTTCAACTACTGCATTATGCAAGATAACGAACACAAGGGATACAAACTTGAGCCTTGAAAGCGAATGTTGCTGCATCACAAACCCCCTCAATATTTGCCTGTTTCGAAACTGAATTCAAGTGTTCAATGTTTTGCATGTCTCAGAGTAAATATCCTGCAATTTTTTTCACAGCTAGGCCCAGCTTTATCCACTGCAACCTAAGCAATCCTCTCTGACTTCAGGCAGACTAATGTCAACACTTCCTGGTCCCAAATCTTTTTTGTGACCACCTGGGAAAAGAACAGCTTCCCTCCCCAAAAATACAGGATCCACAAACTTCCAAGACCTGAAAAAAAATGCTGTAAGTTGCAGGGGGAGGTTTCTGGAGAGAAAATAAGATTCCAGAGACAATGTATTTTCATGGCTTCATGAAAATTCACTTTACGAAATTTTGCTATGGCTTACAAGAAACTATTGATCTGCAAAAGAACCCCAAAATTCCTCAAGCTTATTTTGATTGGATACATGTTAAATATATTTAATTTACAAATGTAACCAAGAATAAACACAATTTCAGTGGTGCTGGTCTCACGCTGAGCAGTACTTTGTTTTGGAAATAATTCTACCTGTTGCGGTGAGACTCCTCAAGAAGAACAGTACTACTGCAATCCAGGGCTGTGGCATCCCCCCGTTTCTTCTGCTGCAGACATACATGTTTTCTGGCTAGAATATAGTGACTCTGCAGAGTTAATATCTGCATGGCTGTCACTGAGTTTTCAGTATGACACCACATTGGCTGCACGCCACCAAAAGGCTCACTCAGTAAAAAGTTTCCACATTGTTTCCCTGTCACTATGAAGCTTTCCTATCCCATAAACTTGCTTGTTCAACTTCACTGTCAATTACAATCTTTTCTCACAGCACCAGGAGACAGGATTATCTCCACCGAGGTCTTTAAAGTTACAGGGACATAGTACGGTCATACTGCATCCAGTCCTTATGTAACTATGAACTTCAAGTCATTTGCATCTGAAAAATAAATCTCTTCTACTGCTTTAGAAAGAGCAGCAAATACAGTCAATCCTCAGTGACAGATTTTCCCTAAACCCACCATAACACTTTGGATGAAATCTACTCCTGTACACAACGTCTTCACATTCACTTTCACCTTTAAAATAGGTTTATCTAGGAGAAAAGTAGAGCTTGAACCTTCTGCTTAGCTTCTATACAGAGGGGTGAATTTCATCAGACTACTTGCCCAAAGTCATTGCTTCCCAAATCAGTAGAACAACTACAGCTGCTCCCTGACACGCAGAGAAGTGCTGTCTTTAAGAAGGTCTGCTGCAGCTTGGATCTCAAAGGCAGAACAAGTAATGTGGGATGACAGATGCTTTCATAGCTGTTTTTGCATCGTAGAACTGACACTGCACATACGTAAATATATCTACTACACATGTAATAAAGACTTTATTTACACATTTCCTTCCTGTCATATTTAATTCACACACACTCAGTCTGCTATGTTACAACTTGGCCAAATCTTTGTTCACCAAACTATCTTCCCTCAGCACTGCAACATCCTAAGGGTACACAACAGAGAGAAGAGGGAAAGCCTATTAAGTGATGAGGATGCAGTGTTTATAAAAATTAAAATGTGTGCTGGGTGTTTAGGAAAGAATGAAAAAAAATCAAGAGCTGCATTGAAGTATGCTGAATAATTTTAAAATATTAAATCAAGGCCTTAATTACTATGTCTCTAATCTCATACAGTCACACTTCACTTTGAGGCAATTTGTGATTAAATAATAATACTTTAAGGCAAATAACAACACTTGGCACTTTTATAGTGCTTTTTGCCTAATTAGTTTGGGATTAGTTCCTTTGCATTGGGTATGGGGCTTTGAAGATATAAAGTGCTAAGTATCATTATGACCTGAGGATCTCAAAGCATTTTACCCGTATGCATTAATTAAGCCTCAGAGCATTCCTATGAGGTAGGTAAGTATTTTTATATCCCTCCGTGTTTGGCAGCCCCAAATGGAGAGAGGATTGGCCAGTGTTTTCAAACTTGCAGACATGTTCTGCAAGCACTTAAATGCACAAGCTGCCTTCCTGGACCAGGCACTCTCATTGCCCCCCAACCAGATGAGGATTCACATGAGATCTTCACATTTAGCTGTAAGGCTCTTGTATCAGAAAGCGCCGCAGTGATGACTGGGAAACTGCTGGGAAACCAGATCACAACTTAGGAAAAAGCCACAGGAGTTCATTCCCACCTGCAGGAACCCCAGTGAGAAAGTCACCCTCATTCTTTTGGTCAAACTGTTACAGAGATGATGAGCGAAACTGAAATATTCCAACAACTCAAATCCAAGGATGTACACGGGGGAGTCAGACACGAAGTAACCCATTTCAGGTTACAGAGCCCCCAGGCCTCCTCCAGAAACATAAGTTTCTTTTCTTTTGTTAGTACCCTCCAAACATCAGAACTAGGAGGCAGTTGAGCGATCACAGGCTGTTACCAAAGCAAAGAAAGGAAATGTCTTCCTTTTTAGTTCATCCATTATGAAAACATAAATCAGCAATAAGAAGCTACAGAATCTTCATTCTATTTATAATTAATATTGTACCTGAAGCAGTCACCTGCAGAAGAAAGAGGTATGAAAGGATTTCAACTTACTTTGATAATTAAGGGTATTTAGTGTCCTTTAAACATAAAGTTTAAAAAAGAGGAAATCCAAAATCTGCCTGAGTGTTCTTAGTTCAACAAAGTCTTTGAGTTGACAGCTAATAATTAATTAACAATGAATGGTGTCTTTCAGCCTGTCACCGTGATTGACACTATCATCTTCTGAAAAGTGGAAGATTTGTTAATGTGGCAGACTACAGTCTGGGAAACATGAAAGCTTCACAATTCCCACTGCCTTCAGCTAAATGCCTGACATGACAGGTTAGCGAGCTGGGAACGAGGAGTAGGCAGAGAGAACAGCAGCAACCTCTGCCGATGGCAGCACCACTTCCCTTCAGAGCGGGGATTTTGCCACAGATGCAGGAGAAATTAGGGATAAAAATACCTGACTGGCTCTGAAAATCCAGATTGCTGTAGGCTGGGAAGCATCACATTGTAGACCTGCGCTGTGCCCACAGCCATTCCTGGGATGAGCCATGGGCAGACCCCAGCTGTGATTGCCCTTCCCTCTGCCAGAATTCCATCCGCTCAACAGTGTGACTCCTGGTTTATCCCAGCATATTCATCAAATAAATACAAAACAGCTGTCTGAGTCAATAATTGGGAACTCGTTTTCAATTATACATATTGGTTGATTTTTTTTTTAATCCTATTTTTACAGACACTGCCAAAATTATGAAATATGTGTTCTAACTTAAAATAACTGACCTAATTAAACTAATTAAGCAGCAGAGAGATACTTCATTCTAGTAAACAAAGAGTCCTATCATCTCACCCACTCAGTATTGCTACTGTCTACCATGGATCCAACTCCTCATCAACCTTCCTCTTCGATGAACTCTTGACTCCCCCGCAGCATCACAATATTCAGCATCTACCTGCTCAGAAAGTCCTCACATTGACTCTGCTTGCTTCTCCACCTGCTGCTCCATCCCTACTTCAGTCTTCACATCTTCATTTTCCCAGTTCTGTCTGCATAGTTATTTTTTCCCCCTGCTTTTTCACACAAGAAACGGCCTCTTCTCTCTGGCCTTCCTAATGCAATCTTTCCCCAATACCATTCCCTCCATGTTGCAAATCCCTTTTCCTGAGCTCATGTGTTGTTGTTTTTCCCCTTCCTCCTTGGGCTCTCCCTTCTCTATTATTTATGGATTGCTTGCCTTGAGTTTTGAGGCTGTTCATGATTTACTGACACGTCCCATTTCCTCTCATCTGTTCCCAAGATGTCAGTTCTTGCCTCTAATCAGGCCTTGGCACCAAACTTCTCCATTTGCTGCTTTATAGAATTAGGACTTTCTTGCTTTCTTTTCTTCCTCTTGTGTTGTTCTCTCACACAGGAAATAACCTAAAAATTGATACATTCTGGTTTTCAAAAATTTTCCTTTCCATTAGTGTCTACAAAGAAACTGACAAATATAGATCATTTTTTGCTCACATCTCTTCACCGAAAATACTTTTTCCTTCTACTCTTTATGCTGCTACCTACCAGGAATGGTCAAAATCCCTAAGTGGATCTTCTAGTTGCTATAGAAATATACGAAATATACTAAATAACAAAAAGAACTTGGAAGCAGAGTAGGCAAAGTACACACAATTTATACCATTTGCTCCTTGCAGAGAAAGCTCCAGAGAGCACCTGCAAATAAACGAACAGCCCCATATCCCTAGCAGGCTTACACGCCAGTATCGATGATGGAGGACACTCAAGCTCTAAACACTAGTTTACCAGCCTCCTTCAGGTGTTGTTTTCTTTCTTATTTCAAAGAAAGAAGTGTGGGGAGAGAAGGGAGAGAGCATTTCAAGACATGTCCCCTAATATACAGTCTCTGAAGATGAAACTTGGGGAGCCTCGTATTAAGTACTCTAAAAACACTGCGAGCTAACAGATGCACAAGAGTACAACAACTTGACTTCTGTGGGACTCCTGCAAGCACAGTCTGCTTAGTAAACCCCTTAATTAACAACTTTGCAAAGGACAATGAGATTATAACAATTATTCACTGCAGGCAGCCTGTTTTTCCCTCCTCCAGTCTCCAGCATTTGCTTTAGACCGCATTCCAGATAAATATTTTATTCTGTGCAGGCAGAAGGTTCATTATGTAAGTGACAAAGAGAAAGCATCAATTGCTGTATACACAGATCCTAATGCACCTGGTTAATGTAGTTATAATATGTCACTGCAAAACATCTTGTCAGAATTTTGTAATTAAAAAAGAAAAGCTACTGCAATAATAAAGGCAATGCATTTAACAGAGACAAATATCACACGTAAGATGATCTTTCAAAGCAAAAATAGACATTACCAAAGTAAAGCCTTGATAACCTTGTCTTACATACTTCAGTACCCTTGAATGCTCTTTGTCCCAATAAAGTACCCTTTTCCTCTCTACAATAGCACTATTCAGATAAGTAACACTGACCATTCTACAGGGCTGCAATGTTTTTCAAAGGACAAAAAGCATTTCTTTCCCATTGAGTCAGCAGGATATTTATTTCCTCATAACAAAGAGTTTTCTGAACTGCTGAGAGATTTGTCAAAATGGAATCACGAGTGATACATTAAACAACCAGAGGGGAGAACTTGTTATTAGGCATTAAAAGAGAAAGCTGCAAGTTTACAAATAAGAATAGGACTGTGTACTTGACTTTGTAAATTCTCAGTTAATGAGAAATTAAACATGAAAGGCAAACATTTAATCTAGAGTAAATATAGCCATTTAAATCACAGCCACTCACAATCCTGCTGTCTTACACTTCACAATACACAGCAAAGGGCAACTGGCCGGGCATAAACATGTGCCTGCTCAGTGCTCTGGAATACACTGCAGAGATTTAAATATGAGTTACCAAACTGCCAGAGGAACTTTATGTTAAGAAAATGCCAGCTCCCAACATTGTGATCTAGCCCATAATAAAAGGCAGGCACTGAACCAGCCACAGCGGTTCCCGGGGCAAGACAGCACCTTTCCTTTTCCAAGGACATGCCCTGCTCACAGGCTGGAAAGTCTCATTGCCTGCCCCCGGCACAATGAGCCCTGGGTGGTTAGTTGCAAATGCCCAGAAGGCCACAGCGCACTCAAGGGACTCGCGTTTAAGACTTCAGGAATAAAGAAGGACAGGCTAACAACTGTATCAAATCTGGATGTCCTGCACCCCAGATACCAGCCACGAATAGGGAAAGGAGAGAGCAACCTCTGCTTCCTCTATCAGCCTGAGTATCAGCTATTGTATTTCAGCAAGGGACAACAAGGTACAGCAAGGACTACTTAGTTGTGTACACTAATCTGATGCCTTCTTGCTGGCACAGCTCCAGAGAAATAGGATTAAGATTTGCTCATTCTCAAACTTTTCTCACTACCTAAACTAAGTCCCTCCCTGCTCAGCCAGCCCTCTATCCAGTGTCTACTGGGAGGGATTTAATTTCTCCAGCACATCCTAAAGCCCCTGGGAATCTGGTCAGGGCAGTGGATTGTACCCCAGAACCAGGCAGCTCAGTGTTCAGTGCTTGCTCTCTATTAATGATCCTGATATTTCTTACATACAGCATAGGGCTGGAAAACACCTCCTGGGTCACTCAGTTTACAAAATCATAGTACTGGAAGACACCCCAGAAGGCCATTTAGTTCACCCTTCTATCTATAATGAAATCAACTATGAATATGGTATTTGTTTTTAAAGATCTGCAATGATGCAGACATCACAACTTCTCTGAGATTCTCTTTCCAGCTTTCACTGTCCTTTCCATCAGTAAGGTTTGTTGGGTTTTTTTTTCCTTACTATCTATCTTGAACTTTTTGCTTTAGTTTAAGGCCATTATTTCTTGCCCCGTCTCTATGGACAACAAAAAAAAGCTTAAAAAAAACCCACAACCAAACAACAAAAACAAACTAACAAACAAAAAGCTTAAGAATAGTACACTTATATAGACAATACAGTCTGCATAAGAAGTCATACACCTGCCCTCTTCTAAATTCAACCTATTAATCTATAATACTAACAGAGGTGTTTTTTAGAATGAAAACTCTTATTTGTTTTCAAAACAAGTACTATGTGGCATAAAAACATAAGGATCCGAGTGCTTTTTGAGAGATTTTTGCAGAGATTTTTATGGAGAAGAGAAATACAAAGATGATTCAAACTTTTTCCTCATATTTGCCATTCACCCAACTACTGACGTTACGGAAATCTAAATGCCTGAAGATGGTAAAGGGGGCATACATATCTTAGAGATGGAGAGGAAGATTAGCAATAACAGAATTGTTATGGTTCTTGATTTGAACAGTTTCTTTTACTGAACATCAAAAAGAGACTCACCCCACCGTTTCAGAGTTTCAGTCTCTGTGGTTGAACCATGTCCGGGATTATGATGCACTAACACAATTACCCTGCAGGCAGTCAAACATGAGCCGCCTTCTCCTTTCCTGCTCATCTCTCATGTACATCCACGAGCACACACCGTGTTCCTCTCTAATTTGGTATCCTCCACCACAAGCAGCTCTTCATTCATTACTGCAATCAAGGCTGATGCTGGAGAATAGAACAAAGAAAGAAAAAACAGTACTGGAACTCAAGGAGAATTGGTGCATGCTGTGAACTCCTATCGAATAACAGGAGGAATATATTGGTATTTATTGCAATCTGCCCATGGCTAGAACAGCTGAATGGTCTGTGTTACATGTATATTCTCAGTGTTTATGACTTTAGGAAGGGCATTTATAAGAATACATAGACTATTTCAACCCAAAGATTCACTTAATAAGGAATTAGGATGTGGCA
Source organism: Nesoenas mayeri (assembly GCF_963082525.1). Lineage (NCBI taxonomy): Eukaryota > Metazoa > Chordata > Aves > Columbiformes > Columbidae > Nesoenas > Nesoenas mayeri. The sequence continues at coordinate 15,871,033 of NC_137550.1, read as the reverse complement.
GTTGGAAACATTTCCCTGGTAGGGACTCCCTCTGCACTAGGTGCTTCACTTGTTCCAATAACATTTCTCATAAGGAACACTTGGATTTGGGGGCTTTTTTGTTGTTTTGTTTTTTGAATCTAACATGTCTCCATAGCAGCGGAAAGTTAATCTTTAATTGATGAATGCAAAAGCTCAGGGAAATCACAAACGTACTTTTCAACATGTCAGGCTCACAAAGGAAGTTCTGGTTCTATCAGGTTTCTACACCACATACAGCTGCAACATTGGTTTATATTACTAATCACTTGCAGTATTTGTGTCTTGGGTTGTAACAGATGGTGTTTGTGAGGCATGCAAAAGCTTCAGATAGCCAAATGGTACAGCAGTCGAGATAAGGAAAAAAAATCCTCAAAACAAAATACCCATCCCTACTGCGGAGGCTGGAATGTGAGCAGTGTTTAAATTATTCCTAGTCTGCGCCAGCACAGTGGATTTACAAACTCTGAAACCTAAATAGGACTAGAATCAATCTTCCATATTTCCTTACCTCAGTTAATCCACACAATGGCAGCTAAAAGGTGGGAAGCACAGCAACAAGACAAACCACAACACAGGGGAGTTCTGTTCCTGACCCTTTGAGAGGCCTGGGCTCCAGATTACATCGGTACAGCTCAAGTGTAGTTCACAGATGTTTTGGTAGCATCTCAGTTCTGATGGCAAAAAGTAGTATCCCATATGCCAGGGCACTTGAAAATTCAGCATGATGCTCCATTAATTTAATCTGGTCGTCTGTAGAGGGTGCAGTAACTTGCTCTGTAGCAACCCAATAAGATGTAATTCTCAGTGCTGAGCTGTTGGCAGGTAATTTTTAGTAGACTTCTATGACTCTCCACCTCTGGGGAATCATTTTCAGTCATGAGATTTTTTTGCCTGGCTTGATAGACATGGAATGGATGAAGGACACAATGCACATCTTCATACCAGCACTTAACTTACTGACATTTCAGGAGATCTCTCAGGAATTTCACATGTTCAACAAAAACAAAGAAAGATGGTAGAGCCCAGGGCAGCTGCCAGTCAAGACTACCTAAGCTTGTTTTGAGATGAAAGAATAGAGACAACAGAACTAATTTCTGTCAACTCTTTGCTGGAATCAAGTCAATACCAGGTCTTTCTAATAACATTCTCAAATAATGCAGTAATAAAATTATTCCTGCAATGCAATAATAAAATTATGACTGTTTACATATTACCTTTGGTTAAGTAATCATCATTCCGCAACATAGCATTAACTATTAGCAATTAGATGGGGAAAAAAAGCATATTAAACTAAAAATTGTAGCTGATGTACTTTTTTGGACAACAAAATAGCCCCTCTCCAATTTCTATCATTCATCATCTTCCTTTTACATTAAAACATAGGAACAAGCAAAAGATTTCTTCATTCAACAAAATAGAACACCTCTAAAAATAATTTGGAAGAAAGTCCATTTTTATTAAGTAAAACTTTTAGGAGATACTCTGACCACTGCTGGATACCACTATGGAGAGCTGACTTGCATTATATTGAACACAGCTAGACTCACTTATTTCTTTATTTCTAGGGGTTGTTAGCACTGAAAAAACAACCTGCATTGCTTTTACAACTCTTACAGCTCACAGGCTTCAGTTTCACTGCTGGCTAGTGGCCTTAATTTTATGGTGATATTCATGCTGCCTTTGCTTTTAAAGCTGCCTAGTTTTGTTTAAATGACCATAATATTTAAGCACAATGCCAGTCTGAACAGCCCTTACTAAAGGTTTACATGACCTTGACATGCAGCAGCACTGACATTTATTACCAGCGATACCTGGGTCATATTTTTGATGTCTCACTATCAAATTCGTAACCACTGAAGAGAAAAAGATTTTGCCATTACTCTTCATTGAAGCAGGACCAGTTCTGTAGAAGGATGCCCAAGAATGTCACCGTGGAACCTTGTTACTGCAGAACACAAAGAATTAATACAGCGTTAAAATACAGAAAAATGTGCTTGGCTAGGCCATTTCAGATAACGCACAGGTGGAAGTGGAACACATCGTTCACTGAGGATTTATATGAGCACCCAGAAAAACACACCCGATCACATCTTTTTGTGGTAGCAAAGCTACAGGTCACCTGCCCAGACAATCAGCATTTGCCTTTCTTCCTCAGTATGTCAGGCTTACAAAGAAATCAGTTCTGATGCTTCCCTGAGTGCCTTCAAAGGGTCTGATCCTGAAAGAAGCAAGTGTTTTCTCAGGTCTTCTCTGGGACAGGCCAGAAGAGACATAAAGTTAAGCACTGCACAAAACAGGCACGTGATGCAGCTCTTTTTGCTTCTGCTGTACCATAATATTATAAGGAAGTCAATGCAAGTAGAAAAAAAGGTCTCAGCATATAGAGCCCACAGAGAGGCTCTTAGAAAAGGCAATACCTACTCCTAGCTGTGCCAGAAACCTCATGGATAACTTCACGAAGGTCACTTCTTCTCTTCCTCAGGTCTTCAATTTATCTTGCACTAAAATTATAGCACAAATCATCAGCTAGATTATTTTTTTTTTTTATGATTGCCAGTATCACAGTATCTTACAAGGATTTACTTATTTCCTCTCACTGCACAGTGCAGCCATGGGCAGAAAAAGCAGAGGCATGTTCTGTCAGACACACAGAGAGCTCTGGGTTAATGTTAATTACTCCTGCAGCAAACTCCATTGCATGCATTTAAATGGCGATTCTCATATCTAGCTCCTCCCCAATCTTTTTTGTTCCATAACCATTGGAATAATTCAGTGGTTGATTGGGCAACACTTCGTCAGTTGTGTTCTCTGCCGCCACCATTAATGACTGAGTGAGCCTATCAGATTTGCATCGAAAGTCTCTCTGCTTGTGGAGCTGAACGTGGAACTGACTTCTGCCATAGGAATACACCAGATACTGAACTTGAGGTTGCTGGCACTAAAAGCAGAAGGTCTGAGCTGGAGGTCTTTTACATGGCAGACATCTTCCAGCAGACGTATCAGCACCTTAGCTATACCAGCCACTAGAGATGCAAATTCACATGCTACAGTAATGCAAGCTACATTTTTAGTGTTATTAGGCAAAATCCTGGGTCACTTGATTTCTACTAATGGTTAAAAAGGGAAACAGTTTCTCAAAGAGGCAATCAGTTTAGCTAAAGTACACAAGCATGAACTGAATCAGAGCTTCAGAAACTCACTTTACATTTTATGTAAAAATAGAAAAAGTAATATATGCAATAGAGCCATTAAAATGCATGTGCATTTGTGTGCAAGTTCTCTTTCTTCTCTTCCTTTCCTTCCAAGCTTGATAACTATATTGTTGATAGGAATAAAATATCAGCCTTTACTTGTACACATAACCAAGATCTTGTAAGTCATTACAACGTGTTTTTGAGATTTGCCACTTCACTGCTCTATAAAAAGCTTCCTGAAAAAGTATTAACAGATGGCCTCTTACTCTCTGAGACTGTTCGCAATACACCAGATGGCAACCTGAAAGAGAAAATCCAACTTACATTTTCAAAACTGAAAGAAATGTGACAATATCCTCACAATAAATATACAGCATGAAGGTAGCAATAAATGATCCGTTTGAAGCAAACTGGCTTGCTTTATTTAAGCAGTGAATCCAGCCCTCATTTTATAACATATTGCAGAATGCTTTATATCCAATGCTGGAAGTAATTTCTGATGCAAGCAGAAAGTTCGCTTTAAATGAGCAACAGATTTATGAGAGGCAAGGTTATTCGAAAGAGTGGAAAAAAAACCAGGCCAATAGCCTCAGGGGTTAAGACTTTGTATACTGGGTCCCTGGTATCTGGTTTGTGTCTGAGAACTAGCCAGTATGTTGCAGAGTTTTTGCTATTAATGTTAGAAGTATTAAACCCAACTTGCCAGTCAGGCTATTGTTAGGGGAAGGTAATAACTGTTCCAGATACTGCTTTCAGGCTTTCCAGTTCACCTGCTAGACAGCTCAGCTCATAAGAACTGGGTAGAACAGCCCTTCTTAGTAGTATTAGCTGTTCTTCAGGACTGGGACTAACACTTAGATGAATCGCAACATCCTTCAGATAGAGGGAGCAATCCCTACTCCACAACAGGTCCCACTGAAACACAAGGACCACTGGTGGGGTTAGAGATGCCTTCCAGCACATATCAGGAAACCTAAAGAGAGGTCTTCATACTTGTGCAGTAACAGCATGATTAGGCTTCTTTTTTGGATAAAGCCTTGAGGTGTCACTGCAATTTCAGTAACATTCATCTAAGTTGTGATCCTCTTCCTAATGGCAAAGCCCCAAGGGATTCAGAAGAGGTTGAAACAACTCTTAAGTGGAGGGCAGGCAACTTTGCAACTATCTCACACCATGAATCAGTGTAATTGTTCCCAGCAAGTTCACCTTTCACATGCAGGACACACCTGGAAAGCTCGCTGATCTCTTCCTCCAAAGCCTCTCCAAAAAGGTACCTGCAGACTGGCAGCAGAAGCAAATGCCTGCACCTGCCTTCATGGAAATATAGAGTTATTTGTTGTGCCATCAGGTTTTAAGCAGAATTCCCTACTGAAGTCAATATGCCATAAGCACAAAATCGCCTGTAGGACAAATTATAAAATTACAAACTAGACAGCTGTCCTACCATTGCCCATAAAAAGAAACTATTTCTAGAAAAGTGCTATTTATTATTAATAATATAAAATATTTATGATGATACCAGATGTATGAAAATTGTCACAGAGAGAATTTCGCTCCTTGCTTTCTCATTGGCAGTAAGCCCATTTTCACAAGCTATAAACAACAACAAAAACAAGTCTATGGAGGTAAGACAATAACAGGACTAAAGCTGCGCTTTCTGTGCAAGTGTACAGACATGCAGGGAAAAGACACTTTCTGTTAGCCCAAGACACTAGACTGTATCAGCAGATTGGAGAGTTTTATTCAAGAGGAGAAGAAAACTCCTAAGCTCCAGCCCTTTAAAGTCAACTGCAAAATATGCCTCCAGATCTCACCTGGAGCTGGAACAACCCATTCACCCTAAAACAAACATTGTTTTAGTTGCCTGTTAATATTGTACAGCTTCATCATTTTCTGGTTAGACTATACATGCATAGTGGTAAAAGCTACACTGTACAAAAATTAATCTTCAGAAGAAAAGATAAAGCAACACCCACACGTAAACTTCAATACTGTTTTTTGTTACCAAGTCACCAGTGTGATGCTTAAGTAGCAGTGTTTAAATTGTCTTTTGTATCAGATTAAAAATCTCAGTATTTTAGGATCTTGATGTTGTCCAATTCGCAAAGTGATAGTATCAGATCCCCCCAGTTTTATTACTCATTAAACTCCTGTTCATGATAGGAGCTCATCCAGTTACCAGCTGGTGCTCATCTTCTGCAATCAGGCCAGAATGCCACCTTCACCCCTTGCAACAATGCACTCATGCACATCCCCTAATTGCACTGCTGCCTCCTTACAGCTACCGCACCCTTTGCAAAGCCACTTGAGAAGTTCAGATACATTGTAGGAAAGGGAATGGTGATCACATTGCTTTCATCTGCCATCTTCACGCAGGTGCTAAGTTCTGCAAGGCAGGAGCTGTGCCTCAGGTCACACACTCCTTCCTGCTCTGGCACTCCTCTAACTTCTTGGTGAGCTGAATCAACAGAAGAAAAAAAAATGAAAATAAAGTGGGTTTTGTTGTGTTATCGAGATGAAGCAGCTTCCAGGGAATCAGAGATGCACCAACAGAAGGGTGAGGGCAGAGCCAGACAGTTGTGAACAGCAGCAGGGAGGTGGGACCATAGTGCCCTGGGCATCCAGCTCAGCCCCTGCCACGGTCTGTATGGTGCCCAGCACAACTGGGCCCTTACCCGGTCACAGTCCTAGAGTCTCCAGACCCAAATGAGAATGGGAGACTTGAAACACTGAACATTTTCTGGTGAAACCCACATGGCACCACTTAAACTAGAAATCTGCCTCTGTCATTTGAGTGAAACAATGCAAACCTGTTAGCCCCAGTGGCTTTCATGCAGTCACACTAGCAGAGAACTTGATTTATCTTATGAAACAGGTTAAAAAAACAAAACACACAACCCCTCCCCCTTCCCCCCCCCCCCCAAACCACACAGAGTTCCCATTACATTTTGTTTCCCTTATTCATTCAGTGATTAAAAGCATGAAATGAGTTTCTACCCCACAAGCTTGGGTTTCCATTTTAAAACTGATTGAATGACAGGGGTAACAGATGATGACAGCCTGTCACCATTCACTTCTGAAGCTGGCAGGCTGGAGTGGAGTGTTTGCCAATGTACAAGCTCAAGAAACAGAGATGCCAGACCCTGAGAGATGCCTGCACCGGGCTTTTAAAAGCATTTATACTGCTCAACCTCAAATCAGTGACTGCTGTCTGTGTAACTGCTGTTAATAATATCCTTACAAAACTAAATACCAGCCCTCAAGCTCATCTCCATTGTCCAGCCCATAGCATTTTCAAGGCATAATCGTTTCTCAAAACCAGCCACTTCCAGACTAATGCATTTTGCTGCTCCACCACAAGAGGTCTCCTGCAGTTGCAGCTCACAGCAGGAGCCTCGCTAATCTGGTTTTGTATCTTTAACTTTTCAGTTCCAATTACACTGAGAGTTTCTTAATGCAACCATGACTTTATAATATCCCCCCTATACAACAGGCTCCATAGGAACTTGTCTGTACAGAGAGTAACCAGCCCATACTGTGACAACACAGGTCTCAGAGATTTTGTTTTATTCTTTCTTATGCTCCTCCTGAATTTAAGGAGGGGGGAAAAACAAACCAACAAAAACCCCACAGGAAACCAGAGCCAAAGTACAGAATCCAGCTGAAATTAAGTCAGTTTTTAGCCAAGCTCAAGAGAAACCTGTGTTGGAGAGCATAACCACCTTTTCTTTCTTATTTCAGTAAGAGATTTTTGGAGAGCAATGAGTTACTCTTGTTTGTCATTACACTGATAGAGGCTTGCATCTCTTATCCTGATAGTATTCATTAGAATTATGACATCCACTATAATTGTTAATATTTTACATTTTAGAAATAGCAGGTCTAATTCCACTCTTACTAACTCTGGCATAAATCACAATATAGCTTGCAAATGTAAAAGGAAGGAAACAGGACTTGTGTAAGATGACTACCAAAATCCCTTGGCCTGGGTTTCTTTATGCAGGGAAAAAAAAACCCATCAGCTTAGCTGAGACAAGAATGCTGGGAAACAGCAATTTCTCCTTCACAAAGAGAGCAGAGCTCTTAGGAGTGCAGCATTCACATAAGAATCAGCATTTTAGCTGGAGACAAATGCACTAATCACAGTCATGAACACAGCCGAACTAAATGTCTCAGCAAAACCACTCAGTAATGGCATTAGTCATGATAAAGGAAACGAGTATTTTCAGGATAGGACACACTCAGAGAATAGAAACAGAATCCTTTGTGCCTGTTTGTGTAGAAGAATGATTCAGAGTATGTATTTGAAGAACTTGCTGCTAAATTCCAGCACAGTTCAAGACATCCTTTAAAGAAATGAGTCTGGAAGAAAAGAGCTGCTCCATAAATTGTTTTTAATTGTCCAGATTAGCAGCTCCTCTAGAACAAGCAGGAACAGGTTAGCAGAGAGGGAAGGGAAAAAGAAAAGCAAAACAAAAACCACCACAAACAGAAACAATAAGGGTTATTTTTAAAGTAAATTGAAACAAACAAATGAACAAAAAGTCTCTATTTACCTTTAAGCATTCCTAAACTTACCCTTTATTAAAAAGCGACTGATCTATTCTATACTCTATGAAGTTGTAAGGACATGATAAATAGGACTTTGAGCCTATTTGCAAAGCAATCTACTCTTAACTGCCTCTGCTCCACACAGATCTTTTCTTCCAAGCACACAGCAAGCACTGTGTGAAGAAAATGTCAATGTATTTTAAGAGATTATACAAAGGTTTAGCAGTAAAAATTCCTTTAAATCAGATTTTTTTCCTAAATTACATATCACATGGAAATTTCCAACTTACTATGAAAGAGCAAGTTACATTAAAAGGGTGATGGTTTTTCTTATTGTTTAAAATTTAGAAGCACTACTTGCAATGTGCTTCCAATAAGAAAAAATAGACAATAGAAGCATTCCACTACTCTGGTCACGTATCTTAGTGACTTATAGCTGCTGCTGATTAAACATATCCCAAGTCTTCATTTCAAATGCAAAATTAAATGTCTAGTGGTAGCTAATATCCCACAGCTTATGATTTTCTCTCTCGTGTTCTTTGGTGTGTTACTGACCTCTAGTCGAGGAGCTGTGGAATTGCAGGGCAGAGCCGCTCCCACGGATGCTGATGACATCTGAAAAGCTATTACAAAATCCTGACAAAGACAGACTTTTGCCTCCTTTCCGCTGCGGTCGTGAAGAAGAGGCAATGCCAAGTGTGGACAAGCCCTGCCTGTAAAGCACATGGAAGGTTCACATTAGGTTTGCGTGGGATTTGGTGTAGGAACATCATACGTTTGCACTTCCTAATGTTTAGCTTTGATGTCTTGTAATTCACCTAAGCCTTTCAAGGAACATGAAGTGTTATTGATCTGAAATCAAGGATATGAGAAGCTTTGAGAAATCCAAACCTGGCTGCTGTTTCAAACTAATCAATGTGAGAGCAAGAAGAGAGATACGCAAGAGAGATATGTGAGCCTCATGAGGCCTAACAAGCATAGAAATTCCATCCTGTGCTACCAAAATCTTGCCACATAAATCCAATATATTCCTGAAAAGAGAAAACTGACCTTAAAACACAGATAGCCAAGATATTTTTTCCTAGCAGAAATCTCCCTAATACTCAGTTACCCACCCAGGCAGGTCTCTCCAGCCCATAGGCTTCCTTGGGCATGTGCCACAGTCTTCTGGCACTGACCCAGCAAAGTGTTTTAAACACACACATAGCTAACACACTTCAGTGTGTTACTGAATAGGAATGTACTTAAGTGCATGGGTTATTGTTCTACTAGGTGAGTGTGTATCTGTGTTTCGTAAAGGTAAACTAAGGTTAGCACTTATTTCTTTCACAAAGTGAATATTAAAAGAATTCTTAGACAAAGCATCACTTAGAAAGGCAGAGAAAAATTCTCACCTCATTTACATGGGTTTACACCAGAAATAACATCATTGTTCCAACAGAATAACATGGAACAAATATCGAAGATGCACAAAGTGTTTCCACCAAGTATTATCTTGGAAAAAAAGCAGGCAAATATAACAGTTAGGGAAACAAATAACCCTCAAAAGAAATGAGGGTTTAAAAACTCTTAAAATATGAAGACTCATTTGAAGCAAACCCATCACAACTTCCCTGTCCAGAATGCTATACCTCCAAAATAAATAGCTTTAATCTCTGCTAATCTGATTTCAGCAAAGAAAAGCTAAAGCTGGTGACAAGAAAATGATTATACTATCAAGTTCAATAAGCCAATCTTTTTGTTTTTAACATCCTTGATCTTGATTTTGTTTACTAAAACAAGGTATCCAAGTTTTCCAGCAGAGCACACACAGGAAAAAAATGAGTATCCCACAGCTGCATGTAATGAGGGCTCTCTAAGTAATGGATCACATCCTTCTTGCTGTGAAATATTCGAAAGGGCTCAAGTAAAGAGAATAATTTCCTTCAGCACAAGATCAAACTCACTTTGAAAACAGGAAAATGTGGGAAGTATTAGGCCAGGCTGTAAGTTCAATCAAGGATAGATATTATACACTTCATACCTGCCAAGATTTGTCTTCTAGGAATTATATCCTAATTCTATTACCAGGAAAGTATTTCAGAAAAGGCTCTGTTCTTTAAAGCTGGAATAGCAGACACAGAGATCAAAACAAACTTTTTTTCAGATGTGATTAATACTTGCCCCTTTTTTTAGGCAATTTGTTGGGAGAGAAAGCCCTGTTTAATATCCACTGCAACTCTCCAGCCAGGGGAAACGTTTCCTTGGCTCTGCAGGGGCTGTGTAAACGACTTTCCAGCAAGGAGGAGAAGAAGAGTCTTCCCAACAGCAGGATTGGGGTGAGCCTGCAAGGCAGTGCCACGAAGCTTGACAACGATGGGCTAACACGGGAAATGGAAGAAAAATCTGCTGCTGCTCCATTTGCCAGAGAATGACCACTGGCCGTTTCCAGTTGGGTACCTTCTCTTTCAGGCAGAGTCTTTTCAACTGGGAATACTTTGTGTCATCTGCAGGCCACATTCAGAAAGCTTTGGGAAAGCAGAAACAGCCTTGGGTTAAAAGCACCAGATGAGGAATCAATGCCTGCTCACAATTCTTGTATGACCTTCAGTAAGAACTTCACCTCTCCAGGCTGGAGTCGCCCATCTGTAAAACAGCAATAATCTCCCTCTACTGCCCCTCTCTCCTTTAGTCAGAGCATGGGGCACAGATCCCACTCTATTTCTAGAGCACTGCCAACAGAAACAGCCTGAACCCAACTCCTGCCTTCAACACCGTGCTGATGTGAATAACTATTTGTGAAGCCGTATTAGAATTAGTATTTTTAATGCCACAAGAAGCCACATGAATTGGGATTTTTGCCATCATTTCTTTTTGCCAGTATTTCAAAATTTTCCCACACAACAAAAATTACAAAAAAAGATTCTGGTTTAAAACCTTGAATTGACACTTGTGAAGCGAGCCATTTCATCTGACAAAGGTGAACACTTTCCCTCTATGAGGTCAACATTTTTTGGTTTAACTTCATTATTTTCACAAAGTAATTGCATTCTCATTTATTGTAATATCCTTTTGTATTATGTCAAAATTATACAATATAAAAAAAAAAAAGAAATTAAATAGAAGTGAAGGTCCCCGATTTTATCAAAGCAAAACTTCTCAATACAAGTGTCACCAAAGCAGTATCTCTACATAAAACAATTTGATTTAATCAAATAAGCATTCTCCTGACAAAGAAAAAAGTGCAGTCAGGGGATACTCAGCCAGCTCTTATCTCTACAAAAGGCATAATAAGCAAGACTCTTTTCATAAGACTTGCAGCCCCACACAGCCCTGATGCACAACCAGGCTCTGACTCTGTTTTTATCCACTTCACCAAGCAGCTTCAGTGGCTACCAAAGGGGAATCCAGCCCAGAGATCTGCTGAACCTGTAGTGCAGCCTGGCACTCTCAAACAATTAGGATAATTAACCTACTGCTCTTTGGTTACACAGCAAGAAATAAACTGGGAATCCTTAGACTTTGATTCTGCAACAGCATCAGGACCAAAAGAAAGCGGGAGGAGTTCAAATACATGGATAATGCCAACCTGAGTACACTTGGGACAAAGTCACAGCACACTGTCCAGAGGCAGATTTTCACAAGTGCTTCAGAGATAAATTCAAACAAATTGTGCAGTCAGTCACAACATACACAAAGCTTAAGTTTTATACCTAAACCACAGAAACAGATTAGAGCAGAAGCAAGAAGATCTGAGTAGCCCTTGATATTTGCAGTGCCTAAAACCAGAGATGTAAAGTATTTCCCTTTCTAGTCTTGCTCTTTTTAGATTTCTGTTCTGTCTTCTTCCTGAATCTTAATCTTTCAGATCATGACTTTATATCTGATTTCACTGTTCCTTTCCTCTCTGCTGCTTTGGTCTATTATCTCCACTCCATGTCCAACTGCACCAACAGAAATACCACAAACTTTGCCCTTTTCTCTTGCTTACTCAAAGCTCCATTATAGCTGGGGCCTCCACATGCTGCTGGATAACATTGTTCTTCTACTACTCAGCAATGGGCTGAGTGTCGAAAATAGAGGTCAAAAGGCTCTTTTTGCTGCTTCACGTGGTGGATCTTGACATTAGCAGTCTATCTCCTTTCATAAGCAGAACTCCCATGGACTTTAAAAGGAGGTCTGTGCATGTGGGCAGAGAAGAATATTGGAGTCAAGAACCACCCATGCAGACCTGAAGATAATTTTCATTAGTTAAGAAGTAAAACACAGAGGCATAAAAAGTTTTGACACAGAGTCATCTGAACTTGGCTGGGAGTTTCTAATATGAAGAGCAAGAGGGTCTATAGCCTGGAAAAACTGTAAAGTGCTGGAAAACCTAGTTACCAAGAGAGTAATTTCATTCTTTATGTAGCATTTCACAATTGAATGCTAAGTAATCACCAGAGGGGAGAAAAGAAAAATAAAATAAGAATTCCGCATTCAACAGAGGATCTCAGCTGCAGTCACCAGTCTCTTCTCAAATATAGTCTGAGACTCTGTCCTCAAGGTCTGAAACACAAGCTGAGCACAGTGTCCTGCAAAAGCTGCCTGTTGACCATGACTTTATGGCCACTTTGCCAATGGTGATGTTGCTGCCTGCCCGAGAAAATACACACTAGCACCGGGAATTAAGAAACATCTCTGACAGTAGCATCATATTTTTATGTCATCCCTCATGCTGTGGAAGAGTTGTTCCAGCAGGAGACTCCACTTGACCAATACAACACAGCAGCAAGTCCCTAATACATAATTAACATGTAACAGCGATTAATTAGGTAACATCTGACCAACAGCCAGGATGCTCAGCTGCCGTTGCCTGACTCACCACACAAGACCATTTGCAACTTGCACAGACAGCTCTTAATTCAAAACATACCCTATTTCTCCCAGCAAGCGCAGAGCACAGGCCAAAGGGGGGACTCCAATCTGTTGCACAGCACAGAATGTCGCTGCAGCATTTCCATACACGCCGCTGTGCACAGCATGCCTGAAATTAGACCTAAATCCTTTCTCCATGAACAGCACGTTGTAAACATTCAAACAGAGTGTTACAAAGTACATCCAAAGACACAGCCATCTCCATTTTTTTTAAGGTTCCTATTACTTCTTTGTACACAGTGGATTTTTTACTTCAATTTAAAAAACTTCGTTTCTAGTGTATAGATGTACAACATCCTAAAATCAATGTCATGAGTTATGACTGACGGATGTACAGCTGTTCAGGGGCCAAAAATTTAATTTCATTGCTCAATCACTCCTGTACATTACTTTATTAACAGAGGCCTGTTTATTGACTCAGCCTGGTGCCAAGTGCTTATGACGGCTACTCCGGGGTCCCCAGTGCAATCCCTCCCTACATGTACCACAGGTAACAATTCCTGCTGATGCAGCATCGTGCTGTTCTTCCAGCTGTTCTGGTGCCATCCTGAGAGACAGGGTCAGCATTGGCATCTCATTTATTTCCTGATGCTTGGCTTGCCTCTTCTTCCCTCTAGACGGAGCCTGTTCACAGAGCACTTTTATTGCTCCTGTTAAGCTCTTTTGTTCTTCAGCGGAGGCTGCTCAGCCTGGCAAAGCCCATAGCTCAGGCTCCTCCAGAAGCAGCAGCATTTTGGTTGAAGAAATGCACCTTCTATCTTTGTCTCCACTGGTTTTGCACTTTGTGCAACCACTTCCACAACAAAACAATCTCCCACAGCACCTGCAAGAGCAAAGAGTCTCGTATTGCCTTGCCTTCGGCACATGGGTAAGAAAAGTTAGAAAAACAGAACTTCTAACAAAAATCCTCACATTGATCTGTCTTCTCATCTTCAGCTGTAGCACCCACCCCTACAGTTTTCCTAGGATTCCTAGAGCAGGTGTTGTCATTTGCAGTGAGGGTCCAGGTGATTTGAAAAGGGTGGTGGCTGGGGCCTGGGGTGCTTGATCCCTCCCCTTTCCCAGGGGATTGTGGGAAGGAGTGGGCAGGTCTCAGGGTATTTGAGCCCCAGCCCCTGGACAGGAGTTGATTCTGCTCCTGGGCTGCTTGGGTGCTGGTTCTCTGCTGCTCCTTCAGCAGTCGGCAGCTTTTGAGCTGTTTAAGCTATGTGGGCAGTTGTGTTGGAGAAGTGGAGATGCCTGTTTGACGCAGGACTTTGAGGAGCAGCAAAGTTTCAATAGCAGCTGTAGTTGAAGGTATGTTTGTAACTAGGTTTCATTTATTGAATGAATGCCCGGTGCTGTGCGTTTTCCTGAAGTTCCTGACTGCAATGAAGATGAGGTGTTAATTGATGGTTTGTATAGGCGTGTAACAAGTTGCTGATATAATCTCTCCTCCTAGGACTGATGCTTTGGTTATCTAGCAGGGGTTAAAATGAGCATCTCGTATCTATAAGGCAGAGTGTCTTTCAGGCTGCTCTGCCCGGAGGTGTGCAGTCGGGGGGGGTGGAATGCTCGAGCTGTTGATGAGCTGCTGGGTGACTTGCTGAATAACTTGATTTCAGATGCAGAGGGACAACTTGGCACGGAAGGCACCGTCTACCTCGCGCCGGGGGCGGCACCGTCTACCTCGCGCCGGGGGCGGCACCGTCTACCTCGCGCCGGGGGCGGCACCGTCTACCTCGCGCCGGGGGCGGCACCGTCTACCTCGCGCCGGGGGCGGCACCGTCTACCTCGCGCCGGGGGCGGCACCGTCTACCTCGCGCCGGGGGCGGCACCGTCTACCTCGCGCCGGGGGCGGCACCGTCTACCTCGCGCCGGGGGCGGCACCGTCTACCTCGCGCCGGGGGCGGCACCGTCTACCTCGCGCCGGGGGCGGCACCGTCTACCTCGCGCCGGGGGCGGCACCGTCTACCTCGCGCCGGGGGCGGCACCGTCTACCTCGCGCCGGGGGCGGCACCGTCTACCTCGCGCCGGGGGCGGCACCGTCTACCTCGCGCCGGGGGCGGCACCGTCTACCTCGCGCCGGGGGCGGCACCGTCTACCTCGCGCCGGGGGCGGCACCGTCTACCTCGCGCCGGGGGCGGCACCGTCTACCTCGCGCCGGGGGCGGCACCGTCTACCTCGCGCCGGGGGCGGCACCGTCTACCTCGCGCCGGGGGCGGCACCGTCTACCTCGCGCCGGGGGCGGCACCGTCTACCTCGCGCCGGGGGCGGCACCGTCTACCTCGCGCCGGGGGCGGCACCGTCTACCTCGCGCCGGGGGCGGCACCGTCTACCTCGCGCCGGGGGCGGCACCGTCTACCTCGCGCCGGGGGCGGCACCGTCTACCTCGCGCCGGGGGCGGCACCGTCTACCTCGCGCCGGGGGCGGCACCGTCTACCTCGCGCCGGGGGCGGCCCCCTCTACCTCGCGCCGGGCTGAAGCGGCAGCGGGCAGCCGGGGGCGGCCCCCTCTACCTCGCGCCGGGCTGAAGCGGCAGCGGGCAGCCGGGGGCGGCCCCCTCTACCTCGCGCCGGGCTGAAGCGGCAGCGGGCAGCCGGGGGCGGCCCCCTCTACCTCGGCAGAGGAATTTTAAATGAACATTGTATTACTGACCTAGCGCACCAGAGATTTAGATTCATCCTTAACACTTCAATACATTCCCCTAAAATAACTTTCCCAATATTTGATTTTCCTTTGAAGGAAAGTGTGTCAGAGATATAATCAGCTCTAGCTGCAGACTCCAAATCCCTGCCTGGCACCGTTCTCAATAAAACACCTTTAACCAGTGTGAAATTGGTATAGCTACATTGAATCTGCTACACCCAACTGTGGTATTTCACACCAGCTGAGGATCTACATATACACCCATAAGTGAGGGAAAAATGTTTTCATCAGGAGTAATAATGCTGCAGAACACACAGCATCTTGGGCTGAGTAAAACCAATGACAAATCCATATGAAATATATTCTTCTAATTGAGTTTAAGGCACTAAATAACCACTGCCTTCTAACAGAGAATCAGATTCATGGTGGGTATCTCTACATTAATTAGGAATAAGACTGTCACATGGATTTTAATGAAATACAGTTATGTCTGTGGCTTCTCTAGGATATTAAAGTCAATTTATCTGAGGAAGACAAGAAATTGTTGGCTTTTTCTTTTTGTAGGAATTGGAGCAGTTCATTGGGGAAGGCAGCAGGACTTAGCACTGTCTGAACAAGCTCTTACCTGTTCACATACAAATTCTGAAAGCCTCCATTACCAAAGTGGAATTGCAGCAATCCAGCAGGCTGATAGAACACAATGCCAACTACTGCCATCACACTAGGGCACAGCACACCTATTCACTGTGAGAATAATGTACAGATAGCACTTATACTCAGCAAGAACATTTTTCTCAGATACACACTCCCAAACACATTTACCTTAATGCAATTTGCCATATGGAAATTTACTTACCAGAATAACTTGGGACAACTAATGCTCCACATCTTGAGCAGTTTAAAAGCCACACTACATGGGAAGTTTTCAACTGTCCTAGTCCAAAACCAAGACTGCCAAGCCCCACTTAGCACCTAGGAATGCAAACATTCAAGTTTCCACCACTGAACAACCCTCAAGTGCACTGAACAACTAGCACACCACAATAGGCTTCCATTACTTTTCACTTGTGGGGCTTCATTGGACCAATCCTCATGAAAAACCACAGCAGAGCACACTGGTGTTACCTTAACCCCTCAGTCTTATTTAGTGCTTCAGTGATGCATTTTCAATGTGTGTGAAATGAGTGCTTTCAGATCCTCTCCTCTATGATAAGAAGCATGAATGTCCAAATTAAAGCTTTGATTTGAGAGAATTAAGTTTTGAATGAAGCACATGAAGTTTCTCCTTTAGCTCTAGTCAGAGGCAAGGCTGACAACAGCAGACACCTCCGTTCTTCACCACTATCAAATATCTCCTTGGCTACTCCAGCCCCAAATCTCCCAGGTGAAGTGGACAGGACCCTTTTACAGACACACACTCCAAGCACAGCCTTTCCAACACCCAAGTTTCTCTTTTTCTACCTTTCACACCACCATGTTTAGCTTAGATAATGAATTTTAGTTCTTCATTCACTAGAGAACAGAAGACAGAGATGCTGATATGGGCCTGTATACCTTGTGTGGCCTTTTCAGAAGTGGTGTGAGCTCCTGTTTGAAAACACAACTGCAGAATTTCATTCAGTGTAATCAGGGCTGTCACAAGACAAAGGCAATAGCTACTGTTTTGATACAAACAGGATTTTAATTAAATCCAAGTGTTTTCTGTACAACAGAAAGGTTTTATACAAAAAGCATATTGGTTCAGTTGCAAGAACACGCAAAAAGAAGTTTCTGAACCCTAGTGCTTCAGGAAGCCAAGAATTTTTTTGAAAAAAACACCATGTAAGGTATTGTTATAAATGTTGTTATCCTGGTTTGGATCAGTCTCCACTATGTACAACTCTCCTGCGTGGACATCCTCAAAGTTGGCACTGAAGTTGTTCGGATTAAACTGAACCCACAGAGTATACCTGTAGCCAATTGTACGCATGGAATAGCCCATGATTCTGATGTCTTTCAGCTTTGGTTTGTCAGAGTTCCACTGAGGAGTGTCTGCAGGCCGGGGATATTGGCTGAAAGCAACACGTTCTTCATCAAGACACCTGTAAGTGTCATCACACCCATCCTTCTCTTCAGAGGTATTAAAATACCGGACAATGCTTGTCCCCTCGGTGCACAACGCAACATGAAACGAAGTCTTTGGGCACACAGGAGGAACTTGCAGGCCAGCAAGTTCAGCAAGTGTTGCAAACAGAGACACAAGCTCAACCACTTTTTTGCTACGCCCTGAAAGAAACATCAAAATACAAGTTATGGAACATGATGGTTTGACAGACACTGGTAGAACAATTTAGAAGCTTATTCTGATAATTAAGTTGATGTTTTATTGGAGGTGCTTTGTACTGGATTTGTGGGGTAACAAAATCAAGGCAATTAAAGTGTGGCAGTTAGCTCTGAAGATGCTAGCCTATGCATTTATAATGTATTTATAACAAGAACTGTTGTGCTTACGTTTCTCAAATGCGCGGCCTTCAAGACAATAATATTAGTTACTTGGAAAGAGAACTCTTCAGAAAGACAAAGCAAATTCCAGTGTCAGTAGTTTAACACAAGAGTTTCCAATGCCACCATTTTAAGTACAGATGCCACACAGAGCATGTTTACTAACCACTGCTGGAAAGACAGCAGCCACCATCACAAAAGGTAGGTCAAGTATCCTTTTAGGCATCTACATCACATACAAATAAATCTCCTGCTGTGTTAACACAGACATCTGGCTGTTTCCATTAAGGCAGATCTAACTAAAGCAAAAGTTTGTGTTCAAGGATTCCCTTCACCATCTTGTTCCTCGTCAGTACAAGAAGCACAGTTAACGACACTGACTCAAGCAGCTGGTAGGCAAAGTATCTTTACATCACCACTTCTCCTTTGCATATATCCACTGAAAACAAAAAAATGTTAGATGTTTACCTCGAGGTACCAAGCGTAAAGTATGGCTAAAAGGGTCAAGGTAGGGGAAGACTCTCTCTCCTTGACTAACAGAGGAAGTTGTCATTCCTGGTACGTAAAATATCAGCGGCACACGGGTAGCAACATCAAAATTGCTGTATTTTGCCCATTCACCATGTTCTCCCAGAGACCATCCTAGATGACAAAGAATACAATTCAGAGCAGATACCAGGTTCTAATTCAGTAGTCACTTTTTCGCTGTGAATTGACCCTGGCTGTTGAGGCCACTAGTCTGTTATCAAAGGTTATATTAAAAGGCAAATAACAATCTATATTTAAATATAACATGATTTTTCTCTACTGTTAAAGTTATTTCAACAGCCACCTAAATCTTGTAGCTTGATACTGTTTTATCAAGAAAATAACACCTTTTGTTATTTCCCCTACTCTACATTAGAATTAGGAAATCATCATTAAAACAGCAGAAAAGTAGAACTGGGTTGTGTCACAGTGCCTGCAAGAGTTTCCAGATCCATTCCACAAAGGACTCATTTAAGTTTTGGGTAGCTGCCAGCTTTCCAGCACTCCTGTTAACACTGTAACTGAACATCCCTTGGAGACAGGGCTGCTATCTATGCCAGGCTGCATATCAGGATGTTAACCCTGAGGAAGCAATAGAAATCAAAACTCTTTAGCTCTCCTCTTCCTCTTGGAAGAGATGCCAACATTACTTCCTTCCAGGCAGATTTATTGCCAGCTTCACTTTGGGGGAAGACAAAGGAGCTCTATGACAGCTATGTTAACATATGATTTTTTTGGATCACTTCACTAGCCATGGTACTGGGAACACCAACTGCTCACAGTTAACTGCAGCAAGGAAAGAACAAATTCAGTTTACAATGGAAAACCCAAGTGGCAAGTCAAAAATAACATCTAGAGTCACTTCAGTACCAGAATTATTAATCCCATTGCTCTACAACTCATAACAGCTTGTTTATACACCCATACATTCAAAGAAGTCAACCCAAATTAAGTGAATATGTGATGCTAAATTTTAGTTAAGCCATATCCTAACTGATTTAAGTCAGCTAAGCCATCCCCCAATTAAAGGGATCATGGCGGGGGGTGGATTTTAATGAATATTAGAGTATTGAAACAAACATGAAACACTTGAAGTATTTGTCCCGTGACTCAAATGCAGTTTGTTACCACCAGGATCCATAGCGTGCAAGACCTCCACTATGACAGGAAAGCCATATTGCTGTCAGTTTAAATGCTCTGCACGCAGCAATGACAAGTGCAAGAAAACACACTTCAGCAGTTAACGAGAAAGCCACTGGAGCAGATGGCCCTCTACAAATTGTAAAGGGGAAGGAGTGGTCGCTATGCTCTCACAGCACCGTTCCCAGCAGGAGTCACCCCTTGGGTAGGACGTGGGAACACAGCGAGCTCAGCCCACCGTCCTGGCGCAGTCCCAACACCCACAGGCAAACGCTCCACCTGATTAAAGAGGTGCCTGCAGTGGGACAGAACTGTGCACCCACAGAAGCCTGTGTCAGTACATTAATTAGAGACAGAAAAGCCAGATAGAGAATGTATAGTAGCCCCACTGTACATTATATACACACAAACTTGATTAATGCGCCAGCACTGAGCTGTACTATTAAGTTATTAACAGTGAGTTGGGGAACTATTTAAATGCTCACCATGATCAGCAGTAAAAACTACTACTGTGCTATTTGAGAGTCCTAAATCATCCAAAGCGTTCAAGAGGAGGCCAACTTGCATATCCAGGTAGGAAACGGCTGCATAATAGCTCTGACGAATCTGCCGCTGCAAGTTAAGAAAACAGGAGAGGAAAAAGCAAAAGTTAGCTTTTCCCCAAACACACACACACAGGAGAGCCAGTGGGTGGCTCTGTAAGTAAAGAACTAAAGGGTTTTACTTGCAAAGCTTTGTCATTTAAGTGCCTGTACCCAGAAAAGGCAAACAGGGAGGGGACAGTTAGAAACTTGTATCTCTCAGAAGTTCTTTCAAGCAAAATGTTAAAAACCAATAATTTCTGCTTCTCCCAGTGTCAAAGAATCATAGAATCATTTTGGCTTGAAAAGACCTTTAAGATCATTAAGCCCAACCATTAACCTAACCCTGCCAAGTCCACCACTAACCCACATCCCTAAGAACCTCATCTCCACATCTTTTAAACCCCTCCAGGGATGGTGACTCCACCACTGCCCTGGGCAGCCTGTCCCAGTGCCTGAAAACCCTTTCCGTGAATAAATGTTTCCCAATATCCAATCTAAACCTCTCCTGGCACAACCTGAGCCCGTGTCCTCTCATCCTGTCACTTGGGAAAAAAGACCGTCACCCTCCATGCAACAACCTCCTTTCAGCCAGTACACCTCATTTTGGCATAAGCACTGGAAAGGCAGTAAAATCTTGCAAAAGAAGATACTTTGAGTGGTGGCTCTAAACAGATTTAGATAATCAAAACAAACACAGCATTGGAAGCTGCTACATACATTCCTTCATATACAAACCAGGAGCACATGCTCCTGGTTAAACTATCACTAGTTGATAGCTGATCTCTTCCCCCCCCCACCAGCCTGACTGCACTTATAGTGAAGATTTGCCTACAAAGCTGGAGGTAACAGTATGCAAGGCAGGGAATTCACAGTATTTGCAAACCATCGGTTGCCGAATACCTGGGAACTTCTAAGAGCAGCCACCTGCTCCCTTGCATTTGAACAAGCCAAGGCAGTCTGAGTTCAGCACACTGCACTGACAGCTTACCTGAAAGTCATTTGGAAGTGGTCCATAAGGGAAACTGACATTTAATGCCTTCACATCATCCCTCTGTCTGATGTCTGTCCAGGGGCTGTACGCCACAGAAGGTAGTTTCTCAGGCACCCAGGGATCTGGGGCTAATGTGATGTTTTCCAAAGGGTACAACTTGAGAAATTCCTTTGCAATACAAACACACAAAGATTTGCCTCACCTCTAAGGTCTATTGTAAACTTGGTGTTGTATTTCCCCTTTCATGACCCTTTAATACCCTTAGACTTTACAAGGCTTCACTCGCCCTTCCCCAGCGCTTAACAAGGTAACAATACTATGCTGATCAGCCCAACCAGTTCCTGAAAAACATTAAGTACCTAAAGCATCCAAAAGCAAAACTTAAATAAAAGATCCAACATCACTTCCTCTGAAATGAGGAGGAGTTTTGTCACCCACTCACACAAGGAATGGAGTACAAGATCTTGTAAGGCCTCATTAAGTCATGCTCCATCAAGCTGAACATCACCTCCATGCAATGGCAGTCACTACCATGGTGGTGCAAGCCTGGCTTTCGGCTGAGCGCTCCCATCTCATCCTCATTAAACATTTTGAAACGCAACACAGGCAACTGCTAAAGTTACACCAAACCAAGGCTGGTTTTCACCTTGCTTTCCAGAAACAATAGCAATAAAGCATTTGTGGAAACAGCTTCAAAAAGCATAAGCAATGCTTGTCTAAGTCCTTTCCCTGCAGGCTCGTTTCCTCACCTGCGGGTACCTCAGTGGGATATGTGGTTTGTGGTAACCGACAGCCAGGAAGAACTTTTGCTTGTTGGTTTTCATAACATCCAATAAGCGTATGGCCTCTTCAGTGCTCTGAATATCAGGCAGAGTGCCACTGGGCATTTCTGACACATCCACTGGGCACACCAAGTTAGCATAAAGCTTTCCATCTTTTCCCCTACAAGTCTTTGGAAAAAGAAAAAACACACACAACAACTTTAAGTAACTTCTGTAAAAGCAAGGAAGAAATCCTCTGTTCCATAACTTTCAAACCAATTTGTTTCTCAAACCTTCTACCAAGAAAAGACTGCGGATTGGATACAAACAGGAATTTCATGATTTCTATGGACACTAAAGGTTCCATGTACTTTGATGACTGAGTAGACAGCTTCAGGAGTTGAAGAATGCAACTGCCATGTCTCTGAAAAAGCAGAATCCTCTCTAAAGCTGGGCAGAAGATTAAACGTAGTCATATAGGAAAACACAGTGTCTATGTTGAAGAGAATCTCTGACCTATTGGCAAGAATGCAGAACTTGGTTAAGTTACATACATTCATTTTTTAATCCTTCTGATCCCACAAGCTCACAGAAAGCTGTCTGGAAGCTTCTGACTTGGTGTCTGGCAAATGCCAGCACTGACTGATGGATCATCAGTGAAGAAAGATAAATGAGCCTAAACAGTTGCCAGGAAAAGGTGGTCTCAGCAAGGTGTTTGGGAGAGTTGCTAAATGAACATGAAGGAAAGTATGTCATGGATGCAAATACTGTTATTGCTAAAACCAGCCTTTTTCAGCAGTAAATGCAAGACCAAAGCACCACCAAGGCTGTCTGTAGTCTCATGCTGGAGCTCCCAGCTCTGCAGTGTATAAAATCCAGCACAATTCTCTCACAGCATTTGCACAGACCTAAAACAGATTATTTTGGGCCACACTTTAGCATAACAAACATTCTAGAAAACTGAATTAGATAATAAAGTTCCAAATTAAAGATTATTTTAATTACAAACTCCACTCACTCAGCCCTGAGCTCTTTATTGAATTAAGCTCACCAAGCCTACTGACAACATTTTGTCACTTACTAAGCAGTGGAAGATTAGTGTGGAAGTTGACAACTGTGCTTTTCAGATAAAGGAATTCATGACCTAGACACAAATTAAGATGACTCTTTCTTGCAAGTACTTTTATGTCTCAGTAACTTAAGTTTCCAAACACTAATTTAGAAATACTTAAAATATCTAAAGGATGGGCACATGAATTACCATGACATACCAATGGAGAGAGAGACCTTCTTTTGGAGGACTAAGAAACAGGGTATTGAACTGGCTAGGTGTTCTGCACACAATCGCAGTCTCAAAAACAGAGTATAGCCTGTGCTTGACACAAGGAACCTGGTTATATCCCAAAACCTCTTCTTTGTTAGGGCCCCATAAATCACCCTTACCTTATCATTTTCATACTTTTCAGTTGAAGGATGAAAGGGTGGAATCGACCAACTGTATGGATAGTCGTCACTGTAATTGGATGAAACCCCTGAAAAGGTAAGGACAATAGAAATACTCAAAGTTCGCCAAAACAGAAAGAGTTCCAACACAATTTTAACTTGTTTTCAGGTTGGGTTTTGTTTGGTTTGGTTTTACGCTAAGTGAAGAAACATTTCAAATTATCTTTGACAACTGAGAAAGAGAAAACCAAGAAATAAAAATCAAAAAGTTTAAGACAATTTTTTTTCCCAAAAAAATACACCTTTTACTGGTGAGGGAGACTCACACCTCTTGAAGAAACTTACTTCAGGAAACAGCAATAACAACAACAAAAAAGGGTTAATAACATCCTTAGTTAGCTTTACTATCAACTGAAAGTTCATACATCCACCCAAGTTTAGCTCTGAGGTAAAGGATTACCAAAAGAGGGTCACTATTACAGTATTTTTTAACTCAGTAGTGTTATTGCTTTTTAACTAGTGAACTAACTTCCTGTTTAAATGCTAGTATTACTCATACATTCTATATCTCCTGATTCAGACAGTCTATTATGAAACATGAAACCTGTATATGCAGAACTAAGAGAATGAACCTATTTAATTATTTCACCTTCAGCAGATAGCTCACTTCCAGACATGTTTTTAGAATGTTAGACACTCATACCCACAATCCGTAGACAAGATGTGAAAATATTCATTAGATAAGAGTCATCTAATCTATACACCTCTAATGCCTGAAGATTTAAAATTAAGATTTAAAGATCATCTATTTAAGTTATCAATATAGGCAAGAATCACAGAGCCAATACTTATACATAGTCTATATGCATTAAGCATGTGTATGCTAAGCAGATGACAATTCAAACCATACCAGGATGAAAAACTTTCCCCACAGATAGGGTCACGTAGCCGTTCTCCTTGAAATACTGCGGCATCGTGGAATAGTTGCCTGCATGTACTCTCCAGTAGGAGTAGAAATCATAGAGCCGGGTGGTGTCAGGTCTGCGTCCAGTAAGGAACGACACCCTGCTGGGAGCACACACGGCTTGCTGAGGAGAGACACAGCCAGAAAGAGGATCAATTCGGAACAAAACATTAAACACATGTGCACACTGACTGAGGCACAGCTGGGCAAAACATCCGAAGGCTCAGGAACTGTACCCAGAGTGCTTCATATCACTTCAAGCTGGAATGAAAGACATCCTGATTAAGAGTATCAAATCCAAACTGCAAGCTTTTAGCAAGACACACATTTACTTATCTATAATTTTTCATCAAATAACCAGATCCCAGGTGCTAAAAGCTTTGATTTATGCAACTAGTAGCAACAAAAGAAAAAAAAAAAAGCATTAAAAACAGTGCTTTTGAAATCTAGCAGCTCACACGGAATTAAGCAGAAGCAGCAGATGGACTGTGCTGACAAAAGCCCAAAGCCTAGTTGATCTGGACTGACTTAAGAATAACGAAAAGGATAAGCATATGGAAGGGCCAGGTTACAGTTCAAAGGCCTCAACAATTCCATTTCAGTTTGGCAACAGACAAGAGTTATTGCTTTCAAGTCCTAATCCCTAGGCAGAATTAGGCTCAAACTTCTAATTTCTCAGCAGAGAGAAACTTTGGAATGTAAGTATCCTATGCAAAGTATTCAAGTAAGGAGCAATTAGTGAGACTTTGAGTCCTGCATTTAAGAGTGATGCTTATCACACAAGTTGTCCCTTCATAAAAGTCTATAGAATAAATTTCCTCAAAAGAAAAAAAAGGCATTTTCATTTTTCTCACTTTAGTAAAGATAGGTTCATAAAGTACAGTTCAGCCTGACCATTTAAATATTTAAGGTTAATAAATACTTGCTTTTCCCAATGGTCTGCCCAGCACCTACTGCAATAACAACGGTAATTATTTTGCACAGATAAAACACCTTTTAAATAAAGCTATCTCACCTGTGCAAATGCATTGCTGAACACAATACTTTGAGAAGCAAGTTGATCAATGTTTGGAGATTTCACAAGTTTATCTCCATAACAGCCCAAAACAGGACGCAGATCATCCACAACTATCAACAGGACATTCATGCCATCTATGGAGAAACAAAATTAGGCATATATTATCTTGAGCTCCAGTAAGTAGATGTCACTTTATGCAGATTTCTTCAACAGTTTTCAACCCTGACATATACTTAAGAAAAAAATAAATAAAATCAGCAAAAACATCTAATATATTTATAAGGAAATATAAATACTGAGATTAACTCCTTCAACATATAGGAACTTGTATTTAGCCTAGACAGAACTACAGTGGTTTTCACTTCCCTTCCTATTTCACTGCTTCCTCCCATAGTATTTTCTTTAGCAACCTTCAGTTCTCTACACAAAGATGGTGCGAAATAGAGGGATTTTATAGTTCTGCCTGCTACTGAACTCCACAGCCGACAAGCTTTGAGAGGGGTGTCAGGCCACAGGTACACTCACTGTTGGGCTACACAGTCCTGCTCCAAAGAGATAAAGAGAAAACCATTTTTTTAAGTTAACTACAGGTATGTTTCTAAAAACGCCCTCTCAAGGTGGCAAAGCTCCGTCTCGGCTTCAGCTGCACACAAGCAGCCTGCCAGGGACAGCCGGAGCCTCCCAGCACCCCGCACCACCCACAGCGGCTGCGGGGACGAGACGGGGCGGCCCCGGCTCCCCCGCACCCCACGGGCCTCCCCGCCGAGAACACAAGCCCCACCCGGGGCCCCGCCGTACCCCGGGGTCCCGCCGCCCCGCCGGAGCGGAGCCGAGGGGCCGCCGCTGCCCCCGGGCCGAGTGCGAAGGCGCCGTGCGGAAGCCCCAGCAGGCAGAAGCAGAGCCAGGCGGCCGCGCAGCACCGGGTACCCGCAGCCATCTCCCGGAGCTACGGGGCGGGGAATGCGGGCCGGCCGCCCTTAAGCCCTCCCCGGAGCGGGGCCCCTCTGCCGGGCTTTAACCCTCCCCGGTCCGGCCGTTCCGCCGTGCGCAGCGCGTCAATGTCCCGTGTTCCCGCAGGGTGGCACCGCGGCCGCAGGGGCTCCGCAGGCTCCGTGCGCCGCTCGTAGTCTCGGTCATTCCTCCCGTCAGGGCCTGTGCGTTCCCACGGTGGCTCCCTGGGAAAGGGAAGAGTTAATGCCATCCTAGCAACTGTTTCCTTCTCATGCAAATAACGTTGGGGAATGAGAAAATGAAGGTTTAGTATTTAGAGAGGCTGTTGCAGTTGTACTTCAACTTTATTTCTTAATCAGTTCTACAACCGGTTATTTAAGGAAATGCTGTATTTCCAGGTTCACCTCAAGATCTAGCAAGGCCAGGCTCACGCTCTCGGTGAGAATCTATGTGCTGCAGAGTGGGCAAGGCGCTGATACAGGTGTTCTGCCTGTGACTTACCATTTGTGAGACTGGAGATTCAGCTGGGTTGGCTCAGCCGTTATATTTCTCTGCACTGTCTCTTCTGAGGCTACATGGCAGGCAGGACCTTGCTTTCAAGACAACTGTCTTCTGTTTCTTTTTCCAACTTGACTGCTGTAGTGGTCTAAAGGGTCAGAAGAGGACACAGACGTTCTGGTAACTTCTTCAAGAAATCCATCACAGTTCAGCCTTGGCTTTAGCTGAAAGGCTGCATGTTGTCCCTTTCTCTGTAATATTAGAAGTTTCAGGAAGAATTAGTTTTATAAAAAACTCAGAAATTTTTCACGGTTTATATCTTTAATTGTAGAAAAGAGGACCAATACTCCTGTACAACGTAAACTCACTATTAACTATTCAAATGCTTCCCAATCTACAGCTGAAAGGTTACTGAATACCAAGATGGTATAATAAGGCTGCTCACAAAAAGACTGTAGTCTTCAACATTTAACAATCAGGTAAAGTGATGACAAATACAGTAACACTGAAAATATACAGCCAACTTTTAACTCGTATGAAAACCACTATGACAACAGTATCTGTGATGGCGTGTGGAGTTCTTTTTTTAGCAAGTGTTAGGTTCACCCTTGACTACAAATAGGTAAGGCAGGTGCTGTTACCATCACCAAAATGAATCAAAGGCACACCTCAGGCATGGCGTCTCCCATTTCCTGTTGGGACTATAAATGTCGCAAATTAGATAGAATCAGCTCCATCCCTGATTTGCTGGCTGGAGAAGAGATGGGTGGGTTGAGGAACTGGACTTCTTCCTGACCCTCCCTGCACCTGTTTGAGGACACGTGCCTGCAATCCAGGTGATGCTCAAAGAAATCACACTGTTCCAAGTGCTTAGTGTGGACAGACAAGCACACTGCGGCACAGCCTCTAAGAAGTAAGCATTGATACAGGCAATTTCCCAGGTTACATGGTGAGTACAATAGCAAGATAAGGCCTGCAAACAGTAAAGCCTTTGTAAATAAGATGTCATGTAATACTACTGAATTGTTTAGTGTGGGTATCTGGCAAGGACTGGTCTATTATTTAAACATTCACTAACTCAGTTTTGTTTGCTCTTCTGGAATAATGGTTGCTGCAGATTTTAGAGGGTATTTTGGATGGCATCCTCAGGGTAGTCACAAAACACAGTTGTTAAAAAAAAATCTGTCCCCCCCATTTATTAATAGTGAAATCTAACCAACCCTCTATCCCCCTTGTTACAACTGCCTTGGAGGGGAAGTGAATAAGCACATTGGTATCCAGGTATTGCTAACAGGGAAGTCACCTTCTTCTGTTAAGCAACTCTCCATTTCAAACACTAAAACCTTGCAATTAGTAGTTTGACAAGGGCATCAAAGTACATGACTACTTTAGTCTGACTAAGGTGATGTTTTCTGTAGTGTCATCCTACTTACAAAGCATAAGAGGAGTGATTCCTGCAAAGGTGCAGGTCCTGCCTCCCCTATACGTGCAAACCATGGGATGCAAAGCAAGTGTCATGAAGGCAGAAGCACAAGGAAGAATAAGCAGGGATCTGTAATTAGGCAGAGCGAGGCGGAATTAAAAATTGCTTATGGTTAGGATGAAGCTTTTCAGAAATTAGCAAGGATTTGCTATTCTTCAGGATTCTTTTAATGACACTTTTTGTCATGCTTTACTAAAACAGAACAGTAATAAGACCAAGAGATACAGAACTAGCAGTTGCGAGTAACAATGATCAATTCCCCTTTCTCTACCATCTCCTTTCGTCACAGTTCACCTTAGGCAACAGATCTGGGAGGCAGAAGATTCAGAACTACAGTGGCTCACAGCCACTGTAGTCATTTCTTGCGCTGCTCTGAGCTTACTGTGTACACAGCAGGAGACTGGTTCTGCCACTGGGCCAGCAGTTCCCAAATTCGGACTCATAAGACTATACAAGCTCATCTACAGCTACCCATGAGTGGCACTGTTTCATGTGCTGAAAACAACCTATACCTCCAGAAGCATCTCATCAACGTGCGAGATACAATCCCAATACACAACAAGCTCCACAGCAGGCTTTCTGATCCACCAGAGGAAAAATGCTTGAGAACCACATTTCCTCAACAGTCACTCTCCCAACTCTATATGTAATTTATCAAGATACAATCCACAATGTATTCAGAAATTGGTACTACTCTGAGTATGAATAGCTTATGCCTGGTTACTGAAATAATGATTCTACATTTATTTCTTTTGTCAGTATAAAAGGAAACAAAACTCAAAGATTATTTCTGCCTATCCTCAAACTCCTACCATAATAGCTGTCAGTGGCTGGATCCCAAAGGCCCTATGCTGAGTTTACTCAGCGTTTTTACCCTGTGGTACTTGAGCAAAGTAACTAGGCCTTTCTGGATACCATAATTTTCCTGGTTTGCAGGAGCTGTTTGATGCGCAGCTCAAACTAGAATGCCCTTTCCAAACACGTTTCCCCCTAGTTGGTCAACAGCATTCTATGGTCCAAAAGGTTCAGGTAGAAACAACAAAGGGACAAACGTATTCTAGTGTGTGTTTGTTCATGTGAAATAATCTCTCTGATCACTTTTTATATAAAGGGCTTTCACCTGCAGTGTGTTAATTCATGAAATAAAGAGTCACCTTTGCTTTGAAACGCTGTAGCAGCTTTGGAAAGTAGATTTGCTGCAAGGAGGCAGTCATAGGAGGCAAGGAGGCAATCTTCTTCACTAAGAAGATTTTGTCCCATTGATAAAAGGACAGACAGGGAGAAATGCGAGACAAACAGATTATGGTCTAAATTGTGGTGACTTATCTTGCCCATCTAGAACCCGATTTTCCAAAGTTTTCATTGTTACGTAGCCCTATAATACAGGTGTGACTGAGCATAGCTCACTACTGCTGCAGGTATGAGGGACCCAGGTCCCAGGATGTCAAACACAGTGGGTGAGAAATAGAAAGTGGGGAAAAAAGGACCAATGAAGCTTGGCTGGTACTCACACAGACACAGGGTAAGATTCAATTGCCTTAAAGGAGCACATTCTTTATCTTCCTGAAGTTCCCTGACCCCTTCACAGGACACCCTTCACCTGCTGCAACAAAAGCATACACAAGGCGATGCTTCACTAGGCAACTCCAACTTACTGCAGGAATCCTGTGGGGATCACGTCATTGAAGACTGCTTTGCAGCAGCTTGGCTGTATGAGAATACCAATGCTTTAAAAGACTTACAGGGTTTTTTCTCTTGTAAGATATACACATGTTCACTACAATACAAGTTAAAAACCAAATCCCTATAGACTTGTGTAAAGCTGAAAGCGCGGGGAAGATAAATCACCTCATGCTATCCTCTTATTTAGTTATCCTTTGTAAGCCTGGACTTGGTAATCCAACACTCCTCTTTGGACTATTGAGCTGGAGCTCTCCGATTTTTCTCTTATATTTATTTTGGACAGCTCCTAGATGACTCCGAAATGCCATCGTGCATTCACATCTCAGATGTGAAACCAAGCTCATCTCTTGTTCACTTTTGTTCCCTGTCTCCCATCCAATTTTGTTAACAATTGGTTTCATGCTTCATGGCTGAAACATCAGAGACTTAAGTGAGTTGTGTTATTTTTAGATATCTTTGTGTGTCTTTTCAATGTAGTCAGATATAAGTAGGTCCTTGTCGAACAATGAAACGCAGCAAGTAGCTGGTTAGTGGTTTATCTCTGTAAAAGCCATGTAAATTTGCCATAATCATATCAACATTTAACCTGATCCTTTTCCTTGAATGCATTGCAGAAGGACCTATGTTACATCCAACTACTGATAAGATGAAGCCTGATTTATCATTGTCCCGCGTCACTGGCTAAAGTATATGTTGCACAACATTACTGCATCAGGGTGTCAGTATTTTAACCCACGTGCTATACTGCTGCAAATTATTACATTGCTGCAAGGCATGCTGAACTGAACTCACCTCTCCTATACAAAATCTGAAAACTGCTTTTTGATTTGGCAGCATTTAAGCATTTATCTCGTGCTGTCTGGCTTGGGTTCTAAAAGAAGCCCGGAGGAGTTATGGACAGAAATCTCATTTGAAGTTAGTGTTATCCAGACACACGGATCCTTGAGATTATTGGAACACCTGACTTGTGTCAGTACTGAAGTTCTTGATCTGGATAATGCTTTAGGTAAAATTACTGGGTACCTTTACTTAAAAAAAGGAGGAATGTAAATAGAAGCTTAGTGTTGCATGCACAACTCCCAGCAGTTTCCCTAGGCATAATATGATAGGCACAATCAGTTCCTTTAACTCACAAACTCTGTCCTTCTCAGTGTAAGGCTCCATCCCTAGTACAACTTCCTTACTCAAGAAACAAATGTTTAGTGAAGACGAGAGCTCCTAATTTTCACAACAGTTGACAAGTCAGTCTTTTCACATGAATTATCAGGTCAAGGTAAAGCTCAAATTCCCTTCACAACATGCATGACTGACCAAGTAGAGGTGGAGTGGAAGTTAACAGCAAATTTAGAGAAAATACAAGCAGAATTGTACCGCCATTTTAAAATTCCTTAGAAACCTCATATTAAACACCTCTGTATCTTTCAACAATAAGAACACAAATTATAGAATTAAATTACTTTGTGTTGGACTAAGGTGATGATATTAGCCAACCCCATAATCAATTTCATAGCAAACCTGTGGGCATTTTATATCAAATATTCTACCTGTACAATCCATCTCTGTTTACTGTATTAAAATTTAATGCAACATTTAAAGGTAAACCAAAGAGACATTGGTTTTCCATTATATAACATAAAGTACTTAATGCATTTTTCCCAACTCTAAATTTATACAATTTCTTTTTAAAAAATACTGCAAAATAAATATTTTATTTTCTATGTAGGTAAGGACGTCTCTGCTGCAGATACATTTTTTCATAATGGTAAACATGAAAAATAAAAATAAAAATAGCAAAAAAATGCGATGCTTTGCTATTTAAAAATCTATTTGGTAAATTCTAGTCATAAAATACCACAGGGCAGAATATGTGCACTTTGGTTAGTTGTGTTTAGAATTTGGATGACTATTGATTTTGGCAATTAAAGAAGAACAAAGTGTGAGCTGAAGGAAAATACGAAAATCAGCAGTGTACTAGCATGAACAGACAAAGTTCAATAGGGATTATAAAACAAAACTCTCCATGGGATGTGACAGGAATATCAATGAAGAAGTCACACAGTGACAGTGTAACATTAAAGAAAGCAAACCCCAAATATCAATAGTTCCTGGATCTGTTTACTTTTAATGAATGAATAGAACATTACCTAAAATGCTTGATGAATATAGGACACAGGTCAAACTAAAGAAACCTAAATCCAGACACTCATGATGTGTCCAAATAACGTGTGATTTAATGATGTAATTATGACAACAACCATGTCACACATTGCAGCAGAAACTAAGTGGCAGAATCACAAACTAAATCCAGCTCCAGATCCTCTGGGCTTGGCTTCACTGATGGGTTGAAGGATGTCTGATGAGAATTTCGGTCAACACATACAGGATAGTATGGGCTTACTCAGGTGTGAGACAAAACACAAATGAACAGGTAACAAATATGGCAGATTCAGAACAGCTTATATAAGCCCACATTTTTAAAATAACTACGTTCAGTGCTTAACTGCTGAAACACAGTCATAAATTTAAAAGGAAATAATGTGACTTGAGAGAAACACTGCTGACACGACTGGGGCTGCAAGAAGACTATGTTCCTTTATGCCCCTCCGCAGGAAGCCTCTTGCTAGAGTCGGACGGTGAGCAGCCCGGGAGTGCACCCTCAAGGGCACAAGGGACACGAAATTAAGTTTACAAAGGACCTGGAGAGAAACCGAATCTGCCGGGAGCCAGACCCCGCCCATCTGCTGGCAGAGCCGCAGTCCTGAGGGGGCGCATGCGCACTGCTCTCCCGTGAAGCCTGGCAGGGGATCGCTGCGGGGCCGGGGGAAGGCGCATGCGTGGGGCGATGCGGGCTGCCCGGTTCCGGCGGGGGCGGAGCGGCGGCGAGGCCAGGCCAGGCTCCGGTGGCCGCGCCATGCGCGCCTGGTAGAGCGCGGCGGGGGCGGAGGGTCGGGCCGCGATGAACCTGCGCGGCTTGTTCCAGGATTTCAACCCCAGGTGAGGGCAGCGCGGCGGTTAACGGGCGGCCTCGGGCCGCGCCGGTAGCGGAACGCGTCCGGAAGCGGCGGCGCCCCGGCTGCCGCCGGGTCGAGGGGCGCGGGGGGAAGCACCGCCGGGCCCGGCTCTGCCCGCGGCCGAGCCGCTCGGTGCGGGGTCTCGGCGCGGCTGTGTGGGGCGGAAACCGGGTTCGGCAGCGTTGGGCCGGGAGCGGCGGAGCTCGGCTGCAAGGGGCCCGTCCGCACAACGGGTGGAGCCGCTTCGGTGCAGGCGGTTCGGGTCGGGGGGGCGGTTCGTGACCGGTTCCTTTCCCCGCACCCGCGGGTGTCGGTGCGTCCCGTCCTCGGCTTCACCAGGAGCATCCGCCATCTGGTTTCCAGGCCAAATTCCAGCCATCTTTTTTATCTTTGGGGTGTTTTTTTTGTTTGTTTTTTAAATCACGTAACTTGCTCAAATTACTTTTTGTTTTTCGAATTTTTCAGCTTGGTGATTTGGGGTATAAAGCTTTATACGGGAAAGCAGCGTTACCTTCCACTCTAACGCAGGCGTTTAGTACATAGTAAAGGTTCATTTTTTGCAGGTGTGAAGGCACTAAGTTTACCAATCCTAGTCTAGACTCGAAAATTGCTGATGGTGATTCTTCATTCTTAAAATTAACGAGATGATAGTCGCCACAACTTGGGCTTCTGCTCTCTTGCCAAGCAAGTACGGATGCACATAACTTTTAAAGAAGCTGTGAGAATGAGTTGAATTTTACTGCTTTTGTTGTTCCCAGGTATTTTAAGGCCACAGAATAAAGCCCCACGAGTGACTTGTGCAGGGTGGCATGAAATACTGAGAGTCCCGGAAAAACCTTGCTTGTGAAAGAGGCCTTACATGATTGCAATTACAAAAAGCCATGTTCAGTTGGTTGTTGAGACAAACACAAGGGTAACCAGTGCTCCAGGAAATACATTGTTGCAGAGAGACTGAGATAAACAATTTAAATATGTGCGGTTGGAAGTAATGGAGAAGTAGGAACAGAAGTTCCAGAAGCTTGTGAAGTTATTGCTGAGCGATGCTTGCGGCTTATTTGGGTGCTGTCTGAGTGGGAAGCTGAGGGGTCTCTTGTCGCTGTGAAGAGTGACTGTTGTTTTATATCATCCTGTCTTGAGGTACTTTCATCAAGCATGTGAGGAGATGCTGACCCAATAAAATCAGTTTTTCTTATTAAGGAGCAGCCGAGACTCTTAAGAATAGAGACAAAGCAGCTTGATAGCTACACAGAGCAATGCTCATCTAATTAGTGCTTTATTATTTGTTGGGAGTGGAAGTTGGTGGTTTGAGTTGTGCTGTTGGATTAAGGGTAGTATTGTGACTATTGCAGCTTCACTCTGTAGCAGATATTTATTCTGTTCTTTAGGTTTTCCATATTTTAAAATACAACTGCTTCACTGAAGTGGTGTTAAAACTTAATGATGTGTTTCATAAAGCAGCCTGTGATCATCAGGTGAAAGGGTGGGTGACTCTTCCCCTCCTGTAGTATGAGGAAATAATGTACCATGTAATTATTTTGTCTGATTTTTGGTGGTACAAGCAATTGCTGTGCTGCTGCTCTCGAGTATTCCAGGTACATTTGTTCATTCTTAGGTTGACTAGGTTATAAAATATATCAACATAACTATTTTAAATTTGTAAACACCATCCTCAGTATTATACTTAAAAACTTCACTCTGTAATCAGTACCTTTGTTTAACCTTATTTTTCTATAATGTTGCTTTTTTAAAATGGGAAAAAAACATAAACCAACAGAAAACCACCCTCTGGACGCTGCCTTATTACACTATATAATAGTTTCTAATCTTTAGTTAAAAATAGTATGGATAAAACTATATCTTTGGAATGTAATTTTGAATGTCAAAAGCTATCTCATTTGATTTGTATGAAAGGCCATGTTTTCTGAAAACGTGTACAACTGGTATATTTCTGAGCCTCTAATAATACGGATCCCTGTGGGAGGGAACTATTTCTAGATGTCCATTCATTAAGTTTGTCATGCAAAAATGCTTTTGATGTGTTCCCCTGAAGCGCTGGTTTTATAAGTGAAAGAGATGGCGTATGCTATATTTATGATTAAATATTTGACTCTTCAGAACTGATTTGATTCTTTGCAAAGAAGCTGGACACACATTTTCTGTGAGGAAGTATCCTGGTTACATTTCAGCTATGGCTAATTTTCTTGTTGTTCACAAAGTTTATGTTAAGTTGTGTGCCTTCATTTCTGACTGTCTTTTTTTTTGTTTTCTGGTCTTTTTAATAGCAAATTTCTTATTTATGCCTGCCTGCTGCTTTTTTCTGTGTTGCTCTCCCTACGTCTTGATGACAAAATTCAGTGGAGTTACTGGGCTGTGTTTGCTCCCATATGGCTCTGGAAGTTAATGGTGATAGTTGGTGCCTCGGTGGGAACAGGAGTATGGGCCCGAAACCCACAGTATCGGTAAGTGGAGGATATTTATTTTGCAGAATGGGGGAAACATCGTGTGTTTTCCACACTGAATCAAATTCATAAATAAGGTTTTTAACAACATAAGGTATAGCATCCAGGAGGTTTGTTTTCAACATATTTAAAATTATTAGCATCACCTACAGCGTAAGCAGACAGCTTTATGCAGCTATAGATGTTTCAACGCTAGTTGCAAGAGTTTATCACAGGCTTCAACAATATTGTCCTTGGGAAGCTAAAACTTCTCCTGGAGTGACTTTTTGCGCTTTTCTGTTAATGTTGGGGATTTCTTGCTTTAGTGGGAGCCATATAGAATATCTTCCTATATTCCTAGGAATATGCTGTATTTAGTTGGATTATTTTCTAAATAGCAAAAAGTAGCTTAATACAGTAATAACAGGCAAATGCTTCACATTTGCAAAGTAAGACGTTTGTGTGAAGAAATTCTGAAAATTCCTTTTCATTTTTGTCAAAGGGGTTTAGCATTAATATTTTAGTTGTCAGTCTAGGGTAAAATAGCTTTCGGACTTTTAAATACATCAGTGTTTACTTTTGTGATAATCTGAGTAAGATATGGATTTGAGCATGCCAGG
Organism: Nesoenas mayeri; assembly: GCF_963082525.1. NCBI lineage: Eukaryota > Metazoa > Chordata > Aves > Columbiformes > Columbidae > Nesoenas > Nesoenas mayeri. The sequence goes on along the minus strand of NC_137550.1, from coordinate 15,835,149 downwards.
GGAAAAGAAAAACTAGCTTAAATGAAGTGCAATAAATTCAACTTTCTTTTCTATCTATGGTGAATATGAAATTAAAAACTTTGCACATGTCTCTTTCTGATACACTATATTGTGTAGTTCAGGTCTCGTTTGCCCCGTCTAGTAATGGTTCTACTGTGTAGGAAAAAGTGTGGTTTCTCTGTGTGTGCTATTATTTTACAGGAATTTTACTTTTTAGCATTAGATAATATTCTGTTGCAATATGCTGATTTTGGTGAATAAAGAAATTCCTGGCAAAGATATGGATTCAATGAAAGCTGGTGCAGGAACCAAACATATAATTTTAGACTTAGCTTATTTCCTAAGAGCCTGCGTGATACCTGAGTGAAATCCTGTTTTATCTGCACACCTGTGGAATCCTTAGAAAACATTCCAATTGTAAAAATCTCACTGCCCTCTTTGAGTAAAATACTTTGAATGTGCAGCTTTATGGGCAAGAAATCCTGTTACGTCATCAGGAGTGTAGTTTAATAGCGGCTATTTGGGCATAATGTATATGGTTATTAAAAACACTTGTTTATATTGGAAACTTAACAGGTGAAACAAAGTGCCTTGGGTTGTTTGCAGGACAATGTGCTTTCCTACTGACACAGGAATTGAATGCTTCCTTTTCCTCTCTTTAGAGCAGAAGGAGAAACCTGTGTGGAGTTCAAAGCCATGTTAATCGCAGTGGGCATCCACCTGCTCCTGCTGATGTTTGAAGTTCTGGTGTGCGACAGGATCGAAAGAGGAACCCATTTCTGGCTCCTGGTCTTCATGCCATTATTCTTTGTATCTCCTGTGTCCGTTGCAGCTTGTGTGTGGGGATTCCGACACGACAGGTCTCTGGAGGTAACGCTGCATTTGGTATCTGTGGCACTCGTGGCAGTGCAAGACTCAATTCCATTACAGTTCATCTCTCAGTAAAACACAATCCAGACAACTGCATCAATTGCGTTAATTGGTTGCACTGACCTGCTAGAATGAAAAATCAGGGTTGGGAATACTACAGTATTTTATAATCTCTTCTAGCTTTTTCAACTACTAAATTGCAGCATGGTTTAAACCTGCCTTTTAATTATTATACATTAAAAGGACTCATCACAAACTCTGCAATGTGAACTAACACTAGACTCTTAAATGGATGTGACTAGAGAAAATTGCACTGACAGCAAGCACTGTCCCTAGGGAGAATTGAACTTTCAGTGCCCTAGATAAGCAGTGTTGAAAATTTCTTACTATACCGATCTCTGTGCTTAAGCTTGAATTTTGTAGGTATGAAACAGTAGGTTTTTATTTGCTGCCTTGACCTTCTTTCTTCTCTTAACTCACTCCATTTCATTTTGGAAGAACTTTGCAAGGATTCTCAAGATCTTCCCATGGCTGTGGCAATTTGCAGTAAGCCAGTGCTACAGACTTATTTTAAATCTAATTTTCCAGTCTTTTTAAAGTCACCTGTACTTCAACAGTCAAGATTTCAGTGCAGTCTCTGAAGGAGGCAGGTGCCTGCTACCTGTTGGCTTTTTGACTCCCTGTACTGTGAATTTCAAAGGCATTTATCCAAGAGTTCATAGTACACAATGACAGTTAGTGAAAAGCAGTGTGTAGTGCCTGCCTTCAGAGGAACAGTACATTTCAAAGACACCCTACATACCTACATGTTTTTGGAAACGGTTTCTACTTACACTCCAGAGCTTCAGTTAGTCTTTTCACATAACTTTGTTTAATCTTTGGAATGTCCCCATGTAGGGTTGCCTATAAACTTTAGAAACAGAATCTTGCCAAGTCTGGTGGTGTTTCATTGTTTCACTTTGTTCAAACAAGACACAAACTTGATTTTGTGGTGTGGTGCTTTGGTTTTTGTTTGTTTGTTTTGTTCCTAAAGTCTAATTTAGGGTTAGTTCACATAGCAGCAAGAGGGACACATGAAAAGCTTTCTTTAACTTTTGTAATGAAGAAAATAGTTGAAGTTGTTTTCCAATGCTTTGCTTTTTTTCAGTCTGATTTGTTTGGCTTTTCTTACTTCTCTAATCACTCTTAATATTAAAGTGTTGTACATAGTGCTTTTTTTTAATTTTATTTTTAAATAATACCAGGAAGGCTGCCTCTACTGGGATGAGAGCCTCCCAAATTTAGGGATGCTTAGTAATATCTCCCATAAAATGAAACCGATGTTCCATTTTGCAGTGATAAGCATGGAGTCAGAAAAGCCGTTTGACAGATTCTTTGGTTATCTTGGAAATAGTGTCACCACCCTGAGAGTTAACTACTGTTTATTTTTCTTTTTCTAGCTGGAAATCTTGTGTTCAGTCAATATTCTACAGTTCATATTTATTGCACTTAGACTAGACGAGATCATCAGATGGCCGTGGCTTGTATGTAACAAGTGTTTTCTTCTTACTCTTGTTTAAGTGCTGAGCTTCATAAAGATATTTACTATAGGAGACAGTTAATGTATGATCAGAGTCCATGATCATGTTTTTGCTCACTTAACAATCCCTCACTGACAGTCTGGCATTTCATGCAGTGATCATGGGAAACGGACTGTTCTTTGGGATTACACACTTCGGGGGAGAGGGATGCACCATCAACTGCAATTAATCTCTCATCAGTTGTTGAAAGAGAAATCCTAACCAAGGGGTTTGAATGGGAACACTAAACTAGCCATGAAAATGATGGGAATGTGTTGGTAAATAGGGTGTGGTAAACAACTTGTTCTGCTTGTTGTGTTACCATGCATGTAAATCCACTTAGTGCCAAGCGGTCACTGTGATAACTGCTGAGATCCCCTGTCCTGAGTGCCTTTAGAATACAAAAGCACTGTTTCTGTGTCTGGGGGTGTGTAAACCTCCATAAAGCTGATAATGTGGCATGATTATGACTGTCCTGTTTTCCAAAAAAAACAGGAAAAGGATCTAATTTAGAAACTGTTTGAAGTAAGGTGTCCAGTGTAGAAAATAGCTGTTGTTTGAGCCAGTATAAAATCACAGAAGTCCTATTAAAGTTGAACTACGTTGACTTAATTTTAAATTGTTTCAGCTTGATGGGGAACCCCAAAGAGCCGATATGGGTTTTAATAGTGCACACAACTTGTGAAGTTACATATTACATCAGTGAAAGGGCAATAACTTAAATTTTATTTCTCTTGTTTAGACTTAATATGTAGACTTGTTTAACAACCCCACACCTGAAGCAAATCAAACTGGTAAAAATGTATCACTGTCTGGGAGGGGGGAAAATGCAGTTAATTTCTTTCTCTTTCAGGTTGTTTGTGTTCCGCTGTGGATCTTGATGTCCTTTCTGTGTCTGGTAGTGCTCTATTACATTGTCTGGTCTGTTCTGTTCTTGCGCTCTATGGATGTGATTGCTGAGCAGAGGAGGACACACATAACGATGGCTGTCAGCTGGATGACAATTGTAGTTCCACTGCTCACTTTTGAGGTAGGAAAAAGCTTAAAGAGGTTCTTGTATCTTGTTCTTATTCAGTGAGTGATGAATGTTGCTTTCTCTTTTTGAACTTACTAAAATGAGAATACTGCTTTTGGTTTTGGAATAGAATATGAGCAGCAAATATGAAAGAAAAACAAGAATTCAGTGTTTCTTTAAAGTTTGAGTAAAATATGCATCACATTGGAACTAACTGCATGTTTCTGTGGAGTTCTTTTTCTTCAAGGATAGGTAAAGTTTAGGATCGGAGATCAGCATATGTTTGAAGCAGCTTGAAAGTGGGTATTGCAATTAAACTGACATTGTTTTGTTTGGGGTTTTTTTTTTCCATTTAGATCTTACTAGTACACAGACTGGATGGGCATAATTCTTTTTCTTTTATACCAATATTTGTTCCTCTCTGGCTTTCACTGATAACTTTAATGGCAACAACATTTGGACAAAAAGGAGGAAATCACTGTAAGTATTTTAAAATCAGGGGAAAAAGCTTGAAACTCCAGGCTTAATGCATTTTATTAATATTCGTATTTTCAAAAAGGACTTTTTTGTGTATGTGCCCTCATTAATTAATTCTGATGTGTCTGTTGCTCTTTTCAGGTGATTTTAGTAAGTTTTCAGTGTTTATGGTGTCTCTTGCTATTTCTTTTCTCATTCCTGTAAGAGTGTAACTTCTGCTTGGACTCAACTTGAAATCTCAATGGGATTTTAATTTCCACTTAGCCTTTTATCCTTCCTTATTTCCGTGGGTTTCATTCTCATGGGATGTGACTGGATCTTAGTCGCCTGAACTAGTATTCTCTTTCCTCTTTGCCCAAATAGTGCTCTCTGCTGCTTAGTTGTGACCATTTTCTAATCTAGTGCAGGTAATAGCAAGGAGTCCTGTCATCACATTGTATTTGGCTAACAAAACTATTTGGGGAATATTGAGTGCATACATTTAATGATCTGTGTCTGCCTATGCCATCACATGTCATGAGATTGCGTAGCCTGACTACTGTATTACATTTTCATTCTGTTCTTCAATCATGTGAAATGATTTTGTTTGGTTTTTTAGGGTGGTTTGGAATTCGCAAAGACTTTTGCCAGTTCCTGCTTGAGATTTTCCCGTTCTTACGAGAGTATGGAAACATTTCATATGATCTTCACCATGAAGATCATGAGGAAACAGAAGAAACACCACTGCCTGAACCACCAAAAATTGCACCGATGTTTCGAAAAAAGACTGGAGTGGTCATTACACAGAGTCCTGGAAAATACGTGATTCCACCTCCCAAGTTAAACATTGATATGCCAGATTAAGATGGCAGCAGCACATAAAACGGGAATTGGGAATCAGCAGACAAATGTATTTCATCTCATGCCTTGTCCCAGTTCCTTTAAAATGGGTACTGCCAAATCAGTGGCTTGGAGTACACAAATCAGCGATCTTGAAGATAATCTGAGCGCTTTTGCAGAGATACATGGTGGTCTAATTTGCGAACGGGTTGGTTGCACGCTTGCCTGTATAGTATTTATATGAACATTTTAGCAGTGTAATATATTGTTTAAAAGTCTTGTCCTGTACAGTATAAGTATTATCTAAAAGTATTTTTTTAAAAACCCTGTATGAAATGCCTATGCTATTCCAGGTGTCTTTTAGGTCCTAAATATACACTTGATTTCCATGTCTGTTTTAAATGCTTTTTTTGGGATGCCTTAATATAGTACCTCTTCTTTTTCTGTCCAGCCACAGGCACAGGAGTGTTGCACTTCTCAGGCAAGACTAGAAAGCTTTTTTGGGAGGAAACAGAATGTATAGCAACTTATACACTGGTTTTGAGTTAGCTATGTCAATTTCCATGGAAATACTTCAACTTTTGCACTGCATTGGTAGTCAAGTGTTGCTTTTGTTGCTTTTCCAGTTTCATGTTTTAATTCTTCTTGAGCAGCATGTACACCATTCTCCCATTAGACTGACTGCTGAATAAGCTGTTCCTTCTTGCATTGTGCGTGCAGCCTCTGCCAGAGACATTAGCTCTAGGTTTTACAGCTGTCAGCTGATATAAGTATTATAGCTTGGTCTTCATTACCAACTTTGTGTTGGTGTAAATGATTAAACTTTTCAAGATAGGAACTCGATTGGTGTTGGTATAGAATTTTCTTGTTTGAAGAAAGATCTCCTTTGATGGATTGTGGTGGACTTCAGATGCTTTACAGAAATCTAGTCTTTGAAAGCTATACTCCAGTAGCTCCAAGTGCCAAAATGAATGACTTCTATTTGTTACTCTTCCCACTTGTCTTTAATTCAATGTTAGATTTTCAAAGCTTAGTTGTGTTTTTCATCTTAATGAAAGGAATTTATAATATGTGCTTCATTTAGTTTTATACAAGCACCTTCTTTCTAATAAAGGCCTTTGTCTAAAGGCTGTCAGATCACAGAGCTATAAACTGCAGCTGGCTTCCCTATCACATGTACCAAACCTCTGAATGAGGAAAATCTGGTCCTTTCTGGAACTTTTACACTTACAGCACATAATGCACACCATGGACAGAAACCTCATACAGTGAATCTCTACCTCTTTTTGAGAAGCCCGTAGAACATCATATAATACATCACCCATCTATGTTAAAAAAAAAAAAATCACATTTACTTAGAATTACTTATATATGAAAAATCTACTAAACCATTAATAATATCCAGTAATGGTCACAAAAATTACATCTTGCTTGTTTTGCCTCAAGAGAGCTATTCTTCAAATGTATTTGCTTTTTCAAACAGTTTTGGAAGGGAAGCCTAAACCACTCACTGATCGTGTTGAAACTGCTGACTTGTGAATTACAAGTTTGCATTTAGGCAGGAAAAATAACAGTGAGAGGCAACACCTACACTTCTGAAGGGATCAGTTCTTCAGGGATGTCCACCTGCCACACACCTTTTCCCCCTCTGGCAGGAATTGGTTCCAGGAGCCATCTTGGATTTGAAACAACAGTCAAGTATTTCTGTTCTAAGTTGCTGAGGACAGCTTTGTTTTCCAGCTCCAGAATCTTTTCAGGAGGCAAGTTTTCTGGACATAGTGATGTCTCTCCAACATCAATTAATCCTGTATTATAAAATTAAAATACAAAGTCAGTTGGCTGTTTGATCTCCTAGGGAAAAGTTTTCCAAAAGTAAACCTCCTTTCCAAAAGGACACACAAACCAGCTCATTTGTTACCAGAAGAACAGGGTGTGAAGCATCCGTGCCTCAAACTGGTGTCATTCACTGCCAAAGACGACGTGTGACTGGACTGAGGCTGGTGAAGAACAGGTGAAGTATGCAGTGGCAATTTTTACAAAGGTAAAGGTTTGATCCGTGCCAGTTGTGTTGCGATCCCCAGTAGCAGATGGGATACCTCTGGCAGCTGTAAAAACAAGCTTGTACCTCAGGAGAAACAGCTCCTACAAAAACTCCTGAGCTACGTTTGGCCTTGAAACAGCTTCTTTCAAAATCACACTCTGCTCCCATCAGGACACTAGGCTATTAACATTTTAAAATCATTAAACTATATGGAAATTTCTGCTCTGTGGAACCCTTGCGATGTCACAAATGGGAATTCCTATATTGCTTAATCATTATATTAAAGACCAAGGAAGCTTTGATACCTACTTCACAATTTATTGTGCAATTTATGACGAGGCTACAAATCTGCATGTTACTTAGTACCTAACAATTTTCACCACTGTAGAACCAGAACAATTTTTGAGTGTATGTGATAGAAGTCATTTGTTGTGTATGAATAGATAAAAATATTCAAATGAGAATGCCAGATAGATGGTGTAACAAAAGATATCTACAAGAAGAGAGCATAAAATGAGCTGGATACAAATTTTCTAAATATACCCTGCAGCAACATACGTTGTATTTCAGCACAACATAAGCAAAGAAACACCATCCCATCCTTGCTGTGTTTGTTAGAGAAACAAACTTGTTAGAGAAACAAACTTCTTCACTGCCCAAATAACAAGAGGGATGGAGCATTTATAAAACTGAAATAGGATTTATTTATGTAATATTCTCACATGACATGCAAAGCACTGCAATATCATGACTTCACTTGACTAAGAGTACCGTAAAATGGTTTCAGGAGTTCCTAAGCTCGAAATGCAAAAAGTGTTGAATTGACATTTATTATCATGAAATCAAATAACATGCAACCCATGTTATACTATCTTCCTGTATGATGAGTTAGCACGAATCAATTTAATTTCTTGTACAGACTTCAGAATTGTAGCCTCAGGTTTTTAGTAGAGCGCGTGTATTTTCAAAACTGAGGCCTGGCTAAAATTCTTTATCCTAAACGTCAAAGATACTTCACATTCCCAACACAATGAAAAATAATAAGTTTTATTTGCAACACCCATCACTGACCTGAGCTGACACGGGTAAGGAACTGAAATAGCCCCCCAACTCAGACATCGCTCCTTCAGAGGAAGCATTACAGTAACGTTATAAGGAACAAACTGTGTAAAGCAGATACGTGTTTGACTGAATGTCAACAGATTGAAAACTTGCTTGGAAAACATAATCCAGGGTTGCTTACCTGCAATAACTCCTCTGCCAAATCTTTCCCCTCTATCCAACAAATCTTGCACTTGTTTTGGTGTCATACCAAACCTGTCCAAAAGAATCGTTCTCCACGTTTCATCTTCCCAGTCCTTAACAGCTATATGAATAGCAACGGTGCAGTTCTTGTAGTCTGCTAGCAAAGGACGCCAGCGAGTCTCTACTGTTTTGACTTTGTTTAAAACCAATCCAGCATAGGGCTGTCGGAAGGAAAGGCAACCAAATTTCATCCTCTTTGTTGCATCAGAGCCCGTTTGTTTCCTATAACCGAACACGACAGCCGGAGATTAGTCTTCAGAAACGTGTTTATGACCACGACAAATGGATCGATCTGCCCGAGCACCTGTCCCGAAGCCCAGGCCGCGGCAAACCGGCCTCCCAGCCCGCAGAGCCCCGCGCCGCCACCACGCCCCGCCCGCCCCGGGCCCGGCGCCGCCACAAACCGCCCCGGCCCGGCGGGGCCGCTGCAGCGGCGGGCGGGGACCCCCGACCGGAGGCAGCGGGAGTTCACGGGGCCACCACCGCGCTGCCCGCTCCGCCCCGGCCCCGCCAGGGGTTGGAAAGCCCGCTCCCCAGCGGGGAGCCCGGGGCCGGCCCTGGGGGGCCGCGATTCTCCGCGGCCACGTCCGCCGGCCCGGCCCGCGTCCCGCGTCCCGCTCCCTCACAGGCCGCCGCACAGCCACGGAGCCCCGGGGGCCGCCTCCTACCTGGCGCCGCCAGCTCCGCGCCGTTCCCTCCGCTCGCTCGGTGCCGCTGGGGGAAGGTGGGTGACGGGGTGTCGGGCCGGGAGGTGGCGGCGGCGGCTCCGCGGCCGCGTGTGGGCGGTGTCGCCCGCGCCCGGCGGGGCGGGGGGCGGTTCCCGCGTTCCGCCGCTGCGCACAGGCCGTTCTCTGTCACTTGCGCGCTGCTGCGGGTTGAAACGAGTGACCGGCCGCAGGGTCTGGCCTTCCTAGCGCGGCTGCTTTGAACAGCACGGTCGTTGTTTGCCAGCAGAGGTTTGATCCGTGCCGGTCGCGTTGGGACCCGCCTGGCAGCAAGGAGCGGGCTGCGAGCACCGCACGGGAGAGGATAACGTGGAAATGGGGGTTAAAAGTGATGTATGGTCCCACTGTATTTGTTTAGCTTCAATGGGGTAACCAAAATGTCTTTCCTGTTGGTGAACACGTGTATTTTAACAGCTAATTATGTTAACATATGAACATCCGCTGCCTTTTCCCGCACTTTAGAACGTCGAGCAATATGAAGTGTGATGCTGAGACTCCATATTCTTTCAGCAGCAGCTCCGTCTTGAGGATTTCTACTAACCCTCTACATTTTGCCTGCTTTCCCTTAAATATGCAGCATATGGACAACCAGCCTTACAAAACAATTGTATGTGCTAGCATTTTCAAATTTATCTACATAGAGGAACCACTGAAATAAATTTTTATATTCACTAGGACTAGACTTTATCTGTCTAGACTTAATCACGCAAACTGTTGTTAAAATTCAGTGGTATGTTACTTAGGTAATTATGGATCTCAATAAATTTCAGTTACCACTGTCTTCTGCAGTATCAGAAGTGGGTACAGGGAGGCACTGCCAGGCAGCACTGCCGCTTGGGAACGAGGGGACATGAAGCGCATCCAGGCTGGCAGGAGGCAATGGCAGCATCTCCTGGCCACCGATGACCCAACACCAGCAAGTTGTACAAACCGGAGCCAGCTAGGTGGGCAACGTTGGCCGGCACTCGAGGTCCAGCACAAGGTGATGCACATGGGGTGCGTAGGACTTCACTGCCTCAATGTGCAGGATGCTGGTACACCACTGCTGCCCACGCAACTCTGCCAGCAGTCCCCGGATCCGAGACGCTGTGGCTTCAGCCCACCTCTGCCACTCGGGTCTGATCCTGGCCCCCAGTGTCTCCTTCCCGCCATCCTCTGTTGGGTGCTGTGCCTCTCCATCGTTGCCAGCTCCCTCTGGAGACTTGTGCTCAGCCTGCAGGACTTGGGTCTGCGGTGGGGCTGGTGTGGGGAGAGTTTCCACGTTGTGGTGGATGTGGAGAACCCCACCTGTGTCCTTCAGGACGCGGCAGGCCATGGGCCAGCCTTCCTCCGAGCTGGGAATCAGTCCCAGGTTCACTCGGTCTGCTACATCCCGCAGCTCCAGCTGGAAGGAGAGGGGAGGTGAAGGGGAAGCCGTGTGGGGCTGGGGGGCTGTGGCTGGTCAGCACTGCTCACCTGCCTGCTGTCCCCATGGTGGACACGGCAGCGGTCCTGCACGCCGTTCAGCACCAGGTTCCTCTGCAGGGCCTCCACAGCGTGGCCATTCCACTCGCAGGCGTGGGCGAAGGCAGCCCCGGCATGAACCAGGTACGGCAGCGTGAAATAACCGATGCCTGGGGACAGAAGACAGGACAGTAGCTGGGGGCAGGGTCTGGGCACCCCTGGGTACTGTGTTCATCCTCGGAGGCAGAGTGGATGCAGATCACCACCCTGGCTTTCTGTGTCTGCTTTGCTCTAGGTCAGAACAAGCCCAGATGCTGGGAAGATGGAAATTCATCACCCCTTGCCTCCACAAAAGCAAAATCTGTCTTGAAAAATGTTTACAGAGGAGCTTATTTTACCTTCAGTCTTTAGCCATTTTATTTTACCTTCAGTCTTTAGCCATTAGCTAAAGACCTGCCCTGCTCTGCTTCCACTCTGTGTAGAAGTGCCCAGACTACCATTTATTTTAATTAATCCAGAGCGTTTTTGTGAGTGCCACATCCTTTCTGTGCAGCACATATTGGAAGCATTAACCTTCCCAAGTGCACAACAGTGGCTCTACAAACACGCAAATGCCTGATGTGATATTCCCACTCCCCTCACAGCCCAGGACACTTCAGTTAGTGCCAGCTTGTCATGAAAGCACATCAGTACATGCTCAGGACATCTACAGGAATTTTTCAGAAACAATATCAGGGCAAATCTTTTCCATGGATCCAAATGATTCCTGTGACCAGCACTAGGTACAGAGCAGTGCCCTGCAGAGCCTGAGAGCAAGGGCATTCCGCGATTCTGCGTGCCCAAAGGCAACAGGGACACATGAGGGACAGCAGTGTCAGGTTAGCTGGGGGTTCACAGATGGTGCAGGAGCTCTAAGCCTGGGAATTTTTCCAGTCTGGGCTGGAAATGACATTCCACATCCACCTGGATGCCATCAGTACCTGCATCACCACTCTCTGCCTGCCTGCCTCTGCAAGCCTGCCCTGCCAAACTCCTCCGCCACCCCCGTTACCTGCGTAGAGATCCACCAGGACCTCCCCGGAGCAGGACAGCGAGGCCACCCGCAGCTTCTCTGTGATGTTGCCCGGTGAGAACATGCACTTGGTCACGTCAAACGTGTACCTGAGAAACACCAGCACCCAGTGAGGGCAGCCCCTTCCCTGCCCCGGCCAAATCCTGTGCTGCAGCTCCTACCTGATCCCGTTGTCCACATGCTCCACCCAGCCATCCTGGCCCAGCAGCAGGGTGACACTGGGGGACCGCATCCCGTCTGGCAATACCCGTCCTCGCCTGGCCAGCCGCTGGGCACCCAAAGCCGAGGCAACCGTCTCCCAGAGCACTGGACCTGCAATGCACCCATCCTGGGAGCTTTGGGAAACGCCAGGGCGGCTCTGCAGGCCAGACCTGGGCAGGCTCCCCCTTACCCAGCTTCTCCCATGCTGCAGCCCTAAAGCTGTCCTCGCTCAGCAGGACCAGGTCCCCGTGCCGCTGCCAGGCATGGGGCACATCACACTCCAGCTCCTCTGACCAGCTCTCACCCAGCAGCCGCTGCAGCTCATCCCGCAGCTTCTGGGCAGGTGTCCGCCTGCGGGCTGCCCTGGAGGGGACAGGGTCCTGTGGGGGGATGAGCATGTGGGGCTGAGATCCCAGTGCCCCACAGCAGGGCTCAGGGTGAGGGGTCCATCCCAACCTGGATCCGGAGCAGCTCACAGGGCATCTCCTGGGGCAGCCATAGACGGGAGAGCTTCTCCTCCAACACGGGCAGTGCCACACGGCCCCCTGGCAACTCCTGAAGCCTGTAGCGCCCATCCAGGAGCCGCTCCTCTTCCAAACGCTCCCTGCAAGGCCAAGGCACGGTCAGGCCCTCCCCAGTCCCACCACAGAGAAGAGATCCCCACTTGTGACAGCATTCTGACACCAGCTCTATGAGAAACTGCAAGAGTCAACGGCATGAGAACAAGCGTTGGTGGAATAATACAAGAAGCAAGGACTATATGGGACTTGATACATCAAGGACAGGGGGGTAACTTGTGATAGACCAAAAAAATGCTTTTATGGTAGCAATTTCGGTGGGAATGCAAAATGTATCACTTATGTAATGCCTAATCTAGCAAACCAGCAATGCTTGAGCAAGCATCCCAGCAAGTATAAATACAAGCCTGAATTTGTAGTAAATGTCTCTTTGCGTCTAAAAAAAAGAGAGTTGTGCCTTATTCACTACACCCACTGGGTGCAGGGCTGGGCCCTCTGAGCTCACCTCCCCACCAGCACCCCGCCAGCCCCACCTGCACGCCGCTAGAGCAGCCACAGGGCTCTCGTTCCCCATTGCAGGCTCACCTGAGGCACTGGGCAAAACGCTGCTCTGTGGCCAGGGCAGGGACGAGGATGGGGACATCCCTGCCCTCCATCCTGCCAAGCCCCAGGACAGACGGACATCACCAGCTGGCAGGGACGTGGCCACCTGCCAAGTGGGCACAGGGTGTCAGGCTGACAAAGGGGGGACCCGGGGCTAGTGGGGGTCTCTGGCACCGTCATGCTGGGGGCATTGGAGCCTTGGCTGCACCCCAGGGCAGGGGGCTGGCTGGGGTGACGGGGATGGGGGGACCAGGGATAGGGTACCCCAAGGGATGGGGTGTCTGGGGGTGGTGTCCCGGGGTACTCTGGGGAGGGAAATGGGGCGCTTCACGGAATGGGGTGCCTGGCGCTGGGGTACCCAGAGGACGGGGTTCCCGGGGTGTGGCAGAAGGGAGTGCCCGGGTGGGAGTGGGTGGGGTGTCCCAGGGGAGGGGGTGACCCCGAGGATCAGGAGGAAGGGGTGACCGGGGACAGCGTGCCCCCGGGGACGGGGTATCCCGGGTGTGGGTTACCCGGGGCACCGTGCCCGCTGAGGATGTGGGGCTGCCCCAGGAGCTGGCATCTCCTGGCCGGGTGTCCCGCGAAGGGCTCCCCGAGGCCACACCACCCCCCGCCCGGGTGCCCCGGCCCCCCTGCCCCCCTGCCCCGCTCCTACCCCGGATCGCGGCGCGCAGACAGCAGTGGCGCGTCCCGTGTTTCCCGCCGGAGCCTTTTCCCCTCCGCGCCGCCGCCATATTTGTTGTGGGCGTGGGCGGAAGCGGGGGGGTGACGTAGGGTGAGGGACCGGAAGCGGCGGCGAGGCTCGGGCGGCGGGATGGCGGGGCTGTCGGTGCGGGACCCCGCCGTGGATCGTTCGCTGCGCTCCGTCTTCGGTGAGCGCCGCGGGGCCGGGCCGGGGGTGAGGGAGGGAGGGAGGGAGGGCCGGCCAGCCGAGCCCTCCGCGCCGTCCGCGCAGCCCTGGGCCGCTGCGCTGACCGTGTCTTTCCTGCAGTGGGGAACATCCCGTACGAGGCCACCGAGGAGCAGCTGAAGGACATTTTCTCAGAGGTTGGGCCTGTGGTCAGCTTCAGGTGAGAGCGGCTGCGCGAGTCCTGCGTCCAGCTCTGGTTCCTGAGCACAGGACACACATGGACCTGTTGGAGAGGGGCCAGAGGAGCCACAGGAATGACCCGAGGCTGGAACAGCTCTGCTGGGAGAGTTGGGTGTTCAGCCTGGGGAAGAGAAGGCTCCAGGGAGACCTTATTGTGGCCTTTCAGTGCTTGAAATGGTCTGATAAGAAAGATGGAGATAGGCTTTTTAGCTGGGCCTGTTGCAACAGGACAGAGGATGATGGTTTTAAACTAAAGGAGGGAAGATTCAGGCTGGACATGAGAAAGACATTTTTTACAGTGAGGGTGGTGAAACACTGGCCCAGGTTGCCCAGAGAGGTGGTAGAAAGAAGCATAGACTCATTTCAGTTGGAAGAGACCCTCAGGATCATCAAGTCCAACCATAACCTAATGTAGCTCCAGCACTAAACCATGTCCCTAAGAAGCTCGTCATTTAAACCCCTTCAGGGATGGTGACTCCACCACTGCCCTGGGCAGCCTGTTCCAATGCCTGACAACCCTTTCTGTGAAAAACTTTTTCCTAATATCCAATCGAAACCCCCCCTATTCTATGACTGTATGATAAATCTGGTCCAGAGCCCCACGGGCAGCATGGTGCTGTGCAGCACACGCTGGGCAGAGCTGACCCGCAGGCAGGAGCAAAGTGGTGCAGAGCAGTGCAGCTTCTTGGGGGTGTGAGGCTGTGACAGCTGTTCAGGCACTGAGGTCCTGTGCCAAGGTCACCTGGAGATGTAGGGAATAACAGGCCAAGCACAACAGCCTGAAGGTGGGCATGGTGCTCCAGCTTGGAGGTGCTGCCCTGCTGTGATGTGGAGCTGGGGCAGATCAGTCCTCAGGTTCTGATCAAGCTCGGTGCAGAGAGATGGAGATGCAGAGCTCTCCCATCACAGTGGCTCTGCAGGGATGTTTTCCTGGCTTGGCACCAGGCTTCAGAGAGCAATCAGGTAGGGGATTGGGAGCTCCAGGAGCAGCCAGTCTAGTCCTGTGCCCCCAGGAGCTGCCTTGGGTCACGGGAAGCAGAATGCTTGTGCCAGTGGCATTCCTGGACACTGGAGCTCTGGAAATACCCATCGGCCTGGATCTGGGAGGCCTTTTTGCTCTGACCTAGGGCAGGCTCTTGCATTTCTTGACCAGAGTGCAGTAACTTCACTCTGCTCCCCATTGCTCCTGTGTGGTGCACCCAATAGCCCCTCCTGAGTGTTGGGAAGCTGTGAGCACTGCGCGCTGCCTGCGCTGCTCTCAGCAGTGCTGGTTCTCTCCTCCTCGCTGTGCAGGTTGGTCTATGACAGGGAGACAGGAAAGCCAAAGGGCTATGGCTTCTGCGAGTACCAAGACCAGGAGACGGCCCTCAGTGCCATGCGGAACCTGAACGGGCGAGAGTTCAGCGGAAGGGCCCTGCGTGTCGACAATGCGGCCAGCGAGAAGAACAAGGAGGAGCTGAAGAGTGAGTCTGAATTTTGTGGTGGAGAATGCACTGATGTTGTGCTGGGCTCGTTTTTTTCAGTGTTACAAGGCATTCTTCTGTGAGGCTGGTGAGGCCTCGCAGAGCTGATGTGCTCCAAGCCATGTAGCAAATAGTTTTGCAGAGGGATGCATGGGCTCAGCGCTGTGTTTTCTCTCCCAGATAATCTCCCTGTTTTCACTGCCCGCCTCTCCCCTCTCCCCTCTCTTCTCATGAGCCCATTAAAAATGGCCGTTTCATGTTGCTGTATGAGATCACAAACTCTGTTGCAGGCTTGGGCACAGGCGCACCCATCATAGAGTCACCCTATGGGGACCCTGTCAATCCTGAAGATGCCCCCGAGTCCATCAGCCGGGCAGTAGCCAGCCTGCCGCCCGAGCAGATGTTTGAGCTGATGAAGCAGATGAAGGTGAGTGAAGCAGAGAGATGCCCTCACTCTGTGAGCACGGCTTCTGCCACCACTTCCCGTGCCTTCACAGCCCGTGGTGCCTTGCCAGAGCTCTGATCTGCGTGTGTCTTCTCAGTTGTGTGTCCAGAACAGCCCCCAGGAAGCCAGGAACATGCTGCTCCAGAACCCCCAGTTGGCTTATGCCCTGCTGCAGGCCCAGGTCGTCATGAGGATTGTCGACCCTGAGATCGCGCTGGTTTGTCCCTTGCTGCCTCGTTGGGGTCGGTAGGATAACACTGGCAGCCTGCTGTGGAGTGGGGAGCGGAAGAAAAATTCCTTTCTCCTTCTTCTCCTCCTAGAAAATCCTGCATCGCCAGACCAGTGTTCCTCCTCTGATCCCAGGCAACCAGCAGCCAGTGCCGGGGCCAGGGCCTGCACCGGGACCAGGGCCTGGGCCAGGGCCAAATGCACAGCTGAACCCACAGAACACCCCATCGTCCCAGCCACAGCCCATAGTAAGAGCCTGTGGGACACAGTGCTGTGCAGGAAAGGGGTGGGTGTTGCTGGTTCCATCTCTCCCAGCTCGGGCTGTGGTGCTGGAGTTTTGCTGAAGTCTAGTTTCTCTCCTGGGCAGGGTGGGATGCACGTGAATGGCGCTCCTCCCCTGATGCAGCCCATGCAGGGAGGAGTGCCGGGTCCGGGACAGATGGCAGCCGCTGTGCAGGGCCCAGGCCCTGGCCCCATGGCTCCAGGAGGTGAGTTTTAGCTGAATGGTGCCCTGGGTCCATCGATCCTGCAGGTGTCCCCCCCTCTACCTTCTCCTTAACTGAAGGGCTTGGCCCTGTGAGAGCACACACAGTCCTGTACTATGTCTAGTGGTTGTTACTGCTGCCAGCGGCAGTCAAGAAAGTTGGTTTATCTCTGTGGGAGACCAACACCAACAAAATAAACTTCCCAGGAGTTGGGAAGGTGGGGGAGGTATTTAAGGCCAAAGGAATGGCTGAGAAGGGATCTGAACTCTGCCTATTCCCTCTCAGGTGGAATGCAGCCTCAGGTTGGGATGCCAGGAGCAGGGCCAGTCCCCTTGGAGCGTGGACAAGGTAAAACAGACATGGGTTAGTGCTGTGCATTACAGGAGCCTCACTCCAGCGGGACCCAGGCCACGGGTGCTGAGCAGTGCTGCGCCCAGAGCCCCTGCCAGCCAGCTGCCAGCCTGCCTGTCCCTGGATCTGGGGCAGCTCCCACAGTACTGGGCTGCCCCCGAGTTTACTCGCTTAGGTGCAAGGCTGTGGTAGCAGCTCTCCTGTTCCAGGACCCCAGCCCATGCTCCAGTTTGCTCCCAGCTTGTTCTGCACCGTGTTGTGCAGACGTATCCTGGAATCCAGGAGAGCTGCCGGTCCCTGCAGAGCCCTGCGGAGCGGGTCGTACCTGTGTTTCCATCTCTCTGTGAACCTGTGGCTGTCCCTGTGCTTGTGCAGACGGGCAGAGCTCGCTCTTCTCTGGTCCCTGTCCCGCTCCTTTGCTGCCTGGGTGCTGGGAAGCAGCTTGTGCTGCTGCCACCTCTCCCAGTGCTCCCTGTGTGGTGCCCGGCAGAGGGAGCTGGAACTTCGCTTTTGCTTGTGACAGTGAGTGTGAGGCTTGGCAGGGTATTTCCCGGTGACGATGGCTTGGCTCTGCTTCCGCAGGCACGGTCTGTACGGCCCAGCCCTGGGGCCGGATTGCTTACGGTTCATGCAGGTTCATGCATTTCCTGGCTGCCCCATCAAGCCACGCACCGGGGTGGGCACAACCAGGACGTTCCTGTTCTCCCAATAAGAAGGCACACAGGCAGTTAAAACCCCTTTTGCCTTAATTTGTATTGTAGGCCTTGTTTCAGGAGTGTGGCAAGGCTGTTCTGAGATCCTCTGCTCTTAAGTGCTTAGAGAGAACTGATTCTCATTTTCTTTGGGGGGGCACCATCTTCCTGAGAACAACATGGTAGTTCTTGGCATCCAGAAGGTTTTGGAGAGCAGGCAAAAAGCTGGCACTGAGGAGTGCCATAGGAAGCTGTGGACAGGAGCAGAAGCTGTCTGGCTGTGCATTGTGGGGGGCAGTATGATCCCCCCCAGGATGCCGATTCTCTCAGCAGGACATCCTGCCCTGAATGTTCATGCAGTGAGTGAAGGAAGAGCCGTGCCAAGCTGGCTGTCACACCTCTGATGACAGAGGTGGCGTTAACGGATGAGGTTGATAAAGCCAGACTTGCAGCATCTCTGTAGGTTTTCTGGGGGACTTCAGGGAGCAGAGGTGACCCTGCAGACAGCACTATCCCCGAGGCTGAGTGCATGTGTGCATACACTATTTACGTGTTTGCTCTTCTCCCTCTTTTCCTGCTGCTTGCCCAGGGAACCTGCAGCTCTCGCCCGTGGGACCTGCCAGGCCTGCGTCTATCGAACGCGTTCAAGGTATCCCAGCACCTGCCAGCTCGCTCCTCCCATGGAGCTCGTTGTGGAGTGTGCACAGAGCAGCTTTCACCCCCCTGTGCTCAGGGTCGGGAACTGGCATATCATTCTGTGTAGCCTGGCAGGGTTAAGAGCAGGAGAAGGAGGAAGAGGTGGCAGGGTTTCCTCCCGAGCTGGAGGATACAACAGCCTAATGCTGTGCACAGAGCTTGTGGAAAAGAGAGCGTCCTTTCCGTAGGATCCAGACCACCTTGTCACCTCGCTACCAGGACCATTCCAGGTCTTGCTTTGCTCTTGGCCCTGTGTCAGCAGGGTGTTGATGCCCACACTTGTAGGGATTGTCACGGGGGCACCCACACTTAGTTTGGCCACCTGGTGCCATAAGGAGCCTGAAGTAGAGCCAGAGAGGGAAAGAGAGGCATAAAATCAGCAGCTGGGGAAGGGGCTTCAGTGCACTCCAGCCTTGTGCGAGAGGCTGTCCCCCCTGGCAGTCAGCACGGCTCACCCCCTGCGTGCTGGGGAGCAGCCAGGCCACCCCGAGAGCGCTGGGGGACAGTCTGAGCACCGCCCTGGTTATGCAGATCCTCACGAGCTCTTGTGTGTCTCCCTGGCAGTGCCCATGCCAGATCCGAGGGCCCCTATGCAGCGTGGACCTCTGCCTGCCAGTGGCCCGCCGCCCCGAGGCCTTTTGGGAGATGCCCCGAATGACCCTCGCGGAGGGACCCTGCTCTCAGTTACTGGAGAAGTGGAGCCCAGGTGAGGGGAGAGGGAAGGAGAGGAGCCCTTGGTATGGTCCCCTGCCCAAGGGTAATCTCTTGCTGAAGACAGGGATGGCACCAGCCTTCCAGGAGTCACCACTGCCTGTTGGAAGCCCGTGTGCCCATGTCCCTGGGGACAGGGCATCCCCAGGGTGGTGACAGCAGCCCTGTGGTGTGGGGCTGCCAGCACCCATCCCTGCACCAGCCTCACCCTCCTCCCCTGCGGCCACCTTTGGGGGCAATCCCAGTGCTCTGCCCAGACCGTGCCAAGCCAGCGTCTGATTCACACTCTCTCGCTTTTTCTCCTCCTCCTGCTTTGCTCTCCTCTCTCTGCATCAGAGGTTACCTTGGGCCACCCCACCAGGGAGCCCCTATGCACCATATGCCTGGTCATGACAGCCGTGGCCCCCCACATGAGATGAGGGGGGGACCCATGGGAGAACCCCGACCGCTGATGGGAGAGCCGCGGGGGCCCTTGATGGATGCTCGAGGTGAGAGAGGGGGCATGAAACAATGGGTGGTACAGACAAGAAGTCAGAATGGAGCCCGCTGCCCTGGCATGAGACATAGGAAGGGGGTTTGGGCAGTGAAACAACTGACTCCAGGGAAAGGAGGGACAGTCCCACAGGGCAAAGGCTTCCTCCAGGCATGACCCCTCTGCCCCTAGCCCTGTACCTTCTGGTGTGGAGGCCCAAAGGAGGCAGTGGGCTTGCTCCCATGCTCCCTGCTGCACTGCTCCCATCAACACCTTGCCTTGTCTTTCCTCTGCAGTCGGAAGAGATCCCCGAGGACTGGAGCCGCGGGGGCTGGAGCCACGTGTGTTGGAGGCGCGAGCCCTGGAGGCGCGAGGCCTGGAGCCACGGGTCCTGGAGCCGCGAGTGCTGGAGGCCAGGGCCATGGAGGCCAGGGTGATGGAGCCCCGGGGCCTGGAGCCTCGAGGGCCTGGTCCCAGCCCACGTGGCCCCATGCCTGGTGGGATACAGGGTCCTGGGCCACTTAATATGGGAGCCAGTGGCCCACAGGGGCCCCGCCAGGTACACACGCCTCTGGTCGGCTGGTTGGGCACTGATGGTGTCTTGTAGATTGGGGCTGGGTGGGGGGATGTGATCAGGTCCTGCAGCAGCCTGAGAGGGGAGGGCATCCTGCAGAGCAGCACCTGGATTGGTGGCTCTTGGATGGGGTCAGGGCATCTGTCCCATCTCCATGGGCACTGCTTATTCTGCTGGGGATGAGACGAGGCTCAGGCTTCTCTCCACCTCTTCCTGATGTGCAGGAAAGAGTGCAGGAGTTGGAGGGAAAGAAGAGCACGCAAAACACACTGTAGCCCGTCTCCATGCTCAGGAATCTGCAGGCTGGCTGTGGGGGCATCCCTCTGATCATCCTGTATTTGTACAGCTGAGTGCAGAGCCCTCTTGGTCCTTACCCCCTCTCTTGTGCCTGCAGGTCCCTAACATGGCAGGGGCAGGCATGCAGGGAGGAGGCATTCCTGGGGCAGGAGTCCAGGGAGCTGGGCAGCCCGGAGGCTTTAGCCCTGGACAGAGCCAGGTCACACCCCAGGATCACGAGAAGGTGAGCGGACAAAAGGGAAAGGGTGAGACCCCAGGAGCAGTACTTCTTCCTTGCCTCACTGTAGTGGGGACAGCCCCTTCCTGGTGCTGATAACCTGTGACTGCTCCGGCAGAGCACATCTCTGACTCACCCTTGTGCCCACAGGCAGCCCTGATCATGCAGGTTCTGCAGCTGACAGCGGACCAGATCGCTATGCTGCCCCCAGAGCAGCGGCAGAGCATCCTTATTCTGAAGGAGCAAATCCAGAAGTCTACAGGAGCACCCTGACAGGTGACATCCTTAACCTGGCCTCAGCCTGTGCCTGCTCCCCTTCAGTAAATTGGAGAGTGTTCAGGATGGGGCTCTGTCCTGCTTTTCCTCTCTGTGCTGGGGTTCACTCTTCTCCCCTTCCTTCTTGCAGGCCTGGCAGGCACATAGTGGAGATGCCGTCACCTGGACAGTGGTGACGCTCCGTGGCAGCTGCTTCCCGAGGCTGGCAGAGTTCATGCTGTGCTTCAGGAGGGGGTTCTTCTCCCCCACTAATGTTTTTCCCTCCCATTCATCCTTTTTTCTGTGTGTATATTTTATGATTTTGAAATAAAGTGGGCAAAGGGTTTGAGTAAAGCCATCTCTCCAGCTGCCTTGTTTGGTCTCTTGTAGAGGCCAGAGTGGGACTGTTGGGTTCTGGGAACAGTCTGGCCCAGCTCCAGGCTTGTTTCCCTCGCCTTCCTCCCTTCTCCCCAGCACTAGGGCAAGATCTACTCATGGGATTTTATGTGTTGTGCTGCTCACAGCTGTTCACAGGGGTGTAAGGGACAGGCAGGACAGGGAGCTCGGCTTTCTGTCCCTGCTGACCGGGCGGGAAGGGCTCCGTATCCGATTGCTGTATCACTTACCGTCCTGCTTGGGGTGGGTGGTTTTCACCTCTTCTCTGCATATGCTTGAGCAGAATTTGTTACCTTTGCCTGAGCTGCGTTTGAATTTGGCCTGTGTGCCAGTGTGTGCCTGACAGGGGATGCCGGCTGGCTCTAGGGGGTGGCAGTGAGCCCCCGTGGAGGGGGGACACCTTACCGGGCACCCA
This sequence comes from Nesoenas mayeri, assembly GCF_963082525.1. Classification (NCBI taxonomy): domain Eukaryota; kingdom Metazoa; phylum Chordata; class Aves; order Columbiformes; family Columbidae; genus Nesoenas; species Nesoenas mayeri. The sequence goes on along the minus strand of NC_137550.1, from coordinate 15,813,714 downwards.
GGGGCTTTGCTAGGAGCCACATTTCCCACTACAGCCCCACCAAGGGGCAAAGAGTGGGCTCCTTTGTGCTTGCATGTGCTGAGTCACTGCAGTGGCTTTTATTGAAAAGAAAATAAAGTTTAATTTACCTTTTTACACAAAGGACTGGTTAAGCCTAGACGGGCACGTTTGGCCCCCAGGGCCTTCTCGGAATGTCCCTGTCCTGTCCCCCATCCCTGTCCCATGCTTTGCCCAGCCCGCTGGGCACTGGCAGGTTTCCCACTGCTCCAGCAGCAGAATTGCAGCACCTCGCTCCGCTTTTTTCACAATACAGGCCTGTTCACCCTGTGAGGACCCCTTGTAGACCAGGTGAAGAAGGCAGCAGTATTTGAACCTGGAGTTTCTCATGGAGAAGAAGAACCTTGCCATGTCTCGCCTGGCTTCAGTGCACACACTCTTCAGCAGATGCTTATCCTTGGCCATGCTCTACCCAGCCTGGCTTCCTGCTTAAAAGTTCTCCTTGTTGAAGTAGAACTGGACCTTCCTGGGGTCCAGGCTGGAGTGCTGGTGGCAAGACTTCTGCAGGCTCTTTGCCAAGGCCCCTGGCCCACAGAGGAACACGCCGACCACCGACCTGCAGACAGCACGGGGCCATCAGCACCAGGTGGGTGGCTCAGGAAAAAAGTCATTTAAGAACTTTTTGGGGCCTCTACAATCTGCAGGGGATGAGCACACCCCTCCCAAAGCCAGCGCTGCCCAGCCTGGTGCTGAGTCCTGGGGAGGAAGGGATTTCTTCCAGCTCTGACACGCTGAACCCCCTGCCCAGCTCTCACCTGGGGTGGGCTGCAGCCACCGCTGCAAACTCGCTGTTCCACATGGGCCGCCCAAAGATGGTTTTGTGCCTGAGGCCCGTCACTGTGTCCGTAGGAGTGTCAAAGCGGAGCGCCACGTTGTTGGCCTGGGCAGAGGAGGTATGGTAAGGACCCTGACCACCGCCTGTGAGCCCACCTCCAGTCTCTCACCATGGAGCATCCATTGCTGATGCCCACCAAACATCGTTCCTGGACTTGTTACAAACCATTATTGTGCTTGCCCTCTCTCTCCTGCCTGCCTTGGCCACCCAGTGTCCCCTTTTGCAGTCATGCCTGCCCATGATCAACTCACAATGCTGGTGTTCCAGCCAGTGAGGAAGAGCCGGTAGGTGAGAAGGTCCGCTTTGCCCGACTCAGCCATCTTCTGCTCCAGCGAAGCGAGCAGGTCATTGAACCAGGTGAAGGCTTCCGTGTCCCGGCACAGCCAGTAGAAGTAGATCTGGGATGCAGAGGAGAGGGGTTGCTCAAGGTGGAGCAGAGCAGGAGTGGAAGGGTGTGATATCCAAGACTGGGAAGCACACCATGAAGAAACTCATGGCTGGTCCCGTGGGGCACTCCATACCTTCTTGGTCTTGAGGGTCTGGTCATCCTGCTGGAACTTGTACCAAATGGACTTCAGGATGGAGGCGAAGGGGGTGACACCGATGCCTGCTCCCACCAGCATGGCCACCTCATACTGGAACACATCTTCGCTGGCCGTGCCGAAGGGGCCATCCACCTCGATCCTGGCCGAGGAATGGCGTGGGTAAGAGATATGGCCTCCCCAGATCCCCAGGGTCATCCATTTGGGTGCTCCCCAGCCTACCTGGGCATCTTCGGATTCTGCCGCTGGAAGGTGTCAATGAGACTGTCTGTCCAGTCACCGGCCGCCCGGATATGGATGGAGAAGTAGTCCTCCTCGGGCGCTGAGGTGAGGGTGAAGGGGTGCCACTCCAGCAGGGAGATGGCAGGGCAGTTGACAAAGATGTACTGCCCCACCTCCATACGAAAGCCTTTCTTCTGCATCTGCAGCTCCAGCACACGGGCAGGGTGCATGACCACCTGTGGGGCAGGGATGGGCCTCAGCATCCCTGGACAAGGGACTTCCCCTGTCCACCTCCCCATGGCCACCCCAGCAAGGAGGTGGCTGCAAGGAAAGGAGCTGCCAGCAGGCACAGGCTACTCTGGGACCCACCTTGGTGACAACCACCTTCTGCCGTGCACGCCAGACCCGGAGGAGCCGCTCAAAGATGTAGAGGATGACAGGGGCCAGAACCCACTTCCAGGACTGTGGGAAGTGAAGGGTTGGGTGAAGCCAGGGCTGCAGCATCCCAAGGGCAAGGGAAGTGCTCGTCGCTGCTGCAGCCATTGCACTGCCGCCTTACCTCAGCGGGGATGCTCCCGAACTCAGGCTCTTTGCAGCAGTTGTGCCAGCAGTTCTCTTCCTTCTGTGTGAGATAGCGGGCACAGCGGTGGGGATGCACCTCCTCCATACTCTCGGCTGTCTGCCCACGCACCAGCCCTCTGTGGGAAGGCAAGGGGTGAGCTGGGGGGCCAGCTCCTGCCACTCCGGCCAAGGCTGAGCTGTGCTGTGTGGGGCTGGCTAGCCCCAGGAATGGGGAACCCACAGCCCCACTGGACCCCCACTGAGGCTGCACCGCTCCCCCAGGACAGGCAGAGCTACACCATGGGGGGCCCATGACCATCGCTGTCCTGATTTCAGGGAGCCTTACGCGACACCGTGGATGACAAGGCCAATGAAGTAGATGACGAAGAGGTGGTGTGTGTACCAGAAGACCTCGAAGTAATTCCTGCGGATGAACTCGGTGGAGGATGTGACCATGAGGATGAGCGCCAGAGTGATGATGACCCCTGTCAGCCCTGGGATGGTGGTGAAGGCCACATATTCCACAGTCTGCAGGGGTGGCAGGATGGGTTAGCGAGGCAGGGGGCAAGCAGTGGCAAGGGGCTGGATGCCAGAGCTGGTGCTCACCGTCTGGTTGGAGTGAATGGGGTTCAGCCACTTGTTGCTGCCCTGCAGGTGCATATCAGAGAGGACGGCGGGGAGGCTGCGGTCAGTGGCTTGTTGGCTCTGGTTGTAGCGCTCCAGGTTGAAGAGGTGGGCGATGGTGTGCACAGCTGGCCAGAGGACAGGCAGTCACCCTCTTGCCTGCCTCCCAGTCCCCACCATGTCCCAGCCCAGTGCAGGGTGATACCTGTGAGCAAGGCCAGCATGTAGGCCACCAGCTTGTGGAAGGTGAGGTTGTGGTCCAGCTGCTTCCGCAGGGTTCGCCGGCAGCACTGCGGGGAGAGGTGGTGGCTTCAGGATGGGGACAGGGATGGGTATGGGGACAGGGATGGCCACATTGACCATGTCACTGTGGGGCACTCACCGAGCAGGTCCCGCGGAGGAAGGAGAGGAGGTTGCGGCAGACAGGCAGTAGGATCAGCATGCTGTTGAAGTTGAGGCACTTGGCCGATGCTCGTGCCCACGCCAAGGCGGACTGGGTAGAGGGTGAGCACCATTGTCCCATGCTGCCAATGGGGTACATCTGCCTGCAGCCACGGTGGCCCCCATGGCTCTGCCTAGCATGGTGCTGTGCTGGGACTGGGACAGGATGGGGCCAAGTGACACTGAGCTGAGATTTCAGGGATGCTGAAGTGGGTGCTAGGAGGGAGTGATACTGGGAGGGGGTGATGCTGAGCCAGGAGAGGAGTGGAACTGGGAAGGAGTGATGCTGATCTGGGGACGGGAAGGGGGTGATGCCGAGCTAGGGGAGGTGGAGGACTGGGAGGGAGCGATTTTGGGCTGGGGTGGGGTGATGCTGGGCTGAGACAGGACAGGGATCAAGATGGGGATCAGGCTGGGAACTGTGATGCGGTGATGGTGGGCTGGAAGAGGGCAGGACAAGGAAGGGACACAGGGTCCTGCAGTCCCCACCCCACTGCAGAAGGGCTCTGAGGGACATGTGTGGTCAGGCAGGGAGGGTGCCTTGGGGCAGCAGCTTACCCCAAGGATGGCCCTAGTGTAGAAGTACTGATCATCCCGGTCGAAGTACAGAAAGTAGTACGTGAAGAGGAAGATGTTGATGCCCAGCCAGGCTGCCTGCGGTGGAAAGCCATGGCCTCATGAGGGACTCCAGCCCAGGAACCCCCTCACCTCCCAGCACTCAGATGTGTGTGCAGCAGGACAGCACATCCCCTCCTGCTTCCTTATGAGCTGGGGCAAAATGCATGGGGCTGGGACATGGGGCCAAAGGTGGGGAGAGGTGTGGGAGTCTTGCAAAATAACTGTCTGGTCACCCACGTCTCTGTGCATCACCCGCCCACGAGGAAGGAGGAAAGGCAGGTGCAGGCAACACCTGCATGGCTGGAAGGCAGAGCCAGAGGGTGGTCAGGGCTGAGCAGAGAAGATTCTGAGAGGAGGAAATTCTGCAGGGAGCTGGCTCATCCAGCCCCACTGCACTGCTGTCCCCCACCTAACCCTGCTGCACCTAAACTGGCCCCTCTCACAGCCATGGATTTTTTTGCAGAGCTTTCAAAACCACTCTGCTTTGCTGCTTCTTTTTATTATTTTTTTTAAGTGGTTTGAAACATTAAAGTAACCCAACTTTCTGCAAACCGCTGTTTTCCCATGCATTTGCAGCTTCTCACGCAGCCGGCACAGTGCTGGCCAGACAAGCCCTGTTACACCAGTGATGCCGCAGCATGGCACCAGCAAACCATCCCTGTGGTCCAGCCTCCTTACCCTGGCGCAGGATCTCTTGGGAGCTTCCTGCTCCCACGGGGGGAGAACAGGTACATGGGAGACCCCAAGCAAAGCAGCGGTATTTTTCAGTTTTGCAGTGGGACCCCCCCCATTTCATCTGAGTCGTGTTTTCCTTAAGTCTTAAGTTTTCTGAACCCCATCCCTCCCTGGGCGCCAGGGATTTGCAGGTTGGCCCAGCAGAGGTGCTGCTTGTCTCCCCGACAGTCCAGCCACAGGACAGCAAATCAGCCCCCATTTCCTCCACGAGCCCCCCAGGACCATGCCCAGACTGTGCCCCCCATAACCTCTTGCATTGCCCCAGACCCTCCTGGCAGAGGAGCCCCCCCAGCCCCACACACTCACGAGGACGGCGGCTGAGAACCAGTGGTTGACCAGCCAGTTGCCCATGGCGCGATGTCCTGGTGCCTGCTCACCGCTGTCTGCTGCTGCCTGCCGCTGCCTGCCCGCGGTTTTATGGAGGTGGTGGGTGGTGAGGCAGCCCCAGCCGCGGGAACGGCACTGTGGGGACTTTCCCCCGAGAAGCCTTAGAGGAAATACCGGCTGGTTTCAAAGGCCACCTTCCAGGAAGGAAGGACTGTGACCCCATCGGCCAGCCCCGAAACCAGCCCCCTCCACTGGCTGGGCATGGCCCCTGCTGAGGGGTCCCACATGGCCCCGGGGCCAGGCACTGCAGGTATTGAGCTACTCCTCTTGAGTTTTTTTTTGCAAAATTCAGGGACAAAAATGGGCTTTTTTTTAAAGTAGGAATTTCCTGGTGGGAGGAAGTTGCAGAGGGTCTGTCCTGTGCCTGGCTCAGCAGATGTGCCCCTCGCTGGTATCCCTCGCCAGCCTCCACTCCCTTGGTTTGACAAGAAAACTGTGAAGGGAGAAGCATCCTGCAGGCATGGCAGTGCACCGGTGCCAGGATCCAGCCCAGAGATTCACCCCAGGGAGGGGGAATTGAGACTGAGCACCCAGTGCCTCAGCACTGGCAGTGCTGCACCTCTGTGTGCAATCCTGGGTGCTCAGCACCCTCAGCCTGGCACCCAGGACCCTTTAAACTGAGCTGACCCCACAAACAGTTTCTGGAGAGGAGGTCACATTCCTGGTTTGGGGTGAGGACTCTTGGGTTCCATCCATATCGCCACCACTGTGCCAGCCACCCTTCCTCAGCACTGTGGCACCCATCGCTCCTTCTGGGAACAACAGCCTGTGCTGGGGCCTCCTGCCTGGAGAAACAGGTTGGGCAGGATTGCTCCTTGCTGGTGTGACAGGTTTCTCCTGGCCTGCAGCCACGCTGGTGGAGGCGCAGGATGAAGCCGGCCCCCGTCCCGCCATGCTCCTGTACCTTATCAGCTCAATCGTGGGGCTCCCCCAGCCCCACTTCCCGCTGGTGCAGCCCCGGTTGGGCACCCAGGAGTTCCAGGGCTACGTGGAGAGCGGGTGTGCACACCCATGTCAGCCCCAGTGGGACAGTCCCCACCCTCCCCGTGAGTCACCGGTCACCCGCCAGCACCCGGACGCGCAGCCACAGCAAAGTTTCTTTACTGTTTTAAACAGTCCCGCCAGCACCTGTGGCCCCAAGGTCACCATATGTACCATAGCGGGTGGGCGAGGGTGTCTGGGCACCCAGGGACTATGCCTCACAAGGCAGCCGGCATGCAGTGGTGGGTGGTTTGAGCACTTGGTAAGCCCTTCATGTCCCTGCCCACGTCTTGGGCAGGCGGGCACGCTCCTGTCTCCCTGCCACTGTGGGGACACGCTGGGACCCGCTGCCACTGCAGGGCCAGGGAGCGCCTGCCTCTGGCACAGCTTCACTCAGAGGGTGGTGAAGCACTGGAACAGGTTCTCCAGGGAGGTGTCATGGCCCCAAGTCAGTGTTCAAAAAGCAATTGGACAATGTCTTCAGACACATGGTGTGAATTTTTGGGTTGTCCCATGCATGGACAGGAGTTGGACTCGATGATCCTTGTGGGTCTATGATGATTATGCCGCGAGCCCCCTCCAGCTGCCAGTGCTGCCCGTGCCTACACCCATCACTGGCTGGAGGAACTGGGAGCTGGCCATGCCTCAGACAATGCTGTGTCTCACACCAGGCTCGTGGGGTGCCTCGAGGCGCAGAGGGGTCCCCAGCGTTTGCCGCCGGCAGCAGACGCAGTGCAGAAAGTCAGCAACATTGTGCCGGAAAAGCTGACGGCAAGGGTGCAGGTACTGGAAAAAGAGCAGCATGAAGTAGATGGCCAGGCAGTAGCCGAGGAGCAGCTGCACCACCAGCAGTGGAGTGCAGATGTTCTCGTAGACGTCCGTCTTGAAGAAGTACCAGAGGATGACAAGGGCCGTGTTCTCTGCCAGCCGGGCTACATAGTACACAGCCAGGCGGCCCCAGTTCTGTGACTTGTCAATGAGGTCCCGGTCAGCCAACTTGAGCTGCACGGCTGACCAGCAGAACATGTTGATGCTGGCATAGAGGAGAGTGAAGGCACAAAGCACCACCACAGTGCCCACCCGGCTGAAGTTCTTCTCAATGTTGTCGGGCAAGCGGGTTCCGCTCCGCCAGAACTGCACCCAAGGCAAGAAGAAGACCACCAGCAGGTTGGCCAGGGCAATGGGGATGATCCAGTGCTTGAAGACGGTGCTGAAGAGCACGAGGACGGCAACGCGGGTGGAGATTTCTAGGCTGCGCCACAGCACGATGCAGAGGAAGGCCAGTGGCCGCAGCTGGACCTTGTAGTCATCATACTTGACCTGGATGGCCAGGATGTTGCAGACCAGCGCTCCATAGGTGACTGACACCAGGCAGATTCCCATGAGGACGGCTGCAGAGAGAGAAGACAGAGGAGTCAAGCAGCATCTGGGACCAGGCTGTGTCCAACCTGTTCTCTATCATGGGTGCAAAGCATGGGGTGCCAACACAAGTATAAAGCGTGGGGTGTCAACCCTGGTTAAGAAATGCAGGGTGCCAAGCACCGGACTTGCAGGAGGAGGCTCAGTGTGAGCAGTGCTGGGACAGCTCATGGCTGGTGGTGACAGGCCCCATGATGGGGTGGCTGTGGAAGAGTTGCAGACAGCAGGAGGTTCTGTTACCAGATTTCCCCCCTACATCAATAAACCAGAAGCCCTTGCCAAACTGGGGCTGTTCCTGTGCTTGCTCCCTACTAACCCCCCTGCCTTGGGCAAGAAAATCTGCTCAAGGGTGAGCGGGGCACAGTCTGTGTTGCGAGCATCCCTCTGCCCTCACTCGGACCAAGAGCCTCACTAGCATAGCCCACCATTTGCTCCAGGAGCATCTCAAGAACCACCTTCATCCATGGCTGCAAAGCCACAGTCATTTGTTGGGAACGCCGGTGGCTGCTTGCATTCAGCACAGCCAGGAAAACTCTGATGGAGAAAAAGCAAAGCCCAGGGGAGCCTATGTGTCCGGCACCCTTACCTCGGGCAACGGGGACGTATTTCTCCAGGATGCTGATGTAGAGCTGGAGGGTGAGCTGTGGGGTGGAGCCCAGGAAGGCCTGGATGACCGCCATGCGCTTGAAGGCATTGCGGTGCGTGGCCAGCCGCCGCACCGAGTGTCCCACCTCCTGCTCCATCTCCACCTCGTAGCCTTTCCGCAGCCGCCGCTTGCGGGTGATGGTGACATAGGGCTCCTCCTCCTTCCCCGACCAGCAGTACACCACCAGAGCCTCCACGCACCTGTGGGGACGTGGCAGCTGTCATCTCACCAGCCTCCCTGCTGCCCCCTGCTCCCACTTCTGGCACCTCCAGCTGCTCCTCTCCTGGTGCCAGCTGGACCCTGCTCTTGCCAGGCATAGCCCAACTGCTTTGGGCAACTGTTCAGCAGCACTGCGGGCAGCCCTGGGATGTGAGGATGTGGCGTCACACCAGGACCATGGGGATGCCCGGTGGCTGCTTCTCTGATCCAGCGCTCAGGGTGAAGTGTGTGGGGCAGGGGGACAACAACTGCCCCAGCAAGAGGTGCAACAACTGCTGCAAGAGGTGCAGCACCCAGGGTGTGGAAATTGAGCTCTGGTGGGAGCTAGAGCTGTAGGAAGGGGTTAATCACCCTCGGGCTCTGTTTTCCCCACTGGCACAAAAGGCATCTCTTCCTCTAAGCAGAGGCAAGAGAAACTTTCTGATGTTGTCTTTGATCTCTCCGCTTGAGCAGAAGTCTTCCAGGCTTCCTTCTTGGTGGGGACAGCAGGAAGGGGAGCGCAGGGTGAAGCCGAGTGTGACATGGGCAGATAAGACAATGCTTCCGCAGCCCCCTCGCCACAGGGCACCCTTATGTGCAGGGGAGGGAGGCGAGTTTCTCTCATACTGTTCCCCACTGTAAGGCCAGTGTGATCCCCAGCCCCCTTGCACACAGCCATGCAGGGGGCTGGGTGGGCCAGAGGCAATCAGCAGAGGGAGACCCATCCAACAGGCTTGGCTCCTGCCTGGGAACAAACTGACTCGGGGATCAACAGGATGTAATTATTTATGAGTGTTCATTAGGACAGCAGAATGCTCTGTTTCAGACCCAAGTGGAATGAGGTTTTTGGATAAATTCTCTTGCCAGATCAGGCCAGCAATTGTGGCTCATTGCAAACTCTAATGGGAAAACAGTTTCATCCAAAAAGACGTGTCTTCAAGGGCAGTCCCTGCAAGCTCCCAGCGCCCTGCCAGACCTTCTCAGCAGGCTGGGCTGTGTCTCCAGCCTGAGGAGCCGCCTGAAGCAGCCCCCCGAGTGGCTCTGGCTGGCTCTTTGAAGCAGCCAAACACCGTTGCAACCACCTCAGATGGCTGTGGTCCACGCAGTGACAGCTTCCACACCACTGTGGGCCGGCACAGACTGATGTGAACCCACAGCCCTTCTAACGGCTGGTGGCACCAGGGTGAGGCTTCCCAGCCACCTCTGAAGATCAGCTGTGGTGACAAGGCCGTCCCTGGCACCCCGCTCGTTTCTGGTGATGGAGGAAGCGCTGCACAGGCCGCGGTGCTTTTGCAGCTCTGTGGGTATGATGCATCCCAAAGCGCGGCTACCAGCTTGGCCTCAGGGAAGGGGCCCCGCAGAGATGGTGGCTCCACTGTGCCAACAGCTGCACCCCTGTGCACTCTTGTCGAGCGGGATGGCCAAGGTGACAGCAGCCCGGGGAGGCACCGCAGCATTCCCAAGGAGTGAGAGATCAGCATCTCTCTGGCTTGTGCAACATCCACTCCCTCACCCTCTTCTCCTTGGCAGGATCCAGCAGCTCCCCAGCTCCCATGCCAGCCCCACTCCGGCACCCAGCCTCTCTCTTCCATGTCCCATAACCCTTCCCTGTCCCAGGCCTGGGGACCTTTTCCAGGGGACAGAACCCCTGTTCCTATTCACCCTCAAGCTCTCCAGATGCGATTAGCATCTATGCTCCCAGTCTAAGCAAGACAATGGCAAAACCCAAAGGCAGAGGGAGACGCTGGCTGCAGAAAGTGACAGTGTGAAGAACCTTTTTAGCAGCTGAGTTGCAACAGGCTGGGAGAGCCAAGTCCTGCCCAGAACGGGGGGCCAGCAGGCAGCACCCCCCACAGGACCGCGGCACCGCTGGGGAGGGGTGGCCGAGCAGAAGACCCCCTGGGCCGGGAGGAGTAGTGCCCCCAGGGAGGAGGGGGCCGGGAACCCGGCAGGAGCAGCTCTGGGCACGCTGTGGTTTGCTGCACGGACAGATTTCTGCTGACAGCCGGTGCCCGGAGCACCCACCCTGCCCGGTCCCTGCATCCCTGCCAGGGGTCCCCCGTGTCCCCCACCGCGCTCACCTGATGATGGGCCCGAGCTGGAGCAGGTGCATGAGCAGGACGAGGGGGCGGTCACGGCTGAGATCGCGGTGCACGAAGATGAGGGTGAGCTGCACCAGGACGGAGGGGCAGAGCACGAAGAAGATGGTGAGCGCCAGCCAGAAGCGGTCGTCGGAGTGGCCGTAAGAGAGGCAGAGGACGGCGGCCGCCGCCCCCTCCCCGCAGAAAAGCGCCGTCGAGAAGACGATGCCGAGCGGCAACTTCGCCCGCGACGGGGCGGCGGTGGCGGCGGGCGGGCAGCCCCCGCTCGGGCCGTCCATCCCGGCCCCGGCCCGGCCGCTCAGCCCCGCCGCGGCGCCATCCCGGGCTGCAGCGGAGAGAAGAGCCGCGCTGCGGGGCGGGCCGGGGCGAGGTGGGGCGGGGCGCCCCCGCCGCACGGAACCCTGACGGGCCGCCTGGCCCGGCCCCGCCGAGCCGTGCTGTGCCGTGCCAAGCCGTGCCAAGCCGTCCCGAGCCGTCCCGAGCCGTACCGTGCCAACCGTCCCGAGCTGTGCCTGCACCCCTGCCCCAAGACCCCTATCTTTGTCCAAGATCCTCTATGCTAGGACTGTCTGTCTCTGCTGGGAACTGCATGACTCGGGACACTCCCAACATGGCCAGGACCCCCACTCCAGGACCCCCTGCCAGCCCAGGAACCCCCTTCAGCACCCACCCTGGGACCCTCCACTCCCCCAGCCATAGCCCTGCCAGCCAACATGCTACACCCTATGTATCCTCCAAGCCTCTGGGGTTCTCCCTAGAACCTCTCCTGCCAAGTCCTGGTCCAGCTGGGCCCTGGCAGCTACCAGCACCCCCAGGTGCAACAACATGGGGGGTCTCCCCAGGGGAAGAGTGTCAGGCATCCCTAGGGACAGCAGGGTCCCACCATGGGGCAGAAGGGGATACCAATGTGAATTCCAGCCCTGTCCACAGCCAGGCCTGTGGGTTTTACCAGCCATCTGCCGGAGTGCTGCTGGCATCCGCTGCCCCCCCAGGTGTGGGGGCCAACCCTGAACTCCAGCCATAGGGAAGGATGTCTGGGTCTGGGCCAGGACACCAACCACCCCATGGCCCTGCACTTTGTGGGGCAGCATGTAGGAGGCAGGGTGTTACCAAGGCAGGTATCTTGCAAGCCCAGCCATGGCAGGGACACCCCTTTGCATCTGGCAGACAGCTGATGTGTGTCCGCAGGGCTGGCCTCAAGATTTGGGCAGGATGTTACAGGTAAGATGCAGCTCCTGCATCATGGATGCTTCTGCTCCCAGGTAGGAGGTGGTGAAGACCACCTTGGCCTACTGCTGAGCAACGTGGTGCTTTCCCCATTGCCTTCAAGAACCCACCTTCAAGGTGATGGGATATATGGACTCACTGTTGGAGCCAGACCTTCCATCACTGAGTCCACTGCTCAGCCCCAGGTTCCCTCCTGTCTGTCACACTCATGCTCCGGTCCTGGGAGGCCAGTTCAGCTCCTCACCTTGGTCATCAGTACAGCGGTGGGAACACAAAGCTGGTTGGGCTGCTCCCCTCATTGATGGCCATGGGGGTCCCTGCTCTGCCCAGCACACGCAATGGCTCCCAGCACCAACCCTGCCTTTCCTGCAGGAGCAGTGGTGTGAGCGCAGGCAGCTGCCTGCATGGCGATGCACACAAGCTGTCTTGCCTGAGCGTGCGCTGCCTGCCAGATTACTCAGTCCAGCCTGGGCACACGCTGGCTGGCTGGGAGAGATGGGACAAGGCAAGGACTGTTTGAGGTCGGCCAATTTTCCTTGGTTTAGGCAGACTGGGAAGTCTTAGGTAACTTTTAAAAGGCTCTTGGTGTTCATCCCTTGGCAGCCAAGGCAGCTTGCAAGGAGGTACCCATGCTAATGGCAGGGACGCTGTGTCCATTGCTTGCCTGGCGCTGCACAAGCCAAAAACATGAAATAACCTCAAATACCGCTTTTCCCCATTTTATCAGGCTGAAAATGTTACCAAGGCTATTGGGCTTATCAGCGGCAGAGCTGGGAATAAAACCGCCTGAGACCTTGGAGGTCACGTCTCCCTCAACAGCAGCTCCCACACAGAAGCAATTCCAGTCTCTGCAGCTGCTCAGCGCCTTTCCTTCCAATGCTGAACAGCTGCTTTGGGAAACCACAAACAGCATGAACTCACAGGGACTGGCCTGACTGGCAGGGATGGGAGACATATGTGTGACTGCTCAGCTCTGGTATGACAGCTACATATTTTCAAGCTGTTTTTGGAAAACAGCCTCTCCAAAAAAAACCCTAGCAGGGCAGAGGGTGAAGGGAACAGCATCCAAGTGAAGGAGGTGGGTGAGTCCTGCAGACACCCGAATGGGAGCTGTGCACGGGCAATGGCTGTGCTGGCCCCAACATGCAGCCTGGCTGGATGCTCGGCTGGCGACAGCACATCATATGGCACTGTCAGTTGTGCCCACACCTCTGTATTAACATCAAGAACAATGTGCAGGTTATACCATTTATGCAACTTCCATTTATCCAAATTAAAAGCGTCCCCCCGGAGCCTGGCAGGTTACCAAGCCCTTGGCTGAGCAATGCCTGGGCTCCAACTCATCGTATTTTTAATTTCATCTTCCTCTGCTTCATGATGAAATATTTAAGAGTAATTATCTAAGCAGTCAAGAATTCCAGTCCTGCATTTGGGAGCCCCGGCAGCTGTCAGAGGACTGGAGGGACGAAGCTTCACACCAGTTATTATCCCATTTTCTGACCCAGGCTCAGAGAGGCAGCGAGCTGGTTTCTGGTTCACACTGTGAGTCACTCCTCAAGCCTGACCCTACCTGTCCGAAGCTCAGCACTGTAAACAGCAGACCATAAAAGCAATCTGTGTCACAGATACCATGAACCAGAGATCCTGCCCCTGCTGCCTCCATCGCTCCCTGTGCCTGCGCCTCTGCCTGCAAACCCAGGATGGCTTGGGCTGCACAGACACCCTGTGACACCACTGTCACACAGCCACCGTTTGACCCAGAGCTGTACCAAGCCAGGAGGCACCAGGTTCTGCACGGGGTGAAATGACCTCAGATACAATACAAAACTGCCATGGAAATGCCTAATGGGATATAATCCAAGGTGCCAAACAGAGAGGGACAGTGCTGGCATCTCTAGGACCACCTAGGAAAGTGGCAGAGTTTAGGTGGGTTACAGGTTATTTCTGTTACAGCAGCACCTAGAAGCTCAGGTGTTTTGCAGACTTCACTGACAGGATCTGGAATAGAAGAGAAAAGCAGAGGGAAGGACAAAACACTTTTTTTGTCCTGCACAAGGGTGGCCCAGAACCGCCCAAGTCCCTGCCCTGTGCTTTGCTGCAGGCACCAGCTCTCAGGAGTCTCCCCCTGTCCAGGGACGCCCAAGTTGCTGGCGTCAGTCCTGGCACCACATGCAGATTCCAGTTCTCCTGTTCCCACAAATGCCTGCCCTGTCCTGGAGAGCATCCCAGCTTCATTATTTTCTTAATCCCAGTCTTCATTATTTTTTTAATCCCAGTATTCACACAACACATTTTTAACACAATGGTGGCTGCCCGCCGTGGGAAACGCAGGATTTGCTGTGCAGTTTTTCCACCCCCTCTCTTGCCTGAAAATGAGTGAGGGCATTTGTGTGTGAGAACCTGGGCTGTACATGGGGTGGGAGCTGGCTCCTTCACCGGCTCTCACTCTGAAAATAGCCACGTCTGCTTTACACATGCCTGCCTGACAGCTCAGCTTCTGTAAAAGGAGAAGAGAAAAGCTGTTTGGAAATGGCAAAGGAGCTCCTTGCCAGAGCTCTTAAAGAGCCCAGGTGGGGAGAGCTGCAGCAGGGTCCCGCAATCTCTGCTCTCCTGTCCTTGGGCACTAACACTGCACTAGGACCCGGAGCAAACATCGCTCCCAAAGCCCTTGCTGGGACATGCCAAGAGCACCCTGCTGGCTTCCCAAATATAGCCATGCACACACAGAGATGGAGGGAGCTGCTTGGGGTGCAGAGATGGCCATGCTCCCCCCCACCAGCTGCCCTTTTGGATCTGAACCCCACCCCCCAGCAAAATGCTCTGTGCTGGGGAATAAATATTTTGCTGCTTGGCTGCTGCTGCACAGAGCGATTGTGGGGACATGTTGATCCCCCAAAGACCCCGTGTGTTGGATGAAGTGAACATCACAAAATGTTCCCCAGTTCAATATGCAGTGAAGGTGGGAGAAGGTTGTGTCCACTCAGCACAGCCATGTGGCCCTGACCAGCAAGGCTGGGGGGATCCCAGGAATCTGTGAGACAGGAACTTTTTACTTGGTTTGGAAATAGCTTTGCAAATGACTGGTTTTCACAGCCTAAACTGTTTGTATTTTGCATAACTTTCTCAATAACTCAGCTGTATTTTTTCCTGCCCCAGCAGTCTGTGGAATAGTTTCTGGTTGGGGAAATATTTTTTTCCATTTGCTTCATCATGCGACTGCTTTTGCTGCTCTTCTTCCTTGTCCAGCTTCACTCCCTTATCCTGCTGGGAGAAAAACCTGTGTCTGCCCTGAGGACCTCATCCCCCCGAGCATCAGTGCAGGCTGGGTGCTGTGCTGAGCCCACCACTGGGCACGGTGCTGCCAGGGCCGGGGTGCTCAGCCAGCATGGGGTGCTCCTCCAGCACAGGACATGCCACTGCTACCTCTCCAACTCTTTAACAGGAAAATGGAGTTATCTTCTTTAAGTGCGTTTATAGGTCTTTGTAATAAGTATGCATTTTGAAGTCATGTTTCTTTGGCTACAGTCCCAGCTCAAGAAGCGAGTGATGCTGTAACACTAAACCAGGCAAGAAGGGTTAAAATGACTTTTAATTAACTGATTTCCCCAGTTCCACCTGCTGTAAGAGTATACAGCCCTGGCAGCACTGCTAACCCAGACAGGCTCCATGCCTGGGCATCCTGGCAGGCAGGAGGAATGGTTTACACTCTCCTTTCCTCCATGGTTCACTGCAGGAAAGCAGCAGGAGCACTGTAATGCTCTCAGCAAAACCACTGTAGGAGCCCAGGGAGGGCTTGTAGCCATCGCAGGAGTGTCATCAAGCTTCATGTATGGCACACGAGCAAGGTGGCAACTTCCCTATGCAGCCGGGAGCAGGGCAAACCCTGGCAGAGGAGCTCGCATTAAAATACAAGCCTGCCCTGGGAATTCCTGTGTGCTTTCACTGGGAAACACCCAGCTAGAAATTAGGTGAAAAGCAACCAGGTCCTGGTATCAGCAGTGGGGGAACAAAGAGGGCTCCATAAAAACAACCTCCCTTGCCCAAAATAGCCTGCAAAATGGTTGCTGGTGTGGCAGCGGGGAGTGCGGACTGTTTGCACCCCAGCCTCCATGGTGGCACTTTATGCCAGTGTGGAGATTGGGGTGCAAACCCTCTGTGCTCCCCACCACTGTGCCAGCCTGTCAGCAAACATCCCCGGTGTCCCAGTTCACCACCAACAGGTCTCCGTGTCACAGGCTGTAATTATCTTGCATTTCCAGCCTGACCACGGGGTGTTTGCCTGTAATTAGCTCTTGGGATTTAGGAGCTGGTATGATCCGGGGTTATCATTAGCCACTAGAGCCAGGCTGGGATTTAAAGGGACGATGTGGCTGTTTGCATATCTACCGCCTCGGTGTGCTATTGCCATTGTCCGATGCATCAAATAGAAAGACGAGTCCCTCCTCAAAGCCTGTGCATGTCCTTACTCTGCCATGGATGCTTTTTTGGGCAGGGATGATACGACCCTGAGCAAAGCAGGACAGCTTGCTTGTAAATATTTCCACCATGACTTTTTGGTCCTTGCCATCACCTTGGTTTTGGTGCCACCCCAGCTCAAGGCTCTCAGGAAATGCTGCTATAGGCAGCTCCTATAGCTTTGTGCTTCTCACTGCTTTCTCTTGCAATCCGGCATTCCGCATGTGCAAACTCCCCAGCCCTGCCACTGCTGTCCCCCCCTCTGCTCCTCACCCTGGGGCTCCCAGGCGGGAGTCCCGGTGTGCCCAATGCCGGGTCGGGCACGTACTCACGGGGTCTAGGGAAGCCGAGGCAGGGCAGCGCGCCAGCCAGCGTCCATCTGCGCTTCTCCGCAGTCCCTGTGGTTTCGTCTCCTTCCCTCTCCTGCAACACTCCAGCGGGCAGAAATAGCCCCAAAACACGTGCTGCCTTCCGGGGAGCGATGCCAGGGGCTGAGCAGCCCCAGTGCCCTGGGCACAGCCCTCCCTCAGGGGCTCCTGCTGGCACCGGCACCACTAGAGAGTCCAGCTCAGCATGGTGCTGGGGCACGGTCCAGTGTCAGCTCCGGCAAGGAACATCTCCAATAATCCTCCAAGATAATAAATTCTGCCTTAGAGTTTCTCACCTGGCAACAGTCACCAAGGAAACCCGGACGGCTGCTGCGGGTCCCCGCTGGCACTACCCGGGGGGGACCCCACAGTGCAGGCAGGGGCTTCCAGCTGCACCCCGCCTGGCCAGCAGGGTGGGCGAAGAGCCAGCTGCCCATCTGTAACCTGAGCCCAGGTGGCCAAAGCACACATCGATCTCATCTTGGCCCTCCTGCCGCCTCTCCAGAGATGCATGTGGGTTTCACCAGATTTGGTGTGGATTTTGAGGGTTTCCTGGCCATTGAGCCCTGTGTGTGTGTGCATCAGGAGGGGGATCTGGAGCTGCAGTAGGCTCCTGGGGGTTTCCTGGTCCCTGGCACTGGTTTGGCAGGGGATTTTGGACACTTTGTTGAAAGCAGCAGGGCCCCAAGTGCTCATACACTTCCGCAAATTCGTCAGTGCCAGAGGGACAGCAGTTCTTGCTGCCCCTCGGGGAGGCCGTGCTGCTACCTCCAGGGCTGCCACATGGTGCTTCCCTATTTATAGCACCTGTGGTCGTGCCTTTATCTGTCCCTTCCGTGGCTGGCCACTGGCAGTGCCACCCTGAGGCACAGAGGCAGGTGCTGACACTTCCAGCAAATCATTTTGGCCCTGGTACAGCTAATTCTGCAAAAGGCTTGCCTGTGCTGCTTGCAAACATGATGCTCCTGCTGGTCCCAGCAGGCTGCCTGCACGGGCATGGGAGCAGCCGGGAAAAGCCATCAGGCTGGGAACCATGCTCCCTCTGTCCCTGGGCCAGGCTGAGGCAGCTGAGGTGCAGTCACTGCCCCACTGCCAGCAGCACAGGGGTGAACAGTCACCCCAAATATTGTTGCATATGGCTGGGATATCAGTACAGAAACTCCCTCCATCGATCATTAACCACATGTGGCTGCCTGCACACAGCGTGGCCCTGGGGCAACTCCCTGCACAGGGATGGGTCCTGAGCTTCCCGAAAGCATGTAGGGCTGGACCGAGGGGCTGTGCCCAGCCAGGGCTTGCATCCCTGGGGTTGTCCCATAGCTGTGGGACACCTGGCAGCATCTCAGCATCCTTGGCTCATGGCTGGGGCTCAGCTGGTCAAGGAAGTGCTGCTGGCGTGGAGTGGTTTAGCATGGACTGATGTGACCCAGCGGGATCCCTGTTTGCTCCCCAGTGTGGCTTTTGGATGGTCTCATGGCTTCGTTCCCTTCAGACCCCACTTACCCAAAGCTCCTGCAGCTCAGACGTCCCTGTGTGGCCCCTTCTCAGCACACAGCAGTGGCAGCATGCCAGGGAGGGCAGCCCTGGCTGGGGAAAGCAGCAGGAAACCTGAGGAGCAAGATAAGAGCTTCAGGGTTGCAGATCAAGGGCTTGGGGCTTTTTTAGCTCCACTCCATGTCCCATTGTCCGAGGGCACCCACCACCTCCCTGCTCCCAGCCAGGCACCTGCTCAGGTTAGTTGGTATTTCTATTATTTCTACTCCAAGTGGCACAGGACCTGCTGCTGCTCCTTGCAGGGGCTGCAGAGAAACATCCACACTGGGATTAGGCAGCAAGGATCCAGGGATGCCGTTTGTTAGAGGAGACATGAATTCAGCTAGAAACCCCATGTGGGCTGTCAGGTGATGTCCCCACCAGAAGACATTTAAGCCAGTGATGGAGGTGCGAGGCTGCCCAGTAATGCAGTGAGTAATGCAGTGCTGTGCCATGCAGCCCTGCAGCATTCCATGTCCCAGCAGCCACTAGCCTGGGTCAACCTGCCAGGATTAAGGAGGCTGTCAGGAGTAAGCAATTTAAATCCAGATTAGATTTAAGCATCTGGTATGCAAAGGGGATGTGAGCTGGGGCCGCGCAGCAAGGACGAGTGGGTGAGAGCCTGACTGGACTTCTGTGACGTGAGAAGGGGCTGCCAGGGCAGGGTTCAGCCAGGGGTATTGCCCTGGAGGGCTGGGGTTTGTGCCCAGACTTGGTTTGTATGCACCAGGCTGGAGGCAGCAGTGCTGGGCTGTGCGACGGGGCATCCCGGGCTGAGATGCTCCCAGACATGGGGAGAACACACAGGCAGGAGGACCAAGCAGGAGGACACACTGGAATGTTCACTTCGTAGGTGCCGACAAGAGGCCATCCGCGCTGAGCATGTTCCATCTCTTCTCCAACTGCTGGTCGTGGCTGCAGGCCATACAGGAGCCCATCAGGTAGGTCCCTATGCCTGCTCCTCTGGGCTCCTGGGGGGGCACAACATTTACCTACTCATTTCTCAGTGACGGCACCAGCACGGTAACACTGTGAGAGTGGTGCCCATTGCAGGAACCGGCCCCAAACCGCAGGGCAAGGCACAGGCGTGTCCTCACTGCCCCTCCAGCAGGCAGGAGCTGGGCAAGAAGGGGCGCAGGGCAGGCAGGGGCACGCATGTGAGGAACAGTCACAGAGATATTGCCCCAGTGCAAAGTTGTCACCTTCCCAGGAAATCTGGGAAGGACAAAGTAAAATATTTGCCATGTTTGCATGTGTTGGGAGACCCAAGTTAATTCCCTGAGCATGGCACTGCACCAACCTGGGCAGACACGGTGCATAGTGAGAGGGTTTATTGTCCTCTCCCATCAATGAGGACATGTTGCCCCAAAGCCAGAGGTGAAGCTGCACCACCCACACAGCTTGGTCTGTTTAAGAAAGAAAACGCAGCCACGTATGACTACTGTGATTTATCAACCACAGGGAAAACGTTCTGTGCATGGCTCCAGCAGAGCACATTGCTGGAGATCAAATATGACTGTTTAGCAACAGGAAAAATCTCCTTGGTCTAGACAGACACTTGTAAAATGTCTGTGTTGCCTCTCCCTAGCCATGTATACCCATAACTCACTGACACAAAAGGACACCAGGAGTAATCATTAACTATTTGCATATAAGGAACAACCATTTGGACCTGTGCATGTCATTGCTTAATACTATATGATCTGAAAAGAAATCCTTGCCATAGGAAGCATGTTGAAGGCCCTGCAGTGTGGCTGTCCCATGGTACTGGGATGGCCCTGGGCACCTGTGCCTGTCCTTGTCCTCTCCCAGGCACCAGGGACCATCCCTGCCCTTGCCCCTAGCTCAGCCAGAGCCTGTGTCATCATCCTGTTCCTTTTCTGTCCAAAGCATGGCCACCATGCACAGGGTCCCTTGCCTGGATGCCCTGGGACCAGCAGTGGTCTCTGCTCCCCAAGGAGCACAGCCTTTCTCTGGGATGCTCACCTGCTGTTGTTGCTTCCCAGGAAGGTGACCCTCCTCGTTGTGGGGCTGGATAACGCTGGGAAAACCTCTGTTATCATGGACATAGAGAGAGGTGAGGAGCAGCACAGCTCCAGAGCTGGTCTTGGTTGGAGGCAGTAGCTTTATGGTCCTTTGCAACCAAGTGCCCGAGCCTTGAAGGACCAAGACCCTTGAACACAGCTGCTGGGCTGGGGCACCTGTGCAGGACACTGGCTGTGCCCTGGGCAGACCTGGGAGCAGGGATGTGGCTGGGGGGGGAGGAGGTACACGTGGCGGGGGTGCTCCCAGGCTCACTGCGCCAGCTGTCTGCCCTCTCCCCACATGCAGCCCTGGCTGGCGAGATGCTGCCGGCAGTGCAGCCTGGCCAGACCCGCCTGCGGATGGACAGGTTCGAGGTGACACTGGTGGATCTGCCTGGGAGCCAGCGTTCCCGCAGCACCTGGCGCAGCCACTACAGTGCAGCCCATGGGCTCCTCTTCATCCTGGACTCCAGTGACCTAGCACGGATGGAGGAGGCACGCAAGGTCCTGAGCCGTGTCCTGAGCCATCCTGATGTCTCTGGGAAGCCCATCTTACTGTAAGGCCAAGTTCTCAGGCTGTGACTTGTAAAGTTTGGGGTGAGGGGAGGAGGAGTGAGAACCTATTGCTGGGGTTGTGGACTGCCTGGCTGGGCTGCTGCAGGATGTGGGGCCCAGGGGGCTGTTGGGAATTGTTGAGACGTGGGGACCCCAGCAGTGCTCAAGAGCTGGGAGCATCCCTGGGGAGGGGCCGAGAAGGGGGCTCAAGCACCAGGTACCGGCTGGGGCGATGCTTTGTCTGATCTCAGCCAAACCGGGAGAAAGCATCCAGCTTCCCCAGCCGTCGTGTAGACAGGCGCCCAGAAGCTGGGGTGGCAACCGCGCTCCACTTTCCCCGTGTCCCAGGCTGGCCAACAAGCAAGATTCGGCATCTGCCCTGCTGCCCTGCGAGCTAATCGAGCGCTTGGCCCTGGAGCGGCTGGTCAACGAGAACCGCTCGCCCTGCCGCATCGTGAGTGCGCGGCTGCCCCGCTCCCCGCTCCTCGCTCCCCGCCGGGGATGACCCCTCCTCTCCATCTGCAGGAGCCCTGTGCCTCCAAGCGCGGCCCCCACGCCGGTCCCTCCCGCACTACCCTGCAGGGGCTGCGCTGGCTCCTCCGCGTCGTTCCCGCCGCCCCAGTACCGCTGCCCGTCGCCGCTTCGCCGCCCGCCTCCGGCCCCAGGGCAGCCCGCGGCCGCCCGCCCGCACGCAGGTGAGTGCGGGACTCCGTCTGTGCGTGTTCCCGTCCCCGTTCTACCCCACTCCCGCGGGGCTCGCCGTCATCCCTCGCCGTGCTCTCGTCCCTCCAGGGACCCGCCGCCTCCCCGGGAGGATGCCGGAGACGGCGCGGGCAAGACGGGGGAGAACCGGCCGTTGCGGCCCATCCGCCGGCTCCCCGCGGTGAGTGAGCGCTCCCGGGATGGGGCGAGATGGAAGGGGAGTTCTGCCGCCTTCCTCTCATCTCCCTTACCTTGCCCAGGAGGAGGGCATGAAGGGCCCTGGGAGGAGGAAGAAGAATGTGAAGGTGAGGAAGAAAGGCTCGAGGCAGCCAAGCTCGGCCGAGGAGCCGGACAGACCAGAAGTGGGTGACAGCCGAGCTGGGGCTGCCGGGGGGCTGCTGCCTCCCAAGAGGGTCGGGCAGGAGGAGCCCGCAACAACTGAGACAGCCACCCCCCACCCAGGTGAGAAAGGGCTGCAAGGGGCTGCTGGCATCAGGACCCCCAGAGACATCCTACAGAGTGGTTTGGGGACACAGCAACATGGCAGTATGCCAGACCACTGGTCCCTGCCATTTCTGTTAGCTTTGCTTGCAGCTGAGCAGGGTCATGAGAGTCTGACCAGGGAAGAGGAGACACATCTCTGCAGGGTCTGATGCACAGAGGTGATGGAGGACTGAAGATCCTTCAGCAGCAGTCCTCTCAGCTGGTTTGGTGACAAATGCCCATATGCGGTGACTGAAATTTTGTATTTCTCCATCCAGCACAGGGTGTGAAAAAGAAGAAAAAGAAGAAAATCAAGAATAAAATCAAGTCTCAGGAGCCTGCTGCGGAGCAGCAGCATGAGGAGGTCTCAAGCACCTTTGGTTGGTATTTCCTGGAACAGGTTGTGCTGAAAAGCATTGGGGTGTCTGTCCTGCTGGCAATGGGGTGTGAGCTGTGCTGGAGCCCTTAGCCATGGGGTGCCTGGCATGGGGACACAGGCACAAGTAAGTGCTGCTGCAGGGCAAGATGGAGGCTGTTGGGGAGGCTACCTCTGCCTTTGGGTGGGATGTGGGGAGGCAGCACAAGTGCACTGTGCTGAAGTCTGGCATGTCCTTGCAGCCTTCACTCAGCACAGGCTGCAATGATGAGCCCTGGAGCTTGGGCCCTGTATTAATGCCTGACCACTTCCCTTCCTCCCAGACTTGTACCGCCGGGCAATGCTGGCTCTGAAGATGAGGCAGGAGCAAAGGAAGCAGCAGTCCACCGTTGTCCCCTGAGCAGGAAGACACATCCTGGGGATATGTGGTCCTAAGGGACCCCAGATTGCAGCAGCAATGGGACTGCTGCTCATGCAGGGCTTCTGGGGTGCTTGGCCAGGGCTGGCAGCCCTGGGCAATGGGTCCTGGGGCATGAACAGCATCGTTGTTCTCTGCATGGCTTGAAAGCCAGGGATCTGCAGGAGCAAGCCAAAAGTCCTTTTGTAAGACAGCTCTCTGGCAGTCGGGTTGCAAACCCATCTGAAAAGGGAACAGCTGGCCACTTGCCAACCTCGTGTTAGTATTCTGTGGAAGACTCAGTCTGATCATGACTGAGTCTGTGGAAGAGAGGAAGATCAGAGCAAAAATCCCAGGGGGAAAGCTTGTCTCTGGAATTGGCCTATGCCCAGGCAAAGCTATCTTCATAGGTCAGGGCCTGACTCGGCCCCTCATTCGGTCCCTGGCTGCTGCCTGACAAGTCTCATTTCCCCCTGGTAAAGGTGGGGGGGCAGTAATGGATGGTCTGTGGAAAGCTTCACCTGCCCCCCAGCCACATCTGGCAGGTCTGTCAGAAGCCTCCTCGCACAGGGGAGGAGGGCGATGCCCATGTTATCTGTGCAATCCTTGCAGCCCATCAGTGAAAGCTTGCATAGTTCAGTGGCAGCTAGTGGTGGTGGAGGCTCCTTCCCAGGAGGAAAATGTTCTTCCTGATCCTGCCATCCTCCCAGAAGGGACAGTGGTGACCCATAGGCAATGCAAAATCCTCTGGTGTGGCTGGCAGCTTGGCACCTGCAGTCCAGGACAGTCACTGATCTGTGCGCAGCTCAGTTCTGAGATGCAAAAATGAGCAGCACCTGCATCCCAACACAACTGATCTGTGACATAAACTGTGGCAAAGCTGTACTGTGGTGGGGACTGGGCCATGCCAGAGGGCTCATGATGCCCAGCTCTGTCTGTGTGCAGGTGCCGTGAAACCAGCCGTCAGCCCTGCGTACACTTGACATGAAGTCAGGAGTGCAGCAGTTTTCCCTCCATGGCTCCTGCAGCACTGGGACTTCAACTGTGCTCAGTAGCAGAGTGAGTCACCTCTGCTCCGGTGATTACTGATTAACAGGCAATACCTTTGTCATCCAGGGAAAGAAAAATCTCTAGAGCACTTCCCTGGGTGGGACTGAAAAGGAAAAAGAAGAGAAACTGACTACTCTGCCTTCCCAGTCTGCAGTAAAATTCTAACTCTGCCAGATGCAACTGTCTGTGACTATAATGATTAATTGTAAATAAACTGTAAATAACAAGAGCAATAAATGAGTACTGGCCTGTAAATGCAGCACTTTTAGTAAACCCTTGCCTCTGTCTGCTGGAGATCCCTGTGGTACCAGTGTTGTGAGTGATGTGGGGGAGTCCCTGCCTGCAGTAAGCCCCTTCTCCCAGGATGGGACAGGCTGCCAGCCAGGCTCCTTCTGCCAGGGTTGCAGATGTCCGTGAGGCCATGGGGAGAGACATATTAAAAGTTTATCCCCTTTAACGGCCACTTCTCGCACACCCACTGGGTCTGGGAGGAGGCCAAGCCCTCCCAAACATCTGGCAGCCCAAGCAGCCCATGGCTATACTGGGGCTGAACCTCACTCGCTGTGGCTCCCAAATTATGTGGGCAGCAATAGCTGAGTGGGTTTCGGAGACAAACCTAGTCAGTGCCAACTGGGAATACAACTTTTATCTTCTTTAAAAGGTGAGCACCTGCAACTGTGTGTTAAAAATGTTTTATCTCAAAACCAGAAACATCTCAGAAATGAGATATTGAGATCTATGTGATCAAAGACAGATAGTAATTAATGGTTACACTGTGCCACAGGATAATGGGCTGGGCTGCTCCTGCCACTCAAGAAAAGCAGTGGCTGCAGCGAGGAGGTGCATGCCTGGGGCACGCAGTGCTCTTTGTTCCATCATCTTTGTTCTGCTATTTATCTGACAGCCTGGTAGCTGAATAACCAGCCAGGGAAGGAGGTCTCTGGGAGGTTTGGTCCTTGGTGGCACTGCTTGCTGACAGTGGGGTGAGGTGCAGCTCTGCCCAGGCCGGTCCCAGTGTGTCAGATCTGCTGGTGGGTGCGCTGAGGCCAGGCGTGGTGACTAGCAACTGTGCTTGTATCAAGGAGATGTCCCCAAAAACAAGGCAGTGGCGAGTGGCATCCTCTCATGAATCTTTGGTTTGTTGGGAAGCTTCAGATGTGACAAGAAGCATGAAGTGGTGCAACATCAACTGCCCCAGGGAGACCCATCTTCTGTCTACTGATACAGAAAGTAAATGGTATCAACAGCTTTTTCTGCAGGGAGGACTGGAGCCAGCTGGGTGATGTAACTGTGCTTTTTTTGTATTACCTAGCACATCCTTTTCAAGTTTCCAGAAGAGCTGTCTCAGGAGGATCAGGTTCAGCAAAACCCAGTTCCTGCTTCCATGAGCATTTTTGTGGTGTCTCAGCTTGAGCTGCAGCTGCATTTTTACAAACTGGTGACGTAGAAGTGTGTGTGTGTGTTTCGCATGTCTGCAGCCCAATTCTCCTTGATGGTGGTCATTCAGAGAATCCACAGCTGCCAGCATGACCACTAGCAGCTCTCTCCATGGCATGAGTCCTTCTAAGCCTGAAGGATGGAGGGAGAGAGGCCGTGCTTGTCTGAGCTTTGCAAAAGTTGACGATGGTCTGTACGGTGCCAGGAGGAGATGAAGAGATGTCTCAATGAGTATTTGTGGGCGTGCACCTACACCAGGTCATGGCTGGTCCCACCTCCTCACACCGACATTGCTTTGCACAATCCTGTTATCACTATGAAAAATTTAACTTCATGGGCTGAAGTTTGGAGGGTAGGAGAGATACTACTGCTCTTTTGAGAAGAGGGGTGGGAAGAGCATTGCTTTGTCAGTGCTGAAAATGCTGCTGAGCCCTCCCATGTATAGCATATCACCAGCCCCTCCAGCTGCACCCATGGCCCTGCTGAGTTTTCTCCCACTTCTTTACACTTTGCGTTCTGCCCACTGGCTGGGCTTAGCCAGCAATTACACTTGATTTTTTAACAACTTCTTGCTCCTCTCTACCCCAGGGGAGGGTGGGGAAAGTTGTATCTACTCTGAAATCTCCTCTGGGAGTCTTTGACTTGTCCCATAGATGTAGACAGAGCAGGAGATCCCCCCGTGACAAGCTGTGATAAGGTGCACAGGTATCTTTCCTGTTATATGCCCATTATTGCATTTTATTAATAAAAACTCAATTATGCATTTTTTTTTGCCCCTATATGAGCCTTTCTAGGGGAGTGTCCAGATGTAGAGATTCTTTAGAAATCAGCCTTTCCAGTATCTGCAGTGAGAATGACCCACATTCTAAGGGACGGGACAGGGAAGGTGAGCCCAGTCCCAGGGTGCTCCATATATCAGGGAGTCATGGGGTGGCACGACCCAGCAGCAGCCAGGCCTGATGAGGGAAAATAATTTAATGAAGAGACAGAGATTTGTGATTGTATGAAAAATGTGATGGTTCTTTGTCCACTCCTTCACTAACCTCAAATTACAGAAAAAGGAGCCAGGAAGCGAGTTTTGAGAGAGCATCCCAGACACTGGAAGTTGGGCATTGATTTAGGGCTGTAAAGGCAATTAAGTGCAAGTGAGAGTGATCTTTGCTAATGTGAGTTTTGTAAGACAAATACAACAGGTCACATCCTGTGGGGTGCCTGCAGGTGCTCCTCGTTCCCTGCCAGCCTCCCTGTAATTGGTATAGGGGATATATATAGCCAGGGCAAGCTCTAGGGCTTTCATGTGGACGGAGCCTGGGGTGGGGAAGGTCTTTTGGATGTAGCTCTACACTTTCTGTTCTGGATCAAAGGTAAAAAGATTAATAAAAGAAATCTTTCTCTCCTTTAGGACAGGACTGGAGGTATCACAGATGTGCTAATGAAGCACCATCAAGGGGTGGGGCTCTTTCTCATGTTATGCTGTTGCTGAAAGCCGGTTACAGTATGTATATACTTCAATAAATATGGATAAGATTAGTGGATTTTAAACTTTAGAATGGGTGTTTGTGTTGACAAAAGCCTGGGGTGGACGGTTTCCATCTGAGCTTGAGAAGCTGGTTGTTGTGAGTGCTTTCTCACACTTGCAGCTCCTATCTCATGGGCTGGGTGCCGCTGTGCTCTTGTGGCGGTTTCTTTGCTGAGTCAGAAAAGGAAAGCGATGGGAGACACTTTTATTTCCTTTTTCTGTGTAAGCATGCAAGGGCACAGCCAATTTCCATGAGCTCATTCAAAATGCTGAGCTGAAAGATGCCTGCATGTGATACTGGGCAGCTTTTATGGCCGTTGGCTCTCAGAAGCTGCTTACGTTGAATAATGAATAACCCTGCGCAGGATTTCTTTCGACTTTTTGTTATCTGTTGTAGATCCTCTGTTGTATTACATTTAAAGTGAGAACTGGAGTGTTTGCTGTCATGTATTCTGCAGAGTTGTTAGAAAAAACAAGGCTTAATTAGGTGAGATTAACTCCCCAAGCTACTCTTGATTGTTACGAAAGAGGCTATTAAGACTTTGCAGGGAAAGAGAAGATAACAAGGACTGGAAATTAAGAAAATATGAAAACTTTGCCTTTCTAGGTTAAATGAGCTTTGTTGGAGACATTATTGCTGGCAGGGCGAAGAAGGATATAATCAAATTTATTTAATGGATGTATTTGTCTCGGGGCACAGGGGAATATGCTAGAGTCTGAGGTATATAAATTGGTCACATCAGATACCAAATACCAGATACTTTCCCCTCTCTTGTAAAAAGCTTGTTTTAAAAAGGGAAATTCTGTTAACCAAAATTAGTAGTCTTTCTCTTTTATAAATTATCATTCTGTAAGTCACTGCATATTTGAATAGGTTATTTCGGACTATAAAAGTGCCTCTTGAGAAAGACTATCAGTGTATTAATTAGAAGAGCTTTTGCTACAGAACATCACTGGATATAGGATCAAGAGCCAATTTATTAACTAAAAGTTTTCATTTTAAAGTATTCTGCAGTAATCAGAGCTCAGGCCTCATTTGTGAGAGAACTTTCACCTTATTAAACTGCATTTATATTTCAGTACAGCTGAGTTTAGCAAGACTTTAGCCCAAATTCCTGACCTGGTGGCATAAATCTTTTTCTTGCTGCCCAAGCTGTGCTTTCCATTAGACTTTACAACCCACTTTCCATGCATAGTGCAGCTGTAGGGAGAGGTTTGGTGGTGATCTTTGTAGGTCCTTTGGGTTTTTTGGTAGGCTTGTGTTCACAGGTTGCAAGACATGATTACTGCACAGGCTTCCTGCTACAGAATCTGAACCCACTGCCCTTCTCCGGTGAAGAAAGCTGCTGGTGGAGTAATAAATTGATTTAAAATGGATTTTGTGGGTGGAGAAAAGCATGCGCCAAATGTTGCGCAGCATGGCTGCTGCTGCTGAGTCAACTCAGTGGTGCTTAGGGCAGGCTCTGAACTTCCCAGGTACTTTCCCCCCTCTTATAAAAAGCTTGTTTTAAAAAGGGCTCTTCACTGGTGGTTGTCAGGCCCTGCTGATGGAGAGGGGTCCAGGATGTCCAGGCACTGAGGCATAACTCCATGCAAACCACTCTGTAGACAGAGTTATTGGCTTCCTTCCCTCCCTGGTGTTTTGCTAGTGTGATGCAATCCCGATTTGTAATGCCCTCGACATCACACCCAGTGCTTGCTAGTCTGGCCAAGACCTGCTTTTACCATTCAGGTGGGTGCAAGGGTAGGATGGAGCTTACACCTTGTCCTGGTGAGGGGCAATGAGAAGCACCCAGACAAGTCAGCAGCTAAAAGCCAGATGTAGGACTCCAGCAGATATGGTGTTTGGGTGGGTGTTTGGGTGACTCTTTCAGCAAACAAGTTCCTGTGCTAGCAAGATAAGACCAGTGCAGGGTGAATTTGAATGTCTCAGGTGTGAACAGACAGGGATTCTGCCTTGGCATCTGCTGGCAAAAATGCTCATTTCATATGAAACAATGTTTGTAACCTAATCAGTAAAGGATCTGCCCTGCTCAGGAGAAGGGCAGGGAAAAAAATGGTGGTGTTGGCTTCTCCTTGGCACATCCCTGGCACATCTGTGGGCAAGGACAGAGCCCTGCCTGTCTCTGCAGAATGTTGTGACTGCAGCAGCCCTGAGCGTGAACTCAGACCTTTCTTGTCAGAGATGGTCTTGGGATGGTTTTCAAGGGGAAAAATATTGCTTCGAAAGCTGCAATGGAGGTCAGAGTGAGTGCCCGTTCCCTGATCCTCTTGTCTAATGCGAGCAGGCGCTCCACAAGCAGCAAGTCAACAGGGAGGTCATGCCCTTACCATAAATTGGCTGTCAATCGAAAAGAGTTGGATTAGCAAGATCTATATCAAGCCATCACAACGTTAAAGATAAATTTGTAGGAGGTGGGATGGACCTTGAAGAGATGTAGATGTAATAGATCTCCATTGACTTCATACTTCACTGGATATTATAAAAATCCATAGAACATGGGAAGCCGATTGCAGGTTCTACTGATGATAGCGCTCATCCCCTGATCAGCCACACGGTGGCAGAAGGAGCAAAGAATAGTGCAAAAATAAGTAGTCTGGGGGTTTTTTGTCCTTTTTTTGTTGTTTTTGTTTTGTTTCGTTGGGGGTTTTTTGTTGTTTTTTTGTTGTTGTTGTTTTTGTTTGTTTGGTGTTTTGTTTGGGGTTTTTTTGTTTCTTTTTTGGTTGAGTGTTTGTTTTTTGGGTGTTTTATTTTGGTTCAGGATTTCATTTTCTTTCGGCTTTTTGTTTGTTTATTTTGTTTGTTTTGTATTTTGTTGGTTTTTGTGGTTTTTGGTGCTTTTTGGTTTTGTTTTGCATTAGTTTTGTTTTGTGTTGGTTTTGGTGTTTTTGTCTTTTTTTATTTTGTTTTGGGGGGATTTTGCATTTTTTTTGGTAGCTTTTGTGTGGGGTTTTTTGTGTTTTTTGGGTTTTTTTGTTTAGTGGTTTTTTTTTTAATTGGTGGTTTTTGCTTTTTATTTTGCGTTTTTTTTGTTTTGTTTTTGTTTTTTGTTTGGGTTTTTTATCTTGGGGGGCTTTTGGGTTTTTTGTTGTTTTTTGGAGAGTTTTGGGGTTGGTTTTGGGGGGGGTGGTCTGGGGGGTTAGTGTGTGTGCGCCAAGTTTAGTGGCTCCCCCTCCTGCTCAGCCTCCAGCGCTGTGAACATTAAAAACAAAGGTTACAGGAGATAAAAACTACTTTGTGAAAGGATTTAGTGGGTTCTCCCAGGTTGTGAGTAGTCTACAGCAATCTCTTGGGTCACCTTTAGGTCACTCTGGTTGGCAGTCTAATGAGAAGTTTGATGGTATACTGGATAACTAGTTTTTTATGCTAATTGAAGCTGGGTCCCAACTGATCTGTATTGTGCAAAATTCTCTGTGGGATCTGCCCCCTCGCCCCGGTCTCCTTGTTGTAGGGAGGGAATGTCTGGGTGGCGGGAGGCCCCTTTGGAACCGCCAGTGCCATGTGCATTATTGGGTGTTTGTGATATTTAAAGGTGCATTAAAAACAGATTCCCTTGTAAAAAGCCTGTAAGCTGATACAGTTGCTACTAAATCAGCAGCTGAATCCTGCAGGCTGTTTCAGGGCATGAAAAAGCCCTGTCAGGGTTGTTTTTGCTTCCTCTCTGTGGGGATGGTTTCTGCTGAGACAGGGGTTTTGCTGCCCTGGGGACACTGTGTCAGCAGCAAAAAGGGGGATGACAGTCGCCTTGATTTCTCTAGTGAAATCGTGCCTTTGGCTGTGCAGGGTAGGGAGAGATGTTGGATTTAAGCAGTCTGGTCCATGGTGGGAGATTATGGTTCTTCTCTGCCTGAGTATAAGAGACCAAACTCTCCCCTGTACCCACTTCCCAGCTGTGCTGACTTGGTTCATCTGGGAGCCCCCTGGAAGAGGGTGTCTTTATGCCACCTTAGCCACAGCCACCATTAGCAATATGTTAATCACCTGCCTAATGCTTAATTCCTTATCACAGTCTAAGTCTTGCACTTTAGTTCTAACTCCAGTGAGCTTTTTGAAAGCAAAGACAGCAGCATTTCAAACTAAACTGGGTAGGGACTGCAATTTGTACAGCATGTGAATCATAAAGGGCAGTATAGCTGCATGAATCCTCTCTTCTGCTGGTGAGACCAACTTCTTTTCTTGTCAGTTAATGCAGGTGAAAGATGACAGTAACTTTATCTGTTGGGATATATTAAGAGAAGAAGATAGCTTTTTAGAATTTTTCTATGGGCCAGGTAAGCCATGCTGCCTTCGCCCTTGGAAACATGTAGGTGCCTGGCCCCAAAGGCTGGGGGTTTACTGTGCATCACTTCTCTGTTCAACATTCACTGCAGAACCCTGCAACAGGAAAAAGGTCTGAGAACAACAACTCCCTCTTCTAGCTAACACAAACAGGTGGGAAAAACAACAGAAGAGTATCAAAAGCAGTGCGAAAGCTGCAGTATAGTGTTGGTCTAAGTTTAGTTCTCTGTTGTTGTTTTGTAGGGGAAGGGAAGTCTAGAACTAAACTGGTTAGACATTATATTAAGATATTTAACAATTTCCATTCATTATTTTAAAATGTGTTTTAAACTGCCTAGCATTGTTTCCTGGTTTCCTCTGTTGTGGTTAGGCTTTTATGTGGAAAGGTAAGTAACAGCACAGCTGCACAGAGAATAGTGGTCACCTGGGATTCAGATGAGCACTGGCTGTCCCCTGCCTTGCTCTGTGAGGATGTGGGAGCCTTTACCAACCCACCTACTGCTGCCCTGGATAACTGGCATTCAAAAAAACAAAACCAAAAACCTATTCAACAGGCTTTCCAACACTTGACTGCTATTTTGGTGCTGCCCAGCACGGGCTTTCTGAGCTTAGATACATCATACTGTGTAAAACTGCCATACAGCTGGTGCTTAAGTAGAGCCAATGTGACTGGTTTTGGCCTTAGTAAAATCAAGACAGTACTATTCTTGCTTTAAAAAAGCCAAGTGAAAAATCTGTGTGTTTTCCAAGTCTCTGGAAGTCCACAGCTGCTCCCTGGGCTCTGTTGTGGTGCAACAAGGTGAGTTTTGCTCAGTTTCTGGGGAGAAGTCTGCTTTAAAAATAGGAGCAATGCAGGCTGCTGAAGTGACAGTGGCTCTTGGCTGATGGGGTTGAGCAGCCTGTCTGCTCCTGGAGGTCCTAGGGAATGTCGGCAAGGGATGACACCAGGAAAATTCCTTATCCTGTGCTGTTATGGAGGATATTGTTCTGGAAAAGGCTGGTGTATTATGAGGTAATAACAATGTGAAAAACATAATAGAAAATGCGGATTTTTGTTAGGTTACATTTCATCCCAATTTTGGTGACTCGTGGAAATGCAGTCTTAGGCTCTGCGCCCTCTGTGCCAGGGAGATGCTCCCTTGAGGAAGCTCTTTGTTGTGTTGTTTCCACCCGTGTTATTCCAGCCCAGAAGAAGAGGACATGGGTTGGCCAGTGTGTTGCCAAGAGCCTGGAGGCACTGGGGAAAGCTCAGGGGCTGCAGAGCTGCCCAGGGATTAGGCTGAGCTCATTGGGTAGCAGGCTCAGCCACCCAGGCAGTGCCTGAGTGGTGCTTTCCTGGGGCTGTGCCTTGAGCCTCCCAGGGAGAGTTTGCAGTGGGAAAACACCAAGGAACCCTAAACACCTTCCCTGGTCAGTCACCACTTGGAGAAAGTGCTCCAAGGTGTGTTTGATAGTTGCTTGAGCATCTGGACAGTTAGTGGACTTTGATACTGAAGGATTATTAGGAGGGCTGTGACACGGGAGGGATGGGTCCTGTATTAAATATAAAATTGTACCCGATGTTTAACCATGGCTGTGGCTGCAGCAGGGGGCTGGGAAGGTGGACAAAAGGGGTTTAACACAAATATTCTGGGGCTGTAAGGATGATGCTTCTCTCAAGCCCCTGCTACAGCCATTCCCCTCCACCAGTTCATTCCCTTTTAGACCATGCACTGGGTTGGTCATGGAGTTGTTTTGGTTGGAAGAGACCCTGAAGATCAAGTCCAACCGTAACCTAAATCCAGCACTAAACCATGTCCCTAAGAGCAACATCTACATGTCTTTTAAACCCCTCCAGGAATGGTGACTCCACCACTTCCCTGGGCAGCCTGTTGCAGTGCTTCACAACCCTTTCCATGAAGAATTTTTTCCTGATATCCAATCTGAACCTTCTCTGGTGCAACTGGAGGCCATTTCATCTTGTCCTATCACTTGCTACTTGAGAGAAGAGACCAACACCCTCCATACTACAGCTTCCTTGCAGGTACTTGTAAAGAGGGAGGTCTCCCCTCAGCCTCCTCCAGCCCCAGTGCACTGGGAGCTCCCGGCCCCGCAGGATTTATCCCCGGGGCTGCTTTTCTCCGGGCGGCAGCCGGCAGGACCCGCTGCCCGTGGATCCGTGAGCCCCCCGGCGTCTCACCGCCGTTCCCGCAGCCGCTGCCCCGCGGGCTCGCCCGGGGGTGCGGCGTGTTCCCCCGCCGGCCCCGGCACTACAGCTCCCAGGCTGCTCCGGGGCAGGCGGTGCCGCCTCCCGGGCGGCGGCGGCGGGACAAAAGCGGGGGCGCGGGGGAAGTGCCGCCAGCCGAGTGCGGCCGGGCCGAGCCGAGCGGGGCCGGGCGGCGGGGCCCTGCGGCGGGATGGTGCGGGCCCGGCGGGCAGCCTAGGAGCCGAGCCCGGAGCCGCGCCGGGCGATGCGGCGGTGAGGGCGGCGGCGGGGCCGGGCGCCGCCGCGATGCTCCGCCGCAGCCTCAGCCGCTTGGTGAGTGCGGGGCCGGGGCGGGCGGGCTGGGTGCGGGGGGTGCCGGGCGGGGAAAAGTTCGTGGTTATGACTTTTTACATTTCTGTAGGATTTGTTTACCGGGGGGACGGGGCGCATCCCGGCGGGGTCGCAGCCGCAGCGCTCCCGGCCCGCTCCTGCCAGCGAGCCGCAGCTCCCCAGCTCCCGCCTTGCGAAACCTCTCGGGCAGGGCCCTGCCCGCGCTGCGGTTCTTCGCAAGAAGTTGCATTTGCTGTGAGAGCCCAAACCTTTTCCTTTTTTTTTTTTTTCCGTTTGTTTTTTGTTGTTTTGTTCTCCTCCCCCAAAACCCCAAACCTAGAGGAGGGCACTTCTCAGTCCCTGGAAGCACGCACCCAAAATCGCATCATTACAGGCTGAGCAAGATGCACGGCAGTTGTCACGGTGCTGCCTGCCGCTTTCCCATCTGCTTTGTGTCCCCAAATATGTTAAAAACCTTCCCGGTGCCACATAAGCTACTTGGAGATTGCACCATGACCTCATTGCTTGGCCTGAACTCTGTAATTACTCATTTTTTCCTTTTCCACAGCAAATGTGGTAAAAAGCAGTGTTTTAACATCATTTCGGGAGCTTCTGTTTATTTAGCAGTGTCGTTTATTGCGCAGTGTGTAGTTAACAAAGTTCTTTGAGTTTAAACAGCAGGCATATGCTATTAGTACAGTGCATGCACCCTTGGAAGTTCAGGAGCTGTTTCCTGAGGCACGTTGCACCTCTTGGCACCCAGGTACCAGCCAGAACAATGGACTCTGCTTGTGGCTGCCCGCAAGGCCAGAACTGCTGGGAGATGTATTTTCACATTCACTTTTGGTTTTGAGCAAGCTATTTGTGCCAGATTTCAAGGCTTTCAGCACAAGGTACTCTAAATTTTAAGTCTGGAGGTAGCTCTTCATCAGATCTGGGGAAAATAAATGGTTAATTTTCCCATTTGTAGGTTGTATTTCTGGTGCAGGCTTTAGGTTAGCCCTGAAGAGAACACACCTACTGCAACTATTGTTTTGCAGCCCTGAGGTCAAATGCATCAGATCTAATCTCAGTGCTCTGAGTTTCTGACTTGACTTTGAATTTAGTTATGCCTTGTATTGTGCGCTTCCTACCCCGCCTTTGCTGGAGGCTTTTTCTAAGATGTATCAGGAAGCATTTCGGGGTGTGAAGCGTCTCCATTGGTTTCAGCTAAAAGCGTTTTTTAGGTGGCCACCTCTGTTGAGCAGGTACCTGTGGAGGTACCTGGTAGGGAGCAGCTCCAGCACCCTCACTTGTGAAGCACAACCCCTGTGCTTCCCGGTGGTGCTGGTGGTGGTCCCGCACCAGCTCTGTGCCACCTCTCTGTCCTTTGGTATGGACAGGGGACACACACCACTACTGGGGAGTCGTGTCTGCTGGAGCGGAGAAGAAACAGTCCTGAACACTGAACCCAGGTATTTCTAACTGCTTTGTTTAGGGCTGAATTGTGACAGTGCATATTTGGAGGTGTGGTTTTTTTGGTTAGAGGAAAAGTTGTTGGACACTTTTTCCATGTACTGGCTTTGCAAGTGGTGCTTGAACAGCACCATGCTGTGTTTATTATCATACTGGTGCAGGTGGCATGGGTCCTCCAGCCTTGGGCAGATAGCAGCTCCCACTGTGCTACCGCAGCTCTGCCCTGTCCCCAGCCCTGCGGGTCTCCCAGGAGCTGGCTGGGTTTGGGTTGGTGCCTCCTTCTGCACCATGGAAGGAGATGACAGCCCATGCCAGTCTCTGTGGAGGTATCCCCTAGATACTGTCTTGCCCTTGGTCCCGTAGGGGTGACACGGGGTTTCAAGTGATGCTCGTCTTGTGGCAGAAAATTGGCTGCAGATGATCTGACACCAAGATCCCATAGGGCTACTCAGACAAATGCTGTCACCTCTCCACTGCGTGGTCTCAGCAACAGGCTCATAAATACCAATGGATGTTAACAATCCTCTTTTCAGATGTATTTCACAGCTTAGGTAGGATGAATGTGCCTTGCCCTATCAACATGACTGTTAGGTAGCTCTTTTTCTCCCTCCCATAACCCTTCTTATGCTGGATAGGGTATGAAATGTGATGGTAAAAAGAGCAAGAGGGATAGAGTGGTGTATGTGGGTCTGCTTTGCTGCCCTGGGGTACAGGCTGATGTCCTCTGCAAAAATAAATTGGATTCTGAACTTCAGTTTACACCACTGAAATCATCCCTGCTGAAAGGGGAACCAGGCTGGGATCACTGCAGGGAGGCAGGATTGAATTGCCACGGTTAATCCACTTTCAGGAGATACTGTCAACTTGAAATATAACTTTAATTCTTTTTTGGAAACTGATTCTGGCATTGGAGTCTTATTTTGTAGTCTTGTGCTACTTGTATGGCTGTTATGGGGAAGCGTGTTGGTGATCAGGGGGGTTTGGGTTCAGCTCCTCATAGAAGCGGGGAAAGTGCTGCCCACTCCCAAACTCAGTTGACAGGCACCTGGGAACCGAACTGTTGGTCCTTGTGTTGTGCATCAAAGACTGTTTTTTTTTTTTTCATTAATTACTTTTCCTGGATTCTTCAAGATGTGCAGATAGCTGTACTCCCAGGCCACAGCTACACACTGCAACTCTGCCCGTGCTGTGGGGCTGGTGCCGATTCAGGCTCTTGTAAGAACTGAGAAAGAAATCCAGAAAGAAAAGTTACCGATGCCCCTGTTTTAAGTTTTCCCTCCATTTGCTTGTATTTTAGCTGGAAGTGAGAGCCCTGGCAGCTGTCACCCTGGTCACAGTGCAGGGAGGCTAGAGTGAGGAGAAGAACCCAGGGTGATTTCCC
This sequence comes from Nesoenas mayeri, assembly GCF_963082525.1. NCBI lineage: Eukaryota > Metazoa > Chordata > Aves > Columbiformes > Columbidae > Nesoenas > Nesoenas mayeri. Next base: position 15,777,590 of record NC_137550.1, on the reverse strand, counting down.
TCCTCTTGGGGTGCCTGGTGCTGGCTGAGCCGATGGGCCAGTGTTTGCCCATCGTGGTGTTTCTGCCTGGGTCTCTTGCCTCTGCGGTTAGGGCAGGTCCCTGCTCTGGTATTTTCCTATGCTTGTGTAAAATCCAGGGCAAGAAAATAACAAACATCCCTTAATTGGGAGCAAATTTCTTAATTCCATGTGTTTCTGCAGTGTCTAACAACAGAACCTTAGTTGTTTTATTCCCTTTTAATTAAATAACTTGGGGTCTGATCCTCTTTGCTGCCTGTGCCCTGGTAAATCCTTGGTATTTAGCAAGGATTTGCTTGATGTTGGGATAAAGAAGATGCCTCTTAGGTGTGCAGTGCTTGTCCTTGGGCTGGACCCACATCGTGACTTGGTGCCTTTGGCTTGCTTTACCTGGTGATGATGTTTCCTTGCTGTTCTTCTCCTGGTTGCTTAAAGGGTTGTGTGAGGTCTCCTGCCCTCCTCTCCCTGGGACTTGTCAGCTCCCCGAGATCAGGACCTTTCCCTTGGTGTCCCTACTGGAACACCTTGGCTTGTCCACAGTAAGGAAAGTGAAGGGGGTTTGCTTTTTGCGGCCGTAAAGCCAAGGAGCTGCCTCTATAACCAATCATTACTCTTAACTTGTGTGCTTGGTGCTGCTTTCATGTGAAGCTCTTCCATCTGGGGCTCTTTTTATCTAATGTAAAAAAACCACAAACAATTGTGTGCAAACTGCCACAAGGTAGCAGTGCAGGAGACGGGCACTTGAGCTGGGCTTTAATGTCATCTGCAGCTTGTCACCTCCATGCGGGCTGCCCTAGCCAAGCTCCCGGGACACTGCTTCACCACTTGTTTTTGCATCCCGCGGCTGTTCCCATGTGCTGCTGGTGTTCTGTGGACAGCAGGAAGGGTTTCCCCCATTATAGCTCTTGCAAGTGTCACAAACTTCCCTCCTAAATTCTTGCCCTTCCTGAAATGTTGGGGACACGGATCCTGTCCCTGTGTAGGGGGGCTCACATGTACACAAGCGATGCCTGGTATGATGTTCAAGGCTCCATTTGTGCTCTGCTTTAGTTTTGCAAAGCCACTGTGGACTTTTCTTTTTTGAAGGTTGTCTTACCCTGAGTGTCCCCCAACCCCACACACCCTGGGGACAAGGCTGGTGCTGCCAAGGAGGTGGGTCTGGGTCAGGATGCCCCACTGCACCCAGAGCCATCCGCAGGAGCAGCGTGTGGTGGTTTTACCCCGTGTGTCCCCAAAGCCCTGCCTGGCCCCTTGGGGAGAAATGGAGGCAGGAGGAAGGCCTTGGAGAGGATGTGTTGACTCAAAGGCATGTGCCAGAGGTTGGGGAGATGGTTCAGACCTGGGAAAGACCAGGGCAGGTGTTGATGCTCTATGGGGCAGGTTCTACAAGGCGCTCTGCCCTTGAGACCTATTCAGATGGCCCAGTGAGACCTATTCAAACGGCAGAAAGTGAGAAATGGCCCAAAGTCACTTTTTTAGAGGGGAAATAAATTTCCTGTTGGCAGTGGGCAGTAGGTGAGGAGGGGCTGGGATGGGGGTTCACCATCGCCGGCTGCTGCCCACTCTGCTCAGCTCGGGGCAATGCTGGAGTACATCTCGTGGGAGATGTCTGAGTCTGGGGTGGAAGATGCTGATTTACACTCCCTTCTTTAGTTTTTGCAGCAAATGTGTAATAAAGTCTATTTTGGGACACAGAGCACATCTGCGATTTTCTTTCATGCTTGCCTTTTTTTTTCTTTTTAAGAGGGTGTGAACCAAACATTACAGTGTGTGATTGCGGTTCCTAGTCTAATAAGAAAGAAGAGCATAGGCAGGAGGAAGAGGCTTTAAGAATCTTCCCCCCCCCCCCCTAATCCAGCCACGCTGACAGCTTGAGAGTGAAGTTGCATGTCAAATACCTTACACCCAACTGCCGACTTCCGCAAGAAGCGTTTTGCTTTCATTGATACGACAAAAACCCACAGTGAAGGTTGTGGCTGAGGTGCCTCCATGGCGCTGGCTGGCGGTTCTGCTTGGAGAAATCTCACGCTTTAAAAGAGTGTGGATTTTAATAAGGTAACTTTAATTTTTCATGAATATTGCGGGAATTTATATATATATTTATATAAACATGTATTTAATATGCTAACGCTCATGCGCTCAGGGCCAGTTCCCCTACAACAGGCACAGGGCAGCCCATGACTGACCACAGAGAGGTAAACAGAGGCTCAAAGTGGGAACCCTGAACTGCAAAGGGCTCTTCCCCAGGGCTGTAATCCCTTTTCGATGCCCCTAACCTGGAGAGTGGGGACACAGGAGTCTCACATTCCTATAACCATTTCTCTTTACGTTCTGAGGCAGTTTCCTAACCATAGCTGAGTGGAAATGTTATGTGTGCAGGCAAAGTTTGGAGAAGTTAGAAGTAGCTGTAAGGAGGGACTGGAAAGCACCGGCCAAATGTTAATGATAAATGGTGCTGTAAATTAAACCCATGGTTGTGCAGAAACGTTTCTGTGGAGAATTACATGCATTTCAAGGATATATTTTATTCTTCAAACAGTTTGTCTCCAGTTGGTGTTTTGTTAAGAATAATAATGATTGTCTGGGCTGTGCAGGGAAGGTTTGGAGCTGAACTGGCTTGTGTTGCAGCTGAAGGCATGGCAATTTGCTTTTAACAATAAAAATCGTAAAAGCAACCAGGCTATCTATTAATAGCAAGCTTTTCAGCCTTGCCTTTAATTTCATCCTGTTGCCTTTGGTTTATGCACTTCCTTTCTGATTGAAACTGCTGGTTTCTGGCTGTAACGGTTGATATCCTCTCTAGTGGATTGTGTTTTTTTAATATTAGTTAAAAGTAGAGCTGATGTAGAGTGTTAACAGTCTGTCAGCCAGAAGAAACCTTCACACCCAAATGAGTTGTTGTTCTGGCAGTGACCATGTTTTTAGCAGCGCAGGTTGGCTCCTTGTGAGTATCTTCCATCATATGCACACTTGCATCTCTAATGTGCAGCGGTTTGCAGCAGAAAACCAGACTTTGGCTGCTAATTGCTCAGGATGTGGGACTCTGTGTCCCCATGGGAGACCTTAAGCCACTGTCCTTGATGAGAAAACAGGGGTGGCCTAGCTGGGGGACATCCCTTGTGATACCTGTGGCCAGAGGAGCCGGCACAGTCAGGGTGGGGGACTTGCTGAGCTGCTCAACCTGGTTGGGCTGTCCGGAAAATGTGACTTTTCCAAAGAACTTGGACATAGGGCGACTGAGTGCACTATTAACCCATTTGTCTTTTCCCGAAAATGTTTGCTCGGGGGATTTTTCAAGGGAGTTTCCTGCATTTGACTGTGTGTAGGAAGCGGGTGCTGGGGCTGGAGGGCAGCGCGGAGGTTTTCCTGCGTGGCTTGGTCGGTCGCTTTGCTGGCCTTCTGCCCACAAGTGTCCCCCAGGTGCCACACCAACCCTGTCAGGACGAGCGGGTGGCAGGTCTTGCCCTGTGTCAGGACAGGCTGTCCCGAGGTGATCTTAGAAAACACCTTACCTACGGGTTTTAACTGAAATCTGCTTCTCATTGCTCATCGCAGAAATATTTACACGCTTGCTGAGGTCTGGTGTTGGGAAAGGCGGGCTGGTTTTTGCTGAGCAGGTTTTGCCGGTGCTGTAGAGGCTGCTGTGGGCTTCATCTGCCTGTGCTCTCCCCAGGCAGCAGATCTGTGTCCAGCCGGGGGCTTTGAGCTCTGCAGATGATGCATTTTAGAATCATAGAATCATTTCAGTTGGAAAAGACCCTCAAGATCACAGAGTCCAACCATGACCTAACTCTAGCACTAAACCATGTCCCTAAGAACCTTGTCTAAATGCCTTTTAAACCCTTCCAGGATGGTGACTCCGTTCCAATGCCTAACAACCCTTTCCATGAAGAATTTTGTCCCAATATCCAATCTAAACCTCCCCTGGTACAACTTGAGGCCATTTCCTCTTGTCCTATCACTTGCTACCTGTGAGAAGAGACCAACCCCCTCCATACTACAACCTCCATTCAGGTAGTTGTAGACAGTGATAAGGTCTCTCCTCAGCCTCCTGTTCTCCAGACTGAACAGCCCCAGCTCCATCAACCCTCCTGCATTTTGCTGCATGGGAGCTGGGAGAACCCAGCTGCTCATCACTTCCAGCCTCTGACACTGTCCCAGCTCTCTCATGTCTCACAAGCAGACTATACATATATATATATACATGCACACACCTTTTTTTATTCCTATTTTAATTTGCAACACTGAGCCCCAACTGCTTTTGATATAACCATCATACTACAGTTTGCAGAATTGCTTGGAATTTTCCAACTGGTGGTGTTCGCTGGTGCTTCCCTGAATTGGTTAACATTTGATTGGGGCGGGTAGTATTTTGCTTTTTCTAATAAACTTGACTCCCAGACTTGTCCATGGAGCTGTTAGGTGGATTACTATCACCTTTTTGTGGTAGGAGAGCAATGCCTGCGCTGCCTGTCTGCCGCAGGGAATGGGCAGTAAGCATTAAGCCACTCTAAAGCTTGGTTTACTCATTTGTAGCCTGGGGAAATGGTGAAACTTTCCTGTTTTAAAAGGTCTCTTCTGGCCACTGTCCTCACCCAACTCCTGCCTGGCAGCAGCACGGCTGCTGGGTCAGGAAAAGCCTGTTCTGCCTGGAGGCTGCAGTGACTTCAATATATATATATATATATGCATTAAATATGTATGTATGCAATATATACACATTAAATATGGATGTATGCAATATATATAGGTGCATTAAAAAAAAAAATATATATATATTTATTTTAGCTTATAGGCTTTTTCTTGCGCTTAGCTGAAATCCAAGGAGCTGCTGGCCAATGGTTGGCACAAGGTACCACTTCGGTGGCTGGAAAGTATATTTGGATATTGAACTGTGCACCACAGGTAGGGCAGCAGGGTTGGGGGGAGAGGAGCTGGTCATTACACTAACGAGGGGCTCACTGGTGGAAGGGAATCAACCTTGGGTTGTGCTTTTCCTCCTCTCTGTCGTTTCTCGTGCTCTCATAGGGATGTTTGTTGCCACGGGTGCTGCTCAGAACCGGTACTGTGTAAAAATCTTTTTCAGCCCCTCATGCAATTGCATCCACACATGATGTGTCTGTCTGTCTCTTGAACACATGTTGCATCTTGCTGACTCCAGTATTTTTTTTCCCCAAACTTTAGTCATTCTGTTTGAGATGGAATTCCAGCCGAAGCCAATTTAGTCTCAAAGTGTGCCTGCTCTTGAGACCCAGCTGTAATTGATAGCATCTGTAGTTCAGAGACATTTGTCCGGTTCTCCTTAATGAAAGCTTAATGCACTTATTTTTGATCCGGCTGTTAGCAAAGGGGTTTTTGTTTTCCTTCTGCAGCAGAAAGGAGGGGCGAGCACCTGCGAGGCTGTCATAGCTGGGTATTTTGGAAGCAAATCGGGCTTGTTATTTTTGTTCACAACTTGAAAAAGATTCCTGTTAACCTCTTTGGTGGCCTTGGATGAGCAATGCTTTGCTGTGAAGTTTGCTTTTTTTTTCCAGCTGAATTTTGCAGGATCTATAGGTTAAAGGCCCCTTGCTCCGGCCCCAGCCTTGCTTTCATAGGGTGATATGTGGAGGGCTTGGTAATTTCTGTGTATTTTTAAAGGGTCAGCAAGCAGTATTTAGGTCTGGTCTATCATAAAATATGCTGTATAGTCTTAATAAGAGTTTATAAGGCTATTAAAGCAGAAAACAGAGGGAACACTCACTTGTTAGATGTGATTTATTTGCAATACTGTGACAAATGCACTGATTTGCAAAACAGAGGGATCCTATTTTTCTTGTACAGTAAAGGACCTAGAAGAGCTGAGTAAGATGTGTGACAGGCAAGACTAGACAATTTAAAGCACTTCTTTGCTATTGCAATCCAAGATCTTTTCAGCAGTAATAAAAATTAAGTACTGCTAGACTGCAGCGATGCTGTGCTCTGTTGCCTGAGTCTCAATTGGCTTAAGAGGGGAAAAAAACAATCTCACTGCCGGGAAATTAAATGTAGGAAAAAACAATCCACTTTGTGAGCAGCCCTGCCATTTTTTATTATGATTTCTGTGTAATTCCTCCCCAGCATTCACAGAATGCCAAGCGACTGCTGCCTGTAGGGACCTGGGGTGATGCAAGGTCCTCAGCACGGGGCGGGCTCAGGCTGCACTGGGGCACCTGCTCAGCAGCAGTTCCACTTGTACAGGCGCTGCAAAGCCAAGCTTAAAACGCAATATTGATATTTGTTTTCTTGGAAGGTGGTGTTTTGCATGCCAGTTTTGTTCGCTTTGAGTTGTGTAAGGTTTTTTGTGGTTTGGTTTGGTTTGGTTTTTTTTCATCCTTCCTTCCAGCTCACCTTGTCTTGTAAATGTTTGCTCAGGGAGGGAACACAGTAAAATTAGCTGTGATGCCCAGATGGCTGTCGTCCTTGTATCAGCCAAATTAACGTTGCAGAGTACATCACTTCCGTGGGGTGGCTTCTTCCAGTGCAATTGAATGGATGGAAGTAGGACGTTCCTCTTGACAAATAGCATTCCGGTAAGTGCAGGCTGGGAAGATGAGATGTGTGAGAGAGGAAACCTGGGGTGAAGTCTCTTGTCTTTAACTGTGAGAGCAGGAACGCCCTTATCCCAGTGCCTGTCTATGGTGTGAGTCACTGGGATCATCTCCTGGGATGCTTTGCCATTCTCCAGCATGGGCTCCCTTCTGCTGCTGACAGTGCCAGGATGGACCACACCAAAACCCCTCGTGCACCAAACCCAGCATCCCAGGACCAGTTCAGACCTCATCTCCACGTCCCTGTGGATAAGTGGATTATTCTCCCAGTTCCAAACCTGACTACTGTGCCCGCTGGCTTTGCTCAGCCAGCCCCAGGCAGCGTGTGCTTTGCTGGAGCTGCTCTGCAGTTTCTTTACCCTGCCCAGCAGGAACATAAGCCAAAAGGATTTCCTGAAGATAAACAATTCTAGGCCACACATTGAGGATTTCTCTCCTGACTGGGTGGATTGCACTGGTCCGGGATCCTGGTATAACTGTGCCTGCAGGCCCAATGATAAATCTCTTGGTTACTATAGCATCCGGAGAAGAAAAGACTACAAATTGGGGTCTGGGGTGTGTGGAGCTGATTTTGGCTGTGGAGCCAGGAGTGAAATAAGGGATTTCTCCCTCTCTTCCCCCTTTTGTTTTGTGCTACTTCTGTGAAAACATTACTCTGCACTATAGCAAGGGAGGAGTTAGAAAACCACAGCTTTTGCTTTTTTGGAGTGGAAAACCTCAATCTGAGCCAGTATGAGTGAGCAGGCATGGTGGGGCTGGGACCTCCAACCTCAGGTGCCCAGTGCAGAGTGTTGGGGTCACCCCATGATGCCATGTGGGGCCCAGATCTGGGGCTCAGCCCTTGCTTTGGGTGTTGCAGGGGTGATGTACACCCTGGCAGGGGGAGCTGCAGCCTCTGTCCCCCGTGGGTGGGTGGCCAGGTAGGCTTGGTTCCCCACGGAAAGGAAGGAAACTGCTCTGGCTGTTTTCTGGCTGGCTCCAAAATGCTGGGAAAACTTTAAAAGTGGTGAAATGTCTGTAGGTGGCAGAGGTCAGAGTAATGTCTGACTGAGCTGGGATGCATAACATAGTATTAAGGGTGTTTTTTTGTTTGTTTCCATAACTGAAGAGCTCAGACTTTGGGAAAACCAACAAATTATAGCTCTGCTTGCTGATGCAAGCATTGACAATTGCAAACTTGGAGGTTTTTTTCCCAGTTTGCTCTTACTTTAATTTTTGCCAGGGCAAATCTGTGCTCTGAAAAGCTCGCTGCCCTACTAAAATAGCTGCCGATGAGCAGACGTGCACAGCTTGAGCCAGGGAAAGGAGGGAGGAAGAGGTTTGAAGATGGGAAGACCTTGCTGTATTTGCTTTGTGACCTCTGCAAAACGTTTGGGCTCTTATCCAAAGTCCTTTTTTTCTGTTCTCGAGTCTGAAGTGTTCCTATGAGCCTGAATTTGATATGCTGGCAGCATGCTGGTCAAACTTTTCTTTTGGACTGCCAAAAATAAGAAGATGCTGCCTGCATTTCAAACTGAAAGATGGTTTCATAACCCAGCTGCCAACAGGGCAGGGAGAAAGAGTTGAGATCCTGAAAAAATCCAGAGGTCAGTTTGTTTGAACAAGAGCAACAGATTTTCCACCAAACAGCAGCACTGAAGTAATCCTGTCCCTATTGATGTCTGCTGGCATTGGCTTTCTGCATCATATGTGAACGTGACTTTTTGCAAAGTGCTGCCGAATCGAAGCTGTGATGACAAACGTTGTGGTGTATTTGCTGGGAAGATGCAGTACTGCATGATTTGGGGGCAGAGTGCCTCCAAATTGAAAAATGAAAACACAACCAACCAACCAAAACCCCACACCAAAAGAGCTCTTTTCAGCTGTCACCCCTGTGCCTGGTGCTCCTCAGCTCTGGGGTGGGCTGGACCCTCCTGTAAATTCATTACCTGAGGGAAAAAAAACCACTGATATTTCCTGTCTCCACCCTTAAATCTTTCAAGTAGCCCTTTCCTCTGTTCTCCCCGCCCTGCTGTGTCTTTATCGGTTGCTTTGTTGGCCAAGTCAGCTTTTCCAGGAAACTCAGCCTGGCTAGGCCCTGTTGTTCTCCAGCCCGTTGTCCTTGGTGAAGGTGACCTTCCTGCAAACCCCTATGGTGAAGCAGCATGTCCTTGGGACAGAGGGGACGTGGGGACAGGCTCTGGCTGGGTCCCCTCGTGTTGCTGGAAGCACTTGGACTTGCATTAAAGATGGTGTGATCTGGTTGATGATGCCCTGCTGGAGCACATCACCCAGCGCTTTGTCATCCCCAGCGGGGACCAGGTCTGGGTGTTGAGCCCCATTGTGTGTATACCATAGTTAAAAGAAAAGTATTTGTTCTTTTACCATGGATTCTCTTTCGCTCTTGCTTGTTGTTCTGCTTGATCTGGTGTCTTGCATGGTTACCCCATGGTGTCCTTCTTACCTCGGCTGGACCCTCTTTGCACCCAGCGGTCACTCCTTGTTGCTCCTGTTTTCTCTCTGGTTGAAATATCAGTAGGAGCTTCAGCCTCAATGTAGGATACCGGCTTAAATGTCAACCTTTTGCTTTCCCAAGGTACCGGCCTTCCCCTTTCCACTTAGGGATGACCAGCAAAAGTCCCTTCAGGGGGAAATGAGGTCAGAGCTGTGCTCACCTTCAGCCCTTTCTTTTGGACCTATGAAATGTCATGTTGATTTTTCTATTTTCTGAAGAACTGTGCATGTTATTGACCCTTTCCTGCAAACACAGGGGAGAACGGTGGGATTGATCTCGATCGCTGGAGTTCTCTCTGTAAAACACAAGATCTGCCTGACGATGTGGTCTGTTTGGGTAAGCGTAGTACAAACTGCTAAATTATTAAGGGTTTTCTCAAAGCATTGCTTGTACTTGCGTAGAAACGGCCAAGCACAAAGAGTAGTAGAAAAATTGGCAAGAAAAATTTCAGTTAAATTATATTGGTTGGGCGATGTTGTCAGTGTACTGAGTGACTTTCTTGAGACTGCCAAATGGTTTGGGGAGTTTATGGTAAATTTTTGGAGGCTTTTTAAAATTGTGGATGTGTTTTTCTTGGTTAATCTGGAGCTAAATTGAATGGGAGCTAGAACAGGCTGTTTTGGGAGGTGGTGTTATTTTTGCAGGGTTTTTTTTTTGTAAATCAGGTCATCTTCTCTACTACTTTTATGCTAAATGGAACAATACAGGAGTGATTAGACTTCAAACTATTCATGAGGTCTAAGCCAAGTAGTACGATTTAATCTTTGTTCTGCATATATTTAATATAAGCTGTGATTTCATTCCAGTGTTTGAGCTTTGTACTTGTACTGTATAATTATCTCTGGTTTTAGCAGATGGCTTTTTTTTAATGCCTGTGGTTTTCATGAAATCTTTTTTTCTATGCGTTATTTGTGTTTACTTTGTGGCTTGAAGATATCTTCAGCAAACATGAAAGGAGTTTCTCTTGATTAGTTAGTTCTGGTTTAAGTGCTTTCTGAAACCATAGTAAATCAAATGGTGTGGGTTTTTTCTGCCACTATTTTTTCCTGGAAACAGGGCCAGCAGGTAGCACAGACACTTGTTTTCCATATGGGGGATATAATTAAACACTGTTTTGCAGCTGCCCTAGAAATAGCCCACTTGAAGTGGCTCCTTGTCAACGACGGCTGCAGAGCACAGGTTCACCTCTCATGTTGAACTCGGTCGAACTCCATTAATTTTTACCCAGGCTTGCTAATTTTTACCCAGGTTTGCAACTTTTATCAAGTGTGGCCTGATCCTGTATGTGGTGCTGTGATGGATTCCCTGAAATTTGGGAGGGTGGGTGAAGAGGAGCCTCTCCGGGAGGCAGTGGGAGGTGTTGTGCTGAGGCAGGACATGTTTGTGGGAGGAGGACACAGATGGAGAGGGGAAAGAGGCACAAAGGGAGGCTTGGCCAAACCTGGGTGAAGAATTTGAGGAGTGCTGTGGGCTGCAAACGTAATTCCGCCGTCTCTATGTAATGCTCCGAAAGCTTCAAGTAATAAATAATGGTGGGTTGTTAGTTGCATCCATGGACTTTTTTAGCCCTGGTCTGTTGCCTTCAAATTGTCCCTGTTCCTAATTTCTTGAAGGAAGGTTTATAACGAAATGCCGAGCCTCAGCTCACCTTCTGTGGGTACGTTATATTGATGTGTGTTACATGGGCTTTTAAAATGTGGTCAGTGTAAGAAAATAACAGGTATCCCTAATGCCTTATTTTCAGAACTGCTGCTTCTGGCAATAAGTGGGCTTTTATACAAAGTTGAACGTGCAGGAAGGTTGGGCTACCTCAAAATGTGTAACACAAATATGTTCTGTATCTGAATTTCTCCATGGCACCAGAGAGGCTGTATCACAGCAGCAGTACTTTGCCCTGCTGTGTGTGCACCAGAGCGCGTCTGTGGCGGTGATAAAGGTTATTTATTACTGCAGCCTGGGTGCTTGGTCCTGCCTGAGGTGGGACGTGAAGACAGATAGCGACCTGCCAACTCAGAATGATGTTCCTGGTGGAACAGCTTTGCTAGCCTCATCTTTATCTCTTCTGATTTGTGTTTGACTCTCTGGCTGTTGTCTTCCAGCTGAGCTCCTTCAGGAGAAATCTGGTTTGGATGCCCTGCTGAGAGGGTGACTTGCTGATGGCCTTGGTTAGACAGTGGGAGAGTGGAGCTTGAAATGGTGCAGGAGAGATCCATGTCTTTGGGGCCGGTCTTCAAGTGATGCAGGATAGTGGCTGTTCTCAAAAATACCTCCTTACTCCCTCCTTTTGATTCCCAAAGTGTGTGATGTCCCCCAGGGGGCTGCTGGGAGCCCATCTGGGATACTGGGGTATGATGTGGCGGGCGGGGGGGACCAGGGTCACCTACCAGCATCCCCGAATCCTCCTGGCTTGGTGGGAGGATGCAGTGTGGCTTCCTACCACATGTCCCGAGAGCTCTGGTTCTCTCAGTACTCCTGCAAACACCACACCTCAGGCAGAGGGAGGTGATAACGTGCATATGGGGAGGATGCAATTGTTTATTTTCTTAATTATTTTGGCATGCCTGGCTCTAAACAGCAGAAGCAGCTCTGGCTTTCGCTTGTACCACCTGATTCCTGTGCCCTGTAGCACAGCCTTTGTAAAACCCCACCAGGCATTTGAATTGTATCCAAGTAATTTTTTTTTGACATCAGAATTGAAATTTTTCATGAAAGACGGTTGAGAAAAGTCATCTAAATCCTCTCCCTACTAATCTGCATATTTTATAATTTTCCCAAAAGCTTGGCAGTTACTCCCTAAATCTCCTCTTAAGTCTCTGTTGGGAGGCATTATTAAGACTTAGCAATCCGTTAGCAACGCGGTGAGCCATTCAAGGTGGGCTCGTCAAAAATAGACCTTATAATTGCTGATCTGAGCCAGTGCATCTCGCCACAGGTGTCATCATGGTGTGCACTCACTTTCTGGGAGGTGAAAAATATGAAGAGATGTGGTGTGGAGCCTTCCAGCTTCTCGTGTGGCTGCGTGATGGTGTAACACCGAGGGGTGGTCAGGGGAATGGGAAATGAAACTCTGGCCTGGTGGGAGTCTGGTTAGACCACAGAGCAAGAACTTCTCCCTACGCTGGCACCACTGAGGGCTCTGCACTGTGGAAGGGGTTGTTGTCGTCTTTGTAGGAGATGCTTCAAATAAATAACTAGGGGGTGAAAGCCCACATAGGAGCTGGTGGTGATAACTTGTTAGAAGAGCAGAGTAGTGGGCTTGGTTAGCTAACAACCCACACTTGGAATCTGGCGTCTCTTCTTCACATGCTCCAGGTTTTTCATGGTTAACTATGGGTGGCTTTGTAGAGTAAACACTTTGTGCGTGTTTTTCCAGGAATATTTTAACCAGAGCTCTGTTGCTTCTGTTCCAATGTGTGTGTTTGGCAAACCCTTGACTCTGCTCCTTCTTGCTGCTCTGCCGGCTCCGCGGGCAGGGGAAGCGCTCATTTTCCCCCTGTTCTGGAAGGATGCTCGCCAGGTTGAGGATTAATAAGGCTAAGCGAAGTATGAACAGTATCTGCTGGTGTTTTAGCAGCCGTGCTGCCTGCTAATGCCCTTGAACCGTGAACAGTGACAAATGTCTTCCCTGCTCATGTTTTAAAATCCAAAACCTTAGCCTGACCTAAGGCCCACTATTCCTCCCCCCCATCTGCTCTTAGTGGGCATTTTAAATTCACTTTATATTTTCAAATTCAACCTTGCAAAACCCTTCCTGGTGCCAGCCAGGTCTCCTCCCTTGACTGCGAACAACTGTGGTAGGAACACTTTGTTATAGGCAAGGTGGAACTTGGACAGATCAAAAAGTAAATTTTTGAACTATTGCACAGTTGTGTTTCTTATCCACCTAGAACCTTGTGCATGCTGGGCAGCCCAGGGCTGGAAGCTGATGGAAATGGAGCTCATGGAGTTGTCCTGTCCACCTAAGAGCCGTCCCCAGGGCTGCAGGCACCAGCAAGGACCTGCATTGCCTCTGCTGTCCCCCAGGTTTGCAAGTGTCTTCAAATGGAGTTATAGAAAGGTGGAAATCTGATATTTAAGAGTTACATTTAAGTAGAAGAGCACCATTACTCTCACTATGTTCAGATACCTTGTTTACTATGTGCTATTTTAACACATTCTCCATTGGATTGGAACGATCTATATGTCATTTGCCTGGTGCTGTGACCTCCCTTTGGAAGGTGCAAGTGCTGAGGGGATGGCTGTGTCTCTGCTGGAGCCCTGTGTTGTTGGTCACAGTTGTCTCTTGTGGCTTTGTGCAAGGGATGCTCTCCTTTCCCTCTGAGTTTATTCTGCTGTGATCCCTGGCTGCTGTGGAGCAGAGGGGCTGTCATCAAGCCCCTGTGACACCAGGTTATCATTCAGTTGTGACGATGCATTCTGCTTTAAAATAAAACCCCAGCCACCCTGCATGTCTTTTTGAGGAGTTTGTGATGTGAAACTGTCCGCTGTATTATTTCTGATTTTAGCTGAGATTTTAAAATAGCAGAAGTATACTTTTTTTAAGCTACATCCCAACTCTATGCGCCAGTGTGGTGGTGAGGCCTTTCGGATGGACTTGAGGGTTTGACAGGAGAACGAGTGTTATGGAGCATGCAGTTCCATCCTGGCTTGGGATGAAGAAGAGATGTATAGAAAATAAATTACATTCCTAATAGCCCGAAGTGCTTGATAAACAGATATTCTCCTTCTCACCTGGCAGACGGGCATAGGCTACACACCCATGCAGCAGCCGTCCCACCTGGGGCAGGAGCATGGCGGACACGAGCGATGACCGGCCCTGGTGGCTGCGGTGCTGGTGGGGTCAGTGGCTGAGCAGCGCTGGGGACCAAAGGTTGCAAGCTCAGCGTTGCCTCTATTTTGCTAAACGACCTTACATCTGCCTTTTTGTTCACTGTGCTGGAGTAGAGAAGTCAATTTTTGAGGTTCCAGCTGCCTTATTTCCAATAAACAGCATGGTGCGTTCAGAAGCTGGGAGTTATTAACACAAATATTCAATTGTTTTGAGCTAGGCGCTAATTTTTTTCCCTTTCCTGGTTGCCCCAACAGTGTGCTGGGGAAGAGAAGCGGGTTGGTACGCGCACGGTGGTGGTCAGGCACCGACCAGTTTCAGAAACAGATGCGTACGTGGCACAGAAGTTCTGCGACAACAGGATCGTCTCCTCCAAGGTGGGCTTGCTCAGCTTCTCTGGGTGCATCGTGCACATGTATCCCCTGCTTGTGGATTCACCCTGATTTTATTTGATGGTTGTTTTTGAAATTGAGAAACTCTCAGTTCCTCACGGATGGATGTAAAGGTTTCTTTGCAAGTGAACCAACCCAGTGCATACCCTACACCACAACTCCATTAGTCTTTCTTTTCTTCCTATCAGTCCCAGTGGGGGTGCATACAAATTCCTTTCTTCTAGGCTGGATGAGAGCAAAGCACATGGACACATTGGTTTGGTGGGGTTTTTTTGTTTGGTGTTTTTAGTGTTTTCTGGCACTCCCTTTGGGAAGAAAGGACAGATCAAGTGTAATCCAGCACGAGACAACAGCAACTTGGATTTGTGAAAGGGAGTGGCAATTATTTTATAAGTGGGGAGAAAAATACAATTCCCCCCCTTTTCTTTGGTTCTTGTTCTGTGCATTTTTTCCTCTCTTGAGATAGGACGAAAATAACCATGCTCTGTTTATCCCCTTGGATGAAAGGGGGAACATTCATATGGTATTAATGCAGCTTTTGTTTATGGTGGAAAACTGTGATGACACCCATCTGCCTTCTGCTTAGCTTTTTTCCGTGACATTCATGAAGCTATTTCAAAAGATTTGAAGCCAATTCAAGTAAAATATCAAACAAGTGGCATCTGATATTGTCAACACAGCTGGATACGTGTTATGTTGCTTAGAATTCATGATGCTCAGCATCAGTTTTACTGTACTTGAGCTATAAGGGGGTTTTTACTCTATTTTTTTATACGGCTTGGAACTTACTTGTTTTTATGTCTGTGTGCTGAGTTTATACTGGGGAAAAGTCTAACCACATTTATCTCATGTAGCAATCACATTGATGTTTCCCTGGTATGCAAGAAGGTCCTTCAGAGAGGACACCTTCCCCTGTTTCAGTTCCCTCTCTGACAAGTGGTTTGTTTTCGCAGTAATTTTAATTCTTCCCTGATTTATTTTTGAATGTTGTGTTCTTGCTCTTTTTTTCCATTTATATTTGCTAGGCATGGAGACTGTTCTTACCTGACCAGTCTTCTTTCTATAATTAAGTGGACATTGGTCTTGAGACTTGGCTGCTTATTATTCTTTGCTTATTCCAGGCAGACTGTAAGAACAGGTATTAGACCCATTATTTTCCAAGTTGTTCTTAAATTCTGCATGTCTTTCCAAAGCAAATGATTCAGCAGGCTCCTTAAAATGATAATGAAACACAGTCTAATGACAAATTATGGGCATATTTCCCATTTTGTGCAGATACTGCCCGTTTTATAGCCCAAGGCCCCAGTGAGCCCCATGTCTCAGTGTGTTTGTTAGTCCCTGCTCTCTCCCCACAGTACACCCTCTGGAACTTCCTCCCGAAGAACCTTTTTGAGCAGTTTAGAAGAATCGCCAACTTCTACTTCCTCATCATCTTCCTTGTGCAGGTAAGAGCTTTGATGCCAAGCGTGGGTTTTATTTAAGCACTGACGGTAAGCACTGCTCGAACAAGTATTGGGGCTCAAAACTGACTGTGGTGCTTGTAAATGTGGTGTTTTTTGGGGTTGTTTTGTGTTTTACTTTTTAATTGGAAACTGTTATTATGGCACACTGACCAAAGCATAACAACAATTACAAGATTTGGGCCTGTCTGAGATGATGTTTGAATGACTGCTGAAACAATTTAAAAAAAAAAAGCTTTTTAACTATTAAGATCAGTCAATTGGTGAAAATACATTTGATGCTACAGAGCCAAGATCTAGGTTTTTGTCATCTTTATTACTTCTGCTGCATAACTATGTATTTTCCCAAGTTATATGATATCTTAGTTGTAGTGAGTTTCAAGGCAAGCAGGAGAGATAGGCTGTGCTCAGTAAAATTCGGAAAACTCATAGCATGAGCTTTGGGATTGCGAATCTTCAAGAAGCCGCTCTATACAGATGAAATAGCAAATTTTATATATGGACAAACTGCTGCTCTGCTTTGTGGCTTTGGTTAACGGGCAAATCCTGAGCAAACCTGAATACTCATTTTTTGTTCTGTCAAAATATATTGGGGCGGAGGGAGTTCAGGAGAATCATCGCACAGCATTTACTCACCTTTTAAATCCTGTTCTGGGGACTGGGGCTCAGCAGACAAATCTGCTCTAGGGCTGAAAATAGGCATAAAAAACTCTACCCCAGCAAACTAAATGGCACCACACAGCTGCTGCAAGCAGCTGGCTGTTCAATGGCTTCACTGGGGTGGCTCAGGTCTGAGGTATCCCTCTCTTCTAGGCTACGTGTTTATAAGGTGGGTGTCTAAAATGTTTTATCCTTGCAGTAAATTGTTATGGCTTATAGACATTTCCGTGGCTGCTGCAGAAACAGGGGATCCCAAGACAGCAGCCATGGATGGCTCCTCCTGGCGGTGCTACACAAACAGCCGATCTACCCTGGCATCAACTGGCTCTTCCATCTCTTGATGTCGCTGGCATCGCTCCATTTTGTCAGACTGAATTTGTAATTTGCCTTGAAGTGAAGCAATGCCCCGGAGTCGGGATGTCCTTTTTGTGTAGTTGGCCATTTAGTGATGTAATGTTACATTTTATCTATTGACCCTGAAAAACATGGGATATTCTTGATTATACTTACAAAACCAGTTGCAATTTAGCTGCTTACCCGTTTTAGGCAGAGGTGTGAGAAGAGCCTAGTTGTTCCTCCTTTTTATTCTGTGAGCACCTCTAGAATAAGGAAGCAACCTTCATACTCTATTAGAGGAAAAACAAACCCAACTGAACAAAAACCAACCTGACAGCACTAATACACTTGCTGCCATATAGAGTAACTGACTGCCCCCGGGCACTCCTTGTTCAGGAGACATCACTTGCCTTAAAAAAAGCACTCAAGGCCACTCCATTCATTTAAATACCAAGGGTTATACCTTGAAAAATGGCATCCATGGTTTAAATGTTAGTGCTTTAAATTACTTTAAATTAATGGAATTGCCCTGTGTGCTGCACAAGGAGTGAAGTATCACGGCACTTGGGGAGTTGCCTGGTGCATCTGTTCTACCTGCTGCTGAAACCCTTCATCAAAATGTCTTACTCTGTGACGCCAAATTCAACTCTTGTTTTAGAGAGAGAAAGTACGTGCATTAAACATAGAACACTTATTAGTGTGCTAATGGGTACAAATAGCCATTTCTTTGGTTCGTCTGTTGCAACACTCAAAGGAAACTGCGAGTAAACTCTTGGTGGAAATGGCTGACCTGAAGTGAGTGTAGTCCAAGGGTGTTTGCAGATGGACCAAGCTAATGGCAGTAAGCTCATTTAGAAGGTGCCAGGAATGAAAAGTGTCCCTTTTGATTGATGGAGATGACTTCTGGACTGTGGGCCTCAGTCTCCTAAACAATGAGTTAAGAAGAAACTATCAAGTAACAGGAGGATTTTGTCACTTTTAAGTGGATCCAAGTTAAGCAGTCTAAGTCCTAAAACCAGCTCACAAAAGCTTCAAAGGAATCTGCCTTTGTTCTGGCTTGTTGCTTGTGCATCCCTCGGCTTTCCACCAACCATGAAGGGGAAGAGCAGTGTCCAGCCATGGAATGTGCAGGGAGCGCAATCTCCAAATAAGTAAATGAGTTATTCTGGTGACTTCATCTAACATTTATATTCATACATTTATAATACAGCATTTGTGTGAATAGGTATTATATAGTTTGTTTAAACACATACATACAACTACATCTTTCCCAGTGCAGAAGACTCTCCTGCTGGGCAGCAGGGGGTCCTCTCCCTTGCTCTTCTCAGCTAAAAGCCAAAGTTCCTCTTGTATTCCCAAGATCTGTCCAATTTTTGCAAGACAACTTTTGGCTGACTGGCCTAAACTTCAGTGATGCCACCCCAGTGAGTGGCTGTATGTGATGTGTCTGTGCGCCACTTGACACCAACCTTGCTCAACATTGTTCATCCAAAGTCTGGTTTTACACTGATTTGGAGTGAACCAGGGCTTTGTGTTCCTGCAAGTATTGGTTGTGTTTATCTTTGTTTACCCTTACGCTGCTCAACTCATACCACTTACCTGGCTGTGTATCTCTTGCACTTCAATATCTCCTGGTTATTTTCTCTTTGGGTCCAATAGTGCAGGATAATGTTGCAGTGTAGAGCATTTCATAGAGTTAAAAATTGTTGTGCAGCTTCCTCCCAGCTGATAAGAGTTGTCCTGTCCTTAACACAGCATTTTATGGCCAGCCTGAAACAATAAATATACAGATGCTGCTGTTTGTGAGCATGCCAGGGAAGTGCAAACAAGTGAAGGGAGACAAAGTCTCTTTGTGGAGACACAAAGCCTTTCTGCTGAGCTGCCCCATCCCTTTCATCGCAGCCCTCGCCATCAGCCTCTCGTGCTCCCGTCCTCTGTGGGAACAGCAGGAAAAATGGCCAATTTTGTGTGCTCTGGTTTGAAAGGTGGGGTAAGGGCACAGAGTTATTCCTTCCAGTTATGAACCTGTTCTGCTGTTCTTACCCTTTGGGCCAAGTCATGATATAGTCAGAAGAAACAGCGGTTTCCCCCAGCCTGAAGGTCTAATTAGTGCTGAAGAGGTTTGGTCTTTGCAGCGGTGCTGGCTCGAGGCACCACACTGAGCTGGGGAAAGATCCGTCTCTCCATCCATCTACCCCAAGCCATCGTGCAGTCTCTGTGCTTAAATCATGTTCTTACCTCCAAAATTCAGAGCTTAAAGACAAAATATGGATTTACATTTTGCTTAAATATTCATGTTGCATTCCGCCATGTATTTCTTAGGTGATTTGGACAGATGAGTGTTCTTTTTAACCTCTGAGTGTCAGTGGTTCAAGACAACTTGTGGTGTCTTCCTTCTTATAACCAGCCGTGTTTTAGTGTTCAGATGAGCTCTGTTGTCACAGCCAAAGAGGAGGAACTGCCCTGTAGCTCAGTGAGAAAAGAGGGTGTTTTTCACTTCATGCATTGCTGTTGTCTCTGCCCCATCCACCTTCCCTGCCTCAGTTCTCTCCTGCACATCCCGTGGTGGGAACAAGCTTGTTGGCACCAGCACGTGGAGTGATTGTGTTTTTGTAGCCCATCCCTAGCAGCCCATTCATCCAGGCATTTATTTCCCACCAGTGCAAGGTCAAATTTAGGTTTTAAGCTACTTTTGAAAGGGTTTTTTCCCACTGAGGACATCCAACAGTCTTCAGGAGGAGGAACTGTAGTCTTTTTGAGATGCAGGAGAGCACTCCTGGGGATGCTTGTGCTGGTCCTTCTCACGTGCCCCTTTCTGTCCCACTCCTCTGTGGGGCTGTGACCCCCAGTGGGCTGAGCACCCTTTTTCCCCCATTACCAGAGCTTTTGTTTCTTCTGCTGCCTGAAAAACAGTTGTCAGGAGTATGTTTTTTTTCTCTCTGCAGGTGATAGTGGACACCCCGACCAGCCCAGTGACCAGCGGCCTCCCGCTCTTCTTTGTCATCACCGTGACAGCTATCAAACAGGTACAAGTGTCAACATGGGGAGACAAAGATGCTCTTTGGGACACGTGGTAGAGAAAATGATAAGCATGTATTTTAATAGACTCAAAAGTCACCAAAACAGGCTGGTAGGTTTGGTGAACCCTTCTCAGAAGTTCAGACACATATACCAGTGTTTTTAAAGAGAGGCTGAAAATTGAGTGTGGTTGTTGGTCTCTTTTGCTTCAGCAATGTAAAACATCTCTATATGTACTGCTGTAAGCAAGCCGTGAGGGTCAGTAAAGGTTACCGCTGTAGTTCTGGCTTTACTTGAATTTTTCTTCTCTTTTTTTAGAAATGCTCTCTGACTCTTTGCAGGAGGTAGAAACATGCTCCAAATATAGTCCATGCTCTGCTCCAGTGTTGGTAAATGGAAAGGACAGGTTCTCTTCAACCACTCAGCTAGTCCCGAAAATACGTAGTCCTCATCTTCTTGTGGTGTTAAAAGACCTTTTTCCTCCCATCGTATGCACACATTCCTTTTAAAATTCCTTCTACAGAAGGACTGAATAATAAAAGAAGTTTCTTCTGCAGGGACTAGAAAGGGAGAGCTGGAGTAAAATGCATCTGCTTCAAATCTGAGTGTTTTATTCTTTCAGTGAGGACTGAAGAGGAAGAGTCTTGTCCTGCGTTACCATAGGAAAGACTCGCAGGGTGCTAAGTGTATTATTCATATTATCAGCCTGTTCTTGCCAACACTGAGAATAATAGAAACATGTTACAGTAATTTAGCCACTCATTGTATGCACTGCACATAGATTATTTTTGTGTGTTATTTTAATCTGTTCTGAATCTGTCAAATATGCATATGAAGTTTTTAACATAAATTGATTCAATCTGAGCTACTCTGGTTGATGTTTTGTCAGGCATGAAGGAGGTCTGAGGACTGTTTAGTTTATTCATTTTTTTAATACTGTCTCTCCATCCCCATTTACCCTCCTTTGTTAGTTTACTTGCTTCGTTACGAGTTTGTTGCCTGTTTTTGTGTGACTAGGGGTACGAGGACTGGCTGAGGCACAGAGCTGACAATGAAGTGAACAAAAGCAACGTCTCCATTGTTGAAAATGCAAAGCAAGTGCAGAAAGAGAGTGAAAAAATCAAGGTAACTGTTAACAGAGAACTTGAGCGGGTTTATCGCTGAAACCGATGGGAACATGAGGGTGTGTGGTGGGAGGTGAGGGCAGGGGAGGAGGATGTAAAGCAGTTGGAGCTGCCCCGGTGTCCTCACTTTTGGATGGGATTGCTCAGGGAGCTGTTCTCAATTAAGCAGTGAAGCTGCCTTTGTCTGATCGCTTTTGAAAAGCTGTCATGCAAACGCTGTACCGGGGCTGACAAGTGACAGATCTGTCAGCGTTTTGCACTTCTCTGGGACAGACAGTCCTCTTCTATTTCCAAATCTCTCAAGGACACCAGGAAAGTACACTAGCTTTGACGTTAATTTATCACACCGCACTTCAGACAAGTACAGAGTCTTTTTTTCCATCAAGATTTAGCAGAGAAATAAATACCGACTGTGCCCCATGGGTGCTGGGCTGGTTTGACCCGTGGGGCTGTGAAGTGATTCTCGGGGACCCGTGCTCCTCTTGAACCTCAATTTCCCTTTTAGCCAAGGTGATTTGTCTTAAGCTTTGAGACAAGCTAAATCTGTAACCATCTAATAACAACCGAGAGGGCTTTTCATGTAAACATTTCCTTTTTTTTTTCCCAGGTTGGAGACATAGTAGAAGTGAAAGCAGATGAGACCTTCCCCTGTGACTTGATATTTTTGGCCTCGAGCAGCGTTGATGGGACCTGTTATGTCACTACAGCGAGTCTTGACGGCGAGTCCAATTTCAAGGTGATGGGGACGGACGGGACGGCGTTCGGCAGCCGCTGCTCTGGGGTGCTCGGGTGCCTGGAGCTGCCGCTGGAGCTGGTGCTTGCACAGGAGCGTGTGTGATTAACTGGAGGATGCTCCCTGGAGCCCATACCTGTGGCCACAGGGCTCTATTTAGAACTCTTCCCTCTGTCTGCTCCCAGTGTGTCAGCACCGAATTTCCCTGGCTATTGTTTGTTTTCCGTTTTGTCTCCAGGAGCCTTTTCTTCTGGTGTTGCCCCAAGTTGAATCAGTCTTTATTGATACGGCTTAGCTGCCTTATAGCCCATCATGGGAAGTGTGTTAGTGCTCCCTTGTTCCAGCCGCACGTTGTGAGGTTTGGTGTGTTGGTAAATCCGTGCTGCAGCTGCTGCAGCTCCCTTTCCACTACCTGCCAATACCTCTGTTATTTAACCAAGCTTTTCCTGGGGACTTTTTGAAGCAGTATGTCTGGATTCATTTGGGGAATTTTTCACCAGCCTGAGAAAAAACATCTGCTCTGGATTTTTTTCTCTTTCCCTGAATCAAGAAGTAAAATTTAATATTAGGCTTTCTCAGGATAAATCTAATCTTCAGTTTAGTTTATTTCTTTATTCATTACCCCCCCCCCCCCCCCTTAAAATAAGAGAAACAACAACAAGAAACATATATGCATCAGAAGACATGAAAATTTGTTTGCACTTTTGTTTGATAAACATTTGTGCATATACTAGCAACTGCAGTAGTTTGAGTGGAATACGCTTTAAAATAACATGATTCACTTCAATGCACTCTGGAGTCAGCGGGAATACCATTGTCAGTCTGTTATGTATTGTATGGGGTCTGCGGCTCATCTCTTTACGGGCAGCTGTTAATTGGTACTTGAAATCCTGTGTAGGAGCTGGTGCACTGTACTGGTTCCACTAGTGAAGAGGAGTGGAGCTTTGAAGTGGCTTGAGGCTAAAAATAGATAACCATGTTAAACAGGCAGTTGCTTCTTTGTGTCAGGTGTATTATATGCGTGAGTTCACAGAACTCTTGCGGAGTCTTGGCTCTTACTAACTTCTGGGTCTGTAAGGACAGCACTGAATTTCTATGTTGAGCACTGGGGTGGCTTTTTTCCTGGTTTGTGGATTCTTGTAGGTGACTGGGAGATGTTTCCTGTTTCTTGATGAGATGAAGATGAATTTGAAGGGGAAGAGAGAATAGAAAAGCAAGTGTTGTTGGGTAAATAGGTCTAACATTAGGAACCAGGGGTTGCTGCCAAAGCAGTGTGAGGGAAGCACACCCAGGTACTCGCAAAACCTCATCTGCACCGATATCTGCTGCCTGCCTGGTGGGAATTTTTTGGTATGTGGGGCATGTCAGATTGAGGTATGGGAAAGATGCCTGGTTAAGTGAAACTGGAGCAGAACTATAAAAGGGATTTGGCAGGGCTCTGTCTTTGAAGCGCAAATCTGCAGTCATATGTTATCTAAAAGAACATGTGTTTTCTAAATACGCTAAGGGACTGAGGATGTGAAGATCGTGGAACTGATTAGGAGGCGGCTTTGAAGTATCACTCGGTAATTGCGCAGCGTCCATGGTGACGGGAGCAGCGGATGCAGAGCCCCACACTGGGGCTGGGTGTGGGACCGGGCACCGCAGGAGCGGTTTTGAGTTGTGTTTCACAAAAGCTATGATTTATACCAGAGACAAGTGCGTGTTTGTATGTCTGCTTTCAATACAAAAAGCCAGACAGGTTAGGAAAATGGCACAAAGGTAGGTATTTTTAATGTCGTGACCACAGCGTGTGTAACGTAACGGTTCCTCCCGGGATGCGCAAGGAGGGGAATGCAAACATAAGGAGTGGGGGGAGCTTTTTAATGGATTTGTTTATGAAGACGGATGGAGGCAGCCTGCCGTGCAGCCTGCCGTGACTTGGAGCTCTGAGTAGCTCCTATAAATAGAGCCTGGAAGGCAGCAAAGCGGATCCTTCGTGGGCTTTCCAGTTAATTGTGAGAGATGAACCTTTTTGCAGCAGCTGCTAAAAATAGCTTGGAGTCTGCCAGTGCTCTGCCTGATCCCTGGGCGCTGGAGCTGGTGTCTAATTACCTTCAAGAGTGGGTCGTCCCTTGGCCCCAGGGCACCTGCAGCCTCCCCCAGACCCCAGCTGGGGCAGCAGCAAGTGCCTGGGGAAAACCCAAAAATGCTGCTTTTCTGAACACCTTACCTTGCAGATATCCAGCAGCTCCTTCTTGCTGTTGTTTCTCTTAAGCTTATTGACTTCAGTGTCTTGCTTAGAGATGCTTCAGCTGTTTTGTGGGAGCAGCGCTCAGGCTCGTGTGAGCTGCTGGTGCCTTTGCATGGTGGTATTTTAAATAGCAGGGTAAAACACGGGCTGTGTTGCTGGGGACTCATGGTGACGCTTTTTCTGCTTCTCTGCCCAGACTCACTACGCCGTGCGGGACACCACCGTGCTCTGTACGAATGAAGCCATCGATGCCCTCACCGCCACAATCGAGTGTGAACAACCACAGCCCGACCTCTACAAGTGAGTCTGGCCCTCCATGTCCCTCCCGCCTGTCGCTGCCTGGTGTCATGTCCCTGCAGACACCTGAGCATCATCGATTAAGGGATCTAATAAGCTACAACTCAGCAAAGCAAAGGATGTTTTCTTTTCACCAGAGACTGAAAGGTTTCTTGAGGCAGCAATAAGCTGCCAGGCTTTTTCCACATGAGGATGGCAAAGTTGACACTGCACTTCTTCAGGTCTTGTTTTCTCTGCAGCAGAACCTCCCTGCTGCAACACTTGTCATGGTGTAATGAGCTATTTTCTGTAAGCTCAGCTGGTCCATGTGCCTATTCTTTGGCCACTCTGTGTCTCAAGTAAAATGCATTGGGCTGGATGACTTCCAGGAGTGAGTGGGCTTTGTGGTAAAATCTCTTGAAGGAGCTTTGCTGAGGTGTGTGTGGGCACAGTCAGGTACTGCTGCTCTGCCGATGGATTTTTCTATAATACAAGTTTCTCATATTTTTTTATTGCAGGTTTGTTGGAAGAATTACCATCTACAGAAGCAACCAAGAGCCTGTAGCCAGGTTGGTCTCACAACCATCTCGCTGGTCCTCCTCAAAGAGGCCAGGCACCTACATCAGATTTCAAGGATCTGAACTTGCGCTGCCATCTTTTGGGGATGGTTATTTTTCTTTAACCATTCCAAATATTTCATTCTTAAGGGAGACCTGCAGTTAATTTCTCTGCTTAGGCTCTTCTGCCATTGTGTGATTTGTTTGAGCCCCTCTTGGGGAAGCAACGCAGCACCGCCTGGTAACATCCTTCCCTGCTGATGGGCAACAAATTTACCAGGCAATTGCAAAATACTGTTTTTTCAAGGGAAAGCAGAAACTTAAGCATCAATCAGAGTGTTTCAGGAAAAAACAAGCAAATAACATAAGTAATCAAAATTAGATGGCTGTTACTGGAGTGGTGCTGACTGTGTTTAATGCTGTGGTGGATCTACCTGGACCATAGAAGCAACAGAGGTCATGGGTGGAAGTTTTCAAGTGAAATAAAAACATATATGGATGCAAAATAAGCAATTAGCTTTGGTGCCATTGATTGAGCTGTAATGAACAGGTTTTCGATGCTTTTAAAAATCAGGTTTTTATATAAGTACTGGAACATATTAAGTCTGAACACTTTGCACTGATTCCTCCAAAGCCTTGCAGATAATCCCCCATTATATTTGGAACTTTGAGCAGCAAGAATAGTCTATGTAACATGAAATGGAAATATAAGTATATAAAGAGAAAAACAAACTTCAAGCAATGCCCAATTTAACATATAAATTAAGTAATCAGATCTAAAGAACATCTATTTAGCTTTATAATCTGTCTCTGGGCTTCAGTAATAAAGCAGTTTGAATGTTCTTTGAGTGATGTAACGTTGTAACTTCTTGTGTGTTTAGGTCTTTGGGTCCTGAAAACCTGTTGCTGAAAGGTGCTACCCTCAAAAATACCAAGAAGATTTATGGTGATCATTTTATTATTATTATTATTATTATTATTATTATTATTAATGAATGTAGGTGCTCAGCACTAAATCTAGAGAGGGCAAATAGTTTTCTGCTGCCTGTCTGCCCAGGCTCTCCAGTTGCATTTGGTATGCAAGCTGATTGCATGTTGACAGGGTGAAATTCGGAGATCCTGGTTCTGTCTGCAGCGCTGGCAAGCTGTGCAGGTTGTGCTAAAACACCTCAGCAAGCTTTTCTGTTTGCTTGAGATACAAAGAGCAGGGAGTTGTTCCCAGATCCTCTGAAGATGTGCTGGGGTCACAGTCCCAGACGCCACGGATTGAGGGTGATAGCTGATGTTTTTTCTGACTGTATGTGGTCCATACACACCTGCTCAGTGCTCTGGGATATGTGCAATTACATTACTTAGCAGCCTCGCAGGTTTCTGTAGTTGAATAGTCCTTGAGCAATGCCTCGTTCTTCAATTGGGGTTTGAGTTTCATGTAAAAACTGATGCCCCTTATGGCTTAAGTGCAGGCTGGGTCCCTCTGGGGCTGCGTGTCCCTTATGAGCCCTGTTTAATTCCCTGTAGGAGTTGCGGTCTATACTGGAATGGAAACAAAAATGGCTTTGAACTACCAAGGGAAATCTCAGAAACGTTCTGCTGTAGAAAAGTGAGTATTTATAGCTGGCAAAAAAATCGGTAAAAGCTGTTTGTTGGTTTTTTGGTTGTTTTGTTTTGTTTGTTTGTTTGTTTTTTTCATGGATGACTTGTATAGAAATAATCCTCAAATCCTGCTGCCTTTTATTTCAGATGCTCTCTGATTGCATAGAAAATCTGTATATTTGATTAAGCATGCCTTTCAAGAAGCTGCGTCATTTAGTAGCACTCTTTCTTTAAAAACAAAATTAAGAAATCTTAAAATATATTAACTGATCCTGAATATCAGAACTGTCAAAAGCACTTGTTCTGCAATTTCCTTCTTAAAAGTAAGGAAGTCTTGTTCTTGATTATTTGCATTTCTCTATAAAAATAGCTGCAAGAATTTAAAAAAGAAACCTGTTTTTCAGATCTATCAACGCTTTCTTGATAGTGTATTTGTGCATCCTGTTGAGCAAGGCTACTGTGTGCACGACTCTGAAATACGTCTGGCAGAGTAATCCATTTAACGATGAGCCTTGGTACAACGAAAAGACTAAAAAAGAGAGAGAGACGTTCAAAGTAAGTGGATTAGTATTTCGGCACCTCCTCCAGTTTTATTTATTCTGGCAGTTTTATTTAATCTGACGATGTCTGCTGCCAGCCCTGGGGGTCCTCTTTGCTCGCTGGGAGTGCTGATGTATCCTTCGGGCTCTCCTGCTGTTTGCATTTCTGTCCTGCTGCTCTTGTGCTTGGTCATGGTGGTGCTTGGGTGGAGCAGGGCAAAGCATAAATAAATATTATATTATAGAAATGCCGCAGCTGATTTAACCTAGATCCTTATCTGACCTTGATCTATCTTTCAGCTTTTAGTAGGTAAACTGCTCCTTGTTTCTAGTTACTTGAGATAAGAATGAGTCTGTATGTTCTTAGGACGAATATACTTGAATAAAACATCGATTTTGTCGCTGCAAAGCAGTGAGATGTACTCTTGTATTATACTCTCGTAGATCTGCAGAAGACAGGGAGATTTTCTGCATCAGAGGAAGATGGAATTTGGCTCTGTATGTTAGCTGTATTCGTTTTCAGGTTGATGAGGTTGTTTTCTGTTTAACCTTAGAGGAAAAGCTGTCAGAAGCCCCAGAGGTGTTGCTGTAAACTGCCTCTGAGTTACAGCTGTTGGGCACAGACTGCATCTTCTTCTGTTTCCATTGCAGGTCTTGCGGATGTTCACGGACTTCTTGTCGTTTATGGTCCTCTTCAACTTCATTATCCCCGTCTCCATGTATGTTACAGTAGAGATGCAGAAGTTCTTGGGTTCCTTCTTCATCTCTTGGGACAAGGAGATGTACGATGAAGAAATAAAAGAGGGAGCGTTGGTGAACACCTCAGACCTGAACGAAGAGCTCGGGCAGGTCAGAACAGACTCTGTTTGCATCTGCTGGGGTGGAAATGTGGATGGAAATGTTCTCTGTGATAGGAACCCTTGTTGTGGCAGTCCCTCGGGATCCCCTCAGGACAGAGCTTCAGCCGGTTTGGTGGCACTTTCCATTTAATGTGATTCTACTCGCTCTGTGAAAGGGATAAGGTTATAAATAGTGCATGAAAGAGCAGGAATTGGGTCATGCCAATTGTTTCCATATTGGGGAATATCAGACGCAGCACTCTGCGTGGCAGAGTGTTTTGCTTTCACTGCCTCAATTAAAAATTAAAAATCCTCTGTCTGTGTTCTCTGGGCGTGAAGTGCTCGTGCAGCCACGCTGCTGCTGGCTTTGCTGTGGCAATTAGGCAGCTCAGGCTTCCCTTTTGTATCTACGTCAGGAGAGAATGAGTAGGGGGTATGAGTAGTGCCTACTGCTTTTTATTTTGCTCAAAAAGAAAATAAAAAAAGAGCTTGGAGTAGCAATCACTCAATTTAAATAAAGCACTGAGATGAACATCCCCCAAAGGAGGCAACAGAGTTGCGCCAGCTATATAAGTGCTGGGAGCCTATAGCAAAAGACCCAATAAAGAGGATGAAGGGAGAAAAAGGTCTTGGAAACAGATTTTAAGTCTTAAGGAGCTGCCACCTGTGCAAAACCACTGAAAAACAAAGGAGCTGCTCTGAGGAGCCAAGTGGTAAAGCAACGCAGTGGTGTAACTCTTATGGGGCACCTGCCTCTTTTTGAGGGGCCAGATTAGGATAGCAGCACAGTACTCTCCGGCATTGGCACAGATGCACTAAAATACCCCAGCATCTCTGGTTTTGGGGGACTTCTTCCTGCCTGTTTGCTTCTAGGTTGAATACGTCTTCACGGACAAAACCGGGACCCTGACGGAGAACAGCATGGAGTTCATTGAGTGCTGCATCGATGGGCACAAGTACAAAGACTGTATTTCAGAGGTGGATGGCTTCTCTCAGACCGATGGACCCCTAAAATGTTATGGCAAAGCAGAAAAGGTAAGAAAACCGTGTGTTGATGATTGTCAGGGTTTTGTGGTCGGTTCCTGGGTAGGTAAATACAGCAGAAGCTGTGGGGGTGGTGCGTTTTGTTTAAAAATGTGCATAGGCAAAAATCCCATGCAAGCACTGAGAGGTGGGCTGGGTGCACGGCACTAAGCTGGTACCGAGCCCTCTGTCCCTCCTGCCTAGAGCCGTGAGGAGCTGTTCCTGCGGGCGCTCTGCCTCTGCCACACAGTCCAGATCAAGGAAGCTGACCAGGTGGATGGGTTGATAGGACATCCAGAACGCAAATACACCTATATCTCCTCTTCCCCAGACGAAATTGCCTTGGTGAAAGGTGCAGAAAAGTAAGAATACAAAGATGCTGTGTGTTTTTTTAATTCCCTGTTTCTGATGGGAGGGAAGTAAGGGTTATCTGAAGGTGAGGGCAGACGTTCCTTTGCTGGAGCCCCCAGGACCATGTGTTGTAATCCCCAAGAAATGGAGACCAGTTACCGTGTGCATATTGCAACCTAATAGCTTCCTTGGCGTGCAGTAGCAAAATGGATGGGTGACTTTTATCCAACTCCTGTTGAATCCTGCCCAAGGTGCTCAAGACCAGGTTGGATGGGGCTTTGAGCAACCTGGTCCAGTGGAAGGTGTCCCTGCCTATGGTAGGGGAGTTGGTACTAGATGATCTTTAAGGTCCCCTCCAATCCAGATCATCCTATGATTTTGTACTTTGCCATCCCCTAGGTTTTAGACGGAAGCTGTTGCAGCTGTGTACTTGCTCATGGCTTGTAAATCTGCTGGAGACTCAGGGGACCATGTCCAGGGGCTCTCGATGTCTGTGCACTGCAATGCCCAGCTCTCCAGGTCATGGCAGTGGTGCCAGAACATTGTAGCAGGCTCTTCATGGAGCAAGCAAACATCTAGCTGAGCTTTTTAGCTCCGGCTCACTAACTGCTCTGCTCTCCTCTGCAGTACAAGAACGTTGTTAACATATATGTGCCAATGGGTGTTTTCAATGTTGTTTTGTCCTTTTGTTTGTTGACAGGTATGGTTTCACTTTTCTAGGACTTCAGAATGATTTCATGAAAATACGAAACCAAAAGAACGAGACTGAAATGTAAGTGCTGTGGGGGCTGCAAGAAACAGGGCCCTTCGTGCTGCACCGGCTCCTGCTCAGCTTAATTGTGTTGAGTCAACGTGACCAAACTGGGAGGGTCAAAGCTGTTCTGCGATGGCTGTCAGACCATGCCAACCTGCCCAAAAACTCCTCTCCTTTGTGCTCATAGCTCAGAGGACATCCAAGAATCACTGACCTAATCCCAGCCCTCCCTGAGACCTTCTCTTCACAAGCAAGTTTCACTTCTTACTCCCCTTAGGGGGAAACTTCTTATTTCAGTGCCAAGGCCAATGTTGCTGCCTGCTGAGCCCCTGCCTGGCCCGGGGCTCCGTGCATCAGTGGGTGAATGGAGCCAGCCCAGGCTCTAACCCAAAGCTTGACTGTCTGCTGGGAGGTTTCACATATACATCCACATCCTCAACCTCATGCACAAAGCAGCAGTGGAATTTATTTTTTTTCACTCTGTTTTCTTTTGCAGCTGTTGTAAAAAGTACATTGCTCAGTGGGTGCTTCCGCTTTTAGTGTATATTGATTTTTGCAGCTCGTTGGTAGTGATTTTCTGTCTTAAATAGTTATTTTTCTTTTACTGAGCCTAGCTTTGGTTTTTTAA
Source organism: Nesoenas mayeri (assembly GCF_963082525.1). NCBI lineage: Eukaryota > Metazoa > Chordata > Aves > Columbiformes > Columbidae > Nesoenas > Nesoenas mayeri. Next base: position 15,747,165 of record NC_137550.1, on the reverse strand, counting down.
CAGGTACCAACTTCTCCATGTGTTGAACTTTGATCCTGTCCGTCGCCGTATGAGTGTCATTGTGAGAACTACCACAGGTACAGTTAAAATACATTTGACTCCCATACATGTGTGCACCTGAGCAGAAATATAAAGCATGCCCTCTTCATTCCTGTAACCCAGAGAGGCTAAGTGATTGGGTTTTCTAAGCTGGTCTAATTAAATTCTCTACTAGGTCTGGTTGGGATAGAGTTAATTTTCTCCATAGCAGCCATTGCGGATGAGCAGCAGGTAAGGGAAGGAGACAGGGATGGGGACAATGACCCATGGCTTGCTCCCTACTTGCCTTGTTCCATCCTGGAAGTACAAATACAGGGGGGTGATGTGAGACCTTCCCCTGGGTGGGATGGGTTTTCATGGGGATAGCAGATATAGAATTCAGAGGTCACCATCCTCAAATTTCAGTCCTGCAAGGTAGAGGATGCTGGTTTTTCTCTCTCTAAAAAGGTTGCGAAGGCTTCTAAATAGGAAAAAATACATTGTTCTGTCCAGCCTGTTGCAGAAAACTTGCTCAGAGACAGGTAGGGACACTCAAGGTCCCAGCCTGTGGTCAGACGAGGTTTTGCAAGGGCTAGTGTAAGGCCACTTCTGGTAGGCAGCTGGGCTTCTAGCAGTTCCTCCTTTAGTCCTGCCAGATTTTCTCCCTCTGCATCATTTGCTGGCTGTTGAAGCTGTTAGGTCTTTCTACAGCTCGTGAATGCTATAAACTATTTATAATTCACTTTTAGGAAAGTTGCTTCTCTTCTGTAAAGGAGCAGACTCCTCTATTTTTCCAAGGGTTCAGCAAGAAGAAATCCAACAAACTAAGGTCCACGTGGACCGCAACGCTATGGTGAGCACATGGGTGGAATTTGGCTGGCTCCTGAGGTCAGGAAAGCCTTATTCCAAAAATAGGGATGTGACCTTGCTTTGGAGGGAAGCGTTGAAAATCTGAGTGTCGGTTCACATTGTTTTGAAGCCAGGCTTCTTTCCTTTTCTGATACTTTGGCTTCCAATATTTATTTGATTTTTTCAATGTACTTATATGGTCTCCATCACAGTTGTGTCTGAGCATCTCTCAAGCAAGTTAAAAATAGAAATAACAATAGCAGGCTGTTTTCTCCGGTGGGAGAAGTGCCTGGTCCCCACCGTCCCTGATGGATGCACGCTCTTGGCTCTGGTCCTTCTTAGTTTCTTTCTGCCATATTACATGCACATAATAAGCATAACTGTGGTTATTCTAATGGGAAGAAATTACTGTATAGAGACAGAGAACTGTTCTTTTGACTCAAGCCAACAAATTGTCATTGCCATCAGGGTCAGTACTCTCAGCAAGCATTCATGGTGGAGAAAAGCACTAACCCTAAAGTGAGGAGCTGTAGAAAATCTGTTTTTATGGCACTTGTCCACTTCATTATCTTTCCTTCCCCCTTCCAGGATGGTTACCGAACACTTTGCGTGGCATTCAAAGAACTAACTCAGAAGGAGTACGACAAAATTGACAAACAACTTAGTGAAGCTAAGATGGCTCTGCAAGACAGGGAGGAGAAGATGGCCAAGGTGTTTGAAGACACAGAAGCAGACATGCACTTGATCGGGGCGACTGCTGTAGAAGACAGGTAACGAGGTGACCACCACCACTGATACTGTGATACCTGTGGTTTCTTCCTGATGTTGCATCGTGGAACTGAGCAGCCAGGCAGATGCTGGAAGTGTCCAGTGCAATTAATGACTCTGTGGCACAACCCATTACACAGTGCCCTAGTTGCTAAAATTGGCTGGTGTAGCAGGAATTAGGATTGCTTAATGAGACTACAGAAGTACTCGCGCTTCTGGAGAGTGAACTAAGCAGGCAGCGTTAATTTGCACATCAAAACAAATTCAGTTTTATGTGCAGTTATAGTAACTGCATGTGTGAATTAGACTCTTGCTCTTGACTCTTAGATCTCACAGTATAAAGTGGCATTTTTTTTTTTGGCTGCAAACAAGAATTTGGAATAGCTGACATATAATCCTTATTCCTGTGGCAGCGGTTTCTCCAGCACGGGGAAAATCAATTAACTTCTCTTGAGCTGATATTTCCTACCTGCAAAATAAGTTTGGTATAGATTAAGTGTGGGCCAACCTGAGAAGTGATGTTTTGCTGCTGCTTGCAGGCTGCAGGAGCAGTCGGCAGAGACGATCGAAGCTCTACATGCGGCTGGCATGAAGGTTTGGGTGCTGACGGGAGACAAAATGGAAACTGCCAAATCCACCTGCTACGCCTGCCGGCTCTTCCAGACCAGCACCGAGCTGCTGGAGCTCACGGCGAAAACCGTGGGCGAGAGTGAAAGGAAGGAGGATCGGCTCCATGAGCTGCTGATGGAGTACCATAAAAAGCTGATTCAGGATGTTCCCAAAAACCGAGGAGGCCTGAAGAGGTAAGCGAGCAAGAGAACCCAGCCCATGCACATTTCATATGCGGGTGCAAAAATTATAGAGAAATAGGGACCATGTTGTGGCCCTGGGGACTGGCTACTTGCAGACACTGTGTCTGGCTCCTTCACTTTGCTCATCTGGTATTAGTTAGTTTTATCTTAATTACTGATTTCCCTGAATGAAGGTCACGTGTGAAATCCAAAGTTTGAAGATTGCTAAGCCCCTTAAAAGGGATGGAAAGAAGATAAACACGAAAGCAATTTATTTTCCCCTAAGATGATACAAGTGGCTAGATTGACTTTTCTTTTTTCTTTATTTCAAATGTGTTCCTTGTTGTGTCTCAGAAGCTGGACGTTGAGTCAAGAATATGGCCTGATTATAGATGGCTCGACACTGTCACTGATACTTAACCCTTCTCAGGACTTCAGTTCGAGTAATTACAAAAACATATTTCTACAAATCTGCTTGAAGTGTACTGCAGTCCTCTGCTGCCGAATGGCTCCTTTGCAGAAAGCACAGGTATTTACTCTACTTTCAACCGTCTGAAGCACATCATTAGGTGATGTGATGCACTTTTAATCCGTTGGCTGAGACTTGACCTGATCGTCTTAACCAGCTGGGACTTCTCCAGGCTGTGTGTAGGCCTCTGAGCTCCAGAGCATGATGGAAACACCCCAGTCTTTCAAATCTGAATGCAAAACCTTTGTTTAATATGCTCACAGGAAGCCACAAACCCAAACCAATTAGAAATAAACAAAACCCTCTGTTTTCTTTTTTCCTTTCCAAATTTGTCAAGTGAAGTCCACGACTTCCCACACCAGCTGTTGGAATCTGAGCCTGATAAGCGGTGTGTTTCCGCCCCTCTTCCATGGGAGATTTTCCACCTCGAAAACGCCTGAGAGGTCCTGTCTTTGAGACAGTGGGCCTGGCAGAAGGGAAGGGTGGGATGATGCTGCTGCCGCTGCCTGGGATTTGTTTTTAAATACCATCCTGCAGCAGCTGGATCTTGGCTTTTGCTCTGGTTGGTGACTGCCAAGGAAGTAATGAGGGGTTTTATTAATCTGAACTCTCCAGGTGTTATTTGGCTGCTGTAGGAGCCTCATTGCATGTCCTGGTGGGACTTTTGCAGGTGGGGCAGTTGAGGGGTTCTCTGGAGGTTTTTTAACTGATTTCTGATTTTTAACTGGTTTCTGCTGCTATCCTTTTTTTTAAAACCTTTTAGATTGTGCGAATGGTGAAGAACACAAAAGGGAGCCCGATAACACTCTCCATAGGGGATGGTGCAAATGATGTTAGTATGATTTTGGAAGCACATGTTGGAATAGGTGAGACTCCCGGTAACACCCGTCCGACACCTAAGACCTGTTGCTGGGGTTCACTGTTGAGGCGCAGTCGGTGTTTCTGATTGCACGTGTCTAAACTGATCCCACTGAATAATGCAGAAAGTCTGCTGTCGCTCTCTTTGGAGCTGGGGTTTGACTCCAGATAAATGGTTGGTGTCATCACTTACTGCCTTTGAAAATACCACTCTCTGTGATAAACTGCAGATCATCTTCGAAAGCTCTATGGACAGATTCAAGATGGCAAAGATTGCTTGCGGGTCAAGAAAAGAAAAGGCATAAGTAGCAAACTGATGGGTGATTACTGGCAGTTGTTGCAAAGGCAGAGCAATGAAAATACCGGACTTCATTAGGGTTAACTGGTTGCAGCTGCTGGTAACGCAACTCTGGGGATGCGCATGTGTTTCCCAAGGGCTGATGCTCAGTTATGTTGTGTCTGCCCTGTCCATATGACTGACATCAGGCTGGAAACTATCCTTCTCTGTGCAGATTGGTGTCAGAGATACTGGAGACGTTTTTAATACCACTAAAGAAGGGTCAATGGGAGAGAAAGGGAGCCTCTTTATTTGGTGCCCTCTAATGAATGGGGTCCCAGTGCTGTTCGTTTGGATGTGGTTTCTGAGTGAACAATACTGTCCTGTCTTCAGCTCAGCTCTGCAGGGATGTCCCAGGTGGTTGAGCATCTGCAAGGAAACAACTGGGCTGTGTTAGATGCGTGCAAGCCCGTGGGGAAACCAATTCCTTATCTTTTTGTCAGGTTTGCTTAGATACTCTTCACCACACTCTTACATCGGAACTCAGACAGCAACCTAAATTATAGCTTAAAAACTCCAGAGGCAGGTCTGATTGTTGTGGAGCCCAAACCACGGCGAGTCTTGCAGCACGTTAGTGTTTTGCCATCCTGGGACACTCAAAAGGGAAACATGGCTTTTGTCATGTCTTGGGATGCTGGGTGATGTGAACAAATCTAGTGGGCAGCATTGGTCTGAATTCCAGTCCCTTAGGGATTAACCCCTTGCCACAATTCTGTCTGCAGGTATAAAAGGCAAAGAAGGACGACAGGCTTCCAGAAACAGCGACTATGCTGTGCCAAAGTTTAAACATTTAAGAAAATTGCTACTAGCACATGGGCATTTATATTATGTGAGAATAGCACACCTTGTACAGTATTTCTTCTATAAGGTAAGGATGTGTGTGCAGCATATTTCTTTGTTTCTACTATGGGTTTCTTTGAAAAAATAGTAAACAGGAAAGAAAATGTATAGGTTATTCTGTAGCTCTGTTTTCCTTCCCTGCAAGAGGCTGTGTCTGTCAGTTGAAGCAGTGCTTACAGGGGAGCATGAGCGTGACTTTCTTTTAGTGTCTTCTGCAGATACTAACTGCTCACTGGGTTAGTTATGTGCTTGGTGGACAACAATGCCCTAACTTGGCCGATACTGTAATATGTCTGATGACAGGAAAAATTATTTGGATTTACACCGAGAAGTCAAGCCCTTCCCTGCTGACCATTTGTCTTTTGTTTCCCTAGAACCTTTGCTTCATTTTACCGCAGTTTTTATACCAGTTCTTCTGTGGATTCTCACAGCAGGTAACTTCCAGTAATGTGTCTGTAAAGGCAGGATAAAAAGCAAGAGGCGCAATGAGGCTTCCTAGCAGAGACTTGGCTTTTGGCATCCTGTCCCTTCCTCACCTCTCTGTAGAGGACAGTAGGAACCAACCTCATTGCTCAGCATCAAATCTAGAGCATAATACTTTTGAGATACATAACTGAAAGGAATGTGAACACAGATAGACACCTTCCTAACATAACAAGAGAGGAGTTTAGCTGGTATGTCAGTACCTAATTTGGCCACTTCTCCTTCTCTTAAGAGAAAAGCTTTTCAAAGACTTCCTCATCTTTTCTCCTCTGCTACATTTCCCCGCATTAAAGGTGTCTCTCTAAAGGAAGAACAGTTTGTTCTTTTGTGACAGCCTTTGAAAAAAGACACATGACTAGTCTCACCGGAGCCTTGCTTAGTCCAAGTGAGCATCAGGGCAGATCCATGTGGCTGGTGGGTTCACGTGTTTGGAGACAAGAGCTTTGACTTTTGTGTCAACTTTATGGGCTTTTTTGTCTGTTTGGGCTCAAAAGTAGCAGTAAGCAAGAGTAAATGATAGGAGAGAGTTCTCTGCTTGTCTTAAAAAAAAAAAAGCCACAGTTCCTCTAAAACAGTCTGGAGAGTCACAGGAGACATCAAGTATATTAATAGAAATAGCAGCACAAGAGCAGCTACAGAAAAGCTGTGGTGAGGGCTGTTTAATCCCATTTTTCTGGAGATGAGACCAGCCAGTTACAACACTTCCCAGTGGTGGGAGCGGGGCCCCAGCCACGCAGCCTGCAGGTGCCTTGTCTGCTCAGCATCGCACAGAGCGTGACCCTGTCAGATGAAACTGTCCTGTGTGCCTGTGACAGAGGGATAAATCTGTAGGGTATGTACAGTGGCAAGGGCTGGAAGGTTTTAATCTCTTTGTAGGGAGAGTTTTCAAGTAGAATTTGTGTCTCATATTTACCCCTTCTTCCTTTTTTAAGCCACTGTACGATGCTGCTTATCTCACCATGTACAACATCTGCTTCACGTCGCTGCCGATCCTGGCATACAGCCTGCTGGAGCAGCACATCACCATCGACAGGCTGACTGCAGATCCACAGCTGTATATGTAAGTACCATGGGCTGGATAAGCCTCTGCACAAGCTAGTTAACCATGGTTTAAGTTTTGTTGGTGCAGGAGTGTAAGCAGATGAACCTGGCCTGTGTTGGTGATGGGGTCACTGTGAACTGCAGGAAACGCTGTTTGTGTCCCTGCTGGCTCTGCTGCTTCTGCAGTAGTGCTGAGCAATGTCCTGTTTACTGCCTATTTCTGCTTATTTATGCTCTCTAACAGTATCTGGTCTAGCACATTGCACTGCTGTGTCTCTATAAAAAATAAACTGTAGGTGGAATTCTTCATTCCTAAGAAAAATCAAGCTGCAAGTGTGGCCAGACCATTAATTCACGTTAACTTTGAGGCAGGCAGTGGGAGCCAAGCATATGATAGAGCATGTAATGGATGGAGGGGAGGTCTAGCTTACAGGAGTAAAAAAGATCCTTTCATTTTCAGAAAGACAAATGTTTCTGAAGCCCAGCTTGGACAGGTAGTTTCTCAGCTTGTCTAAATGGATATCCTCACACAGACTGCCCCTCCACAGGCCTAATCCCCACATCAGAGCCTGTTGCGGAGGAACTCTGCTCTTCGATCCACATGCTTAGAGTTTTCTGCCATGTTGCCCAGGAAAAGGAGAGTTTGAGAGCAGACTGTCTCTTTTTGCATTGCTGGTTGCTTTCTCTCCTTCCTTGGTTAGAATGGGGAGAGGCTTCAACCTCCCCTGAGAACCAAGATGCTGCCCGTCTCCCCCTCACCTCTGCCCACACACATGTTCAAATCAGCAAATGCAACAAGGGCTGTAAGGCTAGGGAGGGGGCATAGGTGCTTTTGAACTAAGTACTCAGAGCCAGGATTGATTAGATCTCTGTGTTCCTCCAATCATATGGCAAAATGCCATCACGTGTACTTTTAAATAAATTGCTAACTGAATTATTGTGTGGCACAGACCAATAATAACAGGCCCTTGTTCATTCACCTGGGAGCTGTCTGATCTCAGGGGCCTGTCTGTTGAGGGAAAAACAGATTAAATGTGCAGGCAGATAGCTTTAGTTTGAATATTCATGACTGTGCGTGCGCTGCTGAATGCGGAACGGCCGCTGCGCCTTTGCGTGCAGTGCTGAGTTGCTGCAGTGCAGATCTCTGGTCTGAGGCGCTGTAAAAAGCCTGTTTATGGTGAACGCTGCAGGACATCATTGTGAACGCAAAACGGCTCACAGTGAGGAAGTTGGTTGTGTTTTCTCTCCTTGGCAGTAAAAGCCACAGTCTGGTTCATCTCTGCTGCTTACTCATACCCAAATTGCAGTACGTTAGAGCATTGTCACGGCATCATCATGCGAAGGATTCAGTATGGTTTTGTTCTGGAAACTGAAATTATAGGAGCCTAGCAGCAAGCCAGTTTGCAAGGCGCATCTTGCTGAAAGCAGATGTATTGCTTTAATAGGAAGAAAAATGAGAAACGAACGAGGATTTTTGATTTTGCCATAAATGTGCTTTTATCCCCCATCAATCTTCAGATTTTAAAGAAAGTAATGAGAAAAGATTATGATGCAGGAAATGTTTTTTAACTCCCTCCTGCCCTGATGGTCGCCCTGCACCCCCTGGGGTTTGTGTGTGATCCATGCAGAGCTCTGCCTGTAGTGCATCCCACTGCTGCTGCCTCTGTGTCATATCTTATCCTATATTCAGCCCAGAGCCTCCTGATACAACTCCCGTGTTAAAAACACCCGCTGTACAATTCAGGAGGTTATTTTCAGCCTGTGCAGAAAAATAGTGCTTCCAGGAATGGGACTTTTTGCAGAGCTTTTTTTAACGAGGGAGTTTATGCATTCAATAAAAAGAGGGGAAACGATCCGTGGATCTGCTGCATTCTCTGCAGCTGCTCTTTAGCACTGCCCTGGTTTTAAAATTCATCAGTTAATGTCAGATAGTGCGGGCAGTGCGGGGGCTGCGGGAAAGGCCAGGACAGCACTTCAGCTCTTCACTTTGGGCTGCTTTGGGTTTTAATCCAAGTTACTGAGAGGAGAAGGACAAAACAAATTAAGGTTCTGAGCCTCTTATGTATTCAAAGAGAGACTGTACAACGCCCTCAGACACAAGGTGTGAGCTCTGGGGTTGTCCTGTGCAGGGGCAGGAGTTGCACTCGATGATCCTGGTTTGTCCCTTCCAATTCAGGACATTCTATGATTCTCATGGCCAGCAGCTGCATATGCCAAATGTTTATGTCCCATATGCTGGCAGATATTTATGTGGCTTACATCCTTGTCTCCTACAGCCAGGGCTTGCTCCAGAGCCCGTTGTTCACCTGGCTGCAAGGGGCTTTGTAGCGCATCCTAAACGTGATGGTGATGTTCTTGTTACTCCATCTCTTGGCAGGAAGGTTTCAGATAATGCGATGCTGCAGTGGAGGCCGTTCCTGTACTGGACCTTTCTGGGCGCCTTTGAAGGACTCGTGTTTTTCTTTGGGGCTTATTTTCTTTTTCAAAATTCATCATTGGAAGATAACGGAAAGGTAACACCAAGGAAAAAAAAAAGATGAGTGTTTCTGTTGCGCACTGCCTCTTTTATATACCTGGCAGGGAATATCTACATGCTTAATCTGTGTGGTGTGTCTTGAGTCTTGTCTGATGGTGTAGCCTTGCTTATGGTGTGATTCTGCAGCAAATGCTTGAAATAAAACATCTTCCCAATCGCCATGGAAACAGGGCAGAGCTGGTTATACTCACTAGGTAAAATAACTAGTCTTATACCCAGCTTTATTTCAACCCAGTGAGCTTTGCACAGTGCTGTTCCACTCTTCTGCGTGGCCCAGGCATTGGCCCAGGGCAGGAGCAGTGTCTGTCCTTCCCACCAGCGTGCCCTGGGAAATTTGGCTTGTGTTCAGAAGGTTACAAGCAACTGCATTAACCCACCTCAATAGGATGCTGCTTGTTTGCTCAGCCATGGTGCAGGGCTGCTTGCGTGGGGTGTCTGCTCCGGGATGTGATTACAGCCGCCCTCCTCTCTTTGCAGGGGGCTCAGGTTGGTGCTGGACTTTTGCATTTGAATTTTTTTTTCCCTTTTTTTCTTTCTTTCTTTTTGCTGGTTCACGGAGGACAGAGCAAAGCGTTAGTGCAGCGTGGCTGCCACTTGTTGTGGCCTGGGCTGTCTCAGGACCGTTTCCCCAAGGGGAGTATGCAGCGTGTTATCAGGTCTTGGCTGATGGAAAACTTCTTTACACCATCACCTGTGACCCTTAAAAATCCCTTAGCTTTTCTTAGCAGCTAACACATGAAGAAAAGCTGATGAAATTTATGGATGTATATGCATATGTTGCATCAATGCCAACATTTATGTCCTCAGCTGTAAGTAGTCAAGCCCCTGAATTGTAGATTCAGTGCTTTTCTGTATTTATAACCATTCTAGTTGTATTTGATTAGAACATGAAGCGCTGATGTGTTCTGCAAATGCCTTGAGAGGTCAAGTCTATGTGGCACTAAAATAAGATCTGTGGTTATGTCGTTTTGTAAATACTTATGCCTGTAAGAACTGCTACCAGCAATTGTTCATAATATCCATGTATGTTTGACTCCTTTTTCGCTCCTATTGACTTTAATTTTTTTGCATTTTTTGAAAACTTTTACATTTCACTTTCTGTTTTAATATATGCATTCAGATCTTGACAGCCTTTGGTAAGCATCCCTCCCATTCATCGCCATCATTTGGATTTATATACAGTATCTGCTTTTCTTTGTCGTGTGTAGTCACTAGTATCTGCAAACCAAACCAGATGGAAAAACACCCATTAGTGCATTCTGCAAATGGGACTAAAACACGATGATGAGCAGAAGTGTTGTGAGAAAGCAGAAACTGAGTTAAATTACCAAGAAATCATGAAATACAGGTGGTCCAATGACTTGTATCCTCGATTGACATTGCTGTTAGTAGAAGGTTGTACCTGTCACCGTCCCAGCTCTGGGTCACCCGTCTGTGTGGCACTGCATGGCACAGGGTAGCGTAATGTCCCCTGTAGCAGTCGCTCCATCCCATCCCTCCTCTCTGGTCCCTGCTTGCTCCCCTCTCCTCCTCGTCGTCTCTGTGCCTCTCCAAGGAAAAGAACAGAGACACCTGCAGCAATATAACATGTTTTTCAGGTTTTTGGGAACTGGACCTTTGGGACAATTGTTTTCACTGTGCTGGTGTTCACCGTCACTCTGAAGGTTTGGATCTTCCTTCTTCAGTCACTTATTTTTACAGTCATTTTCCATTGCATGTGTATGTGGTGTAAAATCATGCAATAAATGTGCTGAAGGTGAGGTTTCTATTGAATATATTTCACACCACACTTAAGTCTTCTTCCGTAGAGGCAGAACTTGCTTATTGACTCTTGTCCTTTGTGTAAGTCTATGGTCTGTATTCCTCGGCTGTGCTGGTCTGTAAGTGATTAAGTTTTGGTTAAATTATTGTCTTATTATTTTGCCTTCTTTGGAGAGCTCCAGTTGGTTATGGTTGACTTTTTCCCATGCTTTCACCCCTTGGCATTCAGTCCTAGCAAGTGGAGGGGAACAACAGAGAAAGTGAGGTTGCCCACCTTGTTTCAGACACCAGCAAGCACCAGGGGATCACAAAAACACATCTGTCAAATAATAATAGCAAATCTGCTTTGTTCCACGGAGCTTTCCAGAACAAACAGTTTGTATAAGACCTCACAAAAGGTCTTTTATGTTTGGTGCAGGACAGCAGGTGGTGGCAGGAGGCAATTACAGTCCGTGTAACCTTTAGGCTTTTCTCTCCTGCAGCATCAGAGGCTGCATCAAATTTATTTTATTAAAAAGTGTCAGTTACAATTAGAAACTCACTGTTTCCCTGTCGGCTTTGTGCCAGTCTGTAGATACTGAAAATATTTTTCCTGGTGCACATATGCAGAGGTAGCTGTTTGGAGAACCTTCAGCTTTACTGTGAAAGCAGTCTGAAATTTCATATAGATAAAATCAAATACGCTGTGTCTAATATCTGTTCTGTCTCTATTTTTTTTAAACCACACAGTTAGCACTAGATACCCGATTCTGGACGTGGATGAACCACTTTGTGATTTGGGGCTCCCTTGCCTTCTATGTGTTTTTCTCGTTCTTTTGGGGAGGAGTCATTTGGCAAGTATCTTTTCTTCTTTCCATAGTGCTTTATTGGGGGGATGACTTTGACTTTGCGGGGGATGTGGCTGCAGCATCGCCTTTCCAGAGATTTACAGATGGTGGGGTGTATGCAACCAGGCTCCTTTTTCTACCAAAGAGATACCCTAAAAGCAGATAATGGTCACCAACCAGGTGCTTGGCTTTGGCAAAGAGGTGGTTTGATTTTCTTCTGCCCTTGAGGATGTTTCTGGTGCTGAGGTTCTTATCTTCATTGGGAGCTTCTGGGGTAAATATTTCAGGATCTGTTTGTGTATGTGAATGAGAAAGAAAGGAAAAATTGATGGTGGAAAGAAGCCCAATGATACGGAAGGAAAGAAAAGATGAGTCAGTTGCAGAGGAAGAGGACCTGGCACTCTGGGGAGCTTAAGGAGGAGAATGTTGCTGAAAATCCTGGAGATGAGCAGGAGAATAAATTCTCATTAATTTGAGTGCAATCAGGATTTTAGACTTAGTGTCTTACAAAAGCAGGCAAGCAATAGTACATTACAAATGTTATTAATTTTCTGTTTCCCATGCTGGAGTAGATGTTCATGTTGACTTTCCCACTATCTCCTATTTTACACCTTTCCTTACCCAGGGCTAGTGCCATGGGTTATTGGCTAGTCCTTGACCCAGCAGCCTGCTAATAAGGGTATGGAACTGATTTAAATATTTTAATTGGGAGCCACAGGCTTTGTTTAACTCTTCAGCATTCCTAACCAACAGATTCAGATCTGCAGTCTGGTCAGACCTCTGTGCTGAAATGTGTGAGGTTTCTGCTGGTGTGTTGAACTTGCCTAGCTCAATATTTTTGAGTTAATGTTAAGCAACAACTGCTTTGGTGTCCTTGTGATTAGTTATTTATGAGGCATTTTTTGCAAGAATCTGTCAGTTCCCTCCATTATCAAGGGAGAAAGACGCAAGTTACCTATTGGGTCTGAGTCTCTGGATTTCCACCATTAAGAGCAAACCAAGAACTATAGCAAGGTCCAAAGTTGAAATAAAGTTACCTGATTTTTGACAAGGAGAATAATTTATCTTTTAGTGATAGTAGTAAAATTGGTAATGGTAGCAAAATTCAGCCTGAAATGAAATAGATGTGGAAGATGCAAAATACATTCTGTAAGGTGACAGGACAGTCTTCAGAACTAGCGCAGCTGAAGGCAAGAGATGCATTGGGAGAAGGGTGGACAGTGTCTTTCTGCACAGGCTGTATCCATCTCAAAGGGAGATGTTACTGCAGGTGGTTTGATCTGAATCTGCCTTTGATTCTGTCAATTTCCTTGGGAAATTCGTGTTAACCAGAATTTGTGTCCTTTCTTTTTCAGGCCTTTCTTGAAGCAGCAAAGAATGTATTTTGTATTTGCCCATATGCTGACTTCTGTTTCCACGTGGCTGGCAATAATTCTCCTGATTTTTATCAGCCTTTTCCCAGAAATTCTTCTAATAGTTTTAAAAAATATAAAAGAGAAAAATCATCAGGTAAGGAACAAGATGATGTATCGTGCAGTATTTTTAGGAAGACCTCTCTTTACTTTTAAGCACCAGATGAACCTGTAACAGTGCTATGTACTGTTCACATCTCAAGAAGGGTTTATAGAGTCTCGTCTTGCTCTTTCACATGCCAGAAATGTCAAGAAGCTCATCTAAAAATACTGCCTAGATCTGTAGCAAGGAGAGACTCAACCCATGCCTTGCCTTAGTTGCCTTCACACGATGGAAACCTGCTATCTCTTATGAAAGTACCGTAACCCTTTTCCAACCTGAACTGATCATCAAACCCCCATATTGTGTCCTGAAAAAAGAGCTACTTGTTTTTATGTTGAAGAACATGTCCATGACATTTCCCTTGCATATGTTCTCCAGGTGGTGGTGCAGGGGGAACAGGGTCAGATTTTCTCACATCTGCCCACCCCCCTTCAAAACCAAGGGCTCGTACCGTGGGGTTAACATGCGGTGTCCAGCTCTCCTTGAAAGTGAACTGATTTATTAACAGCTTTAGAGGAGGAGGGCTTGTTTTAGAATTGTCAACCATCTCCTGAAAGTTTTCTTCATCACTTCTGCAAATGGTGAATGCCAGCACTGCTGGGCTCACCACTCGCACTGTGCTGAGACCCTTCCACCACCTCTTCTCTCTGCATGCCCAGAGGTGTCAACCATCCCCAGATGGTCCCTGCAGCCCTGTTGACCCTGGCCAGCCCCTGCTCACCCCCTCCCTGCTCCTTGACCCCCCTCTCGCAGCCGCTTTTCCTCCTGCAGCATCAGCAAGTCCTGCCGGGGGGCAGCACCTGGTGTGTCACCCACCGGCCTTGGCCTCTTGCCATCAGGTTTGCGAGTCCTTAGGCAGTGGTAGAACCCAGCCCAAGGGACGCGGTCACCCCCTTGCTGCCATCCAGCACGTGCTGGTGGAGTGGGTTTGGCTGCAGGATTTGGCCAGTCCAGAGGTGGCTCCTGCCCTGCCAGCTGTGCCCCAGACCAGCACCCTGGTACTGGCAAACTGGTGCCCAGCTGGTCATGACTGTGTCCCAGGAGGCCATGGGTTGACCTTCCAAATACTGAGATTCAGAACAGGCTTTTCTCCTTGAAGCTCTTGTATCTTGTGAGGTTTCAGTGTATTTTTCTCACCTAGGCTGACTTTTTATCTCTGGCCATTGTTGAAAAATTATATTTATCTCAATTTAAAAAAAAATATACCTATCTAATGAAATAGTAAAGGGTTGCCCTTCCTGCAACATTTGAAGTACAAGTTTGGTGCAGTATCAGTGAAGTAAAACACATATCTGCAAGACAGAAAAAAAGCCCCACCACCAACCCTAAACCATTAAAGCTGAAAGCAACAGAGGTGGTAAAAGATGTATGGTTGAATTCTTTGATCCTCTATGGGATTTCTTCCAATTAAGTATGATTTAATAGTTTCTATCCTGACACCTGTATTGAATAGGCTGAGAGTGGGTTGCTCTCAGGTGCAGGTATAGGACAGTTGGAGGCTGGTGACCCAGGGGTTACTGGGCCCCAGCTGAACTCACCTGAGATGTGACCCATTTTTTGCCTTCAGCCAATGCCAAAAGATTCATCCCCACATGCAGTACTTGCTTTCAAGAGTGCTTTATACATGTTTAAAAAGGCTCTTGTGAAATCATCAAATAGAAAAGTCTCTTCATATGTGCATAGCAAACTAAACACAGCCTGAGCCATATATAAATGTACATTCTAAGTGAGGGCTTTGTAAAATGCGTAAAGCAGATACCAGCTCTAGATGGCTGTGCCAGCAGTCAGACACTTGAAGCCAGTCACCTAGTTTTTAAAGGTAGCTAAGATCAGGTAGACGATTTCAAATAAAGACCCTTTTTGAGAATCCTGACCTTAATATTGTCAAAAAATAAACATCAGTTTCCCAGGGAGAGGATTAAGTGAAAAACAAGATTAGGGCAGTTATCTGGTGCCTGAACCCCCAACTTGACAGCTGAGGCTCCCTCTGGAGGGGGAGGATGGACTGAGGCCAGGTCAATGGGCATTTGCCTTTGACCTCAATGGGACTGGGTTTCACCGTGAGTTCCCCATAACACATGCATTGGCTCTGCTCAGTCTCTATTAAATTTTCTGTGTGGAAATGGTTTTTTTTTTAATTCTTTTTTATTATGATTTTTTTAACTGCATGGCACATTTGTTTTCCTTTGTTTCTGCCTTTCTCTTTCTTGTACTGCAATTTTCTGTCTTTTGTGCTGTTGTGAACTAGGTAACGAAGCGCCTTCCTTCCTCAGGAACATCCACTATCTTCATGCTTTCTCAAACTTCCAGCAATCACAGCTTTTCTTGGAGTGAATAAGGTGATTTCCTTTCTGAGTCACTATGTGTTGCTTGCTCTACTGCTTTTTTTCCTCCTTCTAATGCCTAACTCCTGAGAAACCCCTATTTAGATTTGCTCACCCAGCAAAACCTTGCTTCTCCCCTGCTCCTTTTTCTTTAATTTAAATATTTTGCTTTAAATATTTTCTGTCTCTTCCCCTTTGGTCTACTTCTCCACCTCAGGTGGGTGAGCTTATCGTGCTTGGGATGCCCAAGTGATGTGGACAAGGATGACACTGGTTACATTCTCCTTCTCCACTTGTAGTTTTGTGTGTTAGTGGACTAGATAAAATTCGCTAAAGCGGGGGGCAAAGGGGACTCAATTTTGATCATCCTTTGGATGACTTGGCAAACAGCTCAGGCTTGTTTGATCTAGGAGAAGCTGCCTAAATTGCCTGTCTTGCCCAGTCCATCCCACTTAATGCTGCTGTTGTTCTTTGTACAAGCAAATAAACTGCTGCACTTAACCCTCATAACAAGAGACAGTCTTGGGGATGGTGGGGCTGCCCCAACACAACGTGCCTTGAAAACATGTCCATAGTGTTTTGTTTCACTGTAGATTTCCATTATGATGTACTATCTTAAAAATATTGGTTATAAGGAGATCATGGAATCATAGAACAGTTTGGGTTGGAAGGGACCTTCTAAGCTCATCGAGTCCAACCCCTGCCATGAGCAGGGACATCTTCACCAGCTCAGGTCGCTCAGAGCCCCGTCCAGCCTGGCCTGGGATGTCTCCAGGGATGGGGCATCCACCACCTCTCTGGGTAACCTGGGCCAGTATTTTACCACCCTCACTGTAAGGATGGTTTTTCCTCCCTCAGAAGCCTCTGTAGCATAAACCCGAAGTTAACCATTTCAGGGCTGGTCTCTGAATATTCTCCGTGCGTTTTGCACTGCAAAACCCAGCCAGGATTAATCACTGGGGTATTTAGGGACCGTGTGTTGCTACTTCCCTTATGATGTGACTTAGCTGTAAAAAGGTGTGTGTGTGTCTTATATTGTTTAACCATGAGGCAGGGGCAAGCGTTGCATGTGCTATAAGTGTTTTTGCCTCGCTGTTGCAGAGCAGCAGGAGGGCACCTGATTCATTGTCGGCCAGACCTTCTGTCACACCACTTCTTTTAAGAACATTCTCAGATGAATCTAATGTGTTGTAACAGGTACCCTGTCCAAAGGAGTTGAGCTGATTTTAAAAGCCATCTATTAACCAAATGTAACCCCCACGATATCAATTAAACTATGGTTCTTGTAATCCTCTTGACTATCGGTGTGGGGTACCTGTCCTTGTGGAATGGAGATGCAATGCTTGGGATGCATTTTAATTTGGGGGAGTTGTCCTGTCCAACCATTTGGAGTTCCACATATACACAGATCCTCTCAAACTGAAATATTTTGCAGTACATAAACAAATCTTCTAATACAACCAATATTTTAGTCTAATATTATCAGACAACTTAGCCTGGAGAATACAGTCAGTGAATCGTGCTGACAGTGATTATAAAAGCTGACACTGTATTCATGGTGAAGTATTCAAATCTCAGCTATTAAAATGATTCCAGTATTGCATCTGAATTGTACCAAAATCCCTTTTTCTAGGGTGCATGCTGTTCTGTCAGATAGAATTAAGTACATTTTAATTTACCTGCATAGATTGAAACTAAACACGTGTATGTCTGTGTGTCAACATATGGTACGATGGGCATGTCTCTGTGTCTGTATGTGTATACTCACACAGAGAGCTTCCTAGTACAAGTCCACTTGATTTTAAACATTGTAGTAGGCTGATAGCAGAATAAAAATGTAAAAGTGCCGAATTGAATTCACAACTTCACTTTCAGTGAGATGTTACATAGCTGTGTGGTGTCTGCCGCAAACTTAAAACTGCAGATTTGCTGCAAACCTCTCCTACCTTTGTACCTACAGCTGTTTCTATAGAAATCAGTTTAATTGGAATGGCAGGACCAACAGCCAGGCTTGCCAGAGCTCCAAATGTAGCTGGCATCAGTCTGGCTTTCTGCTTTCCCGGGTGTTGCCAGAGCTGAGCAGCCCATCCTTCCCTGCAGACGTTAGGTGGTGCTCTCCACTGCCGTATACTGGTGCAGACTGGTGCGGGAGGCAGCCGGACTAGGGCAGAACAGGAGCTGCAGGGGACAGCGAGGGAGATGCCACTTTTAGACTTCATTGCAGCATTTTGCAGCTGTGCAAGTTGATTTTTCCATGCTATTGTTTGGTTGTGAATGACATTTGGCACTTTTATCATGGGCTAATCATTCTTCTCCTATAAAATGTTAAGTGTTCTTTTCTAAAAATAACACAGAAAAATATTTATGAATTTGGGAATATAACAGTTGCAATACATGTGCATTTTCCTTCTGATTTTTGCAGACTGCCTCCTTTGACCTACCTATATTAGTCTCATACAAACGTATAGAGAATGGTTATGTGAAGACTGAAGATGCTGTTACTAATTTGGCAGAAAGATATCCTCTCAGGATACTTTAAAGTGCTGCATACAAACACGGCGTATTGTTATGCTGTAGGAATAAAAACATGGTTTTAACCTAACAGTTCTCTTTAACGTTGCCAAGTACAGTGAGCAGCCATGCTGATAAAGCAGTAGCCAGGGCACTGGCACCCTGGTACCACTTTGTCTTTGGTTTCACCACCCACCCCTCCTCCTCCAAAAAAAGATCTGCCTAATTCTACATCATTGGAGACTAGAGAAAGCATCTATAGTAATTAATCCAAAACAGCATGAGTAAAAAGTGCGAGAGAGGAATGCCAGCCCCATTTCTTACAGGGGCTTCCTCTGCCTGCTGCAGATCTGGCTGAGAGCAGCTGAGAGCTGCTGAAGTCTCTTGCTCTGCCTGACCAAAGAAGCAGCACTGACTTTAAACCCAACAACAGCCCCCTCCAGCTCCTCGAAGGCGCCAGGGAAAGCCTGTTCCTCTCCCGCAGGAGCTGGATGCAGCCCTGCGAGCATCTCGCCTGGTGCTGGGGCTGTGACCCCTCGGCGGGTGCTGCCCCGTCCCAGTGATGGGCTGCCACATGTGTGCGGCAGAAATACTTGGGAACTCGAGAGATCTTCACTGATGATGAAAGTTGTCCAGTTACATACCGGGTACAGCTGGAAGCGGTCTGTGGTCCGTATGCAGCGCCTGTATCCATGCAGAAACCTGTGGTGCTGGGAAGCGCCTGAGCATCCTCCCCTGACCAGTTTGCTGATGGGTTTGTTCCTGGTGGAGGGTGAAGAAAAGGTTATTTTCCCTCGTGTTGTGGCTGTTCGCGATGGAAGGAAGCTTTTGTGGGGGAGGACGGAATCTCAAAAGCCGTTTTGCCTGTGCTCCTGTGGTTGTGCTTACGTTACTGCACTGTGCAGTTGCTTCAACACTTTGAAGGCCTGAGTGACAGTGTGGTCCTTGGATGATCCTGGGGACACAGGCTGTGCCTGTAAACCTGCAGGCGTATAAAACTGCATCTTGAGTTATTTGCACTAAGAAAAAAAAGAAGCCGGTTTAAAAATAAAAGGAATACATGAACCTGATGTAATTTTACATTTTATTTGGTTTTTAAATTGGCATGTTCTTTTTAAATCTACCCGTACCATGGTGATGGGGACTTTTCTCTTTAGGTTGTGCACAGCAGAAGTGACTTTTGCCTGACTTTCTTTTTTCTCTGATACTTCATATGTGGAAAAAGCGGCTTTTTTTGTTGTTTTAAATCATAAGCAGTGACTGAGCGCCCTATGCCACCACCGTTTGGTGTGAAGGTCCCCTTGGTGCTGACTGCCCCTGGCACTCTGCAGAGCGATGCAGAGGAGCTACTGTGAGAAGCATTCGAGTCTCTCCAGAGTAACGAGTTCAATGCTGCGGCTGGGTTTGGATCCCACTTGTGCAGGCTTTGTGTCACTTACATGCAAAGAAACAACCAGTTGGGACTAGATGGAACATTCATTTCATGAAATTTCGCTCAACTGTGGACAGTTTTTGGAAGAATAGAGTGTTGTTCTCTGGCTGCCACCCCTGAGGTCCATCTTTGACTCTTGGTTGGAAGCAGAATGCAGATCAGCTGCAGGCGATTTCTGCTGTTCATCATAAGGACGTTGCAATGGGCCTTACCTGAGCGGGAAAGGGGTGAGTGCAGTCCCTGTGGTCGGTGGCTGCTCTTATATCACCCAGCACGGGAGGGGACACACGGACAGGACCACTGTATTATACACGCTGCACTGGCCTCCCCACGAGTGGGGTTTGTTAGCACCACGTTAGCAACTGCGGCTTGACTCTTTGCTGCATGCAAGTAAAGAGCTGCACTTCCAGCATGTGTCCCATAGGCAAAGCTTATTTTTCTTTTTTTTCTCTCCTTTTTTTCCTTTTCCTAGCTCATTTCACAAACTTAGAATTCAACTTGCAGACCTTCTCAACTTTTCATGCTAAAATGTGGTGCCTACAGATCAAGTATGCGATGAATACAATGAAGATACACTCTACATGCCAAATCTAACCTTTCTCCTTAAATATACAGTTGCTGACTTGTGTTTACATAACCTTTAAAATCTGGACATTGAAATGCCTAATTCCTGTGATTCAAAACCATTCCAAGCCCGAATGGCCCCAAGCCTGACACTTTGCTTCTTGGATTGCTTTGTATCATACTCTCCTAGGGTCAAAATCTGCTCCCATGAAATTCAGCTGGAGGTTTGGCTGGTGACATTAGTGGGAACAGAGTGAAGCTTGCCATGTATGTGTGAACTGTCTGAAGAAAGCCTCTCAAACGGGCTAATCTCTGCAGCCCGTTTTAAGATGAAGCCGTCTTAACAGCCAAATCTTTCTCTTCCCATTTCCAAGTGTCCTGTCTCAGGATGGAACAAGCTATTGCAATAGCTGGACATTCAAATCCAAGGCATGTGTGCTCACAGGCGGTTTGGAATTAATCTGAAATGTCTCGATTAGCAGCTGTTTGGGGAAAATGCGAGTTTTCTTGGACTTGGATCTTCAGCTAATGCACTGATGTAGTGCCGGGGATGCCGGGACAGCCAGGGCTGCCCTGGACCAGCAGAATGGCTGATCCTTGTTGTTCAGCAACGGCAGAAGTGAAATTTCTGTTGCTGTGGATGACTTGTGAAGTCAGGGGTAATAGGAGACCCCTTTTGGGGTTACAGAAGGGAAGAAAAAGTGGCGATAGTAACTGTAAAGTATAAGGCAGCAGAATGCTGAAGAGGCAGTAATCCAACAGGGATGCTGTGGTTATTGTTCATAATACACAGTGTTATAGTGCTCGTCAGCGAGCTAAAAGGTCAGTACAGGCTTACTGGTGGAAAAACTTGAAGGAAAAAAAAGGCTGGGTTTTTTTAATGTAATAATTCATTGGAGTTTAGTCACTGGCTAGTGACACTGAAAGATAAGTAATTAAGATTCCCTCTAAAACCGGTAATGTGATAATGGAGGAACTTGGTGTAGTCATATCTACTTTTCAAAAACTAATCCTAATTGTTATGAGGATATTATAAATGACTTGGAATTGCATAAAAGCTTAAAATTGAATTTGTATACATGCAGTTGAAAAACTTACCTAATACTGCACCATTTATTCAGTTTCCCAGCTATGGATTTTTTTAAAAAAAACATGTAGTATATAGAAGGTGTAAATTATATGCAGGCAATGAGAAGATACATTTTCAGCTTCTGGAAAAAAAAAATTGACTGCAACCTTACATTTTTTTCACTTAAATGCAATTTTATACATTTATGTTGCTTTATATAAAGGAAATTGAATGTGAATGTTACCTTTTATGAATGCAACTTGCTCTTTTTTCATTACAGAAACTTTTGTTTGAAGTAATCAATAAACTTTGGTATGTTGTTCTGATTAATATACAATTGTTGTCTGTCTTGTCTCCTTGGGTGCTCCTAGGCAATAGTTCATAATGTGGCCTTTTACAAGGCAGTACAAGGGGAACCATCGGCATTTTCACTGGGAGGTGGGTGGTGCCAGCAAGGCCTCACTCAGTTCTCTGATGTGGAGCAGCATTTCCCAAGGAAACACTGTTTGCTTCTTATATGTTTTTACTTTTCCAGCGAGGTATTAGCCATTCTGGTAACAGCTGCTGCCTGTAGCTGGCCTATGTGCTCTAATTTCCCTGAAAAATAATGTGTCAAATTAAGAAATGAAGTCCTGTGAATTAAGTGAATAAATCGATTTAACTTTGTAGAAGCGTTGAACTCTGAGCTTTAGCTGACATTAGGGATTGGGTAAAAAATGCAAGTCCATGTGCCTGACTTGCATGTGTGCATAGAGTCTTTTTCTTAATGCTGTGCACTGGTTTGAGTGTCATGGCTATCTGTAATAAATAAGTATTTTTTTGTTCAAAGACTAGACGAGGATTATTCTGTGGTTTGTGAAGTGCCTGGAGCCGGTGAAGTCCAGGCCAGACATTTACATTGATGAAATTCCTACAGCTCAATGGAACTGTTAAAGCACCACTCACAGTGTTTGTATAATACACCAGAAAAATACAGAGGCTTTTTTTTTTTTTTAGGACATGGATCTGATTCAAAGTGAAATGTTTGTAATGAAAAACTGACAGTTTGAAAAATTCTGTTTTGGCTGCTTCGATTTCTTCAGCTCCCATGAGCCACTGGAGGACAGATGGCTGTGCTATTTAAAACAAACTATAACCTTTAAGAAGCAGCTTGTACTACTGGAAACCAGATACACGCATTGAGAATCTTAATAGCGTGAGTGAGTGACAGTGAAAATGATCTGAAGAGCTGGAAAGGGTTTTACTCTGAGCTGGCTACCCAGGCTGACGGAACAAAAGTAGTAAATGTAAGTGATGGGAGACAGCCACAGGTCATGAGGTATTTCAGAAAGCACCAGATTAGCATTTAAAATGCTCATGTAACCCTTTATGTTAGAAAGAAGAAGCCATGTCACTTTATAAGGTGTTTTTTGACAAAGACAGCAATTTTTGTCAAGGTCAGGCTGCTGGCATGAGGGCTTTTGGCACTCGGGGCGTCCACGGTGTCCCCAGCCCTCCCTGTGCCCCTGCAGCAGAAAGAGATGTGTCCTTGCTGCTGGGCTTGGGCTTTGCTGCTGGAATCTTCACAAGTCTGGGGATAACCTGCTAAGCTGGAAACTATGCTGCAGGCTGGTGGAAGGGGGTGTGTGCACCTCTGTGCGTGTTCCCTTCCAAAACCCAGAGTTGTAACAACAAATAAGGCAGGTCTGACTGGCACAGGGAACAAGTGAAAGCAGAGTGGAGTCTTTTCTCTTTTTCACATTGAAAGAGGAGGTGGCATAAAATCCTGATAAATCAGTGCGGGCTTAACTGGCTCCTGGACCAGCCTGAAAAGAGCCTGCACTGGATGGTACCCCCAGATCAGGGGTGATGCTGTCTCATGCAAACAAAATCCTCATAAAATCCCCGTTTATGAAAACCAAACAGGGCTTAATTACTCTCCCGCACAAGTACTTTGATGTTGCTATGCTTGTTCCAGAGGTGAGCAATTCCCTTCAACAGCAGCTTGACTCCAAACTGCATTTCACCAGCTCTGTTCTTCCAGTTCCCAGCACCACTCTAACAAAAAACCAACCAACCAAACTAAAAGTCCTTCTGTCCTGTTTTGCCCATTGGAGTTTGGGCATGAAAGACCAAGCGGCTGCTCCCTATTGCAGCTGGAGCTTGGGGTGAAGCAGGGGGCATGCAGAAGATGTGCAGGTGAGGAGGAGCAGTGGACGAACGGCCTGTAAAAGCCGATGGGGATAATGTGATGGAGCAGCTCAAAGGTGTTTGCAGCAGGTTTCCAGGTGGTGTAGAAGGAAAAATGGGGTTTAGGCAAGCGAGGGTAAATCATTGCAACAATCGAGCCCTGAAGTGGTGAAATTGGGGCTGTATCTCAGAGAAATTACCTGGCACCCACAGGACTGTATGTGAGAGCTGGGATATAGGGCTGCATGGAGGGTGGCAAGTTAAATTTCCCTATTCAACCAGAAACTCTTTTCCCCAGCAACTGTCAGGAGAAGGGTGTTTCTGAAGAAGACACTAGGAGACAGGATGGACTGAGCTGATGGTGACTGATGTGCGTTTGTCCAGACACTTCCAGAAGCCTCTAGCTGAGCGATATCTCCAGCGCTGTGGTGGGACTGGAGCAGCCGCAGCCAGACTTGCTGCTTGGCCTTTGCTTTCTGCGCAGTCCCACAATGAAGTCTGAAAGCAGCAGCTTTTGGAAGCTGCAGAAATGAAATCTGTGTTTTCTCCAAATTATAATAAAAATTTATGCTGGGGAGAAATAGCTGATATAATTATTCAGATCAGTCTCAAGAGGCGATTGCAGCACTGGGAGGACACTGGTGTCTGTGATTGCCTAAAATGGAGCATTCTTGTTAGATTAAGCAGGTATTTTTGAAGGGTGATTTCTAAAATCCAAATAATGGCACCAGTCCCAACAAAAATTTCTAGCATTTATCTGGAAAAAAAAAAAAAAAAAGGAGCATTTTTAATTTTGTTTGAGGTTTAGCTTTTTGTTTTGTTTTGGGTTATTTTGGTTGTTTGATTTTGCTGTTTTGTTGTTTGTTTTTGGTTTTTTCTGGTCTGGATTTAATGAAATTAGTAGGAATACTCCCTAAGAGTTAAGGATAAAGAATTGCACTCACATGAAATAAAACTCTGCAAACAGAGATGCTTCAGGTTCTGACAAGGTGTCCCCCAGCTCTCTGAGGGGCCCTTTCCCTCCTCACACAGACTTACATGTGTCACTCTCAGAGCACTGAATGTTATTATGGGCCTGGATGGGAAATGCCCGAAAAAGAGCTACCAGTGTTTCTGGCTGTCATTGTTTCTTTTTTATCCATCTCCTTGTTCCCTCTGTCTCAGCTTATCGTTCCTTGGGCAGGCAGAGAGTAACGCTCGTCTCTGGAGGAGACAAACATGCCGAGTAGCTTCTGTCAGTGTAAAATATGAGCAGCTGGACGGTGCCTCTGCTGAACGCGTTGCTGGAACGCCTGGGCATTGGTCGTGAAATACCTAAAAGGAGGGGCTGTAAGCAGCCAGCTTTCCAAAACAAGAATCTCCATGGCCATCCAGGCTTGTAAGGGAAAAACGGTAAGGAAAAGCTGTGACCGGTTATCCTGCAGTTTGAGCAAGCACAGCTTTTCTGTGTGAGAGCTGGCTGATGTTGTCCAGTGCCAGCTGGACTGGCTGGAGGAGGCGCAGCCATGGGATGTGCAGGATTCCTGCCGCATCCACTGCCATGGCCCAGCCTGGACCACCTGGGGCTCAGGTAGGGTGTGCTTGGCTGAAAAGACCTGATCCAGATCCAGTCTGAAGCATTTTGTGTTCCCTTCAGAGGGCACAAAATTGGTTGATTGCCAAACCTGAGGGATAACGTAGCTGTGTTTTCTACTGGCTACCTTCACTTTTCCAGAAGCCAGTGTTACCATGGGTGTGTGTCACTCAGTGGTGATGAGTCCCGGTTACAGCAGCAGTAGAACAAAATGGGGCCTAATTTCTCCCTGAAATGTTACAATTTAGGGAAAATATCATTCCTATGAAAAGAGTACAGAAGGAATGTGACGTGGCTGTCTTTCCATACATGTAGACTTGCATATGGCTATTTTATTACCACATTTTACTGCTGTGTATCTGAGCTGGGTTTTGTGATGAGTAACTCTCCCCATTGCACCAGATGTGCTTTATTGCCAGACAGAAAAATGTGTATTCAAACTGTTAAGTTAGTGAGAATCTGCTGTGTTACGAACAAGAAGCACTGACTGAAGGGGTGATTTTTCTTTGAAAAATTCCATATCAGTGTAAGAAGGGATGAGGTTTGCCCAAACACAGAGATTTTCATGCTACCGTCATTAGACCTTGGATCCTAAATTAATAGCCCTGACTGCTGAAGTGTTGGAAAAAGGCTGCTATTATAGTAAGGAGCATAATTAAAAGGTTGTTTTGGAAAAACAGGAACATCCACTTCTCTGTGCTGCCTTCCTGGGCAGCTCAGGCTCCTATTGAGAATAAGCTGGCACCGTTTGAACCTCAGCATCGAGGAAACTGAGGCTGATGGGACAGGCCAGTAGTGTGCTTGGAGCTCTGTCCAGCTTTGGCTATAGCGTGGCTACATGTAGTTCTCATACACTGTTCAAGGAATTTGCTAGGACGATGCTTGCAGAGGATGAAAATTTGTTGTTGTTTGTGTTTTGTTTGTTTGTTTGATTGATTAATTGTTTTTTGCTGTTGGTTGGTAGGTTGTTTTTTTCTTAAGAGATGTCCTATGGGCACTCAGGTGGGGAGTGGCTCTGGCTGCAGAGGGGTGTGCGGGGGGCGGAAGCAGAAGTCAATTAAAATAATAATAATTTTTAAAAAAAGGATACAAAGGGAGAAAAGAACGAAAAAAAAAAGGAAACGAGAAAAATAAAAAGAGGAAAATAAGGGGAAAAAAAAGAAAACGAGAGACATAGGGGAAAACGGGAGGTGTGATTCTGTGAACGGGGAAGAGGGGAGGGAAGGGAAAAAGAGAGAAAAAAGGGGGGAGAAAGGAAAAGAAGGCAAAACCGCGGAGGCGCTCGGGGCGGGGGGCGGCGGTGTCAGCGGGGCGGCCGCCGGGGCGGGCGGGGGCGGGTGCGGGGCGGGCGGAGGAGGCGGTGGCCGCTTCCCCGGCCCCGCCTCGGCGGCCGCGGGGCGGTGGAGCGCTGCCGGCGGCGGAGCGCTGCCGCGGGGCATGGCCCTGGCCCCGGCCCCGGCCGGTCCCCCTCCGGGGGGCACCTCGGCCGGGGAGATGGAGAGCTACTACTGCCTGCTGCGGGCCGCCGCGCTGCTGGAGGCCGCCGCCGCCGGTGAGTCCCGCGGGGGCTGCCGGACACCGAGGGGTGGCTTTGGGTGTCACAGGTGTCCGGGGTAGCGGGTGCGGGGGGACCCTCCGGTCGGGCGAGGGTGGGGAAGGGTTTTCCCTGGACATCCCTCTCCCTTCGCCCTCCGTGGAAGGAGCCGGGCTGCCGGCTCTGCTCCTCCAGCCCAGCCGGGAGCGCGGGTGGCCGGCACCGGGGTTGGAGTGGTGGCTGTGGGGTCGGGATGCCAAGGGGAGGTGGGCAGATATGTCCAACTGCCTCGGAAGCCCCTGGGAGGGTTCATTGCAGGAGGTTTGTTGAGGACTTTGGATGTTATTTATTTTGATGGATTGCATGAACAATGTAGAACTGGCTTGTTTTATAAGTAGAAGTCATTTTACATTGTGTTGCTGTCATGGCCTTTTTATTCTTGGAATTCATTGCTCAAAACACATTTTGAAGAAAGGAGGTTGTTTTCGGTGAGCAGGTTGTGTGACAGTGCTAGTCCCCTTCTCAGATTGCCCATGGCCAAAACTAAAGAAGTCCTCCCTGGGAAGTTGCATCTTAGCCTGATGACTATGATGTGCCCTTTCCCAGTTTCTGAAGTAGAAGAGCAGTACATGTGTGTAAAACCTGTCACCATTAGACAGCCCTTCTTCTCTCCCTTATTTCTTGGTCTTCAAACATCGCTTAATCCCAGGCTGCATAGGGGACCGCACAGAGTTGTAATGATGTTGCTGTGGTTCCGTGGCTGCACACCCTTAATGCGAGAAGCCAATGCAATCTGATCCCTTACCCTCAGGCCGTAAACTGTTCTTATGCTTCAACTGTGTTTTCTTTGATGGACAATGATTTGCTCATAAAACTATGTGGAGCCCTGACTTTTATGTTATTTTGTTTTCTTGTGGGGAGAAGAGGGTTTTTTTGTTCTGCAGAGAAGTCTTTCATAATCCAGGAAAAGTAGTGGCATCCTCGGTGACTCTGTCCTCGCTGGAGGATGCATACCCTGTTGGAGGCAAAGGCACTGATCATTCCTTATTTGTTCACAGCTGGCAGTGTGCTTGGAGCTGTGCCAGGCACAAAAAAGACACACTGACCCCAAAAAAGCTTCTAAGTCTAATTCCAGTTTCCTTGACCTCTTTGCAAAGCACCAGTTTAGGGTGTGGGAGGAGTTTATCAGGGGGTAAGTCACAGGTGAGGTATTCACCGATGTGTCAGCTGCCCCTCAAGGGATGCATGTGTATGTGCTCTTCAGGGATGGTGCTCACCACAGAACCTTCTCCTCTGCTGTGGGCTGTCCTACCTACCGTGTCTGTGCTACCCTGTTTGTTTGCTCTGCAAACAGGGTAGGAAAATGTAGGCAGAGGTGATCACGGTCAGTTAGTGGAGGATGCTATTTGAATGGATGTGATTAAAATAAGTCTGATCCTTCTTGCACTGGTGTCTGTGATGAAACACCCACACTGCTTGAACAGGAGTTGGGTGACACAGGGATGGGGACGCAGATGGTGAACGTTTTCTATGAACAGTGTAATAGAAACTGGGTGAAAGTGGGCAGCAGGTTTCTCATGAGCATGAGCACTGTCTTCTAACCAGCTCCTGGCAGATGACCTTTGTATAATGGTCATATGAAATCAAAATATCTCCACAAAGGCACGCTTGTGTGGTTGTAGCTGCAGGATCTGGATGCATGATTTGGCATCTACATAGGTTATTAAAAGAAGATACTGAAAAAGATACAAAGTTGAGTAAGGTTCCCCAAATCACGAGATTAAAAATAGATCAGAGGTTTTTTTCCTTATCCCTGATTTCTGAGCATTCAGTCTGATCTGGGTCCATGTTTTAACCATTTTGCTTCACACATCAGTACTGGAAACTTTTTGGTCATTTCTAGTATAAGGTGATGTTTTCCCTGTATCTGTGATCTATTAGACTGTATATTAGCCTATATATTTTCCCTGTATCTGTGATATATTAGCCAATATAAATCCCAAGCCTTTTACAGCTGTTTTCATCTCTAAAATGGCTTGGATTCCCTTGGAGAGCTGCGAGAGTACAGGACCAGCAGCCTCCAAAAATTCTGCGCTGCCATCAGTCCAGACCCCTTTGGGTGGACCATGGAGGAGTAGTAGTCTGGGAGCAGTCAGTAGTACGTGGGACGTGCTTCCTCTCCCTACATCACATTTGCTACAACTACAGTTTAGTGGTTTATCATTCATTTACCAGGACAAAAGTGAAGTGACAGCAGGGCTGTGTGGGAGGGAAGCAGCTGAAGTGTAAAATAGAATGGGCAAAAGAAAGAGTCTTCCAAAGCGCCGTCTTTGCCACTGAACTGGAGGATGCTTGGGGACATGGAGCTTCCCCCATGTGCCTGGAGACAGGCAGTTCATGGCTCAGCTGTCACTGCTGGTTGTGTTTGTGGTAGGAGCCTTTTGTTAAAGTCGGATTTGCCAGGCAGGCCTTGCAAGTAAATCCCAGAGCCACAAACCAAGTGAGTGCCCTCAGCCTCCTGCTGCAAATAGGCAACTTTGTGCCCACTGACACATGTCACTGTGACGGTGGTCGTTTCGGCATGTGTGATGAGCACAGCTCAGGTTGCACACCCCTCAGCTTGCTCTACTGCCAAAGCCTCAATCAGCCTATCTGCCAGCATCCCTAATGCGGCGAAGCTGAAGGCCATTGCAAAATTGAGGGCAGAGGAGCAGGAGCATGAGGAGCTGTGGTGGAAGTGGCTGGGTGGGGCTGCCTTGTTTTCTGAATCCCTTTACCTCCCGGGCGATGCCAGACGTGGGTTTGCAGTGGGGCTGAGTCAGGAGCTCTGGCTGCTGGCAGCTCCCGGGGCAGAGTTATTCTTGGGAACCTGCGCTGGCTGAGCTGCTGCACGGTGCAATTACCCTCCTGCTGCTCCAGGGGTGTCTGTCCGAGGGCTGAGTGGTGTGAGACAGACAGCGAACACCAGTGATATCCTTCCAGGCCCTCACTTTTCATGCCACTGACTTTCTCCTGCCACAAGAAAGCAGTTTGCTGGGTTTGGAGTTATGTGTTTGCTCAACAAGGGAATGCCAGAATTGAGCATTTCCATTTTCTCTTCAGGAAAAAATTGGTTTTAGTTTCCCTGGCTTTGCAGCAGAATTTCCAGGTGATACCATCATGGCAACCTGGCTGTACAGTTTAGTTTCTTGGCTGTATGGGCTGTGAAAGCAAACAAGTTGTTCCAGTGACTTCAGTGAACTTAGTTCCAGGTTCTTAGGCAGGTAATGGGGCCCAAGAATTTACTGCTGTGACATCTCCCAGGAATTACTTTGTGCACAAAGCTGGAATTGGGCTTGGAAAAAGCAGTGCTTGCATGGTATTAAAGGATGATGGGAAAGTTAGTGGTGTATGTATGTTTTTATCTGGCTTTGGAAGTCTTTTATGCTGAATGGGCTCTGGTTTGGAGGCTGATGGTGGTGGCCGGGAAGGTGTGTACTGATGACAGGTGCTAAACGTGCCTACCCCTGCACAGCTGGCAAATGTGCCCGGGTGCTGCTGTGCAAAACACCTGCAAACTCTTTCCTGAGTGTCTTATAAGGGAGGAGTAGCTAAAATTTGAAATAGGAGAAGATTAAAAGTACATTGATGCTCCTAAGTATAAGAAATTAAAGAAACTAGATTTTCTCAACTCCCACACTGAGTTAGAATGCGCAAGGGTGGGTGTTGAGAAACTTTTATTACATTTCTTGCAATAGATGTAAATTCATGTGTAGTTGAGCTGGCTTTTCTCTTTCCTAATTTTTGCTTAGTTC
Organism: Nesoenas mayeri; assembly: GCF_963082525.1. Taxonomy (NCBI): domain Eukaryota; kingdom Metazoa; phylum Chordata; class Aves; order Columbiformes; family Columbidae; genus Nesoenas; species Nesoenas mayeri. Next base: position 15,717,102 of record NC_137550.1, on the reverse strand, counting down.
ATGGTGATACGAGAAGATGGTTTTTCTGATTGGATGTGAGCACATCAGAGCAACCAGTATTTTGTTCTCTTGCATTAGCAGATTAGCCACAGCAATAACAGGAGATAAGATGCATGCCTTGCTGTCATTTAGTTTACTTTTTTTTTTTCACCATTTCTAAGCAAAGCTTCCAGTTTGCCAGCTGTTAAATCTAAATTGGAAGAGATTCCGCCCCTCCCCACCCCCCAGACTCCTTGGTCCCCAGCACACAGAGACGCCGTGGACCTTTCAGCCTCCCTTGAGCATCCTTCTCGCTTGCAGCATGCTCAGCACCGGCTCCTGGGGACCCTTCTGCTCACTCCGGCTCCCAAAATTGTATTGGAGGATGATGTTGCTGTGAATGTGGGATCCTTCCCTGGCTGCACCTCTCTGGGATCCTTTGCTGGCTGCATCGTCTTCCTGGCAGCGATGGCCCGTGGTCAGCAGGAATGAGGTTTTGCTGGTTTTGTGTGTCAGTGTCAGAGTGCAGCTGTGCTGTGCTGGTGCCCTGGGTGCTCCTGCTCTCTCGCAGCCGGTGTTTCCCTGCTGGTGGTCGCTGGAGGGGAGCGGGAGGCTTCTGCTCTGGGACTCGCAGGCTTGGCCATGGGGCCTGATCCAGGGTCGCTCTGCGCACGCCTGGACACGATGCCATCTGATCCCTCTTGGGACACTGATCAGCTCCTATTGTAAGGTGATGATTCAGCTGGTCCCGTGAGGACATTCCTCCGTGGGATGGGCACGCTGCCTGGATGATGGTCCACAAGCCTGGACTGCACTGAGTTAACGTTTTCTCCCTCCTTCTTACATTTTTTTTGATTCTGCAGCATTTTCCTTTGCATTTTTACCCTTATTGTCATCCTCAGTGTACATAAATCTAAGCCTTTTGAAAAGGTTATTCAAGTTTTTTTTCAGAAGCTTCACTTTTTCTTTTTCCCTTTTGTTTGTTGTTGCGTGGTTTCCTAGCCAAACACACTCCCAGGTTTGGGTGGTGGGGATGTGTGTCTGCACCGAAGCATCCACTGCTGTTGAGCTTTAGAAGGTCTTAGCGGAGAAGAACAGCCAGTGGGTCAGAAGAGAGGACCATCTGGTGCCATATCCTGCCTCCCACACTGTGCCGGAGAGGGTGCTTGTGGAGAAGCAAAAGAAAGATCTTGCAAATAGAGTGAGCCTTTCCTTAAAATATCCTCTGTAGAGAGGTGACAAAGGATAATCCAAGCAGTCATTGAACCTGGTGTGGCAACCAACTTGTCATGCCTGGTAATGGATGAACACTCCTGGGCTTTCCATGGCCTTTTTGAAGACTGTGTCTTTTTGATGTGTTCCTGCCTGATGTGACTGTCTCAGTTTCTCATCTGTGACAGGAGATGATGCTCCCGGTGAAGTTTAAATCATGATTTTTGCTGGGACATGCTCACATCCCCTTGGAATGGTAGCTCCCGAGATGGTCCCACTGCCACCTGTAGCCTGGGGACCAGGATGTGCTGCCAGCACCTGAACCACCACCTCCCTCTAAATACACCCTGTCTGTCCACGGCTCCTACTGTGTTCCTGGGTGCAGCTCTTCCCGTGGCTCTACCATCCATTGTCCCCTATATTGTACTGATGTTCTTCTCAGGAGATATATGAGATGGCAGCTCAGCCACCCTGTAGAAGCAGATTTTGCAAGTTCCTCTGCAAAGTCAAGGATTTACCGAGAGATTTGTGCACATCAGGTGGAGGTTTGCCATCAGGCTATTGATGGAACTGGCCGAGGAGCCCCATCATCTTCCTCAGGATCAATATATCTCATCTTCCAGAAAAATAAGCATTTAAAAACTGAATCTAATTGCTAGGCTTTCCCTCCAAATGAAAACTTGGTTTCAAGTGGCTGTAGTTAGGAAGTGGGTGCCTGCAGGCAAAGCCCAGGGCTGTGGCAGGGTGTGAGCTGTCCCTGCGGCCAGGAGGGACAAAAGAGCTTACAGCCATCCAGGACATTGAAACTTGCTGCCATAAATATTTTAATGAGTCTTTTGTGTGACTTGCTTGGCACGGGGAATGGCTGCACCACCTGGAATTACAAACTGTTGAATGTGCCAGGTTTTAGTGCAGCAGCAGAAATTCTTGTTCTTATGTTGAGATGGTTAAAGGTGAATATGCTCCACCTGGCTCCCCAGACAGCAACAGGACCTCATCTTTACAACAGGTACCCCTGGCAGCTGCACTGGAACTACTTCCACAAGAGTATGTGTGTGTCAGAGCAGGATACATGAGCAGCTGAATGTGGTTTTGATGCACATGAGGTCCTGTGCAGCTCAGAGTTGCTTTTAGAAATGAATGGTGATTACATATATAGCTTCTGCAACATACCTGAGATCACTTGCAAATGCAGAAGAGGACCACGGCAGTATTTGTACTTTGCACAATCGAGTTTCTTAAGTTTCTTCAACAGCTGAACTTCTGGAGGTGTGGAAAAAAGGAAATTTGCTTGATACAGGCTATGCTTTACTGCTGGGTATTCATCACTTGGGGAAAAGGTCCCCACAGATCTAAATCTGTGGCCAGGTTGTTACCTCAGCTACAAAGGTGTGATTGCAGCATAAGGATGTGTTCTACAGTTCTGGATGACTTTGATGGAACTGAGTAGAAATGTTCTCTTATTAGCAGGTCTCTCTGCTTTTCTGCCCTGTGAATTTTTAGAAGTCCCTGGTGTGGGATCTGCAAATCCCTGTGGGCCAGCTTGCTGCAAACTCACTTGTAGGAAAGTTGATCCTCAGACCCTTCAGGAGGAACCCACTGAGTCCTGTCTCACGGACTTCACGACTGATCCTGAGACCTTCGGTTCTTTGGTGCATCCAGAAACCAGTCCCGTGGCTATGGAGACATTTTCTTACCCAGCTGTCCAAGTCAGTCCAACACCATCCAACAGTCAGTGCAACGGGGTTTTTAACACCCACCCTTTGGTGCCAGCTCTTGCACAACCTGTACAGATGTGGACACCTATACTGGCCTGATGGATGGAGGCTCCTGGAGTCTTTTCTGCTCTTGTCATCAGAGATGCTTGTGTCTCTTTGCTAACCTGGTATCCTGCTGGCACTTGTGCCTGTTCTCATTTGCACATGAGAGACTGAAGCCATCTCTCACATTATTTGCTCTCAGCTACCAAAAAGTTAAGTCTCAAAGCCAGGAAACAGCCTCAGGACCTTGGCTGTCAGTTCTCTGCTCAGACCAGGTCCTGTAAATAAGCTTTTGGTGAATACAGCAGGCCTTGTTGAGGAGCACAATGTCCTATTCTCTACTATGTGCCCTCTGATGAACGTGCAGCTCAGCACGGTATCTCCATCAGCATCATGCCTCCTGGCCAGCTGCCAGCCCCTCCTGGCTCCGATTCACATGAGCGCTGTGTAAACATGTGCTCTGTGTGTACGCGCTGCTGTATCCTGTTCTCGGACAGGTATGGAGCAGGATGGAAAGGTGAGAGAGTGGATCTGGTGATATGGAAATTAGGATCCTACTCCAGGTATAAGCTTGCCAAGGAAGCCACCACTTGGAGACCACACAGGTGGGACAGGATCCCTGGGAAGCTGCGGTGCCCGGGCAGTACCAGCAGCTGCCTGCGTGCTCCTGCCCTGCTCCTTCCCTGCAGCCACGGACAGGCACTTGGTCACTTGGCACCATGCTATTGTACAGGCTTTGTGTAGTAGACCTCATGCAAGTGTGTTGTTCAGAGCAGGGCAGTTTGTAGACAGTATAAAATACCTTTTTTTTTTCTTTTTTTCTCTAATAACTCCCTCAGTCTTGCTTTCTGGACATGGTGTGCTGATGGGGAGAATGGCGATGTTTCTTGTTGTGTACTGGATTGAATCCAAAGCCTTTTGAAATTGCTCAGAGTGAAAGCAGGGTGAGGCTCAGCCGCTCACTGGCTTGGACGCGCACCGGGGCGATGGAAACCTGGGTTTCTTGCAGCAAGCTGTGACCCCCACCACAGGATGGTTTTCTGTCATTCTTCCTGGAGGAGCTCTTTGACTTTTGCAGATAATTAAATGTCAAGTGAAGCTGTTCCACTTATCCCAAGTGAGTGTCCTGAGCAATGGTCTGCAAGGTCATTCCTTTTGAGTGCTTCTTCATGGCTATGAAACTGGGGTATAGCAACAGGAGGGAGCTAGGGGGGGACAGATTGCAGGGTGGTGCATTGGTCTTTCTCCTCAGCTACAGGACTGTGTTTCTATTCTTTGCCCCAATTAATACTTAATTTTGCAAAGTGGAGCAACTTCGGCTGGAGAAGCTGAAAGTGCTGCCCTCTGCATTGCAGGGGGCTCAGGGTTGCGGCACTCGGTTCTAGGGGGTTTCTGTTCCCAGTCCTGCACAAAGCAGCTGAGGTGGGGATGGCTTAATCCTCATTCCCAACCTAGTTGTGCTCCATAGGCTGTCCTAGGAGGCTCACACTGACACTGGCTGTGGACAGGGGTGTCCCTGGCAGCCAGGGGAAGCCCCACTCATTGGAACTCCCTGAGCATTACACCTTCCTGCAGATGCCGCTGGTTTGTGTAGGTCTGCCTTATGGGGGCCATTAGCCTCAAAGGAACTTTAGGGGACAGGTAGACCTTCCTGTGGTGGAATAAACTGAGACAGACGCTGGCTGGTAATCCTGGCTAGCCCAGAAGGTTACCAATGGAAATGGAAATAGGTTACAAACATACTGATTTGCAGGCTCCCTTGACACCAAATAAATGCTGCTTCGTTGAGTGTGGATGTCCAAATGGGCAAACAGCTGAGAACAAGCAGATCATGGAGAAGCAAAATGTGATCCTTTACTTCAGTTTTGTTTCCTAGATGATAGCAAAAACCCTCACATGAAAAGCCACTCTTCTTCATTCACAGCAAAGCCATATTCAAATGGATTTTATAGTTGCAAACAATATTTGGTCAGTTTTGTGAAGTGTAAGGCACTATTACATCAGCTTGGCAGATGCTTTACACAGCTGCTGTCTGCAGATGCTGTGGGCTTGCAAAGTTTGGAAAAGGAAAGAAAACAGTTACCAAAGAGCGAAGTGCTTTGGAGTTTGAGTTTTATGTGAGGAATATAGACTCAGACTGTAGCTGTCCCCTCTCTGAATGTCACTGCAGACATCCACTGCATGTGAAAGTCCTATTGTGCTTGAATCACCTAGAATGGGAAATCTCTAACAATATGCATTATTCTTACATCTCCAGTCTGTGCAATGGCCTTGAGATATCGTCCTATGGAGAGGACCCAGTAAAATGTTTTGGACTGTGTAACCAAATGATGGGACAGGAGAGATTCAGCAGGGTTCCCTGATGAGTTTTTCTTGGAGATATAGAGAGCACTGTATTTCCCTTTTGTCTTTTCCCTGCTTGGCTTCAGGCATCCTCTGAAACTGTGTTGTGGCAATGATCTCCTCCGTAGAGGAGTCTCTGAATGTAATAATTGCAGCAGCATTCTATGAATACTCAGTTTAGGGCCTATATAAAAAATGTTACTCCACTTTTAGGACAATTTATCATCCAGATGCCGATTGCTTTTGGTAAGACCCTAAAGCCTGAAGTCACACCAGCTGTGTGATGATAGCGTTGTAGTTCATGAAGTGCTCTGAGATGCTGTAACACAAGGGGTTCAGCTCAGTTTTGTAACAGTCCAGCTCTGTTCTATAATAGCTGATTATCACAAAGCCTCTTTTTAAGATAAATGAGTGGACTTGCATAAAATTTTGGCTTCCTCTGCCTTGTGCCAAGGGAGATGCAGGCTGACTGTGTTGTTCATAGTGCTGGGCACTACCCTGGGGTGTTTTCTGTACTGTCCCAAGAGCGTCCTTCGAATAAGAAATCCCCATTTTGCCAATGAACATCAACTGAAGCCTTGTTTGAGAGGTGGATGTCTTTGGTGCCCCACTGCCTTTCACTGCTCTTTTTCCAGAAGTTAGTATTTGAGGACAGAGGTCACCCTTCTGTACAGGATTTACAGTAACATCCAACTGACGTGCCGCAGGCACAGCAACACGCTTGCAAATTTGTTTCCAGGACTTAATTTTCCCTAACATTTGCCCAGGAGGTTGAGTTTGATGGCCAATGCAGAGTGAGCAATGAGTTGGCCAAGGAGCAGCTCTCATGGGACTACAATCAGCCTGTTGTTGAGCCTTGACCTCACCAAAGGGCAACTATCTTGCTCATCCATCGCTTGTTGCCCCGGAGGAGATGGGGATGGTTTGTAAGGGAAATGTTCCTCGAGCCGTCGCTGCCTGAAGTAAAGGACTTCCACCTAGTTTTTCCTCAAATGAGTTATTTTGGGTGCTCAACTTGGAACTGCTCAGAAGGGCCTGAATTTCCAAAGGTGCTGAGTGGCCTCTTCCAAAAATCACCTCTTGAGAAGCGAGAAACTCAAAGTCATAAGGGTGCTTAGGAATCTGGGTTTCCACCTATGTGCCAGAGTCAAGGATGAAACCTTCCATGCAATAAAATGTTGGGGAACAAGGTCCTTGCTGGAAACCACAGCTCCCAAAGTGCGTCCCTCCTCAGGTCGTTCCCAAGCATGGTGGGAACGCTTGTCCTATGGTGCTTTGCACCTCAAACCCAAATAAAGGTCCAGCTGGTGGCGCTTGCTGAGCTGGCAGGTGTGCGGGACAAGGTCACCCACGCTTGCAGAGGGCAGGGGACAGTGGGTCCTACTGCAGCCTCCCAGCACATGTAGGGTTACAACATCAGGTGGTTTTGCATTTTCCATGATAATCATTGGGAAATTGTAGCTTAGAGAGATGTGAGAGAATAAGCACTGGACTTAAAGCATGGGTTAAAGCATGTATTTTTCAGATGATTTTCTGAAAAGCAAAGTTTGAAAATATCTGTAGAAAAATGCTATTTTTTTCCCAACCATAGTTACGTCCAGCTTAGTTTAAAGTTGAAGATCATTAGATTTTTCTCGGTGAGGAAATGTCTTGTGAAACTTCTTGATTTTTTTTTTTCTTTACCATACAAAGGTTAACCCCCCTCCCCCAGCCCAGCTATCAATAAACCAGCACATCCCTCTAACATCGCTGCAGAACCAGAAACAAAAGCTGCATTTACTGTAAACCTGTAACTGTGTTTGCTTTTACTGTTGAGCACTTGAATCATAGCACAGGGCACAACTTTGCTGTATCTTTGGGGACAGTGGTCGGCAGGGGTGGGTGAGGTGAGTTGGGCTTTTGTCTTGTGTTTTCAAAGACCCACATGTTTCATATCATCTGCTTCATGTGTTGGAGCTCGTTAAGTTATTAAATGTGATTTTTATCAGCGTGAAACTGTTGAGCTGGGGAAGAAAATCAACTAATAGAGAAGAAAGCTGTTGCCACTGCTTGTCCTCAAGTTAGGTGAAGCAGTTGAATGAGAGAGAAATATTTGAAATATCTTTGCAAAACAAACGTTCTTACCAAGACCAATTCTAGGGCCTGTTAAAAACAAGAATGTTTCTGTAGATGCCAGTGGGACTGAGGCTTGATCCTTAACAAACAAAAATAACACTTTTATCTACAAGAGGGAAAAATACCAATATGTGTCCATAGAAGAGCAGAGAGCAGGAGGCAGAGTCCCTCCTACCTCATGCACCTCTGGGCTGCTGTGCTGCAGCTCCATATGGTTAATTAAAGGCCTGAAAAATCCTTGGATAAAGTAGAAGTGACCAGAAAGCTTTAGGGAAAAAGTGCAATAGAATAAATATTGATTACACTGGAGTGTGCTGAAATATGCAGCCTGTGTGATTTAAAACAGCCAAAAGATTACTCCCTAGGACCAACTCTGTAAAATAATCACTGTTTAAAATTTGATTATCAGAAAGCACAAGGACTTTAATCTGTATAGATGTGCTTTAAAACATTTATTTGCAGGAACAAGGATGTTTAATTTTTAGCTATCATTCAATTTATAGATAATCTAGAAGAATGTCAGCCAGGTATAAGCTCCTCTTGTGTTTATTGAGTCTGGTTTTTTTCCTTCTCCCAGGGAAAGGTAAAAACTACGTGTATTGTTCTGATGTGCTTCCACTGAAACCGTCAGTGTGCTAAAAATTTAATATTAAAAAGGCCTCTCCCATTATTTAATTAAAAAAAATCTAACAACCAAACACAAGACCAATGTCCTTTTCAGTGCATGTGGCCACATGCTAGTTGAAAACATTATTTCAGAAGCTTATTTGCTCAAAATTAAAGACTATAACAGCCTAAAAACCCAACCTTGTTCCTAGTACAGCAGCCTTAGACGCTGCTGTTCCCAGCAGAAACCTCAGCCCACTACATTGCCAAGACTACAAAGCACTGGGGGAGTTTGCAAAATTAAATTAATAACTCAAAAATATAAAACATTAACACTGGATATACCCTGTTGAGGAGAAAACACTCAGGTTCCCCAGCAGTGCTCCCTTAGTACATTTGACAGAATACATTTGCTGCTGACTTATGGCATTTGCCTGATTAGAGTCATTAGAAACATGAGTTTCTAGGGCAACCATGTATCCTTTGTTACAAAATTTCATATATAATTTAGGCTCGAGTCTCACCTTTGGGTTAATACATTGATAAATGTGTTTGCTTTGGATTTTTCCTTCCTTTTTGACCACTGCTTTTTCTGTTTATTTGTTTGTTTTTCCCCAGAAACTGCAACACCCATCTGTGCAAAAGACATCAGTGATGATTTGATGAAAGAGTTTGCATTTCTTTCTGGTGAGTATGGTGAACTTCTCTCTGTGTGGTAATTAAATACTCCAGACGAACTTCTGTGCTATTTGGCAAATTGATACTCCACACACGATATTATCCATCAGGTAGTCTCCAGTGCTACTAGAAATGTTGTTAATAAAACATTGAGGTGTTTTGAAAGAACATATTAGGTTTCTGTCTCAAGCCATACTCTAAAATATTCTTACATTCAAACACTCAATGCATTAAGAAGTGTTTGCTTTGAAATGTGTTTCTATAGATTTCAGACCAGCACGCTGATTTGTCCTTATATTTCTGCCTTCTTTTGCTATCCCATGTAAAGCACACTCAGTAAATAAAGGAAGTACACGGTACCTAATACATTTGTTTCTACCATCTGTGTGTGTTGTGCTAGAAATCAGTGGCAGGATTTGACTCTGGTGATGTAAAAATCCCTCTGTAGCGATGGCAGCGTGTTTTCTGACCTGACTGGTGGACCTGGGCTTTGCTGCTGGCCCTCCTGGAAAGCTCACCCAGGGAAGCATCTGTGTCTTCATTCTAGGTGGCCGAGGGAAAGACAAGGCTTGGATTATCACCCTCCCTGACAACGCTCGCTTCAACGAGGTGCCCGAGGAGATCGTATCTAAAGTCTTAACATACCTAACGTCAGTCCCAAGGTATGTGGCTCGCTTTTAGCTCTTGCCTGTGATGGGCAGAGGTGTTGGTCCTGCCTGGGCCAGGCAGGGGATCTTCAGGGTGATGCGACGCATGAGGGTGAGAGGCATCTTCAGCTCTCAGAGCAAGTAAGATGGAAAGGACAAATGGTGCAAGCCCTTACAGTGTCCAGGTGTGGTATTTAATGTGCCAGTAACTGCAGAGTAAAAAGTGGACATCATCCCAATGACTTGTCAGCCTGTGTGTATCATAAATTTAGTTTATTAAGTTTCTAATTAACAGCAAGCTTTCCTTAAGCTTTGACATGTGTCACTGCCTAAATATGCCATGCCGCTGCAGAATAATATTTTGACATGTACAAACAGAGAGTCATTACCATGGAGAAAGAGAAATGTAACTGGAGGAAGAGATTAATTACAGGAACAAGCTGTTTGGGGTCCCCATTAGAGGCAATGGCACAGCAGCATGCCACAGCTCCCATTACCCGCCTGTGTCTCGGGGTTAAGCAGCTGACAGTCTGCCTATGCCACATGCAGGGCTGTATACTTAGATTAATGGCCCTCCTATTTCTTGCTGCTGAGCCTGGTGACTCAGTTACCTGGAATGCTTAATTTCCTTGAATAATATCTGTTTTGGCAAATATCTTCCTGCACGGAGAGCAGGTTGACAGCAGCTAGATGGGAGCTTTCCATCAGCAGCTGCTGAGAAAGAAGTGCCATGTTTAGCCACCTCTGCAGGAAAAACAAAAAGCCTTTGGTTCCTCTGTCCTCTTTGTGGATGGACTCTGAAGTTTTGTGGGCTCCTGGCCCAGGCAGGATTGTCCCGGCATGGACAGGGACATGTCATGGTGTGTGCTGGGCAAAGGGGTTTCTCCTTCATGCTGTTTAGGTGGCCCCTGTCTGCGCCTCTGCACTTCCCAGCTCTGCCCTGTTTCTCCAGGGCTTCTTATTTTGTATGACTGTAAACAACCTGGCATTAGCATGATGAGCTGTCTTGCTGGCCCTCTAATAGGTCAAACTCAATTAAGAAACTAATGAGAGCTGAGAGCTTGCTGATGATTCAAGCACATTCAGCATGTTATTAGAAAAACCACTTTAATCATGTTTCTCTGCTCCTTCCCCCACTGTAACAGCCTGCCTCGATACCTGACAGTCTTTAAAACATGTGCTTTTTAACACTCTGGAGTTGAAAAGGCTGTGGTGTCGGGGAGCAAGGAAAAGCATTATGTAGGTGAGGGTGCTTGGGTACCCCTGGGTACGCACCCATCAGCATCATCACACCATGGGATCAGAGCTCAGACTTTGGGCCAGGAAGTCCCTAAAACAGGTAAATGTTTGACTTGTGTGTCAGAGTTAGCTGAGTGCACTGACACCGCCCTACAAGATACCTACAGATGGGTACAGGCCTATCAAAACCACACACACAATGCCTTTCCTAGGCAATCAGTAGAAAGGGCTGCATAATGTCCCACTGATACTAGCGCGAGGAAACCTCATGGGATGTCATGTTTGTAGTGTGTTGAGAAACTGAATTTCATGAGGCCTTTTTCTCCTGGAAATAATTGTTAGATAAAGGAGATGGATGCCATAAGCTACTCTTTGCTCTGCAAGGTGAGCACATGAATAGAGCCAGGAGGAAGAGGAGTCTTGTGGGCAAGTTGATTTTACTTTAGGCTTCCTGGGAACTGTGCTGCAGACAAGAGGCAACTGCAGGAAGTCCTTGTATAGAAGAGCTGTACAGAAAAATAAGTAGCAGATCCCCATCGTCCACACTCCAAACATCCAGCTCAAAGTGTGTGCCTGCCTGCCTTCAGGATGGCTTGGTTGAGCTGCACTGTGCGATGATGAGCTTGAAGGAGAGGCACAGGAAAGTGCGACAGATGCCGATGTTGGCAGAAATGAGACCCTAAGAATGATTTTGTTTGATTATCCAGCTTTTTGGTATTTAGGCAAGCTCTGCATGTTTCCCTTATATCGGGAAGTGAGGTACAAAGTGATTTAGAGCTATGACTGATGACATGGAGTATTGAAGCAGCGAGGGGTGCGGTTGGCTATGAATAGGTCTGAATTTAAATACTAGGCAGCAGGTCCTGCTCTGATCCCACCAGCCGCAAGGAGTCTCTCAGGCCTGTGATAAATCTCACAACTGCAGACTCAGGGATCCAATTTCAAGTCCTGCAAAACATCCCAAGTCTTTATTTTTAGTCTGGTGCATCCTGCAACACATACAAAATTAAAGGTAAGAACAAAAAAGTGACAAGAAGCACCCAGAGAGAATCATCCTCACGCTGCTTACCTATCTCCATCTTTCCGCTGCTGGCTGCAGCCTTAGTGAGAAAGCATTGATTTATTTTTATTGTCAGTCTAAACGGTACATCGCAGGACTGGAAATCTGATAAACCTGCAAGGCCTGGGTTGCAAATAGTCACAGTCTTGCTCTGCTAGCCCCAGAATAAATTAATTTCCCATGGCAAGTTTCAAGGCTTTTGGACAGCAGGGAAATTTCTTCTTTCCGTCTGTAAGGAAACTGATAAAAGTAAATTACCATGCTGAGAGGCTACTCTCTGAATATAACCTTGGCCTGAGTAAATGGCATACTTTGGTGTATTTTTATTAACTGACAATACTCTGCAGTCTGGCTGTCTTTTCTAAATTACTTGAATTCTAGTGTATTTCTTCAGGTTTTTTGATATGACAGCAGTGCTGTGTAAACACTATATATATTATTTTTTTCAATTGCAGCCTGTTGGGAAATATTATGGGGAGTTGTTTCTCACTGGACAGAGACCTACCTTTCAAAATTTTAGGGTGTGTTGAAAAACCAAAGGGTTTTATTTTTGCCTCAAACAAACTGATCCTTTTGCCCCACTCCCACCTGCCCAGGTTATTTAACTTGTGATGGGGGTGAACAGAGCTGGCAGAAACCTGCAGAATTGGCTCACGTTGTCAAAACTATTTTAGCTAAGAGGGTTTGGCTGAAAAGTCATGCCTGATCCAGATCACCATGTATAACCTCAGACTTTATTACATGCAGAAATTATGTGTATGACCCATGTGTTAAATCCAGCATTCATTTTCTCTGCTCTTTTCTGGTGTGCCTCAATGGCGATGTATAAATTTGCTTGAAACCTTTGCAGTTTGGGTATGACGTTAGAGATCCATAAGATGTATTTGTAGGACAGCATTGGAGCTGTGCATCTCTACATGTCTTCAGTCAATTGTTATTAGGAACCAAAGGGTGGTGGTTTTGTTTTTCTCAGTACAACTGCTAATTCCTTTTGAATATATTTGTCAAAGGCGTGCCTATCCCAGACCAGAGCAGCAAGATTTGCATTGAATGAAAGCTCCTGCACTGGCTTCAAGTGTCTTTTTTTTCAGTAGTGAAGTTGCCAAGTATTGTCTGCCATGTGATACTTCTGAGTAATCCACTGTGTGTTTTCGCTTGCCAAACACAAGAATTACCGAAGACGTGGTTGTGGCAGGTTGCTTGCATGGGGCTGTGCCCAGTGCAGATACCGGACCCAGCTCTTGGGAGCCAGCCTGTGTACTGGGACCCTCTCCACATCACTGAGACACCCAGATAGGATGGCATGAGACATGACTATCCTGTTTCAGCATTTGCGAAATAAATATTGTAAATATTACCTGAGTATCCTGTAAATACTCTCACACCAGAGGACTTGGTTACAGCTGGCGTACCCTTACCTGTGTGCAAACGTGACTCCAGTTTGTAATTCAGACTGCCCTGCAGTGTGTTTTATCACGGGTTGAGCCTGGTTGAGCTGTGCCCAGCTAGGCTGGGAAGGTGATATTTGAATTACAGACAGGACCTCACCTGCATGTTAGGTCACCTGCCAGACTGGGCATCCCCAGTGCAGCTCACCCGCTTGGTAAGCCTGGGGATTTCAAAGCAACTTAAAGGATTTGGGTGTCAAAAGGGATGTCAGGAAGCCTGTGCTTGTGAAGTGAACCAGAGCTTGTCGGAAATTGCCTCTGAGCAATCGCTGCCTCTCTAAAGGGGCTCGGGAGGTGTTGGGGAAGCTCTCACAGCCTGTTCCAGCACGAGCTCCCCCTTCCCTCAGCCAGGCTGGTGTCACCCGGCCCTGCCTTGGTGTCACCTCTGCTGCCTCTTGGCAACCAAGCCAGGAGTCATTGCTTGGATGCCGTAACCCAGGCAAGCAGGTAGCAAGCTTTCTCCAAGGGAAGAGCTCAGGGGTGAGGACAGGGGTGTGCATCCCCAGGGCAGTGGCTGGTGGAGGTTTTTGGTTATCCCAGAGCTGCTCAGCAGGAGCCCAGCTGCCTCCAACCTCTACAAGGTCCTTCTCAAGCCCAATGCAAGTTTCAAGTGCAATTTGTTGTCTCCACCTCCCACACAACGCCCATTTCAAGGGTGATGCTTAACCCTGGGCTAAATGTAAGGTGGGCTTCCCAAATTTCTTCTTGTAGTCCACTCAGGGAAATATTTTCAAATGGAATTTTGGAAACTGTGGAAAATTCAAAATGTGGTTTGCATTCTGTGTTCTTGTGTTTGGGGTTTTTGGGGGAAGAGAGTCACATTCCCTCCAAATGTTATCTGGTTGTTGGTATTTTCTTATCTCATAGTCAACATGAATCTGACACCAAATTTATCCTAATCTTGGACAGAAGATTGGACACATGGACATCAGTCAAAATGACTCTCCAAAAAATAGCAGTAAGTCCTGTTTCATGTTGATTTCTTTTAATGTGGTAAGTCATTGTGCCCATGATGTATCACTTTCAGAAAACACTGGGAACCAAGAGCAATGATGCTTGTGCTTTCTCTCTAGCTGAGGGGTGTCAAACTCATTTTCACCAGGGGCATATCAGCCTCATGGTTGTCTTCAAAGGGCTGCATGGAATTTTAGGACTGTATAAATGTAACTACTCCTACAGTCCCCGGTGAAAATGAGTTTGACACCCCTGCTCTAGGTAGTATTTTGTTTTACAGACCTGTAATTATTTCACTATGCCCCATTTGGGTGCATAAATGAGCTGTTTGGCTATTAATGGATTAATTTGGTTGGTTTTGTACTTCATAGTGGTCCAAATGTGTTTTGTGCTATGCTCTGTGCTTTTGATGGGTGGAGAATTTGCCTGCTTCTGTGTTCCTTCTAGACACTGGTTATTAGTGAGACTTATGTTTTACCTAATTGTCAGTGATTGAAAGTGTTAGGTTGTTTAAAAAGGATTCACAAGCATTTGTATGTGGACATGGGTGGAAAAATCTAATTTAAGTGTGTGTGTATGCATTCATGTATTTTAAATACCTATTATACAAGTTTATGTGCTACTCATCATTAGATTATGAACGTATCTTAAAAGTAAGCTTTTTGCAACTCAGCAATGCTTGTGTCATATGAAATCAGAGCATAGTGTTACAGTAATTAATGCAGATGTAGAGAAGTCATGCCTATTGGTGCGTGGATAAGTAGAAGCTAATTGGTAAATGCTTTCCCAACTAGACCATGCCATGTGGGTAAGTCAGTATAAATATTCTGGGCCTATTATTATTGGCTTTGTTTCTGCTTATAACCATTGAAGTTAAAGGCATTGATCCATCTGATAGAGAATGAAGTAACAGTATGTACTGAGAAAGAAAGGTCTTGCCTGATTCTGATTAGTTCTGATAAAGTTAAGTCTTTTGCTATCTTAGTATTTAGTTCTGGTCCAGCTGAACTTCGCATTACAAGTGTGTAGGCTTTGATGGCATTTTGCTGTTAGGCTTCCAGTAGAGGGAAGAGGGTTACCTTTTTGCAATGTGCATGAGATACCACTGTCAATATTTTGGGTTCCGATTTTCCTGAATTTTATAAACTGAATTTCCAAGTATGGTAACCATTAGAGAAGCAGCAGCATTTAAAAGGTAGTTCTTTAAAGTGATCATCAACATTTAGTTCTGCTGCCAGTGTCTGAGCAGATGCTAGTTCTAAGAGCATCCTTTAAGGAGGATGATGTTGCTTTGCATAGTTTGGAAGTCTCAAATGTGGAAAAATCCTGTCCTGATTTGTAACTTCTACAGAAGTGCCATTCATTTTGTGTTTAATAAGAAGGTTTAGTTGTTGTGTGACCTTTGAGCATACACTCTATTTTCTACCTGTATGTGCTGTATGTCCAGGTAGCCAGGTGACTTTGCCTGTAGTATCAGGGATGTCCATGTATGTAATGTGGAGGTGCTCTGTACAAAGAGGAATGAGAAGCAGGAAACATGTGTCCACTACATCTTAAGACTTGGGAATCTTGCCTTAAAAACAGGGTCTGGCCCTAAAGGACGGACTTCGTGTCCAGGAGGTGTTTGACTGGACTTGCCTTTGTGCATCTAACGCAAAAGATTAAATAATGTTTTCTTTCCAATCATAAGCCATAACCCACGATGCAATTAAAAAATCTTCTTTCTGATCGTTGTATAATTTTGGAATAAAGAAGTGCAAATAAGCTGAATTTGAAACACACAGTGTGTCCTATTTTTTCAGCATATGTATATGCAATTGCAGCTCTGCAGTTATTCATCTGATCCAGAAAAATGTTGTATGAGACTGTACACATTTTTATTTAACTCTTTGTGTAGGTCCCTTAATTACACGGGCAAATCAGGCTCACGCTGTCACTACTTGCTTTGGGAAGCGAGGCCCTACAGCCACGGTCACACCTCTGGTTTTGGCAGGAGCATCTTTCCTTAATTCCCCCCCGTCAAAATCCTAAACAACTTTTTGAAATAATCGCAGTGGGGGAGAAAGGGAAGAGTAAAAGCCCTAAACCCAGAGCCCAATCCTCGAAGGAACGAGCTGGCCGCCTCTGCAGGCTGATTTTTGGCATTCCACCTTAAAAACCAACCGGGCGCTGGGAAGGAGAGCGGGGCTGCCAGCCGGGAGCCGGGTGCAGGCAGGGCTGCCTATTCTGCCTCCTGCCTGCCCCACTGCCTCCTGCCTCCTGCCCCGGGAGCAGGGACAGTGCCGGTTCCCCATCCCCATCCCCGGGCACGGCGGGCGATGGCCGAGGCGGGCCCGCGGCGGGGCGGGCGCCGGGCCGGCGGGACTGCGGTAAGGTCCGGGCCCGGCGTGCTGCAGCGCGGAGAACTGCGGGGCGGGGGGGGTGGGACACGACACACCGCGGCGGCGAGAGGCCTTTTTATATCGGGGAGGGCTTGGAAGGAGCGGGAATATTGACCGGAGCGATATTAATTGAGCAGCGGCGGGGCGGATTTATTAGGAGCATCTTCCGTGCGGGAGTAGCCGGGGTGTTCTTGTCGGCCTTGGGCAGCGCTGTCCTGCAGCGCTTGTTCCAGCGCATCGCCGAAATGTCGTGGGAAAGGCTTTATTTATTGCTCTTACCCTAAAAAAAATCATACGGCAGAGACGGAGCCCTAGGTAGAATTCGTGCTAACAGCATCTTTGGGGGTTAATTATGCAGGCGGCTAAAATAAAGGTAGCAGAGTGCTTTGGAGTTTCATTTTGGCTCTGGGGGAACTTACAGCTCAAATTAGCAGTACCTGGCATTTTGTTGTATGGCTCTTCCTTTAAGGGGCAGCAGAAAGTAATTCACCTCAGCACATGTACAAGGACCAGTAGTCTCAATCTCCATTGCTCAGAAATAAACTTACTGGCAAATAGAAGAATTTTGGATGGAAGAGACCCTCAGGATCATCGAGTCCAACTACTTTTTTTTCTTTATGCTTATTGATTTCCAACCTCATGAATGTCCCAGTGAACTGCATGGAAGAATCTTCTCTGGAAATTTAATTCCTAAAATTAGGAGAAATTAAATAAATGTGTCAGGATGAGATATTCTCTAAGCAGGTAATAACTGTGATGCTTTCAATACAAGCCCTTTCTTGTGCTTTATTAGCCCAGTTCATCTAGATTGATTATATCAGGGCTGTCTACGTGGTTACAGTTGAGTGTGCATTTAAACAAGTTGCTGAACTGGGGCCTTAAGGTTTGTGTCCTCAGAAAGGGATGAATGTTCTGAGCATGGTCTTTGGTCAGTGAGACAGTTAATAGTAGTGAAATGTTGCCAGCGATTTAGTGGAATTGTGCTGATAATTTTCTGCCTTTCCTGATATGCTGCAGAGGAATAGCAGAGGGCAAAGGCTTTAGAGGGTTCTTTCAGGTTTTTTATTACATATACCCAAGATTGTCACATGCACAAGATTCTTTGTAGTGTTATAAATAATAAGATAAAACATAAGGCAAGATTGAGGACCCTTTTTTCTTTGCTTTCTTGACTATATTAGTTTTTTCCAACAGTATCTTCAGTATCATTAGAATTCGATGTGCAGGTAACTTCTCTGCACTTCAGCCCTCAGAAGAACTAGAATTGTAGCAGTGATTAAAAAAGATATAGTTCCTTCATGAATATCATCCTTGAGGAATTATTGATCTTTTCACACACATATATATGTATATATAAATATATTTTTAGCATTTCATCCTTTCCCTTAAGTCTGTAAGAGGGCACAGGACATGGTTTGATTGGTGCCTGTCTGCAAGCTTATTTTTTTGGCTTTCTTTTCCCCCCATGATTGAAGTATATTATGTATCATTTGCAAAGCTGGATTTCTTGTTTTTTCAGCTGCTCATTAAGAGCTGACCTTGATCTTATATATGTAAGATCAGCTGTAAAATCCCCAAACAGTTTCTAAAGTGAGTGGAAATAAAATCATCTGTCCTGGAAACCCAGCTACCTCTGGGGTGAAACATATTGAGGAGCACACAGTTGTGTGTGTATGGGACATAAAGTTGTGTCAAAGAAGAATTTGCCCCTGTGGTGGATGTGGCAGAAGGATTTGAGTGCCAGGTTATGGTCTCTTCTTGCATATTATGTGGAACATGTTGGCATCCTGCGTTCATGAAACCAAAGGTGTCCAGAGGCACCTCTGCCCTTCGAGAGGCATTTCACACCTTATCACTATTGCAGTGTAGTTTTGACAGGCAGCTCTGCTTGCCTTCTGATTCCTGCTTCATCTTTCTGGAGTTGTGGGCTTCCTGCCCAAGGTGTCATAGGAGAAGACATTCGAAGTCTACAGCTCCCCATTGGGTGATACGGTTTGGAGATCCAGGCCCTTCCTTCAAGGAGTCTGCTCTGTGCGCGGAGGGTGCATGTCAACAAGGACTTCAAGGAGTAGAAAAGGGCAAAGCAGACTCAGCTCTGCTTGAAGTGCCAAACAGGGTTAAAGGTGACAGGGGATAGAGTGGGAGAATGAAATAAGATGAAGGGAGGATGAATCTCTGGCTGGTTTTCTTCTCAAAGATATTGCTGATGGCATTTTTTGGAAGGGGGTCAAGGTAGGAGCCTGAAGTTCAGAGACGTGAACACATTGTTGTGTTTCTGAGCTGGTAACGGGGACTTTCCCCAAACTCTGTGGGACTTCACCATTGGATTTGCCGCCAATGGACTCAAAACCATGCAGAAAGATGTAAAATTGCATTCTTTGAGCTCCTTTAAAGCACTGAAGACCTTTGGTCTCATGAGGCTTTGGTTCAAGTCAGTTTGAGCCACTAACACCAGGGGTGCGGGGTTTGTCTTGGAGCAAAACTATCCTGTTCTTTGAGGTTTGCAGCTTGTGGTGGCTCCTTGGTGGTATCTTTGAAACCTTTGTTGGGGAATGCTACTGTTGTTCTGCCTGCAGGGAAATGGCCACTGGGAAAAGAACAGGCTGTGAAATAGGGCAAACATGGACATAAGGGTGAGTGTGAGGGAATGACATGTGGTGGACTCACAGCTCTGCAGGGACAGCCACGACACTGCTGTAAATGTGAACTGACAGGTCTCTTCCTGGGATATCCTAGTACTGTGGGACATGCTGGAGCATGAGGAATGTCAAGGACTAGCCTTGACATTGAGCAGGTCAGCCAGCAGGCCTGGGAATAGCAATAGCAGCGTTTACTGAGTCCAACAAAGAGCCAGCACGGTGAGGTGGGAGAGGCAGCCAGCTTCTCTGGGATGCGCTGGAGGATGAGTGTTGGATTTGCCAGAGACTTTCCAGTGAAAGATTAATGCTGTAAATTTTCAGTTCATTCAAAATGTCTACAAGCCTGTGCCAGTTCTAGTAGTGCTTTCTTCAGTGAGGGTTTTCTGCATCCCAGGCAGAGATTCTTCTCAACCTCAAAGTGAGGAACCACTCCAACTCCTCAGAGATATCCAACAGGAAGAGAATGGTTTTCTTTCTAGTAATATGGTGAAGCTGAAGTTAAAAATCCTGAGCTGGGCAGGATTTCTGAGATGGACTTCTCTGTGCCTGGTAGCTGGGCTGCTGGAGGGCCTGTCTGCGGTTGTCTTGCAGGAGAGCTGATTAGAGCTGATTTTCCTTGTAGAGCTAATTAAACAGGCATTGAAGCAATGAGGTGAACCTGGAGCTCCTGCAGCCTTTCACCCACACCTTCTTGGGCAAGACCCATCTCAGAGCTGTGAAGGTCTGGTGACTCCACGGCCAGGTTTAGACCTTTGACCTGTCTGGAGGTTTGATGGGGTTGGAAGCTGGTTCCTTGGGTCTCTCGCAGTTGTAGCCACTGCTGTGTAACAGAGGCACAGTGACCAGAGCCCGGAGCCAGCACAAATATCTCCGTTGTTTAGAGGCTTGCTCTTGTTTCTAACACCAAATCTTTGTCACTTGCACCACTCTTGTTGACTTCCAAAGGATATGAATTTGGCACTTCATTCATATTCTTTTGGGTTTTTTTTCTGCTCCTACTTAAAATAACAGCAGATCCATATATTTATGTGGGTTATTTGATCCTAAAACTCACTGTCCATTTCTAAGTTAAGTTGTGGGCAATAGAAGCCACAACCTGACCTTTCCTACACAAGAAAACATAGCGAATAAGTTACAATGCAGTTCATGGGTGTCTGATCTCAACTCTAAATCATGCCTTTTTTTGAACAACACTAATGCATGTTTATGGGAGTGGTTTTTGTTTTGGAGGCACAGATTAAATGTCCTGCAGTACAAAATACCTAAACACATACATTACTCTCATGCTTGCTGTACATACTACTATCATCTTTCTGGGAGGATAATGGAGGAGGATAAAATAAGGAGGAATATATGGAGAAATGTAACCTGGCCTGACAGCATGTCAGAGAAAATCATGTGTCTTAATTACCTCGATTCTTTGCATCATGCACTTATCCATAATTTAATGATATGACTCCTACTTTCTTAAAAATTCTTTTTCATTCTCAAGCACCCTTTTCACAGATCTATTTAAAAACGCACCTGCCAACCATATGCTTGAAAAAAGGCTCCAGCAGCGTAGACAGGAAGTTCCAAATTCTTACCACAAATTAAATGTTGCTTGGTAATTACCAGGAACAAGAAGAGTATGCTACATGCGGTTATAGGATAATTAGCGAGTTTGGCAATCAGTTTTGCTTCCCCAATCTGTCTGTCATTCCCCTCAATGTTCCAGGCCTCTGTTCCCTGCTAAGTCATAAATTCCCTTCCCAGTTTATAATGCAGAACATAACATATAGTATTAAAGTTTCTAATAAGTGACCCTCCAAGGTGCATGGCTGAACTCCTGCCTGTTCCAAAGGGAAGTGGGGATGGACAATCCTCCTGCAGTTACATCCCATATCTCTAAACCACTTACAGTGTCTCCCTTCTGTTTTGGAAATAAGAAAAGACTGTCATGGCAATCAGAAAAAAACCTCTGAGATCTGAGTGATTTCACCTCTTTTCAGGGCATCTGAAAGCCGTTGTTGGACCTACCATGTCCCCAGGTTGTATGTTGTCTCTATTTCCTTGCAGGCATCTTTCCCAGGGAACCTGCACTTGGTGATGGTTCTTCGTCCCACGGGGTTTTTCCAGCGCACGTTCACTGACATTGGATTTCGATTCAGTCAGGAGGATTTTCTACTCAAGTTACCGGTACGAACATGCAGAGGTGTTGTGCCTGTGTGTGGCCAGAGGCTGCCAGTGCACCTTGGCTTGGGGGGTGATGGTGTCCCACTCTGCAGGCACCTATGTGAAGACAAACTGGAGCATCTCTGCAAGAAGTGCCCTATTTCCACCAAATCTTCCTCCACCAAATGTCTCTTGTAGCATTTTTCAGCTCCCTTGTGTGCAGTTTGCTCCCCACAGAGAATGTCCATGGTAGTGGGTGGTGGGGTTCTCAGCCTGTCCTCATCCCCCATGTAGGCTGAATGCCTCTGTGGAGGATAAAACCATGCTTGGGAATTTTTTTTAATGTCTGAAAAGACATGTCTAGTGAATCTTTTGCTATGGATTCCACCCATGATTGCCATTTTCATCTCAGTGTAAACTCCATACCAACATCACATTGGTGTTTGTTTCTAAAACAGCAGCTGAACTGGGTTTATAGTCTCCAGTCAAAGTTTCCAAGATTTCTAAAGTCACCTTGATTATAGGGTATAATGAGAATAATTAAGAGAAGAAAAGTACATTTATGGAATCTAAGGCTGACGCAATTACAAACCCACAAAACCAGCCAATGTTTTCCTTTAGAAAGTAATATGATGTTCACAAGCTTTGCATTTTTCACTCTAAAATGATTGTCATTTGCACAGCTTTGAAAATTCATGACTTATCCCAGAGCAGATCAAGACACAAAAACTCATGAGCATATATTACATGAAAACTTACATTTATATGAAATTGGCCAAGGCTTTATGATGTATTAAAGTTTTTACATTTTTTCCAGATTACTGTTCATCCCTTGGCAAAAACCTGCATCACCTTTGCTTTCAACTCTGTTCTGCAGGCAGGCACTGTAGCGTCTCACTGTGCTTTGCATTTAAGGAAGCAAGCACCTGTGACGTGAAGGTTGGCTTACAAAAATGCTTAAATACGTCAAATAAAAGCCATGTTAAGCCATAAGCATAAGAGGAAAGCCATACAATAGAACAACATTTAGAACAAACCTGCTTTCAGATACATAAAAGATTTGTAGGTTTGATCCGTGTATGACTTGAGTAGAAGTGATGATCAACCAGCTAACGGTGTTGCCTTGTTTGTAGGTTGTTATGCTGAGCTCGGTTAGTGACCTGCTGACATACATTGATGAACAACAATTAACCCCGGAGTTTGGTGGCACCCTGGAGTATTGCCACAGCGAGTGGGTCATCTTCAGGACTGTACGTACTGGGGCTGAGTACCAGGCTCTTGGCACTTGGGATGGATTGAGGAAGGTTTTCTGTAAGGCAATGAGCAATGGGTAGCTGAAAGCGACCCCAGAAACCAACTAAATTTGCTCCGTCAGATTTGCAAAGGAGTCAAGTGGAGTTAGGCGCTTGATTGGTTTATAAGGGAATTGGATGATTAACTCCCTCATGCCTCTTTTGAAACTTCTCCCAAAAGATCTGTCTTCTTAAGTCTTTATTAAAATTCCCTTAATGGTAGATACAAAATAGGCCTTTTTTTTTTAAATCATGGTTGCTTCGTGTCATTAATATGACAAATGTGTTTGGGAACCAGGTCAATGAGACTGCTGGTTTTTTTTTTTTCAAGAATTTTCCTCTAATATTGCCAGGAATAAGGCGTTTGATTCCCTGAGCTGTGCAATGCTGAGTGTTTCTGTGCTTCCTGTACAGTCTTAGTTTTCACTGGGACTTTGTCACCCAGATTAATGGCAGGTTGGATTCCCAGTTACCTTCCCAGCAAACCAAAGCACTAATGAAAAATGTACTGGACATCGTAGTGCCCCTTGTCCTAACACATCATCCACACCAGTAGATGTGGAACTCAGTATAAAGGCAAAAGCAGAAGACATTGTAGCTGGAATAGCTGAAGCTATTGCTTGTGCCATTAACTTTGTGCCAGTTTACACTGATGCAATGCCAAATTAATGAATTTTTTTTATTTTTGGCTCTTAGTTTTGTTCTTTTGCATGATATGTTAAAGCAATAATAGCATTGCTCTCACACTTGGAGACAAAAAACGACAAAATGAATGTCAAAAAATGTTCATCCAAGAAAAGGATGAGTTTCTAGAAAATAGCTGCATACGGTAGATAAATGTCCATATGAAAAATCTCTCTCAAAATGCCTCTGTAGGATGCTCATAAAATATTTTCGGAAGTTTCCATGGAACATACATGCTGTTTAAAGAAAATAGAAATGTGATCTGTTACATTTGAGTTTATTACCCTGTTCCCAAGGGCAGAGCTGGCACTGTGTGTGTGTCCTGCAGGGGACAAAGTTTTGAGCCTCAGCAAGGCTGTGTCCTCTGCTTTTGTGGTTGTTCACCATCAGCTGAGCAGGACATGAGCAGCTCCTCACTGATCTAATCTTTCCTTTGTGCAACTGGGGGGAAGATCAGAGCAAAGAGTGAGGCCAGGAGATCCCCACCTTGCCCTGTGGTCTGGGAACCTTTTGGCATCCAGAGCTCCCACTGTCTGTCTTGGATGTGCTGGGGAGGTACCAGCAGCACTCACGTCCATCGCACTGTCTCCAGTTTGTCTCTGACAAGCTGCTTAGCTCCCACCCTTGTCCTCTTGGTGGAGGAGGTGGCCATGATGCCAGACTGCCTTGTAACCCACCATTTGGGCTTGCAAAGCTGGAAACATTAATCACCAAGAAGCCAAATACATCTCCAAAATCCTACTGTCTGGAGGTGGTTCCCAGCGTGGCTTAACCAGAGAAGAAGAACAATAGAAGAGGAATTAGAGGAATATGCAAGATGGATCCTATGGTGGCTTCTACTGCAGACCTTCAGTTTTTGGTAGGAAAAATCTCAGAGTACATGAGAACAGGCAGCAGAAAACAAATCAGGATGTGTCTCTGCACAATACTATCCTTATTTAAGTCCCTGTTGTGGACTCAAACAGCACTAAAAGCCACGTGTTGGTGGCCACTAGCTGATGCACCACAGCACCCATAAGCTCCATCTGCAGTGGGCATCTCACCCACCTCGCTCAGACCAAGCTGTTGGGCTCCCCTGCAGACCTCAGCCTTAGCTCTTCGCACACTATTAATGAGCTGTAGGAATATCTTGAATCCCAAACTGATTACAATTATCATCTCCCACTAGGCGATAGAGAGCTTTGCACTAACTGTGAAGGAAATTGCACAGATGTTACAGTCCTTTGGTACGGAGCTGGCAGAAACAGAGCTACCAGACGACATGTATTCAATCGAGCGCATCCTGGCCCTGCGCACAGAAAAGTACTACCAGCTCAAGGTATGTGTCTTCAGCATCTCTGCTGTGGGTTTCCAGCCCCTGCTTGATTGGGTTTCTGGGATGTGACTGCCTGTTTGCTTGATGCCCACTTCTCCTTCCCTCCCATGCATGTGTACGTGTTGACAGACTAAGTGAAACACAACGCGACTGTTTCTGTATGTTACCCTTACATTTGCCATGCACTCAAGTAAAGCACCCTGCCAGCATCCAGCAAAACTGTCTCAGCCGCCGCCCACTTGCTGGCGGCAGAAGTTGGTGACTCCAATGTGCTTCTCCCATGGGCTTTGCATGTCTTGTGGCTTTGGCACCTGTGGGTTCATGTCCTGATGGGGTTCCCTCTGCTTCACCCCCACGGCTGGAAGAAGCTGCACCCAAAGATCACCAGCGGGTCTGGAGGGATGGTTTGTCCCCAGGTCCCTCTGCCTGATGTAGCTTCCCTGGTGGGATTTGGGGAACTGAGCTGGAGGGCATCCAAGGTGAGGATTTCATGTGGGCGCATGGGACAGAACATTCCTGATGTGATCCCTGTCTTCATGTGGACCTTCATGTTTCATCTTAAACACCATTCGTGTCTTTGATATTTCAAGTTATTTTTTTTCAACTGTCTGTGATTGTGATTACAGTTATTGTAGGATTTAGTGGAAGCTTTAGGACAACCAGCTACTGCTGTATCCAGCTGTTGTCCTTGCTGCTCCTGCATCTTTCTAGGGACAGCACAGACCTGTCCCCAAACCCTCATGATACCCATGCTGATAGTCATGCTGTGTGGCTGAAGAAAGACGTACTTGGCTTTATGACAGGGTTGATTTACATAAGTCAGAGAAGTGTATCTATTTTCATTTATAGTCATTTGTCATTCACGTGACAGTGAGTTCCCAGAAGGCTGCCTGTAAGCAATATGCAGAATGACATCCAGAGTGCACTGTGTGTAGGCATAAATGTATGTGTGTATGTATAGAAAGCATAATTATAGATACTGCCAATAGTCCTTTATTTCTTCTTTGAAAATAAAGAGATCTTAATATAA
The DNA here is from genome assembly GCF_963082525.1 of Nesoenas mayeri. Classification (NCBI taxonomy): domain Eukaryota; kingdom Metazoa; phylum Chordata; class Aves; order Columbiformes; family Columbidae; genus Nesoenas; species Nesoenas mayeri. The sequence goes on along the minus strand of NC_137550.1, from coordinate 15,691,566 downwards.
ACCAGCAGCTACATATGTTGCAGTATGACTTACTGACTTAAACTTCATGTTTAAGACTACAGCCAAAGTGTAGGGAGCAAATATCGGCTACACAATGTAGTCCTGTCTATAAACCATTCAGTAATACACACTTCCCTCTGTGGAGAAATAAAACATGCTGTGTGTTTTCATTTGCATACAAAGCACAGGAGCGCTTAGAACAAGACATCTGTTGCTTTTAATGCCTTGTCTATTAATTTCAAATATCAAACCAAATCATTGGCTTCTGAATGAAAGTCCGTTGGCTTTTTTCTTTTGTTCCTTCTAAGATCAGGAAAGATAAAAGCAGATGAGAAACTGTGCACAGATTGTGGTGACAGCAAGACACAAGATCCTTGTCTCTCTCATGACAACCCCAAGATTGGTACAGCTGATTCTTGAATTCAGATAATGAGTCAATCAGAATAGTTTATGTAGCTGTGATACTGAACAGAAGCTGGTTGCAAACACATTGTAAAAATTGACAAAAATTAATTAAACAGAGTAACTAAGAAATTAACCTCTTTGATATATTGAAAGGGAAAAAAAAAAAATCAAGTTAACACCTGTTTGACAGTCGGGTGCTTTGTCTTAGATATCATGAAAGGCTTTGAATCAAAAGGGGAAGGCAGGGCTCTGTCAAGTGAGATGTAAGAGGCTGAATTAGCAGCCACCTGTGGTCCAAAGCATACTGCTAAATTCCTCTTTGTTTTTGAGTCTCCTGGATGTGGTAGTACCAAAAGGAGATGAGGTTTTAGCCTTGTGGTCATCTTCGGTGATGTTTCAGTGATAAGGACTCAAACTGGCAGTGGACACTTCGTGTGTGGGAGAGAAGAGGCTCCTGCGGCTGTGTCCTTCTGCTCCTGGGCTGCTGCCCTGAAGATACTGTTGTGTTTAGGTTTCTCTGAGCTATCTGGGGCAGGCAGATGTTTAATGAAGTCTGTGCTTTCTGAATCTTTTCCCTAAAGTGCTTTTGCCATTGTTTCTCTTGCAATACAAATCTGGCCGTCGCCTAGGTTGGGCTTTAACTCTTCCAGGAGCTGGGTCTCCAAAGGAATCACACACAGGTCTCTCCTTCAGGGCTTCTTCCAGCTCATTTTATCAGTCATATCTATTTTTGTCTTCCTTCTCACCTCTGTGTTTGGTCTCTTTGTTTCTGAAAATAATTGGCCAAATGCACCTGTTTGCTTTGGGGCTGAGCCCAACACAGCACAAAGCACCTCAGTTGATGCTAATGAACACACCAAGGATTTAAATTTTCCCCTGACTGGAAGTTACATGGAAAGTGCTGATTTGCTTCTACATGTAAAGGCTCTAGTAGGTGATGCCATGTGGTCTCAGTCCCAGCTTTGTCCTACTGTGGGATTGTCTTCCTACAACCTCCTGTGATGATCCTGATGGAGAAGCAAATCCTCCAAGCTGCAGAGATATTTGCTTGAATACATGAACTTGTAGGTAAATATCTAATACAAGCCTGCCTGCTCACCAAGAGAGACCTGTGGTAGTGCTGCCCTCTTGAATAATTTTGTGGCCTGATATTTTCATGCATGCCAGTTTGCACCCAGCCTGATGACCACTCCATAGTTCAGCCTTCTCTAGCTTCAAGGGCTAACCCCATGTTAAAGTGGCTAAAACATCTGCTGAGAGTCCTTTGCTCTGGTGGATACTGGTGCTTCATTTCATACAGGGAAACTAAGGCAGGAGAAACATGGAATGACTTTTCCCTACCTAACAAAAATAGCCTGAATCGAAAATGTTTTGCATTATACAGGAAGATATTACAGCAGTCACAAAAGAGGGAAACTTGCTTTTGAGCAGTTTTGAAGAGCCTGACTCTGAGGAATGCAGTCAGGACCAGCACCACGAGAGGCCTGGGGACTGGGAGACTGTGAATCGGTGAGTGCACTGTGTTCCTAATTTGCCTGATTTTTTGAGTGAAAACACTCAAGTCATTTAAGGGTAGATGTGTTGTTTAGGTCACCTGTCAAATAGGTAAAGACAAAGATACCAGAGTTTTGCTTCAGACCCGTCAAACTGCTGGGTGATTTCTGTCAAATAACTGACCTGCTCTGATTTTTTTCCCCATTGATATGGTGAAGCTGTGGAGCAGACACAGAGTTCTCCCATGCAAGGCTCCTGGGTATTATTCAGACAAATGGAGATAGCAACAACTGCTTCACAAAGGTGCCTTCGTTGGCAGTGATGATTTTATTAAAATTCTCTCTGAGACCTTCACAAGTCATACATAGATGTCATGAACTTGGCTTCAGAGGACCTGAATAGATGAGCTTGTCCATCTCTACTTGTCCTCTATTTGCAAATCATGTTCCAATCCTATCCTTTTTCTACACTGAAGGTTGCTTGGTCAGCTGCGTGAGATGGAGACTGCTTTTGATGGCTTCTGGGAAAAACATCAGTTAAAAATGGAGCAGTATTTACAACTGTGGAAGTTTGAGCAGAGTTTTCAGGAGGTATGATCAGATGCACTTCTTTTGGCAGAAGGAAGAGTTGGAGATGAAAACAAGAGGAGAAAAGTTTTTATGCTTTTATTTTTAGAGTGTTTAATTTATGCTACTGTTCCTTGGCTCTGGCAGAGCTAGCTAACTTGGGGGAGACCACTGTGCTTCCTCATTCAGAGCTAATTAAGGTATCACTGCCCTGCAGTCGCATAGGTTTTGCTGATAGAGCATCTTCAAATTTAGAAATTAGTTCTTGGACGCTAGTTTTATTATTGGATTTAGCAGTCTTGGCTAAAGTGTGATTAATTTTGGTCTGAGAATGATTTTCTGCCTGTGCTTTGTATCCTTTTGCAGCAGTCTTCTTCTTTATGTCTAGGTCAAGAATGCCATTGAATTTTTAATGGGTCAGCAAGCGGAGCTGCCTGACACTGGCGACAGTGTCCCCCAAGTAAAACAGAGGCTCAAGGACTTGGGTCATTTTGATGGTATGGCTCAGGTGAGATAATCTTTCACAGAAAGAGGCACTAATGAAATGTAAGAGGTACATTCTATATTTGTGGTAGGAGCTTTTTTTTCTGAAATTACCTGGTTCTGGTGTAATTTGTTCATAAGTGGCTGCACAAAAGGATTGATTTCACGTCTTAGCTCTGCGCAGCAACACTGTGATCACTCTGAAAGCCAGGAACAGGGTATTTAATTATCACGGTTAAAATAAATTGCTGAGCCACTATGAAAATCCAGAACAGATAAATGTCTGAACATAGGGGAGGCGTGGGAGTTAATGAGCTGGAAGAAGAATTATTTATATGTTAAATGCTTTAGCAGTGCTAATAGGCAGAGACTTGTTACCAGGCACATGGAGGAGCCAAAAAGTTGCTATCTTGACATATCTGCAATTTGAACATAACATATGGATGAAGACTAAGATGTGTATGGAAAAGAAGAATGAAGAGAGAGGATTCACAGGAGCCCAACTGAGAATGTGACCTCTGTAAGGGGATGTGCTTGGCAAATGGGCCAGGTCGGTGGAGAAATCCTGAGGGATCTGGACATAACCTGCAGAGGCTTCCTTGAAAATAAGAGTCCTAGGGGAAAGGTCTAAGGCTTTTTGGCCATTTGGAAGAAATGTTTGTGGAGAGAGGGAGGAGGAACCAGAGGCCAGGCAGATAGGGGGAGACAGGGCAGCAGTGCCAGCGCAAAGCCAACCCTGGAGGGCACGTAACCATTACACCGACCAAGATGTGCAGACTGCATAATGTGTTCTTTGCATGAAGCTTTGCTGCAAAGGACCTGGTTTGTTTTCACCATAAACCTTAACTACTCAAATTCCCTTTCATGCTGATGAGCATAGTGTAGCTAAAATGGATATCAGCTGCAGTTTTTTCAGAGTGCAGTTTCTGGAGACGGCAGCAACACGTTGTCAGCAGCCATTCGCAGCATTGCTAGTTTGGTGAAATATTGTGTCCTTCTTCATCCTCCTTTTGGATAGCAAAAGTTTTTTTTCCCAGATCATGGGTGCCATTTTATCCTGCATAAGCCACCCATTCTGGCTACTCCTAATGGCAGTCATCTCCTTGGGTACCTGACATCTGGTAAGACGAGAAAGTGCATGTTGTTATATGTAGATATTTTGGCATTATTTCAGTAAGAGTGCAATCCATTCTCTTCCTTTCACTGAAGGATCTGATAGGGAAGGCTCAGGTGGTGATACTACACGGACACCAGCTAGCAGCAAATCATCACTACGCACTCAACTTAATCTGCCAGCAATGCAACGAGCTGCGGCACCATTCCGATGTCTTGTCTGATGAGATCAAAAGGAAGCAGATGCGACTGCAGAAGACCTTGGATCTTCACACCCACCTTCAGCAGGTAGAGTTCAGAGACACGGTGCCCTGAGAAGTAGATAGTTAGCTTCTCCGTGGGTTTAGCGTCTCTACTTCATAGCTGGAAGCACCTGAAATTTGCAGCTTTGCTGCAGCAGTTCATGGTAGGAGTTGTTCCCCAGAGGCTGGAGGAGTGCTTCGCCCCTGACTTAGCTGGTTAAGTTAGCAAACAGATATCTGCTAGCATTGTGAATAGTCAGCAGAAATAAGTGGGCATCTGCAGAGGGTGATTCAGAACACTAAAGTTCAGCTGCTGCTGTTGGTCATGCTTTTGTGCTCCATCCATGTATTAATTGACTTTTGAGGTTTTCCTACTCAGTGCAATAGAGGTAATGCTTTTGGATAAACTCGAGTCTTTTTTTTTTCTTAGCAATTTATTAAGAATGAACATAACTGACTGTAAAATAAGGTGACAGATTGGTAGATAGGCACAGCTGCTGTGTGCTAGCATGGAAGTGGAGTCATGTGGCTCCAACGCTCTTTGATATCTTAATCAGCATCAAAAATTCATTTAGGAAAATTCACGTTAATTAGGCCAGAAGGCACATGAGTATAAGATGCTTGAGGCCTTTAAGAGAGGCAGCAAAGTCTGACCCTGTTCTATTTCACTGTTTTGGAGGGCTAGGGAACTTATTTTTTTTTATCTTTGTGCTCCACTTCAATATTGCATTAATCTGTGGGGACGGATGATTCCTCAGCAGCGTCTCAGCTGCAGGGCAGTGTCCTCTTCTGGGCTGCTTGTAGTCGTGGCTGCTGCTAGTGGTCTAGCCCATGAGCTCTGCTGGAGCACACTGTGGTCCTGCTCTCCACAATCTCCCTTCCCAGCCCATCACACTGGAGCTCCTCTGTTGTTCTTGGCTGCAGCATCTTCTCAATGTGAGTGCCAGCTGAACCCGAGGCTGGTGCTCAGCTAGTACCTGTGCATTTTCAAAGCAGATTTTTAAACTGCGATTTTAAATAATTTAATTTTATTTAAAAAACAAAACAAAGCAAAACCATGAATGCAATTACTTTGATCATTCCTCACAGTTCAGGTTTCTGCTGAGTCAGGCATTTATCTCAAGAAACCCTCCTGTCTCGTCATGAACTCTGTAGTGCCCCTTTCAGCTTTCTGAGTTGGATAAATAAAGATTTGCTTATCATTTGTTTCAAGTATGCACTAAATAGTGCTTCTGTGCCAGTTATACTGCTGGTTTTATCCAGGTACAAGTGGGAGCACAACTTGGCTGGGTATGTTGAGCACTGCAGTCACCCTCCAGAAAAAATGTGGCCTTTCTACTTTCTAATCAGGATGCAATAGCTGCTGAACTCTTGAGGAGCTATAATTATCTCCGTGTTGAAGATACAGATCCAGTAAATGGTATTCCTCATGGGAACCTTGATTCGGTTGGGATGATGCTGACGGTCTCACTCCCTGTGTTTGCACTGTGCTGTTTCCAGGCTCTGCAGTGCTGTGATGAAGGTGCTTACCTGCTCGCCAACCAGCAGATGGACAAGTGCCAGTCTAAAGAAGGCGCTCAGAAAGCTCTCCAGGACATAGAAAGATTTCTTGAAAGCTCTTCAGCCTACTTAAACTATGATCCCCAAGCCCTACACTATGATTTTGAGTCAGTCTTAACATCTGAATTGAAGGTAAGCAACCCCTCCTGCTCCTTGTTACACAAGTTAAAAGTGAGATCAGCCTGCATTGCAGTGTTGTCAGCTTTGTAGTCCTCTGTTTTGGGTCAAAGTACAAAATAATGGTAGTTATTTGATCGCGGGAGTCTTTTTCACTCTGCAGTGCCAGATACAGTCGGTGCAGGTCAAGCTTGAAAATGTTCGAAGCATGTTTGAGAATCGTCAGTCTTGCTTCAAGAAACTGTTGGATAAACACGTGCGACCTGTCCAGTTAGTAGCCCCTCGGCCAGAAAATCCACCAAGATCAAAATCACCATTATTCTCTCCTAAACATGGTAAAGTATTTTAAGTTTATGGTATTTTCAGATGATAATATTGCTTTGAGGCAGGAAGAGTAAGGCTAAGGATGATTTTGAGAAAGCAACTAGACCTCGATGGCTGATACAGAGTTGTTGTATGATGCTAAATGCATATGAGATGATTTATTATCTTTCCAATTTTTGTGTCTAGCTCCCCATACCTGTGTGAAGAATGGGGCTGGTTGCTTGGTATTTATTTTCACTTCTTACTCAGTGAAAAAAAGAGATCTGTAAACAGCACATCCTTCTAGTTCTGTTTTACTGGCATCCTACTGGGCTGAAAAATGGTGAATTAGTACTAAAGGGGAAAAAGGGCAAAGTTTATAAATTTGTTCTCTTTGTCAGTCTCCATAACTGACTTGAGCTGGAACTGATATAGAGTTAGACTGATGTTTGTAAAGGAGTTTGGAGAAATGAGGAGCTCAAATCTCATGAACAGAAATGAGCTGGATGCTTTAACTCCCTTTGATTCCTTGAGAATGTCTTCCTTAAATCCCAATTGTGGAATAATTAATGCCCATAAAGGTACAAATTCTGGTTGAACTGAGGTCGCTGAGTGTTCTGCTTTGATTGTGATAATGGGGTCTGGCACAATGTAAGCTTTAAATGATAACATTAAAAATTCCATCCTTGGCAGCCCTGTATGTATCAGAATTAAAAGTATTCCAAAGTAAAATCCATGTATTTTAAACGAGGGACATGCTAAGTTATGTTGGAATATTAAATTCAGTGATCTGACTGTATAAAGCAATTAAACATTTGTGTTTTAACACAAAATTTTTACGATGAATTAATGAATATTGGTTATAGTGAATTGTAGCAGGTGCCATGCAAACAGTACAAGTGGCTCCAGTTCAAGGGGTGACTAATGTAAAAACTCAAGCTAGTGGAGGGATGGGAATGAAGCTGGACACAGTGTGGGGAACTTAGCGACTCAAGATGCAGGCCAGTGAAGCAAAGCCAAAAGTTCCTTTTCTCCAGGCTGATGCTGCCTTCACTAGATCACACTGCTCTCTGAACCCCTTTCCCTCAACTAGGAAAAAGCTCAGTATTGCCCATTTTACCTCATGTAACTTTTCCAGCTTTCTAGAAATAGACAAGTGTTAAGGAGGAATTATTGTCTTAAAGAGTAGGGGTAAATGGGTGGCCACCTCCATGGGATGTTGTGACACCATCATCAATCAGTTGGATTTGTTTCATTCCTTTGCGGAATGAATGTTTTTCTAGCAAAGGCTCAGTTACCTGCAAGCACAGGTATTCTCCATTAATCCTTTTCCTGAAAGGGATGATCAAGTGTGTTGAAATGAGCACAGCTAGCAAGTGGGGAAAGACAAAAGGCTTCTCTTTGAATAGATTGTGCCAAGAGAGCTTTTTAATAAGGCCTCTGTTTGACAGAAAGCATCAAAATACTGCAGGCCTGCTGGCATAATGTGCAGTGTCAAAGCCGCATGCTGGGCTCTGCTGAGAGAGCTCTGAGATGGATGAGTTTGTGGTGTGGATTGAAAGCAAACCACCTCTGAGTGCATTACTCTTGTCCTCTGTTCCTTTCTTTCGTCCCCCTCCCCTACTTCTTTTTCTGTCTGAGGACAGATGCTTCCTCTTTCATCTTAGCCTTGGATTTGAAGCTTGTCTGATAAATGAGGCTCTAATTTTGAAACCACTTTTTTTGGGGAAAAAAGAGTAAACCTCTCCCATCCTGAGCCATAAAGCATAGCAAGGTGTGTAGAAGTGGTATGGTGGAGCCGGAGGGCTGGAGTAAACTCACTCTCACAACAAAACATCAAGCTGTAGCCAGTGACCATCTCCAATCCAACTTTTCATCCACGTTCCCTTCATCCCAGTGGGAGTCTCCCAGTAGGACCACTGGGAAGTCCTTGTTTCTTCTGGTCCATGGTGGGTCACGCCCCACACACTCTTCTGATCTGCTCCCCAGCATCCAGATCCCTGTCCTTCCTCATTCGGGGTGTTAACAAGTGGGCCTTAAACCTCCTCTTGGTATGATAATACGTAATAACTTAAGCAGCCCCATCTGAAGATGGGGTCCCTGCTCTCTGTGTGGGTTTGCACTTTTCTGCATTTATTTTGTTCCTTACATCTTCCGTGTTGCACAAGTAGCTCTTTCGGTGTCAGCACTGTTCAAAACTTTGATCTAGACACAGCTGCTGCTGCATTTATCTGTGTTGCGATACTTTTTACACCGTAATGGAAAGATAGTTCATTAGTCTGCTTGCCTCTTTTTTTCTATGTGTAAACGAGGTGAGCATTGCACATCAGAACGTGTTAATTTTTGGTCCGTCTCAGAGTTTGGGGTTGCAGCCTGGCACGTGGAGCTGTCACTGAGGCTGGAGTCAGCACGATGTGGGAGAAATTCATTTTTGCCATTCACGTTGGGGAAAAGACCCTTTCTGTGAAGAATTGTCCTACGGACTATTCAGGAGTAAGAAGTACTGGAAAGATGACATATATATTGTTGGGGAGATGGATGTCTTATTTTTAAACTTCCAGTTTACCTCTTTAACCCAAAGTATTACAACTTGTAATTATTTACTGACATGATCAATAAATTCTTTCAAGGTGGAGGAATGGCTTATACCACCTGAGCATCTTACCCTGTGTTCCTAAAAGGACTTTAAAATTGTGTCCTAGTAGGTGATATTTCTTTTGGTAGTTTATTTGATTTAATTGTTTTCTATCATTTGCACAGGCTTCACAGACTTAATTAAGTTTTGATTAGAGTATTCACTTAATGGACTTTCTTTTTTTTCTGATTACTTTTTACTTTATGGCCTTTATGACCATTAGTGTGACTTGTGTTATTTGGTATTCAGTATTGTTGTTTGAGATACCCTTTATTTTGTCAGTTTGCTTGTAGCATTAGCTACCTAAATATTCATTTTTAAAATGTATCCTATTCTTCTTTGTGACTCGTTAGTTTCTGTCTGAACCATCTCCTTCACTATAGATGTACGTTATGTAATTATGTTTTTTTCTACCCAAGGTGTGGATTTTAATTCCAGTTTGAAATTTTCGTTTGATCTCTCTCTCCCTGGGAAGAAAACATCAAGAAAGACTCCAAGTTCTCGCAAGGTAAAAATGATTCATGAAATCTGAATGAATTTTATACACTGAAAAAATGAAACCCTTCTAAAATTGATTGTACTTCACCTTTGGATTTGAGGATGCTATTTTTTCCCTTTTTTTAATAAAATAGTTTTTCATATCCCTAAGTTTTAGTTGGATTAGTCCAGCACCTGAGATCTATCTTGGATTGTTTTTGCAAGTCACAGAAATCAATTTCCTGCATGTTATTCCCCGAGCTTGTTCTTTGCATAACAGTGATGTGTATTAGGAAAACTCTACATCTACAGATATTTCCCTTGTGGAAACTCTTCTCTAGTCTCTACACTAATGAAACATGTTACCAGTATTTGCAGATTTTATGTGGCAGAGTAATTTCTGGGGATATTTGTCTGCCCATTATATGCTCTGCACTTTTAAAGTTTTGTGTCACAAAGGATTTCTGAAATAGAAGTGTGTTTTATCCTTCCCCAAAGAGTTACCATGCCGACACCCGGAGCTGGGCTGGTCCTGCCTCTGCAGTGACCTCCAGGCAGCTCTTCCCAGTGCATCCCACTTCTCTTCCAGATCGAAGTCATGCACGACTATCAGGAAAAACGGAATTCCTTGCAATATTTTATATCAGACAGTGATGACAACTTAGATATACTAAAAGGGTAAGCTTTCACCCTGTGTACATTACTCAAAATGATGTTTATTGCTGACCAGTCCTTACCCCACCTTTGTGTTCCTCCAGCCTGACCTGGGTGCCATCTCTTGTGCTTTTGCCTGTTTTATCATCCCTGTGTTGGCTGTTAATGAGACTGCACTGGTTTTGGGTTTGTTGAACTGCACTGATTGCCTGTGGATTTTTTACAGACATAAAAATAACATTCTTTTTTTTTAATTGTTATTTTAGCCATGTCATAAATGAGCTTATAGAAACAGAGAGAGTGTACGTAGAAGAACTCTTCACTGTTTTGACGGTGAGTGACTTCTTCAGGTTGTTCATTACTGTTCCCTGGTGACTTGTACAAAAGGGCACTTGCCACTCTGTTAAACTAAGCAAAAATGTGATGGGACAGGTTGCTACCGAACTGTCAGATCCCAAACTAGTCATAAGTTTTCAGGTCTTCTCCCTTGCTTTTCTTCGTTGGAGGCATCTGCAGGAACAGTTGGTGTCAGAATGAACTTTTCATCTAGAATGAGGGAGAAGCCTTCTGTTTGTACACAAAAGCACTAGTAATTAGTTTTATCAGTGCCTGGAAAAATGTACAAAAAGCTGTTGTTTTTAACTGTTCCCTAATTCCTTTTACCTTTTGGAGACAAAAGAAAGAAGCTTGTATTTTATCCTTAGGAGAATTCTGTCTCAATACTGTGAAGCTCGTGAACGTATAAAGCACATTTGTTTAGGAAACAGATTTTAATTTCTCATGCTGCCATTTTAGACACTTCTGCTTTATTCCAAAATAATTCTTACTGATGACTGAAACATGTTGGCTGTTAAATATTAATAGCTCTCCTCCTCGCATTTCTCTCACCCAGGAGCAAGCAGGACATAAATCTGTTGAACTGCAGCTAGTTACACATAATTGCCCTGCACTGATTGTTGGGGTTTTTTTGTTGTTTTTAAACCACACTCTACATGATAAAGCACTTGTCAGGTGTGCAGATTTATTACTGTGCCTATCAAGTCTAGATAGAGAAAAACTGACAGGTAGACTTAAGTTTTCTGAAAATAGTATTTCCTTTAAAAAGGGAAGCCTGCTTGCAGTGGTTAAATATAAATGGCTAATTTTCCAGATACTTATCTTCTACTGCATCAGCTACAAAATGCCTGCTTGGTATAAGAATACTGATGGCAACCATAGGTAGTATGAGAGATTAATTTGGAAAGCCAAAGAAGGTATGCTGTACATACTGAATACATTTTTGCAAATATTTTTGCTACTCATGCTGAAAGGACCTTGGTTCTGTGCAATGCCGGGTGACTAGTGTGGCCAGCCTGAGCTGTGGCTAGTGGCCTTCTTGATGTCTTGTTTGTATTGATGGTCCTGAGCTGTGGCTGTGCCTTCTTCCTACCCCACAGTTAGGATGTTTACTACATCTGGTGAATGTTTTTGGATAGGAGCAGCAATGTGATGTTACTGAGGGCAGCTTTACACTGTTTCCTAGTTCCACCCAACAATTTGTAGTGCAGCGATGTCCCTTCCAGCTCTTCCCTGGTTTGGGAGGCTGTGATTTCAAGTGAAGCCACAGAGGATGGAAAATCTGGGGCATTGAGAAGAATGAGATGCTGGTGCTTATCAGGTCTCATATAAGAGCAAGAAGCCCGTTGATTTCGGTATTTGATCTCAAGCTGTCTCTGTTTTGTAACAAGTCACGCCATGCACTGTTTCTCCTGAGGCCGTGTGTAACTGCATACCCCATACAAACACATCACTCCTGTGTCCCATGGTCATATAACCCAGACAAGTTTTTCTCTGGGACCTCTCCCACAGTCAGGTCATGGTGAGGAGAACATGGCTGTGATTTGCCTTTGGTGAACAGAGAGCATCTCCGCAGTGCTGGCCAGCCCCACGGGAGCCATCCCAAGCCATCTGCTGCTGGACCACAACCACTGTATGCCCAGGGACTGAAAGACAAGGGTTTCAGGGACAAACATAAAGAAATAAAAGTGATATTGCCCTTTGAAATGAAGCAGATTGTACTGAAAGTCTGTTCATGTCCCTTTTTCATCTACCTTTGAGGAAATGCTAAGCCAAAGCTCTACCATCTGAGTAATGAGCTCCTTTTGCATCCTGCAGGGCTACAGAGCTGAGATGGACAACCCCGCCATGCTCATCCTCATGCCTCCCGTGCTCAGGAACAGGAAGGATGTCCTCTTCGGAAACATGCCTGAGATATACGACTTCCACAATAAGTACGATCCTGGCTCTATTTCCCCTTTTTATCAGACCGATTTCCTATAATGAGTAAATACCAAAGCCGTGCCATGTTCACCACTGCATTTTGTCTTTTCTCTCATCTCTTGCAGAATTTTCCTGCATAGTCTGGAAAGCTGTCTGGGAGCACCCGAGAGAGTGGGATTTTGTTTCCTCGACAGGGTGGGTGACTCATTTTCACATATAAAGCAGATTTGAAGGGCCAATGTTTCTCCAGATTTGTCACATTCTGCAACATCTCGGTTATGTCAGTTGAGTAAGACGCTTCCGATATGCAACACCAAGAGCAAGGCAGGGAGCGCAGGTGCAAGGCCAGCAGCAGATGGGGGAGAGCAGCAGTTGCGACTACACTGTGGTCTGCTGTGATTACCAGCTGTGGTTCCTTACTGCTTCTTATAGATATTACAGTTAGCAGCAGAGATAAAAGCAAATTTATGGTTCGGGTATCCACCTTATTTGGCTGCCCAGCAGGTTTGCATGCATGTGCGTGATTTGTTTTTTGTCTTCCCTTACAGCGAGAGGATTTCCAGATGTATGAGAAATATTGCCAGAACAAGCCCCGGTCGGAGTCCCTGTGGAGGCAATGCTCTGAGAGCACCTTCTTCCAGGTGAGGGGGTTGTCCCTGCCAATGCAAGCATCATCCTGGGACACTGTTATGCTAAAAACCCTCCTCAGGACCTTATGATTTTGCAGTATATTCTGTTTACCATTGCACGGAAACCTTACAAAAATAGAAGTTGGAGATTCTTGTACACACAGGGTTTAAGGCAGGTCTATTCTACCATTTTACATGTTTTTATAAAATTTCTGTAGCTATAGGAGCTATATGACATTTTTATATGAAATCATCAAAGTCATCAAACCATACTAGTCGTGCTGTTGGAATATCTACTTATAGTTGGTGCAGAACTTACTTAATCTAAATGCTTTGTTCCAGGAATGCCAAAGAAAATTAGAGCATAAACTTGGACTGGATTCCTATTTGCTCAAACCAGTGCAGCGCCTGACAAAATACCAGTTACTTCTGAAGGTATTTCATATTCTGCTTTGAAAGGACATCAGGAGATAGATTTGTTTTCCATTTTGTTTTATTTTTCAGTTGGAGTTTACCTGTAAATCAGCACCAAGTCTTAGATGTCATGTTGCTTATCTTGGCCCTTCTTAGTGACTTGCAGTGAGGATGAAAATTCACACACCTGAAAAAGGAACTAGAGCTTTTTAACAAGCCATTTTTATGGGAAGAAAGACTGAATCTGATCAGGGATGCAAAAAGACAGAAGCAGTTCTAAGAAAACTGAACCAGAGATGATCATAAGAGTATGATTAGTGAAATATATTATATTGATACATCTCCTCAGGTTGTTATAGTGATTGTAATCTTTAATGCATTTATCCTTGTGTCCCCTCTCTGAGGCAGGGCAGTGCTGTTACTCCTGATTTACAGAGGACTGGGGTGGTGGCTTCTGAACCCACTTTCCAGCTTCTTGAATGAGGGATGAGAACACAAGAAGCTGTAAGTGGGCAGAGGAGATCTGAAATGAAAGTATTTTTATATCAGGGGTATAATTCCCAACTCTGTCTTCTGCTTATTGACTCGAAGGCTCTGGATTTTGTAAAATCTGTTCCTTGTGTCTGCCACTCTGAAGACAATCTGCTGCAACCTTATTTGAAATCCTATATTACATATTGGCAGCTGATGGAAAACCCGAGCCTTATTTCCCATTTCTTACCAAGCAGAAAGCACAACACAAAGAAGTCAGATGGGTGTTATGCCATTCTACAACCTAACACCCTCCTTAATGAAACAGAAGAAAAATGGGCCATGCTTCAGAGATTTGTTCCACACCTTATGCTGACTATGGTTTAGAGTGAGTCTTTCTTCCAGTGACATCTGAAAAAAACAAAAACAAACAAAAACCACTCAGGCAGTATAGATTGCTCTTGGCCATTGGAAGCTTTGGGTGTGATGGAAAAGTCTGCTTTGTTCAAGTGCAAACACCTGCTCTTCCATTTCTATTTTCAGGAGCTGCTAAAGTACAGCACGAGCTGTGATGGAGTTCAGGAACTTCAAGAAGCTCTAGTTGCAATGCTGGATTTGCTAAAGTCAGTCAATGACTCTATGCATCAGATTTCAATAACAGGATATGATGTGAGTGGATCTGGGTAATCAGAGACCTTGCACAAGTTCAGATAATGCACTAGGAATGGATGGCACCCCAGAGTGTACGATCTGAAAACTATACTAGAACAGCTACAAAGTGAATGAGATCAGGAAGCTCTTACAGGTGACAGTCTTCCATCTGATTCAGGATTTTGGAAGATATCCACATACAAAGGACGTATCCAAAGTCGCCCACACTTGCCACCTTGTGGTTCTTGAGAGTATTTTTCCAAAGTGCACCTTGGTTCTCTCATGTCTCACCATGTAATTCACCTGGGGTGTCTTCGTAAAATTTCTCATTCAATATTTAACTAAATGCTCTGTGGGTAATTTTGATCCTTGCCCATTAAAGCAGTCAAGGGTGGGTGAGGGGATGGCTTTCTAAGCTTCTGGTCCCAATCCTGGTCTCCTTGAGAAGTCCATCCTCCAAGACCTCAGTTCAGGCTTCAATTTCATCTGCCCTCTCCCACTGAGTAGCCAGAGGCCTTGACATGCGCCTCCATAGGAGATGAAGGGTTTTCCCATCTTCCCAGTTCTTCCTGTTACTGACTTGTATCCCTTCACATAGACTATCTGCAGCCCTGTGTCCGAGACCTCTGCTTCCCTCCTGGCACCATGTTGTCACTCCCAAAAGATGATCTGATCCTTCCAGGAAGACATATTCTTAGAGTGATGTGCCTTGGAACAGGGTTGGCCCCATCACCCATCATTGTTTGGACAGTCCTCCTACATTTTAATGGATGTCTTTTTCTTTCTTTTTTTATTTGTCATGCTCTCACCAGGGTGACTTGAGTGAACTGGGGAAAGTATTGATGCAAGGATCCTTCAGTGTTTGGACAGGACACCGAAAAGGTCCAACAAAAATGAAGGATCTTGCACGGTTCAAGCCAATGCAGAGGCATCTGTTCCTGTATGAGAAAGCCTTGGTTTTCTGCAAGAAGCGAGATGAGCATGGAGACGGATATGACAAAACCTCATCTTACAGTTTCAAGCATTTTTTGAAAGTAAGGACTTTTTGGTTGACACTGTTGCAAATAACTCTGCAGACCCAGAGTGTGTTCTTCCTCTAACACACTGGCTCATTTTCTGCTGTTAAGGGCTGTAATACTTTGTGTGGAAGTACCATGCTCATGAAAGTCTGTTGGTTGTTATAAGCTGTGAGGAGCCCCTGAGCTGAAGGAGCAGCTGGGAGAGCCTATGAACTCAGAGTCACATATGTGGTGGCATCTGCCAGGGAAATGGTGCTACGGGCAAGTTTCAGGGATGAGAACATGCCTTCCCTTCTCCTCTAGTCCACTTCTCAGGAGCAGGGGCGAGGACATGAAACTGGGGGTCCCTTCACATCTTCCCCAACCTGCCTGGGAGAGCAAGGAAACTCCTCAAGCCCCTGATCCCCAGGGAGGTCTCTTGGGCTGGGGAGCACAGCCCAGAGGAGCCTGGCTGCTCCTGAGCACTGTTTTGTAGCCAGGAGGATGCAAAGATAATTCGCCCTCTCTCATTGCCTTTCTTCTTTGGCAGGCTCTAACTGCAGCTAGAAGTACAATGATGAGATGAAGAGAATAGTCTATAGCAATCTGTGAGGGACGTAAACAACTGTCCCAAGCCTATAAATGCCAACTATTATCAATAAAAGTCCCAAACTGCTCCTCTAAAAGAGACCTTATGGCGTGCTGCGTGTGATGGGCACTTTTAACATCAGCATTTTGTCTCAGTACACTGCCTTGGTTTTTTTGGTAGATAAAACCCCAGTATGGGTATATCTTAGAATGGAAAAAAAATATATATAAAAAAGGCACTTGGAGGCAGAGCCTTCAGGCCCAGGTGCTGCAGGTTCCTGATCTCAGCACCGTCTGAGGAGGGAAATGCCATCAGTAGTCAAAAAACCATGTAATAGTACATAAGTCTGTTCAGCTCCAGTGCACATTACAAATAGTGTATTAAAACCAAATCCCAGGCCATATGTTAAGGTACTTAAATGTTTTTCCCAAACAGCATCATTTTCTTTCTGGAGAGCTTGTTCTCCCTGTAGTACTTGCTTTACCATACGTGCTTTTGAAAGAACTGAAGAGGTGTTGTAGGAAAAGCCTGCTCAGAGGAGAAAATCCTGCGCTTAGGAGTCCAGGCAATGTGGTCAGGGCTTGTCTTTGTTTCGGGAGGGCTCATTTTCCAGTTGTTTGCATTGCCACACAGAGAGGTTGGGGTTAGAGCATCCATGGATGCTGCAGGATTGCATCTGCACACATACATTTTCAGAATTGCTGTCCTGAGGGAAAAATCATGTTCCTGGGGCTTGACATTTGTTTGATTCGTGGTAGTATCAGGAATTTTGTTTTTCAAGAATTTTTCATGGAGATTTAGAATTACACCAAGCTGTTTGGTAAAAGCTACATGGCTGGATTTCTGTAAAACAAACTAACGAACAGAAGAACCCCTCAAGGATAATATTTTACATACTGTGTAAAATATCCAGTGGGAAATAGTTCTTCAGCTGAGATTCAGTAACTTAGAGGATGCAGGTTCATAACTCACTGCAATGCCAAGAAAAATCCGTCTGCCTTGTACCGCCGTGGAAGGTGATGCAGATGAACGTCATCCTGGAGCTTCTCACTGACCCACCTCCATCTGCATTGCAGTGGACCAACAGCTGAGGGACAGTAAATCCTGGCCAGGGGGAGAACATAGAATTTCCAGATCCACTATCATGAATGAACAGAACTTAAATATGTCTATCTCTGGCACTTCTCTTCGCATCCTCATGGTAGATCATCTAAAATTCTTAATACCTTGATGCATGGGTAGTCTTATAGGAGCTTCTGTATAAATAGCCGTACCAGAGGAGATGCACAGCACTGGAAATTGCAGAATAAGGTACTCTTTAGGCTGCCCTTTAAACATCTAGCATAAATTATTTTTTAAAGTTTTTGTAAAGTCAGAATGGAGCCTGATCTGCCTTTCTAAGGCTTTATGGAGCTATACAGCACAGGAAAAATAATTTAAAGAAAATAAAATAGAACTAGGAAGTACTGACTGCTGTTCAGGGATGGGTCTTTCTGCATCTGGAGGCAAACACTTTCCGAAAAGTTCATAAGAGCTCTGCTGTTCACACCAGTGAAGAAATGAGAAAAGCTAATTAACAACTTGCTTCCTATTTCCTGAGGCTGTTCGTAGTCACTGAAAATCGGAGCCAATGTTCAAAAAAGTAACTAGGAACAGAAATGTTGCCCAGGTGGCCTAATCTGTAAAT
The DNA here is from genome assembly GCF_963082525.1 of Nesoenas mayeri. Lineage (NCBI taxonomy): Eukaryota > Metazoa > Chordata > Aves > Columbiformes > Columbidae > Nesoenas > Nesoenas mayeri. The sequence continues at coordinate 15,673,819 of NC_137550.1, read as the reverse complement.
CATCAAAGTCTTTCAGAACAAAAGCTCTGAGGATGCACACATTAACAAAGAGGAACAGTAGTGTTAAGCAGATGTTCTTTGTATGGCTTAATAGTATTTGTACTGGATTTATCTAATCCAGTCTGTGTGAATAATTTATCATAGATGACACCATTATTATTAGATCTGCTTTAAAAAATGTAAATATTTTTGACCGTTTGTTAATCAGCAATAAATTGCTAGCAAACTATGCTTTAAGTGAGAAGATGGTTTATGCGATAACAGATATTAAAGCATTTTTCAGCTCTGTGGCAGGTGGGTCAGAGGTCTCCAGGTGCTGAAGAGTTTCTTTGTCTCTAAATAATAGTTTGAGTTACTGATTCAGGTTGGTCACATTGTGCAGATCCTAAATTATTTGTGCCTTTGGCATTTGCATCCAGCTTATCAAAAGTGGTCTGTGGTAACGGGTACCTACTTACAGCAGCATTTGGCCACATCTAGCTTGGAGTCTGCATCCGTCCTGAAAGCCAGATTTATGGCAGCTGAGGCTGTATATCCAAAAATTAAACCTTTTTTTGGAAACCTTGGGGTGATGTCTCAACTACAGAGATGGCCAAGGACCAAAAGAGGTTGACCTGAAATTCCTAAAGGAGTTCAGGGCTTCACAGATGAGTTTTAAAGATCTCTGAAAGAATGAAACACAGAATTCAGTGGGTGATTAAAGAATAATATGGCAGAAATAATGTTTGTAGAAAAGCAACCCGCCATGCATTTATAAAGCTTCATATGCCTCATCTGAGAAATTTCATGCTGAAAGTGGTATGAGATGATTTTTCAGTTAGTTCCATTGATTTCCAAGTGAAAAGTCCCCTAAGGTTCGTTGTTTGGTTTCAGAAAGCTTTGGCAAATAGAGCAAGGTGGAAAGTTGGAGGATAAGTCACATAATGACTTTCAGTTGCTACTGAAATGTAAGTTGATGAAATGTATTAAATTGGTTGAAAAAAAGGTTTGGATTCATAGGGAAGAGGGGAAGATTTATAGTATGTTTAATGTTTTGATTCTTTTGGATTTGCAGATGAATGCAGTTGGAATAACTGAGAATGTGAAAGGAGATCATAGGAAATTTGAAATCTGGTATAGCGGGCGAGAAGAGGTCTATGTCGTTCAGGTTTGTAGCTTCAAAAATCTGGATATTTGTACATCCTTGTAACAGTGTCAATCTTTAACACTGTAACACTTTAACACTGTAACACTGTTGATCTTTCTGGGGTTATCAGATGTTTAACTTGCATTTCTTCTGCCTCTTTGCCCATGTCTTTGTTCACAGAGATGTCTCAGTGACTGGTCCTTGGTGTCCAGTCCAGAACTGTAGAAGTCATCCTCAAGTGGAGATAGAATTACTCCTTGGAAATAGAACCTTTTATTCCAGATGAAATCTCAAATAGCTGGGAAAAAAAAAAGACCTTACTGTGCTTAATAGTTGGTGTGAATTGAGCTGGGAAATGAGCCTCATGCTTTAATGGATAGGGGCCACTTCTCCTCTACAATTAGATGTCAGAACTCCTCCCAGAGCAAAGGTTTAGCCTCCGTGGTGCTATTTCCAGTGGTCTTTCAACTCATCTGCAAAACAGTAGCCTGATTGACCTGATTTATTTATTTTTTTTGCCTTTAGTAGCATTTTGAATAGAAATGTATGGAGGTGAAATGTTTGCCCAACACGCTGTTCACAGGAAAAGCCGCTGTGAAGAAAATGTTGATTGATTTTTTTTTTTAATTAGTCTTCTGCCCAGCTGTTTTTTTTTCTATGTTACAACACAGTAGCCAACTAAAATTTGTAAAGACAGATTTGGCCCTTTGGGTATTTTGTAAAAGAGATAATATATATGCACACATGTGCTTTTGCCTGCACTCCTTGCGTTGTAGTGATGGCTCCACAATTTCCACTGTGTTTTGCTTGGGTGTAGTGAGGATCATCAATTTTAAAAGATTAAGAACATTTAAAATTTAGTGGTGGCTTTGGGTAAAAGGAGATTTCAGATAAGTACAGCATAGAAAAGTAAGATTTTATTCATACGTTATAATGGATAATTCTTAATTCAAAATTCATACAGTTTTCTCTTCTTCCAGGCCCAAACAGTAGATCTGAAGATGGCATGGTTGAATGAAATAAGAAAAATTTTGTTCAAACAGCAGGAGCTTATAAAAGGTACATTTGACCTATTTCCCTGTGGCATTCACTCTGCAGCAGAATCTTTTCTATTTTCACATTGCTAATCTTAAAATCCAGTAATTCTTACCAGAGAATTGATTTTCAGAAGCCTAGTAGCAAATACTATAGTGAGGCTTTACAGGGAAATAACATAGAGCTGTAAAGGCCAGGTGCTTATGTGAAAATGAATTACACAAGTACATACTTTTTTTTTGTCATTACCTTATTTCACATTTGTTGTCATAGGCTTAATTCAACAAGATACGTAGCAGATGCCTAGTTTTAAGCATATTAGAGACTTCAGTGTCAAGTTCACTGTTGGATTTGTGCTAAGATACCATCTTAATCATAATGACGTCTGTGCTTTGCAAGAGTCCCTAGGTCTGTTTTTCTCTAAACAGAAATCATTAGCATTGTACAAAGGGTCTAGCTTACAAAATAATGCTTCAAGTGTGATAATTACTAATAAAAAAAATTGATTTTAAGCTGGTGTTTGACCTCCCCACAGTGGAGAAGCAGCAGCTCAGCTCGTGCACGGACCAGCTCCCGCTCTGCTCCCAGCTGGGTGATGGGTGAGTCCCAGGAGCTGGACTGGGGGAGGTCTCTCCAGTATCTCCCATTGCTGGGCATCCAGTGCCTCTGGCCGCATCCTGGCTCTGTGCTGTTCCCCCCATCCCATTTCTATCCTCTGCATAGGGTTCAGGAGGGATGTGCTAATGTTGGTCCTTTGGTGGCAGTGGCGTGGGGACAGGGTCTGTAAGGGGCACCCTTGAGTGTTATCCTGGCAGCACAGCAGCTCCTCTGCAAATGGAGACAGAGGTTAAAGACGGTGCTCAAATTCAGGGGAAGAGGTACTGTAGCAACTTTATTTCCCCTACCAACAAATTAAAACCAGGCACTGAAGTCATTAATAGAATCATTTCAGTTGGAAGAGACCCTCAGGATCCTCGAGTCCAACTATAGCCTAACTCTAGCACTAAACCATGTCCCTAAGAACCTTGTCTAAATGCCTTTTAAACCCCTCCAGGGATGGTGACTCCACCACTGCCCTTGGCAGCCTGTTCCAATGCCTGACAACCCTTTCCATAAAGTAGTTTTTCCTAATATCCAATCTAAACCTCCCCTGGCACAACTTAAGGCCATTTCCTCTTGTCCTGTCACTTGCTACTTGGGAGAAGAGACCAATACCCTCCATGCTACAACCTCCTTTCAGGCAGCGATAAGGTCTCCCATCAGTTCCTGTTCTCCAGGCTGAGCAGCCTCAGCTCCCTCAACCAGTATAGAAACTTACATTAAAATGTACCATTATTATTTCTGACCCTGTTTCATAAAACCCTGTGGAGTTTGCATTCATTCATAAAGTAAAACTAATTTTTTTTTAATTTTTTTTTTTTTTTTATTTTAATAATTCAGAAAGCAGCACAGAGCTTCCATAAGCTCAGAAGAGAACGACTCGGAGCGCACCAGCCCAGTGATGCTGGACAGTGGGCTCCTGTCCCCCCAGAACAAGCCTCACAGAAGTACGGACCCTTCCCCTTCCTTTGGGATGTGCTTTGCGGGTGCAGGGGTACCCCCAGCCTGAGCTGCGCATTGTCTTGCAGGCTGGCCAGGAATGTCCCAGTCCCTGGAAATCTGCGAGGGGCTGGAGGAGTGGTCAGGTAACCAGTATCTCTCCAACTGCTCAGACACTGAGGAAGAGGATGGGAACCAGCTGGTTAGTACAAGAGATGCAATAGTCTCAAAGCTTGTTTTTGGTCATCTTGCTTTGTTTTTCTTCACTGGATAATGGATGTATCTTGTCCGTGTTTCTCATATTTTCTGTATCTCAATTTTGGGGAGCGAGGAGATGTCTCAGCCACAGTCTTAAAATAATTTTAATTAAGGTAGCTGATAGGGCTCTGTCTTTTCCCTGCGGCAGTGGGAAATAACAGCAGCTGCATGATACGAAATATAGCTAAATAAGATATTTTTTTCTTATTACCACAGTCTCCAGGAAAATATAAAGCCCTTGCAGACTGCAAGAGGAGAGGATCAGAGGACCTGCTGGTGAAAAATGGAGATGAAATTCAGCTTTTGCATGAAGATGGTGAGGGACAGTGGTAGGTATTTTAAGGATTATGTTGCCTTATCTCTCAGAGTCTGCAAGGGAGTCCTGTGCAACCTTGTGTGCCTGGTGATACACTCATTGCAGCTTCTGGTTAAGTTTTAGACTGCCCCAGAAAGCTGGAGAATTCATTCCCTTGCCAAGATTAGAGGCCATAGGCACTGGCTTGGTCTGGGAAAACATGTCAGGACTTCCCTTGCCATTAGAATCTGGTCCAGCTGTGTTTTACCAACATCTTCACAGCCCCTCCTCACACTCTTCCCACTTCAGATGATGCTTCAAGTGCGACCTCTTTGCCCACCTCAGCTCAGCTGCTGGCTCCATTCCTCTAGGCTTATTATAGCAATACTGAGTAATTGTGAGACATTTTCCTCAAACAGCTGTCTGAGTGTTAACTGGTTAATGGCTGCAGACCAGCTTGCTGTTGAATTTAAAGCTGTGGCTCACAAGATAACACTTCCCAGCTGGTTCTCTCCTTATGGCTGGGAGCATTGCCTGGGAAATCACCATTCTCCGCCTTCTGCCTGTTGAACCATTAGTCTCATCTCAGAGGGCATTGTGCCCTCTTCTGATTTTTGCAGCAATTTGGCCAAAACTTCTGGCTGTCTTTCCAGGCTGATTTCTGACTAGCCAGCACTGGGTCTCGGTAGTAGAAGGTGCAGCACACTAGTGCTTTGTTCGGGGTATGGGAAGGGTGATATTAGCAGAAACCTGAACTGGATTTGTGCAGGCACTTGCCCCTAATTACACAGGCACAAATACCCCACCGAGGATTCCAGGCCAAGACCTATAGGCCTTGGATTTCAAGGGAAACTTAGTATGTTGTTAACAAACGCAAGATGTGAAGCATTACTGAACACTCACAGTCTCTCATGGTGGTTTTGGCAAGTGCCAGGCAAAGATTTCTCACACCAAACTTTTTTGTTAGTGTAGATTTCACTGCGTAGAATCACAGAATTGTAGAATTGTTTTGGTTGGAAGAGACCCTCAAGATCATCAAGTCCAACTGTTAACCCAACACTGGTGCTAAACCGTGTCCCTAAGAACCTCATCGGCGGTTGTGTGGAGTGTGTCCATGTCAAACTGCTGGTGGGTTGGCTGGTTTCTTTTATTAATACTGTTGTCATTCAAAGGTTGGTGAAAAATCTAAACAGAAGAAAAGAAGGCTGGATTCCTGTCCACAGTCTGCAGATAGTAGTCGGTGACTGCAGGTTTCGGAATGCCAAAGTCGCAGGTATCCTATAGTACTCCTAGCAGAAATATCTTGTAACTCCAATCAGGTCTTTTAAGCCATTTGCATTACACTTGATATACTAAGTCTGGCTGCATATGTATCTGCAGGGAAAAAAAAAAAGAAAGCAGCTACTCCAAAAAGCCTGCAAAAGTAGTAAATTAAGCTTTGATTTGTTTGTTAACTCCTTAAGACATTTCTGTGACTTCAGGCGCTAGTAAATTAAAACCAAGCATTTAAAAATGTAGATTTCTTTGCAAGAGCACTGGGTAGAAGATGGAGGGAGAAGAGACGGAGTCTGATCAGGGATTCCTGTGACTGTTTTGCCTCCTCGCTGCTGTAGCTCAAACCCCTTGTGACCAGGAGGCACGTAGGCAAAGTCTCCTCCTGCTGCAAAAGACGCCGTGGCCCCAGCACTCTCAAGGCAGTGCTTCATTTCTGCAGCCTCACTCTTGCCCTCCTTGCTGCCTGCTTGTTAATCCATCATTAGAATAAAGTTTATAAACAGGTTACCAGGTTTCAGCAGAAGGCTTTTAGTCTCAAAAATAATATTTCTCATTTTCTAGCAGTAAACGTACATAGAAATAGATAGGGAAGCATAACAGATGACACAAATGCCTTAAGAGCAGCCTGTTGTCCTTGCCATGTATTCAGTATCATTGCTCCATGTGTTGCCTCATCACCATTATGTCCACTGGAAACGGGAGACCAGGGTTTGTGATGGGAGCAACTCAGGAAACCTACATAGATTTAATCCATTAAAAAAAAGCAAAAAAGAGTAAGCCAGTTATGACCCTATGAAACAAATTTTGCTAGTAGATATCTATTTAAATACTTCCTTTTTGTCAAAATCTCATGTTCTGATGAACATGAAGGAAGCCTTCTGAAAGGCTTAAAATTCCAGTCAGCTCTTGATTGTTTTCCAGTATATTTCAGTGAAATCCTTCCTATACAGGAAGGTATTTTTTAATCCCCTTTGTTGCAGGCAGTCATATCTCCCAGGTTGGAGGTTTTCTGACTGTACGTAAGGGGCAGCTCACAGTGGGCAGCAGCACAGCTGAGAAGTTCCCCTCCCACCCTGGAGCACAATGCATTGCCTTCTCAGCAAGTCTGGTTACCACATCCAGCCTGGTCCTGGACTGCAGCCTGTGCAGGAGGTTTCTCCAACCATAAACGCGTCCTGAAAATAGGATGCAGGCAAACTTTGAACGCTGTTTTGATTTGCCAGTGGTCGTATCCCCCAAAGCCCAGAGACTTACAGCTCCAGGCTGGTTTACAGAGTTAGTGAGTGCAAACTAAGGAGAATTTTACAAGGTGAAACCACAGAAAGCTACCCCTGTAAAACTCACACCACTGCCCAGGTGCTTTGCAGTCATGTTGCCAGGGTCTAGTCACAGCACTAAGGCCTTATTTCTCCCTGTTAAGATTAACTCTGTTCTCTCTCTGTGTTGCTGATCATGTGTGCAGTCTCTTGGCATGGTTCTAATTTTACATGTACTCCAGGCAACATTGTAAGAAGATGTAGGATGTTTTCTTACCATTTCCTAGAGCGATTCCTACAGCTTTTCAGTGACATGTCATTATACCCATAATATACTTGCACTCTGAAAAGTGATTTTCAAAGGCTACCTTTGTATTTAGCAATTCCCTTTCCTCCTTGGAATGGTTGTTTTATACTGCGGGTGGCTTAGCAGCACTGACGGCTCTGACACGGTTTGGATTGGGCTTTTTTCTGCTTCTTCAGGAGATGGAGCTCTTGCTCCAATATAGCAGAGGGAGAATTAGGCAGCCAAACTTGTAGAGCAAAGTAGGGGCAGGAGAGAGCTTCATAACACTCATATTATGAGCTGCTCGTGCTGAAATGCTGTTTTGCATGTAAGCAGGGTCAACTTGATTAACATGCTGTGGGGTCCCCAAGATCTAGAGCATGCTGAAGTCTCTTCAGAGAGAAGCACTCTGGCCCTTTGCAGGGAGTAATATTCTGGCTGCTAACATTCCAAAGATCATGATTTACAGCCCTGACAGCATCTGTGTCAATGAAGGAAAAGTCATCTCACCACTCAGCTGCGCTGCAGCACCCACTTTGTGGCAAACGAAGAGTGGGGATGGCAGAAATGAGGTCCTTGCCGTAAGCCAAAGCAGATGTGTGACTTGTTTTCACTTCAGTGACATGTTGGTCATGTCCAGCAGTGCCCCAGCCTCCGCTCTCATCAAGGTTAAGCTCGATCCCGGCTCCTTTCTTGCAGCAGGGATAAACAAATGTAAGCAAAAGGAACATGGTGTTTGCTCCCAAATTACCACATCAAAACAAAATAGGGGCAAAGCATTTTCAGCTTTTTTCACCTGACCTTTAACAGCTGGGCCAGGAGAAGGGCAAGTTTCTGATTTCCACTTGCTGTGTGGAGGTTGCGTGAGACTGATTTCTTTTAGAGGGAGCATGAAATAGAGTAGCCTGAATAAAAAAGAAATTAAAATGGAAAATGGAAGCAGTGACAAATGCCTTTACTTGTTAGATTATATATCAGGAATATTATTAATACTACACATTTGTAGTTATTTTAAACAGCAAAAAAGTTGCACACAGAATTTGACTTGAGCCCCAGGGCCAGGAGTGCTCAGAACAGGCAGGCGAGGATGCTCTGTGCCAGGGCAGACGCACACACCCGCTTGGTTTAAGGAGGGTACAGGCTACTGTTCTACATGCCAGACCCTCTCCCAGTTTGTTTTAACACTTCCCTTGCCAAATCACCTCTTCCAAGCCTTAAGGGATCCCCTGTGTGTGCTCTTCATTTGATAAAGCTGAGCAAAGGTTTCCCCCGCTGGTAGTGCCCGAAGAACTGAGCTTGCATGTCCTCTGCTCCTGCTGGCCATGGTGCTGGGGATTGTCCCCTCCACTGTGCTGGGCTTGAGGCAACCTTTTACGTGGCTCCCTACGCCACGTGGCTTGAATTTGCCCGATAAAAGTATCGTACATGACTGAGCTCTTGCAGGCTGGCGTAAGCATGTTAGCTGAAATGTGCAAGTTCTGGCCAAGTTCTGTTTATGATGTCACTTGTAGCTTTGCAGATGCAGTACAGCTGTTTGCACTATTACTCATGCACTTTAATGATTGCAGCCACAGGCTTTTGCATTTATGCAGGGTCCATTAAAAGTAATGCTGACTCTTTTTTTTGGCCTTTGAAATGTAAAGCAGGGTCTTCTTGTACAACCCACAATGCCAGCCAGCTTCACAGAACAGCTATTTTATAATGCCAAAAAAAAAAACCACTCCAAAAACTATTTTGAGCCTGACAAAATATGGAGCCTAGAGAAGGTATCAGCTGGCCATGCTGTGATAATCAAGTGATAGATGATGGAAATGAGTCAAACCCTGTGGTCCTGCCTTAGGTGAGGCTCTCACTGAAGCTGGTGGAAGTACAGCTTTTAGGGAGAACTGCAGGAGCACACTCATTTTTTTATGTTATACAAATGTTACATGATTACAGGGAACAATATATTTCTTGGAATAAGATGCTTTAATATTAACATCATTCTTCATTACTTTATAGATGCTGCCCTGTGTAACACAAGAAAGTTTAGTTCCCCTTGAATTACGGGTGAACTAGTAGCATCCTATTTTCGATGCTCTTTGGAAGCTTTCAACTAAGTGTTACAGAGAAATAGCACAATAGTTGGAGTTGTCCTGTACTGTTCATCACATTCACAGACCTCCACAGCATCATCTGCACTGAACGGGACTGGGGTCCTAAGCAGCTTCTCATAGTCATAAAGGAAGCCATCCTCTGCTCTTTCTTTTTTTTCCTCCTATGGAAAGTACAGTATTTTATTATTTTTACCTGCTATTTTTTCCATGACATCCATCATGTTTCATCAGAGAAGTACACTACAGTTTCCTGACACTTTGTTTAGATGCTTGAAATTTCCTCTACAGGTTGAAGGCTTTACCTACTTATTAGCTGACAACTGTTGAAGTTGATTGCAAATAAAAGAGTTGAGTTTGGGTAAACCAAAAAAATCAAACAAAGAAGCTGTATGTCCTGCTTAATTGATTTCATGGATGGATTTTTCTTAAATATCTATTTCAGCTATGTGAATGTAATGTTCTGTAAGAGCATCATCTAGCTGACTCACATGTGAAGATGCAATAACACTAAAGATACTCTTTTTGCACTTAGGGTCTGACTCCAGCTCATTGCAGTCAGTCCAATTGATTTCAGTGAGGTTTGGATCAGGTCAAACTGACAACTCAGGGTTGTCACCAATCACTTAGGGTCCCAAAGTGTCCCAAGGCTGAAACCTGTATTAAGCAAGTGTTGAAGTTTACATTAAATGTATGTACTTTTGGAACACGTGCCATAAATCAAAGTTAAATGTCCATGTTTGCACTAAGGATATTGTTGTGATGAGACTGTACTTTTCAGCATCTTTAACAATAATGTATCTATTCAATTTTTGAGAAAGAGAAAAGAATATTGAGCGCTCATAATTTAATTTTGTGTTTCTTTGTCTAGTTTTGCTTCTGTAGAACGTAGGTACAGGTGGTTTGACTTTTAAGCACATGTGTGCAAAGAGCACCTACCTGGCTGTGTGGAGAGCAGGGTTAACAGTCTGCATGCGGTAGTGAATTTGCTCTGTCCCATCACATTGAAATGTTTTATACCGTGGACTAAGGGGGACCTTTATGATCTGACTTTGATTTGTGAACCATGGATTCTTAGAGACAGTACTCAGTTGTTAAGTTAAAACATAATGGGATATTTATTTTTTTTGGTGATCATTTTTGTACAGAGGAATTGTTGAATGACATGATGGCTGTGGTTGCCTGGGGGATTCCCCACCATGCTGGTGGGCATTTCTCCAGTTTGGGTGGCCAGTATTGCAGATAACCCCTGTCCGCCCTCAAAAATGTGACCATCTGAGTCTGAACTGAGCAACACTGCAAGATCTAGAAAGATCCCAGTGTTCTTCAGCCACTGGCAATCATAGCAGAGGGGTTTTAAGTCACTGAGGGTTATTTCCAACTACTTTAAAATTGCTCACAATGCACGTGGTAGGTGGAAAAGTAGGAGTCTCTTAAGTTACTGTCAGGGCTGTTTATAGTGGTAACAATTCTCGTGGTAAGAGTACACATTTTGAGGTACAATTGTAAATATTTGTCTCAAACATAGCACACACTGCATATTAAATGGTTTTAATCTTTTTTTTTGTGTCTTCCATAGTTTTAAATCTAAGGTTTTATTAATTTATGAGGTTGATAAGTTCTGCAAATCTGAATGTACAGTCTTGAGATTTTTAACATTTGAAACTTTGCACACGACATGGTATGTTACCTTAAGTATGCTGTTGAACTAGGCTCTTCATGTATATGTTATTATAAATTACGGTAGAGAATTTTCTCTGACTGCAAGTTTAAATGAACTATATTGTATATGTACCTGTAAAAATGTGTTAAATCTATATTTAAAGATTAAAAACTTGTTAAATAAATTCATATGGGAATATGCAATTCTGTACAAAGACACCTCTGCTACAATTCTAGACAGAAAAAATGATAATTCTCACAGTGTCGGTTTTACTTAATTTCTTTGGAACTAATATAACCTTCTTACATGCATTTTGATTTTAAAATAAGCAGTGGCAGAAGATCCGATTAGCTCCTTGTGGGATGTAGCGGCAATGAAATTGGGAGAGGCACCTTAGCGCTCATCGTGGCATCTGAAAGAGCAGCTGTGGAAATCCTGCCCTGGCTGGGGGTGTCTCCATCACCAGGCTCCCCCGCATCCCAGCACCGGGCAGCGCTGCCAGGAGAGACCGTGGGGCTGGGGCCGTGCTTGTGGTGGGTGCACGTGGGTTGTATGGGCATCAACAGCCCTGAGCAGAGGTCAACCGCCCTTCCTCTGGGATTATTCCCTTGCCTTGAAGTCGGAACTGAATTAAGCCCATATGAAGCAGCCCGACAGAGGATGTCTGCCCAGCATAGCCTTTCCCTGGGGTGTCACCTCCCTTTCCCAGTGCCTTGGTGCCAGCACCCACCCCAGGCATGGGGCAGGCATGTGCCAGTGAGGTGTCACTGGTTCTGACCAGACACTGGGGTGTCCCATGCCGCCTGTGCTCTGGGGACAGTCCACAAGCTTGTTTTGGGGAGTGCAATGTGCCATGTGCATCACCACCAGCAGTGTCCATGGCTGCAGTCTCCAGTTGAACATGATTAATAAGGAGACAAGGACAGGTAATGAGCACTAAGCAGTTCTCTTTATAATCTAACAAGGCTCTGCAGAAATCATTAGCATAAAGCCTGCCACTACCTTTAGATGAGTTTTATACTGATTTTAGGTCATTTATAAAGCCAATTTTTGCCATCAAAAAACAGAAGGAGCATTTCCTGCTGCTCGTGATTCATCTCAACCTGACTGATGTGAAAACATCTGGCTAAGTGTGCTGGGGGTGAAGTGTTTTGTGTGTTTTCTGCCCTCGTGTGCTCCTGCTACAGGGGTGATGCTGGATGCCAGTGCCAGAGCTGCATCCCCTGGGGAGCACGAGGAGAGCAGTGCCTGCTGGGCTCCCTTGCCCGTGGTGCTGTGCAGCAGCCCCGGGCATACCGGTGGCACAGTGGCCTGTGGCACACGTGAGCCGTGCCTGAGCTCATCCAGACCAGCCTCTGCACCGGGGATTTGGGGACTTACCCACTTTCAGCTGTGCTGATGCATTCAGGAAAGCAGTCATGGGTAATTAAAAAAAGCTTTTTATTTCCTTATTACCACATTTCCACTGTGTTCTCTTAGCTTTTGTCGAAAGCAGAAATTAGTTCATTTAGAAATGTTTATTAAAATGCAACGATTTCTGAAAAACATGTAGATTGCTACGGTCTCTCTTCAATGAACCAGTCCATCCCACGGCATGGCACAACCTCCTGTGGGTTACGTAAGCCTTGTGGTTTCCTTTATCCACTTCACGTACTTGGAGATCCTGGTGTAGATGCCGTATTTACCTGGCTTGGCACATTCCTCTCCCCAGCTTGTGATCCCTGTGAGAAACCAGGTGCCCTCAATCTCAGTGGTGTAGGGACCTCCACTGTCCCCCCCACAGGTGTCACTGCCCCCGGCCGAGTACCCTGCACAGAACATGTTCTGCAGGATGGTGGTGGATGTGCTCTTCAGGCAGGTTGGCCGGTCAACGAAGGGCACCTTGAGGACCTGGAGGGTGGTGGCGGGCCGGCCGCGGAAGAGTGTGCTGCCCCAGCCGCTCACCGTCCCCATCCCGTGCTTTAGCAGGGCATTGGTGAAGTCCCGGCTGCCGAGGCAGATGGGGGTGACATAGCTGTTGAAACTGAGTGGCTGGTCCAGCTCCAGGAGGGCGATGTCATTGTGGTGCTTGTTGATTGTGGCGTTGTATGTGGGATGGGGGAGGATTTTCACCACCTTACGCCGCTGCTCCGTGTTGTCATCCTCATTGGTGTTGTATTCACCTGCAGAAGCAAGCGGGACTTGGATTGGACCTCTCCATAGCCAAACCAGTGACCATGCCCTGATGATGCCACCCCAATGCTATACCAGCCCAGCTGGGTGGTTGCAAAGGGATGAGTGCTGCATGTCTCTACCCCAAACATGGTGCCAGCAAACTCCTGCTTCTTGTCAACAGGCATTAGAGGTTCCCCCCAGGAGCACCGCCTCAGTCTCTGCAGCCAGCAGGACCTGAGCCCCCAGATGTGACCCTGGGCACACACTGGCCAATCAAGTGCCAAAAGCCCAGATATTTTTGCCAAGGTTAGTAACAATGTGGCTGTTCTCAGGATTTAGCACCCTCAGAGAGATGTAGGAGGATGTTGCCCTTGCATTAAAGGGGGAAAGCCTCTAGAATAAAAAAAAAATAAAATTGTTTAAAATATATAATTTATTAGTGAAAAGAAACGTGACCTTCCTTTTTCCAAAACCACACAGCCCCGGGACAGAATGGGGCACAGGAGGCTACAAAATGCCACCCCCCTGATGCTCACAGGTGGCCACGGTCCCTGCTGGGGACCAGGCTCAGCTGCCTGTGATCTCAGGCTGATGCTGGCAGCTTCAGGCTCCTGTGATCGAGGTGCTGGCAGCCTGTTACCTCCCCTCTCGGATTGTGTAACAGGTAGAGGGAAGGGAAAATGTTCTGTGGTCTCTGACAGGAAAACGGGCAGCATCTGAGTCTGCCTGTAGCTGAATCCCCTCTCCTGCCTGTACACTGGCTGTGCTGAAGGCTGGAGAGCAGGATGACTTTTCCTGCTCACTTTCTCTCAGCCCAAGAGGCTCAGGGTGCGTTTAACCCCTGCTGCGGTGTTTCTACATGCTTTGCTGTCACCTCCAGAATATACAGTCTCCCCTAAACAATATCTGCAGTGCTCCTGGCCCTGGCTGTGTCCTGTGTCTGCTGCGTCTGCCTGCGAGGAGCGGCACGGAGCCCGGCAAGAGAGGTGAGGCAGCTTTTCTGTGTTCACGCTAATGCTGGTGCCTGACAAAGACGGGTTTGGTGGCTGGTGCTGCTGATGTGCTCTCTGAGGTGATTTTTTTATTTGCAGCAGAGTGTGAGTGTCAGCTTCTTTGCAGGCTGTTTTTCTACAGTGTAAACACAATACAGATGTGGGGGCAGACTTTCAGAAGGTTTTTCTTATGCTACAGCTGCTTCCTATTGCTGGGGTCCTGAAAATATTTGATAAAATCAGAGATGAAAGTGGAGAGGCAAAGAAGGACAGGGGAGGGGAATGCTTCTTCCACCCCATGCTATTGATTTTTGGGCCTCCTAGGGTGCTATATTCAAAGGGGAACATGTAGTATAGATGGATGTGAAGGACTCAGATGTTGCCCGTGCAGTGTATATGGTGTAGGCACAAATCCAATAGTCTCTGAAGCCCTAAAAAATATGTTTTGATTTCTTGACTTGCTACCTGTCCTGGAAACCTGGTGGTGCTGCAGAGAGGTGTGAAGGTAACAGGAGGGGACTTGGTCGATAACGTATCCTAAATGGAAGGGATGTGTGACAGGCAGGAGAGAACCGGAAAGGAGAAGCAGTTTGTATGCAGATACAGCAAATGCAAAACCTCTGTCCAGCTGGAAATGTGCTTTTCTGGGAGGAGACTGCTTTTGCACTGGACATTTAGTACTTTCTCTCGTTAGCAGGTGAAAGGCTGGGGTCTGTGCTGGGCTCTCAAGCAAAACTGCCTGAAAGTAGATAGCAAAAAAATGCTGTGTGCAAGCTGTGAGCCTCAACCTGTTTAAACACAAAGCATGAATCTTCCATGCATCCTCTCAGTGCTGCTTGTAGTGATCACTAAGCATACCTCATCCTGTACCTATTAGTGCGACTCTCCTAGATACTAATACAGGGGGAAACAAATAATTTGTGGAAGCTGATTCTGCCACAGCTGAGAAATGTGGCACCATGATGCTTGTCAAGGCCCTGTGCTGAGTTATCAGCAGGCTGCCTAGCAGGTGGTCTGTGGCAGCTGGGTACCAAGAGTCAGGGGGAAACACTATTTTTCAAGCAGAGATCCATTTGTTTTCTAAAGTAGCAGCATCACTTGCTGTGCAGTCCGGCCACACCGCCCCTGCCTAACTGCCCAGAGACCCTACTATAAAATCACACTTTCCTACATACCAGACCAGTTTCTCTACTTCAATCCATAAATTCTGTTTACTTCTAAAGAAGTTAGGAGCTAAAGTAATCATCTTCTCCTTGCAAGGAGTCAGTCAGGTTGCTGGTCCTCCTCTTGCATCATCCACACAAATCCATTCTCTGAGAGCTGTGTGAAAACTTAGTGTGACACCCAAGAAGAGCAGAAATATCTAGTGAGGTCCTATGTGGCCAGCAGAGAGAAAAAAGCCATCACACCAGCTCACAAAGCAGCATCTTAACTGAAGCCCACCATGTTTTTAAGCAGTCTGGGGTTCCCTTTGGCTGAGGTGAGATGGTTGTCTGTGGTTGGCTTGAGCTGTGTTTGCAATGTGGTCCAGCAGCTCCACAGCTTTGGGACCAAGGCCAGACCCTGCTCACTGCTCCCACTAGCGGTGGTGGTACCTACGTGGACCAGGCTGCTGAGATGCTGCAACCTGCAGAATGCAGCTGGGGTCTCGGTGCCACAAAGCAACTTGTGCTGTGTTGCTGTCCGTTGTGGTGGTGCAGGTTTGGTGTGATGTTTTGTGCCTGGCCAGTGCAAGCTCTGTCCCATGTCCCTCACCTGTGCTGGCCCAATGCTGCCCAAGGCGCTCACCTGCCACGGCCGTGATTTCACCTGGCTTCAGGCAGTGTGCTGCCGTCACCACCCATTTCTCGTTGATGATGGATGCACCACAGAAGCCAACACCATGACTGTTCACCAGATGAACCTGTGGGAGCAGAGGGAAATCACACTTATGGGTTTATGTAAATTGGTGGGGAAGAAGAGTGGGATGTGGGGGTTCTGTTTGATTATAGGTCAGGTAAAATTCATGGTAAATGCAAGGTAAATTAATGGACTGCTGGGGAATCTGTTGTTATAGCTCAAAACTGGATCCTTTGTGCCCTGCCAGATGAAGCTGTAATGACTGTGATTTCTAGCTTTTTTTGCCAAGGTAGACCCCACACCTAAGAAAGTTTTGTTGCTGTGGCAGAAAACTGCCTACAGAAAGAAGCCATGTTCCTGCTAGACTTGAGATCTATTGTTAAACTAGCCCCAGAGATTGGCTTTGGGTATGTAGAATTAAGATGATCCTGCATGCAGAAGGAAACGGATAGACAGAGCAATTGCTGAGGTTACAGGAGAGCTGCGGAACCAGCCTGTACCTGCCAAGGCACCTCGCCTCTCATGCTGTCCGATCCCCCAACAACCCGGGTGCCCGTCTTAATTATTGGTGTGATTTTCGTGGTGGCGGCAGTGCTGGTTTCTGTGATGTTGTCCAGCATCTCATCATGAGCATCGTCATGGTCATCTGTGGTGATGTTCCAGTGCTCAAAGGTGTTTATGGCTCGGGTGAGCTTGCTCTTCGCTTCAGGAGCTGTGATCTTCCCGCAGGGATACGGCACTGGGAGAGAAACAGTCACGGTTACGACTGGCTGTGTGTCATGCTGAGAGTTACAGCAATCAAAGGAGCAGGCGAGGAGGGAAATGCTGCCTGGTCTCAGCATCCAGTTCTGGGACTGCCATGGGAGACGTAGGTCTGTGGGCTAACTTGTGCATTCTCTGTGCAAACAAGTGTTTGTGCCTTTGAGCGGCCAGGCAGGTAATAATATGTAAGAGAAGCAAAAGCATACATTTTTTCTGGGCTCTAGAAATGAAATCTGAACAGCTTTCAGAAAGAAGAAAGCTTGTGAGACACAGCACACATCTGCTGGGATGGTGTGGCTGTGCCTTTATTTCTCAGGGTGCTGAGGGGCATGCCTGGGAGGCTGGCTGCGGTACCAGCCGGCACTTGGCTGACATTTCTACAGCAAGTAACACCAGTACAATAAAAGTCCAGCTGGGAGAGGGCAGGAAATAGTATCTGCCAATTGTACAGATAATCCTACTTGGCATCAAGGTGAGGAAAACATTAATAAACTCTTTCTAGCGTTGTAGATTTTCTCTGTTAATGAAGATCTCATCTGTAGGCTCATTTCAGACAAGCTCTTCCCATTTCTCTCCTACACAGTGTGTGTCGAATTCCTGCTGATAGCGCCAGTCAAAATAGTAAATAGCGTCAGGCATTGTCTTTCATCTGAAAAGCTTTTGACAGTACTGTGCAAACAAACATTAGTGTAAAATCAGATGTAAGTGTGGCCTACTGAGATTACACTTTTTTTTTGAACAGTCTGCTTTAGGAGTAGGACTTAAATAAGTGCTGAGTGATGGCAAGTGCTACCCATGAGGTTAGCCTAGGAAATGAAGGTTTCAGAGCCAACAAAAGCTAAGCTTTTGCAGGAAGGGCAATTACCCAACCTGAAAGATGATCTTATTGCTAACAGTAAAACTTTCTGGTCCAGTGAAAGTGATACAGCACATTGGGCAACACAGGCCTGAGCTCTTAATGGTCTCCATTAACAGAAGGACTCCCAGCCGAAGATACTTCCTACACTGATTGTTGAAAGTCAGTGCTTTCAGGAGCTAGAAGTGTTCCTGGCTGTAGCTATCAAACCTTCAGAAACTAACTTTCCTGTGCAGGTGCCTGCATGCTAGCTGTAACTCTCCTGTGTTATAAATACGATGACAAATGTTAATTTGACCTTAGATAAAATGTTTCTCAGTCTCTTTTGCCCTTGGCCAGATGTGCTTCTGAGATTTACATGCTCAATTAACTTGCTGTGTTGTGGTGGGCTGCAATTGCATGTGACAGTGTAGTTAGAGGTATTATAACAGCCTAGGAGTGGGGAAAAGTTGGGGAATATAATAAGAACCAGCTATTCTTTAGCCCTTTATGAAGTTGCAACCTAAGCATTGCATTTCCACTCCACTCAATACCACAGCTAAACCACTGAGTCTAGTTCTTTTTGAGGGTCTTTGTGTGTAGATACCCACTGTTGGGAGGACAGCACCATCACAAAGCTTTGTTTGTTTCCACCCATCTCAGATGATGATAAGACACTGTGTGATGGCCAACCATGAAATGGACCATCTGTAGGATTTACAGTAAGAGAGATTGTCTTTTGTTCTGAAAAAGCACCGAGTATCCTTGATATAGGATCAGTAACTAAATAGTAGCTCCTATTGGAAGAACATGGGAGCGAGCTCTGCCTGGATGGACACCAGTGTGCATGTCAGTGCAGCTGAACATCACATTTCTGCCTCCAGAAATTTAGTTATCCATATCTAGAAATACAAGATGGCTGCAAGTGGGAAAGTCCCCTGTGTGAGCAGCCATGTGAAATAAGCATTTGCCTTGTGAACCAATTCATGGACAACAACCCTCCTTCTCCACTGACCTAGGCTAAAAAAGGGTGTTTAAATGGCATCCTTCAAGCCTGACCTCACATCTGTCACTGTGAAAATGCAGGCTTAGGCTCTTTACATTTGCTAAGCAGGAAAGCAAGACTGGATAGTATATTTCTATGAGATTCATGTATCTAAATCCAGGACAAGACCTTGGAAACTTTCACCTTAATCTCTTAAAAACACTTTAAAAGCTAACCTGTAGGCTCACAGGACTTTCCATCTTCATGAAGTCTATAGCCAGCGGCACAGGAACACACAACTTTCTGCGGTGGGTCATGCCTGCAAAAGTGCTTGCAGCCTCCATTTTTAATAGCACAAGTGAAGTCTGAAAGAAATTAAAACAAAACTGTGAAAGCTCTTTTGAAATACAACTAGTCAGACGTTTGTTGGGACTTGGACCTTTGGACTTAGCCTATAACCCACTCTGGTTGTTCCAAACTATGGAAAAGGGATGCTTGTTGGCAAGAGGAGTTTCTTCCTTCCAAGTCATATCCCTGCTTGAAATGAAGGAGCATTGGGTACCTCTTTGAGAAGGCAGGTTCGAGAATGGCCCTAGGAGATGTCCCACTCATCCCTGGCACAGCCTCCTGCCTTCAACAACTACGTGTTGTCTGCAATTTGGCAGCCTGACCATAAAGGACTCCTGCAAATATTTGGTTATGAGCCACGTGATTTCCCCACCATCGTGCTGCTCTCCTCCCCCCATGCTTACGGCAATCCTGGGGAGGATGCCAGTAGAGAATGCTGAGTGTCAAATGGGAGCAAACCCTGAACCCAGGAAGGGTTTTGTCCTGGGATTATTGCTGGGCTCCAAATTTAAAACCTCAAGCAAAGCCATATATTCTTCCTGACATACCAATAAACCATCGCAGCCTGACATGGAAGAACCATTTCAGCGGGACTGAGGCATGGTGAGGTTCCTATGACTTGCATGTCTTCTCCCACCACAGCTCGTACTCCTCTGTGGTGGGAACTCCATCTCTTGGAGGTGGGAAACCACTAATCCACAGACGCCCTTTTAATTCTCAGTGAGTTTTCAAATAACTTCACAGCAGATTAACTCCACTCCTGCTTCCTCAAGGACACCTCCCTTCCTGTAGCCATTTTAATGCCATCATTTACTATTTTTATAGAGCTCCTTTTCACGCTTCACATCTAGTGCTATTTTTGTTCCTGTCTCATTTCCACGAGAAATCTGCAATGAGACTATTTAAATTTGATGCAGCTTTGAAATGCTCTTTTTAACATACACTCCTCTCTTGCCAGAGCAGAAGCACAACTAGAAAGAGAATCTTTTATTAGTGCAGTGAGTCTAGCACATTATGCGAGTCGCACAGCCCCTGATTATATTATAAATAAAAGAGCTGAATATCCCTCTTGCTTAAATTATCAGCTGTTTGGTTTTCACAAGCTCCTCAACCCACCAGGAAAATATTTGCCTTTTGTTTGCCTTCAGAATCAAGGTTGCTAGTGATAATTATGAATTTAGCAGAGTGCCATCAAGAGGAGATTGCAATAATCCTGCCCTGCTCAGCACCTGCTGCCCAGCTTTGCTGGTGTGGTGTGAGAAATGGAGAGGTGGGGTGAGAGCATAGGGGCCTCATCAGGGTTGGTGGAAAACAGTTGCTTTCAGCAGGTCAGCATGTCATCGCTGATTGATGAGCAGCCCCGGAAAGGCTTGTGTTGGGGAGATAAAGGAAGGTCTCTGTGTCAACATTTGTGGTGGCAGCTGCAGCGTGCTGAACAAAAGACCTTGAGCCTGAGACTGTTGAACCCTGCGTAAGAACAGGCATCTCTGTGTTCAGCAGAGGTGGAGCTGGGTCTCCATCAAGGACAGGAGAGGACAGAGACATCCGCTCCTATATCCCCAAGCATGTACTCCTGTAATCCCGTTGTTGACTGGCTGAATTTGCACGTTCATACAGTGCCTTACAGCGAGGTAAAGTGTATCAGAAACAGCCCTTGAGTAGGACGAAACTCTACAGCCACTTTGATCTGATGGGATATCAGGTAGGACAGAACAACCATAAGCTGAGCCCTCAGTACGTACCTATCTCACAGTTTCTGCCTTCGTACCCAGCTGGGCACCAGCACACATAGGAACTTACTGCATCCTTGCAAACAGCTCCGTTTTTGCATGGATTTGGGTCACACTGGTCTCCATCTTGGAGAGAAGACAGGAGAATTAACAAACATGAGCATCCACCATGGCTGGTGACAACCAAGTGCCAGAGCCTTGCTCTGTGCAAGCTTCCTGTTAATGATAATCAGGAGACTTCACACCTTCCTTCTTTGTAATGGAAAATAAATCAGATCCTGACACCAAAGTGCACAACAGACAACATCAGCACTGGGGTAACATCATCAGCAGTGCTTTCTTCAGACTCCTAATTATGTACCCTGTCCCACGTGGGTTAATTCTTCTTGTTTCAGCAGAACTCTTCTTCAGTCTCCCTCATGCAGCATCTCAACAGGACCTCATGTCTTGGGTAAGTTAGACAGACAAAGTTAGGAGGTTTGCCTCCTCAAGAGTGGTTAAGATTTCCTAATCTGAATTATTTTAACACTACTGTCTCTGTTTTCTGAAGGTTTGAGCCTGCCCACTTGGGTTGAGACCTCTTTAGGATTGAGAGCCTTGGTCATTGCTCTTTCTTTCTAAGTCTTATACTACTACTAACTGGTCTCGATTTTTCTTTACCTGTCAGGGATTTTATTTTCGCAATTGTCTACAGCTGAGAAGCTGAGGTTTTAATGAAAAATAGCCAGTATTGCAGAATTAGTGATCTAACACTTTGGAACAGTAAGTCCGTGATGTTAAATTATGGGGAAGTTTTCTTTGAAATGGTAATGCAAAGGCCAGGAGGAAAGCAAATGTCTTGATGTATTTGTGTCTTGCCATTAAGCAAGGCTGTTAATGGTGCTTTGAGGAACAGGTTGGGATGCAGGAGGCAGCTTGTAAACATGGACAAAATGGTTTTGTCTAGTCCAAGGCATGGTGTCAGGGTCTGCCTGGAAGGTACGGATCATGGTTGCTGTTGCTACCTGCTACAATCAGAGCTTGGTACCACTTGGTGCTGTGTAAGAGGTGAGGTCCTAGGGGCTGTTGGGAATAGCAGCGTTTAAGCTGTAAACCAGGCACTTTGGATGATAGATCAATATATGGCATTCATTATTTTTGGAGAGCAAATTCATCACGGTGGGAGGGAAGCAAATGCAGTGTTGAGTTTCATGAGCTGGCTTTTCAGAGGACAGTCCGACAATGCAGACGTAACTTTTTTATTTTATAGTCTGGACCGACAAATCTGAATTATTTAAGGTTTCTTAGTGAGATGTTCTGGGCGCTTTGCCCATCTACAAAGCAGTTCATTTATTGAAATGTTCTTAAAATTCATTTCAGATGTTTTAGTTGATATTGAAATAATTTGGGTAAGGGACTGAGAAGCTGTTGGGGATGGATGCTGAAAAGAAATTTATGGTGGAAAGAAACTGGTGGAAAAGCAAGGATTTGGGACCACTGGTGTGAATTGCAAACAGCCGTTTGCTAGTATCATATTGAGACTCCACTTTAATATGGCATTTCCAGGGATTCATGTTATACTTGCATGAGGCTGTGCATTATCAGGAGGAGATCTCTGCTTGAGAACAGAGCATTTGCTGTTTGTTGGATGGGTGTTTTTATTGCTGTCGTGTTTTATTTTACTGAAACTAAAAGCCCAAGGTGTGACCGGGGCTCAACAGATCCAGTGGTCTGTGTGGACTGGTTCTATTCTGTGAGGTTTTTGAAGTTTCTTTACAAAAAAAAACCTTCTTTAACAAAGAAAATGTTAAGTTTAGGGTTTTGTGTTGGTTTCGTTTGTTTGGTGTTTCCTTTTGTTTTGGTGTTTTGTGGGGTTTTTTGTCTGTTTGTTTGTTTGTGTTTCGTTGATTGTTTTTTTAGCTTGCAATTTGTATACAAATGGGACAGGCCCAGGCTAGTGTGCTGCAGAATTTAGGGTGTGTGACTGACTAGCTCTGTCATAACACAGTTTCTGAATGCTGAAATACCTTTGTTTCAGCAAAAATCTGCTACTTATGCATGGAGAGATGAATATTATACATTTGAACATGAAGAAAGCAGCTCTTACCAATGTATGTTTTCCAGAACTCCATCTGCAAAGGAAAAAAACAAAGACGTTTCCTTTCATTTCTAATTTCTGGGCACTGCGTAACTAAAGCAGTAAAAGGATAACTCCAAAGCTAAAGCAAAAGACTTGCAGGAAAACAACCACCTCCATAATCCCAATGGTGACCAACAAGCCTTTAGAGCAGTTCTCAAGCCCAACTGATGGATTGCAAATGAGAATAAAACACAATAGATGCTGCATTTTCTCTCTGCAGTTTTTCCCCTTGCTGTTCCCTCCTCCTTCCCCCTCCATGCCTCAGCTGAAAAGCTCGCAGAGGTGCAGGATGGGGGAACAAGGTGTTGCCATTTGGTGGTGGTGATACTCACTGTTTTCTCTGTGTTTTCAAACACTTCTCGGGCTTCTTCATAGCTGCATTTTTCTTCTATGCATTCTCTCTCGAGGTTCCCAGGAATAACCTCTTCCAGTCTGTTTGAATTGGCTCGCTTTTGCCTGTGCAGAATCGAGTTTGCCTCTTTGTTCTCGATGAAAACTGCAATTCGAAAAGAGAGAGGGACTAGAGAGGAGCTCACGCTGAGTGTGATGCAGCTGGGCTGAGCTGTCAGGGCTCTGTTCTCCCAGAAAGCAAACCCCATTCATGCATCTACCTCCCCATTGCCCCATGACTGGGGATGTTTCAGGAGTGTTATCATCTACTTGAGGTTTCTTTGGTGCCTAACTTAAGTGTAATCTGGAGAACCTACAGCCAAAGTAGACAGAAATGACTGATTGCGAGAGGGTGATTAGGTGTGCTGAAGTTTGATGCTTGAAATACCCTAAAGCAGATGGTGTGTGTACCTCTAATCATAGATGCACAGACCAGAATAAGCTATTTGAAAGGAGGAAATAATAGGCTTTTTTTTTATGCTGCTGCTTGGTGAGGTTTTGTTTGAATAAAGAAATTGTCCTGCTTTAACTGTCTCTGTTTATTTTGTTTGTGAAAGGCCACTTGCCTCTGCAAGCAGCTGTGCTCCTTGGAAGCCACAGGCTGTTTGCTTCTCTCCCTGCTCCTCACCGTTGCCCATGCTCCTAGGTACCTCTGTTCCGGTGGCCATGCAGGCAGGAGGGGTGACATGAGCCCTCATCAACCCCTGGGCCAGGGTCATGTCAACAAGGTCATATGCATCCACCTTCAACTTGCTGGCCAAGCTCCTGGGCAGAAACCCCCAGCAGATTGCTGCTAGTGCTGCAGGGACCCTCAGTCTAGGTGGGATGTTCACGGTGGCCACCAGCCTTTCCATGTTGGCTGCCTGGTAAAGGGCACAAGGACACAAAGTCCTGTTATGGTGCTACCATGAATGCTTTCCCAGCAGGGCCACGCGTCCCATCGGCAGGGTCAGCAACAACAGCCTTCCCGCAGCAGCCACCCAAGAGGGTTTGCTTCTGACCCACCTCTCAGAGACCTCCACCTTAGCTGAGCACTTTCCCCCCATGCCACCACTCTAAAAAAGACAGTATTTACTCAGAGGAGCTTCCTGCCCTGTCTCCCCAGCCTCTCCTTTCTTTTCACGCTCCCTTAGCACTTGCAGCCATGTCCCTTTTTGTCACCAGATGGCACAATAGAGCAGCTCTTCTTGGAACTGCTGTTGGCCACCCAGGACATGCATTCTTATGTGGGCCACCTGCACTGGAAGGGGTTTAGTCATGTGGGTCTGGCCCCTCCAAGAGCCAAGGAGAACACGAGCTCAGTGGAGCAGGTGGAGGGAAGAATGAGAGGCAAATACCAGCATTTTGTTACTTCTGGCTGACTTCTGCTATTGATTCAGAGCAGATCCCAGCCTTTCCAAAGCTGCAGAGGATTGGTTTTGTTGAACTCTCATGAGCACAAGCGAATTTGCTCTGATTTACACCATGCCACTGGCAGTATACCCAGCCCATTCACCTGGAGATCTCTCTGCAAGAGTCTGAACTAATTCTTTTTGCAATGTTTTAATCATTGTACAAGTTTACACCTCTGTCTTTCTCATGCTGGTGCATTTTCAGTTAAAAATGAAAGGGAGCACATTAAAATCTTGACCCTAATCTAGTGGTTTGGCAGCAGATACAGATGGATAAGGCACTGACCTCTGAGGATGCCCAGCTTGTTTCAAATGCTGCAGCCCCATGAGGTGGCCAGTTCCCTCCGAACTGCAGTGTTATGCTGATGTTTGTGACATGAACATACACCCCCCAAGCAAGCCCCCACAGCAGAGCAGGGGGCTGAGAGCACAGAGGCACCAGGGTGGACGTGACCTTGGCTGGAGAAGATCTGCCCCGTTCCCCCTGCGGCATGGGCTGCAGCCTCCAGCTTGTCCCTGAGCTGGGCAGAAGAGGCTCAGGTGAGAAGGATGGAGCAGCCATCCTTGGCCTGTGACCCTGCTGGGTTCTCCATGTGCTCAGTACCCAGGGACCCCAGTGCAGGTACAGCTACGGATCGCCCGATGTGAAGTGAGGCAGCTGCATTGAACCTGCTCCTTCTTCTCTTCCCAGTGGGATGTGTCAGGCACCTGCCGTAACAAACCCATTTAATAGAGATAACTCATTTTCATGAACGCAGCTTTGCCTCCATCAGATCCCTTTAGGCTTTCTCAGTTGCTTACTGGTCCCACATGCTGCTTTACAAGCAAAACTTGATTTGAGCTGAAGGTTGAAGGCCCCATGGAGTCATGGACATGGTACTCACCCTGGCTGGAAACCATCCTCACACCAAGAATATACTCACACATGACTTATCAGCTCCTGAGCCAGTGTTTGAGAGAGTGAGATGGGTCTCTGGGCCAAGGGGCTGTGAGGGGAGACCTGTCCTGCCATCTGAGTACAGCATTTTCTAGGAGGCACATCTGGGTGAATAGTGGTACCAATATGCTTTTCATTGCTAAGCAAACATTTGGGAAAGAGGCCTTTTTTTTTGTTTTTTCAAACCTGTTACTTGCAATGTATTAATGAAAGAAGAAAGGACAGCCTTGCACCAAACAAGTATTCACGCTGGATGTCAACCAGCCTCTGCTGGAAGTGTTGTTGCCACAGATAAATCAAGCAACAGCCTGCATTACCATCTGTGATTGCCCACATCCATCAACTACTCTGTCTTGTCTACAATATTGGCTGTATCTTACAGTCTTTGTTAAATTCATGCTGGGTTTGGCTTTAAGCAATGCTTGCAGTGGCAAATCCAATGGCTGTTTTATGGATGTGAGTACTTGTTTGTACTCCAGGACAAAGCAGCAATGCACACAGAGGTGTGGATGTTACTCCACCAGTAATGCTCTCCCCCTTTTTTCCTTCTGTGTGTAGGTGTGTGCATTCTAAAATGGCTGAATCAAGCTCTGAAAGCTTAAAAGCTGCAAAAATTTAAGAAAAATCCCATTCTTAAAATTAATCCCTGTGACACATTCTGCTTAGAATCAGCATAACAGCTATTATCTCATCCCCAAGAAAAGAACCAGAGCTTTAAAGAGAGTAGCTATGAAACAGCAATCCCTCTGTGCTCTTGTCTCTTATGAGACTGCACCAGCTGCCCCACCATCAAGTGAGAAATGGTCCTGTCATTTGTGCTATAACCCCCACCCCCAAAAGTAAGGACTTGCTAGATTTTAAATGAACCCACCTGTACTTGTGGCACCAAGACAAGCTCCCAGGAGACAAATGGAGAGTACAAGGGGGATATTTGCCATCTTCTTCCCACTGCCCAAACCTCTCGTTAACAAATTGTTCAGGTTGTGGAGCTCAGTCAATAGTTCCAAAGTGCAAGTGCTTGTTTATTTACCCTGGGTAACCCTTTAATTTAAGGTCCCCAGATGTGCCATTGCTGAAGCTTGAAATGGCAGCATAGGTGTTATTGGAGGGGACATGTTCATGTACAAGTAAACCTGCTTGGTAATTGCAGTCCTTGGACTCATCTGCCCTGAAGGAGATTACTGCCATGTTTGGGGGCTGAACATAGCACAAGAATAAAGCAATTCAGCTTCAGTGAGTCTCTTTAAAGCACTGCACTTCTCACTCCTATCCAGGTGATGATGTTTGCCATATAAAAAAACCACAGTAGTATGTACAAAGGCTTCAGCATGGTCCACTTTTTGTCCAGAAGAGCTGGCACAATTCCCTTGAAGACGACCCTACAGATGATGTTTCCTTTTGGGGACCTGGTGCCCTTTGGAGCAGAACTGTGTCAGGCAGTACAGTCTCATAGGGGTTATCTAATTGAAAACCAGGATGAAGTGAGTCTGCTGGTCCATTATCCAGATTTGCAGGAACAAACCCTGGACACACCATGGACTTTCTGAGATCCTGTATATGAGGCCACAGGAAGGAACCTGCTACTTGATGGCTTGGACAGTGGGACAGGGAAGGGATGTGCTGATAAATTGCTGGCTGCACCACGACTGCTCACAAACAGGATAACTCTGTTCGGTGAGACACAGAGAACGTGCAGGGTCGAATGTGCCTGTGTCTGGCAGGCTGGAGAGCTATTAGTTGCTACAAGGCTACAATAGCCCTTGGATAGTTGTTAAAGTGTTTGCTTGAGCTTATGAACCATAAATTCTGTGCACTCTGTCCAAAAAAATTAAAAATGTTCCTTCGTGCAGCAAATGGGAGAGATGTTTATGGTTGTGTGGGTATTGGAGTTACTTTTGTATGCAGAAAGGACCGATCAGCTGCAGGTAATATGAGATACTGAATGTGAGCTACAGCCTTGTGAAATCCTTGTTGCCTAGGTGGAAAAAATCCTTTATTTTCCCTTTCTTGAGCAAACAAAAGGTCCTGCAACCTATAATTCATCTTGTTTCTTCTTGCTCCATTTGAAATGATCTTTATTCATCACTGACAGTGGCTTTTGTTATCAGATTTCTGTGGCAGATAAATGAATTAGAATGAGGTAATGTGCTGTTGATGTAAATTGAATGCAAAGTGAAGAAGGTGATGATCATCTCTCATTTTATGTGCATAAGAAAATGCAAATGTGAGAAAATAAATTGAGCTAAAATGTTGGAACAATACATCTCCTATCAATAAAGAGGAGTGTAGAGAATGACTTGCCATAACAAAGGATAATTAGAATCTCATTACTGTAAATATTTTACTTTAGAACATAGGTCAGTCAAATTATTTTTGGTTTATGGTGCATATTTCACATGTAGTAGTATTCAGAACATTGTTGCTAATTAATCTTTGCAAAAAATGCCAACATTATTAGAATAAACAAGGCTATTAATGCAAATAATTTCTATTGTTTACTACTATTGCTGTCAGCTTCTGGAGGACTAAATTGAAAGCCAAGTGTTTATTTTTATTTATTTTGCAAACGAAATCCCCAGAATTGTGATCCCTACCATGGGCACTTTGGAAATGAAAGCTTTGCTGTTTAGGTGAACGACATCAATTAAATATCAGATCTGGGTGTATTTTGACTTGGTGTTCTGTGTTCTCAAAAGAGAGCTTTGTAAAATACATACCCAAGTTGTGCTCCTTCCTATTGAAAAGGCTGTTGGGAGAAGTCTCTTCTGGTTTGAGGTGTTAGGTTTGGGGTTTTTTTTTTGGGTCAAAATACCCTTTTTTTGTTGGAATAGAACCATCACACACATGTGGCTGCTGGGCATGTGTTTGTGTCAAAGGAAGAAGGAGCTCTCAGGGGTGGAGGGCAGCATGTTCCTGGCAGGGCCACCACCTCAGGCGTGGGGACTGCCTGTCTCTCAGAGGAGCTTCCTGCAGCAAAGCAAAATGAAGTTTATGAGAAGTCAGAACTAGAAAGCTATTTCCATTTTAATCTGATAGATTTTTTTAAAATGTGCTCTGGCTGCACTGATCAATAATGTTAAACAGCCTCATGGCTTCAGGATCTTGTTAAAGGATTGTTCATAATCTCCCTTGTCTCCAAATGCACTCTTTTAAGTGAAAAATCCCCCCTCAAAACCTTAAGCAAATTGCAATTTGCCCTTGTCTTCCAGACAGCTCTGGCAAGTAATCTTTCCTTAACCAACAGCAAACAAGTTATTTCTGAAAGAATAGGGAAAGTAGTGCTTGATCTTTATTTTTTTTTTCTTTTTTATTTGATTACTTTGAAGTTCCTGTCTTTTTCTGGAGCAGTGATTATGGGAAGTTATCCAAATACAGAGGCAGCATAGCCATGGAGTCCTATCATTCTGTTGTAATGATTAACATCCTGGAGAAAGTACCAATTCTGTTAAAAGTGCCACAGCTACTGAAGATACTGAAGTGTATTTCTAAGTTGGCAGCATTAGTGATCTACATCAGGTGAGGACGTGCCCTCAGCTTTCACAGGTGGGATGCAGGAGCCTTGTCCCCATGGTGGTGGCTCTGGGCTGGTGGGATTGCAGGTGCAGGGAGATGTTGCCGATGACTTCAAATCTGTGCTGTGGGAGGAGCATTCAGGTGAAAATGAAGTGACTGGCTTTGGTGATGTGAAATGAAAACCAAGAGCAACTCTTCAGTGATGGCAGCATAGTTCATTCAGGCTCACAGCTCTCCCATTTCTGAAAACCTCCACCCTACTCCTGCTGTCCATCTCAGGGCTTTCAGTTCCTGTGTTGGGTATTTTTCTTCTGCTTTTATACAGAGACTTCAATACTTGTGCTAAGAAACAGGGCCCCCCCTTGCTGAATTCCCTCCAGACACATCCATTACAGTTAGCACTTAAGCTCTGTCCCTCCCATTTTATTCAGTTTTTAATTAGACTCCTGAACAGGAGCACAGAGCAAACTCTACTTTCATCTGGGAGATCCTGCGGTCGTGAAATATTTACGGGAAGTAAATAACTGTCAGAAAGTAAATAAGTCCCTGACTCTACATGAGTGTAAAAATGCTTTGAAATAGTTTCATTCGAATAAAAGCTCCTCACGTTGAGTGGCAGGAAGAAACAGCAACACAGGCAAAAAATTCCCAATGTAGAAGGTAAACACAATTACTAATTCATGGAGCAGCACATTTCAGAGTAGCAGATTTAATATCTTTCTTTGCAGTTTGATTTAAAATAGGCCAGATTAAAAGGAAATCTGGATTTGGTTTGGTCATCGTCTTTTCAGAAAGCAGAGTGCAAGCACAGATAGACAAACCATGCTGCTGAAGTTATTCTAAATTTAGACTTTGCCATCTCCAGTTCAAAGTCTTTATAAAGCAATGAAACAAAGCTTGGAGGACACAGCAGCTCTTGCAGATTTTGATGGGTCAGGTAGATCACCAAGCTCAAACGTCATCGTCCAGAGCAAGAATTAAGTTAAATAAAGCTCAAAAGCTGGCTTGCTGCTGTGCCTTGGCATGAGATGACACATCCCTTGTAACAGGCCAGGAATACATAGGGGATAGAGGCTCATCCTGCCCCAGGCTTGATGTTGTGACTGTGCGTTCTGGAGATTGCTTTGAAACAGATCTCTTCTCCAGCAAATCCATCGCTCCCACCTGCTGTTGGTATTTGTAGTGTAGTGTTCTAAAGAAATACTCCAGGACTACGACTCTGTTCATGGAGCCCGTGACATCCAGCTCAGCAGAGGGAGTTTGTTTCCTTCTTTGCTTGTGGCAGAGGATTCATCTCCACTTGTTCTGATGCCTGTTGTTGGAGGAAGAAGGCATTTCTCTCTTTCTTTGCCTTTCTGTTGAATAAAAAAAAAAAAAAAGGAGCCTCAACTGACAGCTTACGGTATATGTCAAACTTTATTTTTGGATAGCTAAAATCTGAGTGAAACAAGGCTCAATCAGCATAAGGGCAAAGCCCTTGCCCTTAACTCCATGCTGAGCTTCAGATAATAACAGTGTCTCCCTTTGTCCACTTTCTATGTCAACGTTTGTGGCTATGCCATCGTTAATTTTCTTTGCCTTAATCATATGCCTACCGTCTGAAGTTTCTAGCTTCTTCTTGTACCAGACCATCCTTGTAAAAGATGTTGTTATTCTTCTTTTATTTTCCTTATATCTTTATGGCAATTCCTTACAAAGCACAACATGTATCTTACTGCCTTATGGACACTAGAGGCTTTATCTGGCAGCTGTTTCCTGTCTCATCAAGGCTCTGAGCACACTAACGGCCCTTATTTCTGTGATCTGTCTCACCTGGCACTTTCACCCACCCATCCTCTGCCATTGGCTTAAGGGCTGTATTTAAGCCTGGGCTCTTATTTTCTTTATTGGAAATGTGTTTGGGGTATGGTGGGTTTTGGTTGTGACTTTTACTTTTATTCAGCTTTTTATTTCACATATTTTGTTGCTAATCATATTTTCTGCCTATGAATTTGTCTTGTGTATGAGATTAGAATATAGCTTCCCTTTTGCTTTATAGGTAGGCATTATGCTACAGTTTGGTTGGGTTTTTTTTCTGTTATACTTTATTAAATTTCATGTCTAGATCTGACATTTCACTTATTTTTTATCCTTTCTAGTACTTACTGGTGAACCTGTTAGCAGTCCTTTGTTGGCTGGTACTGCACAGCAGTGCCTACATTGGTAAGCATTTTACCACCTTTTTCACTTTTTAGTTCATCCTGGTTTGTGGGGCTATTTCTGCTTTAGTTACTGTGTAAAACATATAG
Source organism: Nesoenas mayeri (assembly GCF_963082525.1). Lineage (NCBI taxonomy): Eukaryota > Metazoa > Chordata > Aves > Columbiformes > Columbidae > Nesoenas > Nesoenas mayeri. Next base: position 15,642,710 of record NC_137550.1, on the reverse strand, counting down.
AGCTGTGAGCAGGGCTTGCAGAACAGGAAAGCACTCAACTTGGATCTTGCATTTTATTGTCTGTTAAGTTTTTCTGTTGTTAGTTTTCAGTCTTCTTGAATTGAGTGTTCAACTTCCCTTATAAAAAAAGAGATAGTAAGTAGGAGAAACAATATTATAGCATCTGTAACTCATAACTTATAATGAATTGTTTTATTTTTCCCACCCTGCAGATAGTTTTTCCTCCCTGGCAGTGACACCTCAGTGTCAATATGTGTTTTGTGCCTGTAGAACTGATGTGTCTGGCCCGTGCTTTGTTCAGAAGATGTTAGGAGCATTGATAGTAAGAGGGTGGATGAACAGTAGGATGCAAAGTAGCCAATGAGAGCTGGAACCTGAGGTGACTCTACAGAATACAATGATGCTTCAGCAGATTTGCACTGGTTGACCGTTCAGTTGAAGTTGCTAATTTAAACTTCACTACCTTAAGAGTTTTGCATTTAAACTTATCCTACCTTATGAAAATTCTCTGTCTTGGTCTAGCTAGGCCTCTTTGCAATTAAGGCTGTATGACTAATTATGAATATACTGTTTGAGTTGAAGCATATTGTAAACTTCTTAGATCAAGTGAAATATTTCACATGCATGGAAATACAACTGGTTAAAAGATGCAATATCTGATATATGACACGTTCTTTCTAAATTAGGCTTGTCTCTTTGAAAATATGCATGAGTTCCACAGATCAGGCATAGATAATAATTTAAAACTGCAGAGGGTTGTCGTATAAATCACAAAAAGTATTTCCCAAGGGTTTCTGATTGGTGCTGCTTCACATCTACTTTTTATCTTGAAAACTGTGTCAAACTCATGGCAACATGAAGAGTGTGTGAAGTGTGCACCTTCTGTAAAGTATCACAGCTCCCAGCTATGAATCCTGATTCAACAGGTAAATGCTACATGTGCTCTTTCTGGAACTGAATATGGGCCTGAGTACTATTTCTTTTCAAGGTGTTGAGGTTCTCAACTAAGATTGCACTGTGTAAGGGATGCAGGATGGCAACACAATTCATCTTGCTCAGGCTGTCTGTATATTAACCTTGGCTTGATCTTCTTGTAGATTTAGGGCTAAATTGTGCCAGCATAGTTTGATTGACTGGAACGGGGCTGTGGGTTTGGCCGTCTCTTAATTGGCCATATTGCTGCAAAGCTCTGTGACTGGGAGTCTGGTGCCATGGTAGCACTGGCTATCTCAGTCCTCCAGGCTAGTGAGCAAATCAGCAGGACTTCCAAACAGTCATCACACAAACTCCATTTGTAGTTTGTGCAGTGAACCTATGAGGACCTATCCTCCCCTCAGCAGTTTAGCCAGGTCACCACCTCTGAGTAGTCTCTGCTTGCTTTCACTTCTGGTGTTCTCTCTGGTTGTTTTGCTGCAGTATGTGAAGCACACTGAGAACTTCCCAGGCATATGAGAAGAGACTGCATGTGCCCAAGGAGAGCTTCACAATGGGCACAGCTGATAGGGATTGGGGAGGGGGGACTTTACAACTCAACAAGCTTAATTACTTATAGCCTGGAAAAAATGAATGGAGATATCTACTTATAGAGTCAAGACTTCAGGGGAAGTTCAGGCACTAATCAATAAAAGCCAGCGAGTCCATTTGTGCCTAGTACAAATGGCTGGAGTCAACCTCCCCAGGAGCCCCTGGCAGCACTGCTGGGTCATCCTCCACCAAAAGGGAGAGCCTGTGCTTGAGATAAATAATCATGGTACAAAATGGCACTTAAAATAACATGTGTTACCTCATATAGTCACTACTACTCTCCTTAAAAGGAGGAAATCTGTCAGATCCCTCTGTATCTACCTTATAATTCTGTTCTCCTGCATTTCTCTAAGGCTATTGTAATTCTTTTCATGTCATCTTATTGTAAGCAGTCCTTGATCACAAGCAATCCTTTTGTTATCAATGTAATAGAAAATTCAGGTGATGATTCTGGTTGTTATGGACATTTGCACTAGTGCAAGGCCGGGAGAAAATACTGATGTTTCAGCGCAGGAATAAATAACCACCTGGGGCTGAGGACAAGCAGAACTGAACCTCAGGCCTCTGTGTTGTCTACTTTGGGTTTAAAATACTCCTGGGAGGTGAATCTGAGGAACAAAGCTCAGTGCTAGCAAATATTTTTGACCTATGCTCTGGCTGTGGGTAATTTACAGCATACTTGAAAATCTGATCTGGGTTATGTCCAATTCACAGAAGTTTACTTCCAAGGCAGTTATTTATAGACTGTCTTCCTGGCTCTTGGGCTTCTTGGGGAAGTGTCTGAACATGAGCTCTCTGAGCAATCACCATAAAATTAAAATTTTCAATTTTAATGGTGAACAAACTGTTTAAGGAAAGTGAAATATTATCCAACAAATCCTTCCTTTCACTTAAATCTTTGAGTCTTTAAATATTTATTGGCAGTGTCTCTGCTCTGCAACAATATTAAAGGCTTGGCCACATTCTAAGGAGGAAAACAATTCATTTTATTAAAATTTAAGAGAAATGCTGTTTCTAAAGAAAGCCTTTGAGCCAGATTACAGTCTTTGGAAAAAATGATTGGCACTCCTGTCTTCTATGTAGTACAGCTACAAATGGGTTTTGGTTTTGTTTTCTCCATTAAAACTTCTTTACCCTGTAAATTTTGTGGCTCTTTCTCATGGCTTGACTCTATAGCAGCAATGGTGATATTTCTCTGGACAGATCCACCGATTTGTTTCCTAAATTGAATTCTTAATGTGTTTCATGTTCTTCATTTGCAGATGTGAGGCCCTTGGGTGCTTATTGGTCTATTTTAAGTTGTATTTTCACTTGCTTTACCTGTGTAGGAAACAGCCTGCTGTAATCTCAGAGGGTAGTAACTTGAGGTTTGGGAAATCTGACAAAACGTTTTCTTCGCATGCACTGATTATAAACTATCTGTATGGGTTTTTTTGGATCTTTAAAACCATTCTCTACACAGTGGTAAACAGTGGTGAAGAAAACTGTAATTATTGAATAGTATTTCAAATTTGATCTGCATGAAGTTGTCAGCTGGAAAAGAAGCCCCTGAATGGTGAGGGCATATGGAGCTGGCATTTCTTTGCCCGGGGAGGTGCCTGATATCTTCTGGGGAGAGGGGAATGATGAAAACCTTCATTTAGAATGTGAGTTCCCAAAGAAAATTAGCTCATGGTAGAAAATGGTCTCATTTTTAAATCTCTGCAAGGTTATCTTCTGTAAAGGTTATTGGGTTAACCATAGCTAGAAGGACCATTCGAGGTTGTTTTAATCACTTAGTAGTGAATGTTTAAGAAGTTATTCTTATGGGAAGGTCCTGAAATATTGTGTGTGAGTCTGCTCCACCAATGCATGCAGGATTCAGTGGAAATAAGGGCTTCAGAGGGGTCATCTGAACCAATGTATAGGGAGAGGAAATCCCTTTACCAAGAGGAACACACAGAGGAAAGGAGGAGTAGATGGAGACAGTACAGTAGCCTGCCCATGATGGGGCAAGGATAAAGAGCTCTGGATTTCTAGAGAGATAATCCATCTTCCCAACTCTTCTTTCAGGCTAGTCCCATGATGATGAAACCAGTGGTGTTCTTGGTGGGTCTGTACAAACAACCAGGGCATGGTGTGTTCCTCTTATGCACTAAACCTACCCCTATATAACTGAATTGTCAGGGAAAATGTCTAGGACATGGAGTAATAAAAAGTTTGATAAAAGGACATATTATCCATTAAATGAGGTAAGACTTTCTCATAGGTATGTAATTTCATAGATAATATAAATATAATATAAAGCTAGGTAATACACCTTGTCTTCAGCTGAACCACTTGGTTTGTGCAATGTGTGTTCAAACCTTACTGTTGAGTCTGCTAGTTCAGTTTGTGAAGGTTGTTGCCCCTGTCTTGTCTCAGGTAATTAGAAATGTCTTCTAAATGGCCCAACTTCCCTCTGGTGCCAGGAGACAATAGATTCTTGATAACTAAGCCCTCAGCTAAAAGGGCTGCTGCAGTTGGGCTTCTGTGCAAAAGATAAGGTGGCATCAAAACTGTGGATGGCAGAATGAAGGAAAACAAATTATCATGCCTGAAATCAAATGAGTTTTAATTAACGCATCTAATCTGTCTAGTGAAAGTTCTAAATGCCATTTGTGTTTTCATTGTTGCTCTAAACGGTGACAAACTCATCAGAGGCAAACAAATTACAATGTGTGCCACTAAAGTTAAACATAGCAGAAGTTAAATAAGTCATTTGCGAAAGTAGTACATTGCAGAGAAACCTGCTGTAGTCCTGAAGGTCATGCATCACATCTCACCTCTTGGAGCTTTAAATGTCAATTACCCAGGTAGAACTGGGATTTCTACTCACTCTCAGGGTGAGAAATCCTGCTGACACAATCCCTGTACTCCTGGTCCTGTCTCCTGGGAGGAGACCTATCCTGGTGTGGCAAGGTCTGGAGATGGACTTCTTCTGCAGGTGGTTTCCTGTAAAACCAACACCACTGAGCAATGGTCCTGCCTGGGGAAGGGGGAAAACTTCTCTTAAGCTGGAGAAGGAATTTAAGTCTTCCAGAAGACAATTTATTTAGAGTTCAGTCTGAGTTGTACCTTTTTCCCAGCACAGGTTCTGTAAGAGCCAAAGCAAGCTGAGCTTGGTGCAGACTTTCATTTTTCTTGTCCATATCAGTTTTTTCCCCTCTGGCTTCCTCTTAAAAACTACAAAATTCATACCTGCAGAAAAGAGCAAATCTACATCTTGCCAGTGTGCGTGTAGCTTGCAGGCTGGACATACTCTACAAGATTGTGACAATATCTTGTTGGGGTTTGTTGTTTGGTTTTTCTAATCGGAATTTTGTGTCCTGCCTGAGGAAGAGAACAGTGATGTTAAACCAGAGTATAAAGGAGTCATAAAAATCTGAGCTAGAATTTAGAGACAAGTTCTTCACCTCAGAGCAAGGGAAAAGTTTGGGAACTGCCCAGTAGCGGCAGGGATGACGGGCAGGTAGAGAAGAAGTAGCTAAAAAAAAGATTAAAAGCAACTGGATGGGAGACCGTCTATGACCATGAAGTGCAAGGTTTACCTAGACTTGTGCCCTGTGCTCATTAAAGGAAGAGCTTCTGGAGTGGAAAGACCCATTGCCAGTTGTAGAAGTGGTCCAAGTCCCTGAAGGTGATCGCAAAATGAAACAGAAGCAAAATAGGAACATATCTCTTTGATTTTGGAGCTAGACTCAGAGCCCCTCAGTGTGTTACTTCTGATCTTTCAGCAGAGCTGATTGCATATCTTTGAGGCCTTTGGTCCTCAGCTGTAGAAATAAAAGCTCAGGGAGCTGAGCCGGTTGCTGATTCACCTCTAGGAGTTGAAACAGCATCACAGTTTGATCAAAGACTTATTCCAGGGGGGGTCTTTCTGCAGCACTTTTGCACAGACTCGGAGATATGTAAATGTTCTGCAAAATCTGACATGCATGATTAGCATTAAGCATTTCTCATTGTTGATTAATTCTTTCTAATAAAAGGAAACTTAAAACTAAACCAAGCCCTTCTGAAAAGTATGTCTCTGCAGAGCCACAAGTAAGCATTGTTTCTCTCCATTTTGTTACCAATCTGAAAATTTGATTCAGCCTCATTCTGCTGATGCTTAAATGTGTGAATAATTTGTCAGGAACCTCAGCCATTTCTTCCTTTCATATTGCACAGACTGGTGTAATGGCAGATCTCTGCAGTCTTCTATTCTGTAGCCTCTGTGGTACATTTAATAGCAGAAAACAGCCAGTGCTTTAACATAAAATGAATTTAGGCTTGTGTGTTAGATGCAGAGGGCAGGAGTTATTTTTTGTTGCTGTGTTCTTTTTCTGTCACTTTTTTTTCTTCCCCACCTGCTCTGAATAGGGATGCTTTTAAGTCTTTGGTGTTTATGCTTCAAGCTAATGCAAATAAAACAGTGACTAAAATATCTGAATTCTGAATGTAAGCACAGGATTTCAAATCTTATGGACTGCTGACGTTATCTGAAAGAAATATCGAAGAATTAAGCTGAATAGTGAATCATGAGAGGAAAAATTTCCTTTGTTCCTACCACTGTGGGCTAAGGGAAACATAATCTTGTTGAAGGGGCTTGATGTAGTATTTTTGGGGTGAGATTACAAGTTTGGTTGCTGAGAACACTTGGGTAGATACACCAGAAAATACATAGGCCTCTGCAAGACACATGATTTGGTACCAGAGAATCCTTCATTTTTGAGTAACTAGAGAGTGTGAAAATAAATATTATGATGGGTTTAGAACTGCCTAACTAATGGTCCTCAAAATGATCACTGTCAACTAATGGTACTGTGGGTGCTCCCCAGAGCTCATATTTTTCTCTCTTTCAATGATACTTTCCAGCTGACTGGAAATGGCACTGGCACTGAGATTCCAGCTCACAAGTCAGGGACAGTGCCATGGGGACAAATGACAAAGCATGGCTAGAGGAAAAATATGCTGAATATGAGTTCACCTGTAGCCAGTGTTACTGTGGTTCTTGAGCACATACTGTCTGTGAAGTAGATATTGCCTCTGTGTTACTGCAATTGCTATGTGAAGAGTATGTCTAAGTCAGCAGTTTAAAAAGGGTTCGAGTGAATCGGGTTCTCCTCTCAGGAGATTTACCAAAATAATAAAAGGATTGATTAATGTGCCTTGTTGTGAGAAATCTGAGCAATCTGCTTAGCTGCTAGAATAACAGTCTCATGTTGCCAAGATAAGTCTTAACTTTCTGCATCTGGAACAAAAGGTTGAGAGTAGAACTTTTTCAGTGTAACAGATAAAGCTCTAACAAGATCCTGGGAGTCAAAAAGAAGCATCTTCACACAAGAAATGTGAGTGAATGGTCATTGGGACAATAACAGAAGTCATGGTCAAGTACCGTTGCTGGAGAATTTTAGATCCATTCAGCATTGATGTGGAATTAAAAAAATGATGTGTTGGGAAGACCCGTGGCCCCAGCTATGTAGTTTAGGCTGGAAGTTCAAAGCAGTTGTTGTTGTTTTGTTTGTTTTCACACTGTGACAGGGCAGGAGTCTTAAGAGCCCTCTGAATTCAGTCCCAGAGGTTGGCCCACTCCTTTCTGAACACTTGAAATGTAACAGTCTGGGAAAATCCTGTGGCTTCAGCAGCACCATGGAGACAGAAACCCATTACACCATGTGAGTCTCTACAAAAGGTGATACTCACCTCCAGGAATCTGCAGGATCAAAGCTTTAGATTTTTTTTTTCCCCATTGACTCTGCATAGACTGAAGAGGATGGTTTTAAAATAGGAACTCTATTTCTTATTCAACATTCAGGCCTAAAAATTGAAGGAGACTGTAGCAATTAGAGCTGGTGAGAGTGAGTGAGGTGCCTCTTACACTTCATTTAGTAAAGAAACTGAGTTGTCTCCCCTAGGCGCTTGTCTTGCAGCTTGTGTGACTGCAGATGGCTGCCACTTTGAAGGAAGCCTGTAATTTAAAAGCAACACTGAATCATCCTGCCTGCCTTTCTTGGCATAAGACCACTCCACTTTGCTGCTCTGCAGAGGCTGGTGTTCACAGGTTTATCTTCTTGACTGGCAACACAAGGCAAGCTGTGCATCCAGGACTAACGGCAGGTGCCTTGGAGAAGATAAGGTCAAGTATTTTGGTCGACTGCCTCTACAGGAGGCAGCCTATTTAGCAACTACCATTACCTAATGCCCGGTGCTACCACTTAAACCTTCATTAATAACCATCAGGGGAAGAATCTATCTTGTATATCTTCCCCTTGAGATCGGAGCTGTGATGTATATAACTGGTGTGTTGGGGGTGAAGCTGAATGTTTCTTGCGAATAAGTGAAATGTGAAGGCGCAGCTCTGGCTTGGAGTGATTCAAAGTAGATTTCTCTATGCAATGCAAAAAGGTTTTGTATTATTATACCTCATGAAGAGCCACAAAACCCAGCCCCAAGGCCTCTGAATAGGGTACCAAATGGGACCTACGGTTATTTCAATGGTTTAGTTATCTCAGGGTAGCAGGACTAATCAATAAGTGGTTAAGGCAGTGTGACTGCAGATTTTCCCTGTTGTGCTAGTTTTTATTTCCTGTCTGCTATTTTCCTCTTAGCTCTGCAACCAGCTTCAACCTTTGTCCTGGGCAGAAGGTCCCCTCATGCCTTCTCCAGAGCCAGTGATGTGCCATTGACAAGCAGCATGGGTGAAGCAGCCAACTCTTTCCCACAGGGCTGGAGGATGTGTCTCCCTACAAGTTAATTCAGTAATGACCTGACCTGGGAGCCCTGAGCCATATTCCCCCCCTTCCAGTTAGTAAACAGGAAATTGTTGTTGAGCACCCTCCTTCTGGTGGTTTTCCTCCTCTTTGGGCTTTTTTGCAATGCTGTGTAGGCTCTTTGTAACCCCAAAAGAGTAATCTTGTGGGAAGGGACCTGAGGAAGCCATCTAGATGGGCTTACTGCTCAAAGCAAGGTCAGCATTGAATTTGCAAGTAGTTGGTGGCTAGAAGTGGCTGTGAGTCTACTGATGGAGGTCAGAACTGGTGTGGTTTCCTGTGTTTTCAGTCTCTGTTGGTTGGGCTCCACATTTCCCCACTCTAGTCTGTTTCCACTCCATTAAACTGCCTAGGTAGAGAAATCCATGCTTTCCTTGGTAAAAGTCATTGAAGGACACAATCTATAGCTAGCTGGCTTCCCTCACTGCAGATGGAAATTTTGATGGGCATCAAGGTATCTGCATCTGACCTAAAGACAGCCTAGATCAAAACAGGGGGAGGTCAAAGGCTGGGGTAGGTTTTGGAGTGTAAGCTTCCCACATTTTGTGAAGCCCTTTGGGTTGTCTTTTTAGTCTAGCTACAAGAAGAAAAGGCTGTTTCATTTTAGGTTAGATATTAGCTAGTTTAGAAGTGGTTAAGCCATTGGAATAAGAAAATGAAAGCCCAAACTGCCCAAAAAGGTGCTATACAAATTTGCCTCTCAGCTACTGCTAAGCATCAAGGCTAAGTCATTGCCATACCTGCTTCCTCAGACATTTTTTGACCTCTTGTTTAATTATCTTTCCAAAAATTGTCCATTCCTGAGGTTCCTGGTTTTTGCTGAACAAACTGCTGCCAATGTACTTGAAAAAGATTATTTTACAGGGAAAACATTTTCACAAACAGATTTAAAGTTCACTTTTCTTTCTTTCCCTAAGGGCTCTCTACCTATTTTTATTCCTAATGTTTCCTTATCATGCAGTGGAACCCAATGCACTATTTATTTAGAAATAAATTTGAAAAGCCTCAAACTTTCTATTTCTATAAATAAGTATATCTGCACTGCTGGAGTCAGGAGCCTGGTTTTCAACAAATCTTGCTTTGGTTGAAACTGGATTGCTGGTTGACCTCTCTTCTGACTTAATATGGGTGAATACTGGAGTTAGGCTTGATGTGGTTTTCACATTGTGAATTCCTGTAGGCAATGAGGTTTACTTTGCTTTCTGCATCTCTCCACACCTCCCGGGTAGTTATGGAGGAAAGAGATATCTTCTACAGGGATGTGTCTCCAATTCTGAATTGCAAGGTTAGTCATCAAAACGGGCAATGTCTCCATTGGTCCTTATGTGAAACCTCATCTTATTGTCTGTGCTCCTAAATTAGCTGGTCAGCCCTGATCCTGGGTGACTGCTGCCTTTTGGTAACGGACAACAAGGTAGTGTGCTAAATTTCCTCCCATGCTACCAAGAGATTGCATGGAGCTTGTTATCTCAGCGTGCAAAACCCTGTGGTGAAAAGCTTGGCTGTGTCTTTACTGAGACAATGGATGCAAATCCATTTGCAAATGGATGCCTCTTCTGTGCACCTCCTGTACATTCAGACTCTGTCTGGAGACTGTGCTGGGGCATTCTGGGTTCCGGTGGGATGTGGTGCTGAACAGCCCCCTCACCTCTCTCTGCAGCCCAGACACTGTTGGGAGGGAATAGCCAGGCTGGACCACAGCAGAATCAGTCTCGTCTTGGTTTCTCAATAAGTAAATACATCTCAGCCAGCCTTGGTCAGCCTTGAAATTCACACTGAATCTCAGATGTCTCTCTTACTTGCTGAATAGTGTTTTTCAGCTGGATTTTTTTTCTATACTGCAGGAGAAAGGGCTTTGGACTCCTTTCTGGCTGGCATTTTATGCACAGTGTTTGTCCCCATGTACTGAAGGGCTGTGTTGTCTCCCTTGTCCTGGGATAGAAAAGGTCATCCCTCTCACCCTGTGAGACCCTCTTCAGCTCCAAAGGATGCAGGTTGAAGTTTCTAGCTCTGTCAACAAAACAAAATGGTAACTGCTATATGTATCCCTGCCAAGGTCTCTACCATCCCTTGGGTAGAGAAGGGTGTGATCCTGTCCCTGTTTGATTGATAGGAAAACCCACAGATAGTTGACATGACATTTACTGAAGAACTAAGCAGATTTCTAGTTCTGATGAGACTTGGTTCTACTGGGGTGTTCACAACCTGATCTTTTTCCTCTAACTGCGGCAATACTTCTCACTTCATAGAGAGCTTAGGTTTCTTGGAGGGCTCAGTTACTAGCTAGGCTGCTTTTGCATGTCTTCATTCTCTAAATAGTCCTTTTAAAAGCCCAAGTAGGCTCAGGCAGAGGGCCAGAGCAGGATTCCTTTCTGTTCTTCCCTCCCAGCCAACCCATAGCAAAGTGGGTAAACCAGAGACCTCATCTTGGGGGGCTGGTTTTGTTCACAGCAGAGCTTACCTGCTGGGACTGACTCAGGTGAACATGGCAGCTCCTGGTCTTGCTCTTGGACCTTCAGAAACTATTGTGTGTCTGGCATGACTACTAGGTTCCCTGTTTTCTTGATTCCTGATGGCAATATGGGGTCTGTCAGGTGCAAAGTATCACAATTTGCAGGTTTGTCCAAGTTCATACCTGGACTGACAAAAACTCCTGGGGCTGGTGGGACAACCATTGCTAAATGAACAGGGAAAGGTTTTGGCTCAGAGGTATTAACACCTCTGCTATGTTTTGGTCTGAGGCTGTTTTGGGAAGAGTTTCATGTGCTGATGTAACCTGTTTGCCTGGGGCCAGTGCAGATTAGGTAGATTTGGACCCCAATAACAGTGTTATCTACTGGTGAAGAGAGCCATTACTGTCTCAATCTACCCTCTGGAAAAAGCATTTGTGCATTCAGCAGCAGCATTTAGGGTAGAGAACGTGGGCTTTTCAGCAACCTAGTCAGTAAATAACATGTGGCATATGAAATGAGCTAATGGTATTTTTATGTAGGAGAGAGACAGGCCAATCATTCATTCACACTCATTTTTACTGTCTGTTTTATTCTCTCTGATTCAAAACAGCCAGATTTCAGCACCTTTTCTTCTATTAGAGGAGCAGACTTCAAAATCCATCTGCTTTTCTCATACTTGAAAGGGAATAATGCCTTCCTCCATCAAATTCTTGAGGCAAATGCCTCTCTGCATCTCATTTCAACACCTCTGAATCTATTTGCTCACCTTAGTACTTCTAGATGTAAAAATCATGTAGTGATGGCCACAAAATAAGCTCTCACCTCTACCAGCCACCACAGACAGGAGAAAGAAATGCAAGAATCATCTAATGTCCATTAGAAAAATGCAAGGAAAGTCCCCTAAGACAGCAGGCTTGATTGGGCTGGTCCTTGCCCAAAGCCAAGATTGAGGAGAAGTATAATAAGTTTAGGAGTCAGCTACTGCAAATAAGCTGATTTTGGGGAAAAAAAAATCTTCAGGCAAAAATCTGATTTTGCTTGCACTTTTTCCTGGAGTAGTGAAAATATTAAGCTGCAAGGGGAAAACATCCCAAAAGGCTGTGATTGCAGGTGGTGTAAATGGCTGAAGCCTTCTGCTGGATGGCTTTGATGTCTTCACAGTTCTTCAGATGTCCAAAGCTGAGGACTTTAACACTGTCACTGGTGTCTGTGAAATAGGAGAACTGCTAGTTAGGCTCCTAAATCAGTTTTAAGATCTTCTGAAAAGTTCAGAGTGGTTCCTATGTACACCTTTGATTTATGTGAGCTTTTCCCTTATTCCAGAGAAAGGGCATCATCAGCTCTTGGAGCTATGGACTAACGTATGTCTGGTTGGAGAAAGGTCTGAGGCTGTAGGTAATGATTTGGAGATGTGAATTTTGGATATCTTGGGAAAGGTGGATCCCTAAATTTTATTCTTAATTCTGTATAAAGCTATGCTAGGGCTGCTGTGGAAATAGGCAGAGGACCTTCTATAAATGTTGCTGATGTCTGTGCAAGCTCTGCCTTACTGTAGGACTAGGCTTGGACTCATAGGCAAGGCTTTATAGAAGAGTATTATTAATGCCCTAACATCCCAGGTAATCAGCTGGATTTGCAGTTTGACAGACTCATTACACAAACTAAATTCCTGCTCCAGAAAAAGGGCAGCACTGCGCTATAACCTCTGCAAAAGCTCAGCTTTTGTGGTGAATACCAGTCAAAAGCATAATTCCCATCAAGAGCACAGGAGGGCAAGGTTGGGCAGACACGCTGCCAACACACTAAGCCCCGGCATGTCTGCTGTGACCCAAGGGCACAGCAGAGTCAGGGTATCCTGGGAACACCAGGAGGATGAGCACAGACCATTCCTCTAGCATTCGACTGATGGTACTAGTCAGATCATTTAAAAAAATCAGGATCATACTCTAATAGGACAACATTTATTAAAACATTGTGAAGTGTTTTCCCAACATGCCTGTTGCATCACACTCTATGTCATTCACTGCTTGGTATATGCAGACCACTGTTTTCAAAACTGCAGTGGAAGTTCTCCATACTTAGATAATTAGCATATGTTTTTGCATTATCCATAATGTAACTTTCATCTCTCTAGCCTTTCAATTTTCACAGCTTTATTTTAAGGACAGAGTATCTGTAGTGTAGGGACACTCTTGATTTGATGGGAGCTGATGAATAGGCTAAGATAAATACCATATAAATGTGTCTTTGAAATAATGCACTAGCTGGCAGTGTGAATCAGATGTCTATGTTGCATGATGGTAGCTGTCACTTTATTAGACTTCTTAATTCAGCGCTGAAGCTGTGCTTTATAGCCAGCTATTCCTTTCCTACTTTGTAATTTGTCATCTACAGTATATTGATTGTGCACCTAAAATATTTGCACATCTTCTCAAATGTAATTTGCAGCTAGAAATTTCAGTTGGCAGAACATCACCAGCAAAATGAAAGTGCAGTGAAATGCCTCAGATTCAGACTGGGGTCAGCTTAGGTGGGTGGCAGTCAGGCAGCTTTTTGGTGGATCATATGATGTTTATTTAGAGATAGAAGAGAAGAATCTGAGCTAAAATGATGAACTGTAGTAGTAGTTTGCATAGGAACTCAAGAAGTACTTAATATCTATGGTTGTTTGAGCACTTTCAGAGCTCAAAGTGGTCCACAGACCACAGCGAAGACAAGGCAAGAGTCAGTTATAGCTCATACAAGCAGTGAGAATTCCTGATTCACACTGGTTTTAGGATGTCATTGTGGTTTTTAATGAGTGGGTAGAGGGCCAGCTTCTGGCACTTGCCAATGAAAAGATCTGTGCACCCATCCAAAGTTGGAGATTCAAAATTATCAAACTTAAATGAGTGATAGCCTGACTCACCAGGATGAGTCAGGGCTGGTTCCAAAAGGACTCTTTTCTGCTTTTTTGTGTGTGCGTGTGGAGGACTAGATATCACCAAAGTGTTGTCAGTGCTTCTCAATGAAAACAGAATAGTAAAGCAGGAGGAAGTAATGAACTTGCTCATAAAAGTTGTGCATGTGGGAAGAGTCGCCCAGACCCATTTCATATTCTTTGCAAGTTGCTCTAGGAATCTAGTAACCCAGGAAGATGTAACTGCCTGTCGCTTCTCTGGAGTCCTTATACTAGTTCACTGCAGAAAAGTCTCTAGGGGTGCACTTTCAGTTGAACTGTGAAATGCTGGAATATGTATTTGCAAGACAAAAGTTTCTTAGGGCAGGGCAGTGTGCTGTCTAATATAGAAGCAGCTTTTTCCAGACATAATTCTCTTGTGTGTTACCCATTTTACTAGTTTCTCTAGGCAACATTTTCTGGGAAACATTTTGAAAATTGCTTTCAGCCTGATAGGTAAAATGAAATGGGAACTCTGCCTCCTCTCTACCATGGTCCTTTAGACTGCAATTCCCATGTTGTACCGCAGTTGGTAACCTCCAGAAATATCTGCTGCAATGCTCTGGTCAATCTTCTGTCAGCCAAGGAAAGACATTTCTCTGGAACAACCTTGGAGACCCTAAGAAATGCACTGTCTAAACAAATGCTGCTTTAATGATTGGATTGAATCCAAAACCAATTATTGTAATCACCAAATTTGGGATTTGGTTTGCAGCTGCCAGCCCCATCATTCTCCCCTGACTGGCTCTTTGTGGATGACTTTATTTGTTGCCTGAGGAAGAGAGTGGGCAGGATGGCAAACAGATGGAGAAATGTAACAGAGAGATGAAAATCCTGAGCCCCCAAAACCTGGAACTCAAGAGTAATAATATCACAGTGTTCAGAAAGATTAATCTTTAGATCCTGTTGGCAAAAACTGCTGTTTCCCAGCTGGTCAGCCAGTTCTGGCATCCTCTAGTCACAATTGCAATTGAAAAATGACTGGAGAGCTATGTCTGTGCTCAAATCCTTGCTGCCAGATGTACAATTATTGCTACTGAAGTAGCAAAAGAGCTTAGCTTGGGAACACGGCAGGCTCCAAGTAGTTTGATTAGCCTTGGACAGCTGTTGCATTGGATTTGTATCTTACCTCTAATTCTTGACTATGGCTGACATTCCTCTTCTCTTGACCTGAGCTGGCTGTGATTTGTCCTGTAGCTGTGATAACTTCAAATGGCTAAAATATATACAGGTGTTTATAAGGTCATGTAAGACTTTGGCTGTGGGGCGGGGTGAAAGGGGCAAGTCTTATTTCAGTGAGAAGATCTGTTTTTTCCTCTCACAGATCTATGATGGTTTCCCTTCTTGGCTTCTCCTTAATTAACATGAAAATGGAATAAATATTTTAAGCAAATCAGAATTTCAAGAAGCAGTTACAGCAGTGCCTCATGTTTAAGTATGTGCAGCACTATGCACGTCATCATTGAATAATGAATTAATAAATATCTTTGAAGGAATTTTTAGCCCAGAAAGCGTATTCCATTTTAGCTTCCAGTCAATAGCCCTATTTACTGTGGTTCTTTTTTAGCAACACTATCAGTCCTGGAAGTAGCCTTGTCAATATTTTAGTTGCTTTGGTGTACAGAGCTATAGCATTCAGTTGAATTGTAATCCTTAAATTGGCAAGCAAATGGGTTTGCTCAGCTTGCCTGTTCCCTTTTTGGTAACAGAAGCTTGGAAAACCTTCTATATAGGGTAAGGATGAAGCTTCTTGTCTGACACAGCTGTGAGACTGTTGTTCATGGTTAAATCTCTCTCTGCTGCTGATTTGAAAGGTACAGAGAAACTTTGCCTAGGGAAAAATACTATCATAGGTACATCTAACCCTGACAAAGATAGTTTAATATTAAAGTTACCTCTTTTCTCCTCTGCCTAGGACAGAGTTCACCACCTCCTCCTCACTTTTAAAGGTATTTTCAGCCCACAGACACAAAACTGATAGAATATAAGGCTAAATTGTGATTTGGATGTCAAGCATTTGGACTCAGCTTGACCCACCTGCGTGGATCATATGGAGCAAGTGCTGTGGCCCATGTTCCTCCTCCACGCCCATATGGCCAAAGGAAGGATACTGGGGACCACATGAGGGTTGTGGTGTGCTGCAGCCTCTCTCCTGAGCCCAGTGCCTGGCCCTGCCTGATGTCCACCAGAGATGAGATGAAGGGACACTGAGCTGGAAGAAGGTCCCATGGTGGAGGCTGTGGTGGCTGGGAATCTGACTGCCACATGGGTGGGCATGGTGCTCTGTCCTTACTCTCCTGCTCCTTAGCACCACTCAGGATGGTGTATGGGCTGCCAGCATGACCAGTGAAACCCTCCCCATTGGCTGATGACCATTTCCACCGCTGGAGAAAAAAAAATCCCTGTGGGTGCAATTTCTACCCCAAGAGCTCCTGTGGGTTTAGTGTCCTTACGATGTCCTGTTTGTTTTATTTCTTTGTTGTGCTTCCTGCTGCTGTGCAGGGATGTGCTGGTGACAGAAGACATCTGCAGGAGAGCACTATCAGGTACAAACAGTAGTATCTGACATGTAATGAAAGTGAAGATACATTAATGATTGACAAGTGCATAAAGCAAATGGCCTGGCAAATAGTTTTCCCTGGAATCTCATTTTATAATAGCCATATCTAGTGTTACTTCTAATAGAGGAGGTAAAAAGATGTCTGAGGAACATGACTTTTAAAGAATTGAGTCCTGTTAAACTGCAAGTGGGACAGGAATTTGGTTTAACGTTTAGGTTGTGTGTGATGGAGAACAGGCAGCAGAGCTGGGCTAGGGCTGGAAGTAAGGTATCAGGTCACAAAATTCTGTAAGATGAAACCAACATTTGTTCAGGCTGTGATTCAACTTGGCTATCAAGTATGTGTATTAAATCCCATTGACTTCAACGCAACTGTTTGTGTCCTTTTAAAGTTACCCAAAGGCTTATATATTTTGCCATGTTGAAGCCTCCTATTGAGAGTTAAATTCATTCTTCCATATAACTTAAAAATATCCCAATGGTAATGTTTAGTTCTAGCTAGGAAAAGCCAGAGAAAAGATTAATTATACTTCTCATTGAGACAAACTCAGTATTTACATAACTAGTTGCTGCGAGATGTTTTCTTGCTGAAATTGCACACATGTGCTCAATTTACCTAAACACATTCTGAGGCCTACAGCTTTTAGCTTTGTTTCTCTTCAATTTCTCTGATGTATAAAGCAACTAAACAGAGTCTCTGAAGAATAGTTGATCATTTAAATTATATTATTAGTATTGATTAGCCTGACAGCATGGCATTTCCGTTTGAATGACATTAGAAAGCAAGTGAGAGCCATGATGGATCACAGGAGGAAAAGAAACGCCCAGCATGGAGGAATGGATGTGGTTTTGAAGGCTTCATAAGGAAGGAAAGAACATAAAGAGGCAGACAAAATGTAGTAACTCAAGGCTACTACATGAGAACTGATAGGATAAAACCTTTTCCTTTGGGAAGAAAACAGTGAAAACACAAAGCTTGCTAAGGCTTTACATAAACAACATCAAACAAAGTAGCTCTTATTAATGTATGTGCTGAGACCTTAGCTGTGCACATAGAGCACACCCCAAAGTCCTCTGGACTGGGGCTGCCCGAAGGAGCAGGTAGGATGAGTGGTATCACTGCTTGTGAGGACTCCTGCAGCTCCACGCCCAGGATACAGGTTAGCTGATGTGTGCAGGGAGAGGCGGGAGAAAAAACTGTGGAAAAATGCTCTTTCCATCCCAGATTAGCCTCTACATGTGTGAAGGTCACAAGTAGGTCAAGTTGTAATGCTCCTGTAACGTCAAGGAGGACCAAACCAAATAACCCATTCAGAGTGAACTGGCCCTGGTGAAGACAGTTTCACGTAAGCTACTAAGTTGTGTTTTTTACATGCTGCTGCTACTACATGCGAACGGCTTGTAGAATATGAATTAGTACTTTAAAATTAACTTGTCAAAGTAACTCATGGTCTCTATGAGCATCTGTATGATTAGAAGTTGCCTTTAGCAGTCAGGCTGGCAGTGCAAATCTGTGATTAATGTGAACCCTTGGTGTAACTTCCAGTGTGTTATTTGGTTCCTCTCACAATTCACACAGCTGATGTAGTTCAGTGAGTCTGTGGTCTGACTTGGTGCCAGGTGGAGAACTTTAACATAAATTTTGAGCTAAACCTCCTTTTGTTTCTGCAGGGTGGTAGTGAGCCAGCTGATGTGCACACGACCATTCTTCTGCTCCTTCTGTTGACAAAAAGTGCCTCCTCCCATGACCGAAGTGATAGTCACTGAATAATCTCTTCATTGCAGAAGATCTGTCCTGTGTAGACAAATAATTTGTTACAAACAGTTTCTAGAACCCAGTAATAGCTTTGTGAATATTGTATCACAAAAGAGCTGTCAGCCTGTCTGCCTGCTGCAAGCAGGAGTCAATCATACCGTAAACCCCATAAGAGCTGTCTTTAAGGGAAAAACTTTGACTGTAAACCCAACAGTTGTGATTTCAAGTTATAACATGTCTGATTCTGTGATGGTGCTACCCAGAATAGTGGGGAAGTCTTTTGCCAGATCTAATTTCTGGAAGCTAACTCAACTCTCCAGCTCTGGCAGGCTTCTGACATCCACGTTCAGCAAAGAGAGGTTGCTTTTTTTTCTGCAGGAGTGGATTTGCTGAACTCTTGCCCTTTTGATTGTTGGTCCTGGTTGTGCAAAGTGATTCAATCGCCAGTAATTTGGTGCCAGAGTGTTTTATACTCGTGCTGTGCAGGAACAGCTGATAGTACCAGCTGGAGTGCAGAGGCGTGATCGGGCGCAAGGAGCTTGTATGGAAATTTCAGCCAAGATTTTTTTTGTTAAGTGGCCGAGGTATAAATCCTTGGAAATGGCAGTTGATAACGGAAATGCTGACTCAACCGTAACTGTAGTCACAGTGGCCTTGCTTATGACTCTGTGAACAGAGAATAGATTGTTGTCAATAGATGACTACATTTTTCAATTTTAGGAGCAATTCTCTTGATGGGTTAACCTTATTTACACTTGTTTCAGTATGCTCATGTCTTTCTACTGAATGTCAAGGGCAGCTCAAGTATTAAACAGAAGTAACAATTTCTTCCCATGTCCTCCACTGTAGTGAAATTACTTCACTTTGAAGCAGTGAAGGGGTGGCAAAAGGTTTTGGTGTTGAATGGCAGCATGTTGTTATACAGACAGTGGCCAGCTTGTCATCTTGTACATGCTGGTGTGTCAAGACAAGTCACTTGAAGTCTACAGAGTCACAAACTTGTCTATTTACATTTAGAACACAATATTATGTGTAATTCAAGGAATCAGTTGGTAAGCCACCCATATCCTTCTCTCGTGTCCTGGCATACTGATACAGATATGGGAGTGGTGGATGTCTCCAAAGAAAATGGAAGAAGCTGGGCATACAGTGGTTGCACTACATCATCTCTTTAGGGTCACTGAAGATTTAAAGTGTTATTCAAAGCCTTGTTTCAAATTTTCAAAGGTGCTGTTGTCCAAGCACCTTCCAAGCCAAACCTAGTTTTTATGCGTCCTCATTAAAAGGCAGAGAAAGGCAGTGGGGAAGGAGAATCTTAGTGACAGAGAGGAGAAAGATTAGAAAGAGAAAAGTGAAACAGTACCAACAAACTCATCTCCTTAAAGATACAAGCTGTAACAACCAGCTTCCAAAGACCAATTTCCATTTGGCCATTTTTACGCAGGAATTTAAGTACAGATTTGGGTGGCTAAATATAGGCAGTCTGATATCTATTATGGGAAATCTCAGTTTGAAATTATTCAACATCTTCCTATTATACTTGGATAATCAGTGTTTTATCACACTGTGAAGCGGTCTGAACGAAAATCCTTTCAGAAAGTACTTTTTTTGCTGATAGTTGGATAACTCAGAAGAGATTTCCTTTATGAAAAGCAGCCATCAGATACCCTTCAGAAAATGAACACCTTTGCAGACTCTAATGAGAAAAGAAAGCTAACCAGGATGTGAGCGCTCACATGCCCTCTACCCCCCTACAACTTTTTCTTTTTGGAAAATTGGACTAGAAACTGTTTCTCTTTCTGTAACAGCTAAAACCTGGTTGTTAGAAGCCTTGTGCACATTTTTGGAGGAAACTGCCATATCCAATTCTTCATCTTGAGCCTGTCCAACAGGATTTAATTTACTGAGATAACATGAGCAGCATGTTGTGGAATATTCACTGTGCAGTTGTATCATGCTTGAGATTAAACCCTAGCTGATGAATGAACTCTTCACTTCTGAATGTAACTACTAACCATTAAAGACTTAAACTGGCAAAAGCCCTGCAGCACACAGTCAGTGAAATGGTACAAAGCTGTAATCGTAACCTGTACTTTTCAAAATAATTCTAGTGTTATTGTGCCATATATAGATCAAATGGTTGTTCAATGATATACTAATATAGTGTACCACTGTATGTCCATCCCAGCACAGACTCTTGGAGCTGTAGTCCATTGAAAAAGGTCTTTGAAGACTATAAATACCCCAACATTGCTTCCTATTTATAAATGAGAGTTATGAAAGCTAAATATATACTGACTCTAGTGTGACAGATCCTGAAAGCAATTCTTATTCGTTTTGATTCTTTCCCAGAATATCTTCCTTGCAGTCCTACTTCTGAATTGTTGAAGAAAACAACACTGACAACTCACCCTTGCAGACAAAAAGGCTTGGGTGAGGCTATAGCGCTGAGCTAAGTGCAAAGTGAAAAAGAACATTCGTCATTTCCCTCCTTTCTGTACAAAATCCCGACTGCCATTAAATGCCAAGGCCAGGTTCCTTAGCTGATTTAGACTGGCTCTGCTATGCTGACGTCATCAGCACTATTTGATGTTAATTGGCAAGAGGATCCAGCCCTGCAGCTTCTTTAGTCCAGATGATGCTCTGGACTTCACTGGCTGATACAACATTGCTTTATCCTTTCCATCTGCACCATGAATTCCCAGCTCAAAAGATGGTGAAATGAAAACCTGATGACAGGGCAGTTTCTGAAGGGAAGGTGTGCTGAAGCATGGTGATGCTCTGACTGATGGATCTCCCCCACAAGAGAGAAAATTCAAATACTGTGAGGAAACAGGTGTATAAAGACAGGAATATATCTGCAGATGATCTGTTCAGAGCCCGGAGTGCAAGAAGCAGAGACAATTTCAAAGAAACCAATCACAGCTAGGATTTTTTGTTATTATTATTTGTTGTACTTGATGTGTACAACCTCCCAGGGAATACAGCTGCATTTACACTTAAAGGTTAAAATCCACAACAGTAGAGAAATGGAGATGTTACTCCTGCTGTGGAAACAGTGAAGATCACAAGGGGGAAAAACACAGCAGAGATGTGAAGAAATCAAATTGGGTCCTTCAGGTGGTACTGACATCCCAACAGCAACCTCAGTTCTCCCCTGCTTCCATGTATGCCAGCAGCATTGCAAAATCTCACAGCCCCAGAAACTGCAAACTTACACCTGTGGGTTTTTACCTCCAGCTCAGGAAAGGGAAGTAGGGGTGCAAAAACAGGTAGAAGTTGTCAGCCAGCTCAAAAATGATATGCCTCAGGAGGCATTTTATTGATGGAGATGTTCAGATCAAACAATCACAGAAGATCCTTGGTATCAATTGGAGAAGAGGAATTTGGTTACTATGGCCGAGTTTTGCCTTCTTTCAAACATTTGCTTTAAGCTTGTGGGAAGACAAGAGGGCAACAGGGACATCCAAGCTCCCACTCTCCCATGAGAAGCCTGGGCTGATGGAAGGC
Source organism: Nesoenas mayeri (assembly GCF_963082525.1). NCBI lineage: Eukaryota > Metazoa > Chordata > Aves > Columbiformes > Columbidae > Nesoenas > Nesoenas mayeri. The sequence goes on along the minus strand of NC_137550.1, from coordinate 15,621,199 downwards.
ATCGTTGATGTATAACTTTAATATAAGAAGGAGGGACAAGGCACCCTTCTTCCTCTTACAGTATAAAAAGAATGGGGTTAATTTTGAGCTTTCAAAAGTGCATGCAAAATGTTAATTTCAGACGCCCAAAATATTGTTTAAACACAAGCAATTTGCAATTTAAAATATTACAAGTCTGCTATTTTTAGTGTAGAAGAACCGTTAGTCATTCTACATTTAGATGGCTCATCAGAATTAAATAAATAACAGCAATGGTTACTGCTCAAATTAGGTCTGTCTCGGTTTCCATGGCATCCAATCTGTTATCTCCAATATTCTTGCCAGGATTTGTACTGGGGCTCTGGGACAGCAACATTTCTTATAAGGCTTATAAGGAATTATCCTGTAGCAATTTCAGCTATATGGTTTCTATGAAACCCTGGAATAAGTGGATTTATTTAAGATGTGTTGAAGGTTTTTTTTCTATTTATTTTTTTTAACTGTTGTCTATTTTTAGCACTACTGACTGCTTTTATGTGGTGCTGCTTTAACTCTTTTGTGGATGTGTCAGTGTGCTGTCTGATGATCCTGTATGATTGCTGTGCCTGTTGCGCTATCAGAAGAAGACTTTAATGCTTTGATGCCACTTCCAGAGTGTATTTGAAAACCAGGGCTTAGGAACATGGGATAACATGAGTCTTTGCTTCTGTCTTTTCGGTATCTCACAGTCCTTTGAAAGCAGCTACACAGACGTGTTTCCACTTGTTCAGAGACATCAAGTGTAGTCATCCTCAGAGAAAAGATAGCAACACTTTGTCCAAGCCCAAGACAAAAAATTATTTGCTACATCAAGTTGCTGGGTTCAATATAGAGGTAAGTGGGTGAAATTCAGAGACCTGGGTTATGTGGGAAGCCAGCCTGGGTGATTTTAATGACCTAAGACACTGTGAAACTATGCATTAAAAAGACAGTTATAATCCCAGCTCAGAAGAACACCACAGTGTGCACAGCAAGCTATGTAGCTGCAGAGAGGAGGAAAATATATTTGTGCTGTAACAGCTGTGTATTTCCCCATAGCTCTTCGATTAATATTACCTTTTATGGGTAATTTCTTTAGTTCCTTGGCTGTTAGAGTTTTCAAGTGAGGGTTTCATTAATCTTTTGTTTTGTAATGCTACCTAGGATATAGATCCTTTTCCCCTCTGGTAAACACTAATTTATTTTGAGTTTATTTGCATCCTGTTGTGAAGAAATTTTGAATCCATGGCATCTTAAAAATCAATGGCTCACTGAGTTTCTAATTTCCAGGTGATATTCCTAAAAGAAAATGTACTGTTATACAGCACTGAGATTTATGGCAAATCATAACTAGTTCTAACCAACACCTTTCTAATATTTTATAAGAGTGAATGACATAGGAGAGGATAATCAGTTTTACAGTGCCTTTTTTCAGTAGAACTCAGGAGGACAGTGAGGACTATAGTGAATAATTTAATGTTTAATGCTTGCTTACTTATATTTCAGTCTTAAGAAAATGATACTAATGCTGCCCTGCAGGTCTCCAGTTGGTGTAAATTGGCATCCTTTCCCCAGGCATCAACGGAGCTGTGCTGATTTATATGAGATTACGGTGCATCTCTGGCGCACACAACAATCCTACAATACCTCACATAGAACTTGATTTACTCTGAATCGTGGTTGAAATATAGCTGTGTGTTTAAAGTAGGCAAGAAATGATAAAGTACTTACTATTTATAGAGTCATAGCTACTTTTCAGAGTCAACCAAGCAATTCCCAAGTACAATCACAATACAAAGGCTTTAATATTTTAGTGCTCTGTCACTCTGTGGTCACTATAAATTTGCTGTGGCTGGGCATACAGCCCCAGCACAAATCTATTTGAAAAACACTTACCTAGGCAACTGCATTAATGCAGAGCCCAGCTATTCATGTTTGCACCCACTGTCTCTTGACTCAGTCTGCAACGAATGGAAAAAAGCTGCGTTGAACCTGTGAAAAGCTGCACAGCATCAGGAGGTGGCAGAGTTTGTGATAACAGATCTAGCAGGTGCTGGAACGCGCTGCTTGGGATTTTTCATGGAGAAAAGGGTTATTAGTTAACATGTTAATGGTACACGAGCTTTTGTAGTAGCTGTTTAAAGGTTCCTTTAACTGAAGCCATGGTGATTAAAGTACTGCAGGTTGTCCTGTCTGTGCTCTGGATCATTGTTTTCATTCCTGGGCTCTGTATTTTAGTGCAATGGTTCACTTTTTCAGTCATATTTCCTTTGTAAGGTGTATTCTTATAGAATTCTTCATGGCAAGGCTTGAAATTCTTCTTATCCTACAACTTGTCTGACTACAGAGGTGGCTTGAAATTCTTCTTCAACATGCAGCTGTGGCGCTGAAAGTAGGAGGTGGAAAGCTTATTGCCTCTTAAGGTGCATAGCAGTGGCTGTTACTGCTCTTGTGTTACTGGTGTAGTCAAATTCAAGAAAAGAAGTTTTTAGCTCAAGTTCAGTAGGAAAGTCCCAGAGGAAGGGAAAATAAAAGCAGTTGTGGCATCTCTGTATCTACATTGTCATGAGGTTTTCAGAGGGCTCTGGCTACAATGTACTCCTGTGGCTGCCCCAAGCTGGCACTTGGTGCCCTGAAGAGTGTGAGAAATAACACTTGCATGCAGCTGACATAACTGGGAAAATGTTTACATAGCTACTGCAGAACAGGACATGGTCTGGTCTATTCCTACCCTCTCTGTGTTACTTATCAAATCTGCTTGAAGCTCATCTTGTCACATCGTCAGGGATGCCACATATTGAAAAATAATGTTGAAATTGTGTAATGTTTACTGTGGCTTTGGGTTCCTCTAAGCTGAAAACAAACACTGGATAAGCCACTTTTGAATATGAGGCAGATGCTCCAAATGCTCTTGTAAAAGCTGCCTCCATTGCAGAAAGCCCAAGGAACAGGGTTGTGTACCATAAAGCTCTTAGGAAAGCTATGAGATGCGTGCACTTGCTGCTGCCAAACCAGCACCTAGAGCCCTTGATGGAGTGTGCTCCCAGCCTTGGAGACTCCTCCATCATATGAGATGCAGACTGTTGACTTCATACAGAAGGTTGTGTTGTTCATTTTGAAGCTAAAGAAGCCCTGAGGATCAAAAGGAATTAAAACTACCAGGTTATATATTGGCAGCACATCTCAACAGTTGGTCCTGTCCTAAGCAGAGACCAAATGTACAATGAAAAGCTCTATGAGAGGAGCTATATATTTAGATGCCAGACCAGAACATCTTGTATAATTGGGAATATCATGGCATAGTTGTCCTATATCAGACCAGAGAGCCATCAGCTCTGTGGTCTGTCTCCAACAGTGATGAAAAACAACTCTGGAGAAGAACATAAGAGTAAGATAGATGTGCAATGGTACACACCTTGATCCTTTCCCAGTTTCTATTTATCTGTGACTCAAGGATTTCCTGAGGTGGAGGCTTTTGTTTTTAATAGTCCTGATGGAGTTTTCCCTCATGGATTTGTCCAAACACTGCTTAAATCCCTGTAAGCTTTGAACATCCACAAATCTGCAGGGCAAGGCATTCCACATGTCTGCTGTTGTCAACAGTTTTGAACTTTCTATCTACTAATTTCCGTTTATGCTCCTTGTTTTTTGTGTGGAGAAGACAGTGAGCAAGTGTGATATAACCACCAGATAAAGTGATAGCCCCTGCCCCCGTGTGCTTACAGTCTGACTCGTTGACCAACTGTAAGAGGTGCATGAAATAAATAAGCGGTGCAAAAGAAGGATTTTGAAACCATAACTTCAGAGGTTGCAGAGGTTATGTCTGATTGCAGAATAACAAACCACTTGTACAGCCATTAGTGAGGGAAGGATGGTTCCCAGGCTGAGGGGATTGCTTGCTGTGCCTCTTCACTCTCCTCTCCTGAACACATTGTTTTTTCTTCTGCTGGGAGCAGGCTCTTGTTTGTGAATACCTTTGCTATTGCAAATATCAATATTGCTGCAGCATTTGGCACTTTTCAGTTAATGTACTGAACACTGGCTGAATGAAAATTGATGTGTGGTTTATACAAACCACCATCACATCTGTGTCTTGGAAGTAAAGGTGTTAACTCTTTCTGACTTAATTCATTCAGGTTGAGGGGCACCAAGGGATTGAACTTGAAATACAGTAAATCAATAATATAAACTCTTTGAGCTTTGTGAGCTAAGAATAAACACCAACCGCAGATTGAGTCAAGTGAACCTATGCAAGAGGCACGGGGGAAATGTAGCAGTGGTGTTCTGCTATTGCAGGTCAATAAAGGCAAAATAACGTTTGGCTTTCATTACTGATTAAAAATATTTCCTTGCAAATGTTATGAGATTAACACTGAACTTTCTGTGTGCACTGAAAGGGTAATGTTTAGAAATTATCATCCTGCATTATCCCAGTGGAAATATGAATAATGGTGCTGCAAACATTGCTGCCCTGGCACAAGCTGGAGCAGGTCTGTCTGCCTGAGTCACGAGTGGAGTGGGCACACACAGTGGGAGGACCTGTTCCTGGTGAAGATTTTTCAGCCTGTGTGACAGCCTGGTAAGTGGAGGTTTGCAGGAGACCCTGGGCTGATGATGCCCCATACCCACCAACAGCAACAGGAGCCTTTCTCTGACTCAGTGGGATGCAGGATCCCATCAGCTTTTGGGCGGACATAGTGTATTACACCAGTGAGACTCCAGTTATGGCTGAGGAGGCAATTTCATTACATATGCCTATTTTTAGGTGCTTATAACTCAAAAACATTACCCTCTTGGCAGGAATTTATCACACTTGTTCTCAGCTCAAAGCTGATATATAGGACTTGGCAGGTCTCCAGATAGCTGAAGAACAGCTGCCTGGGATGTTTCCCAACTGTGGCTTGCACCAATTAAGAAGTTTGTTTCCACACATTTTGGAGGACTTTTTCCTTTAAGATCTTACCTCGGTAACATACTACACACAGACAGCGTGCTCTTTACAGCCTCATAACTTTGGTCCTAAAGCATATTTATTCAGAGTTCTCAAAGGCATTTGTTCTCCTTGAGGAGCAATCGGGAGATATATTGGATCTATCAACATTTAGTCTATCTAAAACTAATCTATAGCTCTATAAAATCAGGAGCTGCACTCCCTGAAATAAAAATTGCTTGCCTTTATTGCCACAACTATATGGTGAAGGGAAGGCAGCACAGACCGCCACAGACTCTGTCAGGCACTGATGCTGTGGGTGCTCTGCTGACAAAAGGAACTGCTTTGTTTCTTTTGTCTTCTTTTTTGCTTTTGCCTTTCCCCTACCAGCTGTGTGCTAGTTATACCAATACTTCTCTAGTGCTGTTCTGCTGGGATAGAGATTGTTTTGTGTCACAGCGAGTAAGGCTACATTGCCTTGAATGCCATGCCTGGTTTACATAATTTTTCCTGTATTTCTCTATGTACAGGAGCTTCTAGTTGGCTAAAAGGTAGAGGTGCAGGGCCTGTTTGTGAAACAAAAGGAAAGAGTTTATTTTGAGAGAAAATTTTCCTCTGGATTGAATTTACCATGGTTCAGAGAGAAAAATATTTCTTAGCACTCAGCAGTAACACTACTAGGCAGAAATCAGATTTGTTTGGAAACTGCCTGGACTCGGAAATTTGCATCCTTCTTTGCAGAGATTTAGACAGCAGAGGCATTTAACAGCTGAATATTTCCTTCAAATGTATTATTTAGAGCTGGTCTGCCTTTTTCTGGATGTTTTGAAGTAAAGCCTGCAGGCTGTAAAATACACAGTCCAAGCCAGAGCAGCTAAGTCTCGAAGAAGTGTGCTGGGAAGTAATGAAGCTGTTTTCCATTCAGCACTCTCAGTATGTTTTACCTTCTGTGCTGGTGAGATACTGACCCACTTCCCAGCTGTGATAAGACAGCGATGTGGCCAAAGGTCCTGGGAGGGCTTGTGATGGAAACAGCATCAATAAAGAGCACCATAAACACTTTTCTGTGCCATTCCTAGAAACACTGCTGAAGGAAAGGATGCTAAAGGGATTTGTTCTGGCAGGAATTGGGCTTGCGAAGTATGTTTCATATTCTCCAAAACCAAAAATATGTGTACTTCAAGAGTGTAGGAAGGTCTGTCTGGGGATATAGAGAGGGCTAGACTATAATGGGCAGCCTTGGTAGGTAAACACAAGCTCAAAGGAGTTGGTTTGTTCAGTACTTTCACCGAAAATTGCTTGTGTGTTTTGGTGAGCAGAAAGCCAAAGAGATTCAAACACCTGTAGGGTGCAGACTCTACAATGGTTTGTGGGCAAAGCCCAGGTGGCTGCACAGGAACTGGAGCAGAGTTGGTGGAGATGGTCCAGTCCAGCTGCCATGTGGGAAGGTGGACACCATCACCTCAGTACCCTGGACAGATTGGGATAGAATCATTTGGGTTGGAAGAACAGTTTGGATTGGAAGGGACCTTCAAAGCTCATCTAGTCCAAGCCCTGCCATGAGCAGGGACATCTTCACCAGCTCAGGTTGCTCAGAGCCTGGTCCAGCCTGGCCTGGGATGTCTCCAGGGATGGGGCATCCACTGCCTCTCTGGGCAACCTGGGTCAGTGTTTCACCACCCTCAGTGTAAAAAATTTCTTCCTCATGTCTAGTTTGAATCTCCCATCTTTTAGTTTAAAACCATCACCCCTTGTTCTATTGCAATAGACACTGCTAGAAAGTCTGTCCACATCTTTTATATAGGCTCCTTTTTAGTATTGAAAGACCTGAAATAAGGTCTCCTTGGAGACTTTTCTCCTCTAGGCACATGGGGTGTGCAAACAAGGAGAGAGGACAAATGCCTCTGGAAGGCAAGCAGGAGAGATGTTGCAGACAAAATTAATGGTTAAGTCAAAAGGAGGGGAAGAGGATGCTTGCATCAAAGCAACTGTGGATGTGCTCAGGTTTGACTCTTGCTTGAGAAGTAGATGGGACAAATGGTCCACAGGAGGCAGATGCAACAGCCATCCCTGAATTAGAGGTCCCTGTCCCTGGGGCCATGCAGCATTTCAGCAGCAAAGAGCAAGAGAAGGTAGAGATCTCCCTCCTTTCTCTGCACTGTACAGCAGAGGCTGCTGGAGGTGTCAGGGTGATGAAAAGATTGCACACTCCTCATTTTAACACCAGTGGAGCCACTATTGAGGGGAGGTACAGTCTGTGCTGTCACCACATCATGCTATAGGTTTGCTTTGCCTTATGTTTTTTGTCTGGAGAGAGTCTCTTCTCATATTTCCCCATTAGTCATAACTTGTGCAATATCTACAAATGCTGTCTGTGGTCTTCATTTAATAACAACCACTTGAAATGATACAAAACATCTCATTGCTCCAGTCAGATGCAGAATGGATGTAATAAACCATAACAGGCTTTCTGGAGTCCCAGGAAAACGGATCATTTTTCCTTTTAAAGCCCCACTATTAAATAAATCTGAGAGTTTCCTCAGAAATAAATATCTTGGGTCACAGTAAAAGGTCTTGCCAAGTATAATTGGTGTTTGGAAGTCTGTAACTTTTGATGGTGCAGCCTGTACACTCACTTTCACTGCAAGAAGTTATTCTTTTTTTTTGTTATGAGAGAAATTTAGCCCGTTACATCAAATTCCAAGTATATAAAAGTGCAGCTGGCTGGAGGGGAGAGGCAGAGTGCTGTGGAAGCTTTTCCAAAATCCCATCTCTGTCTTGAATCACAGAGGTGTGAAACGTCCACCTGCAAGGTTTACTATTTGTTTGTTTTCAATTTTTCCAGACTCAGGATCTAGTTGGAGCAGTTATATTTGTGTACTAAGACCATGGCACATCTCTTTCCCTACTTTATTTTTGTTAATTCTCCATTAAACTGACACTGCTTATGTTTGGTATCAAATGGATACAAATTTCAGTTCGTATTTAGCACAAGACGAAGCTGAACTGAAGGTTTCTAACAGGATTCTTTGCTACTGAATTTTCTGGGACCAAACCAACATGTTTTTGCTTTTAAATCTGACCTGCCTTCCTTTGGCATTTGTGATTTCACCACCTCCTGTGAATAAAACTTGAAGAAAACATTTGTGTGGCTCCCTGCAGCAGGAATCAGTACATTTATAGCACCACAGAAAAAACCCCACATACCTCTTTTTTTCTACTTGAAATGTCTATTTGCAGATGGCTTGTTTTTTACTATCTTTATTCCCTTTCTTCCCACCCAGAAGATACCGTTTGGCCATTAGCGATCTCAGCATTTTCTGTGCAGTTTTGCTAGATATTTTTGTCAGTCTAGAATCAAAACGGTGCCAGATGGAAACCCCATGCTCTTCATAGATGATCATTTCCAGCATTCTTCTGTGAGGTTGTATAACATATGTCCACAAGAAATTAAAAATGTTGTTTCCTTGTATAAACTGTGTATGCTCAAGGGCACAGAGAAGGTTAAGAAAATAACTGAGCCAGGACTGTTCTGTACTTTTTAAACAAATTAATTTCCTAAAGAGAAGTTATATTAACATTTAGATGGGTTGCTGATTTGTGGAGGGTGGTCTTGTTGCTAAAAAACACCTGTATGAAGCAAAGAAGTCATGAAACACACTAGCAAAAAAAAACAAAAGAGGAGTTTGTGTTGAAAATAGTAGTTTCTACATTCAGGAGTATGCTGTTTTTCTGATTTGATTGTTGTTGTTTGTTGGGGTTTTGTTGTTTTTTTGTTTGGCCTTTGCTTTTTTCTTTCTTCCTTTAGGTTTGTTGGTGGGTTTGGTTTCTTTTGGGTTTGTTTTGTTTCTTTTTCCCCAGACACATTCAGCATTAGCTTAATGCTATTCCTGTTGATACCCGTGGGAACTGAACATTGAATTTCTCTAATTTGGGCAGGAGTTCTGAAGGTGGTTTCTGCGTCAGTGTAGTAACTAGTCTGAGATTTCCAACTCTGGTATTTAGATGCTCAGTTCTCATTAAATGAGTAGGAACAAAACATTCAAAGCACTGTATGAGCTCTGAGAAGGTCTGCTGAGGGCAGCTGCCCCAGGAGGCTGCTGTCCTTGCTGACCACGTTCTCCTGCTTTAGCACCCACCCTTCCTGACCTCTGCAAGCTTGTCTCCTTTCATTTATGTCTATACATCAGGTCATCTCTGTTATTCAAGTACAAACCCTTTGCATCTGTTTGTATGGGGTTTTTTTTGTGCAAAGTGCTACAAAAATAACTCCTAATATCTAAGCTACTGAAAGTAACAGGAACTGCAAATAGCTGGAATAAACTCCAAGAAAAATAGCCAAACTTACCTGGGTTTTTTTAAGTGTGGGGCTGATAATTTTATGAACCTAAGTAGATTAACTATCTTGTGTTCATGTATGCATAGAAAGCATTTAACTTTGTTTATTGGGGGCATTTGACAAAATGAATCAGATCATGGTCAAAAACAATGGCTTTGTGCAAGTAAAGCAGTTTCACTCTGCTTTTGAGACAGGTGAGAGGACCACATGGCATCAATTACTGTGGGTCCACCTGATGCGTGGTAGCTTGTTCAGGAGAGGTAATTAGGTTGCTTGCAAACACACCATGCAAATTTTCTGTCTGCTTTACTAAGGAAAAAAGTCCTGTTGTGATCCTGCTGTCCTTCTCTGTTGAACTCTTTAGTCAGCTCCAACAAAATTGGAGTAAAAGAGCAGAGATTGCAAAATATTGTTTTTCTCCAGGTTTCACAAAACCAGATAGCTAGGCAGAAAGTAGAGATTCCTGCAGAAGAGATGATAATGAGAGCTTGAGTAATTTTAGACAACAAAGAACAGAGATATCTATGCTTGTTGTCCTGGATCAGCCACCACTGTGATGAATGGAGTGACTGTCTGGGATGTGGGGAAATGCAGAATGAAGTTTCCGAACCAGAAAGGGACCTAACGCTGAAGGTTTTTAGTGTTGGGTGATCTTTCTGACAATAAAGCTCTGTTTTTCTTCCCTGTTGGTCTATCCCACTGGTGTAAATCATGAAGCCCTGCCAGGAAGAAGATGTGAATTGAGAAGGGAGATCAGTGTGTTTTGTTCGTTCTGATTCTCCAGGAGTCTGTTTGTTGGCATTGGCCTCGTTCATCTTCAGACATAAGGCACCCTGCCAGTCAGGAAAACGACAGGGGTTTTGGGATAAGGAATTGCTCATTTGGGAGGGCTCTTTTGCAGATGCAGTTTATTTTAATACCTCTGTGTTTTTCTGGGCTGTTTACTTGGTCCTGAGCTGTCAAGTGCCATGTTAGGTGTTTTGAGGTTGTCAAATACCATGGGAAAGGAATTGCAAGAAGACAACTGGCTTTTTCCCTGTGTATTCAGAAACCATTCTAAGAAGATGGGAGACTGGGGGCCTTCCATGAATTCTCTGAAAATTAGCTTATTACTTGACTGTTAAGCATATTGTATAAGCCAAGTAATTAATTTTTACAGCAAACTTGTCTAGGACTTGGGCAAAAGAGCAATTAATTCTCTGGAAATAGATCAATTATCATAATTGCTAATGGATGCAAAACTCCCTCAGACACAGATGGACAAAAAAACCCTTTCATCTTTGTGATTAGGGTACCTGAAAGTCAGGTCTAGTGTGTGTGACAGGTAGTTAACCCATTAAGAAACCCCATCTAGTGCTAATTGTGGCTGCTGAGCTCCAACATATCAGATGGAGAAGAGAACACAGGTGGCTCCTTCCCCTTCTCCCACAGTTAGTGCAGGAGCACCCACCTCATCACCTTTCCCTCTGTGTGAGGATGATCTTCCCCTGATGGGTGTAATTGGGATGTTCCTGCAGACAGCAGGAGCTGGTGAATGAATGCTATGAGCATCTCATACTAGAGAGGTGTTCACACCCTCAGGATTGCACAGACCCAGCGTGTCCTGTGCTGAGAGGAGTCTGGCTCCTGCCACTAAGCCTCACCAACCAAATTTGTATAAATGATGCGTTTCATCTCTCTGCAGCTCAACATAATGGGGCTAATCAAAGGAAACAGCCATTCTTTGGACAGAAGAAGACCTTTGCTCCCTTTGTTATTGAATAGCAACTTTGCTGCATCATTCTGCAACAGATTTTGTATCTTCAGCTTGATTTGTGGTTGAAAAAGCATTTGGGAACTCGCAGAATTATAATTAATACTTAATACAACCCAGCCCTTGAAAAACAGATAACAAAGAGCACTCAGCACTATGCAGCTGCCAAATGCCACATGTTTCCCAAGGACTTTTGTGCTCCACAGACATGAGCCTTCCTCTGTCTCCAGAGAGCATCCTCAGCACCCTGGATCTGCTGCCCAGCAAACACGAGTCAGCATTTGCAACTGCCTAATGTGTTGCTGGTGGAAGACAGGAAGGGGCGAAGGGAATAGAACAAGAGGCTTTTATAAGAGTTGATCTGTTGCTATTTAATCTATAGTGACAAAGGCATCATTAATAGAACATAGGGCAGATGATTAGATGGGCCAGACCTCAGGCCTGAATGCTTGTGACATCTGGGAACGCAGACAGTGCTCTTCTGATCTGTTCAGCACCTCATGAGCACCTGCGTTGTGCTTCTAGAGCATCTTCTTGCATGGTCACGTGACGTGTCATCTTTTTTTTTTAATTGAAAGCCTAGTATGATTCAGACCCAGTGCAGGTCCAGCTCTGCTTTTTAACAGTTAACAGTGTAAGAGAAAGAATACTGAAGAAAAGAGGAAAATGGGGAAATTATAAAATATCAAAATTTTTGGATGGAATTTTGTTTTCATTGTGTTTATACGAGAGCACATAGCAAGGCTGCAGTCTAGAATGAAGACATCTATTTTGGGTGAAAAGCCATGAAAATAATCAATAAGTGGTATTAACCACTGTAATACTGTCCTCTCCTCCAATGTATCAGGAGAATTGGACCTGTAATTGTAGCTGGTGGGAGATGAACCAGCTCGACTGCTTCACGCACAGGTATGTGAGTGATAGGAACAGCTGTGCAAATACTGCGGGGTTTTGATACTGCATGACAAATGTGTTATGAAGATAACAGCTCTCCAGAAGCTGATGTTCAGCATCAGAGGCCATTATGTAATTAAAATGAACGTCAGCCTGGTGAGGGCATTTATGGCCTCCACTTTACCCGACACAGAGCAAGCCTGAATCTTGCACTCCCAAGCAGAGAAATAGCCATTTACATTTCAAATGTAGTGGCACCTCTTTCCAGAAACCACAACACAGGGACGAAGTAGCCCCAGAAGTGCTCCCATGCAGGCTGGAAAGCCAGCAAAATATTGATTGAACCAAGTAATGGAATATGAATATGAAGAATTACATTCGCTAATTTGAAGTGGCTGTGGAGGCTCAGCGGGCAGGAGGGCTGCATCCCTGTTTTCCTAAGACATGGTGGAGGAAGCCGTTTCTCTGTGCTGAGGGATTACAGCCCTTTGGGATGCAGCAGCATTTGGCAACAAGTCATGAAATACTAATTGCAAAAGGTAAGGGTTTAATTTCTCAAGTACAGCACAGTGTTTGTAAACAACCTCAGCGCTTATCGTTAGATCAGTGAGGATTCAAGGTTTACATATCAGCAAGTGCTATGATTCTTCAAGGGACAAACATCGACTTCTTTCAATAGACCGTGTTCAAAAGCCGATGGATGGATGGAGAAGCTCAGATCCCAGAGAGCCCTCCTGCTCCCCAAGGCTGAGCTGCGCTATCTGGTAGAAATAAGGATCTTGTAATTAGCTGTGAGCAATGTTCTGAAGTGTCATCACCAGGTTATGTTCAGTTAATAAGAAGTGATATTAGAGTCCTGCAATCATGAATACCATTAAGTCATTTTCTAAGGCATTTTAAAATGGTTTAAAAATGTATCTTCTTTTTCTATAAAGCTGGGAAGCCCTTTTCTCTGTTCCTGCTTAAGGTGAGACCAAGCTAAGTAGCCACACCATGTAAAATAAGGCTGTATGGTCAGGTATGGAAAGTGAATTTTTTAAAAAGTATGCATTTAAAGCATTACACATTAATTATGAATGCATCTAAGTTTGACCAAAGGCCACATACTGTAGCAAGCTGGGTTCAGTGTACCTGGTGAAGTAGGGGAATTGACATGATTTTTCATGACTGTACAACCAAGCAGCAATGTTCTGACAGCATTTGGAAATACCACCCAGATGGTGTAATGGCATTTTTAAATTCTGGCTAAGTCAGGAAAGGGAAAAATCTGAATCAGTGTATTGGGCACAGCTCAGAAGATGGAGTAGATACTCCACTCATGGAAGTGAATGCAACAGTACTTCATCACTGGAGATGTTGAGGAAATGAATCAGAAGTCATTAGTGAAAAGCTTTCAGTTTATCCCATCTTCAGGAAGAAGTAGCTCTTCTAGGTATTCTTAATGGAAATAGTTCTCATAGCATTGCTTTGATGTCAGGAATAGAAGCTGAATTGTTTCTCAAGAAACGTTATCTTGCCACACTAGATGTCAGTAAATACAGGTGTATCTAACATTTTTGCTCAAGGAAGGGAATTTTTTAGTTGATTCAATCCCCCTTTTTTCAAGTTATTGGCTACTGCTGTTTGTTTTAATTATCTTTTAATGGAAAAACAAATATGACAGTATGTTGTACTGTTTAACACAGCAAAAAATATTCTTAAACTGCTTATAGTGAAACTTGTGTAAATTCAATGAGTTAAAGCTACTTGTAATGTTGATTTAAATCCACTTTGCAAGGACAGCATTCAGTGGTGCACGTTTGCCTGCAGAATACAGCACCTGTCTCTCCTGTGCGTACCACAGATGTGTTTGGCTTGTTGCTTTAACAGTGACCACTGTGATTAGTAACTAGTACATTAACAACTCAAGGTTTTTATTTAAAACTCTGTGATTTTGTGGTGCCTGGACAGCAGAGGGGAAAACTGAGGGGAGGTAGTGACCACAGCTTTCATGGGAGGGCTGCTCTGTGTGAGCAGAGAGCCAGAGCCTGTCTATGCAGTTTTAGTATATTTGTTATATACTTATAGGTGATTTTATTCTTATGACAGCAAAACTATTGCCCCAAGCCAGCAGGCTGCTGGGTCACTAGGTGGCAATGTGACATGCAGGCACACAGCAGCCTGCAGAGCTGCTCTCCAGCCCTGGGGAGGCTCCTTGGAGCATCTGCACCCCACCACACACCCTGCTTCATCTCTGCGCAGAGAACTTTTCCTGAGGACCTAACACTGGTGCTGAGCCAGAGATCTCTGCTGTAGAAGGAGGTAGGTGGTTTGTGTTTGGCCTCTGGCTCTGTTACCAGCCCGAGGTCTAGCAGGAAAACAGACAAGGGGCAGAAAACTGCTGCTGGTTGGGTAGGATGGTGTGTAACACATCCTCACCTCTCTGTGCGGAGTCAAGGGCTTCCTCAGGCACAAACCAAATCTCCTTTCCAACCAGTTGAAGCCTTGTGGCCCCCTGACTTTTCCCTATAAAGACAATGCTGTGACCTGTGGCTGTGTAGGAAATTTTGACTGATGACAGGCTAGCAGCACATCCTTGCATAAACTCACGGTTTTGGGGAACAAATAGAAAGATGCTTCTCAGGAGAAAGGAGGTGATCTGAGTACCTCAGGCAGGATCTTCTCCATGCTGTAGATGAGGGTGTTAGATGCCTGCAGAGTGTGCTTTGCTGTATGTTCACACCACTTTAGCAGCTCTCTGCATGACGGTGCTCCTGCCTCGGCAGGATGATGCTGTCATTTGATAATAGCAGCATCCAGTCTGTGCCTGACACAACAATCTCTTTAGCTTTTGTCATGAGGAGACAACAGTAAGTCGCTTGCCTATGAACATCTTTTTGCACAAAGGTCAGCAGGGTGTAGTTTTGAAATGAGGATTGTTCCAGGACCGTGTGTTTCATTTGCAACAAGGTTTTAGCTGAATACTCCTCAGGAAACCTTTCATCCCATTCAGAGAGACTTTCTGCTCAGGCCGAACGTGGCAATAATATCAAGCTTCCTCTCTGACTGCTTCCCACAGTGATTAACACATTCTTAATGCTAGTATTTGTTCTTATTTACTGAGTGTCTTCATTTATCGGTGTCTACGATTTTTCTTGCACTGAAAGCACGCGAACTCTGATCTAACATTATACATGGGAAGGAGCAGTTCCCCAGCAGAAATTACTTGTTTCTCCCCCATTTATGTTGGATTTAAATGCATGTATCCATGTTGATGTCCTGGGGCTATCAACCACAGAAACGTTGGTCTGGAAGAGACCCTAGGAGCCCAGCTACTGCAAGGGGCATGCCATGGTCATTGCCAACTCCTCTGTGACCCCTCCCAGTCCCTTCCTCTCCCTTCCAACTTCTTATTGATGTGCAAGTGTACTGCAGATTTCCTGGAATACCATGTACCATAAATAAGTAGAATTTTTGAAAGGAATTTGGAGATTTTGTAGATTCCTCAAACCGGTGGAGCGTTTCCTGGAATCAGTAATGAAATCAGTCATTTTGCTGCACTCTCCAGTTTAATGCACATAGTCTTATGGTAGCAGCTTTTAAAAGCTGTTTGTCTCATTAAAGTTCAGTTAAATCATTTCCAAAATTAGAAACTTTTATGATTAATGACTTGTGGTAGTTTGCTTTAAAGAAGATGCTTGCTAATTAGTTGTTCAGGTTTTTTTTTTTCCAAAATCACTCCTGAGACTTGTATTACTGCCTTAGTTATGACACAGTGACAGTGATACTTGGTACTTTGAGAAAAATAATTGGTAATGATGCAATTCATGCCTACAAGAGCTGTGTCTGAGGAGCAATTGAAAACGACATGGTTATTATAGCAAAACACAAGGAGAATGATTTTTGGTGAATTTTCCAATGTAAGCACAGACATTCTTGTCCATTTAAATGGAGATATGCCAGTCTAAAAGTCTTAAGATCAAGAGTACAAAGAATAGGTCACACTCTTCTTTATTTGTTTTTTCTTAACCTTTGTAAGTGCCTCTGACCTGTGCTGACATGTAAATAATATAGACACTAACCTTTTCATTGTATAGGCACTCCCAACTGGAATAGTGAGTCAGAAATAGCGGTTTCCAGACACACACAAGTGAGGATGACAGCACTGGGGGTGTTATCACTGAAAGGGCGTCTGAATTGCAGCTCCCTGTGTTTTCACAGCACAGATGCTGAGTGTGGACGCAGGGTTCAACTTGTGGTGACATCTCTTTCTCCCAGAGCCCAAGGAGAGGCTGTGAGGGATTAATCCTGGGTTTTACAACATTTCACGTCATCTGAGAAATGCTGTGACCAATTCTGGTGATGTCCCCAGGTGGTCTATGCTCTATGGTTTCCAGCTCTTCTTTCTGGTTGAATTCAGAAGTCTTCATCCTGCGACTGGATCCAAGTGATGGTTTGAGGGAAAGGTGTCCATGCTAGATTGCTGCTACCCGAGCACTGGACTGTGCCCCATGGTTGGTGCTTGTCTAGGGAGCACTCCTGGCTCCCTCCGAGGCCCAACAGGTCCCTCCTTGGGGCCAACCCCCTGCCAACGCATCTCTTAGGTGAGGAGTCATGCTCATCATGCTCTCAGACCTCAGAAGTAAGCAACCAAGTCCTGTTTACCAAGTATATTTACTTCCTGTGCGAGACAGTGATTCCTTTGGTTTTTTTTTTTTTTTTAAAAAAAAGATAAAATCCCATCAGAGCCTGGATCTCTAAGATTAGTACTTTCTAAGAGGAAAATGTTTTATTTGCTTCCCCTCTGCTTCTTTTGTGTCTTTTTTCCCCTGTTGCATATCTCCTGTTTTGTTGTGATTCCCTGCTTTGAAGGTAGTTATATCAGGCTACTCTTCTTTGTGTATTTCAGTGGGATTTTTATGCAATACTTAATTCGGTTATCTTGAAAATGACAGACTTGGCCTGCGCAGTCATACTCTACACCTCTCCTCTCCCTTTGAAAAAGAATACTACGAGCCTACTAAAGTAAGAAGTGTTTATAAAGTGACTCCACAAGTATAAATAGCTTGCAAGCAAGAGCAGCACCTGCCATCTTTGATATGTCTTGCACTTCCCACAAATCACTTGTGCGTGCTGGGTTTGATCACAGCTATTGTTTGTGCTAAGCTTCCTCCTACTCCTATAATCCTCCTATTTAAATGGATGGGATATTTTGCATATGGTAAGGATTTTGGGGATATAAATTTCAGCCAAGTATTTTGTGGACATGACATAGTGTATGTATGTGTTCTGCCAAGGGCAGAGAAATGGAAACATCGACAAGCACCACACTTCAAATGGAAAGGATATGGCTCTTTTGAAAGTGCCTCAAGTCACGTACTTTGACTCTTATTGCTTCTTTCAAGGGGTTGCAGTTTCTTTCCAAATATAGCAGTCCTGGGTTCATGCTAAGTCTGGTGGGATCTGTGGCTTTTTGTGGGCTGATGTGTGCTGGGCTATTGTCACGTCAGCCTCCCTGTGTCCCACTGCCCGAGGTGTCCCTGCCCAAGGGGTCGCAGCATGCTTTGTCACCAACTTGGATGAGAGGGTCAACAGAGGCTTTGAGTCTCTCGAGGACTGTAGCTGAGGCAGTTCAGTCCCAATCGCACCTCTGCTGCCGGTGGTGGCTTTGCGAGAGGGATGGGTTCTGCCACCAGCTGTCTGCCTCTCATCCCACAGTGCTGGTTTCTTCTGCTGTGTTGCCTGCAGGAAGGGAGTTGAAGCAGAGCATGCCCTAGTCCTTCACGTTTCACATCAATTGGTTGAGACTGGAACAAGCCCATAATGTCTAGGGTTAGACAAGAATTGGGGGAAAAAAAACCCTAAAAATCTCTTTTTAAATTGAGAGTATCTGACAGCATGAGGCTGTGCAGAGGAGCTATGGCAAATGACAGCAGCACCCTGAGAAGCAGCAATCGACTGGGGTGTCCCAGGAGGAGAGGGCCTGCTGCCCTGTTACCGATGGCCTCTCAGATAGTCTTACAGGGGTCTGCTGCAGAGAAAGTGCTGTAAAAGTGGGGAGCACAGGGGACCTAAGTGTCAGAGGCAACGCTTTGTGTGCAAACCCTTATAGACAGGACTGTGCAAAGCTCCTTCCCTTGGAGCAGCTGCCCTGCACTCAGGGATGTCTGGAAGAGCAAAGCACTGAGTGGACAGTAGGCTTGGGTGTGGTAAGCAGCTGTATTTGAAAAAGCTGAATACCAGAATACCCCAATTGTTCATTTTCCTTTTTTTTTTTTTTTTTTAACCCACAAAGAAAATCCCAGCAGTGCTATCAATTGTGTTAGTTGTATAGAATAAGCTCAACAAGATCTCCCAGCCTGGGAATTGAGTGCAATCCCCTCTCGCTGAATTATTCTCTCCATTTATTTGGTGGAGATAAAGATTTTAGTTTTTCCCATGTTGAGCTGGTAACAAAAAGCAGGGAGGAGTTACACTTTCCGGTTCAGTTGTTCTTCTCTCTTAAATAAAATCCGAGCTGTTAAGTTCCTTCTATAACTTCAGGTTTATGGGCATGAATTTTTCACTTTCAAAAAAACTGGCTATATTCTCAAACACTGAATAAAACTCCAAATAGTATTATTGTGGCCTCTGACACTTTCTAAAGATGTTTGCTTTATTTGGCTGTAACACTATTTTTTGTTTGTTTCTTTTTAGAATATACCACCTACTTATTTTGTATATATTTTTAATCTCATTTAGTCTTATGAACCCAACAGATAGCAAAGCCATGGCGTCTTCTTTTTTGGCTATGCCTTTTAACAAAGCTTTAGATGAGTAGTTGTTTGTATTCATGTGCTTTTGCAAAACAAAAAGAGCCAATTTCCTCCTTTAGGATCTATGAAGACTTGAGTTCAACTGTTGATGTGATATATTCAGATTTTTTGGCATTTCGTTGTCAGCCTGTTCTGAGAAGCATAGATTTTATTGAACACACTGTTTGGACATACCGCTGCTTCTTTACTGTGTTTTCCTTCAGACACAACCAAGGTAATTTTTGTATGCCATTGCTTGTAACTGCTGAGAGACCTATGGAGGGGTTACCCATCCCAGTCAGTGTTGTCTACTGTACCCAATGTGGCTTAGTTTTCCTCACTTTAAGAAGGACAAGGAATTATTTGAGAAAGTCCAGTGGAGAACTAAAAAGATGGTTAGGGAACTGGACCATCTTTCTCCTGAGGAACTGCTGAGAGACCTGGGTCTGTTCAGCCTGGAGAAGGCTCAGAGGGGGACCTTATTTATGCTCTTAAATATTTCAAGGGTGGGTGTCAAGAGGATGAGACCAGGCTATTTTCAGTGGTGCCCAATGACAGGGTGAGGAGCAACAGGCATAGATTGAAGCACAGGAGGTTCCAACTAAACATGAAAAGAAACTTCTTTATTTTGAGGGTGCCAGAGCACTGGAACAGGCTGCCCAGAGAGGTTGTGGAGTCTCTTTCTCCAGAGATATTCAAAACCTACCTGGATGAGATCCTGTGCAACCTGCTATGGGTGAACCTACTTTAGTAGGTTGGTTGGACTAGCTGATCTCCAGAGGCCGCTTCCAGCCCCAACCATTCTGTGATTCCCTCAGGCTTGAACCTGTAGAGCACAAGGTTGTTTAAAAACTGCTCATGCTGTGAGATTTTCCCTGATCTCCAAATGTTTAATCAGACCCGGAAACCCTCCCCTGTTAGTGGGACAATATTTTGGCTATCCAAGGTTTTTCTTCCATCTTCTGCAACATGTTAGGGAGGATCTAGATAGTTCCTCCAACTGAAAATGTGCTTGATCATTTGTGGTGGTGATATTTGGCCAATGAATCTAAAGCAAGGAGGAGGGCTACAGGGTTTGGAGCAGTTGGCTGGTGGGACAGGCACTGGGGGCACTGCTCCCCACAGGGAAGGCAATGTGGCTGCTATTTAAATCAGCAGCAGATGTGTTGATATGTGTGTGACGTTCCTCAAGATGGCTCAGGGAGCCTGAAGTTTATAAACGATTCTTCTTCTGACTCCTGCTAATTTTAGCCTTGGAGTGTTTACAAACAGAGCTGCATTTGTCTCTGCTCCTGATCCAGAAGAATTTCAGTCCCTGCTGGCATATTCCCTAGAGGGCAAAAAAAACAGTGGGGGGATACAAAATAGTGATAGCTATTAAAAGATGCTGAAGGAGCATTCAGATTGAAGGCACAGAAAACCAAATCCTGTAGCTATAAATAATATATCTGCAGATATCATAATATCACCAGAAACTAGGAAGAATATACACCCAGGAATAATTTTGGTACAGAGAAATGGGAACAGGGACCTGAGCCCGAAAGCACTGCTTCATAGTGGTGCTCCAAGGCGGTATCTAGAAATGGCTCAGGAAAAGGCTAAAGCCGAATGGCATGACAAGAAATAATCAAGTTGTGGCTACTTTTGAAAGCTGTCACCAGCACTGAGCTCGGGTGCAGCCCAAAATGCAAGGTGTTGATGCATACCAGTTATTGCATGCAACATTCCCAGTCTGAATGCACAGTTTAGCTACTGCTTTGAAATGAGGCGGGAGCCAAAAGTAAAAAAAAAAAAACAAAAAACTAATTATATCAACACAGTTCACATGGAGGTTTAGAAAGGGATTTCAAATATACGCAAACCAGTTTAAAATTGTTTCCCTCTCAGAGCCATTACCTCCAAATACTGGGTTGTTTATTTTTAATGGGGAACAACTCCTAAAGTGTGTTTAGTTTTCTACAAAGAATGAGTAGGCAGAATCCTCCTGGGTTGTCAGGGCAAGGACCTGCACTCAGTGCCAGTTTGAAGGAGAAAAGCTGTAACTACATGCTCTGCCTTGAACAAATTCAAATCCTCCAACTTACCTGAAGTCTGCTTTGTAAAAAAAAGTCTCCAGGTTGTGCAGCATTTGACTTTCAGACCTAAAGCTTTGCTTCCCCTCAAAGATCAAGCTAGCTACTAGACCACTGTCACAGCCATCCACCTTGTGCTATAGGAATTTAACGGGTCATGAGGACTCGAGCAGATCTATATAAACAGAAGGGAAAAGTTTTGTTGCTTGTGCTCACTCATGACACTGTGTATGTCATTCAGATCAAGACTTGGTTGACACATGAGAAATACCAGCTGCCATCTGATTAAGCCATGTGAGGGGTTTATGAAGTAGCTACAAGTTCAGCTCAGTTGAAAATAAATGGGAAGCCCTGGAGCCTCATGGCACGACCATAGTGACCAGAGGAAACAGGAGAAATGGTGCAGAAGTGCTCAGTGTAAACTAGGCGAGCTCCATCTCCTGATCCTGGGTGAGCGCAGGAGCTAGCTCATGTCTTAATGAAGGAAATGCTAAAAAGCTTCATCATATGCAGCTTAAAATTGCTGCAAGTTAGAGAACTGAAGCATCTGGCATGAGCTGCATAGAGCTTTAAAGAGGAAGACAATTTTATGTAGGAAAGGTCCACAAAGTAGTAGACAGGCAGTGGGTTCATGACAGAGGAAAGCAACTTATTTTGTGGCTCTACAATTCTAGTGCTGCTTGATGCATAAGAGCAAGTTCATACCAACAGAAAATATCTTGCCTTGTGCACTGTAGGCTTCTTGCAACACTTAGAACTTTCTTTTAAGATGAGCTTCTTGAACTAATTTAATGTCTTTCAATTTTTCCTTTAAGGATCCACTCTGAACTTTAAGCATAACTGGTTTTTTAGGTTTCTTTGAGCCCCAAAATAGGTCTGAGAAACTAATCATTACATTCCTCTCTCTATCTCTCAGACTTGTAAAGATCAAATGCTGATTAATTTTTACCATGCTTAAGGAAAAAGTCAGGCACAAAAAATGTTACCCTATGATATCATTGCACATACAAGCCTGAAATAGTGTCAGAGCTCTACTTGGCAAATTTCCTTTCAAATATTGCTGTATGTTCTTTTTCCTGCTGTTGCTCTGTTAGCTTTCTCCATCTGAAACTGGTGGATCTTGAGGGACGGCTCAGTCATATAACGCTCCTCACAGTCTTTGCCTGCCTGCTAGCGAGGTAGCCCGAGGTTTCTAATGTCAGGTCTCCCATTGCACGGGGACTTTGTGTCCATCTGAGTTTACCTCTGGATTTCAGAGTCAGATTTGGCATCATATACATTTTGCCTCGCCAGCCTCCTCTTCAAATACTGTTTTCTCTCAGCTCCACAAAGGCCGGAATGAGATCAGCCACTGCTGCCAGTCTGCATCTTAGCAGAGTCAAACATCAAAGCTTCTGTTCCAGTTCCACTTCAAAACCTTTCAAGTTTTAAAACTTGACCAAGTAGCGAAAGGAGTTGTAAAGGGAAAGCTATGATGCACAGGATGATGGGCCCTGTGAAGTGCATTTTCCTCTTACTTTACACAGTAAAAAGTAGCCATAATTTGATTACTTATTGTTATTATATTCATGAGGGGTATGGGACCACCTTCACCCTTTGATTTATGCTGTGAATAGCAGAAGAACCACTCCTGGGTCTTTCATCTTTTTGTTTTCTGTAACAAACCTTTCACCAGCCTCAGAGAAGGGGCCTTGGGCAAAAATCTGTTTGGACATCAGGGGACCTGGTTTCAGTTAGGGTACTGAATGCTTCCCCCTCTTTTTCCCACTCCACCTGCAAAAGTTCAGTCTGCAGGTGTCTCACAAAAGCTATCAAGTGACAACTTTATTTAAGTTGAGTATATTCCCCACTGCCACCCCCAGACAGGAAAAGAACCTGCCTGTCATTTTTGCAAGGTTTGAACTTCACCCACTTGGTGTGTATGTCCACATTTCTGCAAACTTAAGGGTGGCTGGATGAGGTGAAGGTAAATGGTGCAGCTGCAGCTCTGCTCAGCTGGTGTCTCTGATTTGCAGCTGTTCTCACTGGTTTCTGGCTGGCAGTAGTAACGTGAAGAGACTTTGTACAAAACTTCCCATCTTTTAATTTACCTGAGAAAGCACAGATTAGAAATAAGGAATCAGTTCAGGGTGATGAAGCTGAGTCTTTTTGCTTCCCAAGGCTTCTATGATATGTCAAACCATGCAGCGCTTCAGCCTCTGTTGTCTTTATAGAAACATGCTAGAGAGCACTCAGAGGCCCATTTTGCATTCTCCCATTGTGATATTGCCACCTCACGTACCTGGAAATGTGTGTTCTTCTTATTTCCAATGTTATTCAGGTTTCGTGTGCTGGTGATAAATGGTTATTGGATGTATGGTGGCTCTTTTGTCAGATGCTGATGGTGCAAAGGAGATGAGATTTCTTAAACAGTTGCATTTCACCAAATTTGAGGAGAGGGGCAACCTCAAAAAAGCAGGCTACCAAGCAACCATCTACTTGAGGTAAAATGGGTAGGATTTTGAGACAGAAAACAACTTTTGTAGGTTTACTCAGGCTTTCCAGGCTTAATAAAAATCTATGTAAACATTTCTGCTAAATGAAAACTTCAAGTGATAATTCACAGATTGTGTTAAATACCATCACTGATTCTCATAAATATATTGCATTTGCCATGTGATGTTTGTGTAACCACTAGCATTCCTCAAACACATTTTGCCAAAATTCGCTTATTTATGAACTTCGTGGTATATTTCAGGATGATTTAGTATCAGTAAATCCAGGGTTTAAAAGTGAGGTTTGTTGTGAGCTTTTAAAAGATCTGTTAGCTGGGAATGAAGCTCTGAGATTGCATGTGAGACGTGGTCTTTGTCCATTAAACCACTACACTGTAGGCTTTTCTAGAGCCATAAGAATTATTTTTGGTTTTAGACACCAAATTAATACCGTACTCTGTTACAGAAATGCGTATCTTTGTAAACTGCGATCAATCTAGTTTAGCAAATATACCGAAATGCAGAGAGAAAAGACCTTCAATACTGATCTATTTTAGAATTTCAGTAATCTGGAAGACTTTGATCTCCAGTGCTAGAGGCCTCACATCAGTGTGGTGCTTGATCCAGCAGCCTTGATCAGGATTTGCTTTGCAGTTCACAAAGCTTGATCAGCCGGAGGCATCATTGCACAGCAATGTGAGATGCTCCGTTTCCCAGGTGCTGAGCACATTCCCCAGCCCAGAGAAGCAATTCAGAGTCCCAGGGTCACAGCACAGAATGCTTGATGTCCATTAATTTTAATTGAAATTATTCATAGTAAATAGGTGAGAGATTCACTTTGTGCTTAGGGCTTCTCTGTTTATCAGACTGAATTATTTAGAGAAATTAAACTGCAATCTGCATACTATCCATTAGCTGGAACTCAGTTTGCATATAGCAGTTGGGTTTTGGCAATTGAAAAGAGGAAGATTCTGCACAGCAAGCTGTCTGCCAAAAAAGATCCTCTGTGTAGTGCTTAAGACTGCGTAGGAATAGAAGTGGTAAAAATAAGATGGGGACCAAATTAAACATCCAGCTGAACAATGTTGTGCTTGCTAGAGAATAGGCTGTGCTTTGGCCCTATGTTTAGTATTAATTTCAGCTTTAAGTCTTTGTGGGTTCTGTTAAATCACATGAATTGTAGTAAATTTGTCCTAGCATTGCAGTTAAAACAGTGGCAGACCAGGCGATAAGGAGATGCGTGTTGGATTTATTTGGATGGATTTTATAGGCACCATTACAGAACAGTGGCAACAAAACTTCAGACATGGCCACTTAATCATTTACTTATTTTATCATAATGTAATAGATACCTCTGGATGCCAATATGAATATAAAAACAGAATTCGAAATGAGGAGTAAGTGATTGCATTAGTGAGACTTTATCATGTCTGGAATCTTAAATTTAAGGCCTAATCCTGTCTCACCTGAATGCAGGGAGAGTTTTACTTCAGATTTAACTGGGAAAATACAAGGAACCATCATGACAAAGCTCATTTAGACTTGGACTGCTTTAAAGGCTGCTATATAAAAGAGCAGAATCTGGACCTTTTACAAACCACTTCCTGCAGAAAAGAGTAAATTTCAACTTGAGAATAAGCCAAAGAACCAAGGAAAAGCTACACCAAGGAGCAATGCCATTACTGTATCTATATGAGTTCCAGAATTGCTCAGGGGGTGTATGTCTCTAGAGATATTTTACGAGGACAGGGAAAGCACATTCACGATCATGTGTTTTATGGACAAACTGTACAACTGTTGGACATTAAGCAGCAATAATTATGTTGTATGAAGGCACTTACAGGTTACAGTTTCAGATTGTAAATGATATCCGATTTATCCAAGCTGGTGCCAAGTCAGAACCTTCTGGGCGATGTCTCTGGGGGAATAAATACCCTCAGCAGCGGCACAGCTCTGTGCAGCGCGTCAGCTCTGCCATGCCTGTTTCCAGAGAGCTGCAAGTATTCAGAGAGCCCAAATATGACCTGCTGCGTGTGTCTCTCTGCTGCAAAGGCCTCATGTTTCACTTCACCCTTGGGGCTTGTGAGACCTTGCTGTGCTTTAGGCAATCGCATTTGTCCCTCTGGGCACAAGAGTTCAGGAACCGTAAAAGGGTCTGTTAATAGATGATGCTGCTTTGCTGGCTTGTTGCCATTCAGTTTAGATGACTCCACCACAATCTTGGGAACAGCACAAAAGGTGTGTAATTAGAGTAATTTACTATACTTGACTTTAAATCGTGCTCCCTCACCTAAGAGAGTCTTGAATTTAAACCCTTCCTAGCCACTCAGATGGATATGGAACACCAAAACAGCATTTGCACGGGACACATCAGATTTGTCTGTACTAAACATCACTAAATCTTCTTCCTCTGGGTACCTGATTTATCTGGAGGTGCAGAAATTGTTGCTAATTCAGAAACTCAGAGAATGCTGTCAGTGAGAGGTACAAATTCCCTGTCAAGGCCACATACAGGTGAGTTTCTGCATAAACCTGGCTGCGGTATGTAGCTTGTGTATGAGTTCTGTCACAACAGCATCCAAGTGCTTCTCAGCTTCCAGTATTATGGCTGTAAAGCAATGAGGTGATGCTTTTCCCTTCTATAGTTGGGAAAGCGACATGCAGAGATACTAATGCTCAGATTAATGTTTAAATATTTGTGGGTAAGTTAACAAAATTTTGTTGCAAAGCCAGACCTTGAGGGTTTTACCCCAAATCCAGAGATGTTCACATCAAAGCATGAGGGAATCTGAAGACCTAAGTCTCCACTAGAATACTTGAGCTATCAAGGTAGCTTTAAAAGTAAAGGCTGTGCAAACTCTACCCAGATTGCAATAAGCCTTCATGCAAATCCTGTTACATTTTGCATGCATAACACTGTATTTTATTAGTGTTTTAACCAACACTTCTGAGCCTTGCAAACTGGTAAGGGGGAAAATGAAATCCTTTCGAAATAACAGGGTAAGCTCTCTGCCCATCAGTAGGTACAACTGCAACATACTGAGCTGCTGCCTCCTTCCAATATTTAGTTTGAGATCATAGGCCTCATTTGGTCAATGTAATAACTATTCCTGGAAAATTTAAGAGATCTCCTGGCAGAGGTGAGAATGGTTAATATAAGCCAAGTTCGCTGTCGATACTACACACAGCATATATCAGTAGGCTCTAGTGCTGGAAAGACCTCAGACCTGAAGTGTGAATTGTCTGTAGCTCTCATCAAATTCACTGCAAGTGCCTTAGAAAACCAGGATCTAAGATGTACAAACAGCTGAAACCTCCTTGCTGGGGCTCACTGGCTAGCTCTGACAACATGGGCTCGGCTGAACAGAAGAATCCCTCCTTCCCCACTCCTCTACTTCCAGCTCTCTGATTTCAGTGGTCCAGGTTTGACTGGAGAGAAACAGCCCAGAGAAAGCCCAACTTTTTGATCTTCCTGGCAGGTTTCTGAGGTGTTAAAAAAAAAAATTAAAATCACAGAAAAGGCTCAAGAAACAGACTTATATTGAGAACACCCTAAGTCAACTATCATCAGAGAGCTTACTGAATCTCTGTGAAGCAAAGCTGACCCTGCCAAGACAATTTCTCAGTTCCACAAAGAGAGCAGGGGTTGTTCATGGTGCAGACAGATGCATGAAGGGCTGGAGAAGCTCTGCTTGAGGAACTTGGGGTTCAGTATTGTGCTTTGAGCATTTCTTAGGGGAAAGTCATTAAATGAGTACAAATCCTTCCAAGTGGCAGCTTTAATCCTGGCTCTTCAGTCGTAGCTTGAAGAGCCCTGATTTTTCTAATCACACCTGATCTCCAGCCACCTGTGTTGAGGTGGGAATGGCACTTTACCCCGCACTGTGGGCCAGCTTGTGGCTCATTTCCTCGTTTACCCAGGTGATGTCCTGCCTCCTGGCAGCTCAGCTACCTTTCTCTTGGGGCAGGAGCACGGCCGGGACCCCGCTGGCCACGGTAAGCCGATCTGCCTCCAGCTGTCCCTGGGGCTGGGCTGGAGAAAAGGGAGAGTGAAGGGGGAGGAATTCGGCTTCGCTAAAAATAGCGGCCGTGCAACCTTGGCGGTGCTGCCTCTTCCGGAGACCCCCAGCACCCTGGTGCGGGGACTGCACTTGCGGGCGAGTTGCGTCTCCAGTCGTAGGGCCTGGATAAGCGGAGGAGAGCCCAGAGGCCACGGGGAGGGCCGTGCCCTGAGCATACCGTCCTTCCCTGCCTTGTTCCCTGCCAGGCTTGGAGGTAGTCCATAGTGTCCCCCCACTCCAAACAGGCCACTTTAGGAGGAGATTAGTGGGTTCGGTTGCCGCAGTGAGGGGCTCCCCCAGGCACTTTAGGGCTGGCTCTTTCCAGGACTTTATTTTGGGCGCTGCCGAGCAGAGCCAGGCTCCAAGGGGAGCCGGCTGCATCGGGTTTCCCCCGTCCTACCTCCCTCCCTCCCTCCCTGAGCGGCCCGCGGTGGGCAGAGAATGGGTGGCCGCGAACTGCGCTCCCTGCCCCGACGGCGGCCCCGGTCGTAGGAAGTTTCGTTCCTGCCGAGGAGGACGGGGCGGGAGAGAGAGAGGTTTTGTCGCACAGGTGAGAGGAGCTTCGGCTGCTCTTGGGGGGGTCACTTCCTCCTCCCCAAGAGGGAATGGGAGAGGGAGGGGGACCAAGTCCCATCTCACACCCCGGAGAAGAGCAGCGTGGCTGGGAGCGGGACGGCGCAGGCTCTGCCCGTCCCTCAGTTAGACGGAGCCCCATGCCTCTCTTTTCCCTCCAAGTCTCCCCCAGTGTCCCCCCCAGCCTTTCGCACTGCACGACGGCAGTAACAGGCTGCCAGGCTCGGGACTGGGCGATGTTGGGAGCTACGACCCCGCGGCCGGAGCCTGCCCTTTGTGGGACTAGGGGGTTAGGAGCGGCTCCCCAACGGGAGGGTAGGCTGGGTCTGTGCCATTCCCAGCCCGGCGCTGGGACACCGTCCCGGGGCTGGGCGGCGGCAGGGATGCGCGTTGCCCCCGCTCGGTACCGCTTCAAGGGAGCTCGGGCTGGGTGATGGGGAGGGGGATGCGCGGGCGAGGGAGGGGCTGGAGGGGCAGCTCTGGCTCCAGCTCTCCTTGCTGCTGGCGAGCGTAAACCTGCCGCCTCTTCTGCAGTGCCGGGGACTCGCGTCCTCCTCCTATCCGCGGCTGCAGCTCTGCTGCTCCGTCCTATTATTATTATTAGGGGAGGATGCGAAAAGGAAGAAAAAAAGAAAAAAGCCAAACACAAAAACCAACACACCAACACACAAAACCCAAAGTCCCCCCTCCCCCAGGTTAGTGGGACTTCCAGGACCGGCTGCGCTTCCCTGGCCCTGGGGAGAGGAGGCAGAGCCGGGGAGGCGGGGGGAAGGAGGGGGCCGGGGCCAGGCAGGCACAGGGAAAATCGCTTTTGTCTCCGGCACGGCGAGCGGCGCAGGGGCTCGGTGCTGCGGCTGCCGGAGCCCCCCGCTCACCGCCCGCTCTGCTTCTACAGGCACCGCGGCGGCGCCGCCGGACTCCGAGGCTCCGCGCCGGGGAGCGGGCAGCTCGCCGGCTCCTCTTCTTTTTTATTTCTCCTCCCCTTCTGTTGGTGTTATTTCTGCCTTTTCGGCGTAGAGGATCCCCCCCACACACCCACGCTGTCCCCCCGCCCGAGGTTTCTTTTGAGTCCAGCCGGAATCCGCGACGCTCCTGGGGATTTTCCCACCCAAGCTGGGGTCTATGAGCGGAAAGGTGATCAAGCCCAAAGAAGAGAAAGATGCTTCCAAGGGTAAGGCAAGCGCAGCCGCTCCGATAAACAGCATGTTCCCCGGCCCGATCGCGGACAGCCCGACCTTACTGGGCTTGGGGGGGGTGGAAGGAGGGCAGGGGGGGCACCGCTCCGGGGAAAGTCCGTAGCTCTGGGGACCCCTGCCCCGGGCACAGGTGGGGAGTCGGCACCTGGCTGTGCCCGGCGTGCGGGGCGCTGCACCGGCACCTCGGCACGGGGGAGGGTGGCCCGGCTCAATGCGGCACCGCCGAAAGTAAGTGCCCCCCCACCAGCCTCCGCCGGGATGAGCCGGCTGGGCCTCGCTTCTTCCCCTGCCACTGGCCGGGCGGGTGCTCGGCGTTGCAGGCGGCCCCGGGCCCAGCCGGGGCGGTGGAGCGGGGAAACCATCGCCATGGAGACGCGGAGCCGGGGCACCGCAGGTGCCAAGGGGCGGGGGTTGCATGCGGACCCCCCCCCGCCCCCCGTTGGGGCTGGGCACCGACCCGGCTCGCCCTCAGGGGCGGCTGGAGGCATGCAGGGGAGGGGGTGCCCGCTCCGGGGGTGCATGCCTGGCGGGGTACGGTGCCCCGCTGCGGGGGTGCATGCAGGTGTCCCTCTCCGGGGGTGCATGCACAGGTGGCTCTGCCCCCAGCTCGGACGGGTCCCCCATCCCCCGCCGCTCGCTCTGCGGTGTTACCTGCGCTTAGGGGTGTAGGGGAACATGCGATCAGTAGCTGGTGTGTGTGCGCTGGGTTTGTCTCCAGCGAGTAGTTTTTCTGTGTATTTGTAGATAGGTCTGTACGTCTGCTCAAACGTGCATCTGTGCGGTGCTCTTGGGATACTCAATTGAAGGGTGCGCTCTTGGCCTCCCGGGAAGAGGAAAAAACTGCTTCTTATTTACCAGTTTTATAAAATGTAATGAGCGCTTTCCTGTCATTTAGTTCTTTAGCAGCCTGAGAGATCAAATCAAAACAGTTCTTATTATTTTTAAAAAACTTTTTGGTGTCTCGATTTTGAAAGTTTGTGTTTAGCACTGGATTGTTGAGACCTTTTTCTTTAATGTTCTTTTCCCCCTAACTCTGCCTTTGCAGATCTATGTTACATCTTTTGTTCAAAACCTTAGTTTTCATCAGCTTTTTTCTTTTTTATTTCTCCCAGCAACAAAATAAAGTTCACAGTTAAGAAACATCGCAAAACCTTATATTTTCTAAATAAATACTTTTTTTTTAAAGTCTTTACATTATTTTCTTTGACGTTGAGTGTTTTGTTTTTATGGTGGCCTTATTCACTAAGATGCTCTTTAAATAATTTATTAAACGATGCAGAACAAAAGATTCCCACCTTTCTGAGGAATCATTTTGCATGGTTTAGAACTGTGTTACAATCCTCCAGGTAAACAATCTACCATACTTGTGCTATACTTGCTTGAAAGCTTATTTTTTAAAATCAATCTTATGTATTCTGTTTTGTGCTACAGTTACAAGTTTTAATGACATTTTAACTTCATGTTTCAAATTGCCTGTTTATAGGGGGAAACGTGTATTTCAAAACACAAGGACAAAGGCGTTTGTATCTGCTGTTAATGAGTTAGTAATGACTTAGGCAAGGCTTTGATTCCTGTAGTGATAGTGTACTAGAAGGTGTATATTCTGAGAATCCCAAGAAAAACAGTTTATGCTGATACTCTGCTTCCAGCAGATGCTGGTACACTCCTCCAGCTTGTATTAAAACTTTCTCCATTATTACAAAGAGACAGTTTTAGGTACACATACGAGAGAGTTTGGTACTGCTATAGAAAAGTGAGTGATGGTTATGGTCTGTGAAATGTGCTTTTAAAAAGGTTCAGGTACAGTGGTATTTGCCAGTTAATGTATAGGCTGTATGGCCTTCTTTAGCTTGCTATGTCAGAGAGTAAAATAGGAAATGCTCTTTTTTTTCTGAATTACCTAAATTTTGTTTTGGTGATTGTGAGTGTTATTGCTCTTAGTGGAAATGTTTAATTTGTGTCTAGCCATAATAAAAACAGGATGATTGATTTTGTTGTTGGTTGTTATTAAACAGTGAAATAGTACTTTTTCTGCAAAGGAAGCAGCTGTACTGTGGCACTGGGTATACTTCAGTCCTGACAGGAGCTTGTATGTTTTGGAGTTAGTTAACCACTCTTTTAAACAATGTAATCAGGTGTCATATGAGAGTAGCTTATACAATATGTTCATGTACCCCACATTTTTTAGGATGTACAATGTAATTTTAATACCTGCTGTTAATACAGGTCTCTCAGGGCTATATTTGCATAATAAATGTGAGTACTTTCTTATTGAGACTAGTGTCAGCCTTTCTTACCCCTCAAGCTTTCTAATGCATTGCAGGTTGTGCATATGATGAGACTTTGCTGTATTTCTCTACAAAACTTGGGAAGGGGAACATTCAGCCCTAATGTAAGGTGCTGCTTTGTATTAGATGTTGAATGGCACTTTCTACAGCCAGCTTTTGGGGTGGGTCTTTGTAGAAAAGCCTGATTTATATGGAACCTTGAAAAGCTGTGTGTCTTGGTAGGAATCAGCACAATCTAGTGCAAGTGGTTACAGTCTTGCAATGGGTATTTTCAGTTAAATGATCCTGTTTTGTAAAGCCTGTGGTGTTGTCAGTGGAGTTGTGCAGGTGTAACAGAAGTACTAAAATCTGTTTTTAAACAAATAGGTTTTTCAATGTCTTTTCTTAAGCCAAAGTGGAAAGTAACTGCTCGCTGCAGAGTTTGTTTGCCTCACTTTGAAGTCCTGCCTAGAAAACCTGGTGATGACTGTTTCACTCAAAATTTGGCTGCTTTTAAAACTGTCTGCGGACGTTTGAGAATTAACTATCCCAATCTAAATAAAGCTTATGGATTAACATAGTGAAGGCAGGGATGTGCACCTTTACTTTCTGCAAAATGCTGGATTAACTGTGAATGTCTGTGTATGAGATTATGGCACTGCATTATTATTTTTTTTAAACTGTGTGAGGGTTAGTAAGCTGCAGGATGCTGAAAGCCCCAGTAGCCTCCAAGCTGTCTCACAAAGGTAGATTGGTAGATTGTGGCTCCAGCGTGGGGGTCACTTGTGGTGCAAGCAGCTTGGTTTGGAGAGCAGCCTTGTCCTGGCTGTGCTGGTGGTTTCAAGCATGGGGCAGGTTCCTGTGTCTCTTCTCACTTCGTGCTCTCTTTGAGGTTAGCAGGAGGATGAGGACCTGGGTAACAACAGCTCAGCATCCTGCAGTGTTGGTCTGGTGGTTGATAACAGCTCTTCTTCAATAAAGGTTAGTTATGTGCTCAAGAAACACTCCTGGGTATATTCCCATGGGCAGCAGCACGGTTCCCACCATTGGGTTCTTTTCCTGCTATGTAGCTGGTGTGTGGCAGGACAGATGACTTTCTCCAATTCTTCCTCAAAAAGCTTTTGCGTTGTGCTTGGAGAACAGTATATCCAGTGTGTCCCCAAGCGAGCCTTGGGGCTGTATCAGCATAACCCATTTTGAATTAAATATTTGATAACCTTCTGTTTGAGGGAGGGCACAGGGCAGTAGGAGAATATAGGGCATTAGAAAGTGAGCCGAGACCTGCTGAAATCCTTGTACTTTGGATCTGGGCCTTAAAGAGCTCATGCTGTCTAATATTACAGCTAGGCTCTTTCCAGAGGCTGCTTTGCAATTTGTGTGGCTCCTCCAAGGAAAACCAAGGAACGGAGTAGAGAGCCTGAAACAAAATCTGAGGAATAGATTCATCTGCATTTGTTTTTCTTTTTACCAGTTGGATTATGTTCTGTTGATGTGGGGAATGGGTTCTTTTCTATCACCATGCTCTCACTGCAAGAAACTTTGATAGCCTTGCCCAGAAGTCCGATAACCTCAGCTGTAGGCAGTGGGTAAATGTAGAACATATTTTATTCTTCAGAAAGCAAAACAGGAGTATTTTTTGACACTCATAGCTTCTAATCTGAGAAGAGTGTATTGAAATAGTGACAGTAAGGGTAAAGGCTTTGGAAGTGTAGGTACTATTCTAATTTAGCGACAGCAGAAAACAAAGCACTTAAAGAAAGCGCTTGGGAGGAAAAATAGAAGTCAGAATTTTGAGGTGTCTATTACTGCTTTTCCTGGCTTTATGGAAATATAGTATAATGCAACTTATGATTGAAAGGTCTGTAGAAAAGCTGACAAAAATAAAGCAGCTGATCTCAACAGTTATATTTCTATAGTACTGAATCATGAGACAGTAACTTACTTCAGAGACTGAAGACGAGCAGCGCAGAGGCGACATGTAAGCTGACCATGTCTTGGGCTGAGGCCACGGAATCAAAATTAGCAGCAAGTGCACACCCGTGTAAGAAGGGGGAAGGGAGCAGCGTGCCAGCACCTTATCTGCTGCTTGGGGAGCTCAGGTGGGAGTCAGGGCATTGCTTTGTCATTTTATCTGAGATTTGCTCACCAGTTCTTTTGCATCCTGGACAAAAAGCCCCAGCAGTCTTCACCAGCAGCAGCAGGTTGGCATCTGAAGTTGAGTCTCCATTCAGGCAGAGGTTTGTCAGCAGTACTTTGAGTCTGATTGTGGTCAATTGGTACTATTGAGTTACGGATCGGAACTTGTGTTTGTATTGTAAAGGTTTAATGACGCTAAAGAATGAGTAGTTAAACTCAATGGTTTTACTTTGTTCACTTCACATTAGAAAGCTCTGTGCCTCCTGTATGAAATCTGAGATTGCAGATCCACTTTGAATAGCTGCCTGTATCGCCCACTGGAAAGTGACAGCCAAAATCTGAGGTACAACCCACCCCATCCTGGATATTAATGCTGCAGGTTACAATTGATACTCGGCTCTTGGCTGAGGTCCTGGTCCATTCAGAATTCCCATTGACACCAGTGGGAGTTCTCTGTGTCTGCCTGTGGCATTGCCTCTGATTAGTGGGTGGTTGTTAATGTCCCCATGCTTGGAATATTTACAGTAACTACCTCCTGTTATGACTCATTATCTGTGACTATGGTTCCAAAACTACAGTAACTCTTTATAAAAGATACATTTATGAAAGGAACATCCTTCCCTCTAAATCCCAAGGTGGTGGTCCCTGACATCTGTTTGTAAAACACCAGCAATTAAAAAATGCAAGTGGCCTTTGAGATCAAGATGCCAGTACATTTGCACTGATGCTTTACAATGGTTTTCAGTGTTAGCTGAAGAAATCCACAGCAAGGCAGTATTTTTAGGGACACACACCAGACTTCAGGGCTTGTTATAAAGCATGTTCTTGTACGGCTGCTATCCGTGGCAAAGAATTTGTGTTGTTTGGCATGTAGTAAAAGATAGTAATCTTTTTTACTTCTAGAGCAAAACTTAATAATAGTTGCTTCCTGACAGATGCCAGATCTCATCCTAAAAGGAAAAACTCCCAGGCAGATGAAGCCTGGAGGATGAGTAGCCCCAGAGAGCATTGCAGGGGGCTGAAAAGGGGTCAGTACTGGCATCCACAGCAGATGCATAAGGATTTGTATGGCTCAGCCTTCTGTTATCTCCTCTCTGTGGCCACCCACAATATGCTGGAGACTTTCCATTAGATGTATTTGTGCCATTTACTGTGATTTCCTGCAAGGCGTTGATCTTGCCCCTACGCTTTGGGAATTTTCTGCTGCAGTGTAGTCTTGGGTCAAATGAATGCTAATTTTCTTCCTCTTGTTCCTCATTGTGTGTTACTGCTACAGTGTGTTTAGGAGAAGGGATGGCTCCAGAGTTGCATGAAACACTTCCTCAGGAGCAAAGAGGTGGCCAATCGTGTTGCTCAGTCTCTTCCCTGCAAGCAGCGCATGTTTTTATAAAATTCCCTGTGAATATAGATATGTGGTCAATCCTGTGTACAAACAGAACATTTGTAAATCTGGGAGGACAAGCTTCCCATCCAAGGTGACCTACAGCTGAGTATTTTCAGACTAGGACCTTCGTGAGTTAACATCTATTAGAGATGAATTGCTCTGATTACTGAACGCTTTTATAAATCCAGTGGTTTCAGATCTATTTTGTGAGACTGAAGCTTTCTTAACCACTTGGATCCCTCTTAGTTAAGCCTGGCTCTAGGGTCTATGTGCCCCAACCATTGTTTTTCTTTCCTCAACTATGTCTCTTGGCTTAACATTCCCCACTTTTCCCCAAATGTGTCTTGGCCAAGCTTATGTCAAAAGAAACATGTTAAAAAAACAAAATGAAAAAACTAAAGGAGTATGTTATTTACAATAATAATGTTACTTTTTTTGGTGTGGTAACTTGGGTAAAGGATTTCCTTAAATTCTTGCTCAATATTTATATTGTTTTGCTGAGAGAAATGAAGGTGAAAATAATTTGAATTGCACCCTCAGGCAGGTAACAATTCAGTTCTTTTCATGAAGAGAGTGAAAAGTGAGACTGTTCTCCACTTAATTAGTTTTGTGAGAGTGATGTATAAGGCAAGGTCAGTGCTAAAGGAAGAAAAAGCTGGCATGGATTGAATGCTGCTTACGTTGTTTGAATAATTAGAGCATCACTCTGAGATGGGAGGGAGGAGAGGGACTGAAATGAAGTGAGAAGAAAAGGTATTCCTGAAATAGCAATTGAATTGCCAGTGGTCTGGGTTGCATCATGTATACATTGTTCAAGATTGACTAACTCTGAACTAGTGGTGGTTCATTACCTTTGACGCTGTGGTTGTGATTGTAGCTGAAATGAAAGTGTATTTATAGAGATTACTCTGTTCTGTGGCCCAAGTAATCTCTAGATATTTTTCAGCTGAGGCTTGACATAATTGATATAAGGCTCTGTTGATCTCTTTAAGAATAAATTGTTTAACCAGTGTTTGGTATTTTTGATACATGTACTTTTAGTTGCTACCCGATTTAAGACAAATTTCTTTTGTCTTAGCGGGATCAGATCAAACTTACGCCTCGTGTATTCCTCATCTGAGCTGAGTAGTCCACGGGTAGTTCTTGGCTTTTGCAAAGTGACTGCATCACTTCTGTGCATCGCTCTCTGATGCCAGCCCAGGGAATCCATGGCATTGCTGTACTGTGCTGGTGGGCTCCTGTCCCCCTGTTCGTGTAAGATTTAGCAACTGGGACTGGCAACGCAGATGTGGGATTTAATCAGCTGTAGTTGTAACACCCATGCGATTATTTTTCTAATCTTCTTCTTCCTCCATCCCCTTGAAAATATACTGTGCCAAGAAGGAAAACACTCATGTGGTGGGTTGACCATGGCCAGCTGCCAGACACCCACCCAGCCCCTCTCTCACTCGCCATCCTCCATGAGATGGGGAGAAAATGAGATGGGTCAAGATGATAACGACAGAGAGATCACTTACTAGTTACTGTCATGGGCAAAATACCCTCAACTTGGGGAAAATTAACTTGTTGCCAACAAAAACTGATGTTGAGCAATAAAGACAAAACCTTAAACATATTCCTCACTTGGTGACAGATGTGGGTTTTATGGCTCAGCCTCAACTGATGACAAAGGTAACCTGCTAATTGCACTTCTTATTAGAATGGGACAAGTGAAAGGAATGAAAGGGAAAACTCCCTCTTTCTCCTGGAACAAGAAGGCTGTTCCCGTGTGTCAGTGGTTTCATCTGGGAGAGGCAGAAGAGGGAGGTGATGGCTGAGAGTTCACCGGTTCTGGGAGGTTCATGTAGGTTTTATTCACATGCTTGGTTTAATTATAGAAGCTTAAGAGTTGTGAACGTTTTTCCCCTGCCCCTTGTAGCCTGTATTTGCAAGTCTGGTGGTGATTAGCACTAAATTGGTGCCTCCCCTCCCGCTCTGTTTTGTGTATTGAATCCTCAGAGTTTTTCCTTTTCTATTGGAGGTGACTTCTTTCCTCAAATTGTAGAAGTATTTCTGATTTTTTTGTTAAAAAATAAGAAATATACAATGGAAAGCAAGCATGAAAGAACCAGAAAGGAAAGCATAACAGGAGAGGACATGGGAGGACAGCTGATGGGCTAAGGGAGTGTTGCAGAATGAGCTCCACACAAACTGCAGCATGTCGTCTGCTCATGTTTGGACTCAAACACACTCTTACCTGCCCAGCAGACACACAAGTGGAGAGACCTTCTCTTTTTCTTTTTTTTTCCCTTAAATCTCTATGTAGTTCATTGATACCGGCTGCAACGTTTGTTCAAGTAGCTTAGGCTGGATTTACTTCCATACATTGTCAATGTGCTGTCAAATTGCTTACGTAGAAGCTTTTTTTTCTTTAGATTTTACATCTGCTGTGCATTTCAGTACAGCTATCTTTTATATTCAGTAGACACAGAAATTCCTTTTGTTGCTCTTACATCTCAATCTGCCCAAGCTGTGCTACAGTACTGCCTTGAAAATGTTAAATTTTTTAATTGTAATTATCTACAGTGCTCCAGACTGCTGTCACTTATACTTTGCTCCTCCAAGTGCTGCAAGAGAATAAAAAACTATGATGGAACCAATTGCCACTGCGAGTTGTTGTCACTTCTTATGGGGTGCAGAGCTGGAATACCTGAACTGTGAAAGTTTCTCTTCTAGCGAAATAAAGATGTGATGGTATTTTGGGGAGTGGTAGTATTGGTGGGAATTACAGGCGTATACATTTCCTGGAGGAATCATGACTTGCAATTGTTTGGGACCACCATGTAGAGCAGGTGCTCTCTCCAACCCTCCACCCCCTGCTGCAGATGTTGAAGTAATATTACTTCTGACTGTAAATAAGAGAAAGGTCTCTGCAACCAAACTGATGTGCAATCAGGGCAGGTTTGTCATGTGCTCTGCTTTATGTTTGCTTCTCATCTTGCATACCAGTGACTGAATGTTCAGAGCCTGCCAAAAATAGCGAACTGTTTTCAAGTGATTGGGGCAAGGAGAACTGGAAGGACTTTCATTTGCTTCCTTTCTTCCTCCTCTGCCTCATGTTGGCTTTTTGAAGAAAGAATGTGGGGTTTATTTATTTATTTTCTATGTATTTATTTCAGTGGAAGTCAATGAAAGGGGGTAAAAGTGAAATAAGTCAAAAGGAATAAAATAGCAGGAATCAGGAATCTTCCTGATCACCTAATGGGAAGGCTACAGCAGCAGAAAGAAGGTGAATGCCAGTCTTAGGAGCTGAGAAAAGATTTTTGAGATCAAGTGTGA
Source organism: Nesoenas mayeri (assembly GCF_963082525.1). NCBI lineage: Eukaryota > Metazoa > Chordata > Aves > Columbiformes > Columbidae > Nesoenas > Nesoenas mayeri. The sequence continues at coordinate 15,583,032 of NC_137550.1, read as the reverse complement.
CCTGTTTCTCTTCTACCTGGTGTCGGGATACTTCCTGTCCAGGGAGTCCGATAAAGCAGTAAGTCTATTTTAATGCTGGAGTTTGCTCAGTATCTGGCCAGTTGAGCTTACAGGCTTGTGTTAGTGGGCCACTGGGGAGCGGCATCCTTGGTTTCTTTGGCTGGAAGAGAGGTTTTGGTCTTGTTTTGTTTTTACAAATCTGTCTTTGGGAGGAATTTCTATCATAAGATTTCTGTGATGTTGGGAGTAACAGACTGGTGTAAGTCTTTTCATATAGGGTATCCAAGTCTCATAAACAAGGATAGAAGAACATAGCAGGCAGGAGGAAGGTGGAATTGTACTTTTTCCTAGCAGCCCATTCCGGAACGGTAGACCTTCTTGTTCAGGACACTTTGTTTGAGTGGCAGCTGTGAACGTAGAGGCGAGCAGGATTATGCAGAGCTGAGAAAACAGTCAATTCTCTTTCAAGGCAACTTTCAGGGATTAAATATTTGTATTTGTTTCCCTATTGGGACATAAGCAAAACTTCTTTGAAGCTACTCAGGAGAAAGAGACATTGTTTTAAGGAAAAAGACATGTCAGGTTTTCTATCTGTGTCCTTGTTCCACTCGTGATCTGAGAAGCCCTCCAGCCAAAACCCAGGATGCTTTTGCAAGACTTTTGAGTATGACCAGAAAAATTGATTTGGCACTTCTGAATAATATCAGGAGTACATTTTGGCATATAACAATTTATTTATTTATTTATTTATTTTAAGGCACAATTTCAAGTCAGTGTTGAGGATGGCAGGAAGCTTTGTAGTGAGGCAGGGAGATGTTGCATATGTGCCTTTTGGACTGGAAGCATCTTTGTTTTGTTTCAATGCACATCGTATGGCCAAAGATGAACTTTCAATTGCTTTGCAATTTGTGGTAGGAATAAAAGATGCTGGGATGAGAAAGGAAGAGGGAGAAAGTGTGATGGAGTGGCAGGAGAAAGCAAACCCTGTGCAACTTTGAATGATAGAAAATTAGCTTTGAAAAGGCTGTGGAGAGAATGAAGAAGCTGAAAAATGTAATGGAAGAAGGGATATTATGGGCATAATTTATCACAGTTTCTGGGAGGGTAATAATAGCCTGGCTATGTATTTTTCTCACTGCAGAGTGTGGATTTATGAAGACTGTAAAAGAAGCAATGGGGTAGCTGAGGCAGGAGGTGATCAGTGAGAGGGTTTCAGTGGAGCCAGGGTCAAGAGAGAGATGAAGTGAGCGATGGCACAGAGATGGAGATAGAGAGGCACCGGGAGGAAAAGAAGCTTATGAACTCACTGCAACTCCAGGACTTTTCATAAGAGGACCAAAGATATGGGCTTATCATCACTGTTGGCAGGAGCTGGCAAAACCATGAGCATTTGAGCTCTTGCAAATACTGAGCGTATAAAGGGAAATATGGCTTTGCATACCAGGTTAACTCACTGAGTTGATTACCTAAGTAGCTTTTCCGCCAGTTGGGAGCTTTGCAGATTGTCAGAAAAACACCCAAATCGTAAAGTGGCAGGAGAGGCTAAACTTCTAATTAAAAGAGACAGAACTGGGCCTACAAACAAACAAAAATTGTTTAATGGCTACATTGAAAATAGAAGAAGGGAGACACAGCTCTGTGTGGTGTGTATATACATATAGAAAACCTATCCTGTACTGGCGCCAGGTACAAGGGCTACTCTAATAACCAGTCCTGTGAAAATCCACATCTGGCACCAGTGTCCGTGAGGCTTGTGACCCCAAAAGTGAAATGTGGGGTTATTACTTGATTTTTTTCGAAAGCTGGGGAATTTCACAGAGACTGACACATTTACTAGTATGTTGAAGGTAATGTGTAGACTGAGGGATACACAAATTTCCATTGAATTTAAAGTGTGTGCTACTACAAGACTTACCTGAATAATTATCAGGTATAATTATTTTGAATTTGGTGGTCAAATCTTGCTTTCACTGATAAAGCAGTAGTAGTAGATAGTAGTAGAAAGAAGATTTAGACACTTGTATTTTTTAATGCCATAAATGGGGTTAACTTCTGTAGTAGTATTGACAACAAAGAATCACCAACAGCCCTGTCTGTGAGACTCTTAGCAGTAATACCAGACTGTAGTGAAAGAAGATGAGTTTGACAACCTACAACACTCCAAAAAGCCTTGACAATCTGTCCTGCGAGGTGCTGAATGTCTCCTATTTTCATTTGCCCAAAACCACTTAGCAGTCTGGTCTGAGCCCTGTATCAGTGAATGTGACATATCCCTGTTCATACTATCACAAATTCGTACGTTAAATGTATTTCAGAAGGAGCAATGTGTATAAGGAATACTGAGTGACAAAAGGTTTATAAAAGACACCACCAAAATGTAGCACACTTTCATCCTTCTCATTCAAGCCTGCATGAATGTGCTGTTTGTCAGGTAGTCCCTCTGTCACTAAGAGAAGATAATGCATTACTCTTCTTTCATAAAGTTGTTAAAATGGTTCCTATTAATTCATCAGCAATTTATTCCACTCAGTGTAAAACAGCTGATTCTTATATATGTCTTTTATTGAAGAGCTTTTTCCTCATCAGTAGGATCTTTAATTACTGGGTTATTTTACTGTTCTAAATATTTTAAAGTATCACTGTGGATAGGATATGTGTTTGAATAACTCTACAGGTTAGATAGCTGTGTTTATTTGGGTGACACCTTCTAAAGAACAGAACTTAGACCAGGACTTTCTTGTCAGGTTGTCAGGTTAGATTGAAACATGGTTTGTGCTGCTCAGTATCAGTTTTGCTGAGTAATATCCTCAGTGGGAGTGTGATATGCTTTGCATTTTACAGTGCTGAGGTGCTGGCCGCTGTTGTGATGAATATTTTAAATGTCTTGTCTTTTATTTATTTATTTTTTAAGAAAAAGTATTTTTGCATTGAATAAATGTTGTGTTTTAAAATAAGCCTGAATTAGGCTAGTATAAACATTACATTTTGTACTGAGTCTTAATTTTGCGATAAGGGATTTGTGTGTGCAAGACGAATTGCCGTGATAGAGACTAAAGTATACAAGGCAAACTTAGCTTCTGAAATCCGATCTTGCAAACCAGCAGAAAACCCTGTTGGTAAATAAAAGGTAGTAGACTGCTGTGTTTAGTTTACATTCTCAAAGGTCTTCTGGAAGATGCTACACTGAAACAGTGTGGCATGAAATTTTACAACGTAAGATGCTGAATGGCCTTGGAGGCAGCTGCCACTTCTCAATTTCCACTGTATTATGGTAGTTTGTGCTTCAAAATTTGGCTTTGGGAACTATGGTATCAAAAGTACATAATTCAGTCTCTTCCATTCTCTTCATCTTTATCTCTTCGTCATTTATGTTTTATCTTTATCCACAAGCATAAAGATTTCTGACTCAAAGGTCTTGACGGATGGTTAATACCTTGATGGATATGGTGGGAATAAAGAATCTTTAAAAGGTGGTGGCATCAATTTTTGACCCTGTCTAAAACCACCACAAAGTATGGAAATATTAGTTTTGTGTGTGTTTTCTAACCAGTATTCAGATTTGCAATATGCTATAGGGTGTGTCTGTTATACAATGTAGAGAGAACGGCTCATGCTTTATAAATTCAAGCTAATACTACTTTGATTACTGCAAGTTTATTGCCAGATAAACAATAGCTTTAAATGGAACATGACTGTACTTGTAAGCTTAATACCCTGGCTGCACTGATATGAAAAAACAGTGGGTTGGCTTATGATTAGGCTCAGCTAAGACAGCATCTCAAGCAGTTTGAAGCTTATGATCAAACTGTGGGATGAAACCAGATCCGCCTTTGTTTTGAACTTTTAAGTCTCATGGCAATGGAGTGGGTTGCCCTAGTCTGCCTGGCTTTGTTTTTCAAGATGTAATTATTCCTTGCTCACTGACTTGAGTAAATCAATTAAAATTCGGTGTGTGTGTAACAAGGCTTTGACGTAAGCTAATTGATCAGGACATGCAGGCATAGGAGAAGGGTGCAGGGCAGATTTTAAAGTAGAAGACTGAAACCTTTAGGAGCTTTCTTTTGATATGGCATTGTGGTAGCCGAGTTTCCATCTTTTGTAATAAAATGCATTTTGCTAGGTGCTATGTTATTAAACATTCTTCTTTGCTTGTACTTGGCTTAGTCTTTTCTTCAGCCTGTCCTACAGGAATCAGGTTGTGTCTTGATTCTTTTCCCTTCATCTGGAAGAACAATTAATGGTATTTGTGAAGGAAACCTACACTGCAAAGACTCATGGTTGTCCATCTCTCAGTAGGCTAATATAGTTCACTAATTATTTCCTGTGCCTTGACTGCCTCTGGAAACTGGCCACTTTTTCAGTTTCTCTGCCTCTGTGGGATACTATCCACAAATTGAGGTAGGATGACAAACGTGTAAATCCTTCCTGTGCTGTTGTAAGGGCCTCATAAATCATAAGGACCTACTTTTGGTCAGCCTGAACCATTGGAGGGTACAGCAAAAGAAGACTGGGCACCTTGCTAGTCTTTCCTGCAAAGAAAAGTTCCGTCCTTATCCCCAAAATGGGCAATTGGTCTTATCTGCCATGTCTTAACACACAACTCACATGCACATCAAGCATACGTGCACAAGAAGAGGCAGAAAAATCAGCCTCTGGACCCAGCCTTCCACTTTGTCACTCCATGATATTTTTAGGGTTGTAATAATTTATCAGTCTTCTTTTCGTCCCCAGGAAAACAGTATCTTTGCTCAAGCTGCGTGTGAACTATTAGGAACTGATGAGTTGCGTTGTTTGTGATCCTGGATCCAAAGTGATGTCAGGTGTTACTTGCTGCAAGTTCTTCCCTTTCAGGCCCAGGGGAAGAGCTGATGAAAAACAGTATTGCCAAATCTTATTTTTAGCTTCTGTGCTATAGGGATTTTTTTGTTGTTTGATCATTTGGGTTTTGTTTTGTTTTATTTTCTTTTTTTTTTTTTTTTTTGATTTGGACTGCTCCAGTTAGGAGTGTTCAGAAAAGCATCATCCTGTATGTTTTTTCTGTCAGTATTACTTGGTGGTCCAGCCTGCTTGGCTAAGTGCCCTGTGGCTGATGTATCCGTGCTGTTGATGTGACTGACACGCTGCTCTTGTTGCAAGGTGTCTTGTAAAATAAGCACACTGCCTTAGGCAAAATTAATTTCTTGGTATTGATGTAGTTATTGCCTTCTTTCCTCCAGCCCCTTGCAGACATTACTGCTGTCACAATGACTACATTTTATTATCCTGGATGAAGCCAACTGACGCGATTCCATAATGCAGATCGCATGTAGATATGCAGGGTGTCCTTGGTAGACTCATCACATGGTTTGATGTGGCACTTGCCAATCTAGTGGGATTTTTCAGTCTTATTTGGTGTTAATATTCCCAGCACACTTGCTTTGCTTGGGTAGGTGAGAGGACTTGATTTCCACGGAATGTCTGTAGTGCTCTGTGCAAGGTGCTTTTATCACATGCCCGTTGAAAATGTTTCTCCTGAGAACATTTGGCTAAAACTGATTTAAAAATAAAAAACCCTATTGGTTGTGTGTGTGCGCACCTTTATTTTTTGGCTTCCCTTTAAGTTTTCCTCTTTCTGTCCTGCTTTTATTCTTGCTCTGGGCCAGGCTTGCTGTCAGACAGGTATGGCAAGTTGATGCAAAGTGCCCACAGTGTGGACCAAGCTCTCTTGTCTTTGTTTCTGTTACTATTAATGCCTTTCTCCATCTCTTCCAGCCCCTTCCCTTGTCATACTGATAGCTAAATTGGAAACCAACTCTACTCTAGCAGTATTTTGCCTGAGGTGCTAATAATTGACTAAAACTGACTGGGATCATAATTTTAATTGGTTTGATTTTTGCCATTGGCTTTAGAAAAAAAAGAGCTGGTTTAGTCCCTTGTCATATTTGGTCAATTTTATTAATCCATCTGTGGTTTCAAAAAGCCTCAAAGATTTCCAGTATTGAGAGGTAAACGTTTCAGGGTGAGTCTTACCCTGAAATGCTGATGTACTGGTGGTATTTGGTTTCTAGTGGGCAACAATATTCCTGTTTGGTCATGCAGAAAATTGCCAGTTTGAGGGGACATGACACCTATTGATTACTGTAAGTAGTAGTTTTTCATGTGAGGCTGAAGGTATTTAAATGTCGATTTTTAACTTTTGTTTCCGTTATACTACCTGTGATATTTTTCTCCTTGGATTGCTGGTCCTTGCTTTTAGAACAAATGGAGGATTATTCAGCGCCTGTAGCCACAGAGATGAGTGATGACATGTGTTTTTGCTGTGGGACGAGAGTAGTCAGTTTGCTTTAATTTTTCATGCTTTGATTCTTTGGCAAACACCAGAGGTGTTGGAACTACTCATTCATGCAAGAAATAAATTATACATGTGTACAGGTTTGGTGTCTGGAGGCATTTTCACGGGATGTGCCTTCAGGCATGCACCTTAGAGAGCCCAGATTCCTTATGCATGGACATCTATACAGTGAAAAAACAGATATCCTTCTCTACAGGTCCATATAGGCTTTTTTTCAGCGTGTTCCCACCTCCTGCCACCCCAGTTGCACTTTACTGTTCTCTTGGTTGGGCTGATCAAACAAATTGTAGATAACCTGAATACCAGTGAGAACTGTTTGAATAACAATACAACACCTTGACTAGCAGATATTGAATAAAAAACATGCGAGCAACCATGTCTTTCTGTCTATAAGGTCCAGTTGGGTGCAAACTTTGGCTGCCCCATGTTTGATGGTGTAGTTGTAGTTCTAGGTTGGGTTTGTTAACTGTGGTGGTTTAAGCTTGTATGAGAGGTGGTCAATGACAAAGACAATTCAGGCACTGTTTAATTTGAAGTTTTGTGTCCTTCATTTCCATGAGATATTTGTTCAGTTACATTATCTGCACATTGTATTTCTGAACTATTTCTTGCAGAGACCTATAACTGCGTGTTCTTCATACGAAAGCAGCATTGTTCTCTGGGGGAGATAATCAGTTAGTGACTTACTGAGTTCAGTTCTCACTGTCTGTTGTTGGCCTCTGTGGTAAAACTTGAATTTTAGTGGGTAGAGCAGAATTTTCTGTGTTTTCTCTCCTTTATGAAGGAGATGATTACTGGGAGACTTTTCCTTGCAAATAGATGAATTGGTTGTGATTATTTTTTTTCCCCTACCCTAAGTTATTTAAAAACCCTAATTTGTCAAGAACTGCTTTTTGTGCTATTTAAGCACCAAATGGAAATAGCTGTAATCTATACAGTCCATTATTAGAAGGCTCTTTTCAACAAGAAAACCATGTCTTTTTTTTTTAAATCAATTTTTTCAAAACACAGATTCTGCTGGCTGGTGCTGGACTTTGGATTTTAGAGGTGAAGGAGTTTGTGCTTTCCTGGCATGTGAAAAGCACTTTCTCTCACACCTTCATCAGGAGGAGCATGAGTCCTTTCCTGAACTGGTGATGAGGCCAAAGAAGGCTCCTGACTTTTTGTGATATTAATAGGCTGAAATGGAGGATGGGAGGCCTTGACTGGCATAGATGGGACCTGTGAGCTGGGATAAAATTAAGCCTTTAAACTATGGTTTGACACCACAAAGTGCTTGATGGCACTGAGGCTCCTGGGGCATCACAGACAGGACCCACCCCTCCACTAAAAGTTCATTTATTTTTCCTGCATCAATATTTATGACTCTTTTCCTGTTGTGCTGCAGGCATTAGTGACCCAGCTTAAGGGTACTGTGTATTTATGGGAGATGTGGGTGCGAATTAAATTGGGGTGTGCATGCGATGTCCAGGGCAGTTCACAAATCTGCCCCTGCTGTACACAAAATGTTGTGTTGTAGCCCTGCGGTAGGTATTGGATGTTCTGGGTAATTTTATTCACTTTCATCTCTAAATCTTCTGTGTTTTTTCCTTAAGTTAATGGGCTTCTTCAAGGAGGAGCTGGGTAAATAAGCAGGAGTATACAGGTGGTACAGTGAGATGATTTATTAGTTGTCTCTGATGTGAAGTAGTAATAATAATTAAAAAAAAAAAAAAACTATGAAACTGTGCATAACCTATCAGAAATGACATTTTAAAGAGTACTTATCTAAAGCCCAAAAAATTATTCCACACTGTGCCCTCTGCCTGAGAATAATGGGTATGATGTAAATTAAACCCTTCTGATCAGATTTAACCTTTTTATCTTCATAAAGGTGAAGAGCTGGCCAGAATAAGTTTATTGTAGTTGACTGTCATCCTAATTTCCTAGCTTTTAAATTTACACCAAAATGTAAAACCTGTGCTTCTGTGTTTCATGTTTGTTTCTTTTAAACTGGGTACGTGCATGTTTCTATGGGCAGGGTACTCTCTAAGTCGTTACATCCATGTGTTGAATGAAAAAATATCCTGTGCTCTGGTTTGAAGCAAAAGGGGTGGTGGAGTGTATTCCTGCAGTTGCGGAGCTACTAGATACTGATAGTTGTCTTCAAAATCATTAAGTCCTTTTCCAGCATAAAGCACATAATGTGTGGAAGCTTTCCTTAATCAAATAGTACCTATTTAATATTTCATATTTCAGGGGTTTCTTCTTTGCTTCATGTGTATGGGCTTCACCGCAGTGCTTTCACACTGAAAGTAGATCCCCCAAAAGACTAGATTTTCCAGGCTGCTTAGCTAAGCAAATTCTTCTCATTAATAATAAGGTCTGCACAACATGGTGCTTCTCATTTCAGTGGAAAAACTTTTCAATGACCGTATGTGTCCTCAAACTGTCTTTATTCCTTATATTGGTGGTTATGCAAGGAAATCTATATACTACTCCAACTGTTCATGTTTTGTTTGTGTTGTCACGTAGCAGTGTTGCTATTAAATAGGGAGATACTGATAAAACTTCTCAACAGATCAGGATTAGCTGACCGAAATTTGTAGCCTGAGCACTGAGTAGGCAGGCAATCGTGAAAGCAAAACGTCAGAGGAGAATGTGCATTTAACTGCTGACGTTCGGACAGGCAATACAGACTCAGGATTATACAGTTATTACTTGTCATTGACTGACTTGGGTTTTTGTCTTTCTTTTCATTTTTGTCTCCTGAAGACACTTCCAGGCATCTCCAAAATAGCATCTCTCTGTCCCTGAATATGTTTAGAAACACTTAGCTGCTGGAGAATCTTAGCATGAAATCTTAGTGCTTTTCATTGGAGGGGAGAGATTATATTAGTGTACCTTACAAGGGCACTTATTTTCCAGTACTATCACATGTTCATTATATCCTTTTCTGGGAAACCCGTCCCCCTGTGAAGTTTGTCTAATGCTTGTGGGGTTTTCTTTTGCCCTTGACATTTACCAACACTTCTGTGTTTTACTTGTCCAAGTTTTTATTTTTCTGTTCCTGGTAAATATGCTCAGGTTAAATCCACAGGTCTTCAGTAATGCATCTGTGGTGGAGTTGTTCTGTAAATACACTGTGTTTACCTGGTTATTGGATGTTTTATGTGTGTGTGTAGTGCTTTTGACTATTGGGTGGCTGCAAGGAAAACAAACAGAGGGGAAGGAAAGTGTCTGGAGAGGAGCAACTCCAGCAAATGCCTGCGAGTTGTTAAATGACAGTGGTAAAATGGAAAATTGAGAAAGATCAAGAGCCAGAAAATGTATAAACTTTTTTTTTAGTTTTTTTTTTTTTAATAGGAGACCCTCCCTACACACAGCTTACACCTTTTTTCCTAAGTAACTTTGTTCTTACTACAGAGTCAACATTTCTGTGGTTTGGTGTTTGTTGTTTGGTGTGTGTTGTGTGGTGGTGAGTTGTTGTTGTTGTTGCTGTATACCAGTGAATTTGGATTTCGAAGGATGGTCATGCTGGGGAAAGGCCTCCAAATGTACAGGACCTACCCACACCATGGGATGCTGAAGTACCCTCTGTAGAATGGAGTGAAAGCACCTGCAGTGCACACCAAGATGCTCTGCATTTTGTGATTCCAGCTGAGAACAGGCATGGAAAAAACACAACTCTGTGCAGAGTCACAGCCTGGGGACCTGGAAGCTGTGTGTCTGTCAGCTTGCTGCTGGATCCCATAGCTTAGCCCTTCCTCCAACTTGAATCTACAGATCCCATTTGGAGGGGAGCTGGCACTTGCCTGCAGCATTCTACAGTGTGATGTGTGGTGCTGTGCACCCCTAAAAGTGCCAGGAAAACAAAGTGATGCAGGTAATGTTGGTATTATTAGAGAGATGCAGTTTAAAATTTATACTTAAACCTTTCTACATTGAAATACCAAATTTTTCAGCAGTGCATCAAACATGCTGCTCAACAAAGTCTCTTGATAAGGGCACAGATGGGTTTCTTGTCCTGTCTATCATGGGTCATCTCTGGTCTTTCGAACACTCAGGAAAATAGATTAAAAGGAGGCTTTTGGACAAATAGTTCTTGCAGGCTGATACAGGCATCTGGCACAAGAACGGAGAGGGAAGCGGTGCCTTGGGGAGGAATGTCTCCAGCCATTCACTGCTTCGTGGGTCCCATAGCAGCAGTGCCCTGGAGTTAATTTGGAGCTGGCTTTGCAGGCAAGCTGCTGCCTTGTGCATCAACACTAGCTTCCAGGTGGATTTGCACACCCCAGCTGATCCCAGGATGTTCCTCTGGAATTTCTCAGGGATTTTCACACTGTCTGTCTTCAGACCTCCTGTTGAGAGGCTGTCATGGGGGTGTGTGTCCTCGGTAGTCAGGAGAACTCTGAATCTGGTGCAGGCTGATCAAATCCAGCCTCTCTCTCTGGACTTAATAGACAACTTTGGCTTTTGGAGCTGGAGTGTGTCTGGAAATGCCCAAGCCCTTGTTTGTGCTTCTATGATCTATTATTCTCTCAGTTCACTCCTTGCTAACCCTTTTCTCTTCCTCAGGTCCCATCTCCTTGCTTGACAGCTGCCAACCTTTCATCTCTCCCCCTCAATGTCCTCCTTCCCTCCACCAGTGCTAACCATCCTTTTGCTAAAGTTGCCTAATTGAATAAGATAATTAGGTTAATTGAGAGTAATTGCCTATAACCTGCATTTAGCTTGGAGTTTGCTTCTGCTTTGTCAGATCTGGTGAAGGGGGTGCGTGCCAAAGACTTCTTCAATCTTTCTAATAAATTAGTCAAAAAGTGATATAGTCCTTTCTTTCTGTCCTTAAACCACCATGGCTATAGCAGCGCTGCACTATTAGGCATTAATTAATTTGTCTGTGCACAGAATAGGCCTATGACTGATGCAATTCGCTGCTTTTTACTGAATGTCTTGCAATTATGCTGGTTAATTGGAACTTTTGAGAGAGCTTTTAGTTGTTACAGATACGCAGGTGCCTTTACTATTTGTCCATAGCCCTGCATTATAACAACTTCAATCATCAGCCTGTAATGTCTGCATGTTAATTAGTCCTTTTGTGAGATGAGGTTGGCAAATGAATCTTCATCAAGCAACTGATGAGTACATCTGTGACTTTGTAATTTAAAACTAAGGTTAATAAGGCCAAGTCCTGGTGGGAATCCACTGGTGGTCTTTGTTGCAAAGGTAATGAGTCTGGCTTTCCAGTTTGCGTGCCTCCGTTTTTAAAGATTGGCTAAATCAGTAAGCAGAACCAGATGTGAAGGATATTATCCACTCTGTAGATGTTAATTACATCTCTGTAAAAATAAACAAATTGCACTTCTTCAGAAATACAGGTGCGTACCTTCTGAAACAAAATGTTAAGAAGGCTTGATCTCTTTCTGGTGATGAAGTTCTGTAGATATTAAATATATGTTCAAATGGGGCTGGTATTTCAGAGTACCTTTGTAATTACTATGCTGTCTTCAGGCTTTCATCAGACAAATTCTCTGTTCTTTGCTGTTCTGTTACCACTCATGGTTCACTTGAGCAGGCTTATTTGGCATCTGAGTCTTGTGTTAATCTGTGCACAGATGTGACTGTGGCCAGCGGCTGTGAAGCAACTGTCAAAGTCAGGGAAAACTGCAGTCACATATGGTCTTGTTCTGTTTTTCCTTCACAGAGGTATTAAAATGGTACCACTTTCATAGTGGATCCTTTAAAATATTAGTGATTTGTATTCTGTAGTGAAAACAAAGCCCAAACTGAAAGCCCAGGTGGGTTTGTGTGGCTTGTGTAATTCATCTGACTTGAGGAGAACAGAGCTGACTTGTTTGATGGAGCAGTAGCCCTCGAAGTTTGCCGCATTCTAGCTTGTCCTGCCCAGAAGTTGGGCTAAACCTTGGTGCTGACACCTGCACTCAGAGTGTGTTTCTCGCAGGAGGGGACACTTGCCCTTATGAAGAAGACAGTATGTTTCCTGGTGGGGTTTGCGTTTCATGCCTTGATTTAAGAACATCCTCTGCATTTCTTATTCCCCTGATTATCGATGTTGAAGATCTCGAAGACATTGTGGAAATGGCATTCACATGGCCCTTATTGGCATCAGAGGGATTAAAAGATTGGCTACAGCCATCTCTCTGCCTGAGCTGACTGTTGCTCATTTCTTTTGCCACCTGTGGCACTAACTTTTAAATCTCAGAATTAGAACTATCTAACATGTTGCAAGATAATTTCTTCTAGGTTTTCAGTGCAGCAAATCATATTTCACTATAACTCATAGCTTCCCTGTTAATCTAGTTTATACATACTCATTAACTTTGGAATAAATATTAAATTTTATTCTTGCAGTTACAAGGCAATATTAGTATATAACCTTAATCAGCTTTAATACAGAGTGTTAAGAAACATGAGCAGGATTTTAAATGGAAATGGTACACATTTAAATGGTACCTCTTTCCTATATAATTATTAGTTTGTATGCCCTATATATTCCAGATTGCATGTGAATTTTGTACACTGAGAAGTAATCAGAGGCAGAAGATATCTTAAAGGTAATAAACCAAAAATTGATTCATTACATTATTATATTCATTGAAACCAGGTGAAGACTCAAAAATATTTGACTTGCAAAGAGATGGGGGTAGCAGGGTGGGAAGGAAAACCAGTTGGGCTGGTAGTATGATAGCTGGTAACATATGGTCAAAATAATGCATATCAGACAAGTAAAATATTTATTTGTATATAAAAATGTAAGGATATACATAAACCTGTTACACAGATCTAGTGCTATTATTTATCTTGCTGCTGCTCATCACTCCAGCTGTTTTGCAGGTCCCATCTTATGTTTGAATGGGCACAGATTTGGGAATGACTTTATTTGGGCAATGTCTGCTGCAGTTGGCTCTGGGCTATGGGCTCCCAACCTGATGTGCAACCTTGTGGTGTGGTACCCGCACAAGCACAGGTGTAGCTTCCCTGCCTCTTACAGCAGCTGGGATTGAAGCCTTTCTGCTGAGCGTGGCTGGGGATATGAGCTCCGTCCTCATGTCATTGCTGCAGCAGAGTGGTTGCAAAGGTGAAAGTTCATGGTGAAAGATGATCTGAGAGTGGTGCCCAGCATGGCCAGTGCTGTCACACAAGGATGGAGAACCACCAGGGTGTGAGAAACTGTGGAATGGGTGTCTGAAGAGCTTAGTGCCCCTCTGCACTGCCCTTGTATGCAAAAGCTCAATTTGGAATGGGAACTGTCCGTACAGCGTAAGTAGAAATATCTGAACAGTGTTTAGCCACAAAAAGGGTCCTATACCTTTTGTTTTTTAATGGTTTAAAACTGAAAGGAAGAAAGATATTTTGGTTTGTGTAATTAAAAACTCTGGTTATGTGCCTTACTGAGTGACTAAGTGGCTTTGTTGCTCTAACACCATTATGTAAAAGTAATACAACTTCTAAGGGGTAGTATATACAGACATCTGGTTACTTTGCATTGGGAAGTAAGATTAATAGTTCAGACAGTTTTCATAGATGCCTATGGATTATGAGATTCTGTTACTTAGCACAATTATGAAGCTTAGCATGCAGTTCTGAAGCTGTTTTGACGAAACTGTAGATAGAGAACTTGAAGATGAGCTGTTGAAATACATACATTAAAAAGGAATATACTGATATGATCAGTACTTGCAAAACATTTGAGTGCAGGATGCTATGGGGGTCTGACTTTGCAGTGATAGTGACTTTTAAGTTGGTGGATAGGGACATAAAAAAACATTTCCAGGAATTCTGTTTGCCTTAATAAGTGAATAAATGGGGGCAAACCTATCAGTAAATGTTCATAAATTGAAAGGTCTGAGCAATATTTTGTTAAGAAAATGCTGCCTTTCACAATACTTGGTCCAAAACGCAGGAGTCTGTGGTTGGTGATGGATATCTGCAGTCATTTTCCAAGGTGCAAAAATATCTGTGAAGTTAAATTCTTTGCATTAGTCTAAATAATATGAAATATAAGAAAATGTTGGAAATACATCCCAGTAGCACTCCGCCTTCATAGTTGAGATTATGGCTCCCTTGTTAGCTTGCACTGCTGCACATTCATCATAGCAGCAATTCTTAGCAAATGCAAGGTGAAGTATAAGTCCTTAGGCTTTTAGATTTGTAGTTACAACAAATTATATTCAACCTCTGCATTTGCTGAAAATATGATGTCCTAGTTTGGTTTCTTAAGGATAGTACTGTGTGCAATCACTTGGTCTGTCAAACATTCTTACCCATGTAAAGCTTGAACTGGGAAAAGTCAATGGGACTTTAAGACATATACTTTCTGCAAGTTTTATGGGAAATGGTGTTGTGTAAAGGAAAATGACCCAAACTAGCACCTTCAGTGAGACAGAGGGGGATCACACCTTATTTCTTGCATTCAGAGACCTGTTGAGCTGCCTGATGTAATTATGTCCCTGACTCAGCATCACACGTGTCCAGCCAGACAGGCCAGAAAATTGGGGGAAAGTCAGAAAATATTGTAGGGTAGGATGTACATGGACACTGCAGATGCTGATGAGGAGAGGTGCTGGAGGAAAAAAATTGACCAGTCAACAAAAATAGCGTCATCACTTCTGTATACGAGGCAATTTGTTTGGTAGGTGTGCTATTAAGCATTATTAATCTAGAGAAATGCTCTAATCCTGTTTAAGTCCATTGCAAAGCTCCTATGCTGATTTTATGAGACTAGAGCTTGTTTCATCACTAGCTCAGAATTTTTTTCTTGGAGCATGTGCATGTGGGAAGGGAATGGGGAATTAAAGAAGAACATCTTTTGAATTGGAAAGCAAATGTGCAAACACTTTTGTGTAAGAGGGTGAAACACTCTTATTTTTGCTATTGAGCAGCAAGAATATTGACCCACTGCCTTCGCCTGTACCTGTTAGGCTTTACCTGTATCTCAGCCAAGCAAAAACTTAAACATGACTGTTTTCCAGGTACTTTAGGAACTGAATATTGAGCGCAGCTTTGGTCTGACCCAGTGTGGCTGATGTATTGGAAGGAGAGCATCTTTGTGTTAAATGTGCTAGGGCTTATTTCTCTCTTTTACAAGCACTGACATGGGCACCCAAAACCATGAATGGTAGATAGTGTCTTAAGAGTTTTAGCTTTTGTTCTAAAAGTAGATCCTAGAAGCCCTTTTTTTTTGCTTTAAAAAAGTAAACCTCTAACCTTTCTTTAACTGGGGAGAGGCTGCATAAATCACTGCATTTGATGGAGTCATGTCTATCTCTATAATGATAAAGAAAGGCATTCCAGTGAAGACTGGGCAAAACATTTCCTTGTGCACTTAACCCATCCTTCCCTTTCCTTTACCTTAGGTTATACCTGCTGAAAACTATATGCTACATGTATAATCAGTAAGTTTCTCAGTTCTGTGTCTGTTAAGGATCAAAGCATTTTACATCTTCCTTCTGTTATGGCCGTGAGTGTAACAAGCTTATCAAATAGATGGACAAATGGGTAGATTCCCAGTGTGTCTTCCACGCTTGGCAGAGGTTTGGGGGAGAAAATGTCTTCAGTGTCTTGAAGGAGTAAAGTAGAATATTGAAGTTTGGTAGTGATAGTTCCATTGTGCACTATTCGATATTCTCTCTGATGGAAATCAGAGTTTCAGGTTTGACCTTTGACTGGATGAGGTTGCATTTGTGTAGCAGTGGTTTCAAATGTTAAGCTGGAAATCTTGTACTGTAGCAGTAGAGCCAGCTCTGGGAGGTGAATGCTTCTTTCTAAATACTGAGCAATCCCTGCTGCAAATTAAGTTAAGGTTTGGACTTGAAAAGATTGTATGAGCACAGAGCAAGAGGAAGCCCTGTTAATTGACTGATTCGCTTTGTTTAATTTTTGATTTAGTGAGAAGTGATGACTCAGTGAGCCATGCTAAGATGTAATCTGGCAATATCATATATAGGATGAGTAGTCCGTGCTAATATAGTCTGATCTGAATATTAGATTTATTTCATAATTGATTTCCTCTGCAGGAAGAACCACTCAGATCCGAAGTATTGCAGTTAAAAAGAAGAGGAGGAGAAAGAAAAAAAG
Organism: Nesoenas mayeri; assembly: GCF_963082525.1. NCBI lineage: Eukaryota > Metazoa > Chordata > Aves > Columbiformes > Columbidae > Nesoenas > Nesoenas mayeri. The sequence continues at coordinate 15,566,624 of NC_137550.1, read as the reverse complement.
CCTCTGTAGCCTATGGCTGTTGGTGGGCTGAGGAGCTAAACAAGTGGTGTGATTTGCTTTTCCCAAGGGCTGTTGCAATTATAGGACACAAACAGCTGAGCAAGTGCAGATTGTTTTATAGGAGAGACTGTGTTTCAGTGCGGAGTGCTGGTATGACTTAAAGAGAGCAAGAAACCACAATGTTAATTTACTGGATCGATTCTATCTTGAGGAGTCCCTGGGGGACAGCAATGTAGCTTTTGCACTTCAAAATAGTCTTCACTTACTAGACTTCCCAAATTTCTAGGAGGTTTTTTGTGTACTTGAAACCTGCCATGAAGAGGCTTTAAAAAAATCAAACCGACCGAACAAACACCTCCCCCTTTCCCACGCTCCCTGAAGAAAACAAACACACAAACCCAACAAAAAACCCCAAACCAACCAATCAAAACCCCAAACCGAGAAAACCCCACAGCCAAACAACTAAACAACAAAAAAAAGTCCCCCACCAAACAAGCCCATAAACTCACCCCACAATCCATCCCCCTACCCCCCCACCCCGAAACCGAATACTTGAAGTGTTCAAATGCAAGCAGTTGCTCTGGCTGTGTCTCTGAGGCTGTATAATTCAAATAAACACAGATCAGAAATTAGAAAACCTACCATTCCTGTATAAATTTAATATTATAGCAGCACATGCATACATTAGTCTTTTCTGCACTGGCTTTACCAGTTGAACATGCAGCTCTGTGTGTTATACAAATGGATTCGTGGTGCCAAATCTGTTCTGTGAAAGGACTTACTGGCATTGTTAGAACTATAATGTTTCTTGACTCTTCATTTCCACAACTGTAGGACTTAACCATGGTGTAATGATATTACTAGTTTATCTAAATCTGTGTGTTCATGGACAATTGGAGCAAGAGTGACCAGTGCAGGAATCCACTGATTATGGGTGGTTTAGGGTAAGTGAGCAGAAACTGATGGAAGAAGCCCTGGAGCTGCTGATGTGAGGTGCAGTGAACACCTATCAGGGGAGGGACAGACTGCTGATGGACAGACAGCTTCCCCGCCTGTTTTGGGGTGGTTGCAGGTGGCTGTGGGGTCACTTACTAGTGCAAGGTGAAAATTTATATTTGATGGCTTTGTGCTATATCCCTCAAACACATGAGTGATTCATGAGCAAATGCAAGCCAGTGAATCAGGCACTTTATGTGCGACACTGTTGTGGGTGTTGTAAGAATGTGAAAAATCATTAAATGGGGCATATAAAAGATTTGAAAGAAAAAAGTTTTAATGGGCCAAGCATTGTTTTTCATAAGTTGTTAATCAGTCTTTGAGGTTGGAAAGGGTTAGTCAGACTCTGATTTAGGCAGTTCAGGCTCAGTTCCTCCTCTAAACAAAGGCAAAAGAATTGCCATTTGGAATGGCAGAAGTGGTAGCAGGACCATCTGTCTTACTAAATGTGCTTTAAAAAGCAAGAGGGCATTATGTGATGGAGTAGTTAATTGGCTTTACTAGCAACATTATCTAAGTGATAGTGCTATTCCTCTTCGAATATATCACCAACACTATGCCTGTACCTGGCTTTCAGCACAAGAAGCCCAGTCCTGAAAAGCATGCAGACAATGGTGGCAAAGTCATAGCTATAGGAATAGTCCTTTTGGTTGAAGCCAAAGTTTGTCAGCTTTGAACTTTTTGATTTTCCATTTATTCTGAGCATGAAAAAATTAGGGGAGAGTTACCTTCAGTTCAGTGTAATTAATAACAACATATAAGACAATGAACCTTAAGGATGAAGTACAATTAGCAATAATAATGATGTACAGCTGCTTCTGCATGGATTTCTTGACCAAGATATGTAATGATGGGCTTATTTCTTTCTTCTGTTATTACCATGCTGTACTTCAGAATTTCATATTCAGAACTTCAGAAATTGTTCTTTTATTGTAGTCCCGTTTTTCCTTAACATCCGAAAAATTATTTTTAAACACCCAATGGGAATATGTGCTTGCTAAGATAAGTGAATTAGAAATTGAAAAATGGTCAGATTTATTTTGATTCTGTGTGCATTCAAAATTAGACTCAAATTCATGATGTTTTTGCAGTTTGACAGGAAGTAATTGTTGCTAGTGAATGTTTTTGATGCAAAAGTCTCAATTGTTCTATATTCTTGCCAGCTTATTGCTATTTGAAAAATAATGGGAGCATCCAATATTGGAGGCAAAAGTGGAGATGAAGGGTGATATTTTTCTCTTGAGTATTTTTTGACATGTTTAATGAGGTAATGCAGAATGCCTTTATTCTAGTGTTTTCTCTTTTCAGTACTATTTGGGAAATCTGCATATGTATGTCTGATGTATAATATATGAAAGCCATAATGAGTGGAGATCAGTAATCTCTAGTCTCTGCCCAAGGCATCATTCACCATGGTATCTGAGCATCTAACAAATCAATTTGCTTGCCATTCAGTCTATTTGACTTTTCCCTGCCACATCAAAAACTCACTGAAGTTAATAGAGAGGCCCCTATTGATTTTGGCAGTGTTTGGATCTCTTCCTGATTCAGTTTTTCTTTCCTGTTACGTTCCCCCTTACTCGTTCTGATCCCTCGTCTGAAAGGAATCAGAAAGCCTTGTACTTGGAGAGACATGAGCTGCATTTTAATATGTGCCTAAGCCAGCAGCACTTGGAGAGATCTTCAGTGAGGGAGATCTGCTGATAAGGAAGCACTAAGGGAGCCCACAGCAGCTGAGATTACCTAATTTCTTCATTTTCTGTGTCTCATAGCCTGGGAAGACTGTGGCTGGTGAGGCATTATTGGAGACTCACAGGTTGAGGCTTGTGAATTGGGGTCAGGGCTCTGGGATGGGATGCTCCTGCCAACAGAACCATGCAGGGGGTGATGACATGCTCTGGGTGCCCAGCTGTTTTTGTCAAAAGATTCTGATTGGGACTGCATTCATTCTGATGACTGAGCTGAGGCAGTTTTCTCATACAGCTGAAAAAGTCACAGCTTTGTGTTGTGGGAGGTGGGTTATTATGTCTTAGTGGTGGTAGAACTCCAGCCCCCTCTTGCAGTGGCCTGTGAATGACATCGCCTGGCATAACCCTGAGGTCTGAATGCTGCCTTCCCAGAGGAAAGGGTTCTCTTCCTAGTATATGCTGTCTGACTTGTAATAAGTTGGAGATATGAAGGATACATTCTTCCTTGTTTCCTCTAGAGAGCTGTGGTGGGGATGTGGGGAGCTTGGTCTGTGTGCGCATTGCCAGGGCTTTGCTGCTGCTGAGCTCTCCAGAGCGCTGGTCAGGAGACTGTGTGCGCTCCGTGTAGCCCTCAGCTGCCACCCAAACGTCCTGATGAGCGTCATCTTCTGTCCCGTAGGACTTGTATTCACAGTGTGGGACTTGCAGAACCAGAGTGGAACTGCTTCCCAACAGGGGAGAAACTGCAAAGCTTCTGTGGTGAAAGGAACTGCCCTCCTCATGGGGCAAAAGTTGAATTCTTCAAACTTAAATGCAGTTATGTCTACAGCTTCAGTTCATGATATTTAGACCAGCTTTGAAGCCATATGAAAGCTAATGAGCTCTCTGATCCCATTTTTACTGAATATTTCTCACCCCCATGCCCAGTGAAATCGAAAAAGCTTCAATAGGAGAATATGCTGCTTATTTCATCGCATCTCATAGTGCGACTCTGAAATGTGGGTCTGCCTTTCACAGACCTACTGGGTAGCTATATATATATATATATATATATATATATTTGATTTACATAGAAATGTGAGAGAAATCATCTTGCTGGTACATATACCTAACTATTGCAATATCTAGGAGGTGACGCGAGACTCATGGTGGAGAATGCACAGGGGCTGGATGTATTTCAAAGTCTGCTTAAAGCTGTTGTTTGAATGCTAATATAAGAGTGTACCTATTTCTTACAAGAAAATACATTTGGTTAAGTAATTTGATAAGTATGTTAGCTCAGAGGTTGATAGACACACCTATGTATTTTTGCTGCTGATTGCTTTACCTAGGAGTAGGTAAAAACTTTGTTTGATTGGAAGAATGTGGATGGATCTCACACCAGGTTAAATGCTCTCAAATGGCTTAGATGATAATTTGTTTCAGCATTAACTAGAATCAGTATGTCCGATTTTGAGAATTCTTCTTTTGTCACTTCGGGTTCTCAAGACTTCAAGAAAATTGTCTTACTACATTTAACAATGAACTGTCAGTAACTGGGATCTTCTCACGTAACTCAACAACTTTTGGGTAGGTTGCAGAATGTTTATCTTTAGATGGCTTTAAAAGCATGAACGTGTTTTCTATTATTACAGAAATAAAGGTACAGGGAAACCTTGCAAAAAATGATAGCAAGGATGCTTGGGGTTTAGACTGATGTCTCAGTTCCTAAAAGGGGTTGCATGGAGGGCAGTTAGAAACCACAGTTTAAATATAAGTATAATCTTTTCACAATTTATATCATTTGACAGCTCATTGCTAGTCTAGTCAGCTAGAATGTACATATGGGAAATTCACATTCTCAAATAAACACACATCCCAATAAAACTGAATAAATAAATCAGCTTTCTTTTGGCTCTATGTTGTCAAGGTCACATTTACGTAATGATGTTCAACCATAGCTTGCATTCACACTGACTGAAGTTCTCCATTGGACTGCAAAAATTCATGTGGAGAAAATCAGTAAGAATAACCATAAGAAAGTCCTTTGGTATTTTCTTACATTCTAAGGTGTAGAAAATTATGACTAGGAATAATTAAGGGAGAATTTCTGATGATGTGATAGCTATAATTATTCTGCATGTATTGCTACTTAATTAATAAATCTGTTGCTGGCATGTCTGCAACTGGATCCCATAGAAGTGCTGTTGCTTTGTGAACAGGTGGTTAATAGTTCTGGAGGGTTTCCAACATTAATTTTGTACTTCATTTCAACTTCTATGAAAGCTGAGCTTATCCATTCCCTGTGCAGCTTCTTGATCTCCAAGCCTGGAGGTGCCACACTGGACCCTTCTTTTATTAACTTTGTAAGACCAGAATTCCTATAGCCTTTTGGTATTGAATCTATGCTATTATTTGTGTTGCATGGCATTGACTTAGTGTAGGATAACAGCTAGTTGCTAGTGGCTTTAACTACCTGGAAGGAGAAAGGCTGTTTGGATGATGAGCAGAGTAGGTTTTTTGTCAAAGACACTATTCTGTAGTGCAGCAGGTGCTAAAAATAAGACACTGGGTTTTACTTTATTTCACAATAGTAGGTAGCATAACTGGGTTCAACCAACTAGTACTGCATTCTTAAAAGCTTTTCCATTTATAAAAGCCTAGACGACATTGCTTTCAGTGGGATATAGTCAAGTGAATATTTCTATTTGTTTAGGTGTCAGTCCTTAAAATTTCTACCCAGTAAGCGCTCATGTGTTTGAAGCAAAGTTCTATTGCTCTTACCATCTTTTGTGAGAATAGTTTCAGGGCAACTGATGGAACTGCTTGCAGACTGAAGACATAATCAACGTGATTGCAATCCAGATATTCAACTGAATACTGACAGTCGTATCTGCTCTAAGGAAATATTGAAGATGTGCTGCCAGATCTCACAGGAAAAGGGAAATGGTAAAACATACTTTGGGAAAACACAAAGCCATGATATTATCCGAGAACCGAAACATAAATAGGCTTGCATGCAGTCAATAAAAAAAATAATGTAACTTCTCTGTTTAGGCCAGCCCAGTGACTCTTATGGCAAACCTCAAGTACTTGCTGGTTGTCAGGAAATTACTACTTTATGGTAGTGCATGAATCCAGCCCCTTATTCTATTTGCTTAACACGTATGCCTTACTAGAGATCTTAACTCTTAGAAGCCTTAGCTGAGATCAAGGCTGCATTGAACTGGGTGTTATACAAATGTAATTATGTAAGTAGATGGTTCTTACCTTGAAAAATAAGTTTAAATAGAAAGGACAGAAGGAAGCCGGGGGAGGGGGGAGGGAAGGAGAAGGAAGAAGGCCAAGTGAACTGTAGCTGATCACAGCACTTAGTGGTCGGTTGCAGCAGATCTGTCAGCGGCTGTTACATGTGAAGATCCACAGCTGCTGATGAGCTGCCGGTCAGCAGGCACTGGGCAGGTGTTGGTTGCCACATCCTCAGAGCTCATCTCCCTCCTCTGGCACTTGCTACCACTGCAGGATGGACCAGAGTGAATGTTTGCCCTGACATGGGACATAAACTTTCATGTCCATGTCCCCTGGCTGCACTCAGATGTATTTGTTGGACAGTTAATCATGTGTTTTTTATTGTTGTGGGGCACTTTGGTATCAATATCTTTTTTTTTTTTTAAAAATAGGTTGATTAAATGTACATGTTTTTAAGGCAGGTGGATCTTTAACTCACAAAAAGCCAAGAAACTCATGAGAAAATATTTTGACATAAGAATTTTTGTAACTATGATTAGTGATTTGCTTCATTTTGTTCCACTGGGATATCATTAAACTCAGCATGCTTTCAAAAAATACTTATGTAACAGGCAATCACATATATGATTTTAATCTCCTTTCATTTTCATAAACCTTTAAAATATTTAAAGGAGCAAAACGTCTCTGTAGGGAGTTTATTTGCAAAGACAACTTGGCATCCAACCTCCATAGAAAATCAGTGGTGTCTGAGTACTGGCACCTGCTTGTCCCTTGGAAAGTCTCTATCCAAACACAAAATTGAACAGAGAGCCCAAAGACTGGATTATTTCTGTGACTCTCTTACGGAACTGTTACAGTGGCTTGTGTTTCAGGACAGAAGGGATACATTTGTTTGCTTTGTTTATATACTTGTGAAAAATATAAGCAGAATAAAAAAACAAAGCAAGGGAACTTATGACTCCTGCTATCAGGCTATGTTTTTGGTTTTTTAGAAAGTAGTATCCATGCAGTGAAGTTTAGCCATGATGTAGGTGTGTTCACTGGAAAAGCTAAAGCAGTAAAAGACGATTTTAAACTTGATTGTGCTTAAAAAGTTTCACGACATGCAGGAGGCACTGGGCAGACACATGAATTTAATATTAAGCAACCTATCCTGTTTTCTCAGCTTAATCTGGAAACTGAGTGTGCTTAATAATAAATTCTCCAACTGCCCAGGCAAGCAGTCATACAGAAACAAAAGTATTTGATTTGTCTGTGGCTGTGAATTTTTAATGAAAACCCAAGTCAATCTCCTATGTGGAACATACCGCCTGAGGACTTGTATTGGAATGATATTTTTCACCGGGTTTCATACTTCTGTGGAGGAGAATGCTATGAATACCTCATGATTAAGTCACTTTGTATCTTGCCATACAAGACTGTAAGAGTATAAATTATTCAAGTTTAGTGGGTGTTAAGAGACTTCTGCATCAGTTGCGCTCTGAATATAGAAACTGGGAGGCTTATTCAGCAAAGAAAGATACTTGAAACAGCTATTGGCAACTTTTAGAAATCTTGTTTTTAAAAAGAATGAGAGTGTGACTAGTCAAAAATATAACAGAATGAGCATGTGGCTTTTAACAAAAATCATTTGCTTTCATTAGCTCTTTCCTACTAGTGACAAAATCCTCCTGTTAGAGCAGGATTTTGGGTTTCCCTCCAAGTTCTTTAAACACATTCTGGGCAAAAGTGTTTATAGTTATAAATCAGAGTCACATTCTGTTGCTTCTCTTTGGTGTCATCATAATCTTTGTGTCAAGGAGCTGCAGTGAGCATTAAGGCAGACTCTACTGGTGTAGAAAAGTCCAGTCTGGCATTTGTGCCAAAGATGGCACAAGACAGATTCAAATCAAGTGGACATAATTTTAACAGTGAAATTCCTATGTGGTTTCTTGTTACCTTGACATCTGTGGTGAAGAAATAATTAGATGGTGAACTTGAAAACAGTGACTGCCAATGATGAACTTGTGAAAACACTGTGCTTCTTGTTAGAGAGTTTAACCTGTAGCAAGAGAAATGCATTAGAGGAGGAGCTGTGGCATTAGTCCATCATGCAGCACCAGTGGGTTTAGAAACCTGTGGGCTGGGAGATGCTGCTGCCTTGTCAAGCTGCAGAGCAGGGATGGACCTGGCTCATGGGGAAGCTTCCATGTCCCCCCTTCCCAGCACTGGGGCTGGTGTGGGACGGGGCTGGGCAGCCCAACTGTGAGCAGGAGCTGCTCGAGCATCATCAGACTGCAAACAGGGACCAGCAAGGTGATGTTTCTTCTTGGTGCTCTTCTGCAGGGCTGTCCAACATCTAAAGTTGTAACTGGTCCCTGGTGCCTGCTCATGCTTTGTTTCTTTGCACAAAGCCCATTTGCTGTAAAGCTGTACAGTAGAAACAGAATAAAACTCAAGAATTCCTGAATATGACTGCTTGTGTTTGCCAGCATAAGTCAGTGGAGAATTCCCCTCCAGAAGCAGTGCTGATTCTCTCCTTGCTCATTGGATTCTACATCCATTGAGTCACTACATGAGAAGAACACACCTTGGCCAGCAGATTTTGGATGAGACCCTATATGCTCTGAGGAGTGTGTAGATACCATATTGTACACCCACAAAATGTTAGTGAAATACTATCTAAGCCGTGGAGGCAAAAAATCACTGAGTGAAAGATCTGTGGTTTGCAGGTTTCATGTGTCATTGTGTTTCAAGTCAGCATTATAGCATGTGCATACATTATACACTCAAGGCCACAGGATGCCTATAATCATTGCTAAGAAGTTTTAGGTCTCACACTTCACAATTAAAAAAACTGTCAAAAAAATAAAAAACAGCATCAACAAAACCACACACACACACACAAACCCCTTGTGAATGAGGCTTGCCATAGAAAGGTCCATCTAAAATACAACACCTCCTGTAATTATCAGTGAGGACCACTGTCTTCTTTCTGTAAGGAAATTACTATGTATTTAGTTTGTCAAGGTGGTCTGTGGAAACTAAAGACAGACTGCTGATTTGCATTTAAGATGGCTAAATAAACTTTATAAACTACTGAAGCTTTATATAGACTGTCCCCATTTCTGTTAACTGTAAAATGATTTGTCGATTACCTTCAGATACCTAATGTGTTTTTCCTATTCCAAGGCATTACTGGATAGCTGTGTGATTGAATCAGGCACTTTATTCTTATTGGTGGCATCTCATTGTTGTCCTGCTTTTCAAGTCAGCTCAATAACTGTTGGTTGAAGGTGGCATCTGTCTCCTCTGTGTGTGTGTGTGCTTTTTTCCCTGTTCACATAGAAAATAAAATCAAAATACATGAGGTTTGATTGCTTTGGGAGTTACACTTGGATCGTACTTAGATTAGAGAATTTTAAATGCAAATGGAGCGTAGCTATTGTTCAGTGCAGAAAGCTGTTTTTTCCTCTTTGGTACATGAGGATTTAATTTGGTGCTTCAATAGAAGGATATTGGATTGGGCTGTTTGTTGCAAGACCCGGTTTTCACAGAAGGATATTAGTAGAAGGATATTAAATTTTACTGTTTGTTGCAAGATCTGGATTCCTATGACATGAACAAATGTCTTCAGCTTCCATTTAATGGTTTCCAGTTTTATGAGAATTTCTGTATGGATCGGTGCCTTTCTTGTGCTTGAGTTTCTGAATTCCTCTCACTTCTTTGTTGTTTTGGTGCTACATTTGCATGGCTGTTGTGGAGTCCATAAAGAAATTAAGTGTCCACGGAGAAACTGATTTATTTTTTAGTATAAGGCTAGCTTCTCTTCTAAGCTGGTCTCTCTTGCTACCTCTCTGATTTGTCTTTTTAGCTGCTGTCAAAGCTATACAACTTACCTGTTTGGTTCACATTTGCTCTTTTCAGTCTTCTATGGTTAGTTTTCACATGCAGTTAATCTATTTTCCATATACTGAATACGTGTGCTGTACATAGCCGTGATAATGCAGCAGTAAACAGATCCTGCATATGATCCTTTTAATTAATCTTGCAATGCATGTGCTTAAAAGTAAAAAGGTCATACAGTTTTAGTTACTAGTACTTCTTTTGGCACTGCAAGCAGTGCCTATAGCTTTTCCTTCATCTTTATGGCCTCATTGACCTCTTTCCTGACGTTTATAACAAACAGCTACCTCCTCTTCTCTTGGTTTGTGGTGTTGAGACCAGAACATAGAAGTGGTCTGCTTTGCCACTCATATGCCCACCATTGTTTCTTTTATTTTTTTTCTTAGTTCACTCTTGTCTATACCAGGAGAAATTTCTCGTGCATTCACTTCTGCGTAGCTGCTGGTGATGCAAATCAGTGAAACCGTCTTTTTTGAGTGGCCTCCCTTCAAGTGACACTGCATGATCAAGCACTTGTAGGGATGAAACATGTTCTTGTTTGCTTTGTATGGCCCTGCAATCCTTTTGGATAAAATGCATCAGAAATGAGGAGCACATTATACACATGCACCTTGCGGTGGGTCCACGGACCATCAGGATGTTCCACTGCTATCAGCGATGTCAAGTTGTGGCTGTGGGAAAGCTCACAATTTTCTTTCCAATCCGTTGCCTCCCTGCAGGACGAAGGAGAAATCAGTGTTCATGACAAGGCTCTTTCATGACATCCTGTGTGGATTTTAAATCTTGCTTTGGAAGGGTAAGAGAGCTGTGGGGGTCCCGGTGTTGCCAGCACCACAGGTACACCTCTGTGCTGCCTCCTCCTGCTTCATCTCCAGAAACAGGAGTTATGTCCATGAACACCAGCATTTTACCCACGCTTACAATAGGCTTCTCACCAGAGGATTACATTTTCCTTGGTGTAAACAATTAATAAGGACATTGATTTCCCTTTCAGGAGGGATGGAATGCCCTTGTTTTGCTTGAGAAGCTTGCAGTTCCATTTTCTCCTCAGATGCTAAGGGTTAAAGTTGGGCATGTGCACCTACATATTCTTTTTTTAAAATCTGTTTGTACATTTTGTGAAGCACAGCTTTTAAAACAAAGGAAACTGAAAACTTATACGCTGATGACCACTTTAAATGATGGCTCCTCAATAATAAATAACTTATTGTCTGATTGATTCTAGCTGGGGGAAGCACTTGGGTCCTCTCTGTTCTATGTGTTGCATGGAGTCTGAGCTGCATTCGTGTTAGGTGAATGAGATATCAGGGCAGGTAGTGGGGTGGTTGTGGAGCATCCTCAAATGTGGTCTCTTGATATGGTCCTTCAAAGTGCCCCAGCCTGGTTGGGGTGGCCGAGCTTCATGGATGCTTTGGGCTGGGTGAGGTGCGGGGCAGAGTGTTTGTACCCTCTGCGTCTGGAAAGTCCGCTGAGCATCGTGTTCCCTCTGGGGTCAGTTGATGGACAGGATCTGGTCTGTGCACGTAGCTGGGGTGAGCAACCTGGTGTTTTGGCACCATTTGACTTCTACATACCTACAAAAATATGAATCCATGTGCTTTGCAGCCTCAGTATATGTACAAGTGTAATGGCATGTATCTACACACTTCATGTGTGTACTTTAGGACTTATTTTCTGATAATTTGGTGCCTACTTATTGCTTAGTTTAGAATTACGTGTCCCTTTTATAAAGAATTTATCAGACAACTACTTTCCTCAAGGGCCTGAGATCCCTTGCTTGCACACCACTTCTCAGAACTGTCTTTTATAGCTGAGATATGAGTATTTTGGGGTAGTCATTTTCCATCAAGCCTTTTGTTGCCAGTTGCTGCACAAGTTGCTTGTATCTTACTGAGAGTTTTCCCAATGAACATCTCGATGAGTAAAAGCGTAATTTGGCAGACATCTGCTAGATCTCAAAGAGACACTGTTTACAAGTAAAGAAAGTTATTTGTCGACATGATAATTTTGCAGTATAATGTATACTGCAGCCTCAAAGACCTGCGAGCTATCGCAGATTTAAAAATAGAAGGCAAGCAAATGTATGGATTGCTGTGGGAAATGCACTTGAAATCAGTTATTTGACATTGAAAACTAAAGTAAAACGTGTATTTTTTTAGGAAGTCTGGAGACTGCAGTAAGGCTACAGAAGAATGTCACAAGGAGAGGGCTGGGTCTTGGTCCTCTATCAGCTTTGGCTGGGAAAGCTTTTTCCTTAGTGGTTGTAACTGGTGGCATTTAATATGAAAGATCTTTTTCCTGTCTTTTTTGCCTCTTCTACTTTACAAGGACCCATAAAATGGATGGATTTTGTGGATTACTTCATTCCCTTCAGCCTTCTGAGTTACTTCTATCTGTTGGCTGAATGTAGTTGTTTTGTTTTCAAAGCCTTTACTACCTCTTTTTGCTGAAGACACCTAGGTGTCTGATCTTGCACTGGGTTGCCACATTCTTCAGTTTGTGGATGTTTGGAAAACCTTGCTGCTTCTCAAAGACTTATGGCCAAACATATGCATAACAGAGGGTCGTAGAGTAGTTTCAGCTGGAAACACCATTCTCAGAGGTTTTCTGTATTTGAATGTGTTCATCAGGGATCACATAATCTCTCTTCATCTCTAGCTTGTACAGTGAAGTCCAGCCAGATCTTTGGATAATGGGCCTTTGTTCCTAAGCTCTGTATCCTAAGGCTAATGGCAGCAAAAGTCTATTTATCTACTATTTTGGTAGTATAATGATTTGCTTTTTAAAAAGAGTGTATCTTGGAGAGTACTCTGAATTCAGCCCTTTCTCCTGTTAGTCCCGTTTGCACCGACTGTGATTAAAAAAAATTATCTTAAATGAGTACAGAACAGGGACTGTACAGCTGGGCCACGGGGACGGTTTAGAAGCTGCCATCTTTGTCCATGGGTGACAGGAGAAGTATGGGAGTGGGTATGGCATGAGCACTGTTGTTCACAAGAAACAAGTGACTGCCTTTACATTAGAGGAGATATCCCATTAAGGAGGAACTGTTACAACTAAGTCCAATGGTTGGGAAGCCATGTGTTGGAGAGTCATTGGTTAGAAAACAGGGGTGCAGCTTATGTGAATTAAACAAGTGGGGAAAATATGCTCTGAAGCATGTCTTGAAACATCACTGGTAGTGCAGCCAAGGTTCCTGTGGCTGACAAGTCTGGACCATCAAGGGAAGACCACTGCAGCTGAGTCGAAGGTCCAGGCTGGGACCCGATCCGCACCTTGCCTATGTTTCTGCAGCAGCCACCATGGTTGCTCTGCCAGGTGTATGTAGGGATATTGATGGTCCTTTTGCCAATCTAGGAGAAACTGGGATGCAGTTGTGTCAGATAGTGACATTCTCTAAACTTGTGTTTAGAGACTGCTTTGTCATTGTGTGAGGTTTCTTGTAATGCATAAGGTTGCCCCCTTCTCAGTATTCCTGCCCCATTCTGCTGTGTGCAGTGTTAGAATATAGTTGTCGTTTTATCGTGAACTTTTAGTATGCTTGGGGCAGGTAGTTTGCACAGGACAGAAAAATGTAAAAAGATTTGGAGGGGGAAGAGTCCATCTACTGCTACATTATTTAGGCAAGTAGTGCCTCCTTTTTTTTTTCCTTCCCTCACTTCTAAGGCTTGGAGCTGGTATTTGGCAAGTAACTGGAGCAGTTCAACTCAGTGTCAAGTGTTCTTACAGCCAGAGTTTGCTGCTAATGAAATGACCTTTCGTCAAGAGCTTGGGAAATGTGTTTGATAGATTAGTTAATAAGAAGATCAAAATTCATATTTGTTGAGGGTAGAGCGTAGTTAATTTTGGTGACACCATATCTGTAAACATATGTTAATTATAGAATGCCTAATCACAGATGGTGTGTTTTAAAGCTTAATTTAATTAGTCAATAATAAATACACACGTCCTATTTTCACTTGTATGAGAGCAGGTAAACATAGATGAAGAAATGGTTTCAGAGAGATGCAATGAGTGATCCAATGAAAACTGAGAGCTATTTGTTGGTAGGTCCATTTAAGTGCTGTTTAAAAGTCTTCGAGATTTTGAAAATATGTTTCTGGGTTGGTACCAGTAACAAGCTGGTTTTATAAAGAAATTTCTCTGCCTTTTTTGTGTGTCTTTATTCAGAAATGAGATGAAAAATGAACAAGTAGTTGCATGCTTGATAAAAGTAGGTTTTATTTATCCCCTGAGAAAATAAACTCTTTGAGGGAAAAATGTTATACATTCAAAGTTATTAATTGAATTTGCATAATAAATTTGTGGTCTGTGTATTGCTCATGACAAGATATTTTCAAGCACTGAGTAAGTAAAAGTTGAAGTGAATTGGCCGTTTGAATTGGCCAGTTTTTATTCTGTATCTGAATTGGTCTAATGCTGTTAGTGAGGTGTCTTTATATATTCTGTCAATGCTACAGTGCTTTTTGTGGTTTGTTTGTTTTCCTCTCTAATATTTGTTTGTGATGGAATTCTGCACATGCTTTCCTGGAAATTATTTTAAAAGGCAGGACATTTAAAGATTAGAAAAATCTTGGAATCTTTTGTAGAGGTGAATTATCTGCTTTGCATTATTTAGGTTTATGACTATAAAAATATTTGTGTTTTTTAATTGTGGAATTGCTGAGCGTAATAACAGCAAAGTCAGTCGAATGTTACAGTTTTGTAGTTTTCATTTTGAAAAAATCTATTTTTTAAAAGAAAGCTTAAATTACAGTATTTGCACAATTCAAAGGAAAATTCAGACAAATCCTGCTTGGGCAATAGCTCTTACTCAAATAAGATTTTACTCAGATTTTAGTTTTCACATTTATTCTGTGCACACTTTTTCATAATAGATTTCACTAGTAGTTAATTGATTGAAAATTAAGTAGTAGACTTGAAACTTCTGATGAGGGGATTATGTAAAGCAAGGTATGATGTATAGGTCTGCCAGTTTCCTTTAATTTAAATTCTTCCATGCAGAACTAACTTTAAGAGAGATGAAATACTTTTAAAGCAGTAATAAGAAGTAAATGTCATGAAAACCGATAGTTTCACTGGCCGTTTATTTTGTGTTTTTCTCTATCTTTTTTTTAAAAAAAATTATTTTAAAGAATGCATATAATAATAGGGAAGAATTACACCACACAGTGGAAAATCATACCTCCTACCCTACTACCAGAAACTCAGGAGGCTTAATTGAATTTGATATTCAATCTGTAGTACTGAAAACTCTTAAAAGCTCATGTGGTGTTCTCCTGATGTGATTAATTGGCTAGAGAAATAACAGCTTGACAATTGTTCTTTTGTAGGAGAGCTACAGCATATTTTCCTCATTTTATTTGGTGAATTCTTTAACCTTTGTAACTGATCTTTTTCCAAACATGAGGCAAAAAATAAGAGGGAGCATTAGCTAGGTTTTTATTAGCTATGTTAATTTGTGTTCTTGAATGCACTGCAACAAACTATGCAATCGCTAGCAATATGCCAGTAGTCATCTCTTAATATAGTGCAACTTAAATTCTTAATTGCTTCTCATAAATCCTGGGATTCTTTTTCTTTTTGAGGTTTTTGAGACAAACCAGGTCCCATAGACAAAGCAAAGGCACATGTGTCTATTTAATAGTTTGCTGAAGCAAATGCAGAAGTGCTTTCATGTAGCAATTGGACCACTGTTCTCCCTACCTAAGAACTCCTCAGTTGCATTTAACTTTATTGCCTGTACTTACAAAATGAGGAGATTCTAGACTTTCCCCTTATTTCTTTTTACTGTTTCATGAATTCTTTGTACAGGTACAGATTATAGTTGCTCAAATAGCACTTTATTTTTATTCTCAGTCCATAAATACACCAAATCCTTAATTTCACAAGAAAGGCAAGAAAGACCATATTTGTAGCAGGATGTAGCAGCTTGTAAGGAGGTGTGTGCTCCTTTTGGTCAGGAGTGCTTGGAGTTCAGGGTATTTTCTCTGGAGAACCACCAGTGCTGTTCCTGCTGCAGAGGTTCCCGGGAGATGGGCTGTGGACACCAGGGCCATCTGAATGTCATGGATGAAATCCTGGCGCTTCTCAAGACAAGAGCTGTTGACTGTAAAAGTCTAGGATTACAGTCAAGGTCTTTTACTTGGTCTGGCCTAAAATGTCACGACTGTCCCTTACAGTATGTGGCTTCCCAGGGGAGAAGCTGCCGGTGACACTGGCTGTGATGGCAGCTTGTGCCTGTGTGACCGCCTGGAGCAGCTGCCCCTCCCCGCTTCCCAGGTCTGGGCACCCGGCAAGGGGTCCACAGGCTGTGGAGCAGAGGTGATGTTGAATGTCATGGCCTTGGCACTAGCAGGGGTGTGAGATGTCATTGTGGAACCTTTGGGGCTGCTTCAGGAGCCGCGGCGCCGGGCAGCGCCAGCTGTGTGAGCTTGTGGGCAAGAGCTGGTGAGTTGCGCCAGGGGAGGTTTAGGTTGGATATGGGGAAAAATTTCTTCGTGGAAAGGGCTGTCAGGCATTGGAACAGGCTGTCCAGGGAAGTGGTGGAGTCACCATTCTTGGAGGGGTTCAGAAGATGTGTGGATGAGGTTCCTCAGGACATGGTTTAGTGACAATGTTAGGTCAAGAGTTGGACTCTATGATCTTGAGGGTCTCTTACAACCAAAATGATTCTATTCTAAGACTACCCCAAGAAAGCTCCCTCCTTCTCCAGGCTCCTTGCCAGCCCAAACATGACATTTTTAGGTCAATGCTATTTTTTCTGCTTTTGCTGTTGACATGTGCTTGAGTCTCTGATTTCGGCAGATTTTGTTTGTGGCAGTGTTTTCATCTCCTCACTGAGGTGGTTTTCATGCTTTCCAGCAGTTCATCTCTGCCCAGGAGGCTGACTAGTGTTTTCTCCGTTCTTCATTGCTTCATTTTCCACATCCTTTCCACATCTTTCCAAGATGAGGCATAGTGCCAAGGCTTCCCAGGTGATTGACATATTTATCTCCTGAGTTCATCTGCTGATTCCATCAGCTACTTTTTCCTCTTTGTTCACATTGTTGTTGTTCAGACAGCGTTTTGTTCTGCATGTGTTGAGCTGGGATATTTTTCTGCTCCTTTACCTTTTTGCCCCAAGTTTCATCCCTTTTCATTCTCTTTCAAGTGCTGGAAGTGTAGACTCTATTGGAAAGTCTCATTAGAGTGTAGTAGTTCAAAAATAATCCCCTGAAGTCCACTTAGAAGCCAGCAGTCACATAGAGTCAAGCAGCAAGAGAAAGTTCATGAAACAAATATAGCCATGTTTTGCATTAGCTTCCACTGTAATTAATTTACAGTGTCATTAATGCAAAATATATCACTGTAGTTTATTAATAATCTAAGTATTAGAACATGATTGAGTGGTGGGTTTTTTCAAGCACTACTTAATCTTATTATATTTTTCCCAGGATTTTCTGGACATAAATATGTACACACCCTCAGCAACCTTGGTGTTCAGCCCCTTTCACTCTTTCAGGTTTTCATTAAAAATAGCATAACCATGCCACCACATCAGATTTTGGGTTGTTCTGACAATTGTCTGAAAATTTATAAACACACCTGATAGTATTTTGACTGTCAAGACCACTGAAAGATATTGAAGCATGAGCTTATTTTCGAAAGTTGTATGTTTATGACTCCAAGTGAGCATGTTCAGGGGCCGTGAGCAGGCTGATGAAGTGTGAGAGGGCAGAATTGGACTCTTTTTCTATATTGTGGAGATTCAGAAAGGCTCAATTACTTTCTGTAAAGTTATGCTCATCAAATATGTCTGAAAAATCAAGGTAATGCAGTCTTGAAGCTGTATTAACTCTCCTGCGGAGTATATGATAAAATTAATTGACCGATGTGCAGTTCTGTAAGAGCAGCTGATAGCACTTTGGACTGAAGGTTGCAAGACCATCACTGTAAAAATGCCTTTGTTCCTCGTGATACTAAAGCTTCCCACAGTTAGCCTATTACTTTAGATACTTGGAAGTTAAAAACTAGAGAAATTTGTTCTATCAACACAGGAAAACTGTGTTTGTACCATCTTTTGACAAGCTTTAGTGAATGTCTCATTTAAATGAGACGATGTGTTCAGATTTGTACTGTGCAGGCTGCCCTGCAGGTGCCTGCTGTGGATCCCGATTTGCAAACTGGGAAGAATGATGCTATTTTAATTCTTTCTCTGCTCCCAAAGCTCACAACACTTCTTTGCTTGGAACTGTTTTTGTACGCTTTATTTTGGTCTCGAGAAGCCTGAAACAGATTATGTTGGCAAGGAGAATATTCTGCTCTGTCAAGTATTATAGCCTTATTCTGGTATCAGCAAGTCATCTTGAGGAGGAGACTAAAATTAATCCTGGCACTATTTTGTCTGATGTCTTCCTCTGGAAACTCAAAGCCAATGCAAATTGCAGAGAGGAGGTCACATGAAGATATCAGATGATTACAAGCTATTTATCTTGGGTGCTTTCTCAGCTCCTCAGCATATATAAGGAAAGTGGATAATGAATCAAAACAAAGGCAGGCACGCATCGGTTTCTCTTTACACTGCAAACGGTCTGTATAGTTTACAGTTTACTGGCTTTTTTTTTTTTAAAAAAAAGGAGGATGAGAAGGGTGTATCTTTACATCCAACTGGCATAAATACAATACTGTAATTATGAATTTTGCCACCATCTCTATGGACCAGATTATTTCAGTACTGATACTCCTGAATTCCTGGGGAGTGAGAGCAGGGTCCGATCCAGCATGTTACATGTGTTTATGCTACTCCAGCCAAGTGAGAGTTAACTGAGTGTTGTTTGAGCTGACATATGTGAAAGGGTTTTAGCAGGTGCCTTTGTGACAGACTGAAATTCAGGCATTTGCTTTCAGAGGAGAGGATGCTATGGGAGGAAAAGCCACCTTTGACAAACAAAA
Organism: Nesoenas mayeri; assembly: GCF_963082525.1. Classification (NCBI taxonomy): domain Eukaryota; kingdom Metazoa; phylum Chordata; class Aves; order Columbiformes; family Columbidae; genus Nesoenas; species Nesoenas mayeri. The sequence goes on along the minus strand of NC_137550.1, from coordinate 15,547,893 downwards.
AAAGAGATTCTGATCTTTGTTTCTAACATGGGAATGCAAAGAGGCTTTGGGTTGTGTGTGCATTTGGACCAAGATCTTAAAATATTTCTGAGCATGATCTGTGTGGACGCTTGTCCTCATGCTGCTGGAGTGCCCCAGCAGAGCAGGCTCTGGGCACCTTGGGAGGAGACGGAGTGTGGGAGGGCACGGGAGGGGAGCAGAGTGCTCAGTGTGGGTAACGTAGTACCTGGCATTAATTTAGCAAAGTATTTAAGCATATGTCCAGCTCAGCATGTGAGTAGGTCCTCTGCAGTCAATTGGTCTATGCACTTACTTAAAATAACATAAAGGGTGGACTTCTTTCTTTTGGTGTGTGATTGTCTTTTCCCTTTTCCCTTTTCCCTTTTCCCTTTTCCCTTTTCCCTTTTCCCTTTTCCCTTTTCCCTTTTCCCTTTTCCCTTTTCCCTTTTCCCTTTTCCCTTTTCCCTTTTCCCTTTTCCCTTTTCCCTTTTCCCTTTTCCCTCCCTCTCTGTGTAATCAGGAGCAGAGCAGGCAGGGGTGCAGTTGTGGCACTCAAACCACTTCAAAGCAATTTGAAGCTTCTCTTGCAACAAGGAGCTGCTGGCATTCCCTTCCCAGGGCTTCTTGTGCTGGTAATTGCCAAAACCAATCTGACAGCTCTGAAGAGTCCCAGAGGCTGGTGGTGTAAGAAGTTTTGGGAAAGTTTGATGAAAAGATGAACAGGGACAGAAACCGCGGGATATTTGTACAGGCTTTATATTGTGTGTGGTTGCTGAGGAGGAGATTACAATGGCTGTGAGGTCCATGGGGAACTTCTGGATTTCACAGCACCCATAGTGATCAACACACGCTCAGTAAACCTCACATGCTGATCTTCTCAGGGGATCTCTCCTTCAGGATTTTCATGCCCTCAAGATTTCTAAGGCAGTCTGTGGGTGCTAAGTAGAAAGACCATGAAGTGACTTGCAGGGAAAAGCTGAACTTTCAAGCCCTTGGAATGCTTAGTAAAAGAGAAATGGATGCTCTTGAAAATCTTTTTTGTACAGAAAAAAATGGCATAATGCTGTTATTTAAGAAACAAAACAAACAAGCAAAAAACCCCCAAACAACAACAAAAAAACCCCAACACACCAGAACTTACAAAAGTGCGTACAGAAGCTATCTGTACCTACAGCAACATATAATAATACTTGGCATCTCTATTAGCCATGAAGATGTTGGGGCAATTAAGGTACAAGGAACAACAAAAACCTGTCATGTCCATTTCAGAGGCCTTTATATCCATTTCTTTTGCAGCCATGGAAAGGAAACTGTACCTTAAAACAAAAAGCAACCCAACCCCTTTCTCTTAACTGATTGAGAAGTTTAAGATGCAAACAAAACAGTGTAAGGCTCTGTCTGCTTCTGTAGGGAATTACGTACTTTATCAGACAAAGCAGATTTCCAAAAGATTTGTTATAATCTGTAATGTTAAATAAATGAAGGACTGCTACTTTTTGAGAACTAATAAAACCTAGTATTTGGTATATCTATGAATGCTGATCAAGTTTTTAATTTTAGTGTGCTGTGGCCTTGAAAGTCCGTGTCTGTAGTGGTGGGGATGCAAACAAAAGTGTGACCTAAGATCCTAAGTAAAGATCCCATGCTGCATAAGGTTTGGCATGGGGCAGCCCTGCCAGGGCTCTGTGGGGTGGAACTGGCCAGGTCCTGGGCAGAGAGGCTGCGGTGCTACCAGCACCCATCGAGTTGGTTAGATCCAGTCATTTTGGTCAAAGTTTCCAGGCTTTCCAGTTTGATTGGAATGAGAAACACAACATGATAGGATTAGGGGAATGAAAAAGCAGAATTAATGATGAATTCTGGGGGGCTTTCAAGTCCTAGAGGCACTTCCAACAGTGTTAATTATCCTTCTGATGACAGAAATAGAAAAAGATTTGGGAAACTTTGTTTTTTTTTCTCTTGCACAGATTGGCTTTTGGTTAATGACTGTGGGAAACTGTCTGAAGTGCTGCAGCTGAGTGCAGACTACTCAGCATGTCATCATGGAGAAATGTATTTTTAGCAATATTGACTAGGTAATGTTACAATTAACAACATTCAGCCACCTGGCTAGAGACCACCCAGCTCCTCAAGTGTTAAATCTCCTCAAAGATCTCCATTGACTTTGAAGTCAATGGCAGCCCTATCCCAGCTTTTAGCTCTGAGTAAACTGTAGAGTGGTAGTGTCAGAGTGCTTAGGCCAAAAATATTAGTCTCTCTAGGGAACTGAAGTTGTGGGTTTTTTTGCGTGTGTGTGTGTGTGTGCTTTTTAAATAAAGAAGGCTGCTGTGATCTGAAGACATCACCTGGGTTAATTGCATTTTGTGGAATTTACATGTTTACATATTCTCTTTGGGCATGAATGGTAGAGCTACAGCCTTGTCAAGTGTACTTAGAGGTAAATATATGTATTCACTAAAGCTTCTGCGTATATTGCAGATGTTATAAGGTTATTTATGCTAATGAATGAGATGTGTAAAATGTTGCTGATTTGCTATTGCTCTTTCCCTTCTATACATTAACTTAACTGTATCTAAAGGTGTTGAAATCTAGCCACCTCTGTAAAAAAGAACCTATTGAAGGCATGAATTATTTTATCCTGTGAATGACTTCTCTGTAAAATTTGAAGTTTTAGATTGGGTAATTATAGGTAATGATGGCAATGACCTTTGATTTAGATTGCAGATGGTTTAATGAAATCTTACTATCAGGCTTAGACCTGTATTTCAAAATACAGAACTAATGGAATATTAAGGTTCATTGCAAAGTGGCTGTTAGCAGAAGGCACAAGTACTTGCAACTGCATAAAGATGCTACATGGTACTGCCTCATTCTTTCAACTGTCTTTTTAAACACGATTTTTGGACTTGAAAGTACTTGATTGACAGTCTTGGTGACTAAAGTTTGTCTTGAAACTCCCACGATACTGGCAGGACAATGCAGGCTGCCACTGCCCACATCCTTGTTAGCAGCGCATGGGAAGGAGGATAATCCAGCTTCTTTTTTTTCAGTAGAGTTGTTAACCTGCCTCCTGGGTTTCTGGTAGTCATCCTTGTTAGCAGGGGTGTTCTGGGGAGTTCATCTTTCCCATTTTAGTTCCCGTTGTAGTGATATTTATCTCCATTAAGACATACTGGACAAAGGCCTATGGCGTTGCAGGTGTAAGCTGCAGGAGCAGGTAACCAGCAGGCAGAGGCTTTGTGCCCCATCATCCAGGAGACTTTTTAAAATTTATGCACCTGTGGTTTCAATTACAGTTTATCTTCATTAATACCCTCTGTATAAAGTACTTTTAAAGTGCTGTCATATCAGCCAATTTGAGTAAATGAGTTATGTGCTAATGTATTCAGCTGTTAGAAATCAGTCTTTACACTGATTCTTCTCTACCTTCTGATTACCACTAATGTGTGTTTGCTGAACCCATGGCGTACTCTTGCTCTGTAGCTGTATGAACAAAAGTGTGCCGAGCAAGGAATGTGTGTGCCTGCAGGTGGTATTGCTCAAACAGGCTTACTACGGGCGCTCTGTTTCTCTCTCTGTGGTAAGCACTGTGTTACAAGTGACATGATGATTATTTAATGATACACTAGTATTATTTCATCCAGTTAATTTTATGACTTGATTTCTGTAGGTCTACTTAATGAATCTAATAGTAAGACTGATATTTATATCATGCTTTTCATTCAGGATCACTGAAATGCAGTCAGGCACATTTGCTTTGAACTGCAACAGCTAGTAACAGCATGTAGGCAGATTAGTAAAAATACTGAACAGAAATGGCATCCTTCCTCCAGAGATCCCAAAGTGGCACTGTAAGGGTGATTATTTATTTGTTTCCTTACCCATTTTGCATCTCATCTCTGTTTAGAGATAACTGAATTGGCCACAAATAGTATGTTGATAGTTGTGGTAGAAAAAGGATCTGAGAATCCTGTCCTAATTCACTTGGTTCTTTTATGGCTTCGGGAAAGACTGTGAAGAGATTAACTGAAGTCCTGGAAGAAACTTGATGGAGGAAGAATATTCTTATGCATATTATAGCATATAAGACAGTGTATTGGCAAATGCATTGTTATTAAATTGTGGTGAGACTTGTAAAGGCCATTGTGATCATGGCTGTAGCTTTCTTTAATCTAAAGGAAATGTTCAAATGAATAAAGTCCTTGTTACATGGTGTTTCTAAGACTTTTCTTTGATTTCTGATTGTGGAACAGTCATATTTTCTACTTTTAATAATATACTGATGAAATAAATCCCTGTTCCTTCAAAAAGAAGAATTCAATAACTGAAAGAGCTGAATGCTGCAGTACTGCAGTAGTGCAGAGTTAGGCATAAATAAGTTGTAGACTTGGTGGCTAAGTGGTGGCATCAATTATTGTTATTGAGTGGGTCCTCTACTGTCTATGGCTCTTCAGGACTGGGTTGTGTTGCGATCTTTGCACGACTTAATCTTCCGAAGATGTTTTTCTGTCCTGGATGACTTCCTTAGACAGCAGTGTGCTGAGCAGTGGAAAGATGTTGTTGTCTTTTTTTTTTACATAGGCTCAGGAAGTAGAAGAGGGAGGAGAGATGGGGCTTTGAAATCTTTCATCTACATTGAGCCATTGTGAATTTAGGATCAAGGGCAGAGTGTTAAAAAGAATTAATCATTAATGAGCCAATAAAGAGTATTAAAAGACAAATTGGCTGAACCTTCCTAGACTTTTTCATTTCCTTCTATGGAAACAAAGTACAAAGTGCCAGATGATAAATAGCTCCAGTCCAGCCACTCTTGTAGGATTAACATCGTAAAATCTCAAATAATAAAAGCATCCACCTTTTAGCGCGTTAACCAAGTAAAAGCCTCTTCTCTTCTGCCTGTTTTATGTATGCAGAAGCAGTCTTGAAAAAACATTTGCCTTCAGAGCAGTCTGCTGTGCTAACTCCTGCTTTTTCTTCCTCTTCTCCTGCTCTGCTACCCAAGAAACTGGTCAGCGGATGAGTATTTCCAGTAACAGTTTCTGCCACAGCTATCAGGTACCTGTACCTTTAACTCTGCCTCTGCCACAGTGGATTTAATTCTCTCTTTATCCCCGCTGCAGTGTGTTTGCCAGCCTGCCGCTGCCCTCCAGCTCTGCCAAGGAGCTCTTGAGCTGCCTGTCCCTTGTCACTGCCTGGGCATTGCTGTGCCGGGTTCATGCTACCACCACCCAAAGGGATTTTGGTGCAGGTGGCTGCCAATTGCAACAGTTGTTGGCATGGGAAAGCAGGAGGTGCTGCAGTAAGTAACCAGCAGACAGAATTGAGCTGAGGAGTGTGGCCTTTCAAAGGAACCAAGTGTGATTTCTGCTGGTCGATCCTGCTCTCGGCAGCAGTTCAGATACAATAGCGAATGGTACCCACTGCTGTGATTGTTAACAAGTTATGACCTCAGGTGTTAAAATCGGGAAAGAGAAATTAAATCGTGCTGTTTTCATCTCCAGTGAATTCAGCATGTTTCAGTGACAATCAAAGATTGAATGCATTGCATATTTATTTGAAAGTTTCACTTTTGATATTGATAGAAATTTAAATGCGATACTTGCCAATGTATAAAGCTGGATCAACGTGCTTAAACATTTATATCTATGAATTAATAGTTGAGTTTTCTGTATTAAAATGGTGTAGAACATGCAGTTAAAAGGAGAAGTGTGTCCAGTGCCTGAACAGAATGTGAAAAGCATCTGAATGATGTGCAGGCGGTCATGGTAATCCGAATATTTGGGTCTGTTTTAACACTTCAAGTTACTTAGCCAGGTCATGAAAATATTTCTGATTTCTTTACCTCTTCCTATCTGGAAAGAGAACCTGATGGATGTATTCCCTGTGCAGAGGGCTATAGGATTTTGCTGTTACGGAGGTCCACTGGCAACTGTAAAATGATCTGCGGTAGCACAAAGCTGCTGCAGGTGATCTCCGCCTCTGGCACCAGGAGCAGCCTGTGGAGCTCACACGCTCCAGGCTGCAGTCAGAGGCAGGGAAAATCTGAAACTTGACAAATGTGAATTCTCTGTGCGTCATCCAGGCATCGTGAACATGGAAGGTTCATGAATACCTATTTCAGGACATCATTTGACTGAAAGAATAAATTTGAATTCATGCTTGTTTGCTTTGTACTCAGCAAAATTGTGGGGAAAAACATAAACGGGGTTGTAGTTGTCTTCCTCCTCCTCCTCCTCCCAGCCTGCCTGAGCTCCAGTAGAATTCTCAGGGGGAATCTGGTGCATTTCCCCATCTCTGAGAGTCAGAGAAGACGAAATAGTTTTTTTCCTCCCTTATACCCTAGAAGTTCTTCATCATTATCTGCAAGAATCTGAATGCTGTTGCTTCCCACTTAGGAACAGGACTATTCTGACGTTGTGATAAATGAGTGCCTCTGTGGCATGGGAAGCAGTTGGTAAATCATAAATGTTTTGCATTTTGCTGTTTTGCTTTTCTGCTTGTCTTTGGGTAAGTAGGTGTCTGCTTCATGGTCCTTAAAGCAATTCGGTGGGTCCTGTTAACAGACATGTTCCTAGAGCTCTCAGCTAATTTAGTCAGCAGATACTGTCTCTGAGACAACTTGTGCCCTTTCAGCAAAGGGCACCTTGTTTCCCTTGCAGTTTAGGGAGCATGGAGGATCGCTGTCACGGGCTTGGGTGACTACACTCGTGGAAGACAGGTGCCTCCAAGATGAATGGCTGCAGAGGTGGTGTCGGGTGTTCTCCAAGACTGAACTTGCTCAGGTGAAGAACCAATTTGAAAAGCAGAAAAAGGGTTCACTGAAATGCTCCCTGGTTTGCAGTGATGCGTGTCAAAGTGCATCAAGTGCATCAGCAAATCCTAATGTTCTTCTGAGTTCTGCATGTTCTTCTCAAAGGTTTAGGAAGTATGTTTAAGTGCAAATAGGATCAAGCTTTTATAGTAGGAACTGATCTTTTGCCCTCTAAGGGTGTGTGTGCCACAAAGGATAGAGTTGTGGCTATGGGAACAAGTTGAAACTAAGATGCACTTCTGAACCATGTTCAGTAATCTTGTTGAAAGAGAGGCAGAAGATGAGGGCCTGCAATTTGAAATTGTATTTGATGTTACATTTCAAAGGTATGTTAATTCCTCCCTGTGTGGCTCTTCACCTATCCAAATGATAAAAGGAGCTCAAAGCTTTCATGATGATGATGATGCCAACATAAAAATTAACAATAGTGATGCCAGATGTATTGTTTTCTGATATATTACTGCTTATTACTTCTGGGACTTATTTTAAATGTGGTGATCAAGCATCAGTGACTGGTAACAGATTACATGTTTCAGGTCTTATAGCCTCTTGGAGTGAGGGAGTGGACTATATATTTATCTGTATATAACATATCTTTGTTACTGTTATATCTGGTATTTAATTTAAACCAACAAACAAACTTGTTCTCCTTTTTCCCAAAAGTGTGGAAGGCATTTTAAAGTGATGCTGTAGTGTAAATCTGAGGCTGAAAAAAGATGTGCTCACTGTTGTGACTGCTACAGAGAAGCATAACTTGGGATTTATTCAGTGTGTCTGAAAAACTATGAGGCTGGAGTGTGTGTGGGGGAAGCTTTGGTGTGAATAGCAGCTTCATGTCAATAATCTGGAAAGCTGTAGGCATGTACCACACCATCAAACATAGTGTTACCTCTGTTCTGGTTTTGAAACCATCCATGAAACTGCTCTTAAGTGACTTATCGAATTGTAATTTTTTTCCTTAGTGATGACACTGTGTTACTGCTGTATGACGAAGTTGCAAGCATTTTGTATTAGTTGGAAAAGCTCCTCCTGAAGTGATGGGAATGCTGCCTCAGCAGAATGGCTGTGTAAGCTGAGGAGTTTGGTATCCCACATGGCTTTTTTACTTCCCTGCATTTTTCTGCTGCATTTTCTTGATATGAGGAGTTTCCAAGATGTCACTATAGTCTATTGTGTTCTTTCCTGCTAGTTTCATAACAAGGTCTGCAATTAAAGTTAATCAACATATGCATACAATAAACCTTGCAGTAATTCTATTTAATCATGAGGAGAACATTTCTACAACCTGCAGTACTCATAAATGAGCTCAGAACAGCATTTCTAACATATCAGCCCCCTTAATCTTCACAGGGGAATTGTCTGCAAAGCTATTAGTAACTTAAAGGAACCCATTTGACTTAGAAAATATATGATTTTCAAACCTTTAATTTCTGTGTTTTTTACACCGGGAGACCGCAGAGGCAGACTGCTAATACACTGGGAGTTCACACTTGTGAATTAGGTTTGTGTGCTTTTTGACTAAAGAGAGCAAAGAAAAAGGAAAGCATTTATACCTGCTGTTGTGTATTGAATCTGCTTCATGAGCGTATTTATCTGAATGTGAGAATTGCTGTTTCAAACCACTTTTCTGGTTTTGAGACTGTGGGTGTGCTTGGAGCGCGGTTAATGCTGTGTCCCTGTGGGTGCAGCGTGACCTGTGGGGTGCTGTCTGAGGAAGGTGGTCTCAGCACCCTTGTGGCTATTGTAACATGATTAATTTGTATTTAATGTAAAAGAGAATATAGCAAGGAATCTGGAGGTTGATACATCTGGATCTCCAAGTTCTTCCCAGGAGATAAAGCCATAATAAAACTAACAGGACAGAGGCTTGAATGCCTGGAGTAGCAGTGCTTTGCTGTGTGATCTTTTTTCTGGCTTTTGCAAGCTGTATGAGGCACAGACTATTTTCAATGAGCACTTTCCTACAAGGTTCACCCCTTACTTTCATGTATATTGAGTTTCACTACTATGCAATAACCGCATCTTCCATAGGCTGTGCAAAACCTGAAACACACACCGAAAGTTTAGGAGTCTGTCTGGACCTGTGGTCAACTTGGCACTTTCCTCATCCAGAGATAGGGCCAAGCAACCAGGTACCTAAAAATGTCTGGTGAAGGTTGACAGGGAGTGGGTTTGGGAGCTACGTGTCTGAAGTGTTACACATGTGTTTTGTATCAGGTTGTGAAAAGCATAGCAGCTTGTAAGGGGTTAACAGGATCCCGTATTTGATAGTTTGAGGAACAGGGCAAATAGAAAGGAAAGCTGGATAAAAAGGTGAACTAAGGAGAAAGGTGATTCTCTTGCCTTTTGGCTGGCTGATGCTGGAAATGTCTGTAGAGATTACACTTGAATGGTTTTCTGGAGATGTGCTTTTGTTTTGTAACCATTTTGTGGATAATGCAGCAAGCTCTGAGGAAATGAGCTCGATGCGGACGGACGCTGTGAGCTTTGTTCTCCTTGCCTGGCAGAGCTGCTCTCCCATGTTACGTGCAGGCATAATCAAAACATGAGACTTCTTCATGCCTAAGTGGCAAAAAAGATAATTTTTCTGTGGTGAGCCTGGCCAAAGGAGGAAGAATTTTTTTTCCCTCTCCTATTACACTTGTGTTATTGTGGATGGAGCCTGCATTGTGTAAGCTCTCAGCTCAGAAAAGATTTGGCATCATGTGAGTCGAGTGCCTTTTGTTCAAAGGATTGCAGTTTGCATACTCAACAAAAGGAATCTTTCTTCTGTTTGGACAAGATCAGTGAAAACTTCTTGAACTGTCTTCTTCTCAGCCTTTCAAAAATCTTTTTTTAAAAAGAACTTGTCAACATACCAAGGGGAAAAAAAAAAACACCAGCAGGTAGAGCATGCAACAAAATATAAAGAAAGTAAAAAATAACTTCAAAAGCTCTATGTGAAATTTTGAGTCTTTCAGTGACTTTTTTATTATTTATGTGACAGGAAGTCTTTTTGGAAGTTTTCCTCCTTCTCTCTCCCTCTCCTTCCCTCTCCTTCCCTCTCCTTCCCTCTCCTTCCCTCTCCTTCCCTCTCCTTCCCTCTCCTTCCCTCTCCTTCCCTCTCCTTCCCTCTCCTTCCCTCTCCTTCCCTCTCCTTCCCTCTCCTTCCCCCCACATCCAACTGGATCTGTGGGGAAAAAAGATGGTCCTGAATGGTACGTTTTTAATTATGTTCCTTTTTGAACTCTTCATAACAGTCAGCAAAAATTAAACTAAGGAAATGATAAAATAGAGGAATTTTTTTCTACCTGTTTAGCTTGGAAGATGTATGTCTAGAATTCACCTTTTCTTGTGATACATAACAAGTAAAAGCATGTTCAAGACATTTCTGTAGAACTCTCCAAGAAACCATTGTGTGTTAGGTTTACAATGAACACAGAGATAATTTAGGAGTCCATCAGTCAAAAGCCCTTTCCATATAACTGCTTCTAGGGACTCCAGTGAGTCTACAAGTAAGAATAACTCTGTGATTAACCTCTTACCTGGAATTTACTTTCTCATGTTTTCCACAGCAGCTGATTGCCAGGTACAAGTCCCCAGGGGTCTGGTGCTAATACTGGGGGTTGGTTTGGGAAATCACTCCTCTACCACGCTCTGGGGAACACAAACATCTGCATGGAGCCAGGAGGGGGGTAGCTTGGCTGAATGAACGTTGAATTTCCATCAGGTTGGTAATGCTGGCATTTCAGCTGTTTTGTTTTTGGTTTTATGTTTTGTTTTGTTTTGTTTTATTTTTCATCCCAAATTAAGAACTAAGGTTTGAAAGGAAAAAACTTAGGTCTTGAGGTCTAGGTTGATGCAGCTGTTGAGCAATGCCTATTTCAGAAAGGTCATGCAGCATCTGTTTCTCTTGCTCCTTGGGCTGGAAATGTACCCAAGCCTTCCCATCATCCAAAAGCAAGCTGAGGACAAAACTATAAATAGGACGAAATTCCTTTGTGTAGAAAGCAAAGGTTCTGGGTTCTGAGATTTTATTTTATTTAATTGAGAATGTTTCATTTAGCCTTTTTTATTTAAAAAAGATTTTAAAAGAAATCTCAACAATTCTGAAATGGAAGTGGTTTGGGTTTTGTTTGTCTGTTTCTTTTTTGAGTACATGGGATGAGCAGTAGTATTCTTACAAATCCATTTGATGTTAAAATGTTTCATACTGTGGCATGTTAGGTTGTTTTTGCTGCGGTTCAGGAAATTAAGCCATGCCCAGAGGAAGGCTTGGAGTTGTAAGGCTCCTGTGTGGCCTCTCTAATGCTCTGAAGTCAGGTAAATCCATATGATTTTGTCAGAGGAAAAGGTATGTGCACTTTGACAGCTGAAGTGCTGGGCAACTGAAGTACTGATGACTTGAACTTATTGCCATTCAGTAATACATCAATAACAGTAAGAAAGCAATGTGATACAGTGTGAATTGATTCACCACAAAATGTCTTAGTGCTGTCCAAGACTATTCTGATGTAGCAGGAGATAACTCATTTAATTCCCTTCCCTGAACAGTAAAATTTGAGGAAATTTTCCTAGTTTTAACAGTTAGAATTTTGGTCTCTTTCAAGAAAATCTTGGATTGCGCCCCTGTCTTTTATTTGACAAGACCTGCAGATTCTGGTGTGGAGATATTTTAAATTTCTCTTCCATTTCCAGAAATTGTATTCTGGTCATGCCTTCTGCACTGATTCCTGACTGATATCTTACCTTTGAGTAATTGGCATGTGATATAACTTGGAGCAGCCCTAATAATGTATTTAAAGAAAGACTTTTGTTTCCTTATTTGACTGAAATCACTGAGGACTGTGTTTGAATCCTTGTTTATGAAATATACTGCTGCCAGACACCACACTATGTTATATATATGTTGCTCCTGGAATGATCAGGTTACTAAATGTTGCCTGATCATTCATTGTCAGTGCATCTGCTGGACTAAGATGTGCAGAAATAAAAGTCATCATGTGTGCATTTTCTTTTTTAAGAAATTTTCTCAAATTCACTAATTATTCCTTCTGCTTCTTCATTCTCTTACATTTCTTACATCTTCTCTTATGATTGAAAAATCAATTCCAACATATAAGTGCAATGCAAAAACTCCTTGGACAGAGTGAGGATGGGAATATACTTGCAAATATACTGGAATAGTGGGCTAGTATACAAGTCACAGATGTAACTTGTCTGATGATGCAAAATAGTGGTAAGCAAAACACTGTTTTTGTTTCATAAGCTACAAATTGCATCATGGCTTAGTCATCTGTGCCTCACAGTCAGATATGTCAACTTCATTCTAAATTACTCAAAACGGAAGAAAAGCTCTGAAGAAATGGATTAAAATTCTGTTCTTCTTGTTTTGGTTCCAAAGGGTATCATTGCTCATCCTGTCCTTTTCTATTTTGCCAGGCATCAGTTGGTTCAAAAGATGATTTTAATTCATTTCAGTTTTGCTGCTGTACTTTTGACGCTTCCTGAGTAATATGGTATTTGACAGGGCTTGAAGTGAAACTTTATTCTATAAATAACCTTCCAGTTTTTAATAAAGTGAAGGACAAACTCCACAGGCGATTGTGCTGAAAAGTTTTGTCTTGTCCCCTACCTGTCTGTCAACCCATGAACATACACCTGATCCATCCCTGCCTTGCAAAATAGTTATCATGGTAGCTTCAGGAGACAAAACGAAACAGGGTGAGGAGCTTCACTTCCACCCTGGGCTGCATAGTTCCTTTCCTTGAGAATGGTTTAGGACCCAGCCTCGCAGATCTGTTGTGACACAACAGTTACCTCAAGAGTAAAGGAGCTTCCACTGAAACGAAGGATTGTTCACAGCTGTGAAGATCTAATAAACTGAGTCTTCATTTGCTTTTTATTACCTTCCTCATGACACACAAAACAGCTGTGTTTTGATAAGAGGAAAATGCAAAGGTCCTGCTGTCAGTGATCTTTCAAAGAACATAAGTATGATTGTGCTCAACTTGTGGAAATTTGCTATGCTACCTACCAGGGTAAATATTTGTTGGATTTTTTATTTTTTAAATTCTCAGTAGACCCATTTTGTATTCACCTACATTTGTATGTAGCCTCTGAGGTCTTCACCAAGGATGCAGATGTTGTTCTGATTCAGTGTTTCCACAGCTGGCAGGGCAGTAGGGAACCAGCTGACCATGGCTTTAATTTTGTCCTTGCTGTTCTTCATCTGGTCAATCCCAGTTGCTTCCTCCTAACGCACCGTCTCCTGCCCTCTTCACTCCCTGCAGCTTGGTTCTTTTTTCCTTCCTGAATCCAAAACATTCTTTTTCTCATTTTCCAGCACCTCCACCTCCAGCTGCTCCCTTACCTTTATGAAGTTATTGACACTGTGTTATTTACTACTTGTTTGCTAAACAACTGGAGTCATGCTGAACTGTGAAATGATTTCTCCTTTCTTGCAGTCACAGTCTGTAATGTGTTGTGTCTTTGGGAGGGTTTCATGCTCTAGATCAGGGAATTTCTAGTATTGTGCTGCTGTCTGGAGTTTTGCTGGGGGTACATCTCAAATTCTCGTAGATTTCATCTACCAAAACAACCCCAGCTTGGGGCACAATGAAGTTTTGTTTTAAACAGTGTTAATGCTATACCAAACACAGTGTGGCCCACAATGTGCATAAGCTCTATCTGGTTGACTTTCTTTTTTTTTACTGCTGTGGCTTCCTATAATATGATGGATACTGGAGCACTGCAGCCACCTGCATTTCCAGCAGATGCAGAGTGCAGCAGCTGCCCCTTGCAGAGCAAGCCAAGGATGGTATATGAGATTGCAGCATGCATCTATATCAGTCAGCAAGAAGGGCAACATAGGGTCTATCACATCATGCCTTGGGCAAAGAAGCCATTTGGAGAAGTTATGTGTAAGGAATAACACATTATTCATTTCCTCAGTCTAGTTAGTCCATGAAAAATCACTATGACTGATGATAGTATTCTTAAATGCTGAAGAATCTGAACAGAAAGGAAAATATTTTCTTTAACATAATGCAACAGAAAATCCTGATGTTATTTAAAACTACTGGACAGCCAAAAGGCAGGGCAAAGATGCAGAAAAATCCACAATAAGCAGCTCTTCCCTCACCTACAGGGCAATTGGGTTTGCTATCTTGACCTTTACTGATTTCTCTCACAATTCTTTACATAGGTTAAAATTAAAGATGTTGCTGACAGCCCTTAACTGCCTTTTGGTCTTTGTACCCATGATGGGAGGGCACAAAGTGTTACTGAGGAGACTGGTTAATGAGCTCATGTGGAGCCTGGAGTCTTGGGGCAGCTCTAGGGAAGCTTTCTGCTGCCTGCTTGGGGTGTGTGGAGATCACCAAAATGCAATTGAGTGATAAGTAAGATGTTAAAATGATGAAGAGACAACCAAAAGGAACAAGATTGCTTCCTGTAGTCCGCTGTGCTGGTTTTTAGTTGCAAAGTCGGTGTCCCATTGGACCTCTGGTGCTCTGTCCCCATAGGATTGCTTTCCTCCACATGCAGAAACGCTGGATGCTGTTTCTTCCTGGGTGTAGCTTTGTCTTCTGTGTTTTTTGGCTGCTATGAAGCCATCTGGATGTGTCAGCTTGCACACACTTGCTTGCCAAGCCTTCTTTCATGCAGACCAGGTAACACCTGCGAACTATTCTCTATATAAACTATCAAGCGTTTTGCAGGTGGCACTTGAAGTGCTGACATTCACTTGTGATGGGCTAAATGGTTTGTGTCATGCCCACCCCAGGAGCTTGTCTTTCCAGGTTACACAACAGCGTATGTTGATTTCCAGATCCTCTGAGCTTGGCACTTTGGGCTCTTTGGGAGCAGACTGGCAGCTGGAGTTCCTTTTCAAGTGGTCTCAAAGAAGAGAATTCCAAATCTGGCAGGATTTGCTGGAGAACAGACACCTTGTACTGTAGGAAGAAATGAGAAGCTACCTTATTCTCTCAGTTTGTAATTTAAGGTGACACTTTGTGGTTTTAAGTAGACAAAGGATTGCAGAAGCTATGTGTGTTAGTGATGGGCATTTGTGCATGTATAGATGACTCCTTCAAGTGATTTCTAATTAATTTCCTAGCTATTCTTATATTTCCATGTGTATAGTGCAGGTGATGTGCTTTTGAATGGGCCAAAGCAGAAAAGCAATGAAAAACTGCAGTATTTAGGATACCTATCGCAGAAGAAACTAACGCAACAATGCTTCAAATTCCTATAGCAATAGAAAATTTACTTTATGTTTTAGTACAATATAGGAGACTTTATGAGTCTCTTGAGAGACGAGAGGCTTTCTGCTAAAGGTAGATTAATGGGAACTTCATGGAATAAAAATTTTATACTACTGGTATACTCCTGAGGAATAATGGGTAGGAAAATAATTGTAAGAGCATGTGAAAAAGATCTTAGCTCCAGTATTTCAATAGTAATTTGAATCAGTCTCTCAAATGATTTCATGGAACAACTGTCTTCTGTGTATGTTCACACGTTCTTAGTGGGAGTTGAAATAACTGGTATCGCTTTCTAAATTCTCATAATACTCTGCTTATCAAACAGCATGCAGTTTGTCTTGGGTTTCTTAACACAAAATACATCCCTTAGATTTGATCTTGCAAAGTCTGCAAACTTGAGAGTAAAACTAAGATCCCACAGGGAATCTGAGTTACTTTCATTGACAGCTGTTCTGGTCATCAGTTAATCCATGATAATTGTGTATGTCCCGCTGTTGTCATGAAGAACGGTGTGCTACATGAGTCATATTTGCCACATTTTGATCTAATCTGTAGTTTGATGGAGAAGGCGCTGCCCTAGAAAGGAAGGGATGTTGAGGAAGAGAAACCTGATCACCGGCTCTTTGCTGTCAAATACAAAAACAGGAAACTTTGAAAAGTTGCTGTTGACTTCCTGTGTTTTCAAGGCAGTATACCTATTTGATGTGGTTTATAGTGAAATCAAAGCTATCCGTGTCTCTGAATGTATTGTCTGGATTGAGCTCCTCAGAGGACTTCAATGCAGAGGCTTCAAACCGCTTTAGATTTGAAGGTGCGCACCAGCGTGCTCACGTTGCCCAGCAGCGTGTTGAGGCTGTAGCACAGCTTAGGTGTTTTGAATTTCATGCAAGATATACATCTAAATGTCCAAGTGCTTGCTTGAGGCCTTCCCCCTCTATTTGCAGTCTGTGTAGGGTAGCTATGAAACAACTACGTTGAACAACTACTGTTATTCAAATTCAGTCAGTTTAGCAATTTATCTTAGAAAAAAGAATAAAGTATTTTAATTATATTTAATATTAATCCTGCATAGACACAAATGCCAGCATGATTTATTTTGTTTAGCAGTATATTCCTCTCAACTGAATTATGTGTAATTGTGTAGACATGGTCACTTTAAATATTTTATGGGCTTGTATAATGTAAGACAGAGTGCAGCCTTTAGGGCCAGCAAGAAATATTGCTGTATAACTTTTATTTAATTTTATTTCAGTAGTTTAATAATTCATTTTAACTGGATTTGAACATCAGAACGAGTTCATGGCTAGAGTGTAACCTGCTGCTGTAGTTCTTGAATAGACAAGTCAGATGAGTGAAGAAGGCTTGAATAGCCAGCAGAGATGAGTTACGCATGTGTTCAGGTTGTCATCTAATGAGAAATATCTGACTTGTTTTCTGCTTCAGAGGCAAAGTGTGTTAAAGGTTTGAGCTGGCTAGAAGCTTTCTGACAAGGTAGGGTTATGTCTTGTGGAAAATACAGACTTGCCAAAATGAAATGTATTTTAATGACATAGGAATGGTTCCTTTGGAGATTTGTCTTGTTTGCTGCTATTTTACGTGTGGTTAGGATTTTGCTTCTGGAAGTCGTGGGGTGGGGGATAAAACCAAACAATTGCATCTCTTTCTTGGGTATTATGATACCCTGGTCCAAGTTACGGCCTCCACAAATCTTTCAGAGATGGAACACAGCAGTTGGGTCTGTGCTGTTGTCACTCTTGGCATTCCTGGAATGCCACAGGATGGCTTTCCACCAGCTGGGGCAATTGTGGATCTCTCTGAATGTGGATGGGGTAAAACATTACACACTTTCCATCTTATTTTTGATAGAAGGCAGGAGGGATCAGCAACGAGGGCATCTGCTTTCTCTTCTTGCTTGTTGTGACAAAATATGTGAAGATGTCACTTACGGGCAAAGCTACTGTTCTGCAGTGGACACTGGATACAGCTGAGCCCAATGGGTATTACTGGAAATGGTAAAATGCTTGCGTAAAGAGGGAAGAATTGTTCTGTGTGTAGTGACAGATGTGTTTCAGGTCATCTTCTTGTGATCAGTAATTCTAAATTGGCTGTGGGGCCTGATTCAGTGAAGTACTGAATACTATTGCAATGCAAATTGCGTTAAGGATGTTCAGCACTTTTGCAGGCTGCTAACTTCTAACTAATACAGTATGTGACCCATAGCTCACCTGATTTGCATAGTTATTTGCCTTGTCAAAGAAAATTCTACCATCTTTATAAAGAAATAATGTTTGTGTTTATTTGCAGGATCAATATAATTTAAGTCCGATGTAATCCTTTCCAGGTTTGGCCCCTGGTCATGCCATAGGCAGTTTTGAATATGAGTTATTTCAGTGAGATAACCAAGAACACAACCAACTTTTAAGGCAGCATCCACAACTGCTTCTCACTTTTGGCTAATACAGTACAAAATCTGTCACTAACATGCTTTTTGTATGCAATCGTCCACCTGAGGATGTCTGATCTCTTCAGATTTTATCTGCTTAAAAATATTTAGTTGCTGAGATGGCTGGAACTTGAAGTATAAAACACCGTGTAAATAAAACAGTTGTCCATCCAAGGAGTCTCTGCAGGAACCGTGTAAATAGATTATAGTAAGGTTATTGGGAAAAACTCATCCGTATCTTGGCTAAAGCACTTTTCTTTTTTTTTTTTTTTAAATTCCCTTTTTTCCCTCCTTTAAGGGTCATGTATAACATAGTAGCCAAATCCCAAAAAGCTACTGATACATTTTGTAGCTGTAGATCCTTTTGATTGAAGTCAAACAAATCCTTAATACTTTGGTTTGTGGACAGATGCAAAAGATTGGAAGGAGAAGAAGGATAAGAGTGTTTTTTGGCAGTTTCCAACTAAGAAAGAGTAATTTTAAGAAGCTATGAAGGGTTAAAGAAAATGTTTTGCTTAACTGGTTTTGTTTGTTTATTTCGGTTGGTTGTTTTTTAATTATTTTGGGGCTGGTTTTCAAAGAAATCTAGATAAACCTCAGAATTGTGGCCATTTCAAATCAGAAGTGAATTAAAATATCATATCTAAATTTTCAGTGGTTTTGGTTACTTTTAACAGGTATTTCTCACTGAAAAATTTTGAATAATATCACCTACTAGTTAGAATGCTAGACGGCATATTTTCTGAGACATTTGTGTTTTGACAAAGCAAGCTCTGTCGTACAATTTGGTTACACATATTTTTATACCAACACTTAAATGTTGGGCTTGAGCTACTCAGCTGTAAGAAAATATATTTATAATCTCCTTGCAGTCACATATTCTTGCATGCTGAAAGAGTTGGTTAGCGTAATTTGTAGCTCTTCCAGATAATTTTAAATAATACATGTTTTAGAAGGAAAAAGGAACTGCAAACAGGATCTCAGAAAGCTGCTTTTCATCTGATCACATGAAAGGCAACTGCAGAGCTTCCAGCAAAGCCTGCCAGTGACTGAATGTTGCTGTTGGAAGGATCCCACACTTGGATTTGAACACGTTGGCCAACCGTGTTGTATAGGTGTCCAAAAGACTGAATTCTACTTTTAGAGAAAACACCTGTCCCTGTTGCCTCCGATGCTGTGCCGCGGGTTTCTCTTGGCAGCAGAAAGGGATAGAACAAGTGTGCTCTATTTTGAAAAGTATTTTTGGCACTGCAATAGTCTATTCTTACCTTCCAGATATACCTCTTAAAATATTTTTTTCCTACAGTCTCTCCGTGAGTCTGTGAATACAAATCCCATGTGACTTCCAATATCTCTTCATGCTTGGACCACATCCTGGCTGAGGGCAGAGGGAGTTTTGCTAGAGCAATATCTGAGGGGACAGTGGCTGAGGGAAGCATCAGTTTTACTTGGAAGCTACTCCTCCTGTAGGTTAGGTAGAAACCATACAGGGGTTGCATTCTTGCATGAGGTTGCTTTCTGTTCTTTTCCATTCAGCTCTTGAAATGTGGGAAACATCTCGTGTGTGGTGAAATTTGTGTTGTGCTGAGAGTGCGAATTGAGACCTGGACAGATGACTTGGCTCCTCAGTGGGCAGTGTTTTGTGCTGAAACTTCTTTTTGTAAGGGATTTAGAAAGTTGTATGCATTTGTGCATTATGCACTCTTCTCTAGCAGAGCTAGTCATTTGAACCATGCTGTTTATGACACAGTAAGTAGCTGGCAAGTTTTGTGATTTTTTTTTTGAGCTCGACTGTTTGAATGCCCATGTTTCTGATAGAAACGCTCCATGTTTCAGAATGAAACCATCAACAAACTTGTTTTAAATCCTTTGTTTGAGCAAATATTTCTGGTAGTCACCTTACATCCAAGATTCACAGAACATAAACACGAATGCAGCCAAAGCAAGTTAAATAATTTATTTGAGCAAATATTCACAGGAAAATGAGCTGATATATTTTCATGGAGCTAGAACTATCTTCATCACCAAGGTTTACCAAAGAGGTTAAGACTCTAGCTGGAGCTGTCAAGGAAAAACACAGGGCAAATGAGCTTACTTACATTGTTCTTTCTTTTCTGAGCCTAAAGTTTAGAGCCTATATTCCTTCACTTTGTGTGTGAGTGCTAGGAGGAACGTAATTACCTAAGTGATAAGAATGTTGATTATTGCTGCCTAGACTATTGATAATACTTATGTTAAAAGGTTAAAGCTTTTCTATGTGTATGCTCCTGTGTATTATAATGGAACACGTACTCAAGAATTTGGCATTTTCCTCATGACTCCTGGTGTGTTGAGTCACCACACAAGCTTCTATTCGCTTTTTGTTATTCATTTCTTTCATTACCTTGTTTGAAATTACTTGGAAGAAATGGTATAAAAAACCTCTAGCTTTTTTAGTCAGAATGGGTCTTTTTTCCTCTAAAAAAAGAGTAAAAATGAAATAATATATTTCTATTTACTAAGCAGTGAGCATCCGCAGAGTGCCAGAGCTCAGCTGGAAATAGAACAGTGACTTCACCAGCTAGTTTTATAATGGAAAAACTGCAGTTAGCATATATTTTGCAATCCATGTAGTTGATAAAGCAGTGTGAACAGCTTTGCAATGACTGAAACTTCGTAATTATATCAACACAAAGAATGAGCCAGTATTTAGATATGGAGTCAATTCTTTGTTGCTTTCTTCCTGGAAGTCTCAGGGCCATAATAATTTAACAATCTGTGAATAAATAACTACTATTTAGCTCATCAGAGATGGTGTTGCAACTCTTATTGCCTCAGAACTTGCTTAAAACTTCTAGATTTAATAGAAAAACTGCAATTGCAAGTATATAATTGTCAGGATAACTATTATTGCTTGTAATAACGTTGCTCACAGTTTAACACTCACAGTTTAATACAGAGTATATTTGATTTTGGGTCAAATCAGTGACATATAAAAGCACCCTCTTCAGTTAAATTCTAGGAGACAGCAAATTTTTACAAGGTTGGAGGGAGATATTACATAAGGACAAATATTTACCTAATGTAGTCAAACTCCTCTTTAGATCAGAACAATGGTGGGAGTGCAGTTACTATGGTTCTATGTAATTTTGTGCTATATTTGGCAAAATTTGGCAGGACTAAAGCCACAGCTGAGCATCTGATTTTTTTGACAGGGAAGACAAAAATATGGCAGGTTTTCATTCCCGATCTGTCCTCAAGCTGATGGCACAGGCTCCTTTGCTAACCTTGAGCAAGCAAAAGTAATCCCAAGAAATATTTATCAAAAAGCACCTTGCAGCACCACAGAGCTGTGATGGTGAGCGTGATTTTGAAAGACACTGTCTTTGGATGCTTTCCTTTTCCTCCTCTTCTGTGCTTTGCACAGTTGACTTAATAGGACACCGGCCTCATCCTCCAGCCTGATCTCCACACACCATTGGCCTGGGTACTGCATTTGAGCCCAGCCAGGGGCCACCAGTGTCTGCCCCAGCAATGCTGTAGGATGTTGTTCTCCTGTTCTGCTACCACCCTGCCCAGCCATGGGCCACACTGAGCTGGCCTTGAGCTACTTGTGATTTTCCAAAGTACTTCTTATCATAAGCCAAATGATGCTGTTGGGTAATAATTCTTTAGGTCATGCCCTTGTAATACTGGTGTGCTGACCCCCCAGTGTGCATTGGAGAAGGTCCTATTACCCTGAGCTCTTCTGGAATGCTGAATTTTGTCAAGTGATGGACATGTGGAGACACTGGAATAGGGTTAAACTTGATTGTGTGTTTTTGCAGGTGTGTTTTTGTTTTGTGTTTGTTTTTATTTTGTTGTTTTGTTTTTTTTTTTAATAGATCTCTTGCAGTTGGTCTGAAAATGAGTCCTGCATGTTGCCTAGGACTTTGAGCATGAGACTGCAATAACTAGTACGAGATAATTAGCACTCTCACAGTAAATCATCCAACAGCTTGAGCCATCTGATGTGACACAGAATCTGCATACTTCATAAGTAACCTTTCAGAGAGCATTTCGTGTTTCAGCAATGCAAAAAAATAGAAGTGCAGGAGTGAAAACAATATCTTTTCTTGACAACAGATGATGTACATTTTTCATTGTCTTTTACCTGTTTCTTTGTCATATTCCGTTTCCACTTGCATCAGAAAGTCACTGAAGTTACTGGAAGGTCCGAGAGTGCCAGGGGTGCATATCTGGGCACTATATGAAGAATGGACAGTACATTTTTGTTTCTAGGACTGATATTCCAACAGACTAAATGCTGCAGTTGGCAGATGGGAGGAGTAATAGTATGTGGTAAAAGAAAGCACTGAATAAGATGAAGCTGAGAATATGATTATTTTTCATAGATGGCATAAAATCTTTGAAATGCCTGATCTTTTGCAATTTTATTTCGAAAAGAGCATAACTAATTTACCACTCAAATAGAAAAGTTAGATACTGTTAATGCAATGAACAGCAATGGCATTTATATGTAGCATTTCATAAAATCACAAAAGATGAAATTGCTTGTTCTCTAAAAGTAGTCATAGCTGTAGCTGTTGTTTTTTTTTTTTTTTCTCATATTTTTAACTGATCATCTTTTTTATCTCATTTCACTGTGGGAATATTTTAACTTTATTTTTTAAAATACTTAAACTTTATCTGTATTGAAAATACAAGCAGAAATACTGAAATATTGATAGCATATGCAAAAGAGTTACAGTAATGCATTCAGACATCTTTTATTTGTCCCTATGTCAATCTTTTTTAATAAGCAAGTGCTTCCTGTAGTTTATTGTGCTGGATAGACTGGAATAAGGTAATCACAGGTTTGCTGATCCAGTTTAGTGGTTTTCAAGCTGAGCAGAAGTTGGGCCATAGAGACTTGCTGTGGAGAAGCATAAAATACTGTATTTTGCGGTTGCGTATCATGCTATTGTTATTGTTGCTTGTATTAGTTAGAGTAGATAGGATGTTTTATCTTCTGGAAAAGGAATTTGTGCACACAACATTGTGAAAATGGATGATCGATCAAACTAAACGTTGAATTCTGAGCCAGGACATTCCAGCAGTAAATTTTGCTTGCCAGCATGCCCTGATGAAGTTGCTAACCTGTGTGTTGTAGTTCTATGTTTTTATTTGGGGATAATCACCTTTAACCAGGTTCTTTGATATAGCCGGAATTAGTTCATGTTTGTCTAGCACTGCTAAGATGTAAAATATATGATCAAGATGTTGATTTATTTGGTGATTCAGAGGAGGAACTGACTCTGGACATCCTGAAAACAAGCTCTGAAGACTAGAATTTTGGATGTACCTTTAGAAGACATCAGCCAGTCTTGGCACTTGGCTTCTTTTCCCCAATACATGCTGTCCTTCCTCAAGGACACGTGGTCTCTCTTTTTCCATCTGCTTCATTCCCATCCAGCCCGCCTGCTGCCCTTTGTTCTTTCTTTTCTGTGAATTTTAATTCTTCATTGCCTAGGGTAAAGTCTTAACAAATCGTTGTAAATAGCATTGCCCCTTTGCATGAGTAGCAGAATGATTTGCTTGGTTTGCCACTGTTTAGCCTGACTGAAACAAGCTTCTGGCACATAATTACTCATTCTGGTCATTAAATCCCTGTTAATAATGTACTGTATTAGATGCCATCTGTTTATTCAGAGATACTTCTGTCTGCTGAGTCACAAGCCACTGTGTCAGATACTGGGGTAGGTCTATGTGTGTATTATGGATTCCCCATTTGTGCCTTTCTTGAATCTGGTATAAGAGATGACCGGCCACAACTCATCACTGCTCTTACTCCAGAGAAGTTATGGGGAAGGAAGTGGATTCTCACTATACCACAAGGGAAATAGTGTAATTGAACAGGCAGGACTGGGAGAGAGTGAAATTCGTGTCAGTATCTAGAGCAATTTGTGTAAGAAATAAGATTAACATCTCCATCATTACTGATTTGGGAAGACCTTATTTAGGAATGGCAGTGGATTTTTGTTATTTACTTTTAAAGGTGAGATTTCTTGTGAAGAAGATAATCTAGAAGATCCAGGTTTTAAGCAAGACTCTCCTTGGAGCAGTGGGGAAGAAGATCAGGACCATGAGCTGTATCTGCCTTACAGGGCTCAAACCAAGTTGTCGTGCTCATGCTCGGGAGAACAGCAAGTTTCCCTCACTCTGGCCCATCAAAAAACTCTATTGAGAATCATTTATTTGATTGTTTGCAAACTATGTTATGAAAAAATTCATCTTAAATTACCAGACTGGTTTGGTCTGATTCAGTGTTTATAATTTTTTTTAAAATTTGAAGATTTCTGAATGCTGTCCAAGACTTACACCTTCTAGGGACTCCTAAGTAACAAAACCCTGAGGCAGGATCATGCTTGTAAACATAAACTTTACACTGGACTCCCTCAGGAATTTTCTCTGTGGTTCTTGATCCCTGTCAAAAGCAGACTTAAAAAGCAGCAGTGCTTTGATAGATATTCTTCTCAATTGAAGTCTGGGAACGAGTCTGCTCAAGCTGCTAAAAGGAATCAACAAAATAACAGGCTCCTAAAGCCCTTCTGCTGATCTCTCATAAATACCATTCTTTTCAGAGAGCTATATTACAGATTTTAGGTTAAATTCTTACTGATTTATGTCACTTGGCTTTTGTTCCTTTAAATATAACATTAGTCTCAATATCTAGAAGATATTATTGGTCCAGTCAGAACCTCTTCTTAGAATTTTACCTAAAAACACCCAGTGAGATTCAGGAAGAAACCAGACTGAGCAAGCAAGAACACTTCATTTTACTTATCCATAATGAATCCATTGGGATATTTTTATTGAGGGGTTTGTGTAGTAACTTGTGCAGTAAGTAAAGGAGAATGCATCATTTCCCCTAGAAAACAGGTAGATTGAATAAAAGTTATATCTCAAAGGTTAGGACACCCTGGATGGCTCATCAGCTGGATAACCATGTGATAGACCCAGGGGCAACTTCAGAACTGTCATCTCAGCTGTTATCAGTGGAATTAGCCAAGGAGTCAGCTGCTGAAGTTAGCAGACTACTTTCTACACGGGCATCTGGTTTTTGCAGCAGGCAGTTTAACGCAGCCCATCTGTGCTCCCCATCCTCTTCCAAGTATGCTACCCAGGCAGGTAGTGAAGCAGAGGAGTCTCCTGTTTGGGGAATTGCATTTCAAGTGGATGGCGCTTAAAATGTAGCTGATAGGCTGATGATCAACTCTTGAGGAAGAAACTTCAACCGAAGTCATGGAAATGAGCTTAACAGGGTAAGCTGTACCAGAGTCCTGGAACAGGCTGCCCAGAGAGGTTATGGAGTCTCTTTCTCTAGAGACATTCAAAACCCGCCTGGACACATTCCTGTGTGATCTGCTCTGGTGAACCTGCTTTAGCAGGATGTTGGACTAGATGATCTCCAGAAATCACTTCCAACCCCAGCCATTCTGTGATTCTGTACCTGCTTGGGTACAACTTTCAGGAATTTTGTGTGTTTGTCCAGTCAACACACTCAGCAAGTTTTGGTGGATTCCTTGTGTAAAGAATGAAGACAGGAGTAATAGCACAAAAGGCAGATGTGCCTTGTTTGCTCAGTGTGACCTCAATAGAAGATACTTCAGGGCATGGGGTAACTGTCTGTCCCCTGAGTCATGGTAACTCTCCAGTTCTCAGACTGTGGTGGACACAAGGTTAAACACCCTCTCTGAAGCATTCATGAAGATTTAACCAAGCATATTAGCACACCTGTTGCAGCAAGTTTGTTTTGCTTCACATTTGTGGTGAGGACAGAGTGAAAGCCTGGGCAGGTACTGCTCCAGGTAGGAACTCACTGGTGTGTAGTAATTCAATTGTGTGTCTTGCCTCCTAGAAGAGATTTTCTAAGTCTCTTCTCTTGATGCATAAGACCCTTTCTAACAGCATAAACAATTCTTCCAGCCTTTGAAAATACATTTGAATTAATTATAATTACAAAAAAGTGAAATTGAAGGAATGAGATTAATTTCAAGCATGTTTTCTATTTACGGGGGGAAAAATACCTTTAAGCAAGAGGAAACAGGGTCAGAACCTGAAGTTTGGATGATAAGTTCTCTGTGTTTGACAGTTCTGTAAGGGACAGAAGTAGCAAGGGGGTTTTTGATGGTTTTGGAGCGTCTGTTTTTAGACTCCTGTGTGTAACTCTCTTGAGTTCTCCTTCATTCATGCATCTCTCCCCTCTTTGGCAGAGAGTTCAAAGTGTCCTGCATGCAGATGAGCAAGGCAGTACAGGTGATAGCTGCTGGATGTCTCCTCTTGAAAGGATAAGGAGTGGTTTATGACTGCCTTTCCATCTTTGAGACACCCTTTTGGATCTCTTCTCTTTGCCTCGGTTTTGGTTTGGATTGAACTTTTGCAAACTTAAGATTTTTGAGGCATGTTCTCATCTTAAGGCATGGTCAAAATTTGCAAAAAAACTTCATAAGAGAAGTGAAGTAATAGAGGGCTGGATGGCTGGACAGTGAAAATGTCTAATCTCTTTTTCTCAGGAAACCAGGTTAAGAAGAAAAAGCTGGCACTTTTTTTGGGAGCCTTGCACTGACTACTTGGATAGATTTCTGCATTCTTGGATTAGTCAGGATAGACCCCTAGATAATATACAGGGAGAGCAGCAAGTTGTGAAGTGTGAAACTTTTCTGCAACAGGCCAATTAGTGTTTTGCTTCTGTATTATTTATAGAAGCGCACTTGAACTTGACGGATAAATATTCTTTCCATAAAACCATACTTGTATATGTACACTACTTTTATTGCATATTGTGAAGGTCAAATTTAAAATCTGCTCTTAAATGGACACTGTGCTGCATATTCTCCATTCTATTCTTACACGTTTGTATTCATTGTACTGACTTGTTTCTTTGCCAGGGCCGTCCTCTGTCTATGAAATTATATTTTATCAGTTTTATACCAATATCCTGCCTACAGATAGCTAGGTTTAAAAATAGACTGGCTCAGCTGTGTAAAGATGACAGACCCAAAATCAGCCGTATGGGACAGTTGAGATTGCTTTAAATGGTGGGACAATGCCAGCATAGCCTTAACGATGAGTTGGAAGACTATACTCAAGGGCTTTAAATCAAGCAGGGCAAATCAGTCTGAACATTATTATACTTGCCAGTTTTAGGCTTATGGTGTGGTTTTCCCCCTCTCACCACAGAGAGGTCTCTGTTCAAGTACTTTGTGGTCGCTCTCACTGTGCCTTAATGTCTCATACACATAAATCTACTCCATATTATCATCTTTTTGTTTTCATGCTACTTTAAGAGCTGGATAGCATGGCTTGCCTAAGGTCATCCCAAGGAGTCTTGTTGGTGCTTGGAATTCAGTATAGGGTTATGAGTCACAATCCAGTGCCATCACCATGTAGCCTCTTCTGGTGTTACGATGGCTCATCTCTACATAGCTTTTATTTGGTGGTGACAAGAGGCTTCATAATGGTTTTGATGTATTAATTTCTGTTGCCTGTCTTTTCATTCTGTAGGACTTCTGCATCTATGCTGAATCTTGAGTTCTTAATGAAGTTAAGAAGCACTGAGTGATTGAGATGCAGGATGGGAATCATTAGCATTCTTCTGTAACAAAAGCTTGAATGAAAATGTCACTTTGAGCTCATTTCCACAGTATTGTTATGCGAAACAATGCAAAAAGCCTGTCTGCCTCTCATTTTGGGATGGGGAACTGTTGTTTCCAGTTTGTATAGCAACAGGATAAATCCAGCCCCAGATGTCTAGATTAAAGTCTAACCTTTAATCCAAGACATGATCACAAAAGTCTTGGATTATAAAGATGTGTATTTTAAGAGTTTTGTTTCCCAGAAGCCTTTCTGTTGTTTGCCCTTTTTGTATTACAGATGCTCATTTGTGGGGAAATCTTATAAACATGGCATCTGCTGCTAGTGATTTGGGAAATTGCTGCCATTTGTTGATGGCTTCTTTTTGCAAATTGCGCAAATTAATTTCTCTGCACATCTAAATGTCACTTTCGAGATGCTCTAGCTACTCTACCAGGTTCTTGCTGTCAGCCTACCATACCTAAGGAAGCTGCCTGCTGTCTTCTGACCACTACTAATACCTGATCAGGAATTCTAAGGTATCCTTCTCCAAAATCTTAGAAAACGGTGTACACACTGTAGGAAGGAAATAGAAGGCATGTGAACCTCACTGAATGGTAGGCTGACAGAGCAGGCTTCATTTTGCTTGAAGTCTTGTCTTAAACTCAGTATCTGTTGGAGATAAGCACCAAGACAGCGATGTAAAGGAAAATCAGGATATTTGTTAAGCAGATTTGCTTTTACTTTAACACAAATCCAGTTATTTTATGCTACCTATCCTTTAAGCTCTGGGAAAGGTGGAGGAAGAAACCTGTCTTCAGAATTTTTTTAGAAGGGATGAGGCTTGTGTTGCTTGAATGCTGGGAGGGCAGCTCGGAAGTGTCAGTGTGTATTTTCCTTGTCCTTAGACTGTTCCCTGAGTAGCCATCATGAACATATCAAGAGACTCAGTTGTGGGGTTGGTGAGTTTTTTATTTAGCCAGTATTTTCATTCTTATGTTAAATTCGTCTTTTGTCTGAGATCACAAAATTTTTACAGTAAGGAAATACATAGAAATTCGTTTAACTTCTTGGAAATATCTAACAGGGAATGAAATATTCCTTGCAGTTGTGCTGTTGAGTTGCAGGATATCCCCCTGTGTGTAGTACAGCATTAACACACCGATGTGCCTGGCAAACAAAAGGAGAAAATTGGAACAGATTCTAAATACATGTGTATTTGCTGTTACAGCAGTTTTCTTTAATAAATTCCTTTGGCCAGACTGCAATACCCGATAGCAGGGTTTAGCCAGCCATGAAGTGTCTTTCTGCACGCAGGCTCATCTGGATCGGTGCCCAAAAGACCAGGAGCCTGGGAGCCATGGTGCACTGAAGGACAACAGCTCCTTTCTGGGACCCAAACACAGCAGGACTTGAGAGCTGTGAGCAGCCTGGGCAGTCTCTGGTCTCCTAAAGGCAGCTGAAATGTGTGGGTTGACAAGAAACTGAGAACTCGAAGTATCTTTTAAATCCAGTAACCTGGCAGGCAGAGCTTTGCTGTGTAGTGAGGGCAGGCTGTGCCACTGGACCTGTAAGTGTGTGGTTACTTTTCCATTTCACTTGTTTTATTTCTCCGTCATAACCAAAGGTTAATTGAGTGGTTATATTTAGTGTTTTGTTTTCTGGGTTGGCGTTTTGCAGGCTCTTGCTGATGCCCAGGAGTTGTAATCCTTTCCCTACACTGGAGTCTTGCTCTACAGCTGAGTCAGTTGTTTGCTGCTTCTGGGCAGCTGGATTGCTGCAAATGTCCTATTCCCAAAAACTATTCTGAGAATACTGGTAGTATAGACTCTGGCTTGTGTGACTGAATCGGGGCAAAGGGCTGTAGCTGATGCTGTAAGTATAAATAGAAATAAATATAAGCTGTTTATTCTCTTGGAAATACTTTTTTGTTTGTTTGTTTTTTAATTAGACTGTTGAAGAAGTTACATGGTAGCCTTCACTCAAAAGTCAGAATTCAATAGTGGAGTAATAACATGATCTCACAAGGCAAATACTGTTTTTACCAACTATACTGCCCCAAAGATAAAGACATCTTAACATATAAGCACCATGAAAACAGGCAAAGAACACTG
This sequence comes from Nesoenas mayeri, assembly GCF_963082525.1. Lineage (NCBI taxonomy): Eukaryota > Metazoa > Chordata > Aves > Columbiformes > Columbidae > Nesoenas > Nesoenas mayeri. The sequence goes on along the minus strand of NC_137550.1, from coordinate 15,518,685 downwards.
TACAGAGCAATTTTTATCTAGCATGTAACTGAAGAGATACAATTTAGATATCCCTGGCATAATAAAGTAAACCCTAAAGCATCCCTGGATCATGTTGTTATTGAGGAACGAAAAGATGTGGCAGATATTCCAGAAGCTACATTCTGTTTTTCATTGACAAAAAGAAAAAGTTGTAGAGACAACACAAACCAGACCAATAACTCCTGTGTGTTAGCTAGGCATATAAAAGATCTAAAAACCAAAACAAACCACCAAAAACCAACAAAGCCCTCAACCTACTCAGCTACCTTTGCTTTTGAGCTTGAAGAGGTGACAAAATTGTTAAAGCAACATATAAATGTAACTCTCTTTTCTGAAGGAATGTTGGTCACTCTAGGATAATAGTTGATGTTTGCCTTGCTACCCGCACCCTCCTTCATCCACCCCGGTCTACGTCAGACAATGATGCCAAGCTGTTTAGTTTCCATTCATTTTGTGGATTTAGGCCATTTACAGTAATTAAAGGCCTGGACATCTTTTTATCACTGAGTTCTGTTTTCAATATGATATTTGTTCTGTGATGCTGCAATAGAAATAGCCCCCAAAATAACTAGTTTTTGTAACAACAGGAATTGCATAGCTTTACATGTAGAATAGGTCAACTTACAATGAAGGAAATAAGAAACACCACTTTTTTCAGCTGATAGATCCTCAGTTGTAATACATTTTTGGTACTTCAAATCCAAATATTTTGTGACTTAAAACATCCAAGTTCTCATTTTATTGTGGATGTACACAATTACCTTTCCTAAGTGCCACCATTCTCCACTGAAAAATTTGCAATTTTTGTCTTCAGTATAATGTATTAGTTCTTCTTCTTTTCCTTCTACACCCTGAGTACATTGTTCTGAAGGTATTTTATTTGAAGCAGCGCACAATTTAGATTCCACTCTGTCAAATCAGTTTTGAGAGGGGACTTTATATTAAAATTGTGGAGGAAATTCCCTGTAGTGAGACATTAGGAGCAGTGTGTGGTAAAGAACTAGAACCAGGCAGCCAGTCTGCTTGTTCAGCTGCTCCTAGAGCTGATGGAGGAAAGGGACCATGGGCCTGTGTATGACAATCACCTTCTGGTGTCACCTCTCTTCTCTGCAGTGGCTTGTGCTGACAAGGGGTAGAAGAAAGGGTGGGGATAGAAGGGGGTAAAATCCATAGGTGTGTTCATGAAGCAATTTCAGCTTTTGAGGAACCCAGTAAATGCGGTTGTGATAGATCTTTAACTGTGGGATTTTTATTTTTTTTTTTAATATGCATGTATGCTCAAGCCCTGAAATTTGCTTTTTCAAAAGGTTTCAGGGAAACGTGGGCCTTGCAACAAATGTGCAGTGTTAGATGAGTGGGTGTCCATTAAGGAAAAAGAGCACCTAAACTCAACTGATATCTTCATATCAACATGGTTAATCCTTTTAACAAAATAAACCAGATGATATTATTGTCCTGCTTGTCGATTAATAGTTGTTTTGGTTTTTAAACATTTTTACAGGAAAAGCAAGAACCTTTTTCTAGTTGGATGCCAAACACTTAATCAGCATATATCTAGCATTTCTTGGAATGTTTTGAGGGTTATATTTTAACAACCTCTGTCAATAACCATACCAACTAAAACCTGTATTCTAGATTTTTTTAGTTAAAGGATATTTGTCTTGGGAATTGACTTGAAGCTGATTTGATTTTAAAAATCCATGCTGCACTCTTGTTTCAGCTCCAGTGTGTTAGCAATATGTCAGTAATGGCAAGTGATTATTTTTTTTCTGGGCAGATAATTTCCACTTCACACAAGTGATACGATATTTTATAGTAGCTAATCTTTGTCTCATTCATTTTTAAATGAGTTTCCAAATGTTGTTCTGTGCTGATTTGGTGTAATTTTTAACTTGGCATTAGAACTGTTAATAATGACAGTTCTTTGTAGGAGAATTTTAATTTTTAATATTGCAGTTATTTTTAATGTCGAGACATGTAGCAGATCTCATCTGTTATCTATATATAGGCTTTTCTGGAGGGAGGCTGCTTCTTAGCAAATTTTAATTTTTCATTATTTTAACAGAGTTAAAGGAAGCAACACCTGTAAAGCAGAGCCCATATGATGTCTTTTTAGCAAGTAAAAGATTCAATCTTGCAAGTCATGACTGATGTCAGTTAACTATGGGGTGGCCCAATGCCACAGTCCCACAGCTTTAAGCCCAGCTTACCCAGCTGCTCACTGAGCCTGGGTCACCCCTGCAAGGCTGTGAGCTTATCATGGCCATGGCTGTTGCCTGAAAGCTCATTAAAATCCAAGAACTGGGCCTTAGTCAAAGAACCACAGCTCTTTTGACACGGCAACAACAAGCAAACCCCATTATATATATATATTTATGAAATTTTGGGGGAAACACTACTTTTGAGGTTTTAGTGTTTGGTCCTAGGAGCTCAGCTCTATATTTCTTCACGCAAAGCCCATCATCTGATGATTTTGCCTTGACCCTGCAGGTATGTAGCTGCTTTATTATAGGGCCAAATCTGGGTGCTGCTCTGTCCCAAGAAAAGATACGATAGAAACAATCAATAGGGGAGGAAAGTGGAAGAAAATAGTTGTTGCAAGCAGGAATTGTAGAGGAAGAAGCTGCTTATCTAGGAAGTGGGAGCACTCTGTAGCCCCTCTGTAAATCGAGGTCTAGCAGTCTGCCACCTGAGGACCCTCATGCACAGTGCATTGGATAGACTGGTTCTTATCTGCAAGATAAAATGCTGTTTTTAAGGCATAGGGTACTGAATTTCTTAGAACTGTATCAGCTTGATCCAGAGCCTGACCCATCCCACCGTCCTGTTGACATGGCCGGTAGCCAGTCCGACCTGGTGTTTTCCTTCGCTCATTTTTGTTCTCCATACAAACCGGAGAACAATTTTTCCTGCTTCTCTTTCCCAGGTTCTTTGTGAGCACCCAAACAGCTTCCTGAAGTCACTGTACAATCTGAGCTTTTCTTTCAGAGGTTTTTCTTCCAAGGCAGCTCACATTTTTGTGCAGAACCCACTGCTTGGTGGTCGCAGTTCGATGCTGATTTCTTCGAGCTCCCCTCTCTATCTTTCCTCTTGTACATGTGCTTAGTGTCTGAACTATTGCTCTTGTAATGTATTTGTATCGCAGTCAAGGCTTTTGTTGTTTCTCCATTGTTTATAAACAGTTGTGCATATTTACAGTGTTTTTACGAATGATGTAAGTACCTGTCAAGGAAATCATTTTATTGAGCAGCAAACTACCCACTCATCTTCAGTACACTGAAAGCAGGAAAATTCATCTTGCTTTTAACAAAAAAAAAGGGTGAAGTTTGGAAATGCATCAAAAGAATATTGCAGTTGTAGCAGTACTTGCCATCCTGAAAAGAAGATTGTACTGTTCTCAGAAATACAGCTCATCCTTGTTTTCTTGTAACTGTCAAGTGTACAACCTGTTTTAGCTTGAAGGATTTGTTGACTGATTTTTGATTTGCAGCTATTACAGTAACAAATCGGTGGTGATGTCATGAAGCAGTTTAAAGTGCCTCTTTCCAATCCGGTATCATCCCTATAATAAAACTGACATTAAATGTGAATGTGTGTGCTTTTCTGATGAACAGAAAAAGATGTAACAGTATATTACTTTTTAATTCCTGATTAAGACTTTAAGAGGTTGTCTTGTTCTATTATCTATGCAAATTGGTGGCAATGATGGCAATAAATCAGAAGAGAGGGACGTAAAATAAACCGCAGCAATTGACTTGATGCATGATTGATTTCTTATGCTCATCAAATCCCTGGATGCTTTGTGTTTTTTCTTACTGTGACAGGATTACTTCCCTTGATCTATGATACTGAGTTGCCTGGATTTTTTTTTCCCTTAAATTATGAGTGTGCTCAGAACTAAAACTGGAATGCTTTCAAAATTAAGGTTGCTATAATTAGGAGGGAATAAACTGGTCAATACAAACAGGTGGGCCCATCCAGAGTTTTTTAGAGAAGAACAAGGTTGTGGGTTTTTTTGTGTGGGGTTTTTTTTTGTTTGTATGTTGTGGTTTTGTTTGTGTGTGTGTTTGTTTTTGTTTAATCAGGGTTTATTTGTTTGTTTTAGTTCATGTTGCAAAAAGTGATGTTGCTCCTGACATTTCCCGCAATACTCTGTCTCCTTTTGTTAGTTGGGCCATGATGTGCTTGTCTTGAACTGGAACAAAATATGGATGCAAATGAAATTAAGTGTTGAAAGGAGTGACATCAGAGTGGTGTTCCACTCTGTTCTCTTAGTATACATTGCTTCCTTCTGCAAGGTACTAGATCATTTTGTAGAATAACATGACATGTTTTGGAGTGACAGCAGAACTTGATATTCACTAATAAGTTAATGACATTGAAAAGAATATGTTCAGTGTAGAGACACATTTGTCTGCCATTAACATTACTGGATTGCATTCTTCATAATATATAAAGAGGAAAATAAAAGAGCTGTTAATATATTTCAAATGAGTTAATGCTGATAATACTCAGAGCTAACTCACCATATCAGTGCTGCTCATATTTTATCTTGAGAACAGACTTGGCTGTGCTTTTGAGTTATCTTATATCAACCGATCCACATAGGCTGTCAATATGTGAACTCTTAGCCCATAGCAAATACAAGTTAATGTGATTGAGCTTATTCCTTCTTCAGTCCTGTGCTAAGAGAAATCACGGTACCAGCAGCTTCCCCACCATTACTGCAGGTCTGCTGCTGCATGGTAACTCAGTAAACCATAAGACTGAGCCCTTGCCCACTGGATGCAAAACTGATGCTCTGTCTCTGGGATTCCCTGTCTTCATTTTGTATTTCTGCCAAGCCCATGAGAGTTCTGCAGAGTTCGCCTGTGTGTGAGGTTGGAGTTAGTCTGGATAACTTACGTCCACAGTGGGTTCCACTGAAGCCTATGCCCTGGGATCTGTCGTAATAATTTTCAGTTGTGTGTGTTTCTGATCTTTTCATGTAATGAATTCACTTTTTCATGTATTGACATTTCCTTCAGTTCTGTAGAGTTCTCTGTAGGATTAAAGATAAACTCATTTAAATCAGATTGGTGACATTAGAAGCTAACTGTTCTGTTTTTAATTCCATTCACTGTGATGGACTATATGTTATGTGCTACAGTTTTCCTATTTATCAAATGCAAAGAAGAGAATTTGTTTTACTGGGCTGATAAGAGAGCCCAGAATGGGTTTTGGCATATGTGCACATGGGTGCAGTAAAGAACTATCCCTGCTCACAGGGGGAAAAGAACAAAGGGATTTTGATGGACAAAAGAAGGGAGAATGGAGAAAAGGGAGGGAGCAAGACTCTAAGAGAGACCGAGTTGGTGAGATAACATGATTGATTATACAGCGTAGTTGATGCATATCTTGAATATTAATGATGGATTGAATTGCAGCAACATATTGAGGAACATCTATGAGTGAGTAACTTAGCTTTGTAATTTTTTTTCATTTGACAAGCAATGAGAGAGCAGAAGTGTGCTCGTGTGAGTGAGTCAAGGGTCTTCAGAGGAGAAAAAGAAATGAGGCATCTTGAAGAGTCTGTGTGTCCATATGCATGCATGAGCGTATGCTGGCACACGTGCCAAAAGAGGTTAGAAACAATGACAAAGTGAGGGGATTTATGTTTAGAGAAGATAACACCTTGTGCAAGCTGGGAGATTGTGTGCTTCCCTTTTCTGTGGCCTAATGTGCCTTCTAGCCTGAGTAGGAAAGCTGTGTGGAGAAACTGTTAGAGTTGTGTGCCAAAGCGTTACAACCAGCAGTTACCGCATGGTCTACTAGCTCTTCCAGTGACTAAAAGATGTTACTGACTCACAGAACAACACTGCTCATGGGACATCCAAAGAAGCCTTCCAAATCCACTTAGTTATGTCCACTGATAGTAACATATACAATTATGCATACTCAAATTCTTGGCAGCATTAAGGAAATATGTGAACACTCTCATGGGTGTGCTTTTTGTGCCCTGTTTATGAACTATCACCAAGACAGTAGCATTGTGGGCATGAGCTCTGCCTCTGTGCAGTCCAGGTGACCAGCTTCCCAGTGGGGAGAAGGTGGTTTTAATCCTGAGTTGCTATTAAAATTAAGTTTCCTGGTGCCTTCAATAAATGTAGGGGTGTGTAATGGGGGTATGAGGTTAAATGAAATGCTCTGCAAAGGAATCAGGTAGTGTTTTCAGTCTGAGGTGCCACAATAGAAGGAGCACAGGTTGCTTTTGAACAAGCATGGCAATTAAAAAAATTCAAGTAATGAAAGTTCAAATTGGCTCTTTAACTTCGTTTAAATTGTTTCATTCAAGTGATTTTAGTATTGAAAGTTATTGGACTGTGAAACACACCAACTACTTTACTTGACTTCTCGGAAGTAATTACACACCACATGCTGTGCTTCCATAAAACTGGATCAGGTTTATGAATGCAAGGTGTGAAACTACCAGGTGCAGTGTAGAAGTTTAATTGCTGAATATGAAGAAAGTCTTCAATGAGCTTTTAAAATTTTACAAGCGATTGACTGACCTAAATTAAGAAAATTTTAATAAACAGCGATTTCACGGATTAAGACGGAGATTTTCTTTTGAGTGTTCTTGATTTGGGAATCAATGGATGTGTGTTTTCTGTGTGAGGTGGTGTTTGTTTGTTTTGTTCGTGGTTTGTTTTTATTAAAGGCTAAAACATTTATTGTTGTAAAATAATTTAATTCCTGCTTTGAGCATAAAACAACACAAATCAAGTAATTTTGCTGAAGGATGACATTCTGTTGGTTCGTACATTTTGCTTGCTTTACTTGCACAAGTACACCATTGACATGGGAAGAACTTTTGTCTGTGTGGGTGTTAGAGTTTGGGCCTTTCCACAGACTCAGCCACAGCACAGAATATGAGAATTCCATTGGCTTGTTAACACATTCAGAAGTTCGTTTAAGTAAAACTATTATTTTTTTCCAGCTGAATTTGAAAACAAGCCTTAGAACCTTAACTCGTCACCCTGGGAAACAATTTGACCTTGGGGTAATACTAAACCCTGAGGGTTATGTTTTGTTCTTCCTTGAAGTATCTTTAAATTTGAATGGAGGAAGGACAACAGGTTTGCATTATGTAAAAAATAGTGAGTCCGTCTCCTGTTCAAAATAGAAAGGTCTCATATTTTTACAAGTCTTCTCCTGCAAGGTGACTCCACCGTTTGGTTTTCCTCTCCCATAGATGCTGCTGAAGCAGCGGAGTTACTGAAGTCACTAGAAAGTGGCTTGAGGTGGCTGTGCTGCGCCCTCTCATTTCTTTTTTTGTACCTCAGATATAGTAAAAACAAGCTCATGTCTTTTATCTTCTCAGAAATGTAACATGACAATCAAGAAAAACTGGTTTGTTCTCATGAGAACTTTCTTACCAATCACGGGAATTTTAGGAAGTGCTGCGAAGACAACAGCAAAGCATAGAAATGTGTCCAATAAGCAGAATTGCTGGATCTTATAAACTGCGAGTTTACCACTGTACCCTGCTATTGTCTGTTAATACTTTCCATTTTGACTTTAAATGAAACTTTAGTATAGAGCTGAATACGTAATTGCATTTATTTTTTGGCTCTCTGCTTGCTCTAAAATAGCACATAAAACCAAAATAGATATGCTCTGAATCTAAAAGAAAATATGTCGGCATGTCTCACTGACAAGAATACATATTTTTAACTCAAACCAAAAATAAAAATAAAAAAAAACTTTGAAGCATCTTTATCTTCTTGAAATGAATTAATTGCTAGAGAAGCCTGATTCATAAAACAAAAACATATCTGGGACATAGCACTTTTTCCCAGTAGTTCTTGGATGAGCTAATGAACCTCAGATTGTGAATTTGAACTAATTTCTCTTTTCAGCCTAAGGAAATTTAAACACCTTTCTCCTGCTTCCCTGGAAAGTCTCTAACTGCTGACCTGTGGAATCAGTCTGGGCTCAGCTGGATATTTAAGGAAATAAAGCAAGGTCGGAAAGACAGATTGAAAGCTGTCCTCCTCGCGTCCCTCGTGGTGCAGCGTAGTCGTGGCACCTTCCTGGGCAATAAATGCTGTGAGTTGCAATCGGCTCAAGCGTAGGCAGGAGATTGCACTGCAAATGAATGTTCCAGCTGCCAGCAGATGGAAAGGGGATGCTGACGCCACTGGTCTTTTATCAGCCAGGCTGAATCTCTCTTTTTTTTTTTCTACTTAAAGCTACTGGATAGATTTAACCCAAATTATGGCTTGACCGAAGCACCTTTAGGCAAGCAGTGTGTTAAGCAGACTTCTTTCTTCTACCTTTTTTCCATAATGAAGTATGTTCTGCCATTGGGAAGGTGCATCTTGCCCAGCATATTAAGCAGCAGCAAACCCATCTCAGAGGAGTCAATACCAAGTGAGTAAATGCATTAAGACTTCCACTACATGGATTTCCTAGCTGGCCTTCTGGAGCGTTCCTTGCTTTGGTTTCCCCTATCGCATGATTTTGGTGCAGAGACCAAGGTAGCCAATGTGAGGGGGTTTGTGAAGCACAAATAGTGCTCAAGGACTTTTGGAGGAAACTTGAGTAACAGTCATTTCACACAAAATTATACTTTTAAATGCTACTAGGCACAGACTGTGAACTACCATGTATTTTGATGAATGTCTTGCTATCAGTGGTGCTGCTTGAGGGAGTACAAGCATTTGCCGGTGTAAGGAATATGATATTAAATCATATCAAATAAGTTATTCTTTTTCTTTCCATGCAAGCATTATGGACAATTCCATAAAGGACTATACGTTCATATGCACATGTAGGTTTAAGCTTGACCCCTTTATAGGGAACCATACTGCTTTTACCTAACATGCTTGAGATTGGTGGATTTTAATTTTTACAGTATATAAAAGCATACATATGTTGTCACAAATCTATAACACAAAAGACATGTTAGCCTACAGATAGACCATCTGTCGAGCTGTGCCAAGAGACTCTTCTGAAGGTCTCATGAAAAGCTGGAGCCCCAGGAGAGACACCCCCCCTCACCCCAGCCGAGAGAGCTGAGGGAGCCCATTTCTGTTTCCCTGTAAGAAGATTCTCTGATTTTTCTGTCTGGGCATGGCACAGTCAAGATATTTTGTCTTACAAGCATTTGAAAGTTAATCCCAGGGAAAACAGTGTTCACTGGGAAAAGTTTGGCAAGTTCATGTTGCCTGGGATTTAACAGGGGGAAGCTGAGGATGTTTGATGTGTAAAGGCTGAAAAAGTTGTGAATTGGAGGAGAAAACTGAGCATCTCAGGGTTATTTTCAGGAATGTTCAGGTGAAAATTCAGCCTGTTACAGACATTTAGAAAAAAACAAAGCCAAACAACAGAAGCTTGCTTTATTTTATTTGCCTTGCATTTTTTTGAGAGGGAAAAAACATTATTTTAACTCTTATCTAGCAAATTTCCATGTAGATAATTAATTCATTCATTAATAAAGCTTAATTTCTGTACAGTGATAATAGCTTGCAGGCTTTTTTCTCTTTCATTTTCACTGAAAGATAAAGATGGATGTTTTTTATGTTGCCCTAGCTAAATCCTCTATAATCAATAAATCCTGCAAATCACCTGACTAATTTTATCTGGGAGTCATTGGAGGAGGATAAACTACAAAGCTTGTGCTTTGAGATGAACCATCTAGTGGGTAATATTTCAAACAAGCAAATGGATTAGAGCTTTTCACATACTTTGCTGCTCGTTTATTTAAAATGCTACTTCCTAGTGCAGGTTTTTTTCCAAACCTTTTTTGCTTTTTCGCCTTTAAAAATCTGCCTGTATAGTATCACTAGATCACCTGTTAGATTTCTATACATGTTTATTATTTTATATTTTAAGCTTGTAGGTCAGTATCTGCATCTCCCAAGCTCTGTGTGGCAGCAGAGCAGCAATGGGTGCTTTTGCTCTTTTAGACCTCGTAGCTTATGGAAAAGTATTTCAATATTTTTGATCCTTGCATGAATCCTGGCACTTTGTGTTTAGTGGTTGATACTGCCACTCTATAAGCAAGTCAGATATTGCCTTGTTGAGGTTGCTTGAGAGTATTTACCCTCCTTTTCATTTTCCCTAAAGCACTGAAGTGGGGCAGGAATTCAGGTGACTGTTTCCTTGTGATTTCTGGAGATACTCAGAAGCTGTGAAACTCTCTGCAGCTAATCAAGGTGATCCCTTTTTACTAAACCTCTGAGCTACTTCTGCTTAAGTACACAGTGGTGGCAACTGTGTGAAATCCAGCTTAAATGCTGATGCCCCCAAATTTCTCTTTGCTCTGTGTTGGCTGTTGGCCAAGCAGGCAGGAATTAACTCTGTGGCTGTTCTTTCATTAAGCGTGACAAAGAACTCAATTTATTGTTAAGCTGGTGTGGGAATTTCCTGAGGTTAGATGTAGAAGTTGAGAGCAAAACTTACAAGCAATCTTGTATAACTGAAAAAAGAATTCATTCAGACTCGGGAGCTGTTATTTTGGTGCATATTACTGCGTAGGAGAGCCCAGCTTTAGATTAAGGGAAGTGTATCTTGAAATATTACATCTTAGAAGTGCACAGTGGATTTTTTTGTCTTTGTCAGCATTATCTTGCTCTCTGGAAATTTGAAAACTTGCAGAAAAATGGTTATATATATATTCAGTATACAAATATTGTGGTGTATAAACTGAATTTTTATGTTGCCTGACAATCCTTCACGGGGTCTTGTGCTTCACTTCCACATCTATAGGGCGAAGGCATGTTCACTTGCTGAACATGAATAGAAGACCATTGCTGGGCTGATTATTATGGCCTCATGGCACATAGACTTTAGCTTCCTGTGTGCAGGCACTACCTTTGTAATTGCTTTAAGAGTATCTATGCTCAGTTCAGGTGGTACAAAAATAATGAAATCCCGTTGTCTGTGAGGTAGTTTCCAAACTGAGGTGCATCTGTGATTGAAAATCCCCTCATGATCAGTGAAGAGGTAACTACTCACTTGATCCTACATTTCATCTTTAATGTCAGTAGCTGAATTGCTGAGGGAAAGTCAATATAATGGTAATTTAGTGAAGTTAAAGAGGAGTTTATTTTTAAGACAGAAGAAACAACTGAAATTGTCTTAAATATTTTTGACCCAAGAAAAGAAAACCCTAGCTGAGGTCTGAGTAGTGAGGCAAAAGAAAGCCTGCAAGAGATTTTGTTTTTCTCTATATGGCATGAGTTGATCTGTATGTTTAGATTTGTGATGGCCAGACAGACTCGAATAGCACATGTAATCAGCAGCATAAAAAGGGATATTGTCTTTATACCTGCATCTGTGATTGGATGCTGCTGGTGCTCTGTGTGCTTCTGCCTTTATCCGTTCTTTCTTAAATTACCTGATTGTTATATTGTAGTTTATTTTGTTGCTTTCTGTAAGACTATAAAAATTTCAACTTAATGCTAAAAGATTTGACAAAAATCTTCAGAGCACTTCATTATCTTCATGCTGATATATGTCTTCAGTTTCTGACATCTAAACCTTCATCTGTATCACTTCCCAGTGAATTTTTTCTGTGGCAGATATTGAAACTGGACAATTGGAACAAGAGATGAAACTTGTAGACTTATGCCAATACAAATCAATAAACAATAAAACATGAAAGCAAAACAAAAAGATAATTACAAACTGAGCTGCATTGACAGCTGATGGGCAGAGCTTTCCTGTGCTGATCTGATGGAAGTTAAATTTGGACTTTGCATAAATTGAAAGAGAAAAAGACTCAGGGTGGTCTTGTCTTTGGCTTTCATCATCACTAAGTATAAATCTCCAGTGGTGCTTGGACTGAAATGTAATGGTGTTAGCTTCTGAAGCACAAGGGGAGGGGAATGTTGTTGCTCTTTTTATCAGAATATCATACTGCCTTCAGTTTCTATCAGACTATCTTCAATTTTGACTTCTTGGGTAATTAGTCAACCATGTTTAGAAAGGGTTTGTCACCCTTAGCACATTTCCAATTCTACACAGAAGTGTATTGCACTATTTCCAGTGGGGCTGTTCGCAAACTCTTAATTAAATACATTTATGATTTGCAGATACTAAACTGTGAATTTTTTTCTTTATCAGACAGCAGTCAGCATCCACACTGCATTGCAGTTTACAATAACTTAATTTTAAGCACAGCCACAGGATATCAGTTACTCTCAATTTGGTGAATTATTTGAAACCTATGTCAATCTCATAAGGCAAATCGTGAGAAAGTTTAAATGTTACAAATACTATGCGGAGTGGTGGCGTTACTGAATAGTTTACATTAAAGACGTGCTTGTCCGTGACCTTCTGGAAATGTCAAGGTGTGGTAAAGTAACAAACATCAGACTGTGTTTAATGAAAATACTTATTAAGTTCCCTCCTTGGAATCACAGTCTTATAACATTAGCCATTGTAGTGTCATTGAACAGCATGTTGTGATGAGGCATTTAATCTCTACATGAAACTTGAATGGAAGCTTATTACTCTTGCTCTCTTAAAGTCCTTCCCTGCTCTGTACCCCACCTGGCAGACCACTGTGCTGCAGAGACCTTCTCTGATGGTGCCATGATGTGCGCATCCCAGCTGGCTCCAGGCCACCAGAGAGCAAAACCTCTGACCCCCACATCCCCATTCCACTTTGTCACTGTCGGGAAACCTGCCTTAACAGCAGCTGCCGCCAAACTGGCAGGTACAGCCGTATGTGCTTCTTCATGCCTGTGCGTGTGGCCAGGCTTCCTCGGAAAGGGTTTCGTCCTGCCTGGGGGAGGTCTTGGCCTCATCTTTGCAATTGGGACAGGTGTGGATCTTGCCATGTTAATAAAATATGAAGAGCAAGAGTGGGAATGTGATAACCTCATCTATTGAGATGGAGGAGGGCTGTATTCACCTTGCAGGTCATCTTATCCTATAACAAAAACAAAAGATGGGATAGGGGTTTTCAAGCAGCTGTAAAATGCTCCCGACGTGGGCAGTGCTTGTAAAATAAATATTGACAAAATGCTGCTCTGTGCTTCTGCTGAATACTTGTAATCTGCAACAGTTTCCAGCTCTGTGTTTTGTTGCAGTTTTAAATATCTTAATGGGGCAGAATGTGCTTTCAAAAGTGAAATCAAAATTATCCACAGAGGAAATGGAAGAGCAGAAATGATCAGATAACTCGGCTGTTTCAAAATGAATGTTGTTGTATGATCAATACTCATTTTGAGAACACAGTTTGCTTTAGCCTCACTGGAGTCTTTTACTGGTGAACGACTGAAAATGTCAAGCCATCCACATACCCAGTGGTAGTTCAGTAACCTGATCTGGGTTTTTTTGGATATAGTAAACAGCCTGTTCAGTGCCTGAAAGTCAGAAAGAGGTTGTTGCTGGATTCCCAAAGCATTGTGAATGCTTTAGTCATCACTGTCGAGATATTTTCCACCTTTTCAGCTGGAATACAAGTTCTGAGAACTTAACGCAAACACGTGGTCTTTTGTGTTAATTCATTCTTAAATAGACAATTGTGGGGTAGGAGGACAAGAGATTTTTCATTGTTTTCTGTGTACTTGTCCTAACCTTAGCTGAAGTTTGCTATATTGGTGGAGTCCCCCTGCTTGACAAGCACTAGCATTTTGTAAGGGCTGTTGCCTGGACTGGTTGTTCTCCTGGTTGTGAAACAGGACAGAATAAAGATGAACTCAAAGATACTTGAGTGACAGTGCTTGCTAGAGCCTGTTGTTCAGGCCATTCACAACTGAAACAATTTTTTCCCCCTTGAAGTGGAAGCTAATGTTATTTGAGAGTGTATTTTTGGTTTAGTAAAGTAATTGTCTCCATTCTCCTTCATCTTCAAATGAGACTTCTGAGCTTGAGGATGCTCTCCCCTCTGGAAGGTTGGGGCATGCTGCTTCCCAGGGATGTCTGTGGAGCAAGGGCACTTAGGTACCTTGCAGAGTTGGAGCCCACGTCTGCACTAGGATATGAAACGTTGCTGAAGTTATACACAGACAATTAGCTTAAGGGAAAAATCTATGATGTCCGCCAAGATAATGTACTTAGCTGGTTAATAGGGGGCCTGCTGGTCTGCAGATGCTGAGTCATTTACTAATTGCCTCGCTTGCATCATTGCATTAAATCCTACATCCGATCCCTAGTTCTCTGCTATGCTGTAGAGCAAAAGGATATCGTGTGCTGCCTCCCATCTGCGGTTGCACGTCAACCTTTGCAGTCCAAGATCTGTGTGGAGAAACATCCCTGGGAGTCTGAGAGCATCGTGTCCTCCAGCTCAGCCTCCTGCCTGTGGAGAAATCCACGGGGTGTCCACAGGATGGCCATGCTCTGGAAAATAAACAAGGTCATGCTGGGTCAGCCTTTGCTGGAAATGCATCTCATCCTCTCTTTATTGTCATCTTTAAAAAAAGGAACGTTAAATTAGTGATGAAAGAGATTTGTGGGGCCCGAGGGTGTATTTGCAGTACAATGGACAGCGAAGCAAAAGCTGCAAAAAATTAAATGTTTGCATCCTTTGAAGTCAGGCTAGGGTACTGTGATTCTGTTTTGATTCATGCCTGATGGCAAAAATAAAGCAGGTTGTCAGTGAAGAAAGCCTTTCTTTAAACCTATTTATTACAGCTAAAATATTCAACCCACTGGTTGGTGTATTGGTGCTGGCAACTGTTGCAAAATTAGTAATTCCTCAGAGCTTCCAGGGCCTGGAGTGAACTGAATCTCCTGTTTGTCTCCAAAATGCATGTGTGCCCATTCCTGGCTCTTGTGCCAGCGAGGTGAGTTTGACTCTCCAAAGCTGTGTTGTCTGAGGGTGTGAAGATTTTGTTGCACACATTTTTGGACCCTGATTGCAGTGATAAATGCATTGAACTACACTTTGAAGAATATTCTCAGTAGGAAAAAGAAGTAAAGTCTGTTTTAAAAATAACCGAGGTACGCAAGTAGATAAGCTGCTGGAGATGCCTATATGGCATTGAGTTCAGAGAAACTGGATTTATACGAATATCCTCTTCAAGGACTGTCTGAGATACGAATGCTTTTGTTGCACTGCTGAACGCTTTGTGAAGCACTGGACGTTTCACTGGCTTTAATAGAAAGTTCAGTCTTCACAGCCGCATTTTCAGCATTTTAAAGGCATAAATTGCACACATCCTGAGCTTGCCATTAGCTCCTGTGAAATGGCTTTCCTAAGAGGAGTGGCTGAGGACCTGAATGTGTAAATTGTGTGTGACCTGAATGTGTAAACTTTGTGTGACCTGATCTGTCTGGCCCTGCCTGAGCGGGAGTTTATGCTATATGGTCTCCAGAGGTCCCTTCCGACCTCAATTATTCTGGCATCCTGTAAAATTACTTTGAATGTATTTACTGGCAGAAGCAGTGATTTTTTAAAGGAGAATGGGTTGTATTTAATTTGCTTAAATTCATTTGTTCATTGTTTAAGCTGGAGTTTCATATTTCATTGTTTTATTTCTTAACACTGTATCCATCTTGAGTGTTGCTAGTAGCATGACAAGCTTTTTACCTCCTTGAGAACTTCCTGGGAAATCTATTTCAGGTGACACAGACCACTGTCTGCATCATCTAATGGTTTTTGGGAGCATGAGTGACTTTTGTCTTCCTAGCAGAAGTTTATCCTTGAACACCATATCAGAAGTCAGACTACTGTGTTCCGTCTCCCTAAAATGTTGTTTCTGTTGGCTGGGGTGGAGGCACACAGGGGAGCACCCACGGCTGCTGCCTCAGTTGCTGTTTTGGTGATGAATGATGCTTCCTCTGCTCTGGCTGCTTCTGTGATGCTAATCTTAGCATCTCACTCGTGCACATATATAACTTCCCTTCCTTCCCACCTTTTCTAGCTCACAATCTCTGTGTCTTCTACAGAGATTTCGGAGTAAACATTCACAACCAGAGTGCGTGGATACGGTGCTTTGACAGCCAAGTAGTTAATTATAAATGAAAGAAAAACCCCTTTAAGCTGTGCCAGTCCACTCAAGTGATCCAGATTTGTCTGATAGCCTGTGTGATCATGCTTCAGTTAACTCTGTCACAGTGGATTTTCTGTGGTTTGCAATCTCCCCAATGTTCAACTCTTGTTCATTGTTTTTGACACCAAATTTTGTTTCAAACCTTTGAAATGGTCAAAAATTATGATAAGAAGAAAAAAAGTGAAACAAAACAAAAAACAAACACAGAATCCACACCTTTGTTCCTTTTCTTCCTTTTTTTTAATTCTAAATCTTCGAGAGAAAACCATGTATGGTATTGATGGAGAATTTATATGGAGAGTTTCCACTGACCATTCAAAACAGGAAATGGCATGTAATTGTAACATCAGTGATATACTATCATTAGATACCAGTCTTATAATTGTTTGCAAATCAACAGATGTGAAGGGAATGGGTGCTATTTTTATGTTCGGACTCTAGATGGGAGAAAACAAAATTCTAAAGCATATTTTAATTGATATATAGACACATTGGAGAATTTACTGACTGACTGTCTAGAGGAAAATCTGTGGTAGCGGGTGCCCACATCCCTGTATCTGGGGAGCAGCCACAGCTCTGAAATGCAGCCAGGACATTTATAGGAATGGTAGGGCACCGAGTGCTGGGCTGAATGAGATTCTGCTGTTTTTTTCACCTGCTTAAGACCATTTCTAGTTTGCCTTCTTGACAACCACCCTTATGATCTGGTCTCTGATATCTCCTCCTGTGCTGCCTGCTGCAGCAGGAGGGATGGAGGCTGCTGTTTGTATTACAGCTCCGTAAATCACTCCAGCAGTGAGTGTTTTTATGCCTGTGATTTAACTTTAGAGGAAACTGCTGCTGAGGACATGACAAAAGATGGAGCAACATGGATGGTTTATGCTGCGGAGTGCAGGGTTTACATCCTCTTCAAGCTATTTGATTCTTGATTGTGTGATGGTGGATGCTGGCATATAAACACAGAGCTTTGAGCCCTTGGGCCACTGTGACGCAGGAGGGATGGATGCAGCCCTGATCTCAGCAAGGAGGGGAGAGCTGCCTGGCTCTGTGATATCAAATGCATTGTGGGAGAGAGCTAAGCAGGAGCTTCCGCACCTCTGGTGCTGATGGGAGTGCAGGATACAGCTTTTTTACCCACCTCAGAAAAGTCCTTACCTCACATGAGTAAGTCCTTGGGCTCAGAACATGGGCTGCATCTATGTGAACAGTCTTTGCACCCAGGTTTGCAAACCTTCCTCATCCTCAGTATTTCTCCTGTAGCTGGTGTTCCTCTTATGTGAGCTTCCTAGTGAGAACCAGTTTGTAGGCAGAAATCAATTGCTATCATCACTTTTAATAGCTTATTGGAAAAAATATAAAGACTGGTTTTTTAATATATTTTAATCTGTTAACCTTTTATTACTCTGGAGCTAGAAATCTCTAAGGATATAATTACAGAATATAGTAATTACAGGGGCTGCTCATACTAGTAGCCTCTTCCCATAGGTAAAATATGTTATCGTAGTATGTCTAAGACATTATTTTAATTAGTCTGATGCAGATCTTCCCAAGTTGAATGATTTTTCTTTATTTTATTACTTCGTTTCTACTTCATTACTTCATTTGCTACCTGTCATAAAAGTGGAGACAAGAAGGCCAGTGTCTGTATTGAGGATGCAGAGGACCTGGTGCCTTTTGTAAATCATTTGGATGGTGGTGAAGATTTTTACGTCTGTGATCTGAGCTATGGAGGAAATTGCTGCTCAGCTTCTGATGAAACTGAACATAGTATGATAAAAGAGCATTCTGAATGACGAGGAAAAAAGTTGTGGCATATCGGTGACTATAACTTCTGGGAATGTAAGATAGAAAAATAAAATATAACTTTTTCCTTCACTTTTTCACTTAGTGCCTAGAAAAGAAGTAATAGTAAAACAAGAAATGCTGCACAACAAACTGTGTCTTCTTTCATTATTTTTTCCACTTTTCTCTCCCCATTTTGCTAAGAGAGTAGAGGCAAAGCATTGACTTTTCTTTCCAGTGTCAGTAAAAGCATTTAAGATCCACTGCAGTTCATTGGCCCTGCTTTCTGCATTATACAGCTTGATCAATTTGTGAGAGTGGTTATGGGGTAAAAATGAGTGGTTTATTGTTGGACAGATTCTGGTCTTTGAATGCATGGCAGAAAGTAGTAGGTGCTATAGATGTCTTGCCTGTGTTAACATGTCTTTCTGCTGTACATGGACCTCCACCTTCTTCCTCCTGCCATTCAAAGTCACATTTAGCATCCTCAAGGTCTACGTTTTTGCTGCTGTTAGATGTATGGACTCTGAAAGAAAGGAGAATGAGTTGGATCCTCCTCTGGTGCCAGCACAGCAGTGCTGGTAGTGTTCCAGTTGGAAAGGCTCCTGAACAAGTGGTGTCAGTCTGCAAAGTTTGCTCTTTTGTTTTTGTGTTCTTTCTTTTATTTTTTTTTCTGCTGTTCTTTCTTCCTTTCTACAAAGCTGTCAAAATTAATGATGTTTTGATTCTCTACAAGTTTGCTGTACAAGTTTATTTCACAAATAAAAATATGAAATCAATCCCCACCATTCTAACATACCATTTGTGTACAAGCATCTACAAATACATGTTGCCTTATGCTGCAGTACGGTATTTTTTCTCTGAGCTCACAACTGCATTTCAGTAGCGACTTTCTGTGCCAGTGTTCATCTTATTCACAGTGATAGGACTGTGATCGTTCCTTGTTCTGTCAAAAACCTGGATATTAGAGGTAGAAATACTTGGGATTTATTTACGTGCCATGTAGCAGACTGCATCCAGAACTGAAGCCAGGCTAGTTTTCTTGTGGGAAGTAATCCCTAGTAGGCCTTGTCTGGAGTAGAACACCAGCTCCTCAGGGTGATGTCTGCAGGAATGGCAGAGAGGATTCCCACTTATGTGGTGAAAAGGGAGACCTGCTGTAGAGGAGGAAGATGGTTTTTCTTTTATGATTCTGTGGTCTGTTTACTCCCATCAAGAAATCCCATTTTGGGGAGGTGGAGTGGCTTAATTTCAGCTCAGACATCATGGGTGAAACCCAAACAGAAGTGCTAAAGTAGGACTTCACAGTAGGTAAAACTTTTTTGCTTGTATGCACAGGGGTTAAGTAATGCGTACATATCTTAGTGCGTAAGTCCTCTGCCATGTATGTTGGGACAGGATACCAACTTACAGCCCAGATGTAAGAGATCTACCTGGACAAACAGAGAAGGCTTGGTTTGCACGAGCCTGGAGGCCATTTCTCTTCTCTACCAGTAGTTACAACCACAGCTGTAGCTCCATGTTTCTCTTCCATGTGTTGGCCCTTGGCATTTGGCTTGCTCTGCAAGGTGTGCTGAGTGGCTGTAGCTGCACCTCTCATTTCACACTGCGCTTGGTTCTCCTACTGTTGAGTTCAGCCTTTGAAAGTGTTCAGCCAAACATTCTGCCTGCTTTCTAGTGAGCAGATAGCATTGCTCTTTACATGGATCTTGCTGTGTGTGCTTTGTTTTGCCATAGGTGGAGCCTTATGTCAGCCGTTTTTCTTGTGATAAGGTGGCTGAGCAAGTCCCAGACTCTGTTTGCTTATTTACAATTCCTGTACTGCTCAGAGCCAGAGAAACACGGGCATTGGGATTTGGCTGAGTGTCACTTATGTGGCCAGGCTGGGGCAATGCCATTTCTGGTCCCAGGCAGCTGTGGGATTTTAGGCTTATCCACCCCTTGTCAAAGAGGTTATTTTGTATGTGCATGTATATAATGTGATGCTTCATCATTTTGTACACAGAGAAGGTTGTTTGCTGGGTTTTTTTCCACCAGTTCTATGGCATCATGTAGACTTTGAAACTTTGATGGCACTTCAAGAACTTTAAAATGTCACGTGTTTGCCTAAAAACCCTTTCTCTCATGGTTGCTGCTCTCATGGGAACAGGACCATGACAGCATTCAAGAGACTCTCATTATATTGTACAGCCGTTTTCTAATACCTGCTCAAGCTGTAATTGTGCCATTTCTTTTTCCTGAGAGCACTTTTGGCACCATTTACTGAAGGTGAACTTGCAAATAAGTAATGTCTTGAACAAAAGTTTGCCATTTACTGTATAGCAAATGCTTGCTCAAAAGCATCTTAAAGCTTAACATGTGGATGACATTGCACAACTAACGGCCTGAGCTCGCTGACCTTTAGCATCCCTCTAAAAATAGATTCTTTTCAACGTTGGCTCTTTCAGTGGCAGGTGGGGTTGTGCAACGAGTCTTCATTACCTCTGGCACTTTCTCAGTGAAGCATGTGAAAACTAGACAGGCTTTCACTGTCTATTGTATAGTAATATCCTGCATTTCTCAGTGGAAAGGCTTCCTATTACCATATACTTTTAAATGTCTTTAAATAAAAGAAATATTGAACAGAAAGATCAATGCCTATACAGTTTAAAGATACACACTGTCTTTTGATGCCATTTAATCTAAGTTTGAATTTATTGATTTGGTTCAGCCTAATATTAACAAGAGCAGTTCAGAAGTAATATTTTATAATCATCAGGGTTTATGGAATGTAATGACAGGATTGAGAGCCCTCATTTTGAATTAAGGCATGGATTAATTAGTTAATAGGCTGAATTACAAGTTCAAGCTGATGGAACTTGAACTAGAGTTTCTTTTCTATTCTTTAAGTTGTACCTAACAGCTCTTAAAATAAACAATAAATGTGTGAGACTTGTTTTTGTACTTAAGGATAAAAATGTATCTAGTTCTTTTTATGGCAATCTTTGGGGGGAGAAAAAAATTCCAGTAAAACAGCAGGAGTGATATACTTGAAAAATGAAATAAACCTTCTGGTTTTAATTGTTGTGTAAACAGTGTATCAACAATGATGAGATAATTTGAAAGTGGGAGCTGTGATTGATGTTTCCATGTAAGTAGAAAATGAATTCTAAACAAATGTAATCCCCTTTAATTCTTAATGAAAATGGCTTTCTCCTCTTGTGCCTCTTTCTTGTCAGATTTCAAGGCTTGAACAAGTTTAGGTCTATTGGGAGTTGGACTAGATGGTCTTTAAAGGTCCCTTCCAACCTTAACCATTCTGTGGTTCTGTGGCTATCCCCATGTCACATTTTAAACTTAATACATATCTTATGATAATTTCAGGTATTACAGGAAAGGTATTTCCAATAAAGATTTATTGTGAGTCTCAGCACCATAATTGCTGTTGCTGAGCACATACCATAGTTGTACTTAATATTATACCAGTTAATCCACGAAGTGCAATAAATAAATAGCCCCAAATGAAAACAAAAATATATTTTTAGGAAAATATGCTTAAATCTCACTGCAGGCTGTTTATCAGTCTTGTTGGGGAATTTTGGAAAGCCCTGTCAAACTGGGATTTAGGGGCCATGGTTGCTGTTCACATTCTGTCTCAGCAGCTGGAGTTCCTGTACTTGCCATTTCCATATTCTATCTATTCAGATTCAATTAGAACTGTTTTGTTGCAGAAGTAAATATGAATAATTTTCTCTTTCTTAATGGTGCATACAGGAGTGGGCAGGTTTAGAGTGGGCTGTTTTAGAATGAAGCATCCTACTAGTTTTGATGCATGGAGCTTCTTTAGGTCTAACTGTCTGTATATCACGTAAAGTAAAATATAGTTGGGTTGTTAAATATCAGATAAATCCTGTTGGACTGTGTTAAACCACCAGGTCCAGCAGCCTGTCTTCTGCAACACTCAAGCCGTGCAGAATGGCGTGGCCTCTGGATATCATGGCTAGTGATTATCTGTTCGGGGATGTGGGTTTCTATCTCAACTATGTGCCATGTAGGTTAATTTACTATTTTATTTCTTTATGTTCCAACATGGTGTTTCTCTTTGAGCTGTATTGAAAACATTTCTCTTCCTTTGCAGATCTGTCATTGTCATTTAGGTTTTTTTTGAGTTTTATTTGCACAGGAGAGATCCATGAAAGTCACTGATAGTCCCATTTATATCACCAATTGAGAAATTACTGTACAGGTACATCCTGTGCTTTCAGCAGCAACACAGGTCAGAGAGGAGAATTTTGTCACTGTATCTTAATTATGTCCTTAATTATGATAGTGTTTAATCTAATTTTATCTATCCTTTTATTGTTGTATTTGACCTAATTCTGTTGCTGTTTGTGCACAGACTTATTGATTAGGTAGGACCAGTGTGCCTCACTGGAGGATCAGTCTAATTATTAGTAAAAGAGCAAATTCATGAGAAACTATTTATAACCCTTCTGCTAGTGATACCGTATCATACTTTCCATGTTCTCTTTGCATTGTATGGATTTCTGAGCATGACACCCTCAAACAACCTTTCGGTGGGAGTGGTTGAATCAAACTTTGTTTTTGAATGTGATACACTCATGCATTAAAATAAGATGAGGAAACACCAAGCAAAATCAAAGTGATAATTCAGAGTAAAAAATAAGTCCATGATTCTGCTGATGAAAAATTAACCCTTCTTATGGTGTTTGTTTCCAAGTTATTCTTTCAGTCCCATTTCAGGAGTATTTCGACTTTGTGATTTGATACTTTTTGGAAGATGGTCGTTTCCTGTATAACAATAAATTTATGACAGGTCATAAATATGCCTAAAATAATCAAGTTGGAAATATGGATCACAGGCAGTTGGTGTCCTTCCTGAATGACCAACATCTAATGTGGTCTGCCTTTTATACTGTGCAAGTCAGTGAGGCAAGGAAGGAAACAGATGTCATTAGAATGACTGTGTAATAACAAATTCATGCAATCATGTCATGCTGTGTTCACATTTCACTTTTTCCAGAATCAGGTCAATTTTGCATAAAAGTTTTTATTTTGCCAAAGACTTGTGTATCTTCTAGCTTTTTGATTCTCCTCAGAAATAAACTTGCTAAAGAACTGAAACCAGATTAGACATGCAAATAGGGACAATACATTTATAAGGAACTTTTTATTTCTACAAAAGAAAACTTCTCAGCATCTTGGTTATTCTGAAGTACTTTCTATTCAGAATGCTTTTTGTTTTATAAAAGTGGTTGATGGTTTGACATCTTCCAAATAAACAGCCGCCCATGCTTAAGTATTTCCCTTGAGCTGAAACAGAGCCAAGAGCTCTACCACATAGCAGTGAAGTCTATCTCTTAGTCAAGCCTCTCCTATCCATCCCTCTGGAGTTTTAAGTTTTAATTGTATACATTTTCTGTCAAGTTGCAGTTCTCTTGTTTGTTCTGTCCTCCAGGTAATGTAATACAGAACAATCTGTGCACCGCATAAAATAGTTGGACATGTTCGTTATCCCCTCTTCCCCATGCAGTAGCTTCAGTCAGGTTGGATGATTTACCAGGTCTAAGCTTTTATGTTGTAGGTGCTTCAGGTTTATGATGAAATACTGTGCTTGTTGGTTACTTTCTTCCCACTATAAAAAGAGACTGTTTAAAGAGCATTTCAGAGCTTGTGTAAGTAACAATTGACAGTTACCTCCACATATCTGTGCTTGTGCATTGTCTTGGCTAGACTTTGTTAGCCAAGAAGCAGTGGAAGGATCCAGAGCTTTCCTGACATATTGCTAGTTTCTTTAGCTGATCTCAGTTTACTGACACTCCCCTTTATGACTGAACGATTGGGTTTTTTACTTTCAAGTCTTAAAATAACCTCTGCTGTTGCTAGAAGGTGTTTAATAAATAGAAATAAATTAATATGTAGCATTTATTAGCATAAGATGTGGATGGTTGCTGGCTAGTAAAACTGCTTTGTCAGGGAGAACATAAAAATGGGGAAGAATCAATCACCAGGAAAAAAACATAACGTTGCTAGTGGGGAATGAAGAAGGTTTCTCATGTGCACGCAGAACATGGCTGGGTTCAGCTGTGGGTGCTCCTGGCTGTTTTGGGGGAGATTGACAGCAGTCATGCCACTGAGCTATTGCCTGTGTCCATGGCAGTGGGGAGCCTTCTCAGCCACAATTTTTCCACCAAAATTTGCTTCCTCCCCTGTTCTTCTTGACCCTGTGCTGGGGGTACAACTTCAAGAGATAAAAGCTTTGCTGTGGTCTTCTTGGCCCACCCAGGTAAATGGGTTCTGGGCTGGCAGTGCTGAGGAGGACAGCAGGGACACTGGTGCTGGTGCTTGGTTTCCTTCTGTGAACATTTGGGGACTTGGGTATTAGTTTGAAATTTAGTCAGCTGATTTCCTCCTCAAATAGGCCAGTTATGAGGAGGGCTGGGGCAGGGCAGCACCATCTCCAAGGTTCACACAGATCAGTCTGCTGCTATTTTATGCTTACTCTCACTCTTAGGTTTATAGATTGTCCTTCATGCAGAAATCCAAGGTAGCTTGAAAATTAATTCCATATCACATGTAATTCCTAATAGTACCATTTAAAAAGTCTTAAACAAATAACATTTATGTCTGGATTTAGTGATTCCAATTGTTTATTTAATACGTAATTTTTTTTAAGCCAGAGAGAAAATTGATGAGATGCTTTCAGTGTTGTGATTTTAGGTGGTGTGATTTAGGGATAGGTAAGGACCCACAGGTGCCTGGAAGCTCAGGGGCAAGACTTACAGGTATGGGAGCTGGTTTGCAGAGTAAGATAACCCAGCTGGAGCCAACACAGGGAATATGCAGCGGACAGGAGAGCACAAATAAGTCTGCAGCCTTCTGTTCTCATTTACCTGCAAAGAGTGCAGCTGCTCAACTAGAGAATTAGCAGTGGAGAGCAGCAGCGAGCACAGTGTTGCACTGCTGCTGCATTGGTGTACACGTTTTTCTGAGCATGCACAGTTTGCTCTGATGGGTTTTTATGCTGGCACAAAGTGCAGTCCACATTACAGACAAGTAGTGAAGGGGAAGCTAAGGAAAAAGAGTCTGTGCGTGAATAGGTATGCTTAAAACTTGGAAAACATCTTTCATTACATATTTGACCGATTCTTTGTCCCTTTTTTGCCTAAGTGTTGAACACTTCCGTGCAGCTACTCTTGCCTCATCCATTCGCTTTTTTTCTAATATGCATACAACTGATTTTACTTTAATAAATGTTTTATAAGAGAGATTTTCCTGCATAAATGAGGGATATTCAGAATTAATATATTGTCTACCTACTCTATATTAGACTGTAACTATTAGAAGGCAGAATGACGTGTGAAAATTCCATTAAAGGACAGCTGAAATGTCAATAAATCTAGGCTAGATCTTGCTCTTCTCTTCAGCAGGGGCTTAATTCAGTTATTTTTTTAAATAAAGTGTCAGTGTATGTAGCTATTAGGGAATGTATTTATGGAATGGAAGAGGGTGGGAATCATAAGGTATGTCCTAACTTTGCACCTCTGAAACACAAATCTGGTTTTTGATGGTAGCCTCAGTGTGAATGTTGTGTTACAAGTTTCCATTTAGAAGGCTAGATTTATACATATATATATAGGTTTTTGACAAGAACTTTACAAATGTACATTAACTTATTCAATGTTTGGATTAAGGATAAAGTGCTTTGCTTTATCATTTTATCTTAACATCTTTCATCATTATGCATTCCATGGATGATCAAAACAAAGGAATGATTGCCATGGATGGGCAATCCTGCATAATAATGCAAGAAGATGTCACAGAAATGGAATATAGATAGACATGAGGAAGACAATGTTTTTTACTGAACTGACAGAGTATTTACAGAACATCTCAGGGTCACAGAGTATTGTGAATAATGAAATGCATGTCTATGCACAGAAACAATTATCTGCATGGGAGAGCATAATGGGTGAAGGAAATATTCCCTTCATACAAATGCAGAGCTGCCAGTGTTTTAGTTTCAGAAGTTTTCTACTGCTCTCCAATAAATAGCTTATGTCAAAAGCATTCATGCAAGCAGAGAAAGAATCTGAAGAACTAGACAAGTTTTTACTTTTTTTTTTGGTGTGTATTTTTTTGGTGTTCCTATATAAAGATTTTCTATAACTGAGAGCAAGGGTGACATCCCAGGTCAGACAAACTTAAATTAAGCTACTCTTTGATTTTTCTGAAGAAATACTTTCTCAGTGTCTCAGTGGCACAGTAAGTAGTCTTGAACTCTTCAGTGTTTGAACTGCAGCAAGGCAGGGAAAGAGGAGGAGATGTTTTAGATGAAAGAATTTGACATCTTTTCAGGAGTCTTTTTTATGAGAACATTTGTCATTGGTCTACTGATAGTCTGGTTTGACAGGGTTTGGGGTAGGAGAAGAAAGCAGAATGAAGGCCAAGCGTGTTTCAGAATGATGGTGACCTCCTGATGGCTTCTCCCAAGCATCCTGCTCACGTTCCAGGGCAGCAGCATCACTGGGGCAGTTCTGACTCTTAGAGATGCCGTGCTGAGTTTTCCTCTGGCAGGAGCTGCTTTGCTGGGTGCCACGTGTGATTTTGTAACTTCATAGCAAGATGTCAGTGGTCGATTAGATTAAAGAAGTACTGATTATTTCAATTGTCCTACAGATCCTGCTTTTCTTTTGATTAGATGCTAATTGAGCATGCCATAAAGCTGACAAGCTTCTGGAAACAGTGGGAGACATTTCATTGAATAAGCCTTTTAAGCTGAGGTGAGATGCACCCAAAACCTGTGGTGTACAGGGAGGCATAAGTGGCTATGCAGTGTGTTTCCAACAGGAGAGGAATATGAAATAGCAGCTCTGGTATCTACCATGTCTCCTTTCCAAAACCTGGCCCAGAAGAGTTTTTGCTCCAGGAGACCACTTAGGGGTATATGTGGCCAGAGATGACACTTTTGAATGCTTGATACATAGGCATCTTAGTCTGTCACTTTTATTAATATGGTATAAGCAAGAGCACTGTTGTGTGCTGTTCACGTAGATGTATTACCATGAAGTACAATCTCCAGCTCCTGAGTCTCCAGCTGGATACATGTGTATGTTGAAGAGCAGAGGAGAGAGAGCACAGTGCTGCTGCTTACTTCTTCCAGTGAGGGAAAGTGGGAATTTTTGCACTAATTGTCTGTAACTGCCTGAAAGTTGAAAACTGCTGAGGAGTATGTCTGGGTATGTCAGATGCATTTCCATCAGTCTGCTTCTGTCCGAGCAATTTGGAAGTAGGTGAAGGGAAGAAATTGCGAGCTACAATACATTGACATAAAAATATATCATCCAACGAACAGCTTCATTTCCTAAATTAACTTTTAAATGGTTAGACACAACTATATGTATTGAGCTCAACAGTGCAGTTCCTATTGATGGTAGAATTCAGCGAGCCGATGCCCGGTTATAGATCTTGCGGAAAATATGTTTGCAAAGGAATCACAGAAGTATGAAAAACTATGCTGGGTTGGCTGAGGAAGAGGAAGGGAAGAAAGCTGAATACATTTCTTGCAGAGCTTAAGTGGGAGGGGTTCCTGTAGTGTTGCAAGCTGGTGGTGGAGTTTCCAGCACTCTTGTAGGAGGGAATCATGACAAATATTTTCTATTAGGAAAGTGGAAGTAGTGACATATGTCGTGTGTGTACTTTTTGTCTGAGATGTGCATGACTGTAAAGAAACAGATGGCTCCTTTAATTCTAATCATGGGCATGTGACTCCTCCGTTTATGAGGCTTTAACTCCTGTACAGATAATTTTTTATAAATTCTTTTTAAGAGGGAAGGAAGTGAATTCGCCTTACATCAACTCATTAAAAATTATCAGGAACAATAAAGATTATTAAGAAGCCTGTGTCCAGCGAACTACAAATATGTTGCCCTTAGCAGACTTAAAACAAAAAAACCAACAAACAAAAACCCAACAAAAAACCTGCAAACAAAATGCAAACGCTTATTCCCGGGAGGATGTTTTTATCCTTGTATTCATACAGGGAGCTAATGCAGCCTGAGCACTTCTCCATCACACCCTGCTGAGGTTCCTCTCCCATCTGCACATCTGAGCTCACGCTCACCATTGAGGGGTGCAGTCCTGTACCCTGCAACACATGCTGGTACCCAGATATTTGCAGGGCATGATAATTGGACGTGGTGACTTAGAGTTATTCAAGGTTCCTGGGGTTTTCCCCTTCAAAATTTTCTAGCTGCTGCTTGTATCTATTCATGAGAGCATTTATTTTTGTTAAAGCGAGATGGACATATGCTTTGAATTGCAAGTTGATCCTGGATCATGTTTTTGTCCTGTGAAGTGAGTCAGCCTGGGAGTGATTAAATGGAGAGAAGATGGAAGTCCATAGGCCAAGGTAGGAGATGTGGTACATTTTCTTCTCCTTTTTCTATTCTGGGGAGTAGAAACCCCTGAGACCAGGGTGATTTGGCTGTTCTGCCCGACTCTTTGCTTTGTCCTCCATGGTCCTGTTTTCCTTTGTCTTCTGTCTGCAGAGCTCTGTCTGCATCTTTTCCTCATGTTCCCGTTATTTCCTTAATGCCTGTCACAGCGATGTGATGTGCTGGCACCAGTCTGTACCTGGGGGTCACCTCAACCCTCTTCTTTGCACCCCATAATGGTCTCCTGTAAGTCCTTTAGCAGATCTATTGCTTTGAAACAGTATCCTGATACAGAGACCGTTAAAAACCTGGTAATTACAGGCCTTTATTTCACTTTTTAAGCATAGCATGAATAGGTTTATTCTTTTGCTTTTAGTACTTGTCTGTTCAAGAGAAGCTTTGGTTCAAATAAAATGTGTTTCCTTACTGTTCTAATGAATGTGACACTGTAATCAACCTCTTATGAGTCTAATGGCACTTGATCTGTAACGCGTGATTCAGAGCAATGCTAATTTCTTCAGTCTCACAGACTGGAGAACATTTCTACAGCTAGAAACATAATACTGTGTTGTTTTAAGTGCCCTTCGGACAAAAGGAACATATAATCACTTGAAGATGGCAATATTTAAATAGATCCTAGCCTGTAATGTGTAGACTTGGTGGCCTGCTGGTGATTTTGAAGGCATGGTTGTATTGCACGTGGTCTGCAGGTGTTTTGAATGCTCTGTTCCTTTTTTCCAAGAGACTCCTTCACCCTCAGGGATACTGTAGGTAGGGAAAAATCCTCTTAGAGTCAGGAGTTGAATGCTTTTCTGTACAGTAGCTTTTGGAGACTGATTGGCTTGTTTCTAATGTATTTTTATAAAAACTTCCTATCTGCTCTCAGTTCTTCAGCATCATGAATTTTAGCCTTATCGTACTTTCTAAACACTTTCTTCACCATCATGAATTTTAGCCTTATCATACTTTATAAACAGTGATGATGGTATTTAAATTAAGAGTTAAAAATGGAGAGAGGAAGGTGGAAAGAGGTAGATTGTCCCTTTGAATTTTTCTGTTTAACAAGTGAACTTCTTCCACATTTGAGTTTTGAAGGTAGAGTTCACTGATAAATGGCATGGAGGAGAGGGAAGGAACATCCAATGGGGAGCTGCAGTGTTTGGGAGCTGCTATTCCAGGTTTATTCTGCTTCCTTGAAGATGAAATAGGACAGATGCATGAGACAAAAAATAGCAGTGGTGGCAAATGCACGTTCTGTCCATCAGGTTGACTCCTGCAGTGGGGCTCCTGGAGAACTAAGGGCATAGCAAAGAGGTAAAATGGGGCTCCTCAGGCAAAGCTAGAGGTTACTCATTGGTCAAGTTTAAAGCCTGGAGCACTAAAATTCTCCTGACTCTTACTGTGCTTGCTAATTTCTAAATTACTCAAGAGATTTTTGGGGTTTCTACATTTGTTCCACTGAAATAAGGCTAAACATTTACTAAGATACATTTACTAAGATAATGTACAATGATGTATACTCACTGTCCTTATCCTGATTTATTTCATTCCATGTTTTAATGCTCAGCAGCTCTGTGTATACAGAAAGAAAATAGAAAACCTTAACTAACCTAAATTATGTAGATATAGAGATACATAGAGAGAAAGCTGAAGGAAAATGGAACCAAGATATGGTCACAACTTTAATTGGCAGGAACAGGAAAATCTTTAGAAATGAAAACTGAAATTCAGCAGCACCAAGGTCAGAGGTTGGTTCTTATTTCAACTGTGGCACACTCATAATTTGTCTTTTCTGTATTTTCTTTCCTGTACTCTTAAGCTGTCTTTTCCATCAAATACAGGAGGGAGTTTGTCAGGTGTATCTGTAAATTTATGTCCTGCATGACTATCTTCACAGTACTGTGTGTATTGTGGTAGAATTGCCCTTCTTATCTAGTAAAACAACCTTTTTCTGGATAAAAAGAGAGACTCAACGTGTTACAATATTCTTGTATTTGAATAGATTTTAAGGCCTGAGAAAATCAAGGTTTTCTATTTTGCTATTTCTCCAAAGTTTTTGTGAGACAGAAGAGGCATTTGGCACAGCAGTTCTTCTCTGATGGTGTCTAAAAACAAGGCTGCAGTCAGAGGAGTATAGATTGTAGCTGCTCTAATGAGTGCAGCTTACATCAAATTGCTTTAATGAGTCAGTGCAGTTGTGTTAGCCTTATTATATTTCTGAATTAATGGCTTGGAAGGAAGTTTGTTAGGCTGCTTTACTTGAAACCAAATCAAACAACAACCTGCCATATTGTACAGTGACATGAAATAGCAGAGTATGAATTTAAATTTGCCTCAGGCTGCGTGTGATCCTTTCTATTAATAAAACCACATAGCAACAGATAGGTGTTAGAATAACAATCCCAGCCATTAGGGTGCCGGTTCTGAAAGTATAACTGCGGGTGGCCCTTTCAGATCAACAGTGGCTCTCTTTTAATTTTAATGGCAGTGAGCTAAAGCTCCTGAACAGTCGTGTCCCTGCCCGTGGTCATGTCAGGCAGCTCATCCCTCCTCTGTGTGTCAGGAGCCCTGTCCAGGACGGCCAGCCTGAAACCAGTCTGTCCTCAGGCAAAAAAAGCATGTTTTTATTGGATATGTGCCAGCTTACCAAAGGAGAAGCTTTAATGTGGTTGGGCTTTATTGTGGCGTGGTATGGTGCAAGGTTGGGGTAGTTGCCTTCCATCACAACAGCCTTATTTTTAGTTGATCAAGTGTCAGCTAGCACAGGGTTCATATTTTGCCCTGTCAAGGCAAAACGTGTGACCATTCAGCATTGGAAGCTCTTAATTTTTTAGTTACTTTTAAGGTGAGTGTGGAGTTTTTTTTTAGTTTTGTTTAGTTGTGGTGTGAAGAGCCAATATACAGAACTGTCCTTTCTGTATTCTTTCATTTCTGGCTTACCCAGAATAGTTTCCTCTTGATTATATGTAATAGCATAAAGTTTTCACTGGCTGTTATTAAAAATACTGTGTGATACTAGAAATAGAATATAATAACTTGCAACAGGGAAATAAAAGAAAAGATGAAAAACAACAAAATGCAGTAGTAGTTCTGAGAATGCCATGCAAACTGAACATATAGTGAAGGTTAACAGGAGAGTGCCTGGTGGAGCTGAATGAATTCTGAGATTCTGAGAACAGCAGTGAGCAAATGTACTTTTGTTAATCGTTCTGACCCTGAGGCATTAGAATTGTTTAGCAGTCTGAGTTAGTGAGAAAACCAAGCCATTATCTGACTATACACTGAGATTTAAGGAAAAGAATCACTGATTGAAGTGACTGGAGTGTTTAAAAGCATCAATTTAAAAAAAAAGAAACTTTTTCACCATTAACAGATGCTTTAATATTCCTGAATCAGATGTGATTTTGGAGTGTATGCGGGGCCCCTAATCTGAAATTAGATGATAATCACATAATCACAGAATGTAAGGGATTGGAAGGGACCTCAAAAGATCATCCAGTCCAATCCCGGGACTCAAAACTGAGAAGATTTATAGAAAATCCTCACTTAATATTAAAAAAAAAGAAAAAAAAGGGGGGGAGGGGTGGGGAGGAGGCAATTAATTTACCACTGACCAGAGTCTCCTCAAATTGGTCTACAAGTTTTAGTGAAGGAACCAAGGCAGTGCTGCAGCAGATGAGCTTGCAGCACCCACCTCCAAGAGAAACAGAAATCCAAACTGGATTTGCAAAATACAGAGATGCTTCATACCACGTCACAATGTCACCTATGCAAAACCTTTTGCTCTCTCTGCCTCTTGTGCTCCAGGACACTCCAGGTTTTCCCCTAAGCAAATGCTTTGTGGCTGGTGTCTGTTTTCTTGGAAAGACTTCAATTAGAAAAAAAAAAAGTATAATTGGAAAACAGGAAGAATCTTGGGCTGGAAACTATTGCTTTTTATTAGAAAAAGTTTGCTTTGAATGTTTGCATTCATCTTCTGTCAAGTGCTTTCTCTCACTTATGTCCTTTCTGACAAGTCCTGCATCAGATGCAGAGAGTGAAAGGAGGAAAAGCAAACAAGAAAATACGGAGATGTCAAGAATGCCAAGGACAGCCATAGAAGTTTGTAAGTTTTAATTCTACTCAGATGTGAGAGAACTGAAAATTAATTTAAGGAAGGAGCATGTGGGTACAAGACTTGCTCTGCCTCGCTTGCTGCCCCAGTGGCGTTTCCAGGGATGCAGCCAGGGGAGTGGGGCTGGAGGTGGGAGAAGACAGTGACAGTGTGCTCCTCAGGGGTGGAGGTGTGAGCACCACATCTGGCCGTGAAGCAGCTGAGAGGATGAGTGCTGGAAGGTCAGCTTTTGAGCCAGAGTAATGGCAGAGTAGCTGGGCTTGATTGTTTGTCTGAAGCAGACTAGAGACCCACCAAAATCCTGAAGGTAACTTGTGTTGCTTGTTCCTTCTGTGGCTAATGAACAGGGTATTCAAAACATGACTAAACTCTCATTTCTTATGAATTACTAATCACCTACTGAACAATAACTTTCTGAAAGTAACAACTGAGATTCACACTAGTATCTGCATCAATTCCCAGAGCTGTCACTTTTTTCTTTTAATAATTTATTTGCTTCTGTAATTGCTTTGCAGAGTTTTCATGAAATCCAGGGAGTGAGTCTCCAGCATAGATCATAACATCTGAGCTATACCATGGACTGTGTTGCATCCTGAGACTTGCTGATGGCTTCTAAAACTTGGCATTCATCCTAGTGGTCAAAATATGTAAAAAACAGTAGGCAAATATATTTGGGAAACAGATTACTAGTCTGTTCTTGGCTGTGCAATGAGCAAGCCAGTTGTGGCTTATTAGTATTTTCATGATCTTGGTTTCAATTGTGAAATTCTTGGCAGATGATAAGTAGATCTGAGCACAGTGAGTAAGAAAAATGCCCCCCTAACTATTGGGTTAAGCCTCAAATAGTTGGGTCAAAGGATCTGTATGTAAACTGTGCACTGTGGTGCACACCAGATCTACAGTCCTCTGATAATTTAGACTTGATCCCAGCTCCCTGCCAGACTCTGTGTGTTGATTTCATCACCTTGCAATGAGGAGGGTGAATGCTACATGAGCCCATGCAAACTGTCAGGGAGTCCCAAGGTTTTGGCATAGTTATCCAATCCCTTCCCACAGCACCAGACAGAGGGAATGTAATGGAATGGGGGGGCAGGCTGTGGTAAGTTTGAAGAGCAAAACTGATGGTGAATCATCTTTTAGGACTGTTTCTGTCCAGTAAGTTCATTCAGAGCTCTCCAAGCTCCTGTAAGAGTAATACCGTTCAAATGATTCAAATCAATGCTTCACCACTTCCCCTCTACTCTTTTGCCATTTTTCACTAGACTCCTTGTAGGTACATCTACACGCATCTCTGCTCTCTGACTTGCAGCAAACCTCTGCAGTTCATTGTGCTTATGCAATACATATTTGTTCTGCCTGTCTTGCTCAGACAAAAAAAAAAAGTCCTTGCAGCCCAAAAATCTCATATGATTTGGAAGGTTGCTTTTCTTCCATTTCCTTCAGCTCAGACAAATGTATTTTGGGTTTTGGTTGGTTGGTTGGTAGGTTTTTATTGATAGGGTTACTGTGAAGAAGAGCAATTTTGAGAGGGAAAGAG
Source organism: Nesoenas mayeri (assembly GCF_963082525.1). Taxonomy (NCBI): domain Eukaryota; kingdom Metazoa; phylum Chordata; class Aves; order Columbiformes; family Columbidae; genus Nesoenas; species Nesoenas mayeri. Next base: position 15,484,803 of record NC_137550.1, on the reverse strand, counting down.
GAAAGACAAAGTGTAGGCAGAACTCCTGTCCTCTGGTACTGCCCTTCTCTTGATGTCTCCTGGCAGCATGTGGGGAGGCTGGAGGTGTGGTGGTGGTGCCTTGTTTGAGGGAAAGCAATTCCCTCAGGAGTTGCACCCTGTGTAACCTGAAAGCAGTTGAGAACCAGACCAAGAAAATTTCCTAACAAATCCACCACTGTAGACATCTTCTGTGAAATGTGGCTATTTCGGGAGTGGGAGGATGTTTTAAAATGGCACTTAATGTAAATTAGGTGACATGTTGTGGTTAGAATAACCAGCGATGCATGTTGGAATGTTTTGAAAGGAAAAAAAGTTTACATAACTTCATCAAAACTGGTTTTCATTGAGGCTTGACTAGAGGATGGATATAGGATTACTGAGGTCTGGCTTCATTTTTGTTATTTTCCTATATTAATAGCAAGAAAATTGTTCCATTTTTGCGTGGCCAAGTATTTTCACTGTGATAATGTGAGAAGAAATGGAGAGGAAAAGCCACATGGCAGTTTAGGGAGAAGTCCCTGTGTAACAAAAGGGATTGTTTCCATGGGACTGTAGCATCTCAATAGGACTTCCTGGGGACCCTGTTGTCGTGTAATATCTACAAACCTGAGCAGCCACACAGCCACATGCACATCCAATATATAAAACAGAAAGTTTGTCTTCGTGGTTTGTCTGCCCTTGGTGTCTGATCATTTTACCTCTTCTTTTGCTGATTTACTTTCCTTTATTATTTTTCAGCTTTTCTTGAAGAGTGTTTCCCACTTATCATTCAAGATAATCCTAAGTAGAGCTTTCTATTATGTGCTGATCCGTACTGAATGCTTTTGAATTGATTTTATTGAATATATTGCAAATGAGAAGCTATTCTACCACAAAAGTTTATACATGGAGCTTCCCTCTTTTTGGAGTCCTTTTGTAAATTTAAAAAGGGCTGGGGATGTTCTACAACTTCAACTGCTGAAAATACACAGCAAAATATAAAATCCAGCATGATATATATATATATACTAAAATATTTTTTATACTCCTTACTCTGGTTACTCCAGGACTCTTTCTCTGACATTAGTTATATGGCAAAGACACATTTGAAATCTTTTATAATACAATTTTCAGGCATTAACTGCTTCACCTGTACATGTGTGTTTGCTTGTAGAGGTGGTGGTTATTGCTGGCTAAAAATCTCAAGATTGAAATAAGAAGCTCTTCTAAGTAAAAAGCAAGCACATGAAAGTGCTTTTTATTCACAAGATATTATTCAGGTGCCTACACTACTACTGCATGTTAGAACCAAGATTAATCCACCTCATCTGTGTTGTCTTCAAAGACAAATGAAAGATCTGACCATATTCATAGTCGTGATGAAAAAAATTAAATATGTTTATGGATATGACTATATGCATGTACATTTTGCAGGAAAAGTCTGTGTGTTTTAGTACTTGGCTGTGTTGGTGCTTCAGTGTTGCACAGCAAAGGTCCCCCCATTGATTGCCTGCTGTGCACAATTCACACTTTACAGTGAGTGTATTCACTGGCCTGAGCCAAATGGACAAAGTAGAAGACAGAAGAACAGAGTTTAAGAAATTATACCACAGAGAAGGACTAGAAGCCCCAAAGGCCTCTCCTAGATTGCTCTGCTCTCATTCTTTGCTAAATGATGAAGAGGGTTTTCATTTTTCAAACATATTTTGCGTCTTCATCTTCACAGCTGTGGAGATTTGGACTTGGACTAAAGGAGGTAGACTGGCATAGCAATTGAATGTGTGCTTCCAGGGGTAGATTTTAGACCTTTTCCTTTAGCTATAACGAGCTGACAACGTTGTCATTAAATGGGTGAGTATAGACCACTGGTACTGTGCAGAGCTAAAATATTGCACTGAAAACTGGAGTAGATTAAAATGTATTGTTTCTCGTAATCTCTGTGGTAGACAGTACAGCAGTCTGCTCCTCCTATGGAAGCTCCTAGTTAAGTGTCAGAACAGGTGGATGTTGTGAGGGTCTGTTATGTGTTAGCATCCATAGTACAGGACAAAGATGTTGGTCCCAAAATACAGCAGGAGTAGAGAGATGGACTCCTTCAGGGGAAACCATTGTGACTATGGTAGGGAAGGGACTGGTGAGGAGTTTAGAGTTTTTTATTATTTAGATAGCTCTGGCAAAAAGGAAATGGTTTTCAGCATGATCTTGTTCTTCTCCAAAACCTGCTGCTGCTATTTCTCCTCTGCTGTCACCTTGGTCCTTCTGAGCTTCTGCAGGGATGTGACCAGCAATGCCGGCAAAGGGAGTGAGAAAGGCACGGCTAGGCAGGGACTGTTACCTTGGCTTCAGTCAATTCAGATGGAATTTCATCTGCTGTGGTAGCATTTACTCAATAAATACAAGCTTGTAGTAGAGTAAATAGAATATAGTTGGTCAAATAATAGCGGGCTGCTGTCTGGAGCACAGTTTGCCTGCTAGCCTCAGTTACCTGATGTGTTTTAAAAGGAGGAGTCTTGTCCGTTAGTTGGTTACTAACTTTGAATAACTGTTGGACCAGAGCCCATATTTGTCAAAGAGTATGTGTCTCTCTTGCCGAAACTCTTGCAGTATCACCTTATACATCTTTTATGTACTGGCGTTTCTTGCATTTGATATTTTTGCTGTGAAGGGAATGGAAGTGTTGGATTCAAGGAATGTTTTGTAGTTTTGGCAGGATTGTTTTCTGTGACCTTTTTTTCATTTGTTCTGAGTCAGGCCCCCTTTCTGAGTTTCTTAGGAAATAATTTAGGAATAAAAATGCATTTTCTTAGTCTCATTAACTCAAAACTTTGTGAAGATTAATACTTGCACTGCTGTTAGGACAAGCTAAGGGAGCTTCTTCATGATATAGTACAAGTCATTACAAAACAGCAGCTTAAAAATCAATTTAAGGAAAACATCCTTCCTTGTTAAAAAAAAAAAATCCCCTGGTGAACATTAGTTAAAATATTTATACTAACAGTCATCTGCATCGAGCAATCGCTTATGGCTTAATGTTATTCGTGAATTCAAAATGCCTCCTTGTTCTTGTGTATTCACTGAAGGTGGCACATCTGTTGGAAATCTTCCATGATTTGTGAGCATTTACATCAGCATCTGGCAAGAAAGTCAGTTGTGAGAGTGAGGAGGAATTTGCTTTCAGAGAGGTTCATTTGGTTGCATTTGCAGCATCAAATGGCCTATCTTGAAAGAGAAGGACCACCTTGATCTGACTAATTTGATCAGCATAATTTGATCTGTGTCTTGCAGAACGTTTGATCTGTAATTTAACAAGTGGGACTTAAGCAGCGTGTATGGGTGGAAAAGCAGGAGGTTAGTGCCGATCCGGTGGGCAGTGACATGTGCCATGAAGACATTTGTTCAGATCTGAGGATTCAATCCACCTGGAGATGCTTGTCCAGACTCTGTCCCCTTGTAAATCCTTTATGTTCTGGGCCTCCTGCCTCCACTGCCTTGGGGCAAGGTGCCTCCAGTCAGCTGGGACATCTTGCTGCTTCTTGATGGGGATGCAGAAGAAGATGGGGCTGCTCTGTGCTTTGGCTGCTCCTGATGGCAAGAGAGCCTGGAGGGAAGGGGGATTGTCCAGCGAAAGTAATTTCAGAGCAGCAAATTGTTTCAGGGAAAGCATGCTGGCAGCTTGGCCAGAAGTCCTTGTTGCTGCCATAATTAAATAAATAAGCAAGCAATTAAATAGAAACTGTGGCAGCCTCAGAAGCGAAATGGTCCCCTGCCTCCCTCCTTCCTCCCCCTCTCTGTCGCTGGCGGCAGAGCAGCACTGCAAGCTGGCTGCGTTTCACATGAGATGTGGCTAAATTTCGCAAGAAAAAAATATCCAGAGGGACAAGATGCGCTGCTCTCATTTCTGACATCTTAAGCTTGTCACAGACGCCGAGCCTGTTTCACCCAACGTGATTATCTCTCCCTCTGTCAAGGAGGCAGATGCCTCAGCTAGGAAAATATCATCCCCAGCCTGTCATCTGGATTCTATAAATGGAAATAGACCTTTGCAAAGCCAAAAATTATATTTAGTTGCAACTATGGGGGGAGGAAAAAAAAAAAAAAGAAGAAAAAGAATAATTAAAAGTCCAAACCCTTCAGAATTTTGATAGGAACAACAAAGCACTTGGGTTAGCCCTAATCATCCACAAATGTTCATGCATTCATTAAATGTAGACTGCATAAATAAAAGTTATTCTTCTGTCACTTCTTTTATCTCTACCAAAAGCACTCACTTGCCCGTCAGGTTTCTGTGTACAAGACATAAATATTCAGCTTTTTCTGGAATACTTTTACCCAGTATTTGCTTGTTTTCATCTAGACTCTCCATATGCCAGCAGCAGGAAAATGCTGTGAGCTGGAGGTGTGCATTTAGGTGATTTAGCCTTGCATAGCCTGCAAAAGCCTTATCTGACCAGAACTTATTAGCCCTGAGATAAAGAGTAAGGCAAAAATAAATCAAAATCTTGCTGGTTTAGGTATGAAGGAAATTTAAATGTTTTCCATGCTGCAGGAACAACTCTTATGTATCGTGTTACTGCTCTGTGGGATAGGTGAGAGTGGCTACAAGAGATTAGTTATTATAGTTCAGGTTTTAATAGCTTTCAGTGTGTAGTGCTGACTAAGCAGACTAGGCCGCCAGTGTTTTAAATGCCATTCAGGAGAAATCAGAGAGACATTTTACAGGGTGTTTCTCTAAACACAAAGCTGGGTCAGCCAAAAAATGTGGACTTGTCTAATTATTTCAACATGGGGGAAAAAGTGTCCTTTTGAATTTTCTGCTTGTGTAGAAAGTGGTAAAATTGGTTTTGGGCAACTCCCACTCCCAATTTTCTTGTTGGCTGAGTTTCTTCATGGCAATCAAATGGGGAAACAATAAGTCTGTGCAGTGGTGCAGGAACGTGTGTGGTGCAGAGTCTGCCAGGTGCAGGCACTGTTGGGGGTACGGCATGGTGATTCCCACAGCGGTGTACCTGAGATAGAGAAGTAGGGGCAAAGGGGCTGTGGGGAACGCAAGGGTGCTCTTTAGTTCTTTCAAGTTTGATTGGGGTAGAAAGAGTGATAGAAACATCTAAAGTCTTCCCTTGACTGTGCTGGAGCATCCTTGTTGGATCCATGGAAGTAGGGAGGCTGTGAAGGCTCTTTGTGTGGTGTGCTGGCACCGCAAGGCACCCAGTTCCCAACTGCTCTCCACCAGAGGTGTCTGGGGCTTTTCATGGTTGTAATCAAGTAAATGAGAGTTGCAACGGCTCCTTAACTTACACATGAACTTTGAGATCAAATTAAAGTCCTGTGTCCTCTCACGGGGCTGTGAAAACCCAACTGAAGCTTTCAGAGAAGTAGGATTTTGTTTGTTGCTGTTGCTTGTTGAGGATGTGTCCTTAACAGGGTGGAGGGTTATTCCCAGAAGGAGGTGAGCACTTACATGTGTGTTGTCTATGGGCAAGGAAACCTGTGCAAACGCAGAGGGAAGAGCACAGCAATGGGCACTCGCTCCAGCCTTTGCAAATGTTGGTCCAGCCTATTCAGGTGTATCTGGGGATCTGTGCAGAGCTCTCCATTATCAAAGGGTTCTTTGAGAGCACAGGTGAATAAATTGCAAAAGGCCTGGTGACACCAAATCAAAGCATAATTGCATTTGCTGTCTCTTCCAGGAGAGGAGGAATGTGGACATGCCATTAGTGATGAACCACTCTTGATATATTGCCCTTCTTGCTCTAAAAACATATGGAGAACACAGATGGTCAGGACCCTGCTTTTTAATTCTCATCCTGAAGATGCCTGCCATTGCTTTTGAGGCCCTTTAGTTTGCTGGCTTCCAGTGTGGGTGTGTTGCTGTTACACTTCCCCAGGTTCATTAGCAGATGTTTGTGTGTTTGCTTTTCTCCTCCCTCTTTCCCTTTTCTCTCTCCTTCCCACCACTGTGACTGGAATATGGCTACTATTTATTACTTTACTTCTCTACCCAGAGGCTGTCATTTCTACTTATTTTGGTATTCTAATTTCTGTTTTAGGATCAAAAAGAAAATAACATTGACCAAAAAGAATTAGAGGTAATAACTTTTTCAGAGAACTAAGCCTTTGAAAATTAATTTTTTTGTTCAGTTTAATTTCATGAGTGCACAATTTCTATTAGGCCAATTGGGTTGCAACAGCTGTAAAAAATATTTATTTTAAGTCTTGTAATGTGTTATTTATGAATACATTATAGTTATAATGATTCACTTACAGGAGTATTGTGACAACAGCACCTTATCTTAAAAATTGGAATTTGCAATATGAAATAGTTAATTAACAATGAGAAAGAGAACAAACCGAGAAGGTGCGTACAAATTGACAGCACTAACAGAAAAATAGCCAGGCTTTTTATGGGTTTGAGTCATGTAGAAACTGAGAAATCCTAATGGGGAAAAAAGACTTAACTTCTATAGGAACTTGGAAATTAGTCCAGTTTCTGCAAATCTCATCTGTCATAACATAATCATTGAAAAACTCCTTAGACTTTGCAGACCTGAATCAGAGAGAATTACAGTGGTAAAATAAATGTGATCCATCACAACTGTGCAAAGATCAGTGGATAACTTAATCCTGCATGGGACCTACTTGGGAGTATCAGAATACATTTGCCAGATGCAAGATAAAGTCAAGTAAATATTTAAAGCTCTAATCATGCCACAGCATGTTAGAGGATAATAAAAGGCACTGAAAGGGAGTTAAATGCATTGAATTTAAACAGATCATTTAAATGAAGGAAAACAGTGATGCATTTTTATATCTAGATGCAGTGTTCACCTAAGAAGAGAGGTGAGAAGGGCAGGCAAACTCCTGTGACTGCTGAGAAGTGGTAGAGACTCTGGTGGGTGATATATACTTTACCATCCATTCTATGTTTCCACCATTGGTTTTCTGTGACTTTGCAATTTTGGTGCTTCTATGGTATGTGTTGACAGTCCTTTTCCTGCATGGAGTATGTGATGCTAAGGAGTTGTGGTTAATGCTTGGGTAAAAGCCATATTGTCAGGGTGCAGCCAGGGTGTAGCGGGATGCTGCTGAGTTCACCTGGGCTCAGGAGAACGATTCGGCACTGTAGAGCACTGGGTTAAACACCTGTTTCATGCAACTTGTAGTTGTTTACATTTTTACCCTGAAAAAGCTCCTGGAGAACTTTTAATTACTTCACTTCTTGTCTTCTGGCTATTTCCTTTGTTCTAGCTGATTGGGTAATGGGCATCTACTGAAAGGAATGAATATTGGGGCTTTGGCCTCTTTCTGCCTAAAACTTCAGCCAGATTCCCATTGTGTTCAGTTTTCTGAGAGTAAATAAATGAGATGCAGTGAACATACAGTGTGTCAGCTCTCCACGCAGTTTCTGTTTTGCTCACCCACAGATATTTCAAGTGCCCTTCCAGGCAACTGCCCACAGCGGGACACTTTGTCTAGACATGATGTGAAGCTGAAGCCGTTAGTCAGACACTATTAATATATAATATGCAAAGCATTCCTGGAGAGAAATTTCAGCACAGATCTGTCAGATATGGCCGAGGGAAGCTCTCTTTCATTGTTTTACCTGGTGGGAGAGAATGACTTCTGATGGGTAAGGGCAAGGTTTGAGCCCCAGCGTCACAGCAGCCCGACCCAGCACGGCTGCAGGAGCTCTCTGGTGGTTGAGTCAGCCCTAGTGGCAGCTCCTCAGCTGTGAGACGCAACAATTACAGCAATAATTCAAGTCAGAGAATTGACAGAACCGTTTAATGTATGTGAGAGTGACAGTGAGTCATCTCTGATCATTGTGTTTAGCAGCCTGGAGATCCACAGGCACCCAGGACAGCCTCAATCCCACATCTGCATGACAGCTCAGGACAAGGAGAAGCAGCTCAAAGTCACTGTCTTCTTCCTTCCAGAGAGGGCTTCAAGTGGGTTTGATCCCAAAAGACCAAGGCAGTGAGAGGTAGGACGTTTTGTACAGAGGGTCTTGGAGGGTGGGATGGCATATCTGTTATCTGCAACCTTTGTCCCCTTCTCCTTAGTGTGGTGGCAAGCTAGCGCGTGCGACAGGGAGCACATTAGTCCATGACAGTTGCGTATCTGGCATGAAATTAATACTTAAAGGCAGACTAAATGCTAATAAAGTTTTGCGAAAATCTCTTTAGGATTTCAGTTGAGGAGCAGAGTACATTTGTAATATGGAAGTTACAGATTAGTGCATTTAAAAGTAATAGGAAAGATAGATTTGTTTTCAATGTGCAAAAATGTTGTTTCTTAAATGAATTCTGTGAGAACCTGTTAAAAATGTATTTTGTGTTCTCCAGCATTCACTTAAGATGCAAGTGGAGTCGTGGAGGCTAATATTAGAAATACCTTAAGTGCTTATGTGGCAAACAGGGCAAGGAACGATAGAAAGCCTCCTACCACTGGTGATTAGGAACTGTGCAAATGCTGCTGAGCACACAGTTTGCAAAATTGAGCTGTCCAAAGCAACGCAAAGCTCAGTAATGAGTGTTTGCAGGACCTACGTACTCAAGCACTTGTTTTGACAGTTATATGGGCTAAATATTCAGCTACTGCAAATCGCTCTGAAGCTTTTCTTGGTGTTTTTTTGTTTGTTTGTTTGTTTTTCTGTTTTACTGGAGTTGCTGTGAATCCACAAGTTGTAGACATTTACAGCAACAAAAAGTCATTTCCATGTTTTAAAGTTTTTGAAGCAACTTCCAGAATAAATGTTTTAATTTATTTTGAGCTATGTAAAGGCCCAGTAGGCATAAATATGGTAATGAAATGAAATAGTGTCTTGTCTGTAGTATGGATGGTTTCAAAGCAGTACAGAAAATGATTGTGGTATCCCCAGAGGCAGATCCTCAACTCTAATCTACGGTATGCAATGTCCTTACTTAGTTTGAGAAGAGTATCTTTTTCATATTCTAAAATAAAGACTACTTACTACATCTTAAACACTAGAAGCTAATTTATAGCTCAGTATTGAAACATGCTTTTTTTCTAAGAAAGACATTTGTCTCTGCTAACTTTGATATACTGTTATAAGCTAGAGAACTGCAGCATTCACTTCATGCACTGGAACGTGAAATGTGATGTGTTTTTTTTTTCTTAGAGCTCTGCTGTGTTTGCTGCCTTGGGTTATTTTTTATGTCATTTACAGTGTTGAATGCCAATGTGAGCATATTATTCAATGTAGTGTAAAAAAAATGTATATCTAAATGCAATAAATTCCACTGTTATTTCTGCTTTAAGAGAACTGCCTTATTTGATCATTTTGATTTCTGAAGAAGTTAATTCCAAATAGTGTATTGCAAGTCAAGTGTTTACGAGTGCACATATGGGTGTTGCTGATGTTGCTGCTGCAGAGCCATCTCCCGTGGCTGGCAGTGGATGGCAGTTGTGCAAGCTCAGGTAGCAACAGCCACCCAGGCATGGAGATCACCTGTAGCTACATCTGAATTTCATGGTAACTTAAATTGAGCCTGGCCTGGGATGTCTCCAGGGATGGGGCATCCACCACCTCTCTGGGCAACCTGGGCCAGTGTTTCACCACCCTCATTATAAGAAATTTCTTCCTCATGTCTAGCCTGAATCTCCCTTCTTCTAGTTTAAAACCATTACCCTTGGTCCTGTTGTAACACACCCTTCTGAAAAGTCTATCCACGTCATCCTTATATGCCCTTTTTAAGTACTCAAAGGCTGCAATAAGGTCTCCCAGAGCCTCCTCTTCTTCAGGCTGAGAGGGTCTCTGTACCACCTCTGTGTGTACGTGGGGTAGGTTGGCTCCTTTATTTTGGGGAGCCAAGAAGTCCCTGCTCATCCATTGCCTGCCCACAGGCCAGGGAGAAGAAGAGTGGTGCTGAGACATCTCCCTGCAGAGTCTGCCTGGAGAGCGAGGAGCTGGTGGCTTCATGTTTGCTGAGGTGAATTTAGCTCCAGTTTCTGCTGTGAACTTCTGTCTATTCAGGCTGGCATAAATGAAATGGGCAGTGAAAGTCCTCCTCGTGTGCTCCTTCATCTGCCAGGTCGGTGTTGTTAGCCGAGTTGCTGCACATTCACTGTTCACAGCAAGGCAGTGAGATCCTTCCCACTGCCTGTGACCCGGTGCTGATCACCTCTCTCACCTTGTCTTTCACATGGTCTAACAGCTGTTGCAATGAATTGAAAGATACCACTTTAAACATAAAGTAACAATACAACATTTAAAGTCGTGCTTTATGAACATTATTGTAATTCTGGTGCAGTTAGGCTGCTAGTGGATGTGCTGCCTGATGTGTGGAAGTGCCACAATGCCATACAACAGAAAGTTGTTGGGTAGTTGGAAATGATCTCAATACACAGCACATGTAGCTGGACTCTACAAGCATGATCATTAAGGTAGACAGTAACAGGAAAACAGGTAGTTTAATCTCTTGCTAATTTGGCTCGGTGCTGATTAAATTGATTAACAGTGAAAAGCAAAACCCCTCAGTGTATATGCAGCAAGTGCTTTGTAGTTACACTGTGTAACAGTGATAGCATAATTGCACATGGATTTCTGTAATGTCCAAAGGGATTTAGATAAGTGTAGAGAGGGGAAAAATATTGTCAAGTACAATTGCTACGCCTGTGTCAAGTGAAGGATCCTGAAATGTGGTCTTTTATTTCAGGAAAGGCAGGGGGAGAAATGCAGTCATATTGTTGAACATAGTTCTGAATCGATACACTGTTCAGACAGATATAATGACTTGATATAATGACTTAACACTTTACAGGCCAGACGGGGAAATGAAAAAGCTGGCTTATTGTCAAATTAAGATGCATTATTCAGTTGCAGTGTTGGCAACCTGGATGTTTGAGCTTTTCCCTGGCTGGATGGGGAAGCTGTTCCAGCAGTGTCTTCTGCAGTAGGTAATACACTGGTAAATAGAAATTACAGTGTAGGCAGAGTTTTCTCATGGTTTTATGAATGAATCTGTTGAGACTACAATTTAATAATATTTTTCAGGGTGAATAAGTTGCTGGAAATTTTTGGGGATTGCATCCACTTGTGGATGGAGGTGAATTTAACTGAAGCTTTAGTCCAAGAAAAAATGTGTGAAAACAATGTGGCCTTTTGACTCTTCTGAAACTGAAATGTTTTGTGTATGTGTGCGTTTGTATAACCAGAAACCCAATCTGTAGAAGCCTAATTTTTAACCTGTTGAAAATAACTTCCACCCTTAAGATGAAGAAGAATATTAATTTCAGGTTAAATTAGATTTTTAAAAAAATTTTTTATTTTCTGAAATTATATTTCTGACATATATTTTATATATATCATCCAGCAACTGTATGCGTAGCTCTGGTCAGAGCCGCTTGCCCCTTTGGGCAGCGCTGCCAAACCAGAGCAGCATACAGGGGGCTGCCACTTCCCAGGGCCATGGGAACATGCTGAGCTCCTCTCTGTGTCACACTGAGATTTTTTGCTCCTGCTGATTAGTTTTCTGTGCTTTGCTTTGGAAGATTTCCTCTGAGGCCATTTCTCAGAACGGCTCTTTCTGTAATGAGTTTGGATTTTAAAACACTCCATTTCTTGCCTCCTTCCTTTTGTTAATCCACAGTAAATGAGGCAAATAATTGGGACGTGTCACCTGTCCTTTCATGAATGGTGCTTCTGTTTTTGTCCCCTTCTTCCAAGTGAAATGCCCAAGAGCTGAAGTAGGGGAGAGTCCCTGAAATAGAGTCTTGGTCTATTGTACTGCTGCTCATCTCCTGTTCCCCAAGAGGTGTGGCTGATCCTTCTTCCAGATTTCCAGGAATGATCCGGTCTTTTATTTGATAATTTTGTTGCCTTTTGCCAGAATCTATTCCTTGTTCTACTCTTCCAGGATGATTTCTGTTAGTTCTTTCTTTGTGTTTCTGTTTTTCTTTTCTCCCCATCACTAGGGAAATTTATCTCTCCTCTTGTAGCCCTGCTGTTGTCAACAGATGCTCTATAAATAGGAAGGAAAAAGCTCCAGGCATTCCCACTTCTCTTCATTTCCTGTGTCTTTTGAAACTATTCTTCTAGCTCCAAATAGGACTAGATTCATAATTAAATTCTTATTAAAGTTACGCTATGTAGGAACATTCTAATATTTCATAAGTAGCGAACTATAGCTCTCCAAAACTCTCAGAATTTGTTAGCTTCCCACTCATTCCTGGACCTTCCTAACAGCTCTCTTGCCATCTCCTCCTCTGCTTCCCTGATTTTCACCACACTTCAAGAATATTCTCTTAGAACTAGTGGCATTCCTTGTTTTTTCTCCCAAACTTTTTCAATGGAGGAAAACATAAGTTCTCTGTGTGACTCTGAGATATTCTCTGCATTGAGCTATTCAGAGTGGGTTTTGGGGTTAGGGATGGGTGAGGGGTGTGAGCAAGCTCTCGTTTCCATCTGGTCCTGCCTCCCATCTCCTCCTCTTGTCCCCAAGGCTCCCTTCCTTGTGTCTTTGCAGCAGAAAGAGGAGTGATTGATCCACAAGCTGCATGCTGGTGCATTAGGTGACAGCCTGATCTGAAGATGCAACATCTTTTGGTGGCTGTGTAATTTGGATGGATTATCTTCTGAGGCTGACCCAACAGGTCCTGCCATTTCGGTACCCTCTCTTGAGCCAGCCCCTATTTCTCCATGAAGTGTCGCCGATAATGTTCTGTTGTGCTTACAGCTCTGCCCTGCGCTGATCTGTGTGTCTGTTGCTCTTTGATACACACAGTCCAGCAAAATGAATAGTATACTGTAAATTACTATCTTGTCTGCTGTGGTGCATGGAGCAACCCACCTGTTTGGAAAGCAGCCAGCTTGCGTTTATTTTAGCAGATGGGAGAAGCAGAAAGCCACTCAGAGTAGGCAGGGAAGTAATATTTATTCATTCAGTGGCAAGCACAGCAAAGTGGTGAACTGAGCGGCAGAGTTAAGTACAAGTGGGCACACGTCTTGCATAGCAAACCTGATGATCCTGGTGGCTGGAAGGGGAAAGGCAGCGGGTCTGCACAACTGAGAGCAAATTGTGAATGTTATTTAGCCTTTGATGAGCAGGAGTGTGGGTCGACAGCACTGCCTGGCAGCACCTGCAGAGGAAACTGCAGTTCTCCCAAACCGTAGTCTTGTCTGTGGGCACAGTCAGATCATGGTTATAGGCAGCTGCATCACTGAATAGAGGCCAGATTAGAGTTAATCAAAGGCTGGTTTTGCCAGGAATAGCTTGGAAATAAGCGGGGTGCAGCAATGTCTGTGCCCTTTCCACAGGGAAAAAAGGAGATGCACTTAGCAGAATTTATCAACATTTTTTTATGTTGGATGTCGTTGTCTTTATTATGCACAAGGATCCTAATGCAGCCTTATCTTGGCGAGTCTTTTTAGAGGATAATAGTCTATTACTGCTAGCAGTTAATCCAATTACTCTTTTAGGTCAAGGGGGAGTGTTCTGTGCAAATATTTTTGGAAGATCTGAAAAAATTATTCTGTGTGGTTGACCCAAAGAGAGCATATTTCAGAATTTTTCAGCAGATCAAAAAGTTCAGAAATTACTACACATACTGAAAGAAATGTGTTCAGAAGGGCTGCAGGCTTTTAATTTTGGTTGCAAGACAATAGTTGCTTATTTTAAAAATGAAGTTATTTCACAATGGAAAGTAGTTTCAAATCAGAAAATAAAAACTATCTAAAATTGTCAGTGAAATTCTTTATGTGGGTGAAAGCAGGGTTATGCAGACCTTAAGAATAAATTCAGAATGAAATGTTTTGCCTAAAGCAGGTTTTAACTGCATCATTTTGGTTCACTTTGTTTCTGGTTCTCTAATAAGGTTTTGATTGAGTCTATAGGAAGGAACTGTACAATAACTAGTGATGATCCATCTAGAGCAGGGAGGAGCTCCATCTTGGAGAGGAGAAATCCACCTGTGGATGAACTGGGACAGATTTCAGTGGAGGTTTTTCTTGCTTTCCTGGGCAGAAAGGTGCCTTTGAATGAGCTGCTGTGTTTGTAGTGTGATGCCCGATTTTCGTGGTGTACTGGGGAGGAAGGAATGGAGCAAAGGGAGGGACTCTAGAAACTGTTCATTGAGAATAAAAAATAGAGAATATGGCTGCTTATATTTCCTGTGGTATCTGTCTTAATTAGTGAAAATTGCAAGTCCAAGTCAACAAACTTCAAAGTTGCATAGATGCAAGCTGAAAGTGAGGTTTCTGGGTGACTCAAGGGCTGGGGCTGTTTGGTAAGAGTACTTCATTGGGATTTCACAAAGCTGGATGGGAAAATGGTATGGATAGGCTGTGTTGCCAAGAAGAGGGTTTGAGTGTTATCACAGCTCTAGAAAAGAATTTTATTTTTTAATTGGCTTGTAAGTATTTTTGTGCCCTGAGTTCATTACATCATTCAGGGGGCTAACAAAAATCACACCTTCAACTGGAATAAATTAGGGAGAAAACAAAGCAATAGTGAAAAAACTAAAGGGAACTGTTACTGCATATGTACCTGAGAGTTTTTCAACAGCTGCTTCAATGGGGAAAATATTATAGAAAAATACCCGGTTTCCTTAATCATTGCTTGTCCTGCAGGCGCTTGCTTGAGGCAAGTTGTTTTGGAGGGTTTTCTTCGGGTTTTCGCGATAAGGAGCCAAAAGTAACTTGATATCCTAATGTTTTTTCCTAAAAGGGAAAGGACATTTCCTACATAACTCCAAACAGCCTCATGGGCATGGGTCACTTCACTTCTGACCTTTCCTTCCTTCCCGTGGGTGGAGGAGGCAGAGGATGGGGAGGTGCTCAGTGAGTATTGCCGTTGCATTTCACAGCACAGCCTGGCAGGTTTCAGCCATCATGCATCTGCTCCTGCTCTTATTTTTCAAAAAGAGAGTTGTACTGGGGGAATATTTTTTTTACAACTTGCTCCTTTGTGCTAAAGAGGGGGATTTTCTTCCATTTGTGGATGAAGAAGTTAAGAGGCACTCTAATGCTCTTCAGGGCTTGAAGATCTAGTATAGATGTATTACTTCAGTCCTTCTGAAATGCTAGAAAAAGTAATTTATTGTAGTATAAGTATTGTGGGGATCACAGCCTGTAAAACTAACCAAATTAAGAAAAGTAAGAGAAATGAAGGAGGACGAAGGAAATTCATATTTCACATAATGACCTGAAAGGTCATTTAAGGAGAGAATAGATCCACAGAAGTGTAAAATTTTTGTGTTATATTGTGTCGTACATACAAGAACAACTACCTAACAGGAACATGGGGACTTATTTGGCCTGGATATTAATACGTATTTACCGTATGGTTGTTACACCTTTTAGCTAGCAGAACTGAAGCCTGTCCATGTAAGATCAAGGCGGGGCGGAGAGAGCAGGAAGATGCTTCCTTATAGCTTTATCAACCTCTCAATTATATCGAAGATTATTCAGCTGGAACTTGAGCCAAGGCCTATGGACAGGGTTGATGTTATCTTGAAAAACATCCTGTTGCCAGCAGTCATCCTAAAGATCACTTTCAGTAAGACTTATAGAAATAAGGAATTTTGTTTCTACTGGATTGTTGTCAGTAATTTTTTTTTATTGTAATTATTATTTTTTTTTGTAAACTAAGAAATGTGCTGCAGGGTGATATTTAGTGAATTGAATGTTTTTACACAGGGAACATAATAGTTACTACAGCTTTTTTATGTTAACTGCTGAGCAAATTCCTCTCATGTACACATAATTGCTGGTCTCTCCATCAAATTGTGAGAGGAGGGTGCATGGAAGAAAAAAGAAATATATATATATATATTATTATTTTTTTTTTAAAGCTGTGAATCTTTTCTTTATCATCTTCCAACTGAGAATATGCAAGTTCTTTACTAGTATCTTAAACCCCTGTGTCCATGACACATGAAGTCTTGTCCCGGTTTTACTCATGGGAAGATGGAAATGTAGACCAGGAAGGTGTTCTACCCATGGGGATGGGGAGCATGTTAGCTCCTCAAGTATAACAACAGGATGACTCCGCATCTGCCCTCAGCAAGATGGTCAAGGAAATGTAGGTATGCCTCAATGAAGGTTTCTTCTACCTTCTCTTGAGAATGGCATCCATGTGATGGAGTGAAGCTTGGCATCTGCCAGGCTTCTCCTGGGTCTTCTGCTGCCCTTGTTTAGCTTGTTGTTGGCTTTCAATTACTACTCAAATTAGCTGATCTAAAGCTAGCTTGTTTATCTGTAAGGAGTGTAAGTGTATCCCAGGTCCTGCAATTAGCAGAGTCTGTGGTGGAGGGAACAGCTGAGTGAAAACAAAGTCTTCTGCTCCACACAGCACAGTATGTAAATACTGCTTTGGATTTTTGTTAATTCCCTAAAATTTACAATTTCTCTCATACTCTGGTGTATGTGTGATTCTTTCCTAAGTGTGTTTTTTATCCCATTAGCCAAATCATAGTGGATTCCTGGTGATGTTTATCCCTTTTCCAAAGGGCTTGTTCACAGTTGTTTAATAATAATCCTTTTGTGGTTTTGTACTGACTATTTTAATAAACAAAAAAAATGGACAAAAAATTGGTTTTTAAAGCTTTTTACATTTGATTCTGTGTCACTGTAAGTTCCCTGTGGATTGGTTCTTGGCACCCATAACTGAGGTCCTGTAGCTGTGATTTCAGTGGTTCCATGAGGATGTCTGGCTGCCATCATAGCAGGGAAAAGGAGGCATTGAGGTTAAGGGGTGTTCCTAGTTTTGTAATAAATTCTCAGCCTGACGTGAGGCCATTCATCATGTTAAGAAAAGGTTGTAGCTGTTCCCTTCAAAACACTGACATCAATTAAGTTATCCATACATCATTCCAGCATTAAAGCTTTATTAGAGCTGTGGTTCCTAGGGTTTGCTCCAGATGTCAGTGCTATGATGGTCCTCAAAACCAAGGCTCATTTGCACCCACTGTCCTAGATTCTAGTAACCTGATATGCTTTTATTGATTTCAGCATGTGCTTCAATTGATTTCAGCATGTGCTTCGTTTATTATTATGGTTGTCCTTGTGACTTATTCACATTTAAATAAATCTGTGTGTAGAAGGTGATATGAGTGTGTAGGTGACTGGTAAAGGACCAGTTTTATCTTCTCTACCTGTCTTAGTGAGCTTGCCATGAGATGTGGTGGACCTACCTAACAATGTCAAGCAACTATTTGCCAAACATTTGATAAATGGAATCAGTTCGTGGAGTTGGTTTGCAGATGCTGCATGAGCCCTCTGAGCTTACAGAGGCTGAGAAATCAGTCCAGTGCCAAACAGCTCTTGTGGCTGGAAGAATCAGCCCTGATGTCACAACCATGGGTCATCACCAATAGGTCCGTCTCCCCTGCAGATACTGTTTAGCAGCTCCTTGCCTGCTTTCTGTAGCAGTCCAGCACCACACAGCATTAGGTAATTCTCTAAACTCCTGCAGTCGAGCTGGACTTCTCTGGAAGGGTTCTGCCTCTTGGAGAGTCAGCCCAGGAACATGCCTTTGGCCCACAGCTGGGTTTTTGACAGTGGGGCATGCTCTCCTATGTGTCAGCCAGCTTGCTGGCAGGAGGTAGCTGTGCATTTGCTCCTCTTGTGGCTATTCATGTGTATTCATGTTGTCCTTTAGCCCTGCAAAAGTCAGAGGGACGTGCATGTAGAGCTCCCACATCATCGACATCAGTGGCACAGCTTACTGGTGGCTTTATGCAGATGCTTGCAACAGCAGCTTCTTTCTGGTGTCTTTTTGGAGGAGAGACCCAGCAGGACTTGTTGATCTTTGGCTTATCTCTGCTGTTGACTCTTTTTACTCTAATTGTTGACTCTGGGTGTTGACTCTAATTACTCCCAGTAACTGCCTTTCAGTCTCAGGGCTGTCAGTGTGTTTCATGAACACATACGTACCCTCCAAATAAGTCAAACTAATGTTGTTAAGGGAATGATTATCTGGCAACCCAGACCTTGTGGTCCATTGACCCACTGCTCTTTTTTGAACCACTTGTGCTTTCCCATTAGCTCGTGCATCCGTCTAAATGACACCTTATATAGATTATTAGTGTGTGTTACTGACACTGCATGTATTCTAATGAAGCAACAACTGCCAAGGTGCAAAGTGTCTCCTATGGATTAATGAGGTCTTGAAAGAAGGTGACTGCCCACTGTGAAAAGAAAGACTATCAAGTTGAATCACTTATTTGTCACTTAGATGTGATGCTTATTAGTATCATCCTTGGTAAGAGAGAAGAAATCAAATGCATGAAAATGCAAGAGGATCATATTTGTTTGAGGGAATCCAAAGGCAATTGCTGGTGAGGAGTCTAGAGAACAAGTCTTATGAGGAGCAACTGAGGGAACTGGGGCTGTTCATAGAGGGTGTTGGTCTTTTCTCCCAAGCAGCAAGTGATAGGATGAGGGGAAATGGACTTACATTGTACCAGGGAAGGTTCAGATTGGATATTAGGAAAAATTTCTTAATGGAAAGGGTTGTGAAGCAGTGGAACAGGCTGCCCAGGGCAATGGTGGAGTCACTATCTTTGGAGGTGTTTAAAAGACATGTAGATGAGGCTCTTAGGGATGTTGTTTAGTGACAATGTTAGGTTATGATTAGACTCGATGGTCTTCAGGGTCTCTTCCAACCAAAATGATTCTATGATTCTATATGTAAACCTGAGAGTTCTTTAAAATGATTATACATTGGAAGATATTTAGGAAAAAGTTAAATTGTTTGAACTAATGGCCAACACTTCTGCACCCATATAAACTTATCTAGTGCATCTACAACTGTAGACTAGTATATCAATAGTTACTATCCTGATTGTTAGAATTTTACTTTCCCAAGTTTTGGATTGGTTTTTGTTTTTTGTTTTTGGCTGTGGTTTTGTATTTCTGCATCATACTATAAATAACGAGTATTGGTTAGAGACTGTCTTTCGAAAAAGCATTTCATTTTTGTTCTTGAGAGATGATCTGTGCCTTAAAGCTGTAAGCCGAGGAATCTCACTATCTCTGTTATTAAGGCTTCACTTTTCAGATAGTGGAAAAATGTTTCAATTATTTTTAGTAATGTCTGAGGTAGCTGGAGCTTTCTATATGCTATATATTTTATATTTTTTACCATTTGATAGTCTGACCCCATCCCAAAAACATTTCAGGCTGCATGTCATTTATATTATTGATGGCAGTATTGATTTATAAGATCAACTTTAAAAAAGGAATTGTTGTTTTACAAGAAAACCGTCTAAAGGATTAATGTACTTTCTCTTTGTACATCTACTCTTCTGTCCATTGAAAATTATGATCAAGTCAAATGTCATTGGATTATCGTCTTTGCTCTAAGGAACTGCGTATAATCACATATCCTGATACAAGCATGTTCTTTTTACTTTGGGGAATAGATACAGTGATGTTTCGTTACTTGCAGATGTGGAATGATTACTTCCTGATGTTAACGTAGAGATTGCCTATGGCAAGGCAATACCAGCATGCTTAGTTTGCTTGTTTTTTCTTAATCTGCATGCAGAATAGATATAGGTGCTAGAGTAGAATAAAGTGAAGACATAGGAGAAAACCCTGTTGCTTTTTGGAGCAGGATTTTATTCTACTGTTTATTAAAGCTGCATGAAAAAATGAAAAGCATTGGTGTTTATGAGAAGTGTTGTTTATAAAATATTTTCCCTACCCTTCTGCTACCATGACTGAGATACTTTACATTTTAAATTCTATTTTCCTTCCTATAAACATTTCTTCCCCTCCTTTCTTTCCCCCACCCTGACAGTATATAGTTGATTTAATTCTCTAGATTGCTTTCCTCAAGCTCTAACTTGAGTTCATTTTGTTATGTGGTGACCACAGTTATGGATGACGCTCCCCCTGGCACACAGGAGTACATTATGTTACGGCAAGATTCGATCCAATCTGCGGAGTTAAAGAAAAAAGAGTCCCCTTTTCGTGCTAAGTGTCACGAAATCTTCTGCTGCCCACTGAAGCAAGTGCACCTCAAAGAGAACACAGAGCCGGAAGGTTTGTGGCACTATGGATCCATGTTCTGTTTGTTTCTTTTATTTTCATTTTTTCCATGTATGTCCCTAGAGTGTGCTGTGTGTTTTCCAGCCTATGTCAGTGCAGTGCAACTGATGCAGGCAGCGTGATGCACTCCATGTCCCCTTTGCTTGCCTGTTAGTGTCTGATCCAGCTATCACGGGACACTATAATATACGCCATGTAAGATATCGTTCTAGACAAGAACTGACGCTGCTTATTCTTAAATAAAGTGTGTTTGTTTCAGCTCTCATCATTGCACACTGCCCTTTTTTGGCTGCCAAAAGTTGCTTGCTACTTAAAACGGCATCAATTTCTAGTTGGTTTTTTCCAGTAGCATTTCTGAAGCTGCACTCTGCTGAAAATATGGCACTTAGACTCAGATTCAGCTTGTCCCCAGCACTTTTCACTCCATAAGGCTTCTGCATAGCGCTAGAGAATGCTCATGACAGCTGTACTTCAGAGAAGCAGGATGAAGTTTGTATGTAATGCACGCCCAGTTGCATTTTGGAAAATGAAATGCATGCAGAGCAGAAAAAAAAAATAAGTAGAATGTTTTCCTTTTCAGATAAAGCAAAGGTATGGTCCCTTCTATAATGCTGTGTGTACTAATATGAATACACTAATGAGCTATCTATATCTGTAATTTGTTTTTATAGTGTACATAAGATTAAGCTATCATAAATTATATTTTTTAATATTTTCTCATATTGTTCTGTATGTGTTTTATATTACTGCCTCGTATTCCACATGGTAAGCCTTCTACTTTTTGCATAAGCTCCAGTATCTGCCAAGACAAATAATGCTATTGTTGGTAGATGTATTTTAAGATGAAATATTCAGGGTTGGATTCTGCTACAATTGAGTCTGCAGGAATGGCAAACTGAGCAGGTTGGAGCCCTTCCTTGCAAATCACTTGCGTTATTCTCTCTGTAATGATGGGCATTGGTTGCTGAGCTGTCACTATTAGCCCAAAATATTTCAGTCAATTGCTTTCTCCTGTTACATATTCCAGATTTTGCATGAATGTTCTTTGCACCACTTCTAGGAGATCTGTGTCTTTTATTTAAAAAGTATTTTACTGAAACAGCATTTCTTTCTCAACTCATCAGAAATATGAAGTCTGACACAAACACTGGTGTAAGATGTGGGGAGGGTTTTTTTTCTTTCAGTGGTGATATAAGTGAATATTAAAAATGGGATTTGAAAATAGAAAGTCTTAAGTCTCCTCTCAGTTCTGGGGCTGACTCGATAGGAGCTGTGATTTCAGAATTCTGAACTCAATAAACATGAAGGAAATATGAATCCTATAGCACTCTTCTGGATTAGGAAATACAATGCATTTCTCATTATCTGTCAGGATTTGTGTTGTTCGTGAGAAAATTGTGAGTACAGAACTGTTTGTGTGAGGCTCCTCTGGGAAGATGATGAGAGCTGAGCTACTAGAGGTGCTCAGTATCCTCAGCAAGTGATATTTGGTGAAATGAAAGATTCCATGGGAGCCATAAAGAGAAGGGCCCTAAACGTGGCATCATTGACTCACAGGCTGTATTCACTTTTTCCTTTGTACTCACGTGAAACTCCAGAGGAAGTTGATGGTCATTTCAGTGGAACTTGTCCTGGGAGCTGAAGTCTTGCTGCAGACTAGCTCTTAGCTAGGTCTGATCATTTTCATTGAATGAATCAACAATTTACATGCTAATGGCATGTAATGTTCAAGAGGAACAAGGGAGTGAAGTTGTGCTGGGTCTTTTATCTCCAGAGCTGGAATCTCCTGGGGGCATGGTTTGGTTCAATGCTGAGCAATTCAGGATCCACCGGGAGAAGCTTGCAAGGTGCAGGCTCTGAGTGAAGATCTGGGAAGCATCAGTTCTGCTGCATTGTCACCTGGAAGCCAGCAGTTGCTCTTCTTCCATTCTCCATAAATCTACAGACCGTCTCTCTCCTACAGCAGCTGTGTTAATCCTTCCTCCATGGCATGTGGTATTGTTAATCATCCTTACTGAAAATGTTTAGTTCTAAAAGGAAAGCTTTTCATTCTTTACTGCAGTATATAAGGATGAATGAATGCCTCTTCCCCTTTTTGCCTCTCCTCCTCTCCTCCAAGAATTTTGCATTACTAGGCAGGGCACAAGCAGCTGTGGCTGCATTGACTTATCCCACAACCATTTGAGTTGATGGAAATTCATAGGGGTATCAATTTTTAATGTTGCCTGATTTATGTATGTATATCTGTGAAGGATATTTCCTCTCTAGCATGGGAGGGAAGATCTACCTTTAGGAGTCCTTTTAGCCTCTCTTCCAGCCTAAATTGCCTGGGTGGCATTTGCCTTTTTCTTCAAAATCTGTGAATTGCCTGGAAATGGTGTTTTAGACCCACTGAAAGACTGATGTGTGTCATCCTCAGTGGTTTGTTGGCATGAAGCTTGAAAAAAATTTGAGTGTGAAATTGTCTGAACTGTGCTTTCAGTGCAAACACTAAAATAGTCTGTTGAAGTTAATGGAGTGGCTGAAGTAAACCCTACCTGAATACATTCTAGTGTGAACCCAGCACTTAACAGCTCAATTGTGAGGATGAATGAAAATAACCTGGTACTGTAGCATAATTTACCCATTTTTGAAGGTACAGGAAAGTATGACAACTAAGAAGCTATTAGGAAAACTGAGGAAAATGTCATAATGGAAGTTTTATGGAAAATTGCTGACTTGAAAGATGCTGCAGAGTATAAAAATGAACCTTTTTTTTCCTGCCAAGTAATGACATGGAAACACATAGTAAATCCTGCGTGTTTCTGACTTTGCAGCTCTTTTTCTAAATATTTCATTTATATGGTAGAGTTCTCTTCTGCACTTCTTAACCACTTTCATACAAGGTTAATGCTTGGGGTATCTCATTAACACTTCAGAACTTGAACTCCTTGAGCATGTGTGATGATACCAGGTAAAAGTTTTTCCCAGCTTTTCGTTGAGGTGTTTGGGAATGTTCTACCATTTGCTGAAAGACTTAAATACCACCTCACTCTGGTATCGGAACCGAGTGGTCCATCATTTCTTGTATCTCAGGTCCATTCCTAAAAGCAAGAAAATGAATGAGAAAATTAGATCTCTGTTTCCTAAATTAGCCTGTCTTGGTTTCTTGTTTTCCTGATACGCTGTCTGCCTAATTGCAATGTCATCATTTTTCACAACACACATATGCCTCAAATGCACTTTAGCAGAATAGGTCCAGGGCCAGTACATTTGATATCAGCCTGGAGGACACATAGAAGGTCTTTGGTCTAGGAGGTCTAGCAAGGCCAGTCCTTATTTATTTATTTATTTATTTATTTTTAAGCAGTAGATGTGGAAGGAAAGAGGAGAACAATAGGAAATCACAACAATGTTATTTTCAAAATGTGGAATTATTTTCCTAAAATGTGGAAATTTCCATTTGAGTACAGTGCCAGCAGGATGATGTCTACCAGTTTGGATTGCAATTCAGATAGGATGCTACCTTTCCTAATGCTATGGGAAACACTGGACTAAGTTAAAAAATGAACTACTGCTTTATTTTACATCATTCCAGCTTTGTTTTGTCAAAGTCGTTCTACAGTTTACAATGTCATGGAGCTCTCAAGTGCAATAAAACAAGCAGACCTGACATCCTTACCTGGATGCTAGGTCCTGTGGGCATTGGGCATTGTTTACAATTACATCCAAGCAGCAGCAAAATACAGGGTGTTTTTGTAGCTTCCCTTAAGTCAGGAATACGCTGCTAGCAGGAGAAGGGCCATCTGAAGTACATTTTGCAGCTATTTGTTCTCTTAAATAGTTTAAACATAAGCTGCTGCTATCTGTATAAAACATGGTTACATAAAAAGAAGTCTGCTCCTGGAAAACTAATTTGAGTTGTATTATTACATCTAGAGGAGGGAATATAATGAGAGAAAGGTTTTTTAAAAACACCCATTGGTTAGTCACAGTCACATAATCAAGAGTCTTGGCCTCTTGCCCACAGTTCTGTTTTCATGTGGGTTTTTTTGCCACCCTCCCTTTTTTTAAAATTTTTTTTGGTAACATTTAGTCTCCCTCCAGGCATACATAACCTTTTTACACAGAAAAGCAGACAAGCATGGCAAAATATGTATTGGGGATGTGGAGAGGGAAATCTGTGATAGCAGCTGGTAATGAGGAAAGGCAGCTTTCCTCAACCAACAGGAAATCTGATTAGGTAGAAAATGCTAAGGATGCTAATGCAAAACAAGCAGCCCTGCAGTTGCCCTTGACAATGGCTTGTTATCTTCATCCCTAGCAATGGGGTGACTGGCAGAGCCAGTTCTGGGGGCGAGGAAGAGGTAGGACATTGAAGCACATCATGTGGGAGGCTGGCTTTTCTGCCTCCTCCATGTGCACACACGGTTTTGTCACCAGCAGAATTTCAGAGCCTTTATGTTGTCACAGTGAATGTCCCTTTGGTGCTCCAAGCATTGTGTTACTACTGATAGTATTGTTACTTGGCACTCTAATTATACACTTTTCTTCTAGACCAAGTGAGTCCTATTAGCACAGCTCCCTCATTTAATTATGTTAATACATGTGCATTTCTGCATTTTAGAGGAGAATAAGAAAGAAGAAGGAGGAGGAGAACCTGTATTTGAAATCATGGAGACCTGTGAGAGGTTTCTTAACTTAATATATTGTTCAGAACTGAAAAAGACTTTGCATTCCAGTGGAGAATAATAGAGATGAGCCATGTGAAAGATAGGTACAGCTGCTGTGCCGGTCATGTTTGAGATGTCCAGACCCAGCACACTTGGCTGTGAGACACCAGTGAGGAGGTTCAGCACCTGTGCCATTGGTGAATTCGACCTCAGATTTAATCTGGACCAACAGCTGCCTGAGAGGAGCTCACTGGTTCCTTGAATGGAGGTTCCTACTAAGATATATGACCCTACTTAGAAACTTTATCAGCATTATGGTCCCTTGATACTATATTTAACACATTTCCTAATCTTCCACAATGTTTTTCATCATGTTGTCTGCTTTCAGTGGAGGTGAAAAGTGAAGACTTGGTATCCCATTTGCCAAGGCTTTTGCCAAGGGGAGTATTTACCCCTGTCCTGCTGCAGCTAAGCTGCCTGGCCTGGAGTAGTTCATCCCAGGGAGAGAAGGAGTGAGGCCAGGCAGTCTGCTATTGCCTGGAGTTGGGCCCTGCAACCCTCAGTGCACTCATAATCATCCTTTCCCTCAGCAAAACCTTGTTCTTGACTTGGGTTTTGCCAGCACCTCCTGGGTCCTCCCGTAGGGGATGTGAAACTTTCACCTTGCCTTGCTCCTGAGTACTGGCACTGCAAGAAGAAGGAAGGAGCAATGCCTGAGCCTTGTCCAATACTAAATGGAAATAAGCTCTAAATCCTGTCTGTCTGGATATATGTGGAGTTGCTGCAGCTATGGGACTATAACTGTCCTGAAGGATCATCTAAAAGGAGTGACACAGACCACAAAAGCCAAAGGTCTGAAGCTGTCACTGTTAAAATGGCTTTTTCCCCCCCAAAGAGAAAATGACTTTGACTTGAGTGATTAAATGATAACCTTCTATTTCAGGGCATTGGTAGGCAGTGGTGACAACTGTACTCTTATTTTCTTCAGATGCTTAGTACATAAAGCAGGATAGTTCAGTCCTGTAAGTGGCTGAGCCCTCTTGCCCTGATCCTCCAAAGCCTTTAAGCACATGATTATCTTTAAACATGTGAGTGCTCCCAGCAGAATCAAAGGAGTTGGCATGTATTTAATGAGCTTACCTGAACACAGGCTGGGCCTGGCTCAGGTTCAGGCTCAGACAGTGAAAATCCAGGGTAATTCCACCAAAACCCAAAATTCACTCAATATTTACTTGTCTGCAAATGAGATCAGAACCCCCACAGAGAGTTTAATTTGGTATCTTATTTTCTTACTCCCTTAGGAGTTTATATGGTCCTTATTGTCACAACCATTCATGATTGAACATGCTTGTCCTTTGGTACTGCTGTGCAGTAGCAAAAATTACTGTTTCCTGTTACAAAGAGGGAAGTGAAGAATCTGATTCTCAAAACTATTTGGGCATCTCCGCAGCAGCAGTAACAATAACACTCACTCCTGTATCAGCTGAGCACTAAGTACCTAACTGTTCTCTTTGGAAGGTTCTGGGTGTGGCATTTCTAGCCATACCACCTGGGAATTGAAGATTTTTCCTTATATTTAAACTTAGAATCTGAGTTTTTAATCTTTCTCTTCAGCAGCAGCTCTATGGCAGCCTGAATAGTGACAGCTTAAGCTCCTATGTCAACTTTATCCTAAACAGTTATCCTCTACTACTTCTTTCATTTTCTGCACTTTATTTACTTTTCAGCAGGTACTTGATTCTATGCTGGATGTTTACACATCCAGCTGTGTGATACCTTACAAAAAACCATCTCTTTCTAAGGTAGCAGGACATTGATTTTTAAGAATAAGGTGGTGGTTCACTGTTTAATGTCCTGGGCAGGATGTATCTAATTGTTGATGTAATATTTCTGTCAGCAGGTACTACAGTGATTACAAAGTAGTATATTGAGAAAGGCATTTCAGATTTTGAAGAAAAGCCACTGAATGTGTGATGCTGAATGGCTTGTAAATCTCTTTTGTTCCTGAGTTCACATGTGCCTGCCACCTCATAGGAGATAGTTGGAGAGCTTTCTATAGGGCTTTACTTAGCTCCTGAGAGGCTTGGAGATCAGTATGTTATACAGAGCTGTGATTTCTGCATCCTAT
The DNA here is from genome assembly GCF_963082525.1 of Nesoenas mayeri. Taxonomy (NCBI): domain Eukaryota; kingdom Metazoa; phylum Chordata; class Aves; order Columbiformes; family Columbidae; genus Nesoenas; species Nesoenas mayeri. Next base: position 15,458,009 of record NC_137550.1, on the reverse strand, counting down.
TGATCTGGTTTTCTGATTCTTTTTAACTAATAGTCCTGCCAGGTTTTTCCTACGTACCTGAAAAATAGACTTTTTTCAAGGGTCTGTGGCTCTTGCTGTGAGCTGAACATGACCTGAAATAAGAACAATACTCACTTTGTACGCATACACCTCGCAGTCCAGGAAACAGTGTGCACACCTTAGTCTGTTTGTCAGACTTAAATCTTTAGAATACTGTAGCTTGAGGAAATGAAGATAAAATATAAGGAATAAAGGTAAACTAAGCATCCAGTTTCTGATAGAAGGATTTCAAATTTAACAGTGTCACTGCTCCCTTCAGGCTACTGCCCAGGCCAGCAGCTCACAGAGGTGAAATTCAGTTTGTGTCCAGCAGTGATGGACGGATGCTCACCTTGCAATCAGTTCTTACCTAGCACTCTTCAGAGGAGCTGATATTTAAGTCATAGTTCCTGCAAACTGTCCTTTATCAAACCTACCATTATAAAGTACCTTTGTGTGTACATCTGTTATTGAATCCCCGATCCCTTTTGGACTATGTTTTGTTTTGGTTTTCCTCCTAGACACTTTCTTTAGTACCCAGATATTCCCTGACCTCTGTAAAGCACAGTCAGATTTCAACCTTGTAGTCAGTGCTGATTTTCTGGTGAATGCAGACCTGCGTTTCTGGATGACTGTTCACATGGAGTCATCAAGTTGGTGGTCCCAAGTCTGTACGCAACAGATGCACCAGGAGAGGCACTAACAGTCCTCACAGTACTTCCACCTGATATCTCACCTGGCCACAGGTAACAAATAGAAAATTAAGTGAGTTGTTGAACTTGGTTTTCCTAGTAGAAAAATTCAAAGGTGCAGCTGTAATTGTGAGCTGTGTAATTGTTAGCCACATTTGCAGTCTGTAGCATCAGAGAAGTTTAAATAATGACATTAGGAGCAGTTTTAGCAATTCTATTTCAAGACAATGGGGTTTAATTCTCAAGCTGGAGCTGGCCTCACCAATGAACAGCTCATGGCAAGTTAAAGAGAACTCTTATCTCTTACCTTACCTGCATACTCTTCAAGGCAAATCTTTTATCTATGCCTTTTTCTATTTTACTCTCATCTCAGAATAAATTTTAATTATGGAGACAGTGTCTGGCACTTAGCACATTTGAAATAGGACATTTAGACCAAATGAGTCACGCTGATGTTCTTTTCTCATCTTATCTTTAAAGAACTCTTTGAGAGCTTCAAAGAGAGCTCCCTGTATGGAGCACTCTTGGAGGGAGGCCTTTGTCTTGCTACTTTTTCATTCCATGATTCTCCTGAGAAAGCATCAGACTTCACAATTCAACCTGTCCTGATTTTAAATAAGAAGATGCAGTTCTTTATTAATAATGAAAGTTCTTCTTTGTACCTTATTCAACTACATGTCCAATCATAATTATTGCACAACCCTTTATCAGTGGTAGTGTCTGTAGTATTTAAATATTGGCCTTTGGACTGAGAGTACACCAAATTTTTCATGTTGTTCTAGGTTAGGAGAACTCCAGAAACAAGGAGGAGTTAAACTTTTCAGCTGTCACTGGAAAGTTGTTTCCTTTCCCAAGGCAATCACTTACAGAAGCACTTAGGCATGTCTACATTGCGCAGCAGAGCGTACTGCAGAGATCTCCCAGCTACCGTCCCACATCTGTGCAACCCAGTGCAGCCCCATGCCATGGTGTTGGTAATCACAGGGATAATTAGCTTGAGAAACTCACAGTATAACGTTACAGCATGTTTCTGGTTTCCAGTTCCGTGGTTAGCTCAGCCCATATCTAACTCAGGAGTTTCTACTCTTCATTCCACCAGCAGTCTGGCTATTCAGCAGCTGATACGTCTGAGCTGGTACCCTGCTTCCTCTTAATTGCTCTGATTGAGGTTTGGGTTTCTTAACAAATATTTTCTAAATAGCATCTCAACCATCCTCCTTATGCTTGGTCTTCCTTCTTGTTATGATAAACCTATATCAGGGCTTCTTTCCTTGCATCTTGTGGAAGAGGCACACTTCATTCTTCAGCTGCATTCCTTGCAACTTTGATGAGAATTTAGCTGGTCCTAGAGCCTCTAACCTTCTCTGCCATGGAGCCTGTCTGCAGGATGAGAATCTGGGACTGCAATGAATGTGGGGCTAAGTTTTCAGTCTTTTGAAAAAGGCATGAACAGCATAAACCACATTGGTGGTGACTGTCAGTTTGTTCTCTGAACCTGCCTTTCCTCTGAGCAGTCATATGGTTTTTCATTTCTGCAACAGGTGATGCTAAACATGACATTTAATTGCAAGAATTGTTAAAAATGTAGAGTTTATTTCAGTTGTGCACTTTTGTTTACTTGGTGCCTACTCCTGTTGCTCTTCCTCTGCAACTAGCTTTTTTGAGTCAGTAATTGAAGAGGGAGATTTGCTCTCTGGTTACTCTTACCTCTCATGAGTATAATCACTCATTTCAGACAAGTGGAAAAGCGCACGTCAGATGTTGCTAGTGTCTCTCAAATATTGTTAGCAGAAAATGTTTTAAGATTCACATAGGATATTCCCTTTTAGTGATGAGCTACCAGCATTAACCCAGTAGAGTTCAGATGGCTGGCCTTTTTATGACAAATTTAGATTAAATACACTGTCAGAACAGTAGTAAGCAAAAATTTGAATGGGACCTGAGCTGCCAAATGCAAGTAAGTGGTTTCTTAAAGTACTTGGATATTAAATTAGATAAATGTAAAAATGGCGAGAAATTTTGCTGGTCTTTGTACTAATAACAAAGGAGCATGTTTAAGAAATTACTATTTCAACTGAGAGAATTTCATGTAGTGCATTTAATAATATGTGCAGTGAACTGTACAGTCAGTATGATATGATTCTAGATATATTAAAAAAATACAGTGCCAGTTATTTCAAAGTTGAAGGAAGCTCTGGGTCAAAACTAGCTTTCCTGCTAGTGCTGAAGATCATATTTTTTATGATATGTGATTGCTACTCAAGTAAAAGTTATATATTCTCTAAAGTTCAGATGGATGCTTTGTTTGAAAATTCCTTCGCCCCTTTATAGTTTCCCTCTGCAGAACAGACAAGGAGGTTATTTAAAATCATTTGTCTGCTAGGCTGCTGAGCCAGCTGCCTTCAAGGCATGCCTATTAGCCTTGAGGAAGGCTAAGCAAATTGTCAAAAGGTTCCTGAATTAACGTGGACTCCTCTTTGCATGATGACCTTCTAACCAAATATTAGTAGGTTGTTTTAAAGAATGGTGCTTTCTCTTGCAGAGATTTCTCTTGACCGTTTGTTCTTTGGCACACTAAGGTACATGCTTTCCTAAGGATGCCTCTTCTGTGTGAAAATAATATTTTTTCAAATTCAGAGTACAAGAGAACGTCTTCAGGGTGTAATAGCAGCAGATGCTCAGCTTGTGCAGGCTGGTACCATTGGGAACTGTGAGAGCTCTGATGAGTTGATAGGTCATGTCCACTGAAGACACTTTTGAAAATACATGTAATTTTCATTTGCTGAAAAGCACTTCTATTTCCTATTCCTATCAATTTTAATATGAAAGCAAGTTGCAAATAAGTGTGGACTAATTATCAAGATGAAAGGTGGTTTGTGCAGAGTGGTGAACAATGATAGGAGAATGGGTATAAGGAGCAGCAAAGAGGAGAGGGCAGGTTTTGAACTGTAATACAACATGGTACTGAGGAGCAGAGGTTGAAATGGGAGAAGATGAGTCTAATGATGGGGAAGAAAAGTCTGCTAGGAGAGTGGTTAGGAAGCTGGTAGTATGGACAGGTGAGCAAAGTGCTTTTGGATGCACTTGTTGCCTACAGGTGAGATACAAAATTGATAAAGAGAGGAATCCCTGAGCTCCAACAGAATTAGAAGGCTACTGCAGTAGAGAGGAGTTGGTAGTCCCTTCTGGATGGAAACCTGAAAGTGGGAGAAGTTACCTGGAGAGGACAGAGATCTTCAAAGAAAAACAGATCAGTTACTCAGCTGCAACTTTGGTTGGAGTAACATCAACCAACACTGCCAGAGAAACATGGTCTGTGTTCCTTGGGTTGTTCTGCCTTACCATGTGAAGATCGGACCCCATGACCTGACTAGCCGGATGCACAAAACACAGCAGCTTCTTCTCTAACTCCTTGTTCACAGCTCTGTACATACCATCATATGCATGAAGTGATCCAATAATGTAAACAGTGGATTTTAACCACACAAGTAGTTGTCCGTATCCTCTGCTTATGTATATTTAATGAAGTGCATTGACTGCTGTAGAATGCTGCCAATTTATATCTGAACAGGTGTATTTATGGGCAGATTCTTTAATTTTCACATGCAAATGAAAATATATATAATTGTTAATCCAAGAGACTGAGTGAGGAAGATTGCAGGGTAGCACTATGACAATTTACTCTTGATATAACTTCTCCTATAGCAGAATACTGCCTCAACAAAATTGAAAACATGCCTTTTAAAAACCAATGTCTCAAAGGGAAATCATTAAAAAAACCACACAACAAACCAAAAAAAAAACCCACCACAAAACAAAACACCTCCCCCCACCAAACCAAACAAAAAAACCCAAGCAAACAAAACCAAAACACACAAAAACCAGCCCCAACACTGTCAGTTGTTTGTTTAGGTTTTTTTTAGTGGTGTGTTTTGGAGTTGGGTTTTTTAGGAGTTTTATTGCCATCTTTTAAAGTCAGTGTGTTTCCAACAGAATGATGTTGAGATGGATGCTTGCTGACATTTTTCTTTATAAGTCCTTGGCCACACTCTTATTTATGGACAAAACTGAAATTCACTCATTCTGGGATGGATACGGTGAGAGTCGTATTTGGCTTCAGGTCAGCTTAGTTCCTGAGTTCTGTAATATATCCTCAAAGATTTCATCACATACCTTTGAAAGGCATCAGTGATTTGGTGTTGCAGAGTTCTATATTTAGCTCTCATCCCTTACAAGAGCTGTTTCTTATTCAGGTGCCAAACTCTCTGCCTTCATTCCTTGTTTTATTTCTAGCAATCTTTCTGTATAACCTGTGCTTCATGAGTCATTGTGTTTCCCTCTTAAGTTGACATCGGAGCTCAATCTATTGTTGCTCTAAGAAGTCCATCTTTTCTCTCTTCAGTTTTTGGGAAGGGATTCTGGCTGGGAGGCAGGAGGAGCTTGGGGGAACAGCACCCAGTAAAATACTGTCAGCTTTTCAGTCTCCTGGAATTGATGTCAGTGATGAACACTTACTTTTGAGGATGCAAATCTGTAGGGATATTTTTCTTTTATAATCCATAAGTCAAAGTTTGTGAGGAAAAACAAGTAAATCTAAACTCATGCACGAGATTTCTCAAGTGACTTCTATTGTTGTAGGTTGATTAGAAAGGAAACTTAAATTAAAATGTTCAGTCATACTGTTTTGATTTAGGAGGGGACTCCAGGGAAGGATCAAAAGAGATTGGTTCTTGCAGTTGGTAGTTTGAACAAATTCACAAACAATTTAGGGCACTTTTTTATGTCTTTAAAAATCTAGTGGTGACAATATTAGAGTATGGAAGAGTTGACGTCTGATTTCTCCATTGTTGTAATAACAAGACTTTTTATTTCTTGTGTAATATAACTTGTTCAAATTGGCATTGCCCCATTTGAAGTCAATGGATCTTGAAACTGTGAAGCAGAGGGATTGCAGGAGTGAAGTGAGTATTGGCTGAGAACTGGCTCCTAATGTTTTCTTCTAACTTCCTGAGAGACTAAATACTCAAGGTTGATTTTATATGTAGTGCTGCCAAATGTTCTAGGAATTCTCTGCCACTCTATTACACTTAGCTGCAATGAAGGTCCCATAAAGAACAAGTGATAATGGCTTTGCCTGCTTCAGCTTCTCTTAATAGCCCTTCTTCTGGACGGTTAAAAACACAAGTTAGAGGGGAAAAGAAAAAGAAGAAATCCATGTGCACAAAACTGAGAGACTTTATCGCTAACTATGTCTTCTGCAGCTTTTAAGAGTGTCTGTAACATGAACCCTGAAGACTTAGGAGGGAAGTGCTTTCAAAACTGTTTTTTCTAAAAGAAATGTGGTTCACCAAAAAAGGGGTGTGACAGTGCAAATGTGCCATATAATTACATGGATCACATTTCATTATTAACTTTACATTGCATAAATTGATTACTTCCATTTTGAGCCTAAATTAAATGCATTTCCACTTCAGCATGCAATTCTATCAAAGTAATAGACTCAGTTCTTACTTGTACTAGGTCATTCACATGTTCTGATGGTAGGAAGGAGACTTGCAGTGACCTTAAGTTATTCTTTTAAGAATACAACATCATCTTTTAGTTCCACTTGCACTAAGGGCAAATAAAAGTCAGGTGTAATTGGATTGTGTGCATCTTTAATAATTAACAAATATCTGAAATGGCTTAAGACAGTCTTGAGATTCTTTTTCTGTAGCCACTATACTATAATTAAGTCTATAAGCGCTGAGTAATGGGAAATCCAGAAATACGGTCTTCTTTCTCATAGTGAATGAAGGGAAATGTTAATGCAGAGACCAGATTAGATATTCTGCATAGTATATCAAATAGTTCTTCATGGCAAAATCACTTGATTAAGACAATTAATGCAGAGGTGTTATGACTCGGTGCAAAAAGTGCTGAATAGTTACAAGTTTCTAATAAGTGCTGTAAGTTCACGTTTCCTATTAAGAAATGGAGGTCAGGAACTCAACAAGGAGAAAACATCTTTCTATGCTTGAATTTTATATGGATGAAGGCATTCTGCATAGAAGAGTTTCACAGCAGGAAGCCTGGAACTAACCTCACCCACAAAGTGCAGTAGTAAGTTTTCTATTGGGATTTCAAGTCTGAGAGGTTTAGGGTTTTTTGAGTTTCAAGTGAGCTGACATGATTCAAGGCAGAAGTGACAATAGATCATCTGAATAATGGTGGCCACTATTCCAGACTGTGGTAATGAGCTCAGCACTTTGTTTCACTCAAATATATCTCTTTGAAAGTCAACTCAGCTTCAAGATGCACCATCTTCTTTGTGGTCTGTTTTCCTCTCAAAACAGAAAATGGCTCTGAAAAATGGTTGATGCAATAATCTTCAGGTACCGTAACATTTCCTTTGTCTTATCCATATTTTAATTGTGTTTTCTAGACAGACTAGGTTTTGGTATACTTAAAGCATAAAGATTTTCATTAAAGTATACATAGAATAGCATGGTAGGTTAATAGAAAATTGGTTTATTTGGAGTCATGTAGAAGGGAAGTTTCCCACTTGCATTTGCTACAGCTGCAGAGCATCTGCCAAGGGCAGTCTGTGCTGCAGCGTTACACGGGGAAGGGGGGGCAGCAGGGCCACCCTTGGCTTCTTCCACCATAGAAGACGTGCAACCTTCGGCCAGTTGCAGCAGTGCCTTGGAGAGTTCCCCTGAGTACTAGTCTAGGTTTCGGTGGGTTTTTTAGTTAAGTTTACTCCAAAAACATTTGGGCCCCATCAGGGAATTACTTCCAGCTAGTTCATGAGCCTAAATTTGGAAAATTGTTGTCAGCAGGTTTCAGACCCGTTCATTTGCCTGGAATGGTCTGTCAGCAGAAGCAATGTGCTAGGAAGTACTCAAAGGTGGTGTATTAGTGAGAGTCCTGCTGTGTTGAGGTATCTAGAGACAGATTTGCCCTTCAGTCAGGGCTGAAGTGCTTTTTGGTAACTTGAGGGACCCAATAAGCCAGGGCTTTTCTTTTCTGGAATGAATCCATTCTTAAATTAAGTTTCAAGTATATGTCATTTTTTATTTCTCCTCTACCCTTTTCCTCTATTTTAAGACTGGATAAATACAGTGGAGGGAATGGGAATAATGAATATGAAATTAATACTCTGAAAATGTTCATGTAAGTTTTGGAGTCAGAGAGTGCAGCAGTCTTTCCCTAATGGCTTCTCAAACTAGGTTCTTATCTGTCTTATAATTTGAGAATTATCCTGTCTCCAAGGTCATAATGATACTCTCTAGGATAACAGACACAGGTAGTACTCTCTAGGGTTACAGACCACCACATGTACATGGATGTTATCAGAATACTTTGGCCCTCAAAACGTCCTTAAGTTTGTTTGCCCACAAGAGGCATTTCTTATCTCTTCAACGCCTGCTGTTTTGTATTCTCTGTGCATCTCTGGCATGTGAAAAAGACACAGTCTTTGATTGTACTTCTTGCCCCAAGAGAGGTCTCCTAAGCGATCAAATTGCATTTAGATCAGGGTTACATAGGATGAGAAGGTGGAGAGGGTCAGGGAAAGAGACTGCATGTTTCAGATTTAATGATGTGGTGAATTATGAGTAACTAATTGGAGTGTTGTAATTAAAGGCAAATAATCGAAGCAGAGAAACATGTGTATTTACTAAAGAGTTATTACTGTCTTCATTATTAAATAGAATTCAGACATTGTAAGGTGATTGATAATTCATTTTAAAATTGCACCGATTTGAAACCTCACAACCCCCAGTCTGCAACAGAATAAAATTCAAGAAGTTGACATAAATGAACATACATAAGGCTAGAGGAAGGCTGGTACAAGTAGTGGGCAAGTAAGAAAGTTGCCTTTTTAATCCATTTTAACAAAGCAATATGAAATTGTTTTATTAGGGCTCCTGGAGAGCTGCACATACTATGATTAATCTGATCAGGTGAAATATTGATTACTGAGAACCTTTAGCTGTAAGGAGACAAGTACAGGTTAGAGAAATATCCATTAAATGTATTAAATACATATTTCAAAATGCTGATTACAGAGCAGGACTTCAGGATGATGGGAAAAGAAAAATAAGGAAACATCCAAATTTGGCTAGCAAGAAAAATACTACTTTGGATTATTCAGATTGGGAAACAATGGCTTTTTGTCACAAAAAAAGGTCTTGATTAATAATATAGAAAAATAGGTTTTAGTTTTACAAATGGTACTGAATTGAGAGTCAGGCAGATAATGAGAAACAATTTAATCTGATACATGAGGAGGATTAATTTTGAGTACCTGGGCTGTAATAGGGCAGCGTAGCTCAATGCAGATAAATGGAAGATAATAAGCTTCAGAGTAAAGAACTCCACAGTAAATGACTGCTCAGATGGATGCTGCAGCAAGCTGACTCTGGGAAAAGAATGAGAAGTTACTGGAGAAAAATTGCCTATTCAGCACCAAAGCCAAAGAGAGGAAATGGAATATTGAACTGCTGCTGCTGAAGGAGAATAGCAGAGGACTTAGAACACTGTGGTTAGTGCTCAGCACTGTGCTGTAACCCTGGCGGTGGAAAAGCAAAGTGCAAGTTCCAGAGGGAAATCCAACTCACATGGACAGAAATGGTCCTTAGGGTTCAGAAATCTCTACAGAAAACCAAAATCCTGCTTTTGAGAGAAGCAGGCTGTTTGTAGTTTTGTAGCCTGCTGGTACAGGATGTATAGATTTTTTTTTCCCCACAAATGCCAGGTGTAAATTTTGATTCATGTAATCTAGGCTTTGTATGTTCATGAAATTCAGAGTAAAACTGGGGAAGCTGCAAAAGGAAACCTCCACAGAGATCCCTGGGGGTCAAAGGAGAAGACCCCACTGTGGAGCATTGCTCTCCTGAGAACCTACCTCTTTGGCATCAGGAGGGTGAATCATCTTGACAGCAATGTCTGACTGGGCTGGAGTGTGTGGCAATATGATGGAAGGAACAAAGGTACAATTCTTAGAAGAGAAGAAAATATAATCTATACTATAGTGAACTTCTGGGGTCCTTGCTTTTGGAAAAAGATCCTCTGCCCTCTCCATATCTCTCATATTTTAGCCTTCAGTGTTTTTTGGTTTTCCTCATGTTTTAGAATGTATTGCTGTGATGACTTTATACAATTTAGGTTTTCTAATACATTTGTAGCATAACATTAGTGCAGTTGTAACCATAATGAATAAGAACTCAGACATGGTTTGTAGGAAAAGGCAGTGTTTTAAAGTCATACTAAAAGTTGCTGCTTCTCATTGAAGTTGCTACTCACGTCATACCTAAATAACACCATGAATGCCCCCTTTTTTCAGTGTTTCTCTCCACCTGGGAAGATTTCTGTCTCCTTTCCTGACATCAATTTGTTCCGTTTGCAGCCTTAGCTCAGGATGACTGTGAGGAACATTCTATGTTTACTTGGGGCAGAAATAAATAGCACAGATTTCATGTTTACACACTGCGTAGCCATTCTTGAAAGGTTAGCACAGGTGGCAGAGCCTGCTCCATAACTGAGATCACTAAGGAGTATGTGCTTTTAGTTAAGACTGAATATGTTCTAAGCTAAACAGTAAAGCAAAAATGGGTGATGATGTCTATTGTTGCTGTAATTGGATTATGGTAATACCTATTCACGGTTTAGTGTTGTCTCATATAGCAAAAGCTGTTTCATTACCACCCAAAACCATGATAATCTAAGTAGATACTCCTAGATATTATTTATCCGTCAAATAATAAATCTACTTGAGAGTCAGTTAAAACAAATTATTTTCTGTCCAGTCTCAGGCTGCTGTTAGGAGATCAACAGCCCTTTATACAAAGTGTTAGAAAGAGACTTGTTAGCTGCGAGTGTGGTTGGCCCAGTATTTATTCTCTGCATCTACCTGCAGCATACACCCACCAGAAATGTTGGGTTACATTTTGAAGTTTAACAAGTTTTCTAATGATGTCCAACTTAGCTTTAAGGATGAGATACTGGAGGTAAAAGACACAGAGAAACAATGTACTAACCTCCAGGGATGCTCCAGCATTCCCACTGAACAGCAATTTAATTAGAAAGGCAAGTAATTAAAGAATGAATATTCATTTAAAAATCAATAGTTTCAGCCACTGTTCATGTTCTCTTTACTGTTAACATATATATTTTTTAAGGTGAAACTCCATGGAATAGTACTCATAGTGCCTCAAATATGCCAACCGTCAACATTGAAACTCATTTACATGTATGAGCTGGGACAGGTGCATGTCATTGTGGGGACAGTGTGGCCTGATGGCTCTGGTGCAGGCTGGCACAGCTGCCTGACCAGAGAAATGATGGCCTTTGTCCCCTCATCCTCTTAATTGCATGTTGCCCTAAGGGTGCCTAACACCAGGACAGGGCCCGTTCCTCCTCTGGCCCCTTAAGCTGAAAGGAGGATGGTTACTGGCAGACTCCTTTTCCATGGCCCATTATAGCAACGCGATGGTTTAAGCCACACGTGTGCGATGGATGTAATATAAGTGCTAGTGAGCTGTGACACAAAGCCTGGGTGTCCTTGACAGTGCTCAAGCTGGGTGTAGCATCTTCATTGATTCGTGTACCTCTCAGTACACACATCAGTTTGAATACATGAATGCCCAAGCAGGTTTGCTTATATCCTCTTTTTCTGCTAATTATATTTTTATGGCTTCAGAATTCAAAAGCAAACTTTATTTTTATAAAGCCTTGTGCATGTCTAATGAGAGTCTTGACATGAAAGCTTTCTCCATCCACAGGTACCTGGGGAATCTAGAGAGTGTAGGAGCCCTGCTGCTGTACTATGGCATTTTTCAATTATACATTTTTTCGTTGTGATCTTCTAAATCAGAGTAACCTAGAATGAGTTTAACATGGTCCTATAATTACTAAGCCTTGTTCTGCCTTTTCACTTCTTGAATGTGAAGACATTTTAATAGAAGACTATATAGCAATGGTTTTGAGCTCATATGTTAAATTCTGTTATTGCAGCTGAGCAATCCTCGCAGAGGGTAGAGGAGGTGTAAACCAGCTCGTGGACTTGGGGGAGTTTGACCTTTGTGACTTGGTATAGTGATAGGACTGAACTATTTCCTTTGGTGCCCTAACTCCTGTCCACTGTCTAATGCTCTGCAAAACTGTCATACAACTGTCATGCTGCCTGTCTTGCCAACATGGATACCCTTTCAAAACACTATTGCATTCTTTCTGCGGCCTTGTTGATCTCTGCCAGTTCAGCAGCACCTACACAGGCTCGCCACCAGAGAGATGACATGTGGAGCCTTAACGAGATTCAGTAGTTCTAATTATTTACACAGTCTCATAAAACAAAAATTTGGAGTCTGCCACAAAAGTCTGTCAGTAACCCAAAGGCTGGTGATTAACCTGCAGACTAATTTCAGTGACACAGAGGCACCCCTGATTTCCACAGTGCATGGAAGGTAATCACGGTAACTGGGAAGTAATTGGTGAGAACAGTGTGTCAGACCATGCCATACTGGCCGTGTTGGAGCCCCACGTGCTACGTGGTCTGTGTCACCTCCCCTGGCTGCGAGCTGCTTGCTGAGCCTTGTTCAGCAGCATTCCCCAACACCAGCTCTTCTTTGGCCCTGCAGCACCAAATATGTAGTAATTATTCTAACACTGCATGATGCAGAGTCAGGAAAATTATTATTACCCGAGGCAATTTTATATACATTACAGATTTCTTTTACAGTTATCACTTTAAATTAGGACAAAATGCTCTGTGATTCATGACTTGGTCCAAGGCTCTAGCCAAAAAAAAAGACAAAAATGTGTGCAAGGATGGAGCTGATTTTATTCTGCGCTGTGCTTTCTACTGTCGCGCAACATTATGGAAGAGATGTGAGTGAAAACAGGTATTTTCCAAAACATAGGTAGAGTACTTCTCCAGTGTGTGATGCGGACAATGGAAAAAAAAAAAGAGTTGGAGAAATCTAGAAGATACTCATTAAGGGATGGTTTTCAGGGTCTAACCTTTGAGCTCCGGCCATGGACACTTGATGCTGTTATTATTCTCATAATACAGACTTGGGATAAATGTTGCTGCTCAGAAAGCTCCAGTTCAAATTTACTGTCATGAAGCATCTATCACACTGGTCTTCTTGGAACCTGCCTGCCTTCAGGCTCATGTAAAAGACTGCAAATCAAACCTAAGAATTTTTCACTTCATTTCATCGGTTGGACTTTTGAAAGAAAATTTTGGGTTAAAATTTATACAATCAAAAAGACAGTTTAAATAACAGAATATTCAACAGTTACTAAAGCTTCCTTCAACAGATTTGAGTGCAAGACTAAAAATGAACTGTTAACTTTTCAGTTATACTTACAGAATGCAGATTTGAATTGCAAAAAGGCCATTAAAAATAGCTTGTGCAATTTAAAACAGGCTGAGTCAAACTGACAAAGCAGAAAATAACATGAACTAGAGATGCACTTGTGTGCTATATCATGTTAATGATGCTGTTTTCTAAACCAGGAAGAGCTCAATAATATATGCTGTTTCCAAACAAATGTATGTTTTATTAAAATAAATTAAGATAGAGAAAAATGCTGCACTGTAGGATGGGAAAGAAAACAATTATTCAGGAAGATTAAACTTGCTATACATCAGAGGCTTGTGCCATGTCCCCACTGGGATTTTGTGTACTGTTCATAAAGATTTTATCTGCAAATTTTACATCTGGACTCAGTCATTTTGTATGTGAAACTGTGAGCATTACGTGACAAAGATACAGCACAGGAGGAAAAGTTGTCCAAATGTTGTGCATAGATACTCACTTAAAAACCATTCTGGAGTTCCAGTGATCTAGTTTTTGAGATTGAAGAGGTCAACAAGGGTAGAATAGAAAAAAGTGGGTCTGTGTTGTTACGTGTGTGGTCTAAAGGCCAAAACATCTTTATTTTGAATTAATCTACTTCATGCAACTGCTTGGGTGCAATGGATATTTGACAAGACAAGTTAAACCCCTCATGGCAGCAGCTGTGTTAGGCTGGCAACCAAAGTAGTAGCATGTGCCTCTGTGTCTGGGGCCAGACTGTTGCCTCTTCTTGAGGAGCCAGGTTGTGTTTGCATTCTTCATGGTGAGGAAGCGCATGTGTTTTGTGCTGTTGACTTTGGCCGCCAAAACAGGCTCCAGATTTTCACTCTGCCTGTGATAATACCATAAAGGTTTACAATGCCATTTTTCTTATGCAGGCTGATATCCATATGCTATGGGCAGACACAATGCTGCCTAGCACTGTGATGCGATCATTCCTTGCATCTGCATTTTATTGTACATGATAAGCCTGTGAGTGCTGGATGCCCTGAGATCCTCCCTCTGGCTAAGATGTCATGTTCCCTTGACAGCTATTAAACAAGGATTTATCAACATGACTCAAAGGTACATTTCTGGCACTTTTAATATGTAGGAATTTCAGTAAGGAAACTCTCTAGCTATTTGCTGAAGCACACCATGCAGCAAAGTCAAACCAGATGTCCTTAGGAGAGACTCGATCCAGCATCTATTGAAACAGCAAAGCTCAGTCTTAAGATGAACTGAAGAGTAGGTTCACAAATGGTTGAATGCATTGGGGCCCATGTTTTTTTCCTGCCTGCCATGGTGGTTGTGAATTTGGCTTTAGCTCAAATCACACAGGTTGTTGTTAGGAAGAGCCAAATGTATAATACCTGCTGCATGGCTGGGCCACATCTTGCTCAGGTCCAGCCATGTTGGCTAGTTCAGACTGCAGAGGTGGAACCTTGAGTCTCTCTCAAGATACTGAGTGTGACCAGGTCTCCAATGGGTGCAGGCAGAAGGTGACAGGAATGTTGCTGGTGCAAATCTGGTCTGGAGGTTGGCTTTGAGCCTGAAGTTAAATCTGAGCACAGACATTCCTTCGTAGTCTCTCAGCCGCAACTGGCTTTGACCCTTGCAAACAATTGCTGCTTGGGGACTTCAGATGTGGGAGGGTGTTAATCTGGGTGACTGGGTGATGCTTACCATCACTGTATTTCTGGCCGTTGACAAACAATTAGGTCTGTGATTAAAGCTGATGACTGAGATGTGAATTCAATTTCCCTTAGATTCTGATACTATATTGACCAAGGCTGTTTAAGACTGTTTAATTTAGGGCTGTGCATTGGTTTTCTAAACTTTTACACAAAGTTCTGTTTTTTCCATAAATATGAGGAGTTGTTGTTTTTTTTTTTTTTTTTTAAAAAAAAAAAAAAAAAAAAGAAGCGAAATTTGAACTTGGTCCTCTGCAAACTGGAGCTCATGTGGGCCTACCTGGAAGGTGCTGTACTTGGGCTCCTAGTACCATGTGTCTTCATGGAAGTGCCAGTGATCAAAATAGCTAGTTATAGATGAATTGCAGCTGGCTTTTGGCAGGGATTCATATTCAAGTGTTTTAGGCTTTAAACCCTTCTCAAAGTATCAGATAGTGTTGGCAGGGAAGAGAATAGGAGATAGCATTACTGAAGAGTACATATATGTTTCTTTTTATTATGTGGGGTAGGTGGACCTCTCTTTCAATAGATTGAGACAACTGTTACTCTTAGTGGTGATAAACCTTGCAGAAATTTTTCTGACACTCCATTGTTACATATATACATTGTCTCACTGTAGGTAAATAAGGCTGTGCTTGAAAATCTAAGCTGTGCTACTAAATTATCCCATCCATAGCAATATTTGTAGACAGAGCCATCTATTTTACTCTGCTGGTGTTAATTCTGTAACCTGTGTTAAGTACTGTGATAAGTCTGCTATATAATACAACATTAGGAGAAGCTGAACCAAGAAAATAATAGTAAATATACATCATATATTCTTGTATAAATAATATTGAAGTAGAGGAAATTTCAAATATAAAGATGCCATCTAATTTATTTAAATACAATGGAAACAGAATAAACTAACTGCATTGTTTCTTATTTTCTAAGAACAAAGACCAGGTGCAGTGAGGTACCTATAGAAACTTACTACCTTGCCATGACTTGCTTGAAAACTTGGCTATAAGATTTTCACTTGAGTGTCATGGACATCGTGATGGAGTTAAAGTTATTTGGGCTACAAACCTAAATCTGTTATATCAAAACCTGTTTCTGCAAGCAGTTTTAGACCTGCAGATACAAACCGTGGCAATGGTCAAACCTCTCCCCTGTCAGTCCCCTTGATGATAAGAGTGGTCTTGGCTGAAGAGAAAAACATCATTTGGTTTTGTTTTAAAGGTATGTGGTGGGACTCGCACTTAAATTCAGTGCCTGGATTCGTGAAAATAAAATAGTACAAACAGAATATCAATATTAAGTGGAATGTGAAGTATGTGCTGCCTGGTAAATTCTGACAAGAATTGGAGATGAGGAAATCTGAAATAAGTGTAATAGGAGTTTGAAAATCATTCAGAAGTAGATTACTCCGAAATGTGATTGCTGAGTTCCATGTTATGTGAATTGTCTGTTTGTTCTACTGATTGAGGGAGCACAAGCATCCAGGTAATACCTTGGCAAAGTATGAAGTGTCAGAGCAATGTGTTGGTGAGGGCAACAGCAGACATTACGTTGCCCCAGGCAGTGGTTATTTTATGAGTCAATGCCAAAAAAAGGAAGAACACAACATGTTTTTGAAAATTAGAACTTACTGTAGGACCCAGAAAATCAAGGGTTGTTGTTAATCAGAAATATGGCAAATAAAGAAAATTTTTTTTTCCCACCATCCCTGAGAATCCACAGTATCCGTGGTGCAGTTGATTCCTTTTCTTGTGTCAGTTGCTCCCACTCAATATGCCAAAAGATGGGCATTTCTGACAGGAGTTGGGGGTAGGATGGGGCTTTTTCTTTCTCTGTTTCATTTTGTTGCTTAGCAGCTGAGCTGCTGATTGTACACTGGGCACGGCAAACACAGTCCACACTAGGAACGAAAGCTCTATTTGTCATTCTGATAAATCTTATTTGTAACACTTCAGTAAAGGATGTGACAGATTAGCTGAAGGAGAGAGTTGGGGACATAGGGTAGCACACAAAATTTAATTCTGTCTGATTGGATGTCACAATGCAAATGAAGCATGGTCTCACATGAAGTAGTAATTGCAGCTGTGTTGTCCATTGCTTTGTATACTTTTTGCATTCTCCCTATTGATTAAAAAGATGTTGCTATAGTAGCTGGAACGTAAGTTTTCTTAATGTCTCTTCTCTTGTTTTATTTATTTTTTTCCTGCTTAATAAGAATGACAGTCTTTCCTGATCTCTGAAAGGAGACAGTTATTTATGGCCTGTACATACGTACCAGCAGCTTTTGTAACAGCTTAAACTTCACAGCTATGGAGGTCTTATTGACAATGATAGAAATAAGATACATAATTCACTCCTATTGTCTGAGGTGGGTTTTCCCTTTGTACCCATTGCTACTACCATGTGGAAATGACAGTGTGGTCATTCTGTGCCATTGTATCACAAGATTTTCTTACCTACAGGTAGCTGGACAGTCAATTTTACCTCAGCCCCATCACTTAATAAAGATGTATATTAAGGGTAGAAAAAACTCTTCATTCATTTTTATTGTGTCATCTTTTGGGACTTGGGCTGAAGTCTTGATGAAACTGAAGCATTTAATGAGTTCTTCCTGATTTTGGTAAAATATTAATTTAAAGAGAAATCTTGTGGGGAGGGGAAAAAAAAGCAAACCTGTAAATGGAAAGCTTTTGTTTAGATATATCCATTGAACACCATTTCCAGGTGCTGAAAATGGAAAATAAAAAATTAGCCTTTACAAAGACCAGAATTTCAACCATGATTAAATTTGCAGATACCCTAATTTGCTAAAAAAGTGAATATTTTTCCATCAAATTCTTCTACTTTGTGCATGTTTTGAAATGGTTTGTGAACTGGCACATCACACCTTTGCCACTCTGTGTGCTCCAAAGAGGCTTAGAAGAGGCAAGATGTAAAGCAGGGAAAGGCTGTAAGAAACTAGAGAATCCTTCCTTCAGCTGACAGTGGGTATGCATTCCTTCCAGTGGAGTGATTCATGAATTTTAAGACTCAAACATGCAAAACCAGAAGAGTACAAAAAGATCCAGGTTTTTGTCTCTAGTTATTTGTGTCTCTATCCACAATTTAAGTCAAGTTATTGATGGTAGAAATAATGATTTATCAGTTTGTAATGCTGTTTATCTGTTCAGAGAAGGATCTGTGTCTCCATCCCTTTGCAGGTTCAGTTTATGAACCTGATTGTGTCTTCTAGATGTTCCATATTACAAGTATTGCATTATTTCATGACAAAGATGATAATTTTATCCCTTCTGAGCCTTAATGTGCAATCTGAAAACAAATGACTTCTTTTTAGCTGAGTGCCTAGAAGCTGTCGACAGCTGTGGGAGTATTTATTTTGCAAAACTTCCACTGCTTCCCTTCTATGCTCTCAGTTGTTTAGTGAAATGAGCAGATGACATGGGAAATGATGAAGCACGAGCATTGGAGTTCTCTACTCTAACCCATCTCTTGGGCCACACAGATCATATTTTTTAACAGTCTATGTTTAGTAGCTGAGAGAGTTTATTTTTCTTTTGAATGTACCAAGCTGGAAGTGACTTGTTCTGTCTGTGGCAGGCATTGCCTTTATGGTGAGTGGCTTTATCAGCTGGAAAAAAGATGGATGTTTGAATTTGTCATGGGCCACTTCCTTCAAAGAAGCAGCAGACTCGTAGTATGAGCTTTCGGAAAAGCACCAGTGGGAAGAGTGTCTTAAAATCAGAAGTGTGTTAACTGCCTTACAGGATACCGGGATTTTATTGCTGGCTTTGCCCCTGTTTGGCTGGATCCTCTTGGATGAACCTGAGCACTCACACCCAGATGGGCTTGGTTTTCTTCTCTCTATGGAAGAGCTGGGCTCCTATAATTAATAACAAGAGAATCCTTCCAAACTAGCCTTATAGTTTTGTTGAAGATCTGCAGGTTGGAGGTGAATGAGTGATGTTCAACATGTAGATTCAGCCTGGTTAAAAGAAAAAAAAAACAACAAGTGTTGCATTTCTTAAAATCAGGATGGTTTTGCCTTTTTAATTCAAAGCTAGATATTGTTCTCAAGTGCTGCAGATTGTGTGAAAGTGTTGACAAAACACATTTAAACAAATATTTTTATTTTAAGGAGAAATATTTTTTTTTTCATGTCAAACTGGAAAAAATCAGTTAACTGGGAAAGCTGAATGGGTTAAATTGTGCATGGTATTGTGTAGAAACAGAATAGAGGAAAAAGGAAGGTATTGCACGTTCTTCACATTTTTATGCTTATTCAGGATCAGCCATAATTTTGCTCTCAGTGTAGTTGTCATTGATTTGTAATCTAATCTTGCTGAGAGCACTTGTAGGTAATTCTATAAGCCTAACAACAGGTTTCTGCTTCATATTTTGTATCTGTGAGGTTTGTAACTGGACTTTATGAAGATAAGGGGCTAATTTTTATAGTTACCATGCAGCCAGGTTTATTCTGAGTGTAGAAACCTAAATAAGGTTTTGACTTTTTTTTTGTTTGTTTGCTTTACTTTTTTGTTTTTTGTTTGTAGACATATAGACAGGGCACACTTGAGAAGTCTTACTTGTTTTAGCATTCAGCTATTTGATCTAGTAAATGAATTGTGGATATGCTGATGCATGGCAGACAACCTAATATCCAGAAAATTATAGTGATCTTGTTTGATTTTTGGATGAAAATGGTAATAAAGTAGGATATTTTCCCAAGAATTAGTAATTGTGTAAGCTGTGTGCTAGAATTGATTTTGATTAGCAACCAATTGCAAAGTTAGCTGTAAAAATAATGAAACTAGGGTAATTAAAGAATACATGCATATTTCTGCAAGTAGTGTAGGTAGATGAGCTGAACTAAATGTTGTAATGTAGTAACAAGGCATTATTTAATGCCAGATGAGGTAAAGTAGAAAGACTTGTATAAGGTGATGATAGGTAACAGATTGGCCATACATTGTGCCAGTGGGTGAGAAATGGGCATTTCCCTATGTAATTGCTGTGATGAATGACAACCAGTCTAATTTTTTATAATAAGGGAGTATTCAATATTCATATGTGCCATTTGCTTGTGGAACAGATTTGTTGCTTTCTGTTGTAGCTTCAAAATTACTGGTCAGCAGAGCACGTTTATGCAAGTAACCGATGTCTAACTGGCTCTAACTAATAAAAATAATTCAAAGGATTCTAGTGAAACATCTTATGATACATAGGCCAAGAAGTTAAGATAATTTTGTCCGTGGAAGGAAGTGCCTTTAATCTCCAGCCAAAATAACACAAGTTATTTTGCTAAAGGTAGATAGGAAATGATTAAGAAGGGCTATGGTTATAGATCTGTTTAGTGGACAGGTGAGGAAGACCTGTCACAGCTGTCCCTATGAAACATGTTGGAGGTGGCTCCAAGCATGGAGTACTTGTGCCTCTCTGAGTTTTGCTGGGTTTTAACAAACTGCAGATGAGCTATAGCTGCAGGCCAAGAGTGGTTCAGTCTTTTAAGCTGTTTCTGTGCTTAGGGTTTACGGTGCTGATAGAGTTGAGATTAAGCAGGTCTGCTCTGAGGCACCCTGGTCCTGTGAACCACTGCTTTCAGCTCCTGAAGGAAGGACATTCATATTGGACCCAGCCTAAGCATGCTCAGTGGCTTTCAGTAAAGTAGATGCTGGATATTTAGATATGTTCTCGCTCCCTGTGAAGGTCCAGAATTGTCTTTTGACATTAATAGTCTCCTGGTCAAATCTAAAAATCATATATGATCTGATGGGATAAATGCTTTAGGTAATGGCTATTAATTGTTACACTCATCCAATTGTCCAATTTTGCCAAGTCTATTTAAAAAAAAAAAAACATTAAATGTCAAACATCCCACAGATAAAGGATAGTCAGCTGTAGAGCAAAGCAGAAATCTGTTCTCTTGTCACAGTGCACTGGCTCCAGTGCTTATGTCCTACAGTAGAGCTGCAAAAATGCTGATGACTTAAGAATGAGTCTTTTAATTGCATTTAGCTATTTAAGCATTGCAGATTTTAGCATCCCTCACTGAATTCTCTGGGTGTTTTTCTTCTCATTTAATTCAGCAAGTGTAATTAACATTATTACTGTGAGATGTTCATCTTAGTCTTGCTTTGTGAAAAATTGATGCTGGTGTCATTTAGGTGTTTTATCTAGTGGTTAGTCAGTGGCTTGCAGAGGAATATTCCCCATGGGAAGGTTACATTTATCACATGTTTCCTGTAGGTTTAATTGCAGCCAAACACTGGGTGCTTTGTAGATTGATTGGAAGAGCACAGGAAAACACGGAGTAGAGCATAAGCAAGAACGTTGTTTTAATCCCGTCTCCCAAATAATTTTGAATAACTGTAACCTGGTTGTTAAAATACCATCTTAGCAGCAGCAGAGGTAGGAAAACAGATGTTTCATATTCTTGGAGCAGCATCAGCATAGGAGATCATCCTTGTGCAGTGCTGCATGGTCACACCACAGCTGATGAAGCAGGGTGCATAGGGGATCCATCCTGCTTGGCGTGGATATCCCGGTCCCTGCCTTCTGCCCCATCGGCTGTGGCAGCTGTATGCTGCAGTGTGTGGCATCGGGGATCTGCGCAACTCGCACGGCCTCGTCTGGCCGCCCCGGGGAGTTGTCAGGAGAGAACCAGCTCTTCCTCTCTATTCCAGGGTATTTCTTCCTCTTTTGAATTAAACAAAAGTGCCTGGCTTTCTTGTAGGTACAACCTACTGCTTAAACTACAGGAAAGTTTTTTCTTGAGACTGATTTATTAGAAGACAGTTAAGCTTGACATAAAACTAGCTAAATATTAATCTGGCTTTCACCTTTGTTTTCATCAATTTTCTAGCTTGAAGTTGAAAAGAGTTGGCAAAACTCATCAATGCTGAGTGTTGAGTCAAATATATATATAGATATTCCCAGTTAAAAGAATATTAGACACAGTATCATCAACGCCTGGTTTCTCCATACCAGCCACTTTTCTTCATCACAGTGTGGTGAAATATTTGTGCAAGCCTCCAGTGGTACTTAGCCATTTTTAGTGCTCTAAGTAGGTACTCAGACTCCACATTGACTCCTTTGGCTGCATTGCCAAAAAAGGAGTTACTATTACTGCACGTCAGTCATATAGTCAAGTGGCCACCTTTGTGAGTGACAGATGTGTTGATGCACAGAATATGCTCTTGTGTATTTTATATTAAGGAAACAGATGACAAAAATCAGCATCCCACACAATTTCCTCCTATGACCTGTTCTGTTCAGCGTTATCTTGTTTTATCCAACTTGTGTAGTGCTGTTTATCCCATCTTTAGGCTTGTGGAAGCCTAAAAATAGCAGAAAGTGCATACCCCCATCAGTCTAAGTGGTGCGTCATCAGCATTGAGAGAACATGCACAGAAGAGTAAGGCTGCACCATCCCCTGTCTTCTGTCTAGGGCAGTTAAAGCTTGAGTTGATAGAGTGAACTTGGAAGCATTCCCATTTTTAAGAAAATCCTACACTCTCAGACCTTGGAAGGCAGCAGATTGCCCATTAAATTCCATATACCACTGCTGTCTGGAAGATGCATCTCCTTCTGTCCTGCTCTTTCAGTTCCCCTCTTGGCCTGGCTAGATTTTCCTAATGTCCCAAACAGAAGATGAAATTAACTTCTCTTTTTCTTCTTCCTCAGCTTAACTTTGTCCTGTTTCCTGTTAGTCCATTAGCTGGTAGTCAAACAGATAAGCTGCTTGGCTGCTTGGAGCTTGGGAACTTGGGCATTCGCCTCTTCAGAAGGATTCATAGCTCTCCTGTCAATGAGCTTGTAGTGTCCTTATCAGAGCTATTTTGTTGTTGTTACTCCTGCCATTGTTTTAAAATTATTTTAAGAAGCTGTTCTTGTCCAATTATTGACTGCAGAACCACTTGCGTGATAGTGGAGTCCAGAATAGTATTTTGGGAATAATTTATTAACTGGCTCCTGTTACCTTCTCTTACTGGGTATGAATCACTGCAAAATGTAAGTCCATTTCCAGCGTATGTAAAGGTAAAGTACAAAGGAACAGTACACAGGGTCAGACTGGTAAATAATGCTGAAAGGAATGTTTCCAAGGATCTGTTAGCCTGGGCTGTTCAATCCAAGCCCTGAAGTCAAGATCTGGTCCACATTATTAAATATGCAGCAGTCTTTATGGCCTGGTGATGTTTGCACAGCAAAGGCACTGGCAAATACTTACTTTTGTTGAGTCTGGTCACAACTTCAGTAGCTGTCCAGGTACACCACTGTTTATCTAGATTGAAAAAGGTAATATGACTCACACTGTACTGCACAGATTGGGCATAAATGGATTGTCTGCCTGTCTGCTTTCCTTGCCTCTGTTGCTGTACTACTTAAGAACTTGATGTCACTGGAGTCATCTGCCCATTTATTTATGGGTGTCTGTGTTCATCGGTCATTACCATAATATTCAAGAACTAGAGATGGGTGACTCCTATCTGTCTGCCCGTGTCTGATGGATTTCTCCAAGCCTGCTGATGTAAAAGCTAACTACTTGAAAGGCTCATGTATCCTTCTGGATCTCCAAGGTCACTGAACCTGAATATCTGTGTGAATCTTCTTTCAAGTGCTGCAGCTCAGAGAAGGGTTGCTTAGAGCAGAAATTCCAATGCTTGATATGAGGAGAGTGACCAAATTTTTATACTGCTGTGTGCTGTGGATCCACCGCAGACCATGAAATATGCTCTTGGGTTTTTTTCTTGTTAATTTTTCTAGTGATGCTGACTGACTGCTGGGATGCTGTTCCCTAAAGCCACACTTCAAACTTTCCTCCTTGTCTCTGCAAAGAGAATTAAACGGGAGCAGGTCTCCCTCTAATGCTGAGATGTGGGCTTAGAACTCTCGCCACTGTAGCTGATCACTTAGTTATATAGTTGCTTAATTAAAAAAAAAAAGTAATTAAATTAAATTACTTAGTTTTACAGCTGCTTCTCTGTGAAGGAAATGGAGGTGAGAATGTGTAATGATGCAGAGTCAGATTTGGAGTTTATGAGTTGGAAGGCAGAGGAACGGCACAGAAGATACCACTAAGTAGCCAGGGTCCAGAGTCTGCTCCTGAAAATGAAGATGGGTGTTTCCTGAGGAAGCGCTGCCGCTCAGAGGTGCATTTTCAGTGTCCTGGAGCCCTTGATGTGCATGATGTGAGTTGTGGTACCCCCATCATTTAAGCCACATACAATATTGTTTCCAACTTCTCAGTACCCTTCCCAGTGTAAGTGGCACTTCCTAGGGTGGCTTGTGGCAGAGGATACAAGTGGCTTTTTTTGGGTCATTTCTAGAGGAGGGCTGTCACCCAGGAACCTGCTTCTGAATTAGCTCCCTTGGGAGCTAGAAAAGCTCAAGGTGAGCTCTGGTTGGATGCCTGAAACTTGCAGCTGTTACCTTCCATCAAAGGCTTCTCTGACCATGAGCCTTACTGGAACATGTGGCATTGTGGCCAAAAAACCCCAAGTCTGAGCCTCTGAGCTCATGTTAAAGAACAAGCAGAAAGGAGTCTCTAAAAATAGCACAGGGTGCAACAGCCTATGATGGATGCATCAAAAAATGGGATTGTTGGACAAGCATTTCTCACATAGATGTTCTGATATCCTCTGGGATGTGCTTGTTCTGTGGATAGCAAAAGGGCATCTATTTCTGGGACCATCAGCCAGAGATGTTTTATGAGCACAAGATTTGTCCAACAGAATTACATGGCCCATTTCCCTTAATATCTGTTTATACCTAGACCAGACTGAAAAGGACAAATCTGCTTCATAGAAAATTGGGATGTTTTAAAATTTTGTTCTGTTCAAATCTGGAGCAAGATGTAAGACAAAACAATTTTCCAAGGGAACAAATCCTTAGTTTTGGGGTCTGGAGTCTGATGGTCTGAGGCTGAGGTATCTGGCATGTGAACCTGGGGCCAGGTGCTCAGAAGACTTAAAAAAATATGCACTTGCTGTTAGTAGAGCTTTACTGGTAATTCATCCACCTGAAGTTTCTCTGCCAAGGATTATTATGTATACAGATCAGTAGAGTCCCTGAAAGCCCCTGACTTGTTCACCAACATCTTCCTTTTAGCAGCTCTACAGGCACTGAAATGGACAGGGAAATGTACCATCATACTAAAATGGACAGAAATTATCCAGGTTATGAACTCTGCGGATTTTGCGAATTTATTTTTTCCTTTGGTTCAAGGTTAAGTATAAATACATTTAGCCGGAAAACAGTACTGGTGATTCTGTGGAAACTCACCACTGAAATTTCCCTGGTACAGGAATGTCAGTGGAAAAAAAGTTATGAAATAGCCTCCTCTAGTGGTAAATGTTCTATTGAGATGTTTTTCTTTGAGTGCTTGAATCATGCTTTTCCTCTAACGAATAAAGTATACCAGAATGATGTCTGCAAAGTAAGTGGCAAGAGCTTTTTTTGTTGGATAGAGGTTTATGCTTGTACTTTGGCAAACACACTAAGCATCTTTTTATTAACAAACCTTTTCTGTGTCATCAGTTCCCCATTAGTAGCGTAAATTAGAATATAAGCACAGCAATGGGATGATGTATTTAATAATGAGAGTGAAGGCCTGAGGGATGATACTGGCACATAAGAGCCCATTTAATCTGTTCACGTTTTTCACTCACACTTTTCTGGTAGTGTTTGGGGCAGTGTCTTGTTTGTGGAGTGGAAATTTGGGACAAATGTATTGAATTTTGTGCTAAGATAAGACTTCTTCAAGGCATTAACTTATGTGGCAAGAATGGAAGCTTTAATCTCATTCATACCTGTGCAACTTCTCTGTCTCCATGCCAGGGAACCCCAAGTATAAACATGATCCAAATCCACCTGCAAAGTGTTTTGTTTTTGTTGACATGCATACAGGAAACCTGAGGCTGACTTTCCAAACAGTGCATCTGACTCACATTCAGAGATGTCTGTTCAGCCTTTTTTGTCCAGGGTTTATTCAATATTTTCAGTAGTTTATTTTTGTATGTTATTGCAAGAATATAGAATAATAATGATTTGCATTGTTGTAAAATATCAGCAGAAATGAAGAATAAAATCTGAAGGATTAGACCCACGCCCAGGTTTGTGTCAAATGAAATTACTTTGGACGTATTATTTTCCTCTGGTAAATAGTGAAATCATTGTGTTATTAGAGCTAATTTACTTAATTATGATAAATGAAATTATTTTGATGAGCACTGATGTGTGTATTGATTTTGGCTGTAAATGCTTGCAGGCTGCTGAGAGAAGATCTTTCCTTGTAAGTTGTGTTTGCACAGAGCATTTGTAAATGACACAGGTCATGCAGAAACAGAGGAGTCGGCACGGGGTCGGACTTGGCAAGAGTTTCAAACCCATCTGCTGGTTACTGAACACTGCAGGCACTGTGGTTGGGCTGCCTGCCATTTGACCAGGACAGGGCTTTGGATACTCCATGCTTGACTCCAGCCTGGGCCAGGATCTTTGGGTTTTCCTCTGGTAGGGAAGTGGTCACCACCAGACTCAGTCCATCAGGGCTGCTGGAGCCTCATTGCAAGGGGATGGAGGTGGAGTCTCTGCCGATCTCTCCTCATCCTGGATGTCTGCCTGGTTATTCCTTGCAGTTGTTTCAATGTGATTTTCAGTGGAGTTTTTCAAAAGGACTTTAGGGAGTTTGGCACCTGTGTGTCAGGAAAATGTAATGGGTTTTACATTCCCAGTTCTCTTAGGTGTTTCTGCAAATGCAGTGTCCAGCTCTCTTCTCTTAAAAGGCAAGCTAACGAAGGGCTAGTCTTCATTTTGGTCTGTAGTGGAAATAAGGAAAAGGCTCCTTCTAGCTTTAATAATTGCTCTGCAGCACCTGGGGTACCAGATACAAGGAGGACCATGCTATCATGAGGGCTTGGATTAGACATTTGCTGTGTTTTCTTTTCCATGTTTGGTGAGTAAGTAAAAACTATGTTTGAGGTAGGAGTTTGCTGGTGTGATTGAAATTTGCTTTCCAGGCATAATGAATCAGAAGAATGTCATCACACAGGGCTCATCTGAGTACACAGATGGCTATAAGAATACTTTTAGCTTTTTTTTTTTCAATGTTTGCTCTGTGTTCATCAGCATTTGCCCACATTATCCGTGTCTTTCCTTGGGGTGTGATAGGAACCAAGCAAGGAGCAGGAGCTTTAATCTGAGCTGCTGTACAATCATCCTGCCAAAAGCCTCTGCAAATACACGAGGCTGCCACCACCTCCCTGCTGCACAGGGAGTGCGGACCAGCAACCGAATGTATATTTGCCTTGTTATCCCCATATGTCAGAGACGGAAATGATCCAAGATACCTGTGCTTGAGTGTGTCAGTGGGATGGTACCTGTGCTCTCTTGGGTATCTTGGGAACGCTTGACAAAGCTTTCTGTCTGCTAATTAATAGTAATGCTGCTAGACCCAAGGTAGCCTGAACATCCCTGCACATTACCACACTGTGCCAAGTAGACTTGACCTTTTGGTTTTCCCCAAAGGGCCAACTCCTGGTAGTAAATATTTACTTTCCCACCAGTAACTGCAAAGTGATGTGAGGCAGATACCAGGTCACCTAGCAGGGCAGCTCCACTGTCATCCTGTCCTTGTGCAACATGTGGCACAACACAAACAAGGGCTGTTGGTTTTAGAATGACAAAATAAGAGTTACTTTTGATTACACTTTGTTTGCAACTTTGGTGAAATGTTCCAAATAGAATAAACAATAAACACTGTATTCCAAATAGAGTATAATAGCTTAAAGAGCTTTGGTTAGTACTTACTCTGTCCTTCCTGCTTTATTTTTGTGGTGTAACAGCGGGGCATTGGAAGCTATTTGCAGGCAGGTAACAAAGTGGCTCTCACACTTCTCTGTTTTCAATCTTGTGTCTGACTGTGAGTCCTGCTTTTACAATTGAGCTTCCATTGGGCTCAGGAACTTGTAATAAGTGTTATAAATTGTTGGGACAATTTCTGACACTTGGGAGTTTGTGGGTCTTCAGTTTAATATGCTGAAAAATCAGAATTTAAAACTTGCCTTTTCTGTTCAAACATTGTTTTAATTGTGGAACACTTGTGAATTGTGCTGTATTGTGTGTGAATATGAACTGCACAAATGTTTGCAACTGCAGTGCTGCTCATTTCATTTTGCAACCTTACAACCAGCATTTAAGTGCAGGTGCCTGTTGGAACATGCCGGGCCCTTCCATAAAAATGATGCTTTCTGCTCCCTGGGATTGTACCACCAGGTGGCAGCTGAAGCCAAGGAAAGGAAGTGCTAGTGCTGTGCTGATTTCTCACAGCTTCCCCTTAGTCATTAGAAAGAGAAGCATTCCCAGCATCAGAATATTAGTTTCAGCCTTTAAAGGGTTTCTTCCTTATTTTGGATTGCATGACAGGTTATTACAACCAGACCAAAAAGAGAGGAAAAAGCAAAACAAAACAAAAAATGAATGGAATCACATATACTTCAAATATACAAATACATGGTACTTTTAATAATCTGAAGTATACATAAAATAGGATAAAATGCGTCGCTTTGAGGGGGCAGCTAAAATTCAAAGCGTTTAATGACTCTATGAAAATATAATGATCTCTAATACAAAAATAGTCTATGCAGAGCAACAGGCTCTGTAACACCAAATGGGTGTTTTGGCTTTCTGGGCAGCAATTCAGAGCACTCTTTTCTCCTTATTCCCCCTCCTCCAAGAAGGCAGGAACTTTCTTTTGGTCATCATCTGTATTTCCCTGGAAGGTTTCTGTTGCAGTTGCTGTTCAACGTTGCATGATGTTGCTGCAGGACTGCTGAGTCAGCAGTGCTGTGCTTGCTCGTCTGTATTTTACACTTGGGATGCTTTGGTCATAACAGCAGCAGAAAAACAGGAGCCAGAGCTCTCAGCCTCTTCCTGATAGAAAAAACTATTGGGGATTTTGTTATTGGGTTCCAGGGAATAAGGTCAAGCCTGATTTATTATTTTTTTATTATTTTTTTTTTTCCTGGAGGAGATCAGTGCAAAACTGCGAAGTAGGATTATTTGAAATAGGAATTCCTAATAGTTTGCAAGACTATTAATCTGATCTCATGTTGCAGTCATAGAAAGTGGCTATTTTTCTACCAGAGCAGAATAATAATAATGTGTGTCATTTCTCTTGTACCCACACTAGCTTCTTTGGATGTGCTTGGGCCCCTGTTTCAGTGTGCATCATTGCTTAGATGCAACCTAGACAAAGCTTGTCTGTTGTGGAGAATATGCACAGAAGGTGGTGTGGCTGTGATTTCTCTGAGTATCCTTCATGCAGTCCCCATACCAGCCAGCAAGGTAACATGGGGCTGCAGGTCTTACTTGGACCTGCCAAGTCATCTGTTCTGGGCACCTGTAAAGCGAACAGGTGTGGCACATCATACCCTGGGTAAACTGATCAAATTGTGCATTACAGGGACTGAGTTTGACTCACTACTGTCTCTTTGGGAGCGCTAATTTGAGCTTTCCTTCTTGGATGGTTAGAAATGTAAATGCCCTCTCCAAACCATCTTCTCTCATTTCTCTTAGCTGTTTGCTCATCAATTATCCACTAATTATAACATGGCAATCTCCAGCAAGTTCTTTGTAGCAAATGTCAGCATCATTTTTATTGATACATAAGGAAAAAAAAAGTTAAATGACTGAGGTTTTTTTTACAGACTCTGCTTGTAGTCTTTTGCTGCAGGTCCTACACCACAATATAAAGCTCTCATTCAAACTGGCACACCACAGAAGTAACTGATACTCCAGCAGAAGTAAGATCTTAGTTGGTCTAACTGCAGGGATCTCTGAGGAGCTCTGTTCCTTTATGCCAGGTGGTTCTGGTCGTGCACTGAGGGTGCATAACAGACATAAAGTGATCAAAACAAAGTGGAGATTAGACATGATTATTTTCCTTTTATTAATAAAAAAATAAAACAAGTTAATATGCAATGAATTACTTGATGGTTATAAGGATTAGCTGATCACAGGTTAAGTTTTCAACATGCAACTCCAATTTAATTGTAAAATGGTAAGAATGATTCTGAATCACTTAAACATTTCTTGAGGTAGGAAAAGACTACAGAATACTGAAATTTTAGTAAAAATTCTATACATTTTAGGGAGTTGTCATTGCAAATTCATGTAAGCTTTGGAAAAATGAGTTAAATGCACGGTGCTTGTGGAAAAAGAACTACATTTACAAGCAGATTAACCTTGTTTATAATTGCAAGGCAATGAGCAATGCCGCTGCAGGCTTTTGACTGCCTGTCAATAATTGACATGGGTGACATAAAACCTATTGACTCAAGGTCAGTTGTTTGAAATCAATAGAACTCAGCAGGCCTTAGAAATGGGCTTGAGTATATTCTTCCACATGGATTTTTTTTTACCTTTCTTTTTTCTTTTTTTCTTTTTTTTTTTTTTTGTGAAAAAGGTGTCATTTCCAAGTGGAGAGGTCTCAGAATCAACTTCAATTTTTTGCCCCACTGCAGTTTTCTTGGTGTGCTACTGTTTGTTTCTGGCAGCAATAATTAAAGATGTTTTTAATAGTAGAGTGGATTTGAATATCAGCAATATTCACAGCTAGATTATAAGGAACTGTGGCATAATAAACAGTGAATATTCTAAAATCATGCAATTCACAGCACGATTTGTTTCTGCATACTTCTTGTTGTGAATTCCAAGTATGTAAGCAGTAATGCATATTAGTAAACCCTTAAATATTATTTTAGGAAAATTGTTTATTAATAGGAACCGGCATGTTTCACCTTTCAGATCTAGATCCAGCATGAAATACATGCTAAAATGTGTTAAAATGCTTCAGTGACTTCATTTGCTAGATCTCATTTTAGAACCCAAAGCCCAGCATCTGGAAGCTGTTTACTTGTCTATGACTTTGAGGGTCTGATCCTTTGCACATCTCATGCATTTGCAAGTCATTGTGTTAAAGGAATTAAGAAGTTACAGCTCAGCTGGAATTCAGTGATTTTCCTCCTGACATGCAAATTGGTGTATATTCACTGCTGATCAATTAGGCTGCAAAATAAACCAAGCTCACACACACATGACTTTTAAGTGTGTCTTGGAGGGAGTGGTAATTCCTGGTGAAGGGGCAGAGCCTTTTTAAATAGCCCTTCTAAACTAATTGTAATTATGACTCCACAATGACTAAATCATGCTTAGAGACAGTGTTTGACTTTGAAATCTAACTCTGCTTCTAAATTGACTAAATCTCATTACTCACATAATATGTGAACAGGGGCTTAACTTGCTGTGCTGAAGAAGGATGAGTTAAACAAGATCTTAGTCAAGTTCAGCAACAGAAAATTCACATCCAGCCCTTGATTAGCACAATTGAAGTATAACTGTGGTCACATTTTGGACCACAATCTTTGCACTACTTGCACATCTTCAAAAACAAATCTTGGTGTTTTTTTCACTCATCAAAACTGCATTAGGAGTAGCTGGTTTGGTTGACCCCAACTAGAATATCTTCAATAATTTTGCTAAATCCATGTGTCAAAAAATGAGCTTTTCTGATATTAAGAAGTATAGATTTAAAATTTCAAAAGGTAATTATTTCAGAATTTTTAGCAAATGTAATTCTTCTAAGAGGTTTTTATACTTGTAACATTTATGGTACATCAATAAGGCAGCTTATTTAAAGAAGAAAGAAAGTATGGTACATATTCTACCTCATGAATGTTGTTGATCTATTCATATTGCAAAATGCCTTACAATAAAGGGTATCAACTCTACCAAGCACCAGGCTCCTATGGCTGGTGTAATATACTACAGTATCCTGTTACAGGCATTCTTTGTAATTCTAGGAGGCAGAAAATAAAATTTGACACTCAAAAATAATAAGTTTAAGTAAATCATGCAGGAAAAATGTACATTTATGTCCAAGAAATGGTTAGATGCTGCCAGAACAATACAGCTACATTATGAATCTTTAATGATCTCTGAAAGTCATAATGGTCTGTCACTAATGCCCATTAATGATCTCTCTATACCGCGAGTACGGGCTTGATGTTTCTGGCCAGTACCTTAGAGAATACTTTAAATATGCCTTAAACTTTCTCTGATCTACTCCCTGTGTATCTGCTCCAAATGTAGACTGCAATTGTCGGAGTAGGAGCAGCTTGTAAGGCAGCATGGCTTTGGGATTAAGAAAGTCTTATTCAGGTAAGATGTATTTAAGCAATATTTTTAGAGGGGGAAAAAAAAACCAAACCAGGAGATGTTTCCTGGCAACTAGTCCTCCGTAGAAATGATGAACTATATAAAGAAATTAAAGCTTAATAATTATTAATACTAAGAATGTGGTTGTTCTTTGACTTAATAAATTTTCTTTGGTAGCTCTAAAAATATACTATTTAAGAAGTAAAAGGAAAGCATTATTTTTAATTCTGACTGATTGGAAGTGTAAATATATGGAATATGCTGCTAAACTGGCATGTTTGTCCTGTTTGAATATTTCAGTTGTCGCACAGGTTGATTTTATGGCCTTTTAAACATCCGTGTTACATATTTAGTTAATTTTGTACCCAGGCTTTTTGTTGGGTATAAGCTTGCTTTAAACAAAAAATAATTATTCCTGTTCTGTTCTAATTGCCTTTCATGAGGGTACTGTTCCTCACAGTAACTGAAGACAATCTTGTTATGGTGTTAATAACTTGAAAACCTTTTTAATACTAAACAATCAGCATTTCTCTATTCTTTTGCTAATGTTTTAGATAGAGTCTTATGATGGTGCAATATACTTTTACTTAATAATGAAAACGTTTGTTCTTTGCATTTGGTATGTGAAGGGCTCAGCTTACCGTAAGAACCAACGCCCTACAGCTAGAAGAGAAAAACAAATCCAAGGACTCTTGGAAAATGCCCCAATATTAAACAATAATCTGATAGTGTGTACAGAGAGTTAGATATTAACTGTGAGAGTTAGATATTAACTGTCTGGGTCATATGTCATTATTTATTAGAAATAATTCAACATGATTAGTAAACAACTTTTATGACATTGCATGTGGCATCTATTTTTTTTTTCCTCTTCAAAATTAATATAGTAAATCTAAGTATAGTGAAGTGTAGAATGTAAAGTGAACTGCCTGCATTGTTTTTGGCATGTTAAAAATGCATTTACCAAATATAGTCACTTAATAATCCAGATTATTAACTACTAAATGCCTTGCTCTTTTGCAAAAAAATGGTAAGTTTTTATAGCAGGATTGCCATGAAGATGAAACAGGTCTGAAATCATCAAAGTTTTTGCTGGAGGTTATCTTTTGAGGAGTACGTTGCCTAGCCACACCATACAAAAAAATGCTGACAAAAGATTTTAGACCTTTATGTTTGATTATAAACCTGATGTAAAGGCCAGGGGACTCGTTCCACGGAGGCAGAAAGTGGGCAGGGTGGAGGAACGGGGCAGAATGAGGCCCACGGCTGGGCAATGTAGGACAGATGAGCATCACGCACAGGGTTCCCTGAGCGGATCAGCACCGCGGACAGCGGCCTCTGAGCGGATCAGCACCACGGACAGCGGCCGCCACCCCCGGGGTCGGCGTCCACAGGCCCTCTTCATGGTTGGCGGGTGCACCCGAGAGTGAGGGAGACGCACCGAGCCGCCCTTAAATATAAAAACAAAGTGTTAAATGCAAAATTACAGTGTCTCGCCCTGCTTGCAGGAACCTTGGGCATCCAGGTCCTCTGTTAATTACAGCCGGAGGCACTGCGTATGTTTGTTGTGATTAAATATCATCAGTGACCAAAACAAAACTGGAAAAGAAAGTGAATGACCTTGCTGGGGCAGTTACAATAACTAACTCTAGGTGTCCCTCTTGTTTCTCGTTTTACTGGTAATTTTATACATCTGATTTTTTGGACTGAAAGTACTGGAAATCAGTCACGTTTGTTTGGTTTGTAACTATTGCAGCATACAGGAAATGCTATATTTTGCTTAAAGCCTCCTGAAAAGACTTTACATCAGAACTTTTTAACTAGGCTAAAATTTATGGCAATAGTAGTTTAAAAATACAGTCACTGAGTAAGACATTTCATATATTACAGGGCCGGTGGAAGAAAAAAAAAATCAAAACAAAACTAAAACCACACCACAAACAGAAAGGGCTGAGGGGGGTGGAAGTTTCTCCCAGCATTAATAGCTCTACACTGATTCCCTGGTGTATGTGTACATCTCAGTATTTTTGAAACATCTTGGTTTTGCTCGTATTTACAAGTCAGGAAGAAGAAAAAAAAAATGCCCAGACTTATATGTCCTTATTATGAATGTAGAACCCGTATTTGCAGAGGTTTGAGATGTCCAATTCCAGTTACAGTCCAGGGGAAATACAGGTACCAGCAACTTCTGGGAGCCTTGTCTCTTCATTCAATCATATGAGCGGGAATCCCTGCAGGCCTCACAAAGTACTGCAGAATTTAATGAATTCTGTGTAGCTACATGTTATATCTGTGCAGCTGTACATATAGGTGTCTTTTTACAATTAGACTCTCTAACCTCTCATAACTGCCCCATATAGGCAGTTAACCTTCATTATGGTTGCATGGAATGGGCTGAGTGGAATCAGTCAAACAATGACATTAAAGATCGACCAGTTAGTTAACTTCTCACAATTCAGCAGGCTTAGTTCTGTGCCTTAGAATCAAATTCTGCTCTTTGTCCTTTCTTTCCCAGCAAAAGCTCCTAGGCCTTGGAATGTTGTGTTGTAGATGAAGCTAAACTACGTTTATTTGTTTGTAAACAAGATTAAGTTGACCTCAACTGCAAGATAAAGATATCAAGATACATTGTGGTTACTGCTCATTAGAAGCATGTTGTGATTTTTAATGAAACAAGAAAAAAAGATCCTGGCAGGAAGAGGTAGAAAACGTGAATGATAAACAAAGTGAAGAGGGTTAAAGGGAGAGGACAGAAATCCTGATGATATATCATCATCTGCTAAATATGGTGTCTCCTGTGAGTTTAGCTCAGCATGATTTAGCAATATGACAGAGAAGTTGCAAAGGCAATACATATGGACTGGGAATTTAATTCAAATAATGATATTATATTTATATCTACTTCTGCACCACTACTAGTTTTGTGGTTGTTTTAGGTGGAAATGCATGAACAGGTTGGACAGTTGTCCAGTCTCTCTACAAGCAAAAGTATCCCTATTGTAGTTCAGCCTGACTTAACTGAGGAATAACAGTGCTCAGCTTGGCAGCTTCATATCTGTTTCTCTAATTGCTCAGCATTGTTTCTCCACATAGCAACAGAACCTTTCTGTGCTTTCTGATGAGGTCTGAGTCCCCATCAATGTACCCAGCTACCTAATGCGAATACTGGTAGCAGCAGCAGATGTTCTGCTATAAGCCTCCTTCTCTGAATTGAGTTCTCTGAATTTCTTCTAATTTACTTATGTAGAATTTGCATAAACATTTTTTCTAGTCTTCAGACCTATTTAAATCCAATGCAGCAAATGCCAGCTCATGGTTCTTGTTCCTGTTTTGCTAGCCAATGATACTTGTGAGTGTTGCTTGCAAAAAGAGTGCATCTAATTTATACTAATGAATTCATCTCTGTTTACATATGAAATGTGTTTTTCACCTCAGCATGGCTTTAGATGTCACCTTTGCTCTGCTCTCGCCAGCAGTAGCTCCTGCTAAGCCTGCAGTTGCCATGAGGCCAAGTGCTGGAGGGTGTGTGTGTGGGAAGTGTGACTGTGCAACTACTTGGTCCTGGTTTTATATCCACATGTATTACTGAGCACTGCCAGAAGCAAGACATTGAGCTACATGTACCTTCATTAAATGATTACTTAGTTTTGATGGTGGTAGTTGTTTTTTATTATAGAGATGCATTAGGTAGATTACACTCCAAATTACCCTGTAAAGATAGTTTAGTAAGGCAGAGGTGGTGTTTTCTTCCATGCATCTGTGAAAATAATCATGCTTTTTTGGATGGGAATGAATTGCCGTCTGGAGGTGCCTTTTTCTCTTCTTTCTTGGTTGCAAAGACCAGATATTTTGTCAGATGAACTTAGATAAACTTAACTTTTACATCACTGGGCTTAGGTCAGGACGTCTTGTTATGTCACTATTAATATAATGAGCATTACATGGTGAACTGAGACAGAACGCAGGAGTTTGGGCTCATGGCCCTTTTCCTAAATCCTCAAGGTTATACCTTCCTTCCGGTTACTGAAAATAGGGTTACTGCTCAGGTAAACTGGTTCCAGTTCCGTAACAATGAGTGGAGCAAGGCCCCACTTGCACATGTGCAGAAGCAGTGACCCAGTGGAGTGTCTAACTCCAGCTCCTGGAGAACTCTGCCTTCATCCAAGACATGGTAGTTTTTGCTCATATCCCTTTTCTTTGTGGCCAGCTCTGTTCACATTCTCATTTGTTCTATGTGTACTTGGTTCCATGATCTCAGCAGTTAGGTAAAAGTCACAGAAAATCATTGCCAGGCTCTTCTGATCCTAGCCCAGGTAATTTGTTTTCATTGTTAGAAAACAGATGGGTCTTACATCATTAACACAGCAACAGGAAGGGGCAAACTTGGCATCCATCACACGATAGCAGCAAATTGGGCTCTGTATTTACGTGAAGTCAAGCAATGGGGCAGAACTTGGCTTCTGAGCAAAGCAAGGGCCATGGCTGTGAGAAGCTGATAGAAATCACTGGGTGCAAGTGGGAGGAGGAAAATTCTCAGAGGCTCCAACTCGGTGGAAACCCAGTGAGTCTGTTTTTGTCAAGCTCTTGACTGAGCATGAACCATCAGATCTATGAAAAGGTAGAAAAAGATCCACTTGAGTCATGTGACAATCTCTAGGCAACTTACTTTGGGTCTGTGAAAGACTATTTACAGGGTTTCATCATGTGTAAAGTGGCCTTATGTTAGGTTTGACAGGGGCATATAGCCCACACTTCTCATGTGTCCCATGCTGAGATGTAAACATTTCAGGGATGATATGCTGTCATTTACACTGATGTTTTGAGAGTCATCATGCTGAGAGGCGAATGAACAGATACTTCTGTGCATACTGATGTGGGAGGCTGCAGAGTATTTTTTGCTATGGCTTTGTGGTGGACTGAAAGAAGTCAGTTGGTCACTGCTGCAAGCTCTTGGCTCAGGTTGGGCCCCTCAAGACACCGGAATAACATGTTCCCAAATTGGGAGCCCGCAGAGCTGTGGGAGCTGATCTCTTCTGTTTGTTCTGTGACCTTTCCCAGCTGATTGGCACTGATCTTTTATGCACCAGATAGACCATCTTTTGTGGTTGACATTTTGGGATAACTGAATATGGATTAACCTAGGAAAGAAGTATTTCCATTTTTCTGCCTTCAAACAATACCCTCCTTTTTCAAAAACGCTGCACCACCAGGTTGGATCAAATCTAGTTTTGACTGAGACTGTGCTGTAAAGGAATTGGAATTCACAGCTGGGAAGGGCCAGAACTGGGATTCCTCTCATTCATTGGTATTTTCTCTGAGAATCTGAGAGGGAACTCGTGTTCTTGATGTGAGATATTAAGGCCATCCTGAATATTTAGCAGAGTGAATTAGCAGGGTGACATTTAGCAGTCCTGAATAAGAGGCCTAAATTCTTGTCAGAGTTAGTGAACCTTGTCCTAACAAACTTGTGCAGTTCTGATAAGAGAACAGGATTAAGACATGAGAACCTTTTATAATGCGTAATTATTTTTTAAATATCTTAGTAGTCTCAGTCAGATGACTCATGTGTTGAAGATAGAGATGTGTTTCTCTGCTTTGCTGGATGGTTGCCAGATTTGGCACATCCTGTCCTGTGCATGGGTTGTACTGGGGTTTCTTTTGGTGCTGGGATTCATGAGTCTGTACTCTGAGAAGACAAAAATCAATCAGCTGCCTAATCCCTTGAACAGCAAGTGAGCTCTTGGATAAAGTGGGTCCAGGCAACATGTCTACACTGGTGTCACGGGATTTTATTTTTGTGTGTGTATTACTGAGCAGAGCTGTACAATGCACTTTTGCAAAGAACCATTGCACAGATACACACAGGAACATCCATGTCACTATTTAAAAGTGCCTTTATGTTCTCAACATAAAAATACTTCTGTTTACAGCAACACAGCCCAAATAAAGGTCTGCAGCTGGTTATTGAAGCTGGTCTTTACAATTAAGGTTAATTTTAAAGTAGCCCAGTTGGTCTGTTGCCTAAAATATCCTCAGATTTGAGCTCTTGGTCTGGAGCTGCCTGAAGGTCCAGTTCATTCACTAATACCTTTTTCCACCTCGCACTCAGAAATAAACCTCTGATTCTTAATTTGGTTCAGATCTAGAATAAAAGTAGACTTTCAGTGGTAGTGAGCTGGCACTCAGACTCTGTCGTTCTGCAGCGCTTGTGTCCAGCTGCGGAGCTGGCTGCAGAGGAAAGGCTGAGTCATTTCCACGGGATGTTTCACGGAGGAGCTAAGTGATGCAGGGCTTGGGTCTGAACAGCTCTGTTTCCTGGTGAATAGTAATTCTGTTTACTTAGAAGAGGAAAAAATCACTGGGGGCCTCAGTGCTGCTGTGTCATACCCGACTGGATGAAGTCTTGTTTATCTCGACCTGAAAAGAGAGAGAAGCAATTCTGGTGGCACTTTTCAGAAAAAAAAATTCTTTACTTTTGGGACGTGTAAGCGGTGGAAATAGTCTATAGATTTGACTCCTGAAGCATTTTTTATTAGGCATGTTACCCCAGCAAGAAGAAACGAGCCTCAGGAGGGACTCCTGACATCCCATGCCATGCTGAATTTCTTTTGTCACACCAAAGCAGCTTCAGTCTTGTAAAGGCAGAGGGCTGGTTTGGGTTTTACACCAGGCTGAGAGAGGTCTAGAGCTGGCTTCTGATTTTTCTTCTGGTCTTGATTTTCATGCAGCATTTGTTTTGCCCAACAACGTCCTGTTTATATTGGACCTACTATAAATCTTTTGGTACTTGTTTATAGGGGAAGAGGAAATAAACAAACATTCTGTTTAGCCTGAGGATGGGATATTTTGACTCAAGGTGCTCCAAAACATTCCTGCTTTATGGCAATGTGTCATGAGAATTAATGCTTCTAGATGGCACAGAGGAGCTTGGGTCCCTGGGTGGGTCACACAAGGGGCTTGTGTGCCCATCACCGGTGCACTTGAAGAGGCAGCCAGAAAGTGCCATCCCTCCTCCACCCGTTCCCTTCTCTGACAGCAACTCTGCACCAATACACCGCTCTGTGCTTGATCACATCTGTTGACACTCATGTGCCGAAATAGCACAGGCGATGAGCAGCAGGGGGAAAGGGGTTCCTCTCTTCGCAGGCTGCAGCTGGCACCCAGCATGCTGCAAAGCTGCTGTGGCTTGTCAGAACTTGCAGCTTGTTTTATGACAGTGAGGTCTGGAGCTGGTTTATGATTTTCTTTCATCTGGCCTTGGTTTTTGTGCAGTGTTTTTTTTTTGCTCAGCAGCTATCTGTTTATATAGGACCTACTAGAAGTCTTTGGCACTCGTGATAGATTGCAGTTGAGGTTCTTAGTGACATGGTTTAGTTTCAGTGCTAGGTTAATGGTTGGACTTG
Organism: Nesoenas mayeri; assembly: GCF_963082525.1. Taxonomy (NCBI): domain Eukaryota; kingdom Metazoa; phylum Chordata; class Aves; order Columbiformes; family Columbidae; genus Nesoenas; species Nesoenas mayeri. The sequence goes on along the minus strand of NC_137550.1, from coordinate 15,418,647 downwards.
ATGATCTTGAGAGTCTCTTCCCTCCAAAATGATTCTGTGATTCAAACAGCTGTGATCTGGGACCTGCCACAGCACAAGTGATTCAAGGAGAATGGAGCAAAAAAACCAGAAGTTTTGTACTTTCCTCTAGTTTGGTGGAACAACCAGTGGTGCTTGCCTGTGGTTTGGGCCAATGCTGGGGGTTTGATGCCTTTTTTTTGTGAGAGCCAGGCAGCGAGGGCAACATGCTTTGTGTTGGTTGAAAACCGTATCCCGTGTTAATCAAAGAACCAGTCTTGGTTTAGTGGATCATGGTACCAAATTTCAGACTTTACTTTTGCCCAATCTGGGCAGCTTCTGGAGGTTCAACTATATTTTAATGATCTGAATTGTGGAAATAATCGTCAGCATAAACTCAACAGATGGCTTGGAGGAAAAATATAGATCAAAAGCAGGTGAGATCTTTGTCTACTTCAAAGCAGTGGAATTGCTGCTGGGTCAGATCCCAGCTCCAGGTAGCTCATGGCTCTGTCTTTGGCCCCATGCTGATTTCTTAAGAGGTGCTTAATTCTTGATTGAAATGGGACTGGCAATTTACTTGTTAACTTTAAGTGTTACAGTAATCACACACAAAGAGGATGTATGTTCAAGAAGTGTCTGGTTGTCTTCTACGTTCGAAAAGTTATTGAAATGTTATTTTATTTTACCTCTTTAGCATGGTGGGGAGTGAACAGCTCTTGCTGTTCACAGAAAATAAAGCTGTTCCTTGAGATTTTTATATCTGTAACACTGAAATAGTCCAAAGATTGGTCTTGTACCAAAGGCGTTTTCCCAACAAGATCTTGATTTTCATGTGCCATTTATAGTAAATGAAGACATGTTTGTAGGAGTACCGATAGATGGAGAGGTTGATCATGTAAAAAAACTGGAGGACTGTTTTTGAAACTTAAATCTGATTATGCATATATGCTATTTTTATTCCTCTCTTTAGTTATCTGTCAAGGAACATTTGTGCAAATGAATTTTCTTTATGGATTTTAAGCATGCAAGCTGGAATGTTGGCAGAAAGATATCCTAAATACTGCTTTTACATACTGCTTTTCCCCAGGATTTTCAAGGTTAGCTGAATTCTGAGTTCTGGTTAGTCATTGTGAAAATGAAATGTCATCTGACCTATAGGACAGACCACAATGAGGCAGCTTCACTTTGATCTGAAGATCAAACATTATTTTCCAAACTGGGAATATTTATGAAGTACTGGGCGAGTCTCAGGAAAAACAACTCTCACTTGTGACTGTATTGGAAGTGGTAAGATAGCAAAACTCATAGTGCACTACTGGTGAGTTGAGTAGGATGAGTTATTACTAATAATATCCAACTGGCTGTCTCTTGGGTAGGATTTCACATGTCTTATGTGGACTGGCAGATGAGAGTAGTGGTGGAACTTGTGAATTACGGTTACTTTTACCCTACTGCTTAAACACGAATAAGAAATTAGGAGTATTTATTTAATATGAATACGTGGATGCCATAAAATGCCTCATAAACAAAGGTGAGTGTGTGTATAAACCTATACATGTGTTCATACATACTTTTTGCAGAAAAGAGGGATTGTGGATGGGTATGTGAGGCTGCCAAATTCAGTATACCATGACAGCTCTCAAGGTCTCAGTCTGTGATGATGGCACATATAGTACTTTGTCAGACGTCTTAAAAATTGTGTGTTATGGCCATGTTTATTAAGGCCTGGCCATGCATCATATTTTATTGGGACAGGAGTACCCAATTGGAAGAAACCAACCTGGACTGTTTGTGAACTGTTTCTAGTCCAGGGAAGGACTGTAATGTTTGCAGAGGTATCGCAAACTGCTTTTGAATTAAGTTCATTGAAGTGAAGACACTGGGTGGTGTGATTTCTGTTGTGCTTGCCTGGAACTGGTGTTCAGCCCTGGGGATGGAGGAGAGGACTGTGTGGCTTTGCCAAGGGTTTGGATAGGAGAGGAAGAAGGGGCAGAGATCCTGCAAAGCCTTGCTGAGGCTGATAGCATATCAGAAATCTGGTGCTGTCATGCCAACCCACCTGCATCGGTCCTGTCTTGATAGCCCCAGGGTACAGAGGATGCAGCTCCCTGGCTCAGATGACTGAAGCCTGTTGCCATCATCCTCTTGCCATCGCAGTCCCTGCTGAGCTCAGACCCTTCAAGGAACCAGCCCACAGCCTCCCACTCACGGGACATCCCACCTTGCCTCAGTGCCTGCAAGTGGCTGCAAATCTGCACTGCCTCAGGGATAAATTCTTTCAATAGTTGTTTGCCTTCAGGGTTGCAAATCTCTGTTTTGTTTCTAGCCTGAATTGGCTTTATTTTAGGCTCCAGCTGCTGAAAGCATGCTGAAGAGCAGGGGGTGGGTTGCAAAGGGACCTCCTGTTTCCTATTTCCCGGGCAAGGATGTGTGCAGGGTTCTGTGTCCCCCT